>NC_091978.1:269342588-270560715 GCF_044704955.1 Pristiophorus japonicus | reverse complement strand
AAGCATTTGAATTCCTTCCTCAGAGCCCTTGTTTACAACACCAGGGTTCCAGTTTCACTCAGGCCCAGTCTTGTGTAAGGATCAATAAGACCAATATTTTTGGCAGTAATGAATATCACATGTGTTTGGCAAAGTGATGAAACACTTGTCTGATTGTGTAAGAGTGCTTCTTTGCTAATTGAAACATTTAAAACAAGCCATGAAAAGCAAATGTACATATGCTTATAAAAAGTCAGGAATGTCACCGAGAAAGCATTCCAAAAAAGGGCCTTTTCAGAGGCAAAGGATAGATACGTTTATTTAAAAGATGGATACAAGAAAGATTTTTAATCTACACAACATTTATTACTTTTCAGAAACCAGTAATGGGTCAAAATACAGTGTTCTCTTCCCCACTTTGCAGGATAAATGGCATGTTTTATTTTGAACATATTTCTTCAACCAAAAGCAGCTGACTAATATAGAATTGATTTTATTTCTGGCAGAATTATGTACCCATATTATTTGTTGTTTGAAAAAATGGCATTTGGGGGAACTGGGCAGGTTCCTGGTTGGAACCCTTATGAAAGTCTCCCCTGTCACCAACAGCCACTGAAACTCTCTCCACTACCGCCGCACAGTGGCTGCAGTGTGTACCATCTACAAGATACACTGCAGCAACTCACCAATGTTTCTTCAACAGCACCTCCCAAACACGCCTAGAAGGACAAGGGCAGCAGGCGCATGGAAACACTACCACCTCCACGTTCCCCTCCAAGTCACACACCATCCTGACTTGGAAGTATATCGCCGTTCCTTCATCGTCGCTGGGTCAAACTCCTGGAACTCCTTACCTAACAGCACTGTGGGAGTACCATCACCACAAGGACTGAAGCAGTTCAAGGCGGCGGCTCACCACCACCTTCTCGAGGGCAATTAGTGATAGTTAATAAATGCTGGCCTTACCAGTGATGCCCATATCACATGAATTAATAAAAAAAATGTAATTGAAATTAGTTTTAACTCATCTCAGTCCAGTTCCCCATGGACAGAAGACCTCAGCACACAACTGCTCGAGATTTCTGCATGACATGCACTCTTCTGCATTCTCACTCTGCCACACCACACTACACGAGGGAGTAGAGTTTACAAATTAGCACTGATGGTGTAGAGCTTTGCTCAATGGGACTGTGAAGCTCAGCATTGGGAGTATTCAGAAAATCTATCCCCAGATCAAATCAGGCTTGACCACACACCAGTCCAACCCTTCGCACAATTAAACCATATCAGACCAAATACAACCCCGTCGTACATTCTTTTTACTTTTTGGGAGAGGGACGGGGTGAGTCTATATTATCTCCCCATCGATTGTTTACTCTCATTTACCTACATCTGCTGGAGGGCAAAAACCAATGTCACACCTGCTGTCAATGCTGTTTCATGACTGACAGATTTCAGCTATGATTTCAAGCAGAGCAAACTAGATTAAATCAGTCTCACAATATCTACTCTCGAATCGACATCCAACTGTGTTGTGCTCCACCTAGCAGTACAGCTGAGAATTACTGCTCTGCCACTGCTCTTCAGCAACCACTCCCAAACACAAGGGGGAATTTTAACCCCAAAAAACAGGGGCCGGGTGGGAGATTAATGAGTTGAAAATCTGAATCCCAACCCCAACTCGCCTCCAGCTTGCCCACTTCTAGTTTTAAACTGAGGCAGAAAGTAGGGGGGCAGGCGGCCAATCAGCTCCCAGGAGGTGGTTTGGTCATTTAAATATTATAATGAGGCTTTGTGCTTTGTGCCTCATGGTGATCCAGCATTTTAAATTTAATTGTGGCGATCGGGTTTTACAGGCCTCAGGGAACCTGCCAGCTAAAGGGAGGCGAGGGCTGCTGGATCCAGGAGGTAAGTGCCTTTCCGCTTACCTGCTAGATCCAGCATTCCTGCCTCGCTACCCTCCGCCCTCCGCCACCCCCCCCCCCCCACCCGCCACCATGATTGGACATAACCCCCACCCTTCCGATCTCCTCCTGAACTCCCCCACTCTCCCACCCCTTAGGCTTCCAATCTCCGATCCCCCCCTCAAGCCCGCTATTACAAAGTGTGTCAGTCTTTATTGAATTCTGAAAGGCTTCGTATAATAAAATACTTGCATTCATACAGTGCCATGGAAATGTCTCAAAGTGCTGCACACAATGGGGCCGAAATTCAGGATCCGGATAAGGCCCATTACCACCGTTTTGCAGCGGCCATATCGAGTGACGCTGCGTTGCAGTCGATTGACCGCCATGACCCAAATTCACCTCGGGGATTTTTCGACCTGTCCCCACTTCTGCCCCGCTGCTGCTGACCGCCGCAAGCACGGCATCAAAGCGCGCACTGCCGCTGTCCCGTACCTACATCGCAATCCGCCCGAAATTTACCTCTAAAAATCCACGAGCCGCTGCACGGTGCCCGCGACAGCCTTGTTTTGTGTGTGTGCGCGGCGCGGCAGCATGGCGGCCCTTCAAGGGGAGGGCACACTGCCGTGGCCACTTCTCGATCGGCCGGCCAATTATTGCCTCAGGTTCGACAGGGCTGCTAACAGGCAGCCTGGTACCCCCTCTTGTGTGCCAGGCTGCTGGCCCGGCCGAAACCCTCCCCGGTGGCCCAGTGGCAAATGCTGTAGATTCACCGATTCTCTCCCCTTTAAATGAGGGGAGAGATGTGGCGACGCACACGCGCACTGACATCACCACCGCTCTGCCACGAAGTGACAGCGTTGGAGACTCGGTCCCGCCTCTCACCAGCACTTACCGCAACACTTCCGCCCCCATTATGACCGGCTTCCGGTCTGATGTAAAAAAAAATTCAAATTGGAGAAAATCGATCGGAAGCCCGCCTCATCGCATCCGGCGGTACAAACAGGTAAAAAAAATCGTAGGTGCGCCAGATTTCTAGTGGGCCTGAATTTCGGCCCCAATAAATTACATGGGAAATCATGGGGCCCATTCACTGGACCATTATATGTAACTACAAAGAAGCATTTGATAGAATGGAATTTTCCTACCTCTAAAATCTCAACCAATTTTTAGGCTGGCTGCTGTTGTTTACAGGGACCTATTGGGAACATAAAGCTACAATGATGTTTCCCAGTCTCAATCACAACTATCCCACCGAACTATGTGGCCAAGTGATAATCATTCGAGAGACTGACAGTATCCATTCAAAGAGGTCTGGTCTTATTAAATGGATGAGTTCAGGAAGGACAAATGGATTTTAATGTTGATATAAATTTTCGGCCATGAATAATGGAAGATAACATGAAACCTGAATACAATAATAATAATAACTTGTATTTATATAGCGCCTTTAACGTAGTAAAACGTCCCAAGGCGCTTCAGAGCAGTATTACAAGACAAAACAGATAAATTTGACACCGAGCTACAAAAGAAGAAATTAAGGCAGATGATCAAAAGCATCTTAAAAGAGAAAAGAGAGGTAGAGAGGCGGAGAAGTTTAGGGAGGGAGTTCCAGAGCTTAGGGTCCAAACAGCTGAAGGCATGGCCACCAATGATTGAGCACTTAAAATGAGGGATGTTCAAGAGGGCAGAATTTGAGGAATGCAGACATCTTGTGGGGTTGTAAGGCTGAAAATGATTAGAGATAGAGAGGGGCAAGGCCACAGAGTGATTAGTAAACAAGATTCAGAATTTTGAAACCGAGGCGTTGTTTAACAACAAAGATGAGATGTCCATTAGCAAAGGTGGAAAAGTAAAATGAGTTAGGTTTGATTAGTAATCATTCAATGAAAATGTAATCAATGTGAAGACTAATCATGTATCTAAACATGTATCTGAAAGGATTTTAACCTTGCATAAAACATTGGTAAAACCACATGTTGAAAACGTGCAACTTGTATGCTTGGGCACCTCGACAGAGCATTCACTGTATATTAAAGCCCCTTTTTGCGGTGCATATAACTTTGAATTGAAGTCAACGGCAAAGTTATTTTGTAAAACTTCCACCTTGTGTACTGTGTATTGCAGCCACTAAATTCCGCCTGCGCATATTATTTTACACTAAATTCCACCTATACATTATGGTCAAGGTCTGAACAGCAGAGTGGAGTTGGAATCCGAGTGCTAGAACCGACTCAGGGACTGAGTATGATCTTATTCAAAATACAGACATTAACTAAACATTTTGGAAATGAAATTGACCCCCTCCTAAAGGCCCATTACTGAGTGGATAGGGGACCGGTGGATGGGTTGGCCCTGGGCCAGGAGTAGCAGGAAAGGGTTTCTGCACCGCCCATGCTGCCGCCCCATTGGGCACGCACCGACCCCTTTCCGCCCCACACGGGAAATTGCACCACAGGAGCGGAGCAGCTGCCGGCCGGTGCCACTGACAGGATTCCTCTGCGGGAAGCTGTGTGTGCGTGGGCGGTGCATCCACCCTTAAAGGGGAGGGCACACTGTCGAGGACGCCATTTTATTTTACTTGTCGGCCGACTCCAAGGTCGGCCCGGCAATGGTGGTCACGGGTTCGGCCAGCTCACCAACAGGCAGCCCGGCACCCCCTCTTGGGTGCTAGGCCACCGGCACGGCTGAACCCTCGCTGTTGGCCCAGTGGGCCAAACTAAACTCAATGCAGAGTTTGCAGTGGCCCTCCCCTTTCACTGAAGGAGAGGGATGATGTGAGACGCAGCAAGTCAAGTTAATGACAAGGAGCGATGGCCGACCCGATCCAAGGGCCTCCTGCACCGCAGCCGCCCTGACCCCCAAATAAATCTTTGGGGTGGAGAAAAATCTTCAAATACGGTGAGTTTGCCGACTCTTAGTCAGGGGGCAATTTCGGCCCCTTTGTTTAGATTTTCCATTATACGCTACCTAAAGTTTGAATGGCAATCTAGAGACCAAAGATATAACAAAGTGCAGCATGCAATAAGTGTGGTAAACTTTTGTATTAGGATTCTGCATAGAGCAACCAGTCTCGTGATTGATGTGATCAGACAGTTTGCACTGTTTTATGTGCAACCTACTTTTAAAAGGACATGGAGACAACTGGCCGGTAATTTCCTTGGAGCTGCTTCCACTCCACCACAGTAACTTCTTCACTGCAACGCCAAGAGAATTCCAGGTCATAAAAAAGGGTTCCATAAAGAGAAACAAGAAATCCACTGAAATAAACTCTTGTATTCATAAGGGAAAAGATTGAAAAGACATGATCCAGCTTTATGAAATGCCAACAAGAACAGATAGTACACAGATCCAAATAGGTAGCTTAAGTTCCAATGTAAGCACAGAACTAGAGTATAAAATGAACAAGCCTCCAGGAAGATGAGATTAGAAACAATTGGGCTCAATTTTCCCCAGTGCCGTTTTTTGGCGTATTGCCAGAGTTACGCCCGTTTTTTTGGGGCTCCAACTACTCCAAAAAAAATAGCAAGTTTCCTTGTTCTATTTTTTGAAATTGGCGCTGCGCAGCCTGTCCTGTAGCTTCAGGAGGTGAAGCCTAATGTCTACTCCGAAAAAACGATGCCCCCCTCCTTCTGCGCATGCGCAAAAAAAAAAAGACTTTATTGACGTGATTACTATGGCCGCGCATGACCAGTACAGCTCCCGGTCTGTATTTGGCCATTTTTAAAGAGCCAGTTCTTTGTGAGAACTTTAATTCTCATTGGAAAAATCGGAGCTCAATACAAGATGTAACGCAGCTCAAAGACCAAGAATTTCTTACAGGATGAAGTGGAGGCACTGGTTACTGTAATTGAGGCCAGATGGCATGAGCTGAACACCAGCAGAGGTCACATAAAAGCTTCACCAAAACGCTGGAACCAACTTGTAGAAGATTACTGTGCAATGATGACCCCGAGGTCTGGAGGCCAGTGCAAAAAGAAGTGGCAGGACCTTGGTCAAGAAGTTAGTGTAAGTAATATTTTAATTTATTCAATGCAATTGCAATTGTAAATGTGACCATCTGTATGTCCCACCCAGCAGAAAGACACCCTCTCTAAAAAGTTATGTTTTCATCTTTGCAGAGGAAGGTGGCACACAACAAACGGGAAAGAACTCGAACAGGAGGAGGCCCGGCAAATCTGCACCCTGACACCCTTGGAAGAGGGTGTCGCAGTTTTGATGGGTCCTGACTGGAGGAAAGCAACTACCACTGCAAAAGCTGGGCCCACACTCAAGGGAGAGGGTAAGATCTGAAAACACCCCAGTCTGGCTTTGCTAAGTTTGAAGTTCATGGGGATGTTCCCGTCAGCTACGCTTCGGTTGATACAGTGTGCTATCATTCATCATGGTCCTTCAAATCAGCCTGCTGCCTGCGCTGTGTGAGCCTACTCATGCCACCCACCCTGCCCCCCCTCCTCTGCTGCTAACCATTTGTCTGATCTGTTATATTTTGCAGAACTTGAGACCAACCCTGACGATGCAGAAGAAGATTCAGATGCGGGCGATCCTGAAGAGGAGAACATCTTCCAATCCAACCCTCCAGACCAAGAGCATGGGGGTGAGGGGGAGGGGATGGATGAATCCCCCATTGTTGCACTCACACTGGAGGAGGTTCAGGTTGTGCCCATTGAAGTGCCAGTCCCTTCCCTGAGTGGTATGAGTGTTGGTGGGATATTCCATGGTTTCCCGCCGTCTGAGGCTGGGGATTCCAGTGGGGTGCAGCGAGGCACACCCAGGGCCCCACTGTCCGAGGCTGCAGTTCTCAGTGGGATGCAGCGAGGCATGCCCAGGGTGTCGAGGGGGAAGGAGAGTTCGACAGCACTCTCCTGAGGTGCAGGATCTAACAGATGTGGTTCAGATGATGGCAATGAATGCAGAGAGCACTGACCTTACACAATTATTCCTGGACACCATCAATGGGGTGGGTAATGAGGTATCGGGACTGTCGAGAGAAGTAACAACACTCTCACAAGAAATGGGAACACTGACTGGGAACATGAGGGAGGGAATGTCGGAGTTAGCTGCTGCAATAAGGGAACACGCCCAGACCCTGTGCCCATTGACAGAATTAACTGCCACTTCCACTCCAATCCCCAGAGGAGGTTCTGAAGAGGCCCAAGCCAGGCCCTTCACATTACTGCCTGCCCCCCCCCCCCCCCGCCCTCCTCCCAACAAGAAGGGCGCATTACCCAAGATGTTCAAAAGAATAAGCTTGGTACCAACCGCCTGTGGGCAGGGGCGGAGTCACCAAGACCAAGCGCAGCAGGTGGTCTTAGAATAAGGTGGAGGAGAGATGGATGCAGCCTTTCTTCGCTGCAGTTGTTGATGTTATTATTATTATTGTTGTTACTGTTGTAACTGTTCTCAAATTAAAAGTTTTTTGTAAGTTATGTAAATTTACAAGTTTAAAAGTTTGTAAATGATCTTAAAGTTTTTACGTGATCTTAAAGTTTGGCAGTGATCTTAATTGAAAACTTTAATGTTTGATACAAGAATATTTTTATTAAAGTTAAGTACAAACAAATGTTTGTTAAACTTTTGAATAAAATATATTTTAAATTATATCTGAATCATTTCCATCATTTGTTCCATTAACACAACACAACATTACGGAATAGATCCAAACAGTAAACATGGTCCATGTGAAATAGCTGTCACTGAGCCTTCAGGCAGCAAAGCATTCATAGATGAGCTGATGACATAAGGCTCAAGCAATCGTTAAAGGGGCACGATGGCCTGCCTTCCTCCGCCGTCGTGCTCTGGATTCAGGTAGTTGCATGGCATTCCTCATCCTCGTCCACCTCCTCCTCTTTCTCACCATCTGCATCTTCTTCATCATCATCAGCCACTACCAGCTGCTGCTACCTCATGATGTCTAAGTTATACAGCATGCAGCACAAAACAGTGAACTGACCGACAATCTCAGGGGAGTATTGCAAGTAGCCTCTGGAATAGTCCAATCATCGGAAATGTTGTTTCAAGATGCCAATGGTCCTCTCTATTATTATTATGCTGCGCGTCACAATGTGCGACATGTTGTATTCCTGGTCAACTTCCGTCCGGGTTATGCGTAGGGGCGTCAAGAACCAAGTGGCAAGGCTGTAACCTCTGTCTCCCATTACCCAGCTCTGCCCTTCTGGCTGCTGTTGAAACATGCCAGATATAATGCTCTCGCATAGGATGAACGCATCATGGGTACTCCCAGGGTATCTTGCATCCACTGACATGATGCGATGCATGTCGTCACACACAAGCTGCACATTAATGGAGTGGAAGCCTTTTCTGTTCCTGTACATCTTGGAATCCGCCAAAGGTGCTCACACGGCGATGTGGGTACAATAAATGCAGCTCTGTACCTTTGGAAGCCAGCAATCCTGGAGAAGTCCACAGCCCTTTCACGCATTGCCTGGGCAGTCATAGGGAACACTATGTAGTCATTCCTCCGGGCATATGGTGCAGCAGTCAGCTGCCAAATGCAGATAGGTGTTGCATGTTGCGAAATGGAGCACACATCCCCAGTTGTGGCCTGGAATGATCCAGATGCATAGAATGAAAGTGCAGCTGTAACCTTCACTTCAACTGACAAAACAGTCCTCCTGATGCTTCTAGGTTGCAGGTCTGCTTTTACTAACTTACAGATCTCAGTTACAACATTTTGCAGAAACGCAGCCTTCTGACACAGTCTGCGCAGCCTTCTGACTCATGTGCAGGTATGAACACCTGTCTCGATATACCCGACGTGGGTAAGTCCTCCTGCCCATCACCCTTCGTACTCTGAGGTTCCTCATGCGATGACGTTGAATCAATTGTCTCCTCCACAGCACCATCATGCAGAAGGTTTGCATGAGGTATGGCATGTCAGTATTGCCCCCATGATTAAATTATACCTTTGCAAGAAGCTCAAAATGGCAGGCAGGTTCTTTGTTCTCTCTCCTCAAGGTCGATGCCCTAGTGTGGACCACACCCAGGTCTGAGCAGACGCAATGATTGGGAACCGCCCCCGGGCTTCATTTGATGCATAGTGTAAGGCTTCTCATGCCTTCCATTCGCCTTCCACAGCCCCCCACGCCCCCACCTCGCTGGGCTTCTTTTCACGCCGAGCCCCCAGCCCCTGTGTCAGGGCGAGGGACCGATTCTGCTGGCCGATGCTCCAACCCTCGAGCCCGGTTTGGAGATGTTCAATGGTTGCGTGTCAGTTTTTAAAAATTAAAACTAAACAATTCCATTAAACTTCCTGTCATGTATCTTACATTATTATATATAACTGTATCCTAACATGCTATACATGACTGTAATAAGATATGAGCTGTAACTACCAGCATTCCTTACCACCAGGGATGCACTTGCAAGAGACAGGTATATAAGGACAGGTCTCAGGCAAGTGCAACATTCCAGAGCTGTGAAATAAAGGTGCAGGTCCAGAGTGACTTTGACTTCACTACATGCCTCGTGTGAATCTGTACTGAGGGGACAGGACTTTACAGTGGCGACGAGTTACGGGATTACAGAATCCACAGAATGGCGAACAACGGATCAGATGAAAAGTACAATGCGGGAGACAATTGGGAGGACTTTATAGAAAGGCTCCAGAAAAGCTTTGTAACCAAAGACTAGTTAGGCGACGATAAGGCAGACAAGAGAAGAGCCCATCTCTTGACCAGCTGTGGCTCGAAAACATACACTTTAATGAAGGATCTGTTGGCACCCGAGAAACCAGCAAGCAAGTCGTTTGAAGAATTGAGCACACTGGTAAGAAACCACCTGAAGCCAGCGAGCAGCCTACACATAGCCAGACACAGGTTCTACAACTACAGACGCTCTGTGGGCCAGAGCATACACGACTTCGTGGCGGAACTTCGGAGGTTGGCTAGTTTATGTGAGTTCTCCGATGAACTGAGGAGAGAAATGCTGAGAGACTTGTTCATTGAAGGAATCAGCCACGCAGGCATATTCCGAAAGCTCATAGAGACCAAGAACCTGACCTTAGAGGCAGCAGCACTGGTTGCACAGGCATTCTTGGTAGGGGAAGAAGAAACGAGGTTGATTTACAATGCAGGTACGACAACTAACAAAATATCAGAACAAGAAGTTCACAGCACGAAACAAGCTGCTAACCCCACACACAGACAAAACCGGGAGAACAGGCTCTCGACAGCAGGCAGAAGCCATCAAGGGCCACAGGAACGGCCGTTCACACCTCATCAACCCACAATGCGAGCAATCAACTACAAACTGAGAGAAACTCAAGAGAGATCAGCCAGACGCAGCTCATTCTTTGGGAACACTTTGAACAATGGAACAGGTCTGTGCTGGAGGTATGGGGGTGGGCACTCAGCAAGGGGATGTCGATTTCAGCAGGTTGTTTGCAGAAATTGTGAATATACAGGGCATTTGGCCCGCATGTGCAAAAAAACGGCAGCTCGGCTGGTATACTAATTGGATGGGTCGGAAAGCGGACCAGAAGATGGTGGGGACAGTACCTGGGACACACAGCAGGTCAACACGATCAATGGCCGCTGTTCCTACAACAGGACGCCTCCTATAATGATGAGGGTCCTACTCAACGGGATATCTGTCAACATGGAGCTGGATACGGGAGCGAATTCAATCTCTCATGGGCGCTCAACAATTTGAACAACTGTGGCCGCATAAAGGAGACAGACCAAAACTCACAAGGGTCGACACCACACTAAGGACCTATACCAAAGAAATCATACCAGTCCTCGGCAGCGCCATGCTCTCTGTCACACTCAAAGGGACAGTGAACCGACTTCCCCTGTGGATTGTCCCCGGAGATCCCCCAGCACTGCTGGGGAGAAGCTGGCTGGCAAAACTAAACTGGAAATGGGATGATGTCCATGCCATGTCATTAGAGGAACAGACCTCCTGCTCAACAGTTATAAAGCGATTTGAACATCTCTTTCAGCCAGGTGTGGGCACTTTCAAAAGGGCCAAAGTCAAAATCTACATCACACAGGATGCTAGACCGGTCCATCACAAGGCCAGAGCTGTACCCTATGTGATGAGGGAAAAGATTGAACATGAACTAGACAGGCTTCTGCGGGAAGGCATTATATCACCTGTGGAATTTAGTGACTGGGCAAGTCCCATCGTCCCAGTCATGAAGCCTGATGGATCCGTACGAATCTGTGGGGACTACAAATCTACCATAAACAGAGTCTCCCGACAGGACCAGTACCCACTGCCCAGAGCGGAGGATTTATTTGCCACATTGGCTGGAGGTAAACTTTTCTCAAAATTAGACCTCACATCTGCGTATATGACGCAAGAATTGACCGAGGAATCCAAGCTACTCACCACCATCAACACACATCGAGGCCTTTTCATGTACAATCGATGCCCATTCGGCATCAGGTTGGCAGCTGCCATATTTCAGTGCAACATTGAGAGTCTGCTCAAGTCCATCCCGGGGACAGTTGTATTTCAAGACAACATACTTATCACGGGCAGGGACACCGACTCCCATCTCCGTAATTTGGAGGAAGTACTAAAGCGGTTGGATCGGGTAGGCCTACGAGTCAAGAAATCCAAGTGCCTGTTTCTCGCACCCGAGGTTGAACTTTTGGGCAGAAGGATTGCCGCTGATGGAATCCGCCCAGAGTCCAAAACAGAAGCAATTCGCCTGGCACCCGGAATGTCTCAGAACTGCGCGCCTTTCTCGGGCTACTCAATTACTTTGGAAACTTTATGCAGAACTTAAGCACGCTGCTGGAGCCTCTCCATGTGCTACTCAGGAAGGGGTGCGATTGGTTTTGGGGGGGATGCCCAGGAACGCGCCTTCAATAAGGCACGCAACCTTCTGTGTTCCAACAGTGTTTTGACTTTCTTTGACCCAGGTAAAAAGCTAGTTCTCACATGTGATGCGTCAGCGTATGGGGTCGGGTGCGTTTTGCAACATGTCAATGGTGCGGGTAAATTACAACCCATAGCTTATGCCTCCAGGTCACTTTCGCGGGCGGAACGCGGGTACGGAAAGGTAGAGAAGAGGCACTTGCGTGCGTGTACGGTGTCAAAAAGATGTACCAATACCTTTTCGGGGCCAAGTTCGTGTTAGAAACTGACCACAAGCCCCTCACGTCCCTCCTATCCGAGAGCAAGGCAATAAACGGCAACGCCTCGGCGCGAATTCAATGGTGGGCACTCATGCTGGCGTCCTACGACTACACAATAAGGCACAGACAACTGTGCCGACGCGCTCAGCAGGCTACCCCTGGCGACCACGGAAGGGTCTGACGAACAGGTCTGTGAGATAGTCATGGCAATCAATGCCTTTGAGTCCACAGGTTCGCCCATGACAGCTCGCCAAATCAGAGCCTGGACGGCCAGCAACCCCACGTTATCCTTAGTAAAAAGATGTGTCCTAACCGGTGACTGGGCAGAGGCTCGCGATGCCTGCCCCGAGGAATTAAAACTCTTTCACAGACGCATGCATGAGCTATCACTACAAGCAGACTGCCTGATGTGGGGCAGCCGAGTAGTCATGCCTCTGCGAGGCAGAGAGGCATTTGTCCGGGAGCTCCACCGCGAGCACCCGGGTATCGTTCTCATGAAGGCCATAGCCAGATCCCACGTCTGGTGGCCTGGTATTGACGCGGACTTGGAGCTCTGCGTCCGCAGGTGCACCATTTGTGCCCAACTCAGCAATGCCCCCAGGGAGGCTCCACTGAGCCCCTGGCCCTGGCCTACCAAACCATGGTCGCGGGTGCACGTAGACTATGCGGGCCCATTCATGGGCAAAATGTTCCTCGTAGTTGTAGATGCATTTTCAAAGTGGATCGAATGCACCATTTTAAACTCGAGCACAACCTCCACCACTGTGGAGAGCCTCGCAACCATGTTTGCAACGCACGGAATCACTGACATATTGATCAGTGACAATGGTCCGTGCTTCACCAGCGCAGAATTCCAAGACTTTATAATTGACCACGGCATAAATCACTTCAAGACGGCACCGTTCAAGCCGGCCTCCAACAGCCAGTCGGAGAGAGCAGTGCAAATCATTAAACAAGGCATGCTTAAAATCCAAGGTCCCACGCTGCAGGGTCGCCTGTCGTGACTGCTGCTGGCATACAGACCTCGTCCGCACTCACTGACTGGGATCCCCCCCGCGCAACTGTTGATGAAAAGGACTTTAAAAACAAGGCTCTAATTAATCCTTCCAGACATGCACGAAATCGTTGAGGCAAAGCGCCGTAAGCTGACTGAGTACCATGTCAGAAATTCGAGGGGGAGATGGAATGAGATAGGGGACAATGTGTATGCACTAAACTATGGCAGGGGTCCCAATGGCTTGCAGGGACGGTAACGGGCAAGGAAGGAAACAGGCTACTGGTAGTACAAATGGACAATCTCAAAAACCTGCCAGAGGCATGTAGACCAAGTCAAAAGCAGATTTACCAACAACACTGCGGAACCAGAGGCAGACTACAATGTGGAACTCGCACCACACCTGGTGGACAGACAGAGGGAACAACCTGAGGAAAGGGCAATCCCAACAGACAGCCCAGGCGAGTCAACAACAATCACACCAATCGAAACAGACAGCCCAGGCGAGATACCAGCAACCACACCCAAAGAAAAACAGACACCAAGGCAAACAACTGAACCACAACTCAGACGCTCCACGCGAGAGCGTAAACCACCTGAGAGACTGAACCTATAAAGACAAAAGACCTTGGGGGAGGGTGATGACATGTATCTTAAGTTATTATATATAACTGTATCCTAACATGCTATACATGACTGTAATAAGATATGACCTGTAACCACCAGCATACCTTACCACCAGGGGTGCACTTGCAAGAGACAGGTATATAAGGACAGGTCTCAGGCAAGTGCAGCATTCCAGAGCTGTGAAATAAAGGTGCAGGTCCAGAGTGACCTTGACTTCACTACATGCCTTGTGTGAATCTGTACTGAGGGGACAGGACTTTACACTTCCATTTCCTGCATTTTACGTTTTAAAAATTGAAACTTGATTATGCATGTTTATGTGTTCTTGACGCCCTCCAAAACTTGGCCTAAAAACAATGGCATCTTTTTTAATGTGCGCTGGTTTTCCTGAAGAGCCCAGAAGGTTTTTCGGGAGTGATCACATATGCCGTCCTAGGAGAAATGCAAATTGGACAAACTTGCATAATTGTGAAAAACTTGCATAATTGTGAAAAACTGGCGCTGACATCAGGTTACGCCCCTATGATGCAAAAAAAATTAACCTAAAAAAATCGTACCTCACTGAGTTACGCTGGCGCACAATCTTTGGGGAAAGTTGGATTTTTAAATTTGGGCCCAAAAAAGTGCATGCGCCAAAAAAACGCTGCAAATCACTGGGGAAAATTGAGCCCAATAGTAGGTCAGATCTGGAATAGTCTCCCAGCTAAGACAATTAATGCCAGGCTGATTAATCCCTTTAAAAGAGCTGGATTTAGGAAGCCATTGATGAAGATAATCAGTTGCAATGTGTAATATGGTGGTTTTTAAATTGCCAAAACCATTGAAATTTCATGCCACGTCAAGCAACTATTCAAGGAAGATTCATTTAGAATATTGGATTGATATTCCCAAATGTTGCTTGATTTACTTTTTTGGGGAGAATGAGGGCAGGGGCAGGGAGAAACTCTGCAGATCATTTCCTCGGGGAATTAAACAGATTGGGTGGAGTCGGTGCCAGGGTAAATTGTACAGCTTCAGTGACAGGACTGGACTTGATCAGACAAACAGCCTTTTCTGATCCTGTGCTTTATTGTTTAATTTTTGGCCCCCTTTTATATTGGTGCATTTTATCTATGTTTGGAGTGATGTAATTATCATATTAAACCCAAAGCTCAAGGAACGTTTAACCAAAATCAGGAAAATGCCCACTGAACAGCCTAACAACATTTTTGAGAATAAGGCTTAGTTATCAGGTTGTTAATAACAGAGAAAAACAGACATTTTCCTGTCTTTGGTTGAAATAGAGTTGTACTCCAAAAAGTTCATTGGGAGACGTGTATAATTTATGATTTTAAATTCTAAACTTTAGAATTAGACAGAAAATATAGTTAACAATAAGTGGCAGATTGCCAACTGACTTTCTATCAGTTGAAGTAATGGTCAATGAGATCATGAATCTCTATTGCTAATGCAGGGGCAAAGCTCCCCGGAACACATTACTGGAGTTCATCTACAACCAGAACACAGATCCATTGTACTTTTCCTAAATAGCAAGGTTATGCAGTGTATAGCATACTGAAAATAACTTGCTAAACTTGTGATTCATACTACAATGCACTTAGATTACTGTTTTAGCAAAGTGCATTTGTTGGCCTGATTGTGCTTAAGTATGATTGGCACACGAGAGTCCAGCAAATGGATTGTGAGCCAAACCAAGCCCATGGATCTCCAGAAGACAGACAGTTATCCCATAAAAGGTGCATGAAGCACAAATTGATTCTGGTTATTTCACCATAACAATGAGAATCATTTTCTGGACATTACACTTTCCCCCTTTGTTAAAGAAATGAGCCATTCCTGTTAATTAACTTCATCAGATTGACTGACAGTGTTCGTATGCATAAAAGAATTTTCATTTTATATAGCGCCTTTCGTGACCTCAGGACATCCCAAAGCCCTTTACAGCCAATTGAGAACTTTTAAAGGGTAGTCACTGTTGGACAGTGTCAGCTGTGGCTCAGTGGGTGGCACATTCGCCTGAGTCAGAAGGTTGGTGGCTTCAAGTCCCATTCCAGAGACTTGAGCATAAAATCTAGGCTGACACTCCAGTGCAGTGCTGAGGGAATGCTGCACTGTTGGAGGTACCGCACTCCCTCAATACTGCAGTGAAGTGTCAGCATAGATTATGTGCTCAACTATCTGGAGTGTGGTTTGAACCCACAACTTTCTGACGATGAGGCGAAGATGCTACCACTGAGCCAAGGATGACACCTTCATTACAATCCTCTGGCCTTGAAAAGCCTACAATGTAATTGTCACGTTTGTAACCTTCACATAACTGTAACCTTTATGTAACAACACTGTACACTGTATACACCTGAGAAATGCACACCTTGACCACAGGGGGTGAACTTGTGGGAGACACTCCTCACCTGGTCATCCAGGTATATAAAGGGAGGTCCCACGCAGGGTCAGCACTTCTTGGTCCTGTGAATAAAGGTACAGGTCACAGAGTGACCTTGTCTCCAGTATGTGCCTCATGTTGATTTGCTGTAGTGTGTAAGGACACAACATTTGGCGACAAGAAACGGGAATCAATGACTCAAGTGAATGGCCACCGGTAGCACGGAGGAACGGTACTGTGTTGGTGAGGACTGGGACGATTTCATTGCGAGGCTCCAGCTGAGCTTTGTCACGAAGGACTGGCTGGGAGTGGCAGCGGCTGACAAGCGAAGGGCACATCTACTGACCAGCTGTGGACCCAAGATGTACGCGCTGATGAAAGACCTGCTCGCAGCCGAGAAGCCGGTGGACAAGACCTTCGAGCAGCTCAGCAAACTGATCGGTAAGCACCTCAAACTGACGAGTAGTATACACATGGCCCGATACCGATTCTATATGCACCGACGTCAGGAAGGACAGAGCATACCAGACTTTGTTGCAGACCTTCGGCGCTTGGCCAGCCTCTGTAAGTTCACAGAAGCCTGCAGGGGGGAGATGTTACGGGATTTCTTCATTGAGGGCTTTGGTCATGCCGAGATTTTTAGGAAGCTAATTGAGACCAAGGACTTGACCTTGGAAGCAGCAGCCTTGATGGCTCAAACCTTCATGGCGGGGGAGGAGGAAACCAAGATCATATACGCGCGCAACTCTGCTCCAAACGTGGCGATGGAGCAGGGAGTTAACATGGTAAACGCAACTCAGAACCCTGCAGGCAGGCAAGGGCAATTCAACACCGACCAGGCAGTAACAGACTCTAGGGTGGGTCCTCAACAGAGACAATGGCAGGTTGAACGGACATTTACACCATCACAAGGGACAATACGTCCCGGGATGGGACCATTGACACCCACAAACAGAGTGCTCAAGAGTAATCAAAGAGACAATCAGAGAGGAATGCCTGGTAACAGCTCTTTTGTTCACAACAATCTCAGCTCATGCTGGAGGTGCGGGGGCAAACATGCTGCGAAGACCTGCCGATTTTAACCATTCATCTGCAGAAATTGTAACTTGAGTGGACATTTAGCCAGGATGTGCAGGAAGCCTGCAGCGAGGCTGGTTTACGAAGTGGATGAACCACAAGAGGGGTCTGCAAGGCAGGGGTATGCCTGGGACACAGCAATGGATGCTGAAGTTCAACAACCACAGCAAACATCCACAGCTCATACACAAAGACGCCACCTATGATGATGAGAGTACTGTTAAACGGCATCCCGGTACACATGGAGCTGGACACAGGAGCCAGCCAGTCACTTATGGGTGTCCAACAATTTGAGAATCTGTGGCCACTCAGAGATAGCAGACCCAAACTAGAACGCATTGACACGCAACTACGGACGTACACCAAAGAGATCATCCCAGTGCTAGGCAGTGCCATTTTGGTGGTCACACATAATGGATCTCAGAACTGGCTGCCACTCTGGATTGTCCCGGGAAATGGTCCCGCGCTTTTGGAGAGGAGCTGGCTAGCCGAGATGATCTGGAAATGGGGGGGATGTACACGCCATTTCATCTGTGGAGCGAAGTTCATGCTCACAGGTCCTACAAAAATTTGAGTCATTATTTCAACCTGGCGTCGGGACTTTCAAAGGCACCAAAGTAAGGATATGCATCACGCCGGATGCCACACTAGTGCACCACAAAGCCAGAGCTGTGCCGTATGTGATGCGGGAGAAAATTGAGAGTAAGTTGGACAGGTTGCTAAGAGAGGGCATAATTTCGCCCGTTAAATTCAGCGACTGGGCAAGCCCCATCGACCCTGTTCTAAAAACGGATATCTCGGTCAGGATCTGTGGCGACTACAAGGCCACCATCAACCGAGTGTCCCTTCAGGACCAATACCCGCTTCCGAGAGCGGAGGATCTTTTTGCTACGCTGGCAGGCGGCAAGCTGTTCACCAAGTTGGACCTCACTTCGGCCGACATGACCCAGGAACTGGCTGAAGAATCCAAGCTACTGACCACCATCACTACGTACAAGGGCTATTTGTCTGCACAGGTGTCGGTTTGGCATTCGTTCAGCAGCCGCTATCTTTCAGAGGAACATGGAAAGCCTGCTCAAATCCATCCCCGGAACAATCATATTTCAGGACGACATCCTTATCACGGGTCGAGACACCGAGGAACACCTCCACAACCTGGAGGAGGTGCTATGCCGACTGGACCGGGTAGGTCTGCGACTAAAGAAGTCCAAGTGTGTGTTTTTGGCCCAGAGGCCGAGCTTTTGGGCAAGAGGGTTGCCGCAGACAGGATCCAGCCCACTGAAAATAAAACGGAGGCGATTTGTTGCGCGCCCAGGCCCGGCAACACATCAGAGTTGCGTTCATTTCTGGGACTATTGAACTATTTTGGGAACTTTCTACCGAACTTAAGTACATTGCTGGAGCCGCTACACGTGCTCCTGCGTAAGGGTTGCGATTGGTTTTGGGGGGACTGTCAGGAACGGGCTTTCAATCGGGCGCGGAACCTGCTTTGTTCTAATAAGTTATTGACCCTATACGACCCCTGTAAGAAATTGGTTTTGACATGAAACCACATCCTATGGGGATGGGTGCGTGTTGCAGCACAGTAATGATGAGGGTCAACTCCAACCTGTGGCTTATGCCTCCAGGTCGCTCTCCCAAGCAGAAAGGGGGTATGGGATGGTTGAAAAGGAAGCACTTGCGTGTGTCTACGGGGTGAAAAAGATGCACCAGTACCTTTTTGGCAGAAGCTTCGAGTTAGAAACGGACCACAAGCCGTTAACATCCCTGTTGTCCGACAGAAAAGCTGTCAATGCCAATGAGTCAGCTCACATACAGCGATGGGCTCTCACGGTCATTAATCCTGGTTTACTTTTAACTTGTGTTGCCACAGCTATAATGGGTTTAAAATGTAAACGTTAAAAGTTGATGCAGGGTGTTTCTTAATAACTGGTTAAGTTACAGTTTTTAGTTCATTTTCCAGTGGGTTAAACCCACATTGGAAAATATGTTGTGGCAGTAATATAACTCACCCTCACAACTTTATGTTCAGTGCTATTTTCTAATTGGTACTAGCTGGGTGCTAAAAAATACTGACAGCACAAAGTTTGCACCTTGCATTGTAAGAGAGTAAAAACAACTTAACATGTATTGGAAAATACTTCAACAAGAATTGTAGGATGTTAAAAATGTTAAGAGAAGGCTATAGTGACAGAGGACTAAGGTAGACATTACAGCCCTTGGGCTGTTTAACAATCTGTAAATAAATCTTATAAAGCTACAAAACTCTTCAACCCATTGTAAGAAACTGTAAAATGACCACAGTCTTAAGCGGCAAAATGTTACCTGGCTTTAAGCATAACTATTTGTGCATTCCTGAGATTTTTTGGTAATGTATGAGTCAGTATTTCACAAATATATAGAAATTAATAAAGAAAGCAACAGTTTCTGAATTCACTGAAGTCCTCCTAGATCATGTTGAGGTTGCTCCTGTATAAATAAGAACTTGTGTCTTTCATAACCTTAGGAGGTCCCAAAGCTATTTACAGCCAATGAAGTATTACAGAAATGTAGTCACTGTTAAAATGTAGCAAACACGGCAGCTAATTTATGCGTAGCGAAGTTCCACAAATCAGCAAGAAAATAAATGACCAGATAATGTATTTTTAGTGATGTTGGTTGAGGGATAAATACTGGCCAGGACACTGGGAGAACTTTCTGCTCTTCTCTGAGTAGTGCTACGACGGGATATTTTATATCCATGTGAGGGGACAGACAGGGCCTCGGTATAACATCTCACCTGGAAGATGGCATCTCTAACAGTGCAGCACTCCCTCAGCACTGTACTGGAGTGCCAGCCTAGAATATGTGCTAAAATCTCTGGATTGAGGCTGAGACCCACAACGTTGTGACTCCGACGCGAGAGAGCAACACTGGGCCAAGGCTAACACCTTGTACAATTCTGTTGTACTGTATTTTTCCAAAGTTCTTAATTATTTTCCTGTATAAACTATCAAGTAAAATAAATGAAAATTATGGAAACAAAAAAACTATAATGATATTTAGCGAAATAGTAAAAAGAATGTGTTAAGTTTGTCCTAAAAGCACAATCAACTCCAGAAATGAACTTGCAATATTTTAGATTGAGAAACACTTTTATCTGGCATCCAAAGAGATGCATCACCATGCCTTTACACTCTCAAAAAAACACTACTGAGAAACTGACACAAGGAGAGATTCCATTTTCCTAAGATCAAATGGACACTCTCTCCCTGTAGGAACACACCCAACTTTCCTAAGCTCTGTAAACCTAAACACAGATCACCAGGAGCCGAGAACACAGGAATCCCACAAGTGTGTACAACTGGTGCTGGAATTTGTTATTGGATGCATTGGTTGTAATCTACCAAAATTCCCTGGATTCTGGGGAGGTCCCAGCAGATTGGAAAACCACAAATGTAACGCCCCTATTTAAAAAAGGAGGCAGACAGAAAGCAGGAAAGCAGGAAACTATAAATGGGTCCTTTTCGGGTTGGAAATCGGTGGTTAGTGGTGTGCCACAGGGATCGGTGCTGGGACCACAACTGTTTACAATATACATAGATGACCTGGAAGAGGGGACAGAGTGTAGTGTAACAAAATTTGCAGATGACACAAAGATTAGTGGGAAAGCGGGTTGTGTAGAGTACACAGAGAGGCTGCAAAGAGATTTAGATAGGTTAATCGAATGGGCTGAGGTTTGGCAGATGGAATACAATGTCGGAAAATGTGAGGTCATCCACCTTGGAAAAAAAAACAGTAAAAGGGAATATTATTTGAATGGGGAGAAATTACAACATGCTGCGGTGCAGAGGGACCTGGGGGTCCTTGTGCATGAATTCCAAAAAGTTAGTTTGCAGGTGCAGCAGGTAATCAGGAAGGCGAATGGAATGTTGACCTTCATTGGGAGAGGAATGGAGTACAAAAGCAGGGAGGTCCTGCTGCAACTGTACAGGGTATTGGTGAGGCCGCACCTGGAGTACTGCGTGCAGTTTTGGTCACCTTACTTAAGGAAGGATATACTAGCTTAGGAGGGGGTACAGAGACAATTCACTTGGCTGATTCCGGAGATGAGGGGGTTACCTTATGATGATAGATTGAGTAGACTGGATCTTTACTCGTTGGAGTTCAGAAGGATGAGGGGTGATCTTATAGACACATTTCAAATAATGAAAGGGGTAGACAAGATAGAGGCAGAGAGGTTGTTTCCACTGGTCGGGGAGACTAGAACTAGGGGACACAGCCTCAAAATACGGGGGAGCCAATTTAAAACCGAGTTAAGAAGGAATTTCTTCTCCCAGAGGGTTGTGAATCTGTGGAATTCTCTGCCCAAGGAAGCAGTTGAGGCTAGCTCATTGAATGTATTCAAATCACAGATAGATAGATTTTTAACCAGTAAGGGAATTAAGGGCTACGGGGAGTGGGCGGGTAAGTGGAGCTGAGTCCACAGCCAGATCAGCCATGATCTTGTTGAATGGCAGAGCAGGCTCGAGGGGCTAGATGGCCTACTCCTGTTCCTAATTCTTATGTTCTTATGTAGATCAGTTAACCTAATATCTGTCATTGGGAAAATGATAGAGTCCATTATTAAGGAAACAGTAGCAAGACATTTGGAAATGTATAATTCAATCAAGCAGAGCCAGCGTGGTTTTATGAAAGGGAAATCATGTTTGACAAATTTGCTGGAGTTCTTTGAGGATGTTGCGAGCAAGGTGGTAAAGGGAAACCAGTGGATGTGATGTATTTGGATTTCCAGAAGGCATTGGATAACGTGCCACATAAAAGGTTACTGCACAAGATAAAAGTTCATGGGGTTGGCGGTAATATATTAGCATGGATAGAGGATTGTCTAACTAACACAAAATAGAGTCATAAATGGATAAATGGGTCATATTCCGGTTGGCAATCAGTAACTAATGGGATGCCGCAGGGATCAGTGCTGGGCCTCAATTATTTACAATCTATGTTAATGACTTGGATGAAGGGACTGAGTGTAATGTAGCGAAGTTTGCTGATGATACAAAGATGGGTGGAAAAGCAAATTGTGAGAAGAACACAAAAAATCTGCAAAAGGAATATAAACAGGCTATGTGAGTGGGCAAAAAATTGGCAGATGAAGTATAATGTGGGAAAATGTGAGGTTATCCCCTTTGGCAGAAAAAATAGAAAAAACAATTTATAATTTAAATAGAGAATAATTGCAAGGTGTTGCAGTACAGAGGGACCTGGGGGTCCTTATGAAATGAAACACTAAAAGTTAGTATGCAGGTACAGCAAGTAAACAGAAAGGCAAATGGAATGTTGGCCTTTATTGCAAGGGGGATGGAGTATAAAAGCAGAGAAGTACTGCTACAACTGTACAGGGTATTGGTGAGGCCACACCTAGAGTACTGCGTACAGTTTTGGGCTCTGTATTTAAGGAAGGATATATTTGCATTGGAGGCTGTTCAGAGAAGGTTCACTAGGTTGATTCCGGAGATGAGGGGATTGACTTATGAAGATAGGTTAAGTAGGTTGGGCCTATACTCATTGGAGTTCAGAAGAATGAGAGGTGATCTTATCGAAACATATAAGATAATGAGAGGGCTCGACAAGGTGGATGCAGAGAGGATATTTCCACATAGGGGAAACTAAAACTAAGGGGGGTCATTGATTATATTTAAGGCGGAGATAGACAGATTTTTGAGTGATAAAGGAATGAAGGGTTATGGGGAGTAGGCAGGGAAATGGAGCTGAGTCCATGATCAGATCAGCCATTATTTTATTAAATAGCGGAGCAGGCCCGAGGGGCCAAATGGCCTACTCCTGCTCCTATTTCTTATGTTCTTATGTTCTTAGCTGTTAAAACTACACAACTTACCAGCACAAATCGATGGTCAGCTTCCTGCTGTTTGTCCAGTTAGGAACACCCTAACTGTTATGATATTGGATTGAAGGATTATCTGGAACAGGATGGGAGCAATGGCAATGGTCACACACAAGCTAGACATTGCAGAGCAGAACCCCTTCATATTCATCCAGTTGGCACTCCTCTGCAGAGGAGCACAAATGTCAATCACTCCCTTGGAAAACCCAGCCATGTAGAAAAAGCCTAGTGCTTGTGTAGGCTGATCTCTGGGTTCCATAGACGAGGTGATGTCGTCACCGGCTATGTCAAGCAATACATTTGTCAATTGTTAAACAGACTGATTCACTGCAAACTGGCTAATGTTGACTATGTCTCCCATGACCCCCAGAACTGTCCTAGGCCGCATGTGGGTTAGTGCCAGACACCTGAGGTACAAGCACACTTGTACTTTCTCCCTCTGCAGAAATTCATCTTCCTCTTCCAAATCCAATACAGCCCAATGCAAGCCCAAATAAACACCCAAGTTGATCACTGATCACTGTGCTTTGAGCTGCACAGGGGAGGGAGCTGAGGGAGGGGTTGGAATTGGTACCAGAAAGAATGCTCCTGTTTGAGATGTTTGAAATGTACTTACATTTTGGAAAACCAGCAGCAGACAACAGAAGAAAAATAGATGCACAGAGTTCTGGTTGCCCAGTCAAAATGCAACCGTCACTGTGATGGACTGAGACACTTTCTGACATCTCAGAGACACTGTACTGTGTCTTACCATTTCCTGCCACTGGGTGGTGCCCTTTCGGATTAGGGACAGAGGGAGGCCAAACAGAGTGAAGGAGCAGCATGGAGATGGTCATCCATTTTACTGTTAGTTAGGAATAAGACCTCTGTTAATGTGATCCCTCCAGAACCACAGTTAAGTAAGTAATCTGAGGACTGGGAGAAATTTAGAATTCAGCAGAGGAAGATAAAGGGTTTATTTAGGAGAGGAAAAATAGAGTATGAGAGAAAGCTTGCAGGGAACATAAAAATTGACTGCAAAAGCTTTTATAGATATGGGAAAAGAAAAAGATTAGTGAAGAAAAATGTAGGTCCCTTGCAGTCAGAATCAGGTGAATTTATAATGAGCAACAAAGAAATGGCAGACCAATTGAACAAATATTTTGGTTCTGTCTTCACTAAGGAAGACAGAAATAACCTTCCGGAAATACTAGGGGACCGAGGGTCTAGCGAGAAGGAGGAACTGAAGGAAATCCTTATTAGTCAGGAAATTGTGTTTGGGAAATTGATGGGATTGAAGGCCGATTAAACCCCCAGGGCTTGATAGTCTGCATTCCAGCGTACTTAAGGAAGTGGTCCTAGAAATAGTGGATGCATTAGTGGTCATTTGCTAACATTCTATAGACTCTGGATCAGTTCCTATGGATTGGAGGATAGCTAATGTAATCCCACTTTTTAAAAAAGGAGGGAGAGAGAAAACAGGTAATTATAGACCGGTTAGCCTGACATCGGCAGTGGGGAAAATGTTAGAATCAATTATTAAAGATATAATAGCAACGCATTTGGAAAGCAGTGACAGGATCGGTCCAAGTCAGCATGGATTTATGAAAGGGAAATCATGCTTGACAAATCGTCTAGAATTTTTTGAGGATGTAACTAGTTGGGTGGACAAGGGAGAACCAGTGGATGTGGTGTATTTGGACTGTCAAAAGGTTTTTGACAAGGTCCCCCACAAGAGACTAGTGTTCAAAATTAAAGCACATGGTATTGGGGGTAATGTATTGATGTGGATAGAGAACTGGTTGGCAGACAGGAAGCAAAGAGTAGGAATAAACGGGGCCTTTTCAGAATGGCAGGCAGTGACTAGTGGGGTTCAGCCAGGTTCAGTGCTGGGACCTCAGCTATTTACAATATACCTTAATGATTTAGATGAAGGAATTGAATGTAATATTTCCAAGTTTGCAGATGACACTAAGCGGGGTGGCAGTGTGAGCTGTGAGGAGGATGCTAAGAGGCTGCAGGGTGACTTAGACAGGTTAGGTGAATGGGCAAATGCATGGCAGATGCAGTATAATGTAGATAAATGTGAGATTATTCACTTTGGTGGCAAAAACAGGAAGGCAGAATATTATCTGAATGGTGACAGATTAGGAAAAGGGGAGGTGCAACGAGACCTGGGTGTCATGGTACATCAATCATTGAAAGTTGGCATGCAGGTACAGCAGGCGGTGAAGGCGGAAAATGGCATGTTGGCCTTCATAGCGAGAGGATTTGAGTACAGGAGCAGGGAGGTCTTATTGCAGTTGTACAGGGCCTTGGTGAGGGCACACCTTGAATATTGTGTGCAGTTTTGGTCTCCTAATCTGAGGAAGGACATTCTTGCTATTGAGGGAGTGCAGCGAAGGTTCACCAGACTGATTCCCGGGATGGCAGGACTGACATATGAAGAAAGAGTGGATCGACTAGGCTTATATTCACTGGAATTTAGAAGACTGAGAGGGGATTTCATAGAAACATATAAAATTCTGACTGGATTGGACAGGTTAGATGCAGGAAGAATGTTCCCGATATTGGGGATGTCTAGAACCAGGGGTCACAGTCGAAAGATAAGGGGTAAGCCATTTAGGACCGAGGTAAGGAGAAACTTCTTCACTCAGAGAATTGTGAACCTGTGGAATTATCTCCCACAGAAAGTTGTTGAGGCCAGTTCGTTAGATATATTCAAAAGGGAGTTAGAGGGCTAAAGGGATCAAGTGATATGGAGAGAAAGCAGGAATGGGGTACTGAAGTTGCATGATCAGCCATGATCATATTGAATGGTGGTGCAGGCTCGAAGGGCGTATTCCTGTACCTATTTTCTATGTTTCTATTATGTTTCTCTTTATTGCTGCTTTATCCAATTATTCTGGGATTATTGTATGTACTGCAAGAAATCTAGAGTGTGTTTCTTGTTTATATTTTTATATTTTTACAGTTGCATGCACATATTAAAGGATTTGGATTCTGAAGCTCTGATCTTTAGCCATATTTCTTGATGTTGCAGTTGATGCTACTGATGAAGTTATAGCTATCGCTTGCCTCAAGCTGCATTCTTACAGCAGCCTGTACAGTCATCAATGTAGCTACCTGACTAAGTAGTGGAACTCTGGAACATACAGCTTACAGGCATCCCAGCACTCATTTTATACAAGTGCTTAACAAATTAGGAGTTTCGCTTGAAAATGGCACGGGTATTTTGTCGTGGGACCAATTACAATATATTAGCATTTTTTTGTAGGCACTAATGAAGATAGCACATCCTGGTCGTAATGGGGCTTCACATGCTGCTGGAAAGGAACACTCCCAAAGGAATTGGCTTTTTATCTCCTCTTACTGTCTGGGTTCATTTTTGTATATTTCTCATTTTTCTTTTACTTTTCCTCAGCTAAACCCTATTCTGAGGTTGTGAGAGCGTGACCTTCTGTAGGCCTCTGCCAACACTTGCCACAATAATAATAAAACAAGTGACAACAGACAAGAATGACCCACCCAATAATTTTGTTTTCCTCTTTTCCTGTGAATAGATACTACCAATGATGGCGCAGTTGAGATCAGGACACGGTAATGTGGGGTTCAGGGGATAAGAAGTAAAAACTTGCATTATACCAGCCTGTACCAGCAAATGCATGACACCACCACACACCAATGTTTGTTGTTTTAATCTTTGTTAATAAAGTCACCAGAGGCGATTTTAACCCTCCCCACCTGGCTGAATAGCAGGAGGGTGGGCAGTAAAATTGCCGAGGATTATGCCTTGAAGCCGCCTGGATACCGCAGGCCACAATTTTTGTGCAGGTTTGGGAGAACACTTCTTAGCATTCGCGGTTCGTGCCTGTATATTTATGTACTTTTCACTTCACGAGTCTGCTCTGGTGGTTTAAGAGGCAAAACTTTTACAAAAAAGTTTGTGGTTCTTGAAGGTTTTCACTAGTCGAGAAAGTGTTAAAATTTGAATGCCCGTCGGCTAAAAACTTGGCCTAGAAGACAACACTGCCATCGCAGCATCAGCAACTCCACAGTGGTGTGGAGCATTGAAGTGCATCTATTGCAACGATCTGTTAAAAAGCTGGTAACTTTAATAAATATTCCTCTATTAGCACACAGTCATTTTAATAATCCAAGGCGGGAGGAAACAAAACAATTAAAGTTTAGATTAGTGAAAAAGTTTTTTCACAATTAAAATTAAATCCTTAATTTAACCTAGGATCCATACATATGCTTTTGAATATAATCATTCACAATATGAGAAAACAAACGATGGACAATGGAAGACTAGCAGAATTCCAGCAAGTGTTCGGTCAAAAAGAACAGCAGAGAGCCTGCAAAAATTGGAACCTAAAGCTTGTCAAATGATAGAGGAAATGTAGAAAGAGTTGGTCTAGAAGAGTTGAAGTAAAGGATTGTAGGGAAGAGCTATGAAGATTTTTTTTAATGGTAGTAGAAAATAGTGAGGTCTGTGTGTGTTAGGTATACGATATTGAAAATACCAAATAGCAGGGTAAGAGGGAATCAGTGCTGGGGCATCAACTATTTACAATCTATATTAATGACTTGGATGAAGGGACAGAGTGTAATGTAGCCAAAGTTGCTGATGATACAAAGATAGGAGAGAAAGCAAGTTGTGAGGAGGACGCAAAGAATCTACAAAGGGATACAGATAGGCTAAATGACTGGACAAAAATTTGGCAGACGGAATATAATGTGGGAAAATGTGAGGTTATTGACTTCGGTAGGAAAAATAAAAAAGCAAATCATTATTTAAATGGGGAGAGATTACAAAATGGTGTTGTACAGAGTGATCTGAGGATCCTTGTACATGAAACACAAAAAGTTAGCATGCAGGTATAGCAAGTAATTTTGAAGGCAATTGGAATGTTGGCCTTTATTGCAAGGGGGATGGAATATAAAAGTAGGGTAGACCTGCTCCAACTGTACAGGGCATTGATAAGACTACATCTGGAGTACTGCTTACAGTTTTGGTCTCTTTATTTAAGGAGGGATATACTTGCATTGGAGGCTGTTCAGAGAAGGTTCACAAGGTTGATTCTGGAGATGAAGGGGTTGTCATAAAAAGAAAGGTTGAGCAGGTTGGGCCGAAACTCATTGGAGTTTAGAAGAATGAGAGGTGATCTTATTGAAATGTATAAGATTATGAGGGGGCTTGACAGGGTACATGCAGAGAGGATGTTTCCACTGATGGGGGAATCTAAAACTCGGACGCATAGTTTCAGAATAAAGGGTCGCCCATTTAAAATGGAAATGAGGAGGAATTTCTTCTCTCGGAGGGTCGTGACTCTTTGGAATTCTCTACCTCAGAGAGCTGTGGAGGCTGAGTCATTGAATGTATTTAAGGTAGAGAGAGACTGATTTTTGAATGATAAGGGAGTCAAGGGTTATGGGGAGCGGATGGGGAAGTGGCGTTGAGGCCAGGATCAGATCAGCCATGATTTTATTGAATGGTGGAGCAGGCTCGAGGGGCCAAATGGCCTACTCCTACTCCTATTTCTTATGTTCTTATAACAGCTAAAATAGATTGATTGGGGGAACTATTTATTAACACCTCACTATAGGACAAATGGATACCTTCAAAGACATACACAAGAACACACAGGTCGAATACTTCATTAAATTAGCGAGGATAAAGTCAGAAATATGGCCCGAAATGAATCGAGACAGCTGATCGTAAAATAAGAAAAAAAACGGAGCTTTGAAAAGGTTGATTGGGAAGAATACAGGACACTTCAGAAGTGGGTCAGAAGATGATCAGATGAGTGTAGTGGTAAATGGAAATGAGTATGGTTGCACATAAGAGCAAAGATTTCTTCCAGTAGCATTAATCAAGAGGATAGTCAGGGAGGAAATGAGAATCTAAAAGATGCCAAAGAGGAAATATTTAACATGTATGCAATAAGTATTTTCTTGAAATAGTTACAATGTCACGTGATTAAATGTCATGTGATCAAACCTCCAGCAATACCAGAGTTGGCAACCTTATCGGAGTTCGATACCATCATCGGGCCCCAACTACAATTTTAACAGGTGGGAGCAGAATAAGGGCCGAGTTGGAAACAGTTATAATTTTCCTGCTGTAATAGAGCTCCCCCTAGTGGACTACTGATGTAATGCAACTACTGATGTAAATACAATAAAAAGGTCATGTGGCAAAGTCACATGATGACAGTTTTGTGTGTGTGCTTCTGTTCGTGATGTCGTAAGGATATTACACCCGCCAGGCTGAACCTGGTCAGAAGAGGATTGGGACATGGAGAGGCCCCCCCACCCCCATGCCCTCCTTCCCACGAGACTCTGCCAGAACCCCCTTCCTCACAGCTACCTGCATGCTGGCGGGTTGCCATGGGCTGCCCGATTTCTTTGCTAGGTGGCAGCCACTTCCCACCGAGACAGATTGAAAATGGCTGACCTATGAGCCAGGCAAAGATGCACATGCAACAGGTTGCAAAAAATTCCTGCATTTCATCACTTGTCAAAACTCTTTTATAATTGCAAGTCTTTTACCAGAGCAAAAGTTTAATACAGGTCTGAAGATAATGCTGGCAGAAATACACATGCAGCTTTTCACTGCTTGATTATTTCATCGTACAAGAAACCAATGAATCATAGCATGAATACTTGAGCTCCCAAGTGTCCAAAAACAATCAACTTGTTAAATCTTAGGCAGATTAAAACAGTCGAATTCTCATTCTAGTATACTCTTGTGGGAACTTGTCTTAAAATGGAAGGAATTTTAAAAATGTTTCTAATTCCTTCAAATAAAACTGAGAAGTTACAAAAACCATATCACGCCATGAAATGTTCCTCTTTCAAAAGGTTCAAGGATATTTAGAAAGAAAAAAAGCTGGATTTTGTTTTCTCAGTATCAACACAAAACCATAATTTATTCTAATTTATGGCTTGATCAGCACAAATATTGTTGCTGTAATATTTTGGAACCAAACAAATCCCAACATTCCAGCTCATATTTATTGAGTGATTTCAACATAGTGCGATGTCGGGGAGAAGATGGACATGTAGAATGGTGTGTTTCATCATATCATAGAATGGTTACAGCACAGAAGGAGGCCATCCCGGCTCTCTGCAAGAGGACTTCAGCTAGTCCCACCCCCCTGTCCTTTCTCTGTAGCCCTGAAAATTTTATTTCCTTCAGGTACTTATCCAATTCCCTTTTGAAAGCCATGATTAAATCTGCCTCCACCACCCTTTCAGGCAGTGAATTCCGGATTGTAACCACTCGCTGCGTGAAAAGATTTTTCCTCATGCTGCCTTTGGTTCTTTTGCCAATTACCTTAAATCTGTGTCCCCTGGTTTTCGACACTTCTGCCAATGGGAACAGTTTCTCTCTATCTACTCTGTCTAGACACCTCATGCAGCTTAATAAGAACAAGAAAAGAAAATTGAGAGGTGCACTGACTGTAATGGCATTGGTAAAAGAGGGAAAGTCAAGAAAGATGTTGCAGGCTACTGCTGAGAGAGGGAGTGCAACCCATACAAAGTTTTTCCTTACATCCAGAAGTGCAAGAGAAGTATTAGAAGAGCTTCCACAAATACAACAACCCAGCTGATTTCTTGAGCTTTACATGGAGTTACAAGTTGGTAAGAGGAAAAGAAGTGTTTGTCACACAAGCTTCTTGGAAACAACTTCAACTGTAGAGTTCAGAGGAGACAGTGAGGACAAGAATGTCAATGCATAAAGGACTAAGGGTGCCACCATAAAAATTTAGAAGCAGCAGCTACTGCTGTGAGAGACATGAAATAACTGTGGAGCATAAATTCCTCGGGGTAGCAGAGGATGCATCTTGGATGGATTGCCCTAGAGAAAGCTAGGAAATTGGCTTCACTGGGCTTCCACCCTAGTTCTGCTCCCTTAATTTTCAATGGATCGAGGCGATTGCTCCATCTTACTTCCTTACTTCCAGCAGAGACTTTGTGGGCATTCCCGGGCTACCCCAGGAATTCCACCCAATAAGCCACCTGTCCAGCAGGACCCATGCAACGCAAGAGCTGCCGTAGGTCTCACACTGGGCAACAAAGGTGGTCAATCCCAGCGGGATGGACTACCTTTCAAACAATGGTCCTTTGCTCCCTTAGGAGCATTCAAAAAGATTATGTGCCCTTTTTTACTTTGGTCCTTTCCTTGTTGATCTTGATGGTTACATTGGGGTAGGTGGTTCTGTTATGCCGCTACAGGCCCAGGCTGCCGGACCCAACTGTGGGAATGACACCACATCCACATATGAACTAGGCCAGCAACCTGAAGAGTCAGCAGCCAGAGGTCCAGATCTGTAGAACTTCTGGTGGCAGCAGCCTCTGTGTCTGAAGAATTGGTAGAAACAAGATTTACACTGCCCAAGTGATGAGTGTTGAGGAGATTTAGATGAGGCCTAACCAAGGTCTTATACAAGGATAACATAGTGCTTTTTGTTTGAAATTTAATCGTCCTAACAATACATCTTAATACGCTATTTACTTTTGCCTCACAGCACTCGTCATGAATCTTTAGAGATTCATATCGAGAACAGCTATGTCCTTTTCCAAGTTGACAGCCTGTATTTCAGAACCCTACGTGATATGAGACTCCAGGACAATCCTTTAATGGGCTATGCAGTCCATTCAAAATTTCGGGCACGTGCGGTTTTTCTGTTTAAAAGCCGATGAGCCAGCTGGGAGGGAGCTCCAGAGTGCTGCGTAGCCGCACGATCACACAGCTTACAGGAAACATTGGCAGAGAGCACGTATTGGGAATTATGATATTCTATGTAGAGGACACAGAGAGGCTGCAAAGAGATTTGGATAGGTTAAGCGAATGGGCTAAGGTTTGGCAGATGGAATACAATGTCGGAAAGTGTGAGGTCATCCACCTTGGGGAAAAAAAAACAGTAAAAGGGAATATTATTTGAATGGGGAGAAATTACAACATGCTGCGGTGCAGAGGGACCTGGGGGTCCTTGTGCATGAATCCCAAAAAGTTAGTTTGCAGGTGCAGCAGGTAATCAGGAAGGCGAATGGAATGTTGGCCTTCATTGCGAGAGGGATGGAGTACAAAAGCAGGGAGGTCCTGCTGCAACTGTATAGGGTATTGGTAAGGCCGCACCTGGAGTACTGCGTGCAGTTTTGGTCACCTTACTTAAGGAAGGATATACTGGCTTTGGAGGGGGTACAGAGACGAGTCACTAGGCTGATTCCGGAGATGAGGGGGTTACCTTATGATGATAGATTGAGTAGACTGGGTCTTTACTCGTTGGAGTTCAGAAGGATGAGGGGTGATCTTATAGAAACATTTAAAATCATGAAAGGGATAGACAAGATAGAGGCAGAGAGATTGTTTCCACTGGTAGGGGAAGCTAGAACTAGGGGGCACAGCCTCAAAATACGGGGGAGCCAATTTAAAACCGAGTTGAGAAGGAATTTCTTCTCCCAGAGGGTTGTGAATCTGTGGAATTCTCTGCCCAAGGAAGCAGTTGAGGCTAGCTCATTGAATGTATTCAAGTCACAGATAGATAGATTTTTAACCAATAAGGGAATTAAGGGTTACGGGGAGCGGGCGTGTAAGTGGAGCTGAGTCCATGGCCAGGTCAGCCATGATCTTATTGAATGGCGGAGCAGGTTCGAGGGGCTAGATGGCCTACTCCTGTTCCTAATTCTTATGTTCTTATATTCACCCTCATGATTTTCTGTCCTGTTGCAGTATTTCATGCAGTTCTGTAAGAACGATATTAAAACTATGGAAAGGATAGATCAGAACTTCAGTAGAAACTACGAGAAACAAAAGTTTATAGTTATGAAGAAAAGTTTGATTTTTAATAAAACTGGAACTGGGAGAATCTAAGTAAGAGTAAATAGTAAAAGATTGTTTGCATTTGTTGGTGAATGTAACAAGGTAGAATCTCAGGGAAAGTTATATATTTTTTCCAAACTGAATAACTATTATAACGTGGAATTCTTTAACACCGTGATTTCTGAGACAGAAATTATAACATCATTCAAAAGGGAGCTGGATAAGTATTGGAAAAGGAAGATTATAGAAGGATACTGGGAAGGGATTAGATTTGATAGCTCCAGCATTGAGCAATGGGTCAAATGGCCTCCTTTTGTGTTGTAATTTCCATGATTTTATGACTTCAGTGTACATAACCACCATCAACTTCCTCAGATTTTCTGCTCCTGTACCTCAGGACAGGGTTTCCATTGCACCTCTGACAAGGTTACAGTGCCAGAAAGTCTGAGGAAATTGAGGGTGAATATTTTCCTTTCTTTTCGTAGCACACTGTTTCTTTAAATTCTTTATGTATACTATTTTAGACCAGTATAAAAAAGTTTTTTTTTTTTAAATTGCACCCAAAGGAATTTTATATTAAATTCCAACAGGTCAATGAAGGGAAAATGCAAGTTAATATCACGATGGGCAAACCCCTTTCCCACAATCATACATTTCCAAATAAAGCTTTCCAATGATCCAAAAAAAAGAACGATATCTGGCCAAAATGTTCCTATATTTAAGAAAAAGAATAGAGTACTGCACACTGTGTAAACCAATACACCGCTCATAAAGTACACCTGCCTTTGCAAGAAACAGCACTTAAAGGTTCATGGGGTTGGGAGTAATATATTAGCATGAATAGAGGATTGGCTAACTAACAGAAAACAGAGAGTCGGGATAAACGAGTCATTTTCCGGTTGGCAAACAGTAACCAGTGGGGTGCTGCAGGAATCGGTGCTGGGGCCTCAACTATTTACAATCTATATTAAAGACCTGGATGAAGGGACCAAGTGTAATGTAGCCAAGTTTGCTGATGATACAAAAATGGGTGGGAAAGCAAATTGTGAGGACACAAAAAATCTGCAAAGGGATATAATCATCATCATAGGTGATCCCTCGAACAAGGATGACTTGCTTCCATACCAAAAGGAATGAGTTCATAGATGTTTCAATGGAGGACCCGATATTCCAGTCCTGAACTCCAGAGGTGGAAGATGCCTGTGCGTGGATTTTTTTAATGTGTGGTGACCGTTGTACATCAGCCACCATACGGGCTCGACAGAGCTAGGCCTTTATCCAGTGGCAAGGACAAACCAGGACGACTGGAGACCTGCTCTGCTGCACGAACCTAGTGCGCACACATATCGCAGTGTGGGCTGGCCAAGTAGTCTAAGTGAGTGGGCAAACATTTGGCAGATGGAGTATAATGTGGGAAAATGTGACATTATCCACATTGGCAGAAAAAATAGAAAAGCAAATTATAATTGTGCATGAAACACAAAAAGTTCGTATGCAGGTACAGCAAGTAATCAGGAAGACAAATGGAATGTTGGCCTTTATTGCAAGGGGAGCATAAACGCAGCAAAGTCCTGCTACAACTGTACAGGGTATTGGTGAGGCCACACCTTGAGTAGTGCGTACAGTTTTGGTCTCCGTATTTAAGGAAGGATATATTTCCATTGGAGGCTGTTCAGAGAAGGTTCACTAGGTTGATTCCGGAGATGAGGGGGTTGATTTATGAAGCTAGGTTGAGTAGGTTGGAGTTCAGAAGAATGAGAGGTGATCTTATCGAAACATATAACAGGCTCGACAAGGTGGATGCAGAGAGGATATTTCCACTCATAAGGGTAACTAAAACTAGGGAGCAAAGTCTCAGAATAAACGGTCGCCCATTTAAAACGGAGATGAGGAGGAATTTCTTCTCTCAGTGGGTTGTAAATCTGTGGAATTCTTTGCCCCAGAGAGTTGTGGAGGCTGGGTCATTGAATATATTCAAAGCAGAGATAGACAGATTTTTGAGCAATAAGGGAATAAATGGTTATGGGGAGTGGGCAGGGAAGTGGGGCTGAGTCCATGATCAGATCAGCATCTTATTAAATGGCAGAGCAGGCTCGAGGGATCAAATGGCCTACTCCTGTTCCTATTTCTTATGTTCTTATGTAAGATACTACCTACAATTCACTTTTACAGTCCAATACATTTCCCTATCTTACAACAGTGCCCACACTTCAAAAGTACTTTATTGCCTGTAAAGCACTATGGAACATTCCGAGTCTGGAAAAGGGCCTATATAAATGTAAGTTCTTCCGTTCTAAATACAGTCTCCTGGGATTATATGCCAGCTGAGACAGACTTCCTTTTGAGACACTATTATAATTTATTGGTCTTAACAATGCTGTTGGACAGGGGTTAAACTAATATGGCAGGGGGATGGGAACTTATGCAGGGAGACAGAGGGAAGTAAAATGGGGGCAGACGCAAAAGATAGAAAGAAGAAAAGTAAAAGTGGAGGGCAGAGAAACCCAAGGCAAAAATCAAAAAGGGTCACATTACAGCAAAATTCTAAAGGGATAAAGTGTGTTAAAAAGACAAGCCTGAATGCTCTGTGCCTCAAAGGGAGCAGTATTCGTAATAAGGTGGACAAATTAAATGCGCAGGCAGCTGTTAACGAATATGATATAATTGGCATTACGGAGACATGGCTTCAGGGTGACCAAGGTTGGGAACTCAACATCCAGGGGTATTCAACATTCAGGAAGGATAGACAGAAAGGAAAAGGAGGTGGGGTAGCGTTGCTGGTTAAAGAGGAAATTAACGCAATAGTAAGGAAAGATATTAGCTTGGATGATGTGGAATCTGTATAGGTAGTGCTGCAGAATACCAAAGGACAGCAAACGCTAGTGGGAGTTGTGTACAGACCACCACACAGTAGTAGTGAAGTTGGGGACAGCATCAAACAAGAAATTAGTGATGCATGCAATAAAGGTACAGCAGTTATCATGAGCGACTTTAATCTACATATAGATTGGACAAACCAAACCGGTAGCAATACGGTGGAGGAGGATTTCCTGGAGTGTATTAGGGATGGTTTTCTAGACCAATATGGCGAGGAACCAACTAGAGGGCTGGCCATCCTAGACTGGGTGATGTGTAATGAGAAAGGACTAATTAGCAATCTTGTTGTGCGAGGACCCTTGAAGAAGAGTGATCAGAGTATGGTAGAATTCTTTATTAAGATGGAGAGTGACACAGTTAATTCAGAGACTAGGGTCCTGAACTTAAGGAAAGGTAACTTCGATGGTATGAGACGTGAATTGACGAGAATAGACCGGCAAATGATACTTAAAGGGTGGACGGTGGATAGGCAATGGCAGACATTTAAAGATCACATGGATGAACTTCAACAATTGTACATCCCTGTCTGGAGTAAAAATAAAATGGGAAAGGTGGCTCAACCGTGGCTAACAAGGGAAATTAGGGATAGTGTTAAATTGGCCAGAAAAAGCAGCAAACCTGAGGAGTGGGAGAAATTTAAAATTCAGCAGAGGAGGACAAAGGGTTTAATTCGGAGAGGGTAAATAGAGTCTGAGAGGAAGCTTGCCAGAAACAAAAACGGACTGCAAAAGCTTCTATAGATATGTGAAGAGAAAAAGATCAGTGTAGACAAAGGTAGGTTCCTTGCAGTCAGAATCAGGTGAATTTATAATGAGGAACAAAGAAATGGCAGACCAATTGAACAAATACTTTGGTTCTGTCTTCACGAAGGAAGAAGCAGCGGATGTGGTGTATTTGGACTTTCAAAAGGCTTTTTGACAAGGTCCCACACAAGAGATTGGTGTGCAAAATTAAAGCACATGGTATTGGGGGTAATGTATTGACGTGGATAGAGAATTGGTTGGCAGACAGGAAGCAGAGAGTCGGGATAAACGGGTCCTTTTCAGAATGGCAGGCAGTGACTAGTGGGGTGCCGCAGGGCTCAGTACTGGGACCCCAGCTAGTTACAATATACATCAATGATTTAGATGAAGGAATTGAGTGTAATAACTCCAAGTTTGCAGATGACACTAAGCAGGGTGGCGGTGTGAGCTATGAGGAGGATCCTAAGAGGCTGCAGGGTGACTTGGACAGGTTAGTTGAATGGGCAAATGCATGGCAGATGCAGTATAATGTGGATAAATGTGAGGTTATCCACTTTGGTGGCAAAAACAGGAAGGCAGAATATTATCTGAATGGCAACAGATTAGGAAAAGGGGAGGTGCAAAGAGACCTGGGTGTCATGGTACATCAGTCGTTGAAAGTTGGCATGCAGGTACAGCAGGCGGTGAAGGCGGCAAATGGCATGTTGGCCTTCATAGCTAGGGGATTTGAGTATAGGAGCAGGAAGGTCTTACTGCAGTTGTACAGAGCCTTGCTGAGGCCTCACCTGGAATATTGTGTTCAGTTTTGGTCACCTAATCTGAGGAAGGATGTTCTTGCTATTGAGGGAGTGCAGCGAAGGTTCACCAGACTGATTCCCAGGATGCCAGGACTGACATATGAGGAGAGACTGGATTGACTGGGCCTGTATTCACTGGAGTTTAGAAGAATGAGACGGGATCTCATAGAAACATATAAAATTCTGACAGGATTGGACAGGTTAGAGGCAGGAAGAATGTTCCCGACGTTGGGGAAGTCCAGAACCAGGGGTCACAATCTAAGGATAAGTGGTAAGCCATTTAGAACCGAGATGAGGAGAAACTTCTTCAGTCAGAGAGTTGTTAACCTGTGGAATTCCCTGCTGCAGAGAGTTGTTGATGCCAGTTTATTGGATATATTCAAAGGGAGATACATATGGCCCTTACGGCTAAAGGGATCAAGGGGTGTGGAGAGAAAGCAGGAAAGGGGTACTGATCTGAATGATCAGCCATGATCCTATTGAATGGTGGTGCAGGCTCGAAGGGCTGAATGGCCTACTCCTGCACCTATTTTCTGTGTTTCAATGGGGCCAAGTTTCAGCCTGAGTTGCTCCTGTTTTTTTGGAGCAACTGGTTTAGAATGGAGTATCTTAGAAATTGCAATTATCGGCATTTAATTTGCTCCAGTTCTAGTCAGTTAGAACAGTTTCAGTTTGGAACAGATATATTTTTTTCCAAAAGGGGGCGTGTCCGGCTATTTACGCCCATTTTGAAAGCTTAGGCAGTGAAAACACACTCCAAACTAACTTAGAATGGAGTAAGTGTAGATTTTTGTACGCTCAGAAAAACCTTGTCTACACTTTAGAAAATCAGGCGTAGGGAATGGGGGGGGGTGCTGGTTAAAGGGAAGTTTACAAACATTAAACACTTCAGTTTTACAAATAAAGAGCCATCATCAATAATAAATGATAAATACATCAATAAATCAACCAATAAATCAATCCAAAAAAATTAATAAAAAATAAAAAAAATTTAAAAATCAATAAATAAAACATTTTCTACTTACCGACTGCAGCACCGGGAGTCCTCCAAAAGCGTGCTGGGATGGCCCCCCTAGTGTGTCTCTGTCAGTGTCTCTATCTCTCTGTCTGTGTGTGTGTGTGTCTCTCACTCTCTGTCTGTCAGTGTCTGTGTTTCTGACAGCGAGGGGTGGGGGTTGGGGGGGAGAGGGGGAGGAAGGAGGAGGGGCTTAGGGGATGGGGGGTGGGAGGAGGGGAAGAGGAGGAGAGGGGAGGGGAGGGGAGGGGAGGGGAGGAGGAGAGGGGAGGGGAGGGGAGGGGGAGGAGGAGGGGGAGAGAGGGGAAGGAGAGAGGAGGGAGGGAGGCAAGGAGAGAGGAAGGGAAGAAGAGGGGAAGGAGAGAGGAGGGAGGGAGGCAAGGAGAGAGAAAGGGAAGGAGGAAGGAGAGGGGAGGGAGGGAAGGAGAGGAGAGGGGAGGGAGGGAGAGAAGGAGGCTGAACGGCCGGGCCGAAGACTTTGTGCTGTATTTACAGGTAGGTGGCATCGGGTCTCGGGTCCGGGGGGGGGGGGGGGGGGGAGTCGCAGAGGTCGGGGGGGGTCGTGGAGGGGTCGCAGATGTCGGGGGGGGGGGGGGGGAGATCGCGGCGATGAGTCGCAGAGATCGGGGGGGGGGAGGGAGGAGTTGCGGAGGGGGGAGGCGGGGGGAGAGTTGCGGAGGTCGGGGGGGGTCGCGGAGGTCGAGGGCGGAGTCGCGGAGGTCGGGGGAGGTCGCGGAGATGAGCCGCAGAGATCGGGGGGGGGAAAAAGAGTCGCGGAAGTCGGTGGGGGGAAAGAGTCGCGGAAGTCAGGGGGGGAGAGTCGCGGAGGTCGGGGGGGGGGCGAGTTGCGGAGGTTGGGGGGGGGGGGAGTCGCAGAGGTCGGGTCGCCGGGGGGGGGGGGGAGCGGAGGTCGGGTCGCTGCGGGGGGGGGGGGAAGCAGAGGTCGGGGGGGGGGGAAGAGCGGAGGTCGGATCGGGTCGGGGGACGGGAAGCGGAGGTCGGGTCGCCGGGGGGGGGAGTGGAGGTCAGGTCGCCAGGGGGAGCGGAGGTCGGGTCGCAGGGTGGGGGGGGAGAGCGAAGGTCGGAGGTCGAGTCGCCGGGGGGGGGGGGTTGGGGGAAGCGGAGGTCGGTTCGCGAGGGGGGGGGGGGAGGGGTAGCGGAGGTCGGGTCGCCGGCGGGGGGGGGGGGGGGGGAGCAAAGGTCGGGTCGCTGGGGGGGTAGGTGGGTGGGGGGGGAAGCGGAGGTCGGGTCGCCGGGACGGGGAGAGTGGGGGTCGGGTCGGGTCGGGGGAGCGGGAGTCAAGTCGGGTCGGGTGGGAGGTGAGCCTTATCCACGCAGCCCCAGTGAGGCCATTCGGCCAGGGCTAGGGGCTGCGTGCTTCGGGCCCCTCCCACGTAGCGCGCATGTGCAGAAGTCCCGGTACTGTTTTCAGCGCAGGGACCTGGCTCCGCCCCCTACAGCTCATGCTGCGCCGCGTCCAGCTCCAGGAGACCTGCATGGAGCCGGAGAATAGGTGAGTTTTTTTTAGGCGCACTTTGTGGCGCGAAAAACGGGCGTCCAGGTCCGGCGCAACCCGAAACTTGGGCCCTATGTTTCTACACATACATGTATACATTTTACTGTAAGCCAAACATAATCATGCTGAAATCACAAATGGTTCAAAGGTGTAAGAGACCTCAGAGTTAATGATCATGTTGTACTTTGGTCTTAGAACAATTGTAACAGTATTACATTTTCTATTTTCAGGTATCAGGGAATTATTTCATAAGAAACTTTTATTTGGATACATGTTTTCCACAATAAGCTAGAGAGGTACCATATTAAACACATATTCCTCATGTTAAATATAGATTTAAATTAATAAAATAAAGTTAATGCTTATTAATGTAATATTATGGCAAAATATACTGTAAGTAAGCTACAAGAGTATTGTATACTATTAATTCAAATATTTTTTTGCTCAAAGAAAATTCAAATTCTCCAGTCGCACAAGTTAAGCAATTTTATTAAAAACCATGGGAGGTTTTTTTTATGAATTGTTAGATCATTTGAATGAAACAACTGCAAGTTGAGAGTAGATTGTAGGACCCGAGGACACCAATTTAAAACTGATTTGAGGAAGAATGTCTTTACTCAATGGGTGCTAAGTGTTTGGAATAATCTGTCAGGTGGGTTAGTGGAAGCAATAAACTTTAAGGATGTTTAAAATACAGCTGAATGTAGATTTAGAGAGTCGGGACACCAGAGGGATCAGCTTTGATGAGACAACTGAACTTTTCTCATTCTTCTCTTTTCTTACATCTTACATAAAATTAAGCAAATGGTGGTCTTCCTACATACAGAGATAGGTTTTCAAATTGCTGCCTGGGTGTAAAAGTGAAATTAATAGAAATCAAAATTGGACATTTTCGATAATGGGCGGCCAATCTGCAACACCTGTTTATCGTCAGGGCGGCAAGTTGTAAGTTTATCCCACAGCCTCCCAGTGTCCTATTTTGAGCTTATGGAACAATGTCTGATTTCCAATTAACCAATAGTTCATTTTTTTTTTTTTTTTAAATTCATGTCCAATCGTTATCCAATCGTTACAATTCTTTGTCAAACGCCAGAGGTCACCCTGCACCAGTCAAGGATCACTCTGCGCCAATGCTCTTAGCCAAAAGGCCTAGAGCCACTGCACCGTTCCTGGAAGTACTGCAATACCAGGTTCGTGCCATGGAGGTGGATGGGTCAGGTCCCCCACACACCTCCGTGGAGGTGGATGGGTCACCAATCCCACCCACCTCCTGTTTACAAAAATGTAAGCATATACCTTCCTGACCAGGGAGAAACCACCCGGAAGTCATGGTGGCTGGTCAGGTTAGTTATGCAGATCTTAGCCAAAAGGCCGAATAGTTCATTGAAGGGATACTCATGAAAGCTGATAAGAATATTTGGGAGACTAAATTCAATCACCGTATTCTATGTAACGGAAATTTTCATTATATCCATTTGTAATTAGTCTCTTCAATACATCAACTCTTGTCCCACATACGTGGATCAGTAGTCATTGCAGTTTTCTTATCTTGATTTTCAGAGCATCATAGTATTTGAAAATGTTGTGAAATGAGGAAACACTGTTGCCAACACATTCATTAATGAATAACTGTTTTCCACCATAGTTGTAATGCATATGATACAGCAGATAGAGAAAAATTGTCTCTGTTTTCTATACTGCTGAATCATGGGCATTAAGCTAACAATACAAAATCAATAAATTAACAAAATAGTGATTATTTTGAATACAGTATTCCTGTTTTTTAAAATTTATACAGTGTTCCTGTTCTCCTGATTTCAAAGCTAGGCCTGATACTTAATTAAATGAGAACATGAATATGGAAGCCATTTCCCAATGTTTGTAACGAGGCCAATTATTGCCCGATCAGCCTCCTCTTGAACATGAATAAAGTGAGGGAAGGAGTCATCAATAGTGCCAACAAGCAACACCTATTCACTGATGCTTAGTTCAGGTTCTACCAGAACCATTCAGCTCCAGATCTCATCACATTTTGATTCAGACATGGATGCAAGAGCTGAATGGTAGAGGAGAAATGATAGTAGCTGCGCTCACCATCAAGGCATCATTCAACTGAGAAGGACACCAAGGAGCCCCAAGAAAAACTGAGGTCACTAATGGTCAAAGGGAAACCTTCTGTGGATGTGGTTGTAGAAGGCAGTCATCACAGCCCCAGAAAGTCACTAAAGTTAGTTCTCAGGTCAAGGTCGTCGGCCCAAACATCTTCAGCTGCTTCATCAATGACATTCCCTCTCTAATATCAAGAGTGGGCTTGGGTGTTGATGATTTCACAGTGTTCAGCTTCATTCACAACTTTTCAACAATGAAGAAATCCATGCCAGGCTACAGCAGAATCTGGATAATATCAGTCTTAGGCTGACAAATAGTAGGTAATATTTGCAACACATTATTATGAGCTTTTGATCATCTTGAACCAGAAGAAACTTAACCACCTCCCCTTGACGTTCAATGACATCATCACAGACGGGTCCTAAAGCATTAAGATCTTGAAGGTCACCAATGACCAGAAGCAGAATTAGACCAGCCACATCAACACCATGGCTACAAGAGGAGAATCATCAAATGAGGCCATGTGGGTTGAACTGAAGAACTAAAAAGGGGCAATCAGACTGCTGGGAGTGTACTATATACACCCAAACAGTCAGAGGGAGATAGAAGGGCAAATATGTAGGCAAATTTCTGAGAAGTGCAAAAACAATAGGGCAGTAATAGTATGGGATTTCACCTACCCTAATATTAACTGGGATAGAATTAGTGTTAAAAGTTCAGAGGGTGCAGAATTCTTAAAATAGATTCAGGAGAATTCGTTTTAGCCTGTATGTAGCAAGACCAAAAAGGGAGGGGACGGTTCTGGGCTTACTTTTAGGAAATGAAGCTGGGCAGGTGGAAGATGTATCAGTAGGAGAGCATTTGGTGGTAGTGATCATAATTCAGTTATGGAAAAGGACAAAGACAGACCAGGAGTAAAAGTTCTCAATTGGGGAAAGGCCAATTTTACTCAGCGAGATGTGATTTAGAAAAAGTGGACTGGAAACAACTACTTGAAGATAAATCAATGTCGGAGCAGTGCGAGGCAGTCAAGGAGGAGATAGTGAGTGTTCAGAGCAAGTATGTTCCCACAAAGAAAAAGGGTTGGATTCCTAAATCTAGAACCCCCTGGATGTCAAGGAGCAAAGAGGCTAGGATAAGAAACAAAAGGGAAGCTTTTGTCAGCTACCGAGAGCTCAATACTACAGAAAGCTGAGAGGAGTATAGAAACTGCAGATGTGAAATTAAAAAGGAAATTAGGAAAGCAAAGAAAGGGCATGACAAAGTATTGGCAAGTAAAATCAAGGAAAACCCAAATATGTTTTAGAAATACATAAAGAGCAAGTGGATAACTAAGGAAAGAGTAGGGCCTACTAGAGACCAAAAAGATAACCTGTGTGTGGAGGGGGGGACGTGGGTATGGTCCTTAATAAATATTTTGCGTCTGTTTTCACAAAAGAGAGGACAATCAGACATTGTAGTCAAGGAGGAAGAGTGTGAAATATTAGATGGCATAAACATAGTGAAAGAAGAAGTATTATGGGGTTTAGCATCTCTGAAAGTAGAAAAGTCACCAGGCCCAGATGAAATGTATCTCAGGCTGTTAAGAGGAAGCTAGGGAGGAAATAGCAGAGGCTCTGACCACCATTTTCTAATTCTCTCTGGCTACAGATGTGGTGCCAGAGGACTGGAGGACTGCTAACATTGTACGGTTGTTTAAAAAGGGAGAAAGGGAGATAGACTGAGTAATTACAGGCCAGTCAGCCTAACCTCGGTGGTGTGGAATTTATTGGAACAAATTCTGAGGGACAGGATAAATCTTCCTTTAGAAAAACATGGATTAATCAAGGACAGTTTGCATGGATTTGTTAAGGGAAGGTCATGTCCAACTTGATTTAATTTTTTGAGGAGGTGACAAGGGGGGTCGATGAGGGTAACACACTTGATGTAGTCTACATGGATTTTAGCAAGGGCTTTGATAAGGTTCCACATGGCAAGTGAGCCAAACCTGGCCCAAGATCACGCAAAATGGAGGAAGAGCATTTAGGAGGGCGTTGAGCACCTCGAGTCCCATCACTGATAGCATGCAGAAATCAAGTGCAGACAGCGGAAGGAGCTTGCGGCAAACCAGGCTCCCCACCCAACCTTTCCTTCAACCACTGTCTGCTACACCTGTGACAGAGACTGTAATTCCTGCATTGGACTGTACAGCCACCTGAGAACTCACTTTTAGAGTGGAAGCAAGTCTTCCTTGATTTCGAGGGACTGCCGATGATGATGATGATGACATGGCAAGTTGATCAGAAAAGTAAAAGCCCATGGGATTCAAGCGAAAGTGGCAAGTTGAATCCAGTGGCAGGAAGCAAAGGGTAATGGGTAACGGGTGCTGTTGTGACTGGAAGGCTATTTCCAATGGGGTTCTGCAGGGCTTAGCACTAGGGGAGGAGTTAAACTAATATGGCAGGGGGATGGGAACCAATGCAGGGAGACAGAGGGAAACAAAAAGGAGACAAAAGCAAAAGACAGAAAGGAGATGAGTAAAAGTGGAGGGCAGAGAAACCCAAGGCAAAAAACAAAAAGGGCCACTGAATATAAAGGGGCTGCAGGAGGGGTCAAAACTAAAAATCATGGTTTAAAAACTAGTATTAAAACACTCTACCTAAACGCACGCAGCATTTGAAATAAAGTAAATGAGTTGATGGCACAAATCATTACAAATGGGTATGATTTGGTGGCCATTACAGAAACGTGGTTGCAGGGTGGCCAAGACTGGAATTAAACATACAGGGGTATCTGACGATTCGGAAAGATAGACAAGAAGGGAAAGGAGGTGGGGTAGCTCTGTTAATAAAGGATGTTATCAGGGCAATTGTGAGAGACGATATTGGCTCTAATGAACAAAATGTTGAATCATTGTGGGTGGAGATTAGAGCTAGTAAGGGGAAAAAGTCACTGGTGGGTGTAGTTTATAGGCCCCCAAATAATAACTTCACGGTGGGGAGGGCAATAATCAAGGGAATAATGGAGGCATGTGAAAAAGAAACGGCAGTAATCATGGGGGATTTTAACCTACATATCGATTGGTCAAATCAAATCGCACGGTGTAGCCTGGAGGAGAAATTCATAGAATGCATACGGGATTGTTTCTTAGAACAGTATGTTACAGAACCTACAAGGGAGCAAGCTATCTTAGATCTGGTCCTGTGTAATGAGACAGGAAAAATAAATGATCTCCTAGTAAAAGATCCTCTCGGAATGAGTGATCACAGTATGGTTGAATTTGTAATACAGATTGAGGATGAGGAAGTAGCGTCTCAAACGAGCGTACTATGCTTAAACAAAGGGGGCTACAGTGGGATGAGGGCAGAGTTGGCTAAAGTAGACTGGAAACACAGACTAAACGGTGGCACAATTGAGGAACAGTGGAGGACTTTTAAGGAGCTCTTTCATAGTGCTCAACAAAAATATATTCCAGTGAAAAAGAAGGGCGGCAAGAGAAGGGATAACCAGCTGTGGATAACCAAGGAAATAAAGGAGAATATCAAATTAAAAACCAATGCGTATAAGGTGGCCAAGGTTAGTGGGAAACTAGAAGATTGGGAGAATTTTAAACAACAGCAAAGAATGACTAAGAAAGCAATAAAGAAAGGAAAGATAGATTACGAAGGTAAACTTGCACAAAACATAAAAACGGATAGTAAAAGCTTTTGCAGATATATAAAACGGAAAAGAGTGACTAAAGTAAATGTTGGTCCCTTAGAAAATGAGAAGGGGGATTTAATAATGGGAAATGTGGAAATGGCTGAGACCTTAAACAATTATTTTGCTTCGGTCTTCACAGTGGAAGACACAAAAACCATGCCAAAAATTGCTGGTCACAGGAATGTGGGAAGGGAGGACCTTGAGACAATCACTATCACTAGGGGGGTAGTGCTGGACAGGCTAATGCGACTCAAGGTAGACAAGTCCCCTGGTCCTGATGAAATGCATCCCGGGGTATTAAAAGAGATGGCGGAAGTTATAGCAGATGCATTCGTTATAATCTACCAAAAGTCTCTGGACTCTGGGGAGGTACCAGCGGATTGGAAAGCAGCTAATGTAACGCCTCTGTTTAAAAAAGGGGGCAGACAAAAGTCAGGTAACGATAGGCCGGTTAGTTTAACATCTGTAGTGGGGAAAATGCTTGAAGCTATCATTAAGGAAGAAATAGCGGGACATCTAGATAGGAATAGTGCAATCAAGCAGACGCAGCATGAAGGGGAAATCATGTTTAACTAATTTACTGGAATTCTTTGAGGATATAACGAGCATGGTGGATAGAGGTGTACCGATGGATGTGGTGTATTTAGATTTTCAAAAGGCATTTGATAAGGTGCCACACAAAAGGTACTGCAGAAGATAAGCGTACGCGGAGTCAGAGGAAATGTATTAGAATGTATAGTGAATTGGCTGGCGAACAGAAAGCAGAGAGTCGGGATAAATGGGTCCTTTTTGGGTTGGAAATCGGTGGTTAGTGGTGTGTCACAGGGATCGGTGCTGGGACCACAACTGTTTACAATATACATAGATGACCTGGAAGAAGGGACAGAGTGTAGTGTAACAAAATTTGCAGATGACACAAAGATCAGTGGGAAAGCGGGTTGTGTAGAGGACACAGAAAGGCTGCAAAGAGATTTAGATAGGTTAAGCGAATGGGCTAAGGTTTGGCAGATGGAATACAATGTCGGAAAGTGTGAGGTCATCCACCTTGGGAAAAAAAAACAGTAAAAGGGAATATTATTTGAATGGGGAGAAATTACAACATGCTGCGGTGCAGAGGGACCTGGGGGTCCTTGTGCATGAATCCCAAAAAGTTAGTTTGCAGGTGCAGCAGGTAATCAGGAAGGCGAATGGAATGTTGGCCTTCATTGCGAGAGGGATGGAGTACAAAAGCAGGGAGGTCCTGCTGCAACTGTATAGGGTATTGGTGAGGCCGCACCTGCAGTACTGCGTGCAGTTTTGTTCACCTTACTTAAGGAAGGATATACTAGCTTTGGAGGGGGTACAGTGATGATTCACGAGGCTGATTCCGGAGATGAGGGGGTTACCTTATGATAGATTGAGTAGACTGGGTCTTTACTCGTTGGAGTTCAGAAGGATGAGGGGTGATCTTATAGAAACATTTAAAATCATGAAAGGGATAGACAAGATAGAGACAGAGAGGTTGTTTCCACTGGTCGGGGAGACTAGAACTAGGTGGCACAGCCTCAAAATACGGGGGAGCCAATTTAAAACCGAGTTGAGAAGGAATTTCTTCTTCCAGAGGGTTGTGAATCTGTGGAATTCTCTGCCCAAGGAAGCAGTTGAGGCTAGCTCATTGAATGTATTCAAGTCACAGATAGATAGATTTTTAACCAATAAGGGAATTAAGGGTTACGGGGAGCGGGCGGGTAAGTGGAGCTGAGTCCACGGCCAGATCGGCCATGATCTTGTTGAATGGCGGAGCAGGCTCGAGGGGCTAGATGGCCTACTCGTGTTCCTAATTCTTATGTTCTTATGTTCTTATGTATGTCCCTTGCTTTTTGTGGTATATATCAATGGTTTCGACTTCAATGTAGGGGACAAGATTAAGAAGTTTTCAGGTGATACTAAAATTGGCCATGTGGTTGATAGTGAGGAAGATAGCTGCAGACTGTAAGAAGATATCAATGGACTGGTCAGATGGGCAGAAAAGTGGCAAATGGAATTCAATCTGGAAAGTGTGAGGTAATGTAATTGGGGAGGGCTAACATAGAAACATAGAAACATAGAAAATAGGTGCAGGAGTAGGCCATTCGGCCCTTCGAGCCTGCACCGCCATTCAATGAGTTCATGGCTGAACATTCAACTTCAGTACCCCATGCCTGCTTTCTTGCCATACCCCTTGATCCCCCTAGTAGTAAGGACCTCATCTAACTCCTTTTTGAATATATTTAGTGAATTGGCCTCAACAACTTTCTGTGGTAGAGAATTCCACAGGTTCACCACTCTCTGGGTGAAGAAGTTCCTCTGCATCTCGGTCCTAAATGGCTTACCCCTTATCCTTAGACTGTGACCTCTGGTTCTGGACTTCCCCAACATTGGCAACATTCTTCCTGCATCTAACCTGTCTAACCCTGTCAGAATTTTAAATGTTTCTATGAGGTCCCCTCTCATTCTTCTGAACTCCAGTGAATACAAGCCCAGTTGATCCAGTCTTTCTTGATAGGTCAGTCCCGCCATCCCGGGAAACAGTCTGGTGAACCTTCGCTGCACTCCCTCAATAGCAAGAATGTCCTTCCTCAGGTTAGGAGACCAAAACTGTACACAATACTCCAGGTGTGGCCTCACCAATGCTCTGTACAACTGTAGCAACACCTCCCTGCCCCTGTACTCAAATCCCCTTGCTATGAAGGCCAACATGCCATTTGCTTTCTTAACCGCCTGCTGCACCTGCATGCCAACCTTCAATGACTGATGTACCATGACACCCAGGTCTCTTTGCACCTCCCCTTTTCCTAATCTGTCACCATTCAGATAATAGTCTGTCTCTCTGTTTTTACCACCAAAGTGAATAACCTCACATTTATCCACATTATACTTCATCTGCCATGCATTTGCCCACTCACCTAACCTATCCAAGTCGCTCTGCAGCCTCACAGCATCCTCCTCGCAGCTCACACTGCCACCCAACTTAGTGTCATCCGCAAATTTGGAGATACTACATTTAATCCCCTCATCTAAATCATTAATATACAGTGTAAACAGCTGGGGCCCCAGCACAGAACCTTGCGGTACCCCACTCGTCACTGCCTGCCATTCTGAAAAGTACCCATTTACTCCTACTCTTTGCTTCCTGTCTGACAACCAGTTCTCAATCCATGTCAGTACACTACCCCCAATCCCATGTGCTCTAACTTTGCACATCAATCTCTTGTGTGGGACCTTGTCGAACGCCTTCTGAAAGTCCAAATATACCACATCAACTGGTTCTCCCTTGTCCACTTTACTGGAAACATCCTCAAAAAATTCCAGAAGATTTGTCAAGCATGATTTCCCCTTCACAAATCCATGCTGACTTGGACCTATTATGTCACCTCTTTCCAAATGCACTGCTATGACATCCTTAATAATTGATTCCATCATTTTACCCACTACCGATGTCAGGCTGACCGGTCTATAATTCCCTGTTTTCTCTCTCCCTCCTTTTTTAAAAAGTGGGGTTACATTGGCTACCCTCCACTCTATAGGAACTGATCCAGAGTCAATGGAATGTTGGAAAATGACTGTCAACGCATCCACTATTTCCAAGGCCACCTCCTTAAGTACTCTGGGATGCAGTCCATCAGGCCCTGTGGATTTATCGGCCTTTAATCCCATCAATTTCCCCACCACAATTTCCCGGCTAATAAGGATTTCCCTCAGTTCCTCCTCAAGGCAAGGCAATGCATAATAAATGGTTGGATACTGAGAAGGGTAGAGGAATAAAGGGACCTTGGAGTGCATGTTCACAGATCCCTGAAGATAGCAGGATAGATAGATAAGGTGGTTAAGAAGACACAAAGGATACCTTTTTTGATTATTAGCCGAACACAGAATACAAGAGCAGGGATGTTATGCTTGAACTGTATAAAACACGAGGTAGGCTACAGCTAGAGTACTGCGTGCAGTTCTGGTCACCACATTACAGGAAAGATGTGATTGCACTGAAGAGGGTACAGAGGAGGTTTACGAGTGCCAAGGCTGGAGAATTTAGCTATGAGGATAGATTGGACAGGCTGGGGTTGTATTCTCTGGAACAGAGGAGGCTGAGGTGAGATTTAACTGAGGTGTATAAAATCATGAGGGGCCTAGATAGAGTGCTTAGGAAGGACCGATTTCCCTTAGCAGAGAGGTCTATAACCAGGGGGCTTAGATTTAAAGTAATTGGTGGAAGGATTAGTGGGGAGTTGGAGATATTTTTTTACCCAGTGTGTGGTGGGGGTCTGGATCGCACTGCCTGAATGGGTGGCAAAGGCAGAAACCCTCATCACATTTAAAGAGTATTTGTACATGTACTTGAAGGGCTATGGACCAAGGGCTGGAAAGTGAGTTTAGGCTGGATAGCTCTTTGGCTGGCACGGACACGATGGGCCGAAAGGGCCTCCTCCTGTGCCGTAAATTTCTATGAGAGTAGATGCTGGCTACTCTGGCTTACCTCCAGACCTCTAAAAGCTTTTCCACTATCTACAAGACTCAAGTAAGGAGTGTAATGGAATACTCACCACTCGCCTCGATGGGTGCAGCTGCAACAATATCCAAGAAGCCCATTGTCTTCCGAGACACAGTAGTTCACTTTATTAGCATCTCTATACTGGGCTCATTATCAACCCCCTCCACCACCGGTACACTGTGGCTGCTGTACGTACAATCTAAAAGATGCACTACACAAATGCTCCAAGTTTACTTCAACATCACCTCCTCACCCATATTTATAACGGCGAGAAGAACAAGTGCAGCAATTTCATGGAAGCACCGTTAATCATGGTTTTCCTCAGTACCTTCATTGTTGCTGATTCAATTTTTGGGACTCCCTAACATTATGCATCATCATCGGCGTTCCTCGGAATCGAGGAAGACTTGCTTCCACTTTTAGAATGAGACCTTAGGTGGCTGAACAGTCGAATACGAGAGCCACAGTCCCGGTCACAGGTGGGACAGACAGCCGTTGAAGGTAAGGGAGGGTGGGACTAGTTTGCCTCATGTTCTTTCTGCTGCCTGCGCTTGTCTTCTGCATGCAGTCGGCGATGAGACTCGATGTGCTCAGTGCCCTCCCGGATGCACTTCCTCCATTTAGGGCGGTCTTTGGCCAGGGACTCCCAGATGTCGGTGGGGATGTTCCACTTTATCAGGGAAGCTTTGAGGGTAATGTTTCCTCTGTCCACCTTTGGCTCGTTTGCCATGAAGGAGTTCCGAGTAGAGCGCTTACTTTGGGAGTTTCGTGTCTGGCATGCGGACAATGTGGCCTGCCCAGCGGAGCTGATCAAGTGTGGTCAATGCTTCAATACTGGGGATGTTGGCCTGAATGAGGATACTGATGTTGGTGCGTCTGTCCTCCCAGGAGACTTGTAGGATCTTGTGGAGGTATCGTTGGTGGTATTTCGCAGCGACTTGAGGTGTCTACCACCATTATGAGTTCACTATCATCACAAGTGGTTCAAGAAGCAGGCCCACCACCACCTTCTCATGGCAACAAATGCGGCTTTGCCAACATCTCACACATCCCGAGAACAAATTAAAGCAAATGTAATCTAAGAAAATGCTATCCAGGTTCACAGTTGAAAAGTGGCCAGCTCCAGATGGGCAAGGTACCAGAAAGCCCTTGGTGCCCAGTGAACTGTACCCTGTTAACTACGGTAAGTCATCACCTTCAGGAGAGGAGAGGCAAGGTAAGGGGAGAAAATTGGAAAACACTGCCCTCCTAGATGGCAGCCCAGTTAAACTTTTCATGCAACAAGAATGTTTATTTACATATATATAATCTGGTTTAATACTGTGACAGATAACTGGCACAATCAATTCTGGAAATGTAGCACCGCTGTCATTATCTTTCAATCTGTAGCTATTAGATGAAAAGTTACAGCTGTACCTGTACTTTCAAACTTTCCATGGAAATTTTATTCTGGAAAAAAAAGGAAACATCTATTTTCTTTGAGATAAAAGGCTCTGGAAATGGTTACTTCACAGCTATAGAGCATATGCTGGTTACAGTGATGTAATCCTTTCCAGAGTTCACTGCATGAAGGAAGTGTAATATTGTCCCCTTGGTGGAAAATTACAGTGTCACAATTAGATTTTTCACTAACATCGAAACCAATCCTCAAGCGCACATCACAGTAAATCAGACTTGGAAATAAACCACTGCAACAATAATAGTTAATGCAGTGTTGCTCCATTTTAAAAAAAGATAGATAAGTAAAAAGCATCTTTTCAAAAAAGACAAAGGAAATCATCACCCAACCTTTGGTTACTTTTTGAAAACTTTCACAAAACCATAAATTCATAAAAGAAAAAGAAATTAACAATACATTGTATTTCGTACATAAGAACATAAGAAATAGGAGCAGGAGAGTAGGTCATATGGCCCCTCGAGCCTGCTCCGCCATTCAATAAGATCAAGGCTGAACTCCACTTTTCCGCCTGATCCTTGATTTCTTAGTGCCCAAAAATCTATCGATAGCAGCCTTGAATATACTCATCGACTGAGCATCCACAGCAGTCTGGGGTAGAGAATTCCAAAGATTCACAATCCTGATTGAACAAATTTCACCTCACCTCAGTTCTAAATGTCCGACCTCTTATCCTGAGACTATGACCCCTAGTTATGTTTTTATTTGTTCATGGGATGTGAGCTTCGCCAGCAAAACCAGCATTTATTGCCCACCCCTAATTGCCCTCGAGAAGGAGCCGCCGCCTTGAACCGCTACAGTCCTTGTGAAGGTACTCCCACGGTGCTGTTCGGGAGGAAATTCCAGGATTTTGACCCAGTGATGATGGAGGAATGGCGATATAATTCCAAATCAGGATGGTTTGTGACTTGGAGGAGAGCTTTGAAGCAGTGGTGTTCCCATGTGCCTGCTGCCCTTGTCCTTCTAGGTGGTAGAGAATACTGCGCCACAATATTTATGTAGCTGGTCATTAAGTTTCTGATCAATGGTTCCAGACTCTCCAGCCAGGGGAAAAAGCCTCTCCGCATCTATCCTGTCAAGCCATGCGATTCCCTCATTCTTCTAAATTCTAGAGAATATAGACTCATTCTATGAAATCTCTCCTCATAAAACAGCTCTCTCATCCCAGGAATCAATCAAGTGCACCTTCGATTCACCCCCTCTAAGGCAAGTATAACCTTCCTCAGGTAAGGTGACCAAAACTGTCGCAATATTCCAGTTGTGGTCTCACCAAAGCCCTATATAATTGTAGCAAGACTTCCTTACTCTTATACTATACTCACAGTGTTCAGTCTGACTCTTTCCCCATACATAACAGATTGTAAATAGCTGAGGCTGAAGCACTGATTCTTGCGGTACTCCACGAGTTGCACTTTGCCATCCCAAAATGATCCATTTATTCCTACTCTCTGTTTTCTATCTATTAACCAATCCTCAATCCATGCTAATATATTACCCCCAATCCCAGGAGCCATAATCTTGTGTAACAACCTCTTGTGTGACACCAAATCAAATGCCCGCTGAAAATCCAAATACACCACATGCACTGGTTTCCCCTTATCTACCTTGCTCGTTACCTACCCTCAAAAAATTCCAATAGATTTGTCAAACATGATTTCCCTTATATAAAACTGTGTTGATTCTGCCTAATCATAGTGATTTTCCAAGTACCCTGATATCACATCCTTAATAATAAATTCTAACATTTTCCCTACTACTGATGTCAGGCTAACTGACCTATAGTTCCGGTTTTCTCGCTCCCTTCTTTCTTGAAAAGTGGGGCCACATTTGCTACCTTCTAATCTACGGGGACTGTTCGAGAATCAAAGGAATTTTGGAAGATCAAAACCACTATCATACAGCCACCTCTTTTAAAACCATAGTATTATGTATGGAGAAAGAGTCAGACTGAACACTGTGAGCTCAACGTAAAGTGTGACCGTAGTCTTTTATTGCAGGTCTCCAGAGTGCCTCGCCAACCTGTGAGGCCTCCTTAAATACCTGTGCTCCCGAGAGATTATGGGATCCCTTGGGACTCCAGGGGATGAGCCCTTTGGTGGCTGTACAGAGTAAATACAAGTTTACATATATAACAACACTATCCCACAAAGTCAAGAGTGTAACTATTTACAATGTGACTCGATCTGGGGCCCTTCTTGCCCTGGTTGATTGTCTCGGTGTGAAAGCTGGTATTATTGAATCATTTGTTGGGCCCTCGCTGGGCTGCTGTGCAGCTGGCCTTGCTGGGCTGCCTGGTGTGTTGGGTCCTGCTGAGCTGCTGTGGATGATGGGTTCGGCTTCGTGGTCAACCGTGGTGCCAGTTGTCACTGGTGTGTATGTTGGGGGATCAAAAAAGGTAGGGTCCAAGGTGGGTTGCTCAGGATAGTCCGTGAATCTGAGTTTGATTTGGTACAAGTGTTTCCGGTGAATGAGTCATAGAAACATAGAAACATAGAAAATAGGTGCAGGAGTAGGCCATTCGGCCCTTCTAGCCTGCACCGCCATTCAATGAGTTCATGGCTGAACATGCAACTTCAGTACCCCATTCCTGCTTTCTCACCATACCTCTTGATTCCCCTAGTAGTAAGGACTTCATCTAACTCCTTTTTGAATATATTTAGTGAATTGGCCTCAACAACTTTCTGTGGTAGAGAATTCCACAGGTTCACCACTCTCTGGGTGAAGAAATTCCTCCTCATCTCGGTCCTAAATGGCTTCCCCCTTATCCTTAGACTGTGTCCCCTGGTTCTGGACTTCCCCAACATTGGGAACATTCTTCCTGCATCTAACCTGTCTAACCCCGTCAGAATTTTAAACGTTTCTATGAGGTCCCCTCTCATTCTTCTGAACTCCAGTGAATACAAGCCCAGTTGATCCAGTCTTTCTTGATAGGTCAGTCCCGCCATCCCGGGAATCAGTCTGGTGAACCTTCGCTGCACTCCCTCAATAGCAAGAATGTCCTTCCTCAGGTTAGGAGACCAAAACTGTACACAATACTCCAGGTGTGGCCTCACCAAGGCCCTGTACAATTGTAGCAACACCTCCCTGCCCTTGTACTCAAATCCCCTCGCTATGAAGGCCAACATGCCATTTGCTTTCTTAACCGCCTGCTGTACCTGCATGCCAACCTTCAATGACTGATGTACCATGACACCCAGGTCCATTTGAAAGTTTGACTCGAAACACCCTGCTCCCTTCTTTGGCCATGACAGTGCCGGGAATCCATTTGGGACCTTGTCCATAATTCAATACAAATACAGGATCATTTGATTTCAATCTCACGTGACACATTTGCGCTATCATTGTTGAAGCCGCCTGCTCTCTACCTGTTCATGTAGATCAGGGTGAACTAACGAGAGCCTTGTCATAAGTGCTCTTTTCATCAGCAGTTCAGCAGATGGGATCCCAGTGAGCGAGTGGGGTCTCGTGTGGTATCTAAGCAGGACTCGGGATAGGCGAGTGAGCCTTCAGTTACCCTCTTCAAGCCTTGCTTGATGGTTTGCACTGCTCTCTCTGCCTGACCATTGGACGCTGGTTTAAATGGGGCAGATGTGACATGTGTGTTCCCATTATGCGTCAAGAATTCTTTCAACTCAGCACTGGTAAAACATGGCCCTTTGTCGCTCACCAGGACATCGGGTAGACCGTGTGGCCAAGAACGGGCCTGCACAGTCGATGTGTACCCTAGACCACGGTTTGGAGGGCCAAGACCATAAACTTAGCGGCGTCTCCCTGGGTACATTGCTTAACTGCGAGCATGTATTACATCTGTGAATGCAGGACTCTAAGTCCGCATCGATACCGAGCCACCACACGTGGGATCTGGCTATCGCTTTCATCATTACGATGCCTGGGTGGGTACTGTGGAGGTCATTGATGAAGGTGTCTCTGCCCTTCTTGGGAAACACTACTTCATTTCCCCACAGAAGGCAGTCAGCCTGTATAGACATTTCATCTTTGCGCCGCTGGAACGGCTTTATCCCTTCCTGCATTTCCACTGGGACACTGGACCAGCTCCCGTGAAGCATACAGTTTTTGACGAGGGACAATAAGGGATCCTGGCTCGTCCAGGTTTTGATCTGCCGGGCAGTAACGGGTGATTGCACACTCTCAAATGCTTCCATAACCATGGCTAAATCTGCGGGTTGCGCCATTTCCACCCCCGTGGTGGGCAATGGCAGCCTACTGAGAGCATCGGCGCAGTTTTCTCTGCCTGGCCTGTGGAGAATGGCGTAATTGTATGCGGACAACGTGAGCGCCCATGTCTGGATGTGGGCCAATGCGTTGGTATTTATCCCTTTACTCTCGGAAAGCAGGGATATGAGTGGCTTATGGTCAGTTTCCAATTCGAGTTTTAGCCTAAACAGGTATTGATGCATTCTCTTTACCCCATAGACACACGCTAATGCTTCTTTCTCAATCATGCTGTAGGCTCTCCCAGCCTTAGACAAGACTCTTGGATGCATAAGCAACCGGTTGCAGTTTCCCGAAATCATTCGCTTGTTGCAATACACACCCGACGCCATATGACAACGCATCACATGGTAGTACCCAACGCTTACATGGATCATACAACACAAGCAATTTGTTTGAGCATAACAATTTTCTTGCTTTTACAAAGACATTTTCTTGGCTTTTGCCCCAAACCCATTCATCCCTTTTTCGTAGTTAGACATGCAGTAATTCTAACAATGTGCTGAGACCCGGTAAGAAGTTACCAAAGTAGTTCAGGAGTCCCAAAAAGGACCGCAGCTCTGTCACCATACTGATCCTACATCCTGATTTTCTGGGCTAAGATCCTTTCTCATTACTGCCTTTATCTCATTTTATCAGGACTACCCCACCTCTTTTTCCATTTTGCCTATCCTTTCTAAAAGTCAAGTGCCCTGGAATATTTACTTTCCAATGTTGATCACCCTACAACCATGTCTCAGTAATGGCTATTAGATCAAACCCATTTATCTCTATTTGTGCCATTAATTCATCTGTATTGTTCGGAATGCTTTGTGCATTCAGATTTTAATTTTAATTTTTACTATTTTTCCCTGATGTGGCCTTAGTTGCTAATGCCTTATTACTGTTGTTAAACTCTCTGTCCTTTGTTGACACAATTTGCTTGATCATACCCAAGTCACTACTCAGCTCTGCAGCCTTGACTTTTCTCTTCAGACTTATAAATTTACCCTTAGCTGAACCCTCCTTTCCCTTAATAGTTTAAAGCCCTATTTACAGCCCTAGTACAGGCTATTCTTCCACTCAGAACTGAAAAGGTGACTATTTTCCTGATAATTAGATCCAATGTGCAACCGCAACAGATGGGAAAACCCCATTAAACCTTCGTATTCCATAATAATTAAAAGAAACATGGTGATCATCGCATTTTTAAAGTTGCGGTGGAAATTGTACATGTGTATGTTTGAGAGAGACTGTGTGTGAGTATGAGAAGTTCAATGTGAAAACTAGCCAGATATCTTACATATAATAATCAGAGCTCTAGTGCAAAGGTAGCACTCAATGCAGTACAGGTTCGACCTTCTAAATCTGGAATGTTCCAAAATCCTGAGCTGTGGAGGGGTCGTCCGAAATCCGGAGCATGTTCCGAAATCCGGACATTTTTTAAACTGCACACATACTCTATCTTTTAAACGGCACAATACAGGTACTGCGTAGTCATCCGGAATCTGTTCCCCAAATCGGCCTTTGTTTTCAAACTACGCAAATACGGACCTGCGATCGCAATGCCTCATGACCCTGAACCATGAAGAGGCAGCTTAGAAAATACAGACTGCGATGGATAAAATATGCATCTCGGCAGATAATTGAACGCTAAAATTTAATACAGTAATGACAAATCTAAAATGCTGCACACAAGAAGAAAAAGTGACACCTATTCCATGTATGGTGTAAAAATAGTGAAGGATAAAACCAAAAGACATCCAGGAATGTTAGACTCAAAGCTCAGCGTGTTCAACCAATGCAGAACAGCTACACTCATTAAGCCGGACTATACTGCAAGAGATCGAAAATAAGTCAAAGTTAAATTTTATTACCTGAACAGGCTATCTCTTTAATTACAACGGCATCCAGCGGTATTACAGGGTTTAAGACATCCATTTATATGTGTAGGCTTCTCAGAAGTATCTCCGTTAAGGTGTAAGTACAGCGATAAATTGGAAAATACAGGCCCTGTGCAGCGTACACGAAACTCGGCCGGCTGAAGGGTTCTGAAATTTGGAAATACCCGAACCTCGGCCCAGGCGTTTCTGGATTCAGGATGTCGGAAATAGGTTCTGAAATCCGGAAATACCCGAACCTCGGCCCGGGCGTTTCCGGATTCAGGACGTCGGAAATAGGTTCCGAAATCCGGAAATACCCGAACCTCGGCCCGGGCGTTTCCGGATTCAGGACGTCGGAAATATGTTCTGAAATCCGGAAATACCCGAACCTCAGCCCGGGCGTTTCTGGATTCAGGACGTCGGAAATAGGTTCCGAAATCCGGAAATACCCGAACCTCGGCCTGGGCATTTCCAGATTCAGGACGTCGGAAATACGTTCCGAAATCCGGAAATACCCGAACCTCAGCCCGGGCGTTTCCGGATTCAGGACGTCGGAAATATGTTCTGAAATCCGGAAATACCCGAACCTCAGCCCGGGCGTTTCCGGATTCAGGACGTCGGAAATAGGTTCCGAAATCCGGAAATACCTGAACCTCGGCCCGGGCGTTTCCGGATTCAGGACGTCGGAAATATGTTCTGAAATCCGGAAATACCCGAACCTCAGCCCGGGCGTTTCTGGATTCAGGACGTCGGAAATAGGTTCCGAAATCCGGAAATACCTGAACCTCGGCCCGGGTGTTTCCGGATTCAGGACGTCGAAAATATGTTCTGAAATCGGGAAATACCCGAACCTCGGCCCGGGCGTTTCCAGATTCAGGCCGTCGGAAATAGGTTCCGAAATCCGGAAATACCCGAACCTTGGCCTGGGCGTTTCCAGATTCGGGACATCGGAAATACCCGAAATCCAGAACAGCCTCTGTCCCGAAGTTTTCAGATTTGGGAGGTCAAACCTGTACTATACCATAAGTCTATGCAGAGTTAGCTGATCAGTCATAGCAGTTGTGGCACTACATTTGGCCTTAGTATCAGCTTGTCTCAGTGGTAGCACTCTTCTCTCTTGGAATCAAGTCCCACCTCAGAACCTGAGCACATAAAATCGAGGCTGACACTTCGGTGCAGGACTGAGGGAATGCTACATTGTCGGACATGCCGTCTTTCGGATGCAACGTTAGACAGATAGACCTCAGTTTATCTGCTCGAGTGTATGCAAAGACACTTTTTCAAAGAAGAGCATGGAGTTCCCCCAATGTCCTGGACAACATTCCTCCTTAACCAACACATCAAAGCATATTAACTCGGAATTCAACTCATTCCTGTTTATAAGACCTTGCTCTGCACTTCAAGAGTAATTCATTGGCTATGAAGTACTTTGGGACATCCTGGGCACATGAAAGGCACATAATTTGAGTCTATTGTGTGTTTTTAATTTATTCATGGGATATGGGTGATGCTGGCAAGGCAGCATTTATTATCCATCCCTGGCGACATTGTAAACCATAAAGTGCGGACCTATTGTCGCACATAAGCCAGACCAGGCATGGGTAGCAAGTTCCCTTCTCCAAAGGACAACAATCCAGCAGCTTTCATGGTCATTTTCTGCTGCTAGCCCACAAATATCCACAATGATTGAATTAAATTTTACAACTTGTTAGGGTGGGATTGTGAGTTGATCATCCCTGGCTTCTACTGCAGCTCCATAACCACTAGGCTACCATACAACTGTTTTGGGTGACTGAACCGGAGGCCATTTGACTGCTCTGTGACCAGGGTGCAAGGGTTGGAGAAAACACTGCAACGTGGCCCCAGTTCACAGTTCAAATAATAGGCAGTGATTGACAGCAGGATCATAAGTACCTCCTTATTACCCTCTTTTCCAATCAATCTCCTGAACTAACAAGAAGCTTTTAAAATAACTTTTCAACACCACTGACTTGGTATGATTTGTTTTAAATACAATCATGAAAGTTCCTACAAATGTAAAATGTGTGACCTCTCCAGCCATATGCATCAGATTAGAGAGCTCTCCATTACTGACACACCAATCAATGGATGATTTAATTTGCTGGGCAGTGGTTGTGTTTGAAGTTTTAAAGAAAGAAAGAGCTTGCATTTATATATCGCCTTTCACGACCTCAGGCCGTTTCAAAGCGCTTTACAGCCAATTAAGTACGTTTTGAAATGTAATCAATATTTTAATGTAGGAAACATGGCATGCGCAAAGCAAAATCCCAGAAACAGCAATGTGATAATGACCAGATAATGTGTTTTAGTGATGTTTGTTGAGGGATAAGTATTGGCCAGGACACGAGGGAGAACTCCCCACTATTCTTTGAAATAGTGCCATGGGATCTTTTACACCCACTAGGCTGACACTTAAATAATAACATCCAGCTAATTGTATCCGAAGGTACTGAGTTTCTATTAAAGAGTGTGCAGTGTGGTCTGTACATTTTAGAATTCAGTTCACAGCCAGAACTGTGGCTTAGCTGTATGCTGAACATTTCTAGTCAGTTCTAGCGTAGATAAGAAAATATTTTTGTTGAGGTTTTTGTTTGTTTCAGTTGTCTAAAAGAATGTTGCCCTGGATGTCTGCTTAGTGCATTGGCGTAGATGGCCACAGATTAGTTAATAAATCCATGGTGCGGCCTTGGACAACGTCTCCACAAGATCCTGCAAATTCCCTGGAAGGACAGACGCACCAACATTAGTGTTCTCAATCAGGCCAACATCCCCAGCATCGAAGCACTGACCACACTCAACCAGCTCTGCTGGGCAGGCCACATTGTTCGCATGCCCGACACAAGACTCCCAAAGCAAGCGTTCTATTCGGAACTCCTACATGGCAAGCGAGCCCCAGGTGGGCAGAGGAAATGCTTGAAGGACACCCTCAAAGCCTCCCTGATAAAGTGCAACATCCTCATCGAAACCTGGGAGTCCCTGGCCAAAGACGCTCTAAGTGGAGGAAGTGCATCCGGGAGGGCGTTGAGCACCTCGAGTCTAGTCGCCGAGAGCATGCAGAAACCATGCACAGGCAGTAGAAGGAGCGTGCGGTAAACCAGACTCACCACCTACCCTTTACTCCAACGACTGTCTGTCCCACCTGTGACAAAGACTGTAATTCCTGAAGTCAGGTGGCTGATTGCAGTGCGGGCAGGCGCAGCAGGAGGGGCGAAGGAGCAGGAGTTTGTCGAAGGAAGTGACAGGGGCCCAGGAAAGGCGAGGGCCCAGGGGCAGCACGAGCCAGCCCACACTGCGATATGTGTGCGCGCTCGGTCCGTGCAGCAGAGCTGGTCTCCAGTCATCTTGGGTAATCCTTGCCACTGGAACAAGACCTAACTCTGTCAAGCCTGTATGGTGGCTGGTGTGCAACGGTCACCACATGTTAAAAAAAATCCAAGCACAGGCATCTTCCACCCTCCAAGATGTAGTTAGGGATCTGGAATATTAGGTCCTTCATTGAAACACCTGTGAATTCATTCCTTTTTAACGTGGAAGCAAGTCATCCTCACTTGGAGGGATTGCCTATGATGATGATGAATGTTCAGTTGGGATGAGGCATCAGAAGATTTCTGGATTCAGATTTCACTTTGGGCTCTCAGCTCTAATTTTCTGCATGCAGAACTACAGCTCTTTAAATAGAAACTGGAGCCCACCTAGCCCAATTAGCAGATTTAATGTTTATTTTGTTCACAACAAAAGAGTTGTAGCCTTCATTCCCCATGAGGGTATTTTACAAAAAATCCGGAACTGTTCGTTCAATCTGGCCAATTTTATAGCCCTTCACTGTTTCCGTGTCAGCTACAGTGACAGATGAGAGTGCCCCCCCCCCGCCCCACTGTACTTGTTAGCACACTCTCAGCACCACTTCCCCCATCATCTTATTCAGGCCCATCACAGATGATGCTAGTTTAGATTTGGTATTCAACACTCCACTAGTACTGATTACTACTGATTAGGAGCTGCGTCCGAGCCCAGCGGGGGGCTGAGATCTGGGCCCAGCGGGGGGCTGAGAGCCGAGCCCAGCAGGTGTGGAGGTCGAGCCCAGCAGGTGCGGAGGTCGATCCCAGCGGGCGGCTGAGAGCCGGTCCCAGCGGGGGGCTGAGATCTGGGTGCAGCGGGGGGCTGAGAGCCGAGCCCAGCAGGTGCAGAGGTCGATCCCAGTGGGTATCTGAGAGCCGAGCCCAGTGGGGGGGGTTGAGAGCCGAGCCCAGCGGGGGGCTGAGAGCCGGGCCCAGCAGGTGCAGAGGTCGATCCCAGTGGGTATCTGAGAGCCGTGCCCAGTGGGGGGGGTTGAGAGCCGAGCCCAGCGGGGGGTTGAGAGCCGAGCCCAGCGGGGGGCTGAGAGCCGAGCCCAGCGGGGGGCTGAGAGCCGGGCCCAGCGGGGGGCTGAGAGCCGGGCCCAGTGGGGGGGGTTGAGAGCCGAGCCCGGCGGGGGGGGTTGAGAGCCGAGCCCGGGGGGGGGGTTGAGAGCCGAGCCCAGTGGGGGGTCTGAGAGCTGAGCCCAGCGGGGAGCTGAGAGCCGGGCCCAGCGGGGGGCTGAGAGCCGGGCCCAGTGGGGGGGGGGGGTTGAGAGCCGAGCCCGGGGGGGGGGGGTTGAGAGCCGAGCCCAGTGGGGGGTCTGAGAGCTGAGCCCAGCGGGGAGCTGAGAGCCGAGCCCAGCGGGGAGCTGAGAGCCGAGCCCAGCGGGGGCTGAGAGCTGGGCCCAGTGGGGGGGGGTTGAGAGCCGAGCCCAGCGGGGGGCTGAGAGTCGAGCCCAGTGGGGAGGGTTGAGAGCCGAGGCACCAGTGGGGAGGGTTGAGAGCTGAGCCCAGCGGGGGGCTGAGAGCCGAGCCCAGTGGGGAGGGTTGAGAGCCGAGCCCAGCGGGGGGCTGAGAACCGAGCCCAGCGGGGGGGGGCTGAGAGCCGAGCCCAGCGGGGGGGGGCTGAGAGCCGAGCCCAGTGTGGGGGGCTGAGAGCCGAGCCCAGCGGGGGAGCTGAGAGCCGAGCCCAGTGGGGGGCTGAGAACCGAGCCCAGCGGGGGGGGGGGCTGAGAGCCGAGCCCAGTGGGGAGGGTTGAGAGCCGAGCCCAGCGGGGGGCTGAGAACCGAGCCCAGCGGGGGGGGGCTGAGAGCCGAGCCCAGTGGGGAGGGTTGAGAGCCGAGCCCAGCGGGGGGCTGAGAACCGAGCCCAGCGGGGGGGGGCTGAGAGCCGAGCCCAGCGGGGGGGGGCTGAGAGCCGAGCCCAGTGTGGGGGGCTGAGAGCCGAGCCCAGCGGGGGAGCTGAGAGCCGAGCCCAGCGGGGGGCTGAGAACCGAGCCCAGCGGGGGGGGGCTGAGAGCCGAGCCCAGTGGGGAGGGTTGAGAGCCGAGCCCAGCGGGGGGCTGAGAACCGAGCCCAGCGGGGGGGGGCTGAGAGCCGAGCCCAGCGGGGGGTTGAGAGCCGAGCCCAGCGGGGGGCTGAGAGCCGAGCCCAGCGGGGGGGCGGCGCAGCATTTAACAGCAGCAGGGCCGTGGCCCAGGGGAGGCGCAACAGAGCTTGGTCTCCAGTCGTCTTGGTCAAGCCCCACCACTGGTCCAAGACCTAGCTCTGTCAAGCCCGTGTAGTGGCAGGTGTGCAATGGTCACCACACGTAAAAAAATCCACGCTCAGGCATCTTCCAACCTTCAAGATGTAACTCATTGTAACACCTGTGAGCCCATCTTTTTTTGGTGTGAAGAGTGTCATCCTCATCACGAGGGACTGCCTAATAGTACTAGTAGTACTGATTAGTAACCTGGGAGCAGACAAACACTTGGACACCGAATTTCCACCAGACTGGCCTCATACCTCTGGCAGGAAGCTTGGAAATCAAAAATCAAAAAGGTATATCAGGTCTGTTCTGATTCGGATAAATCGGATCGCACCCAGGTTGGTGAACAATAGTAGAATATCACACGGTAATACATAAAACTGATTTGGAGGATGCTAATTTAAACCAGTTCTGCTTTCCGATCCGGATGTCTGTTTATAGTTCTTACAGAGAAAACAAACCAATAACAGCTAATGCAGAAAATTGGCACACCAGCTGCTCTCCAAGGCTTTGTGGAAATGCTCTTTGCATTTATAGTGAACATCATGTGTTAAGAAATCTGGTGCAGAATGTAATTATAATTTTGCTGATTAAATATTCATGATAAAACATCACGAGATCAATAAATAAACAAAAGCATTTGAATAATCAGCAATTAGATCAAAAACAAAAATATTTACACTGCCAATCATGCTGATATTAATAGTTGTATAAGGATGTCTTTTTAAAGACAAGAGGCCTGAAAATCCTCACGCCTCCGCTGCCAATAACATTCACTCCTGATCCTGCCAGAGTATCAGGGACGGGAAGGGTCATCTTAAACTAAATATTTTTGGCAGGCAACCATGGCAGTATTGGGCCAACTTGTGCACCCACTACAGGAGAGGAAGGACAGAAATTAAAGCACCAGCTGGCACCCCCTCTCTCCTCCCACCCCGCAACCCCATCCTGAAAAGTTCCTGAGACAGACTGTTTGTAAGAGGGGCGATGGTAAAAAATAGTTATGCTCACTTCCATGGTCTTTCAGCTCATGACCCCAGCCTGGAGAACTTGGTCGGCTCGACTTCCATCCCGACAGTGACCTGGACATCAAGTTCTTTCTAAGATTCAGATCGCTGAGGACAAAAGAGCTAGAAGTGCAGTGATTCCAGCAGGGGTAGCCACCGGGGGCCATGTTTGAGGAGAATGGGTGTTCCACCCACTCCAGGCCCCAACATAAGATTCTGCTGTTTCCTCTTCTGGGAAGAGAATGACATTTCCATATCCTGCCTGATTTTATTTCCCTGCCAGGCCTCTTCCGCTCTTTAAATCCACCCCCCATCCCCATTACATCCCAGGACGTGAGGAAATTCTGGGCCCAAATCACTGGGATTTAATTTAATTCCACTGGTTCTTCCACCCTCACTTCCAGTTTCTAGTTTGAGGAGTTCATGGATTGCTTCCTTTTTAAGACTGAGATCAGCTGCCTCTCCTACTTGCATCATTTTCTATCCCACGATGTTTCGAATCTTCAAATCCCAACCACCCAGCCCTGAACCATCACCACCTTTAGGATTCTCCCCATCTCCCCCACACTCTTTCCAAACTCAACTCTTCCACAGGACCTATCTCCTACTCTCTTAATCCATCTCCTCTTCACTCCCAATTATTCAACTCTCTTTCCTGGCCAACAGCTTTTCTTCTGGCATGGTCCTCCTTCCCTTAATGACCACCATTATAATCCCCTACTCAAAAGGTCCACCTTTACCTATCCATCCTCTCTAATGTTTGCCTCATCTCTAACCTCCATTTCATCTGTACGTTATCAATCATGCTGTTGCCTCCATGCTCCAAGACCAGCTCTCCTTCAAATCTGTGTTTCAATCCCTCCAGTTTGGTTATATTCATTTCATAATACCAAAGCAGCCTAGCCACTTCTGTGCCGTCAGACTGCCTGCTTAGTATCAAGTCTTGGAATGAGTCAAATCTTCCTTCAGGTGAACACTGTGGGTTCCATACCCACCATAAACTGTACTCCCTTGTCACTCATGTCATCTTCACTTAGGCTAAACAAAACCTTGCACAGCATAACTTTGCAATCCTGTTCGACCCTTAGCTGAGCTTCTTATCCATTATCTTCTGCACCACCAACTCAGCTTACTTCCACAACACTGTTCCTACCTCAGCTTCCCCCCCTACCACCACTAAAACACTGAACCGTGCTTCTCTCACATCCAGAATCAATTACTTCAACACCCCTCTTGCTGGCCTTCCACAAACTCCAACTTATCCAAAAAACAGCCAGTCTCCAGCTGTCCCGCACTAAGTCCCACTCGCCCTTGCATCTCCTTACCTCTGCAACCTCCTCCAGCCATACGTCCCCTCCCACAACCTTCAGTCCTCTGCCTTGAGCCTCCTGCATATCATCCCCACTGTCCCCACCCCCCAACCTTTTCCCACCAGTGACGGAACTTTCAGTCGCAGCCCCTACCCCGCTCCCTAAATCACTCCACCTCTCTACTTCTCTGTCCTCCTTTGAAAACCGTCTAAAAATTAACCTTTGTGAATTGTGACCCACCCTTCAATCCCCCCCCTCCGAACCTCTTTCCCATGGCTTGTCATCATTTCTTCTTCTCTTTCTTTCTTTGTAAAGCACCTTGGGAAGTCTTGTATGATAAAGCTGCTGTTTGAATTAATTACACAAAGATGAAATGCATGGCTTGCTTTAGTGTGAGAGATGGCCAATTTGACTTTCATTCTGTCTTAGAACATAAGAATTAGGAACAGGAGTAGGCCATCTAGCCCCTTGAGCCTGCTCCGCCATTCAACAAGATTATGGCTGATCTGGCCGTGGACTCAGCTCCACTTACCCGCCCGCTCCCCGTAACCCTTAATTCCCTTATTGGTTAAAAATCTATCTATCTGTGACTTGAATACATTCAATGAGCTAGCCTCAACTGCTTCCTTGGGCAGAGAATTCCACAGATTCACAACCCTCTGGAAGAAGAAATTCCTTCTCACATGAACTCAACCTGATTAAACATTTTTTAATTGGCTTTTCGGTTGTGGGTGGCGCAGACAAAGCCGCATTCCTGGCCAATCCCTACATACCCTGAGAAGGCGGCGGTGGGCCTTGTTTGAACCGCTGCAGTCTTAGTGGTGATGGTGCTTCCACCACGGTGTTCGGTCGAAAGTTCCAAAATTCTGACCCAGCGATGATAAACAAAAGGAGATATGTCGAACTCAGGATGGTGTGTGACTTGGGGGTGGGGCTTGGAGGGAATGGTGTTCCCACAATGTTGCTGCTCTTCTTTGTCTTGGTGGGAGAGGTCACAAGGGAGGGAGGTGCTATCAAAGTAACCTTGGTGGGTTGCTGCAATGCAGGGGTGATAGAGGAATGGATATTGAGAAAAGTGGCAAGGGCATTAATCAAACAAATCACTCTGTCCTGGATTGTGTTTAGATTTATAAGGGCTGTTGCAGTTTTCATCACACTCGCCCATTACCCCTGTCCACACTAATCTACACTGCCTCCCCATCACCCAACACATTGAATTTAAAATCCTAGCCCTAGGATCACACTCCTGCCTGAGCCTTGTAGACAGGAGAGGGACAATGAGGAGGTGAGCCACTCATCACATAGTACCCAGGCTCTGTTTTACTCAAATAATGACAGCGTTGATATGGTTGGTGTAGTTCAATGTCTGGTCAATGAGAACCCCAAGGATATGGAGATACGGTAGCATAGTGGTTATGTTACTGGACTAGTAATCCAGAGACCTGGACCAATGATCCAGAGACATGAGTTCAAATCCAACAACAGCTGGAGAATTTAAATTCAATAAATTAAAAAAAACATCGAGAATAGAAATCTAGTATTAGTAATGGTGACCATGGGCTAGAGTTTCCCTAGCCTGTTTTTCTGGCGCCCTCACTCAAGGTGCACCGTTTTAACGCGCTGAAAAAAGACATCAGTATTCTGGCCGCTCCCCAGCCTCTCTTCGGTTGTGGCGCAGCGTGGCCCAATGAATTGGGGGCGGAGCCAGGTCCCGGTGCTGAAAACAATGCCGGGACCTCTGCACATGCGCACCAGAGTCTGCGCGCATGTGCAGTAGCTCCTGGCAGGCGGTTTCTGTGAGTACGTGCTGCAGGCTGTGTGGGAGGGGCCCGAAGCACGCCGTCCCTAGCCCTGGCCGAATGGGCTCCCTCATCGGCGGCCCGCTACGTTCCCTAAGGTAGGACATATTTTTATTTGTTATTTACTGTTTGATTTTGGTGCTTTAGGTGCAGGGTTGCTTCTATTTTTTTTTTATTTGTTATTTATTGATTGCTTATTACTTTGGTCTTGGTGCTTTAGGGGCAGGGTTCCTTCTATTTTATTTGTTAATTAATTACTTATTACTTTTTGTGCTTTGTTTGGTGCTTGGTCGTGCTTTAAATGTAGTTACTTGTGCCGATTCCTTAACTCTTAAGGTTTTTCTGTGCGGACAGAAATGGCAACATACGCTGGCCTAAGTTAGTTTGGGGCAACTATTTGCTGGTCAAACACCTAAAACAGGGGTAAGTGGCTGGGAATGCCCCCTTTTGAAAAAAAAACTGAACTAAAAAAATAACCTAACGAACTCACTTACACTGGCGCAAATTAAATGGGCAGAATTGCAACTAAAAAGATAGTCCAGAAAAATCAAGTTGCTCCAAAAAAAAAAGGAGCAACTCCTGGGGAAACTTCAGCCCCATAAAACTACTGGATTGTCGTAAAATTCCATCTGGTTCACTCATGTCCTTCCTTTAGGGAAGGAAATCTGCTGCCCTTAACTGGTCTGGACAATATGTGACTCTAGTCCCACAACAATGTGGTTGACTGGTAACTGCCCTCTGAAATGGCCTAGCAAGTCATTCAGCTGTATTAGGCTGCTCACCACCACCTTCACGAGGGCAATTGGGGATGGGCAATAAATGCTGGCCTTGTCAGCGACACCCACATCCATGAACGAATAACAAAAAAAATGTTTATGTTGGGGTCACAGCTGTGCTTTCTCTCATTTAAGATGGTCCATATCTGGCAGTTAGAGATGTAAATGTTATTTGCCATTTGTCAACTTACATCAACTTCTTACTTGCTTGAGAGTTTGCCCTAAAGATCAATTGTCACACATCTCCATGCGTCACCATTTTAATATTTTTTCACACTTCTGCCAATCAAACTATTTACTGTCATAGACACTGTACCATCATCGTCATCATAGGCAGTCCCTTGAAGTAAAGATGACTTGCTTCCATGCCAAAAAGGGATGAGTTCACAGATGTTTCAATGAAGGACCTAATATTCCAGATCCCGAACTACATCGTGAAGGGTGGAAGATGCTGGTGCTTGGATTTTTTTTTTTTAAAAACGTGTGGTGGCCGTTGCACACCAGTCACCACACAGGCTTGACAGAACTAGGTCTTGGTCCAGTGGCAAGGATTACCCAAGACTAACTGGAGACCGGCTCTGCAGCACAGACCAAGCGCGCACACATATCGCAGTATGGGCTGGCCCATGCTGCCCCTGGGCCCTCGCCTCTTCTGGGCCCGAGATTCACGCCTCTCTTGGGCCCCGGTCACTTCCCTCTACGGACTCTTGCTGCTCCTTCACCTCTCCTGCTGTGCCTGCCCGCACTGCAATCAGCAATCTGGCTTCGTAGCCGTCGCCCTCCTGCAGCAGCACGTGCTGCTCCCTGCAGTGGTATGTCGCCGCACGCTGCTCCCTCCAATAGCCCCGGCCTGCTAATGGTCTTGCAGGCTGGGACTGCATCGATTTCCTGGCCGGTCCACTGCACGCTGCTCCCTCCAATGGCCTCGGCCACCATACCTTACTCAAGATCAACATAAAGTTCAGTGAACCCTTCCAGAAACACAGTGACAAATTTTAATGTAAAAATAAATACATATGTGATTTTATTATCTTTTAGAGGGTGAATTTCCTCTGGGCTTCTTTCGCTTTACCGCCGTTATAATGGGTGACTTTAATATGCACATAGATTGGGCTAGCCAAACTGGAAGCAATACGGTGGAGGAGGATTTCCTGGAGTGCATAAGGGATGGTTTTCTAGACCAATATGTTGAGGAACCAACTAGGGGGGAGGCCATCTTAGACTGGGTGTTGTGTAATGAGAGAGGATTAATTAGCAATCTCATTGTGCGAGGCCCCTTGGGGAAGAGTGACCATAATATGGTGGAATTCTGCATTAGGATGGAGAATGAAACAGTAATTTCAGAGACCATGGTCCAGAACTTAAAGAAGGGTAACTTTGAAGGTATGAGGCGTGAATTGGCTAGGATAGATTGGCGAAGGATACTTAGGGGGTTGACTGTGGATGGGCAATAGCAGACATTTAGAGACCGCATGGATGAATTACAACAATTGTACATTCCTGTCTGGCGTAAAAATAAAAAAGGGAAGGTGGCTATCTAGGGAAATCAGGGATAGTATTAAAGCCAAGGAAGTGGCATACAAATTGGCCAGAAATAGCAGCGAACCTGGGGACTGGGAGAAATTTAGAACTCAGCAGAGGAGGACAAAGGGTTTGATTAGGGCAGGGAAAATGGAGTACGAGAAGAAGCTTGCAGGGAACATTAAGGCGGATTGCAAAAGTTTCTATAGGTATGTAAAGAGAAAAAGGTTGGTGAAGACAAACGTAGGTCCCCTGCAGTCAGAATCAGGGGAAGTCATAACGGGGAACAAAGAAATGGCAGACCAATTGAACAAGTACTTTGGTTCGGTATTCACTAAGGAGGATACAAACAACCTTCCGGATATAAAAGGGGTCAGAGGGTCTAATAAGGAGGGGGAACTGAGGGAAATCTTTATTAGTCGGGAAATTGTGTTGGGGAAATTGATGGGATTGAAGGCCGATAAATCCCCAGGGCCTGATGGACTGCATCCTAGAGTACTTAAGGAGATGGCCTTGGAAATAGCGGATGCATTGACAGTCATTTTCCAACATTCCATTGACTCTGGATCAGTTCCTATGGAGTGGAGGGTAGCCAATGTAACCCCACTTTTTAAAAAAGGAGGGAGAGAGAAAACAGGGAATTATAGACCGGTCAGCCTGACCTCAGTAGTGGGTAAAATGATGGAATCAATTATTAAGGATGTCATAGCAGTGCATCTGGAAAATGGTGACATGATAGGTCCAAGTCAGCATGGATTTGTGAAAGGGAAATCATGCTTGACAAATCTTCTGGAATTTTTTGAGGATGTTTCCAGTAAAGTGGACAAAGGAGAACCAGTTGATGTGGTATATTTGGACTTTCAGAAGGCTTTCGACAAGGTCCCACACAAGAGATTAATGTGCAAAGTTAAAGCACATGGGATTGGGGGTAGTGTGCTGACGTGGATTGAGAACTGGTTGTCAGACAGGAAGCAAAGAGTAGGAGTAAACGGGTACTTTTCAGAATGGCAGGCAGTGACTAGTGGAGTGCCGCAAGGTTCTGTGCTGGGGCCCCAGCTGTTTACATTGTACATTAATGATTTAGACGAGGGGATTAAATGCAGTATCTCCAAATTTGCGGATGATACTAAGTTGGGTGGCAGTGTGAGCTGCGAGGAGGATGCTATTAGGCTGCAGAGTGACTTGGATAGGTTAGGTGAGTGGGCAAATGCATGGCAGATGAAGTATAATGTGGATAAATGTGAGGTTATCCACTTTGGTGGTAAAAACAGAGAGACAGGCTATTATCTGAATGGTGACAGATTAGGAAAAGGGAAGGTGCAACGAGACCTGGGTGTCATGGTACATCAGTCATTGAAGGTTAGCATGCAGGTACAGCAGGCGGTTAAGAAAGCAAATGGCATGTTGGCCTTCATAGCGAGGGGATTTGAATACAGGGGCAGGGAGGTGTTGCTACAGTTGTACAGGGCCTTGGTGAGGCCACACCTGGAGTATTGTGTACAGTTTTGGTCTCCTAACTTGAGGAAGGACATTCTTGCTATTGAGGGAGTGCAGCGAAGGTTCACCAGACTAATTCCCGGGATGGCGGGACTGACCTATCAAGAAAGATTGGATCAACTGGGCTTGTATTCACTGGAGTTCAGAAGAATGAGAGGGGACCTCATAGAAACGTTTAAAATTCTGACGGGTTTAGACAGGTTAGATGCAGAAAGAATGTTCCCAATGTTGGGGAAGTCCAGAACCAGGGGTCACAGTCTGAGGATAAGGGGTAAGCCATTTAGGACCGAGATGAGGAGAAACGTCTTCACCCAGAGAGTGGTGAACCTGTGGAATTCTCTACCACAGAAAGTAGTTGAGGCCAATTCACTAAATATATTCAAAAGGGAGTTAGATGAAGTCCTTACTACTCGGGGGATCAAGGGTTATGGCGAGAAAGCAGGAAGGGGGTACTGAAGTTTCATGTTCAGCCATGAACTTATTGAATGGCGGTGCAGGCTAGAAGGGCTGAATGGCCTGCTCCTGCACCTGTTTTCTATGTTTCTATGTTTCTAATGTCATTGGAAATACCTGTTTATGTGCGTAAATGGGGTTCCCACTGTAATTACACTGGCAGAGCGGGAGAAAAGAAAATTCTCCCCCTTGGTGTTTGCATTTCTCTCATCTAATAAACATAGGCCAAGTATACAAACTAGAATGATTCAAGGAGGAAAATAGCACATGCGAGAAAGGGACATCCAATTATATCAACGAAAATCTCTTAGTTGCATAACTCAAATAAAATGAAATTCTAAAATAAAAACAGAAAATGCTGGAAATACTCAGCAGGTCAGGCAGCATCTGTAGAGAAAGAAACAGAGTTTGTCAGAACTGGAAAAAGTTAGAGATTTAACAAGTTTTAAGCGAATGGAGAGGCAGGAAAAGGGGGAGAGGCAGGAAAAGGGGTAGAGGAGGAAAGAACAAACGGGAAGATCTGGGATAGGGTGGAAGGCAGGAAAGATTAAATTACAAAAGATATGATAATACCAAGCAAAAGGAGATGGTAATCGGGCAAGTAAAGAAACAAAAGATGGGTCTAGAAGAGATGTAACTGGGAATAGCAGAATCATCAACAGCTGGCCATGTGAAAAAATGGTTGCAGAAGTTATGATCGGAAAATGTTGAACTCGATGTTGTGTCCAGAAGGTTGTAAAGTGCCTAATCAAAAGATGAGGTGCTATACCTCGAGCTTCCATTGAGCTTCACTGGAACAATGCAAGAGGCTGAGGACAGAGTGGGAATGGAGCAGGTGACAGGCAACCAGAAACCCGGGGTCACGCTTGCGGAATGATCGGAGCTGTTCTGCAAAACAGTCACCCAATCTGCGTTTGTCTCCCCAATGTAGAGGAAACTGCATCGTGAGCAGCAAATACAGTATACTAAATTGCAAGAAGTATAAGTAAATTGCTGTTTCACCTGGAAGGAGTGTTTGGGACCTTGGACAGTGGGAAAGGAGGAGGTGAAAGGAGGTGAAAGGAGGAGGTAAAAGGGCAGGTGTTGCATCTTCTGCGCTTGCACAGGAAAGTGCGGTGAGGAGGGTGTCGCGGAGGGAGCAGTCCCTTCAGAATGCTGAAGAGGGAGGGGAGGGGAAGATATGTATGGTGGTGGGATCATGCTGGAGGTAGCGGAATGGCGGAGGATGATCCACTGAATGAGGAGGCTGGTGAGGTGAAAGACGAGGACAAGGGAAACCCTGTCATGATTCTGTGAGAGAGGGAAATGGGGTGAGAGCAGGAGTGCAGGAAATGAACAGACACAGTCAAGTGCCCTGTCAACCATGTTAGAGGGAATCCTCGGTTGAGGAAAAAGGAAGACACATTAAAAGCACTAGTATAGAAGGTGGCATCGTCAGAATAGATGCGACGGAGAAACTGGAAGAATGGAAGAGAGTTCTTACAGGAAGCGGGGTGGGAGGAAGTGTAATCCAGATAGCTGTGGGAGTCAGTGGGCTTATAGTGGATGTTGGTCGATAGCCTGTCCCCAGAGATGGAGAGAGAGAAGTGAAGGAGGGGAAAGGAAGAGTCGGAGATGGACCATGTGAAGGTGAGGGAAGGGTGGAAATTGGAAGCAAAGTGAATGAAATTTTCCAGTTTAGGGAAATGGCACTGATACAGTCATCAATGTACTGGAAAAAGAGGTGAGGGAGGGGACTTGCCGAGGACTGGAACAAAGAATATTCCACATATCGCATGAAAAGGCAGGCATAGCTAGGACCCATGTGGATTCTCATAGTAACGCCTTTTATTTGGAGGAAGTGAGTGGCCAAATGCGTTGTTCAATGTGAGAACAAATTCAGCCAGGTGGATGAGGACTGGTTAGGCTTCTGTTCCAGGAAGAAGCAGAGCTCCCACAGGCTATCCTGGTGGGGGATTGGACGTCCATGGTGAAAAAGAGATGGCTAGGGCCGGGAAACTGGAAACTGTTAAAGTGGCAGAGGACGTCGGAAGAGTCGTGAATGTAGGTGGGAAAAGACTGGACAAGGGGAGAAAAATAGAGTCGAGATAGGAAGAAATCAGTTCATGGGGCAAGAACAAGCTGAAATGATGAGTCTACAAGGGCAGTCCTGTTTGTGGATCTTGGGGAGGAGGTAGCAGCGAGCTGCGCAGGGTTGGGGAACTATGAAGTTGGCGGCTTTGGAGGGTAGATCTCCAGAGGAGATGAGGCCAGTTTAAAATTCTGGCCAGATAATACTCCTCCTTTTACTCTGGCTAATGTTCTCCCCTTGTTCTCAGTCTCTCTGTTCCATATACCATCTATAGTGGAAGATGCCTGTGCGTGAGTTCTGTTAACGTGGGGTGGCCATTGCACACTGGCTATCACACGGGCTTAGCTAAGCAAGGTCTTGGTCCAGTGGCAAGGGGGTCAAAGACGACTGGAGACCAGGCACTGCTGTATGAACCTAATTGCCTACTGCAATCTACAGTGACCAGGCAACTGGGCAACATTTTCTTAGGCTCCACATTTGCCATTCTGAAATTAAGGAGGTATGCAAAACTAGCTCAGGGTGACCCTTCCTCTGATTCACCCCATGGAAACCCTCCTGGCCGCCACACTTCATCTCTCCACAAGCACTGAGGCCATTGTCCCTTCACAGCACACTTGTAACCTATGTTGCTGCGAATCACACTGCAGATACTTGCAGACTTGCACAGCTCATATCTCCTGAAGCCGAAGGTCACTCATGGTCTGATCTTGTATTCGGCTGCTTACGATCTAACCTGTACTCGGCCCAGCAGACCCAATGCAACATTCAATGCAGCAGAGGGATGTAGAATTACTCTAATTCTGTTGAAAGGCTTGCTTTCAAATTTCACTATAAAAACAGGAATAGCTACAGCAATGACAAAATATTTAAGAGGGATGTACATGCTACTGAATTACCCGATAGTCCTAAAGTTATAAAGGGAGATAACTGAACACTTATTAGTGTCTCACAGATAGTTACTTGAACAAAGTTATGAGCTATCTGTGCCCCTGTAAATTTGCCCAACACAAATCTCCATCTCAGATAAGATATGAACATTTATCTGTAAAGAATTGCTTCATTGAAGTCTAAGGCTTGAGTGCTCCATGTATAAACTCCATTGGTACAGTTACAATTTTGGCTTTTGTATCTTAGATTATCCTTAGAGGTGAGTCCTGCTGTGTCTTCAACAGTGACTTACTAGTCTTAATAGCTGGTAAATGCTCAATAACATATTTAGGATAATGAACAGAAAAGCCTGTCTATTAACTGTTTTATGTTACTGGAATTATCCTATGCCTCTGCAGGATCTCTCTTCTGTCTTCAACGAGTGATGGTGCATCATATCAGACCTTGTTCGAGATTGAATTGATTAAATAAATTCATTAAAAATTAGCCGGCAAATATCTAACAACAATATATTTATATTTAGAGTAGGAATTCTATATTAATGATCTCCTCAAAAGAAAAATAATAAAAGCTTGTCATTTTTCTGGTAACCTGTTCTTTTATAGAAAACATTCATGTGCCCAGTTCTATTCTTGTATTCTTCCTAACTGGGGCTGCTTGCTCTTCTACTTACTCTTTGTGAAGATTTCAATCTGCATTCATAACTGAACCTATCATGGAGGCTGTATCAACATTAGTTCTCCCAATCGGCCAGCATAAATTCATCAGAAAATCTATGGACACCTCAGCGAAACAGCATAAAAGCCATTTACACCATTTTCCCGGGGATCTTCCACTGAAGTTACGGCAAATGATCCGAAGAACATCTTCCCTACCCCTGGAAATTCAACGCCCTATATAATTAAAATCTGTGCATTGATCACTCCCTAAAGTTTCTTCTCATGGAAACAGTAACAACAAATATCATATATGTATTGATATAGGGTAGGACAGTGCAGGTAGCTTTTTAAACTTGTGTTTTGTGCCTGAATTAAAGGGACAGCCATCAGACAGCACACCTCAGCTGTAGTATTGATGTTGCTCCTGCTCCCTCCACAGTGGGTTGAAAGGAATGCTTTCCTTCCCTGCTAATAGTGGGAATAAAATAAACTGGCCCTGAATTTCTGCAGAGGTTCTGTTGATCATCTGCTGAAGTTATCCCCACGGAAAATCAGTGTTATTGTCTCCACTCCACTAAATTGCATTTATGCATTATATTGTGGCACTAAAGATCTGGTCCATTATAGACTGGCTGAAAACTTTCTAACTGAGAGCCCTCAAACTCCTCTTTGCTTTGAAACACTGTAGCCCCTTTAGGCGGACCATGTTAATAAAAATCTTAGAATAGAATTATAGAATCCTGCAGCACAGAAAGAGGCCATTCAGTCCATCGTGCCTGTGCTGGCTTATTTGATTTCCACATAGCCCTGCAATATTTTTCCTTTTCAAGTATATATTCAATTGCCTTTTGAAAGTTACTATTGAATCTGCTTCCACCACCCTTTCAGGCAGTGTATTCCAGATCCTAACCACTCGCTGTGTTTAAAAAAAATCTCTCCTCCACTCTGGTTCTTTTGCCAATTACATTAAATCTGTGTCCTCTGGTTACCAATCCTCCTGCCAGTGTAAGCAGTTCTCTTTATTTACTCTTATCAAAGCCCTTCATAATTTTGAATACCTCTATTAAATCTCCACTCTTAACCTTCTTGGCTCTAAGGAGAACAATCCCAGCTTCACTGGTCTTTCCACATAACTCAAGAAAAGAACAAGTACATTTTTATCTAAGTGTATAATTGGCTATTAATCGACAGGTCATGCACCTGAAATAATTCACACATGTAATGTTTCATATAATAGATGCCCACAGAGTGTAGGGCCCCACAGTTCATTCAAACACTCTTAAGGTCCATTATCAGAAGCCACAAAGAGACATTTTAATATCTAATCGGTAACAGTGTGTTTTGAGAGCCTTTAATGGTCAGTGGTAAAATATCCCCCATATTTTGTTGACACAATGCCAATTATACTCCTTCCAAATGCAGACAAGAAGACAACAGCACTGATTGCCACTTGCCCAATGAGTAAACTGATTCAGTGTAAAACCAGTTTCCAGCAATCTTGGTTAAAAGTTCAAATTATACATCAAACTTAAAATCAAAAGCTTCAATTGGCTGTGGCTTCCACACAATACTTCAAGGCTTGTTACTTCCATAAAAATGTGCTTTTTTGTTTCCTTCGCCTCTGCTTCATGTAACAGCACATCTGGCTTTTGTTCCAATCACAGGTCACCGCAACGCTTCCCACAAAAACACTGAGCTTTCTGTTTCTGCTCTCCATTCACTCTACTGATTTAATCTTGTACTTCAATTTTACACACCACTTCAAACTGCAGACTACAGAAAGGATTTTTCACATGTTCATTTTCAGTTATTCATTGGAAATAGTGTATTAAATTTCAAGGCACAGAAATACTATTTTATTGCAATTTCTGGATCTTAAAGGCAAACTCACAGAAGAACCATAATTGGACAGGCATCATGGGGCAAAAACCCGTGGCCGTTCTGGTGATCTTCCACTGTAACTTCGGTGGGAGTTCGACAGACCGACTGGGAACTAGGAATTCTGGGTGCCGACCTTGTACCCATGTTTCTTGGATGGCTTTATGGGGGTGGAGCAAGTTTAGAAATACAAAATCTATAATTGGAGGTATTCATGGTTCAAGTGAACACAAAACATATATTTCACAATCTTCCTTTTTTACGTTTTACTGAAATCCTCATGGCAAAACATTATTAAGGAAGTGGTAACAGGGCATTTAGAAAATCATGAAATGATTAGGCAGAGTCAACGTGGTTATGTGAAAGGAAAATTGTGTTTGACAAATGTATTAAAGTTTTTGAGAACGTAACTAACAGGGTAGATAAAGAGGGGCCACTGGATGTTGTATATTTGGATTTTCAAAAGGCATTCGATAAGGTGCCACACGAAAGGTTATTACACAAGATAAGGGCTCATGGGATTGGGGGTAATATAGTAGCATGAATAGAGGATTGGTTAAATGACAGAAAACAGAGAGTAAGGATAAACAGGTAATTTTCTGGTTGGCAGGTTGTGACCAGTGGGGTGCCACGACGATCAGTGCTTGGGCCTCAGCTATTTACCAACTACATTTTTGACTTAGATGAAGGCACTGAAAGTAATGTATCCAAGTTTGCTGACAATACAAAGCTAGGTGGGAAAGTAAGCTGTGAGGAGGACAAAAATAGTCTGCAAAGGGATATAGACAGGTTAAAGTGAGTGGGCAAGGTGGCAGCAGATGGAGTATAATGTGGGGAAATGTGAGATTATTCAGAATATTTTTTTAAACAGTGAGAAACTATTAAATGTTGGTGTTCAGAGGGATTTTGGTGTCCTGGTGCACACAATACAGAAAGTTAACATGCAGGTACAGCAAGCAATTAAGAAGGTAAATGGTATGTTGGCCTTTATTGCAAGGGGTTTGGAGTACAAGAGTAAGGAAGTCTTGCTGCAATTGTACAGGGCTTTGATGAGACCACACCTGGAGTACTGTGTACAGTTGTGGTCTCCATACCTGCGGAAGGACATACTTGCCTTGGAGGAGGTGCAACAAAGGTTCACTAGATTGATTCCTGAGATGAGAGGAGATATCGAGCAGAATGGGTCTATTCTCTATGGAGTTTAGAAGAATGAGAGCTAATCTAATTGAAACATAAGATTCTGAGAGGGCTTGACAGGGTAAATGCTGACAGTCTGTTTCCCCTGGCTGGAGAGTCCAGAACTAGGGGACATATTCTCAGGATAAGGGGTCGGCCATTTAGGACAGAGATGACAAGAAATGTTTTCACTCAGAGGGTTGTGATTCTTTCAAATTATCTACCCCAGAGGGCTGTGGATGCTCACTTGAGTGTAGTCAAGGCTGTGATCGATAAATTTTTGGAGTCTAAGGATGGGATCAGGCGGGAAAGTGGAGTGGAGGTCGAAAATCAGCCATGATCTTTTTATAGGCAGAGAAGGCTCGAAGTGTGGTATGGCCGACTCCTGCTCCTATTTCTTATGTTCTAAAATTGAATCCATTACTTATCATTGTGAGTTTGGATGGCATCCATTCCAACATGGTAGGATGTTCAGTTGGTGCAAGTCTACTGGTGCTCAGGCCCATGGAAGACAGATGGACAATTAAACTGGTTCCATGAACAGTAAGTACCGAAGATCAGAACCCTGTTTCGAACAAACTCATGTCCGTGGTTTCCTGTGATTTGTGGATGGGTTTTTCTCTGGAAAAGATTCTCCACTGGAGGTATGTCGGGTGGGGTTTCTGAGAACCACTTCAAATCTGCTGCAGCTCTAACCTGTTTTCCTGGATCAGGGCTGATTAATTATGCAGGGTGGGCTTCTGCCACCAAGAAGGAGTTTTCTACTGCCAAAGCGGAAGATGAAGTTTTGCTGCAGATGGACACCAACTGCAGTGCCATGAAGAGAAGACGACTTAAATAAGGTGAAACACCTTGAAGACTTGTGAACATTTTTCAATGAAGGACCAAGACCTTTCAACAGATGACCGTTTTGGACCTTCGATGGAGGAGGAGATGGCCACCCTAAAGCTCTCCCTCTACTCAAGTAAATAGTGGGCCTTCTGCTGCTGCTCCAAAGCCGACGACCACCTCTCTCCTGGTGGTCCCTCAGTCGCCAGTAGCAACACCAAAAAGGGAAGTTGAATGGGTTACCAGCCTCATCTGCTTGCCATCATTTACATGCAGTTGGGCAGTTTAGGATTGGGTTGCCTATTTACCTGTTGTAGTGGAGGGAAGGAATTCGAGGTTGGCAGGGGTCTAGTCGGAAATGCAGGTGTAGACCCCACTGTCCAATTGTCCTTAATTTTCTGCCCAATTTCAACTAGTAAAGTAGAGGAATATCCAGCCCTTGAAGTTTTTAGGCTGTTATACTTCTTTCAACTTGAAGGATTAAGAACATAAGAAACATAAGAACTAGGAGCAGGAGTAGGCCATACCGCCCCTCGAGCCTGCTCCACCATTCAATAAAATCATGATCTGATCATGGACTCCGCTCCACTTCCCCGCCCGCTCCGCATAACCTCTTATTCCCTTGTCATTTAAGAAACTGTCTATTTCTGTCTTCAATTTATTCAGTGTCCCAGCATCCATAGCTCTCTGAGGCAGCGTATTCCACAGAGTTACAACCATCTGGGAGAAGAAATTTCTCCTCATCTCTGTTTTAAGGGCGGCCCCTTATTCTAAGATCGTGTCCTCTAGTTCTAGTCTCCCCGATCAGTGAAAACATCCTCTCTGCATCCACCTTGTCAAGCCCCCTCATAATCTTCTACATTTCGATAAGATCACCTCTCATTCTTCTTCCAATGAGTAGAGGCCCAACCTACTCAACCTTTCCTCATAAGTCAACCCCCTCATCCCTGGAATCAACCTAGTGAACCTTCTCTGAACTGCCTCCAAAGCAAGTATATCCTTTTGTAAATACCCCCAGGTCCTGTTATACTGCAGCACTTTGCAATCTTTCTCCATTTAAATAATAACTTGCCAAAGTGCATGACCTCACACTTTCCAACATGATACTCCATCTGCCAAATTTTTGCCCACTCACTTAGTCTGTTTATGTCCTTTTGCAGATTTTATGTGTCATTGCTTTTCCTCCCATCTTTGTATTGTCAGCAAACTTAGCTACGTTACACTCAGTCCTTTCTTCCAAGTCATTAATTAGTCAACCTCGTACTTATGATAGATATTATTCTGGCGCTCAAATTGGGCAGCTCTATGACTGTCTCAAATCAAATTTGATTTGCACTCAGGAGATCACAGTGCTGATTATTGTGGGCACCCTAGCGAGGGAAAAAAGCACTATCTTCCTGTGGAAGTTCACAAAGATATAGTAATACAGCCAAATGCATCACCAACAGTCACTGGAACAGATAGCCATCGCAGTAGACCAAAAGTAAATATTGCTCAACAGTACCAGCCTCTTTGTAAGGTTTACTGCAAAGGGATATAGACAGGCTAAGTGAGTGGGCAAAAATTTGGCAGATGGAATACAATGTGGGAAAATGTGAGGTTATCCAATTTGGCAGAAATAATAGAAAAGCAAATTATAATTTAAATATAAAAAAATTGCAAAGTGCTGCAGTACAGCGAGAGCTTGGGGTCCTTGCGCATGAAACACAAAAAGTTAGTATGCAGGAACAGCAAGTAATCAAAAAGGAAAATGGAATGTTGGCCTTTATTGCAAGGGGGATAGAGTATAAAAGCAAAGAAGTCCTGTTACAACTGTACAGGGGATTGGTGAGGCCACGCCTGGAGTACTGCATACAGTTTTGGTCTCTGTATTTAAGGAAGGATTTACTTGCATTGGAGGCTAGAGTGTGCATGCATCTGCAGTAGCTCCTCGCAGCCCGACGCTCTGCAGTTCAGCCGCCGTTCAGCCACCCCTCCCGTTCACCCGGCCTCCCTCCCGTTCACCTTCACCTTCACCACCACCCCCACTCCCTCCCTCCCGTTCACCCTCCCCCTCGTTCAGCCTCCCTCCCTCCCGTTCACCCTCCCCCCCCATCCTCCCTCTCGTTCAGCCTCCCTCCCTCCCATTCACCTTCACCCTCACCCTCACCCTCCCTCCCCATTTAGCCTCCCCCCCCCTTCACCCTCCACCCTCCACCCCCCTTCCCTTCACCCTCCACCCCCATTCCCTTCACCCTCCACTCCACCCCACTTCCGCCCTCCACCCCACTTTCGCCCTCCACCCCCCCACCCCACTTTCGCCCTCCACACCTCCTTCCCTTCCCCTCGACTCCCCCCCCCCTTGAGCCTCCCCCCTTCCCTTCTCTCCCCTCCACCCCTTCCCTTCTCTCCTCTCCCCTCCTTCCCTTCTCTCCTCTCCCCTCCTTCCCTTCTCTCCCCTTCACCCTTTCCCTTCTCCCCCGCCTCACCCTCTCTCCCCCCTTCCCTTCTCCCCCCGCCTCACCCTCTCTCCCCTCCTTCCCCCCCTTCTTCCCCCCTCCCCTCTTTCCCCCCTCTCCCTCTTCCCTCCCTCTCCTTCTTCCCCCCTCTCCCTCTCCTTCTTCCCCCCTCTCCTTCTTCCCCCCTCTCCCTCTCCTTCTTCCCCCTTTCCCTCCCCTTCTTCCCCCTCTCCCCACCTCTCCCTCCCCTTTTTCCCCACCTCTCCCTCCCCTTTTTCCCCCCTCTCCTTCTTCCCCCCCTCGCCCCACCTCTCCCTCCCCTTCTTCCCCACCTCCCTCTCCCCTTCTTCCCCCCTCTCTCCACCTCTCCCTCCCCTTCTTCCCCCCTCTCTCCACCTCTCCCTCCCCTTCTTCCCCCTCTCTCCACCTCTCCCTCCCCTTCTTCCCCCCTCTCTCCACCTCTCCCTCCCCTTCTTCCCCCCTCTCTCCACCTCTCCCTCCCCTTCTTCCCCCCTCTCTCCACCTCTCCCTCCCCTTCTTCCCCCCTCTCTCCACCTCTCCCTCCCCTTCTTCCCCCCTCTCCCACCTCTCCCTCCCCTTCTTCCCCCCTCTCCCCACCTCTCCCTCCCCTTCTTCCCACCTCTCCCTCCCCCTCTCCCCCCCTTCTTCCCCCCTCTCCCTCCCCTTCTTCCCACCTCTCCCTCCCTTCTTCCCCACTCTCCCCACCTCTCCCTCCCCTTCTTCCCCCTCGCCCCACCTCACCCCCACCTCTCCCCCCCTTCTTCCCCCCTCCCTCCCCTTCTTCCCCCTCTCTCTCCCTCCCCTTCCCCCTCTCCCTCGCCTTCTTCCCCCCACCTCTCCTCCCCCTCTCCCCCCCTTCTTCCCACCTCTCCCCCCTCCCCTTCTTCCCCCCTCTCCCCACCTCTCTCTCCCTCCCCTTCCCCTTCTTCCCCCCTCTCCCCCTTCTTCCCCCCTCTCCCCACCTCTCTCTCCCTCCCCTTCCCCTTCTTCCCCCCTCTCCCCCTTCTCCCCCTTCTCCCCACCTCTCCCTCCCCTTCTTCCCCCCTCTCCCACCTCCTCCCTCTCCTCCTCCCCCCCTCTCCCTCCCCTTCTTCCCCCCTCTCCCTCCCCACCTCTCCCTCCCCTTCTTCCCCCCTCTCCCTCTCCCTCCCCACCTCTCCCTCCCCTTCTTCCCCACCTCTCCCTCCCCTTCTTTCCCCCCTTCCCCACCTCTCCCTCCCCTTCTTCCCCCCTCTCCCTCCCCTTCTTCCCCCTCTCCCTCCCCTTCTTCCCCCCTCTCCCTCCCTTCTTCCCCCCCTCTCCCCACCTCTCCCTCCCCTTCTTCCCCCCTCTCCCTCCCTTCTTCCCCCCTCTCCCTCCCCTTCTTCCCCCTCTCCCCACCTCTCCCTCCCCTTCTTCCCCCCTCTCCCCTCCTCTCCCTCCCCCTCCCCTTCTTCCCCCCTCTCCCCACCTCTCCCTCCCCTTCTTCCCCCCCTCTCCCACCTCTCCCTCCCCTTCTTCCTCCACCTCTCCCTCCCCTTCTTCCTCCCCTTCTTCCCCCTCTCCCTCCCCTTCTTCCCCCTCTCCCTCCCCTTCTTCCCCTCTCCCTCCCCTTCCTTCCCCCCCTCTCCCTCCCCTCTTCCCCCCTTCTCCCTCCCCTTCTTCTCTCCCTCCCCTTCTTCCCCCCTCTCCCTCCCCTTCTTCCCCCTCTCCCTCCCCTTCTTCCCCCCTCTCCCCACCTCTCCCTCCCCTTCTTCCCCCTCTCCCTCCCCTTCTTCCCCCCTCTCCCTCCCCTTCTTCCCCCCTCTCCCCACCTCTCCCTCCCCTTCTTCCCCCTCTCCCTCCCTTCTTCCCCCCTCTCCCTCCCCTTCTTCCCCCCTCTCCCCACCTCCTTCCCCCTCTCCCCACCTCTCCCTCCCCTTCTTCCCCCCTCTCCCCACTTCTCCCTCCCCTTCTTCCCCCCTCTCCCCACTTCTCCCTCCCCTTCTTCCCCCCTCTCCCCACCTCTCCCTCCCCTTCTTCCCCCCTCTCCCTCCCCTTCTTCCCCCCTCTCCCTCCCCTTCTTCCCCCCCTCTCCCCACCTCTCCCTCCCCTTCTTCCCCCCTCTCCCCACCTCTCCCTCCCCTTCTTCCCCCCTCTCCCTCCCCTTCTTCCCCCCTCTCCCTCCCCTTCTTCCCCCTCTCCCTCCCTTCTTCCCCCCCTCTCCCCACCTCCTTCCCCCCCTCTCCCTCCCCTTCTTCCCCCCTCTCCCCACCTCTCCCTCCCCTTCTTCCCCCTCTCTCCCCTCCCCACCTCTCCCTCCCCTTCTTCCCCCCTCTCCCTCCCCTTCTTCCCCCCCCCTCCTCTTCTTTTCTTCCCCCCTCTCCTTCTTCCCCCCTCTTCCTCCTTTCTCCCCCCCGTTCTCTCCCCCTTCCCTTCTCTTCTTCCCCCCTCTCTTCTTCCCCCCCCCTCCCATGCTTGAGAGGAGGTCAGTCTGTCACCTGTCCTTTATTTCATAGCACTCAAGTGAAGGAAGTGGGTGGATCTTCCCCTTTTATATCTGAAGGTCTTGGTTAGGAGTGTCTCTCACAAGTTCACCACCTAGTGGTCAGTGTTCTCACGGTGTACAACTTAGGTCAGATTATACATGGTGGTTGAATACATGACACCTGTCATCAGCTAGGTCCCTTCCTTAAGCCAGACAGCTTTATTGCCTTGCTCGTGCGAGAAACAATTAGCTATGTACATATAATTGCACATCAAAAAAATGATAGCACTCTCACAACTAATTCCCTCAATCCTACTTGGCCACTGAGCTCGCAATTACAGCAAAGCCTCTGCATGAGCATTTGCTTAATAGTGAAAGATATTTGTTGTTTCAGAAAGTTCATCTTCCAGACTGACAGGTCCCATTTGCTCTAAGCACAAAAGTGTCAGCATTGCAATATTGCCCGAGATGTATTTGTCAGTGCCAACAGACCACTGCACTATCCGGGCCACTTGCCAGCTGGAACCTGAGAATGGGACGCAATCTCCACTAGCACTGGTTGCATAATGGCAAACCATAAGCACATTCCAGCAAGAGTTCAGCTAATATCACATTCATCTGCACTTGCATTTAGTAGTCCTTTTAATTCTGGACTCATGTCCCTGTTTACCAAGTTGAAAGTGAACCAGGACATCTGGGTCACAAACTGCTTGAATCCCTTATCTCATCAATCACGGTTTCATGTCTATCTGCATCAGTATTAAACACCTCAATCTTCACTTTTGGATTAATAGGTTGTGTTAATCTTCATTAAGTAGCAAAGACCCCATCCTGAATAAAAAAACCTTTGTGCTTTATTTCATGTAACATCATCAGGGGTAAGCCCACATTGAATAGGAAGTAGATTAAACAAGAACAAAAATGTTTCAGAAACCCGCTTCCCCACAGTAGATGAAGAAAACAAGCAATGCTATTCAAGCTTGGAAAAGCAAATTATTACATGTTTAAACCCATTTAGACTGATTACATTTCTCATATTTTCCGTAAGTACACGAAAAGGACAAGTTTTAATCACAAGTATGTTTACTAATATGCAACTTAACTGACCCAGTTTGGATTTTGATGACCCAGTTACAGTGCAGATTTTGTAATGAATCAATGAAAATCTGCAGCAATCGCAACACAATTCAACCTGACAGAAGTGGTATGAGACCACCCTACTAGCTACTACATATCTACAACCAGGCGATGAACTTTTAAAACTTTATATTAGCAAAAGGTACAATTGTCTCATTCGCTCTTTGCAAGCATTTAACATTTCACTGGAAATTGAAATGCTGCAGAACAAAGCTTTGCATATGCTCTGAAAACAAATGGTACGATATAAAAACTCACTACTGTAACATGCGAATATTAAATAGTGCTCCACCCAATACCTAACCGATACACAGTCGAAAATGTAGAAAAATCTTTCATTCCCCAAGGGTGACATTCCTTTTGGCAAGCGCAAAATGTCACCAAATAGAAGTTACTTTGGGTAATCATGTTCATTTGTTGAATTTTGTTAATGGAAGAACTAGTTAGGCCAGTAACTTTAAATAGTGATTTCATGCTAACCTCTCTTCTTTTACGAAATTTAATGTGAATCCCTTAAATATTTTTCTGGCACTGAAGATACACATAAAACAAGATTGGAATGACAAAGGCAAGTTGCACCATCATGGTGAGGAGGTTTGCATGAGGAAACATTTCCATTTTTGGCCACCCAATCTGAGCATTCAATAACCAGAAGCAAGGTTCAATGCAAAGTAAAATGTCCTTCTACTCTGCCCCAACAATGGGCTTTAAATTCAACCTAGAATGAACCTGTTCTACTGCACCGTGATGACAACTTTCACCTTCCCACACTAGTTACCGGCACTTGGAAATTCCACAAGGGCTCTCCAGTGAAAGTGGTGCAAGCGGCTAAAAACATTTGCTTCTCTGAAGTTACAGTGGAAGACATGGAGAGCACCTCATTCAAGTAGCTATTCTTTATGTATAAGGTTAGACAGTGAATGTTGGCAGGTTATTCCACCACATGAGGCATCACTTACGTACCCAATCTTGTCCTGAGCCAATGTCTACATACATATATATTTCCAGCGTGGGCACTGGATAGTAATCAGCAGCAAGTAACCAGATTATTTTTCCTTTCTTAAATTAGAGCATTGGTGTAATTTGCAATCATCATACTGACTAAGATCAACAGACTAGGGACTAATCTGGGACAGTGCCAATCTTATGCCTCAGAAACTCTCGTTCCTTAATACGCTGAACCAACAAGGGTCTCTATGCTTTGAAAGGAGTCAACAAGATGATGGGGTAAGATGATAAATGCCTGCACTAAGATGACATTTTTTCTAACTCCTGTGGTGATACTTAAAATAAAACAATATGGAAAGTGCAGCTCCACAAATTCCAGAGATACATCACAACTTCAAAAGAAACAAACACTGCTTAATGCAAAACTGCATTTGAAATCCATGAATGATCATTCAAGTAATGAAGCCCTTTTGACGCAACAATAAAAGCAATATGGTGGAGACAGCCATTTTTAATTTCATCTCAGCAATTCTATTTTCAGAAAGAAGTCCATACAACAAAAATATCAATATCGGTTTCTCCCTTGCAAAGCACTTTATTGAACAAGACAGGGATAAATTTACATTTTGTCAGCCGTCTCTAATACTGCACACTGGAATCTCGGAAATCCATCGGTGAAGAGGTCATTCAATCCTCAGCTGGAACTCCAGTCTCAGCCAATGAAGAAGAAAACTGGCAGAGTAATTAGTGGGAACAGGAAGATTAGATTGCGCATTTTTCTTACAAAACAACCTCCAAGTGAAAACAAAATTTCCCCCAATGATAATCATACCCTCCTGTTTTAATTATTTAATTCCCAGGGCTTGCTTTCAGGGCCAGGAGACTTACCATTCAGCCAGATAAAATGTAATTGCCATCATAAATTTATGTTCAGATACTACAAGTCAAAATGCTGTCAGAAGCCTTTATTACAAAATACAGAACAGTGAGTGACAAAAAAAGAATCCTTCTCCAGTGCTAAACAACTAGATGAAAGCAGTTTTGGTAGCTCTGAGTGGAATCCTTTCAATGAAGTGGAACTCATACATACCCAACTCATGGTTGGTTACATACTTCTCAACAATTAAAACCTTTTTCAGTTAGATGGCGCTGGGGGGAAAAAATTAAATCACAAGCGCATTTTATTTGAACTGAAAGGCAAGAGACAAGAATGCCACTGTAGACTTCAGAGGGTTCAGGAGAAGGTCAGACCCGCAGATGTTATCTTCGGAACAACAGATGCAATTGACTAGTGGCCTGCCACTCTACCAGAATGGGGCCTTGTCACCTCATGTTTGAATTAGGGCAAGCTTCAGATGGCCTGTCACCATTCCAAATTATCCACAGTAGTCCTGACAAAACAGTTATATCCCTACCGCATTGTAGCATAGCCCTCCAGAATCAAAACTTTTGGCATGTTACAAAAAGATGCACAATGAATGTCCAGCAACATGGTGGTTAAACACAAATTAGAGTAAGTCAGGAGCCATGATCAAGTAGCACTGTAACTTAGATAGAGAGGGTATATATCAGGCACTTGTGATGTACAAAAAATAACTCACTAAGTAAAAAAGAGTGCACAAGTTATGTCACCAACATCTTCAATGTATTATTTTTCACCCGATTTATGTTTTGTTTATGCTGATTGTTTTAAAAATAAAAACTGAAGTTTTTTTTGTAAACTCTTATCCTAGATCGGTGTCGGAAAAGATCTTATCACTGATGATGCAGGCAAGCAGAGATCAGTGATGCTGTCTGTGGCTCCCCAACCAGTTGTCTCACCTCAGAGCTCCATACAATAATTAACCCAGAATGGGCAGCACTCAGGAAAGATAAAGCAGTGGGTGGGGGGCAGATAGCAGAATGGAAGAGGAGAAATCATAGAATCATACAACACGGAAGGAGGCTATTCAACCCATCGTGCCTGTACTGGTTCTTTGAAAGAGTTATCCGATTAGTCCCACTCCCCTGCTCTTTCCCTATAGCCCTACAAATTTTTCCTTTACACGTATATAAATACTCGAAGGAGAAAAAATTTCAGGGATATGGGGAAAGAGTGGGGGACTGAGACTGACTGGATTGCTCTTCGAAAGAGCCAGTGCAGACCCGATGGGCCAAATGGCCTCCTTCTGTGCTGTACTAGTCTATGATTCGATGATATCCAAGGATATGGGAAAGGAATAAGCCAAGAAGGACAGAGAGCTGCTGGCAAAAAGTGAGTCCTAAGTGAGAAGTGAACAAAATAGTTTCAGCAGTGACATTAATGGGCCATAGAGCAATAGATAGAAACCATGGTCATAAACCACACATATGGTCCATATAAACTGAGTGACAGCATTACAATTATTAATTCTTAGTTGAAGACATTGCTACGCTTCAACTACATGGTAAATCTTGGATGTTGATGTCCACAATTGACACCAGTTTCTGGAAAAAGGAGGGACATAGAAATAAAAATGGTGCCTTACGTACACATTAGTAACATACCAAGGACTGATAACAGTAATCTCTTTCAGGGCAGTTATAAATTGTCCGCATGCCAGACACGAGACTCCCAAAACAAGCAGTCGACTCAGAACTGCTTCATGGCAAATGTGCCAAGGGTGGACTGAGGAAACGTTACAAGGACACTCTCAAAGCCTCCCTGATAAAATGTGGCATCCCCACTGACACCTGGGAGTCCCTGGCCAAAGACCGCCCCGAGTAGAGAAAGTGCATTCGGGAGGGCGCTGAGCGCCTTGAGTCTCATCACCGAGTGCATGCAGAAAACAAGCACAGGCAGCGGAAGGAACGCACGGCAAACTTGTCCCACCCTCTCTTACCCTCAACAACTGTTTGTCCCACCGTGGCAAGGACTGTGGCTCTCATATTGGACTGTTCAGCCACCTAAGGACTCATTCCAAGAGTGGAAGCAAGTCTTCCTCGATTCCGAGGGACTGCCTATGATGATGATGAGTTATAAAATACCCATGATTCTCCCTGATGAAAATGTTTCCTTGTGATTAGTCATGGGTATCCATTATTTTCTATGCAGCTGAAAGATTTATAATGAAGCTGGCTGTACTCTTCATCTAAAATACATACAATTATAACGTTATTACATCTAGGAGCACACGAATACTTCCCACATACACAATGAAATGACATGTGACTTAGAAAAATGAGCACCACCAGGTACTGAGATGTGGAGAATTACTGCCAGTAGATGTCATTTCTTTTACTAAACATACCAGCACTATCTCATGGCACAAAATAGGAACTGCACTTGACTGACTAAAAGTGTACAAATGTCATATGGTTAATTAGATTGGCACAACAGCTGATATTGCCAAACTCCGGTCATAGTTTAGCATTAGTCCAATAAAGTCACCATTAAAAGTGAATGTTTTCTGATATTCGTGTACTATTCACCAGTGCAGTGCATTGTAGCTTCAACTTTGTATGTCACAGAGCGGTACGAATGAGTATTTTCTTGCAGCTCCCCATACAATGGGGTAGATCTTGAATTTGGGCAATAGTGTAAAACGCGTGATGGAGAATCGACAGCTCGTTTTACATCTCTCCTGATTTTTATTTCCAATGGAAAGTTTTTGCGATTTCAGCTGACCCTTCCATTACTGTAAAATAAGATGTAAAATGGAATGCCGCTGCTATTGACCAAAGTCAAGATCTACTCCAAAGAGTTCTTTATATCAACTGTGTTGTCAACAGAGGTGCTGAGTGGAGGCCCAGTGCTCCTCAGAGGGCAAAGTGGAAAATCAGAAACACACTAGCCCAATCTTACACATTTTGTAGTGGCAGCTTACAGAGTGGCACTGGCAGAGATCCAGCACCAAGGGGCTGGTCTGCCTTCGTGGCTAGGAATAGAAGAAGGAGAAAAGGTCTCAAAATTAGTGATTTAAAAAAAAGATAAATGAGGTGGCAATAAAAAAAACTCTTTGTGCGCTTGCTATTCCATCCCACAAGATACAAGTGCAATAAAGGAGCCGATTGTGACAGAACAGGAATCATGTGATTCTTCAGTTCTTGTAGGCCCAGTTCACTGGTTGATAATGTGGTACCAGTGGAAAGCAGAATCTTTTAGATCATTGCAGTATTCTTCATTTCCTGGTGCATAACTGAGGCAGTAACGATTAAAATGGTAATGCAAATAACAGGAAAGGTCATGTGCAGGAGATCTTAAAACAATTTCTTCTTTTATATCCTGTGCTATTTTTATTGGAAAAATAAAAGGCAGTTCCATTTGTTAATCATCTTGCTCTGATATTCCATTAACAAATATTAAAAAAGCTTTAATTCATTCAGTGAAAGCCCTCCTCCATATTTACATATGTTCATGTGATTCCATTTGTTTCTTGTCAGTGTTTGTTCTCAGGAGGCACAACATTTTACTTTAATAAACTTTACCAGCAGTCTCACAATACATCAAAGAGATAAGTTGCTTATTGTAACAGACAACATCCACAGTCACTATCACAGGAACACCTTTCTGCATTCCCATTGCATGCAATTGCTTCAATGTAAATGCAATTCTGACCACCTACCATGTTTTCACAGTCTACCAGTTACTGTTTCTCTTGTTAACATTGGAGCAGGCTGGTCGAGCTGGTACTAGTACATTGTCCACGATTAAAATGGTAATGCAAGTAACCATTTGAGGGGTCCAGGACTGAACAGCCCACATGACAGTGTGTATTAAGTTTTTGTGATTTCAGCTGACCCTTGCATCACTGTGGTATTGAACATTTGTTAAGAGTTTCAATTTTCATTGAATCAATCCCATACTGGATGGCTCCTTCTTCACACAGCTGCCAACTGGTCCACCTATACCCCATTCAACTTTTTCTTCTTACACCGTGGCCAGGTCATAGTGGAGATGGTCACCTTTATTCACAGCAGATAACCGATTGCCAGTTCTTGTACAAGAGTTTACAATTTTAGTAAATCTATGTACCTGTGAAAATCTCCCCCACCACTCATAGGCAGTGTCAATAATGAGACAAAAATTCAGGCAACTTATACAGACAGGATAAACGAAGGTTCCTCTATTTCGACCCCCTTTATAACTCTCTCCCCTTCTCTCCTAAAGATACTAACTAATTGCTGGATTAGATTTCCATGACATACCCCCACCCTCCTCAGCACAATAGCTATTATTCATGTATGAGTCGAGATAGTGAAGTTCAGGAAAGTTAGAGGGAATCACAACCAAGCCCAATCCTATCCTCATTCAATAAAAGAAACAAAAAGCACCTTTCATGTCCTCAGGATGTCCCCAAAGCACTTTATAGTCCAAGAATTATTTTTGAAGTGTAGTCACTTCAACAGATGATTTGCACTCAGTGAGGTCCCACTACAGCAACAAGATAAATGGCCAATTAATCTATTTTGTTGGACAGGTAACTAGGAGAAATCCATTGCTGCTCTTCAAATGGAACAGGGAGACAGAGCTTCAATTCAGCATCTCATCCAAACCACGGCACATCCGACAATGCCGCACTCCCTTAGTAACACACTAAAGTGTCAGCATACACCATGTGCTCAAGTCTGGCAGCAGCGCATGTACCCACAACCTTCTGACTTATAGGCAAGAATGCTACCATGGAGCCAAGCTGACACTTTAAAACATGTTTGCACATGCATACTTTCCAACTGGGACCACTAGGTAGAGACAGAAGCAGCAACACTGGCTGCTTACTTTCTCTTCCTTATCCTCAGAACATTATAGTTGTAGTACTCACATCATGATCAGCTAACCCAGCACAGACAGAGATCAAACCTGGTATCTTCCTGATCTGTCTCAAAATGATACACCAGAGAATGCATTTTTGCACCGAGCCACGAAAGCAGCATCAGCAGGGTTTCATTACATGTACTAAAGTTTCTGAATTTTAGAATTATTAAATAAGGAAATTTCCTGCCAATTGTTACAAGAAACCAGATAAGTTTCATAATAGTGTTGGGTAGGGTGGAGAAAAAAAAAGATACTCAGAGAGGGAGAAAAGATGCAAGGCTGTATAAAAAGTTTTGGCTAAAACAAAACCAGAAAAGCAGTGAAAATGAAAATTGGTAAAAGGGCATAAAAATCTGAGGCATGAGGGGGGAACGATCCCTGCACCTGAATAGTGAGGGATGTTTGCATATGTAAATAGCCTAATGCCTATTTCAGGCATGGGCACAGCCTAACAATTTTTTGTCCTTTACTAAAATGGCGGGTAGCGTTATTCTACCTTGTAATGAACGCCTGCGGTATTGGAAACGTAAGGGCTCGTTTAGCACACAAAAAACCGGCGTTGCACGGCTAAATTTCTTGATCCACAACTGTTATCTCTTCCACCCCCGCTCCCCAAAACCAACATAAAGTATATTGCTGAACAGAATGACAAGTATGTCCAGCATTGTAAAGAGTGTCAGCGAATAGAATTTCTGATGTTCCATTTATGATATAGTACTGTTTACATTGGATGCGTTTGAGTCATTGCGCAGACTACCATTTGTACCAATTCATCTCATTTATACTTAGAAATGATGAATTAAATTTTAAAGCAACCACTTGTCAATGTTTTTGCCAATCTGGTTGTGACCTTCCCGACAGCAAAAGCTTGTTGGCCTGTACATTGGTCAGACTGCTTAGTGCCCCTACAGCCAGACCCAAGATACCAGACCCAGTGGCAAATGATGCTAGCAAGTGCCTTTTAGCATTCCTATGATTGGTACTTGCTACTGGAGGAGCCCAGTGAATCTTTGTTCGAGGAGTGTTGCACAGCCCCCAAAGCGCCAGCAATAAGTTTATAATGTTAGAGTTGTCTGCAATGGCAACTTTCAATTGGAATCGACCCTGTAGTTTGAAGAGATCATGAAGTTAATTATTTACATTCTGGTTGGCCAGTATTGTGCTGTTTCAGACTTTATGGCCCTTGTTATGTATGAATAAAGAGTCTGACTAGATACTGTGAGCTCAAAGTAAAGTGTGACCGTAGTCTTTTATTGCAGGTCTCCAGAGTGCCTCTCCAGCCTGTGAGGCTTCCTTAAGTAAAAGTGCTCCCAAGGGATTGTGGGATCCCTTAGGACTCCAGCGAATGAGCCTTCTGGTGGCTACACAAGGTATTTACAGGTTTACATAGAAACAACCATGATGTTGACTGGGGTGGGTTTGGTAAGTGGGGGAGGGGACAACGTTTCAGTTGGAAGTCCTGGTTTCCCTGAATGCTGTGGAGTTAAAATTACGACATTTCTTTTTTAAACAAGTTCCCACCCGACTGTCAGCCCAATTGACTGACTTAGCAGTGGGAGTACTCTGGTGCAGGCCGCAGCCGCAGGTAAGGAGTCTGCAGCGGCTAGCGGGAGCATGTGTGTGTGGGGGGTGTGTTCCATCCCAGGGAAGGAGGTAAGCTTGGAGCCGGGGGAAGCACTCCTTGCTTCGTGGCCCAAAAGCAGTGCTGTATATGGGCACTTAACTTTCCCCCAAAACTGTCTTCACTTCCATTGAGCTGCCAGGTTCCTCGAGGCCTGTGAAACCCAGCCGGCCAGGCTGAAATCTGTAAAGCAGGTTAAATGTGAGGCTCCCAGCCCAATTATAATATTTAAATGGCCAACCCACCTCCTGGTAGCAGGTTGGCTGCCTACCACTGTCCCTCCTCCGTTAAATCTGGAAGTGAGCGGGTTGGGGGTCAGGTCTGAGATTTTTGAAATTTTAACATCTGACCCAACCCCAACCCACCTGTTTTTGGGGGTTAAATTTGCCCCCTGTGTCAGATTTGAGAAGTTACCTTATATCAAATGCACTATGTAAAAGTCCAAGGGCTTTGTCACAGTGACTATCATGTAAAATGCACACTGGCCAGTAAAGCTGAAGTGAAGATCGGCGCATGGATGGGACATGGCACGCGTGGTGCATGCAGTGATCCCATGGTAGTTACAGGGAATGGAGTCAGTGCAGAGGGCGAGACGATGAATGAATTTCAATTAATGAGGGAATGAATCAGAGCCATTCAGGTCTCGCTACATGTCTGGCTGCATTGCGCGCTTGGTTTATTGCAAGTGTAATCAAGCAAATGTCAAAACTGTCCGCAACTTAGCAGCTTGCCGTTGGATGTCACACACACTGCAATACTACATCACACCCTTAGCAAGCTCCCTGCCAGAGTGGAGCTAAATTATAGAAGAGATGGGAATCTGTTCACCTCCACCACCTCCAGGTCAGATCCAAGGTCGTCCCATCCTCTGTCATTGAACTACAGTACGCAGACGACGCTTGCGTCTGCGCACACTCGGAGGCTGAAATCCAAGCCATCGACAACACCTTCATCGAGGAGTACGAGAGAATGTCTTATGGATGTTTAGCGTAAGGCCCAAAGGTCCTCCACCAACCTGATCCCGTCACACAGCACTGCCCCCCGATTATCAAAATCCACAACGAGGCCTTGAACAACGTGGACCATTTTCCATACTTCGGGAGCCTACTGTCAGCAAGAGCAGACATTGATGACGAGGTCCAACACCATCTTCAGTATGCCAGCGCAGCCTTCGGTCGCCTGAGGAAGAAAGTGTTTGAAGACCAGGACCTCAAATCTGGCACCAAGCTCATGGTCTACAGGGCAGTAGTGATACTCGCCCTCCTGTATGGCTCAGGACGTGGACGATATACGGCAGACACCTCAAAGCGCTGGAGAAATACCACCAACGTTGTCTCTGCAAAATCCTGCAAATCCATTGGCAGGACAGATGAACCCACATCAGTGTTCTCGCTCAGGCCAACATCCCAGCATCGAAGCACTGACCACGCTCGATCAGCTCCGTTGGGTGGGCCACATCGTCCGCATGCCCGACACGAGACTCCCGAAGCAAGTGCTCTACTCGGAGCTTCGTCATGGCAAGCAATCCCTAGGTGGCAGAGGAAACACTTCAAGGACACCCTCAAAGCCTCCTTGACAAAGTGCAACATCCTCACCGACTCCTGGGAATCCCTGGCCCACGGCCGCCCAAAGTGGAGGAAGATCATCCGGGAAGACACTGAGCACCTCGAGTCCCATCGCCGAGAACAAGCAGAAACCAAGTGTAGAAAGCGAAAGGAGTGTGCATCAACCCAGGCTCCCCACCCACCCTTTCCTTCAACCACTGTCTGCCCCACCAGTAACAGAGACTGTAAGTCATGCATTTGACTCCTGAGAACTCACTTTTAGAGTGGAAGCAAGTCATACTCGACTGGTGGAGGGGGGGGGGGGGGGGGCGGGGGGGTAGAAGAAAGAGAAAGAGAAAAAGAGAGAGAGGAGAAAGAGAAAAATAGAAACATAGAAAATAGGTGCAGGAGTAGGCCATTTGGCCCTTTGAGCCAGCACCACCATTCAATAAGATCATGGCTAATCATTCCCTCAGTACCCCTTTCATGCTTTCTCTCCAAACCCCTTGATCCCTTTAGCCAGAAGGGCCCTATCTAACTCCCTCTTGAATATATCAAACGAACTGGCATCAACAACACTCTGCGGCAGAGAATTCCACAGGTTAACAACTCTCTGAATGAAGAAATTTCTCCTCGTCTCAGTTCGAAATGGCTTACCCCTTATCCTTAGACTGTGTTCCCTGGTTCTGGACTTCCCCAACATCGGGAACATTCTTCCCACATCTAACCTGTCAAGTCCCGTCAGAATTTTATATGTTTTTAGGAGATCACCTCTCATCCTTCTAAACTCCAGTAAATACAGGCCCAGTCGATCCAGTCTCTCCTCATATGTCGGTCCTGCCATCCCGGGAATCAGTCTGGTGAACCTTCGCTGCACTCCCTCAATAGCAAGAACATCCTTCGTCAGATTAGCAGACCAAAACTGAACACAATATTCCAGGTGAGGCCTCACCAAGGCCCTGCACAACTGCAGTAAGACCTCCTTGTTCCTATACTCAAATCCCCTAGCTATGAAAGCCAACATACCATTTGCCTTCTTCACCGCCTGCTGTACCTGCATGCCAACTTTCAATGACTCATGTACCATGACATCCAAGTCTCGTTGCACTTCCCCTTTTCTTAATCTGCCGCCATTCAGATAATATTGTGCCTTCGTGTTTTTGCCACCAAAGTGGATAACCTCACATTTATCCATATTATACTGCATCTGCCCACTCACCTAACCTGTTCAAGTCACCCTGCAGCCTCTTAGCATCCTCGTCACAGCTCACACCGCCACCCAGTTTAATGTCATCTGCAATCTTGGAGATATTACACTGAATTCCTTCATCTAAATAATTAATGTATATTGTAAATAGTCCCACCACTGAGCTCTGCGGCACCCCACTAGTCACTGCCTGCCATTCTGAAAAGGACCCGTTTATCCCGACTCTCTGCTTCCTGACGCCAACCAGTTCTCTATCCACGTCACTACATTACCCCCAATACCATGTGCTTTAATTTTGCACACCAATCTCTTGTGTGGGACCTTGTCAAAAGCCTTTTGAAAGTCCAAATACACCACATCCACTGGTTCTCCCTTGTCCACTCTACTAGTTACATCCTCAAAAAATTCTAGATTTGTCAAGCATGATTTCTCTTTCATAATTCCATGCTGACTTGGACCGATCCTGTCATTGCTTTCCAAATGCGCTGCTATTTCATCTTTAATAATTGATTCCAACATTTTTCCCACTACTGATGTCAGGCTAACCGGTCTATAATTCCCCGTTTTCTCTCTCCCTTCTTTTTTAAAAGTGGTGTTACATTAGCTACCCTCCAGTCCATTGGAACTGATCCAGAGTCGATAATGATCACCAATGCATCCACTATTTCTCAGGCCACTTCCTTAAGTGTTCTGGGATGCAGACTATATCAGGCCCTGGGGATTTATCGGCCTTCAATCCCATCAATTTCCCTACTAATAAGGATTTCCTTCAGTTCCTTCTTCTCACTAGACCCTTGGTCCCCTAGTATTTCCAGAAGGTTATTTATGCCTTCCTTAGTGAGGACAGAACCAAAGTATTTGTTCACCTGGTCTGCCATTTCTTTGTTCCCCATTATAAATTCACCCGATTCTGACTGCAAGGGACCTACGTTTGTCTTCACTAATCTTTTTCTCTTCACATATCTATAGAAGCTTTTGCAGTCAGTTTTTATGTTCCCTGCAAACTTCCTCTCATACTATATTTTTCCCCTCCTAATTAAACCCTTTGTCCTCCTCTGTTGAATTCTAAATTTCTCCCAGTCCTCAGGTTTGCTGCTTTTTCTGTCCAATTTAAATGCCTCTTCCTTGGATTTAACACTATCCTTAATTTCCCTTGTTAGCCACGGTTGAGCCACCTTCCCCATTTTATTTTTACTCCAGACAGGGATGTACAATTGTTGAAGTTCATCCATGTGATCTTTAAATGTTTGCCTTTGCCTCTCCACCGTCAACCTTTTAAGTATCATTCGCCATTCTATTCTAGCCAATTCAAGTCTCATACCGTAGAAGTTACCTTTCCTTAAGTTCAGGACCCTAGTCTCTGAATTAACTGTGTCACTCTCCATCTTAATAAAGAATTCTACCATATTATGGTCACTCTTCCCCAAGGGGCCTTGCACAACAAGGTTGCTAATGAGAGAAGGGAGAAGGGAGAAGGGAGAAGGGAGAAGACCTGGGTTTGAATCCACTCGAGTGATGCAATGGGACTTTTCTCTCTCTGTTGCCAGTAAGGGTCCCAGATGAAATAAATCTGTGCAATCTCAACCAGGGGCTGTGAGCCCACAGCATCAAACTATACATCATGGAGTACAAAGAGTTACCAAGTCAGCAATCGGTGATTGAAGTGCATTAAATATTTCAGCTGCCCATACCAGTGATGCTGCAGTTTCCTTCAAAATTCAGAATGCCACTGTACATGTGCAGGTACATGTATGTAACGATACGTCATGTGTGCCCTCGTACACATGCAGTGGCCCTCTGTATGTCAGAGAAAATGGAGTATGCAGCTCCTTTTATTCACCACGCAAATTTAAATCTTGGATCGGTTTTAAGACACATCGTGACGTGAAATGCGTCAGTCTCTGCTGAATTGTGCTGGTTCCCCATGTTTTATTGGGGGTGGTCTAGATGCTTTAGGTTTGAAGATGTTAAACTCCAAACTTAATGCTGAATTTATATCAATACCAGTATGAAATTGGCACCACGTTTGAAATGGAACATCAGGGAAAGCCCCCAAGAATGGCTGGTGTGGCAAATGGAAAAAGTCACACTGGTCCAGTGGAATCAGCAATGAGCCAATGCCTTCAGCAGAGCAAGGGAGGGATTAAGTGGGGGGGGGGGGGCGGAGGGGAAATCAGCATAAGGGCAGGAAATCTAAATGGAACCTGCTCTTTGAGGGCTGGTTAAAGGAATATGGAGGAGAAATTGCTCTGGTCACTTTGAATGGAAACATTGTAAATACATTCAAAAAGATGTTTACAATGCCATTAAACACAACAACCACAGCAATTAATCTTCCATTATTGGAGCAGAGAGGAGGGAGCTTTACTTTGCTTTGCATTTGGCCATGCTACTCCTGATCTGGAAGCTCATATTGCCGGTGATCAATACAGAATTTGTTCAGTTTTTTAATACTAACATCCCTCACTTTATTCAGCTAAAATGTGAAAAAAACAAAAGCTCAGCTTTTAGGAAACACTTGAATACAATGTTTCCAGATTAGCTCCTTCAGTCGATCATCAGCTGGCACAGCCTGGGCATTTGACCAGCGAGCACTAAAATCAGATCCGAGAGCAGCTGGCTGCTGCTTTTAAGTGTATGCCAGGAGGGAGCTCAAGAAAAACACTGAGAGGGTCAGCACTGCTGTCGATAAACCCCTCCACAGGGACACAACCGCACTTCCACCTCCCATTAACAATTGTACAGTTCAGTGCAATTGAAGGAAACCAAGACTTCTGAATCTACATTGAGAGGAGCTGAAGAGCACTCCACCTTGTAGCTTGCTCAGCGCTATATGCACTAACACAGCAGCTGTTGTTTAATTGACTTTTTGTCTCTCCAAATTTCAAGTCCCCTTTCCTCCCACCTCCACCCCTCACTGCCACATGGCACTGACTCTGTGTTTCCATGGGCGACAGGCACTTTCTACTCCTTGTCCAGTGGCTACTATTCATGTGTCTACCTTGCCAGAGAGCGTTGGCAAGCTACCCAATCTTGTAAGACATCATGGCTGAGCCCTATTCTGTCTTCATCCAAAGGCCACACACAAATATTTTAGCAAAGGTTGCTGAAAAGAGATCAGGAATGGAAACACTGGCTGATTTCCCCTTTCCAATCCAGGGCACCGAGGCCAGTTGTAGAAGCCTTTTTTTCATTGCGGTAGATGAGATCAATCAGTTCAGCATGGTCTGCGGCTCAAATCTGGCACCTTCTTGGCTGCTGATGATGTAGGCTTTGCAGAAACTCCTGCACAATTTGCAATTTAAAAAAAAAATGTGCACTTATAAAAGTTTCAGCAACCAATTCTTGCAAAAATCATCGAGTGGTGGAGTCATTCCAAAAGCATCTTTTGTATACTCTTCTCACTGAAGTGCTTGTGCAATTCCCAACCGGTTTCAAGCTGAGCTCAAGCAAGGAATTTTAATACACCAGCTCCCCTTCAGCCCTGCAGAAACAAGTTCACTTCAGGTTCAGCATAACTATCGTAAGATCAAATGCAGAAGCGTGCATCTCTGAACAGGGTTATACAACTGCTGAAAACCAGACCGTGACTTGGGCATTAATGCAAGAAGTCCTTTGCCACTTGGCAGAAAGGCATGGGTGTGGCCCATTTGCCAGTTTCGTTGATAACCACCACCTGCTCCAACAGTTGTTCCAAGGTCACAAGGCACAGGGCTTCAACAAGAGAAAATCAGGACCAAGCATTTCTAATTGGGAGGCCTGAAGTTTCCACACAGTGGCTCTGCAATGTCACCACGCATTATCAAGGTGTGGAAGGAAGGAAGTTCAAACCCAATCTCCACTGAGTTGCTCTGGACTTTGTGCAGTGTGGACCAACAAGATGAAGAGAAAAATCAGAGGGATAGCTGACATGGAGCTGCTGATGTGCAACTCTTGACGGTTAAAAAGCAATATTGGGAGTAAGGCACTCATTGAAAAATAGAAGGAATTTATACCTTAACAAAGTTAAAATTCCAGTTAAGTGGGCTTTAAAATAGAAAAAGCAGATTAGACAAAATATAAATTGTATAGCACGGGGTGGGGTAAGTATATTCCTGAAAATAAAATCACTCAGGGACTTGACAAACAATGGGGAAGGAACATGCTACTGTGCATCCACTTATGCACAGGATCTCTACTCCGGAAGGATAAATTATCAGGGAATATCTTCAACTCCATCTGAATCATCACTCCACAGGAACCATACTACCAGTCAGCTGATAAGTGAGAGACAGGCCACTGCTTTCAAAAACAAATGATCTTTCATTGTTAAATGAATGGCTTCCTTTGAACGCAATCTGTTTAAGAGCCAACACAAACATGCACATACAAGAAGCAAAGATTTATTCCCACATTTCCTACAATTAAAGCAGCAAAGCTCTCCAATCTTTTTAATTCCTTTTCCATACCCAGCAGCAACAAGTGACTTGAACTTTACCAGCAAAACCTCAGACTTCTCTTGCCAGGTCCATAAAACAATTGCTCCCAAAAAGCCCTTCAAGCATTTTCGTGAATGATAAATTACATTCAATTAATTCAAGTTTTCTGATTATTTCCTATTTTCAACTGCGTGCAATTCACTTGGTTATATACACTACAAATACAGTCAGGGCCTAGATTCAAAGTGCTACATAGATAGGAATACTATATGTAACACAATCCCTGTCGGAGCAATGCCATTACATCAGTCATGAGTCAGCCAAGTCCTCAGAAACACAACAGCTGGAATGAATATACAAGATTCGACTTCATACTGAATTTCAGTCCAATCTTGATGCTTAAAATGTCAAATTCATGGATAAGATAAAAACTGTTTTAAATGACAAGCTTACTGTAGAGCACTTTTCCAAGTAGAGTTATTAATGTGGTGTTTTAGATCAATTAAGTTTAACTGTCATCTATTCCACTCTACTGCCTCAGTCTGTTTTGGTTAAGATAATCAAGCTATTCCTGCTATGATTTTTCTGGGCCCAGTTTTGTGTCAGAGAACTGAATCAAAGCCAGACTTCACTGGACGAGTGGGTTTGCCACAGAAACATCGAACAGGCTAAAGGTCTGGAGCAGGGGATGGGGAATACTAACAGTGAATCAGATGACAAATGATTTTGACATACTCAATTCCACTTCAGATTAAACTGCCCAGAATCAAATTGTGTTTGATAGGGGCCACGGAATGACAAGGATGACAAGGGTAATACAATGGTTTGCAAGCATCTGCAGGAAGATGGATTATGACTGTGGCATTGAACTAGAATTATTAGGAAGTAAACCTAAGTAAAAAAAGTGATATATTGTACTTGCACATGGTTACTTGAACACGAGAAGGCCCCCTGACGGTAGCAAGCAATCTGCAGCAATTACACTCCAGGGCCTTCTCTTATATTGCTTGTTATATCTAAAGAGGGAATGTTCCAGAGAGTCTGAAATGAAAGCAGCTATTACATTACCACACCACCCGAGTGCTTGTTGGACCCAACAAAAAGAAATTGAGCTCAGCTCTCTTCATGCCTCAGTGGTAAAATTAACAATTCATTACGGTTCTGAGCTATACAGAATCAGATTACGATTCTCGAGTCTGTGCTCAATTCTCTAATCTTAGTCAGGGCTGCAATTGGAGTGCTGCAGTTATCCTCAGTAGCCTAAGCTAGGAAGGAGAAAATCTACAAGGGCTCCCAATCCTGATGTGTGCATCCATGGACATTGAGGGATATCATGATCGGACACAACCAAGTTGCCCTTCATGGTTCAATAGCCTGCCAATACTCACTGTGTAAGTTCACACACAAATAACTTGTACTTATGCAAAGTACTGGAGAGGGGCTGGCAGGCATGAATCCAGCAAGAGTTAGGACCTCTAGGGAGGAGGAGAGGAGAGAAACCGAGTTTTGATGCATCCCGAGAGTCTGACTTGAAAGGACTTTCTTACACGACTCCGCACACAGAGGACTGCATATTGATTAAATCCTCTGCTTGTACAAGAAATAAACTTTCAAACGCACAGATAATTTGCCACCCTGACTATAACTAGCATACCATCTCTCAGCACTCTCATCTAATTGTGGAGATTGTGATCATGCAAACCCCAGCCATTCACATTTCTCTGGATCATTGCAACGCAGAAAGTTTTGCCTTCTAAAGCAATAGAAAACCCACTTTGTTACTGAGTTCAAGAGATGAACCACAGTAGATGTACGGAGCATACAAAGCCTCTCACCATAGCAGCACACGGAAAATAGAAGAAATACCCTAAAAGTTATTATATCATGCCCATTCACGACGTCAGGACATCCCAAAGCGCTTTGCACCCAATGAAGTACTTTTGAAGTGTAGTCACTGTTGCACTGGCTAAGTGTGTTCCTTGTGTGTGTATAGGAACTGCGTTGACTGCTCTAGGGCTGTATTTAATCATCATTGTAATTCTTCAGAAGCTACAGCTCAATCAATAAACATTAACTCTGAGGAATATTGAAAAATTTAAAAAGGATTGGGTGGTGCAGTGGGTTAGCATGCGGACCTTTCCTCCCCAAAAATGGGTTTAATTCCAGCTCATACCTGATAGGACAAAGGGCTCTGCGGACTGTAAATGTCCGAAATTAAATGACTGTAGCAAAAATGGGTATGGCAGCATAGTGGTCATGTTACTAGATTAGTAATCCTGAGACCTCACAGAGAATGTGGGCATTCTTTTACCTCCAGAAACAGCCGCGCCTGTTCAAAGTAATTCAGGCAGCACGCTAACTTCATGCTACCTGCTGATGAACTTGATTGTGGTGCTCAACCCAGCTGCTGACTGGCTGAATGCGCTGCTGAGAGCTCAGGTTCATACTAGCACCATTTAAAGCTAGCATGCATTTCTTAAAGGCAGTCTGCACCTCTTAAAGGGGAGGTGCATTCTACCTGTCGCAGCTGATTGAACTGGCTTGGGGAAGAGAGTCAGAGCAGCAAAAAAACAAATCAAATATGTCACAGTAGGGGAGAGAGCGTGTTCCAAGTTTCTCCGATGCAACACTGGAGGCTTGGTGCAGGAGGTTAACACGGGGAGAGAGGTCTTGTTTCTACAGGGGGCCAGGAGGCCCTCCAGGCAAATACGTAAAATGCAATGGGAGCAGATAGCTGCCGTGGTGAATGCCAGCAGTAGTGGCCCGAGGACCTGGACGCAGTGCAGGAAGAAGTTTAATGACCTCACACGAGTTTGTTCTCAAACATCTGAAGGACAACACACAATTGCTCCATCGTCCCCACCCTACCCCCTCATCTTCCACCCCGACCTTCCTGGCCCCATGGAGCCTTCCAACCAAGGCCTGGAAGTGGGTAGCTCTCTGAGATGCGGCAGCATGAAAACACGTGATACCAAGAAAGTAATCAAAGGTGGCTCTGTTTGAGAAAACTATCCCCGTTTCTGAAGTATGTAGAAACAAAGAAAGTGGAGCAGTTATCTTCCACATTTCACAAAGGTATTTGAACATGTTATCCACAGCCTTGTGATGTTTAATAAGGAATGTTATGCACTGGTTGAGCTCTTGGGATTTTCATATTTCAGTAATTCCATATTCCTGGAAGTGACTGGAACTTTGCTACTTTCTGAAACAAAATTTATGCTATCTTTTGTTATGCAATCAAAAGGATATGAATTTGCTCCTGCACCTCTCACACATACTGAGTTCGGTCTATTCATACAGGAAAGAAAGAGAGACCAAAGCCTAGGAATCAATCACAGAAACACAGACATTTACAGCACAGGTGGAGACCATTCGGCCCATTGTGTCCGTGCCGGCCGACAAAGAGGTATCCAGCCTAATCCCACTGAATGGATGTGTGCTATTAGCATACATTCAATGGAGGTGTAAACCTATTTAAAATAAAACAGGTTAATGTATCCATTAGAATAGCAGAGAAAATAATGTCACACAACCGTGTTGTGTTCATTTGCTAATATCTCACTTAGTAACTGTTACACTGTGCAGTAGCAGAGACCACAGGGCACATGAGCAGCCTGTCTTCTTGGCCTATGAAGGAAAAATAAATAATTGAATATATGCATGGGTGGAGGAAAACACAAGCACTTACCAGCCATCATCATCATCATCAAGGATACGAAAGTACTGTAAATTGAAGCTGACATGAAACTAGAGTTCAACAGACAAATTACAGAGTCAGAGTTAATGTTGAATGACTGCATGGGAACACTGTTATGACGACAAATGAGTGCCTGAAAGGTTCAATTTTACGATTTTATGCTGTCAGGTCAATATCCATATCTTTAGATGGTAGCTGTTTCAGGCGATGGGCCCCTTTTAATATGGAAATCGGGGTCATTGTAAATAGGACCCTGATTGGCACTTTAGGTAGGAGCTGCTTGGAGACTGCACAATGCACACTTTGACCAGTTCCATGGGCGATAGAGGAGAAGAGGTCTTCTGAAGGTAAGTCTTGAATTATTTTTATGGGCCCCCGTTTGGTACCCTGCAGCTTGCCCGGCGAATTTAAATGAGGCCCGAGCCTCAAAATCATGGGAGTCTCATCGCCACCAGAACAGACGACCGACTGAAAAATCAAAATCTATCACCAATTCCATGTTCAGGGAGTAACAATGGAAGTTACCCATTGTGGTGGGTCTTGAATCCTTTGGAAGCAGCAATGCAGCCCAAGTTTACTTTATTGCACATGCCATCAGAATCAAGGCTGGTGTCATCTGCAGTGTGGTAAACACTTTGAGAGCAACTGAAATCACAAGGTTTGGTGGACAAAGAAGGAACTCAGGGGCTTTGCCCTCCATTCCCACTTCACGCCTGCAATAAGGTCCCCATTTGTCTGCTTTTGAATCTGGTATTTACTGAGACATACAGATACTTCTGAAATGTAAACCAGGCGCTAAAAGTGTGACCTTTAAAACTGAAGTCTGTTTTTCTACTAATTTCCATGTCTTATGACGCAGAGCCGTTAGTTAGCACCATTTTTAAAACATTTCCATCAGCAGCAAAACAAACATCTAAATGCAGCTCCAATCCCACCCACTGCGCCAGCTTTATCCTCCCCCTGCTCCAGCTTTGTGAAAATGTAGCAATTCTGGACATTTGAAGAAAGATTGAGCAGGTTGGGTCTATACTCATTGGAGTTTAGAAGAATGAGAGGTGATCTATTGAAACATATAAGATTCTGAGAGGACTTGACAGGGGAGATGCAGAGAGGATGTTGCCCCTCGTGGGGAACAAAACTAGGGGGGCATAGTTTCAGAATACGGGGTCGCCCATTTAAAACGGAGACCAGGAGAAATTTCTTCTCTCAGAGGATCGTGAATCTTTGGAATTCTCTACCCCAGAGAGCTTTGATTGTTGGGTCACTGAAGATGTTTAAGGTGGAGTTAGACAGATTTTTTGAACTACAGGGGAGTCAAGGGTTATGGGCAGGAAAGTGGAGCTGAGGCCAAGATCAGATCAGCCATGATATTATTTAATAGTGGAGCAGGCTCGAGGGGCCAAATGGCCTACTCCTGCCTTCATGTGGCAAGTCAATCTGTGCCACGCTGCAAAGAATAAAATAAATGCCCAGCGAGTTTCCCCCAAACCAGATTCTAGAAACTTTTTATTTGGAGATTAACCAACATGTTCACATACATAGAATTTTTACATTTGGAAATGGATTCAAGACAGCACACAGGAGCTGCACTGCAAAATTGGCTGTAAATGTGTTCACCTCTTCAATTTGCTGAGAGTTAAATAGTACTCGGTAAATTCAGTGTGGTACATTTTCTGCTTCACTACCTGGAATGAAAATCAGGCAGGTCCTACAATATGTGGCTGATTTACCCCTTATTCTTCTCAGGCAGTCCCTTGGAGTCGAGGATGACTTGCCTGATGGTCCAGGTCCCAAACTTCATCTTAAAGTGTGGCAGATTCCTGTGCATGAATTCTTTTAATGGAGAGTGGCCGTTGCACACCAGCTACCATACGGGCCTGACAGAGCAAGGTCTTGGTCCTGTGGCAAGGAGATCCAAGATGACTGGAGACCAGGCTTTGCTATATGGGTCTAGTTCATACACACACACATACTCCTACTGTCCTCCTTCCCACAGGACCTCTCTCCTTGGGATTCATGGGGCACAGTGTAGTCCCCATGACATCTTGCTGTTGGCCCGTGCTTGTCCTTCCCTGGGCCACTCCTTGGCCTCGACCTCGCCGCTCTTAGGCTTCCGACCTCTGCACTGGGTCCTGACCGCCGACGCTCTCACTGGGCTCGACCTCGCTCCACGACACCCCGCCAATCCACTCCCTGGATTCCGGTGACATCAATGTTGTCACCTTCTTCGCTTTTGTCGGCCGCTCAGTACGGCTCGCACATCCCCCCCGTGGTGGCTGGCTCCTCCTTTATCCCCACAGCCGATACTGTGTTCCCCCCCAAGTCGGGTCGGGTCGGATTTACCCCATGTTCCCTTTCAAGAACAATGTGGTTCATTTTGACTTTGATTTTAAAAGATCCGGCACAGGTAAGGTGGGTCATATGGCCTTCTATTGTGCTATAAGATTCTGTAATTCCATGTATAAACATAGAAAATAGATGAAGGAGTAGGCCATTCAGCCCTTTGAGCCTGCACCACCATTCAATATGATCATGGCTGATCATGCAACTTCAGTACCCCACTCCTGCCTCTCTCCATACCCCTTGATCCCTTTAGCCATAAGGGCCACATCTAACTCCCTTTTGAATATATCCAATGAACTGGACTCAACAACTTTCTGTGGTAGAGAATTCCAGAGGTTCACAATTCTCTGGGTGAAAAAGATTCTCCTCATCTCGGTCCTATATGGCTTACCCTTTATCCTTAGACTGTGACCCCTGGTTCTGGACTTCCCCAACATCGGGAACATTCTTCCTACATCTAATCTGTCCAATCCCGTCAGAATTTTATATGCTTCTATGAGATCCCCTCTCATTTTTCTAAATTCCAGTGAATATAAGCCTAGTCGATCCAGTTTTTCTTCATATGTCAGTCCTGCCATCCCAGGAATCAGTCTGGTGAACCTTCGCTGCACTCTCTCAATAGCAAGAATGTCCTTCCTCAGATTAGGAGACCAAAACTGCACACAATACTCAAGGTGTGGTCTCACCAAGGCTTTGTACAACTGTAGCAAGACCTCCCTACTCCTTTACTCAAATCCTCTCGCTATGAAGGCCAACATGCCATTTGCTTTCTTAACTGCCTGCTGTACCTACATGCCAACCTTCAACGACTGATGTACCATGACAACCAGGTCTCGTTGCACCTCCCATTTTACTAATCTGCCACCATTGAGCTAATAATCTGCCTTCCTGTTTTTGCCACCAAAGTGGATAACCTCACATTTATCCACATTATACTGCATCTGCCATGCATTTGCCCACTCACCTAATCTGTCCAGGTCACCCTGCAGCCTCATAGCATCCTCCTCACAGCTCACACTGCCACCCAACTTAGTGTCATCCGCAAATTTGGAGATACTACATTTAATCCCCTCGTCTAAATCATAGGAACTGATCCAGAGTTTATGGAATATTGGAAAATGACTGTCAATGCATCTGCTATTTCCAAGGCCACCTCCTTAAGTACTCTGGGATGCAGTCCATTGGGCCCTGGGGATTTATTGGCCTGCAATCCCATCAATTTCCCCAACACAATTTCCCGATTAATAAGGACTTTCCTCAGTTCCTCCTCCTTACTAGACCCTCTGACCCTTTTTATATCCGGAAGGTTGTTTGTGTCCTCCTTAGTGAATACCGAACCAAAGTCAATTGGTCTGCCATTTCTTTGTTCCCCGTTATGACTTCCCCTGATTCTGACTGCAGGGGACCTACGTTTGTCTTTACTAACCTTTTTCTCTTTACATATTTCTAGAAGCTTTTACAGTCCGTCTTAATGTTCCCTGCAAGCTTCACATCACAGATTGCATCACATGCAGACTTCTCAGGATACAAACATGGGGCAAAACTTTCAATGAGTTGCTGTGATCTGGAACGCACTGCATGAAAGGGCGGTGGAACAGATTCAATAGTAACTTTCAAAGGGAATTGGATAAATACTTGAAAAGGAAACATTTGCAGGGCTCTGGGGAAAGAGCTGGGGACTGGGACTAATTGGATCGATCGTTCAAACAGCCGGCACAGGCACGATCGGCCGAATGGTCTCCTTCTTGCTGTAAGAATCTATGAACTGCAGCGGGGGCACAAATGTGCGCTATCGGATTGGCAGCCCATGATAAACCATGCTAACATCAATGGAACCGCAAATCAGGCAGGGTGTATAACAGGAGACCGATCCATGAGCCCCTATGTTACATCCCCTCCCTCTGATGCTGAAAGTTCCGTGGTTTGTTTCTGATTAACATCCCATCCTCAACTCTTACATGCTTCTGAGCACAAAATCACGTCACTGACTTGTATATCATTAGGGGACATGCTCCAGTGAAAACTACCTCTTTTGGTAGGACATGAACATTCTGGAAACAGCAGGGCTGTCTTGTTAGCTTTACCACCCTGCCACTAAAGTTGGGGCTGCTGTCAATGTCAATGCATTTACCCCACAGCATGGCTGCTGCTGACAGTCCAAACCAACTCCAGCAGCAGCACCATAAGGTAAAGAAGGCAGCATTGCTCATTCCATTCGGTCTGGGATGCTCTTCTCTTTTAGGCAGTCCCTCGTGCCGAGGATGACTTGCTTCCACACCAAAAAGGGATGAGATCACAGGTATTTCGATGAAGGACCCGATATTCCAGTCCCAAACTTCATGTTGAAGGGTGGAAGATGCCTGTGCGTGGATTTTTTTAACGTGTGGTTGCCGTTGCACACCAGCCACCACACGGGCTTGACAGAGCTAGGTCTTGTTCCAGTGGCAAGGATTAACCAAGACAGCTGGAGACCAACTCTGCTGCATGGACCTAGTGCGCATACATATTGCAGTGTGGGCTGGCCCGTGCTGGGCCCCGATCACGTTGCTCCATGATCACTTGCCGCTCCTGCTGTACCTGCCCACGCTCCAAACACCGACCTGGACCTTGGTGACGTCCAATCCAGTCGCCCTCTTCACTGCCATCACCCTCTTGCACCAGCTCGTGCTGCTCCCTGAAGTGGTATGCCGCTACGCTGTCCAGGGGCCGCTCGCCTTTTATGGCCCCGATCTACCGCTGGTGTTTCCTCGCAGGTCGGAGCCACCACACCAAGATCGTCCGAGATGCACCCCAGAGACGAGGTACAAGACTTGCCTCTGAAGGCAGAGGTAATCATTGTTTCTCTGACTGAGGAGCAGACTGTGTGGCACAGTCTTCTTGTGCAGACTCACGAAGCAATTTTTAACTCGCTGGCCTATATGTGTTTGCCCCGAACTGCTGAAATAGGTACGACTGCCAGGAACATAGAGGCTGCCCTGACTACAGCGTCAGCGCAGTGATACGAACAAGGTGCTTTAAGGGTGGCTTTTATCCTGTGTCGCCAGATACCATGTGTCATAATTTTATTCTGGCTATGACTGAACTCTCTACCTGTGAAGCGGTTTTCACATTGCTGGCCTATAAGGAACTTCCTACAAAATTGGCAAAGGCCCACCCCCAGAAACTTTCATTCACAAAAAAACTTGCGAATGTTTCACTTGCATCAATGTTGCCTAAGGCAATGCTCTTGCTAAGTTGCGCAGCCACGTGGCAGTCTGGAGGTCCCACGCTGCTCACCGGCTATACAATGGAAATAACCCCACATGCACAAAAAATTGAATGTGCCACACAGCCAGTTAAAGGGCTCAGATACCAAAAAAAAAATCACAGGGAACCTTGGCCTCAGGTGCTGTGTGCACAATGCAACTCAAAAGCACCGACAGCCTCAATGCACTGCAGAACCACTTCTCGTGGACAACAATCTAGAAAATAATAAATAGACAATTGGTTTCTTATTGAGCCTCAATACCGATGAACACTGCTTGGTAATTGTGCTAGTTTCTGTTGTGCTGAATCAGTGCTGTTTATGTCATGGAGCGGATTTGACAGCAACCACAAACTGCCTGTGTGCGAACACAGTTAACAAAAATATCACTTTTATGACTTTGCCAATATTGCCACAAACTTTCCCAATTTCGGGGGGAGGATTCCACAGGCTAAAAGCCCACCTGCAGCCACGCTCCAATATGACAGGAACAGAGCTATGTGCCACAAGTGCCCGTTGTTTAAAATCAGGACCACTGACAGTTTCAGTTGGAGATCGCCAGTGAAAACCCAGGTCTCAAGTGTTTGCCCCGAACCCTGGCAGAAAAAGCATTAGGTTATTTATAATGCAGATAGGCATTAGCCATGGCTCAGTTGGTAGCACTCTCATCTCTGAGTCAGAAGGTTGTAGATTCAAATCCCACTCCAGAGATTTGAGCACAAAGTCAGTCCAATACTGAGGGAGTGCTGCACTGTTGGAGGTGCCGTCTTTCAGATGAGACGTTAAACCGAGGCCATGTCTACTCTCTTCCCTGCTTTTCTTCAAATATTGTCATGGGACTTAAAATATACGATGGCAGTATTTAAAGAAAAGCAGGGGAGTTCTCCATTGTCCTGGCCAATATTTTTCTCTCAACCAGCATCACTAAAGCAGATTATTTGGTCATCATCACATTGATGTTTGAGGGACCATAATGTGTGCAAATTATCTGCGACTTTTTCTACATTCCAAAGTACTTCATTGGCTGTAAATGCTTTGGGATGCTCATAAAAGACGCTATATAAATGCAAATCTTTCTTTTTAATTGTCATTCATGAGATTTTTACCATGGGAGGAAACCAGGTCGTATAAAGGAGGCATATAATTGAAGTGTCTGGAAGTCGCCCCCTTATGTATCAGAATTGCTGAGTGATGAAATGTTCATTCCTGTGCCTGACAGTTTTATTGAAATCCAGTCAGAGAAAGAATAGAAGCAGGGAGTCAGTTTCCACAGAGCACTAAAAGCAGCATTAATTCCCTTGTAACCCTGTTTACTGTGCGTTAAGCTCAGTGCATCAAGAAAAAACTTCTGTCAACAATTACAGACAACAACAACTTGTATTTATATAGTGGCTTTAACATAGTGGAGATAAAAAAAATTGACAGAGATGAATCATAAGACTTCAGTGACCTGATCAGCCGGTTTACAAGTTGAAAGGGGATTCCAATACAATATTGTTTTTGCAAAGTCCTATACCAAATGCGCAAAATTGTTATTACTCAATCTTCAGCTTCAAATCCTATAATCCCTTGTGTGATTTGTTGCGAGAGCCAACAAAAAAAAAAGAGAAATCCAATTATTCAATATTAAGGCAACAGAGTAACAGATTCTGAGCCACGCTCCTGTCCATCTGTTCTCATTATCATTCCTGTACTGATATCCTCCTCATTCTGAAAGCTGCACACGTATATTATGGCTGGCATTTATACACAAAATAAACAAAAGGTGGCTCACCTCCACAGAGAACTTTCCAGAACCTTCCCCATATCTGAATGGAACAATTTGGTGAGAATCAGGATCACCTGCAAAGCACATTAGAAATGCATAGTGAGTACAGTGTATATTAAATGAAAGCAGAGCACATTCCTAATTTATACCAATATTCATGAAATCAATCCAAAGAAATCTGGAATGCTAACAATATTAGATTTAACAGTGCAAAATGTGGCATTCAGATGGCACAAAGGACAAATTTGTCACACGGTGTGGTGCGATGTAATGTTAAGCCAGACAGGCAAAGATGGCCACAGGGTCGAAGGTTTCCACTCCTCATTGCTAGTCAGTGACCTCCGTTGAAACAATGTATATGGGCATCAAGTAAGGACAAAGTTGAGCTTGGCTCTGCTGACTACCTTACTCAGTAACTACCTTACCCATGGTTCAGTAAGCTGCTCATCCCAAAATCATTAAATGCGATAGCACAGAAATAGGCCAGTCAGCCCACCAAGTCTGCACCACATGAACAAGCTAATCCAATCCTAATCTCCTGCTCACTCTCCATACCAATTAATATCTCTCATTTTCAATCAACTATCTAATCTCCTTGTAACAGAATTTATTAGCTCTGCTTCAACAACGGTTTGCAGCAGAGAACTCCACATTCTAGTCACCATCTGTGTGCTTTTAAATTTCATTGGTGGGCACTCACACCACAAGAAGAAATAGGAGCAGGAGTAGGCCATTTGGCCCCTCGAGCCTGCTCCACCATTTAATAAGATCATGGTTGATCTGATCTTGGGCTCAGCTCCACTTCCCTGCCCGCCCCCCATAACCTTTCACTCCCTTAGCGTTCAAAAACCTGTCTATCTTCACCTTAAGTATATTCAATGACCCAGCCTCCACAGCTCTCTGGGGCAGAGAATTCCACAGATTTACAACCCTCAGAAGAAATTCCTCCTCATCTCAGTTCTAAATGGGCGGCCCCTTATTCTGAGACTATGCCCCCTAGTTTTAGATTCCCGCACAAGTAGAAACATCCTCTCTGCACCATGTCGAACCCCCTCAGTATCTTGTATGTTTCGATAAGATCACCTCTCATTCTTGTAAACTTTAATGAGTATAGGCCCAACCTATCTTCATAAGTCAACCCCTCATCTCCGGAATCAATCTAATGAACCTCCTCTGAACTGCCTCCAATACAACTATATCCCTCCTTAAATAAGGAGACCAAAACTGTACAGTTGTAGCAGGACTTCTCTGCTTTTATACTCTATCCCCCTTGCAATAAAGGCCAACATTCCATTTGCCTTCCTGATTACTTGCTGTACCTGCATACTAACTTTTTGTGTTTCATGAACAAGGGCCCCCAGGTTCCTCTGTACTGCAGCATTTTGTAATCTCTCTCCATTTAAATAATAATTTGCTTTTTTATTTTCCCTGCCAAAGTGGATAACCTCACACTTTCCCACATTATACTCCATCTGACAAATGTTTGCCCACTCACTTACCCTGTCTATATCCCTTTGCAGATGCTTTGTGTCCTCCTCACAACTTGCTTACCCACCCATCTTTGTATTATCAGCAAACTTGGCTACATTACACTCGGTCCCTTCATCCAAGTCATTAATATAGATTGTAAATAGTTGGGGCCCCAGCACCGATCCCTGTGGCATCCCACTAGTTACCGTTTGCCAACCAGAAAATGACCCATACATCCCGACTATCTGTTTTCTGTTAGTTAGCCAATCCTCTATCCATGCTAAAATATTACCCCCAACCCCGTGAACTTTTATCTTGTGCAGTAACCTTTTATGTGGCACCTTATCGAATGCCTTCTGGAAATCCAAATACACCACATCTACTGATTCTCCCCTTATCCACCCTGCTCATTATCCTCAAAGAACTCCAGCAAATTTGTCAAACATGATTTCTCTTTCATAAAACCATGCTGACTCTGCTTGACTGCATTATGATTTTCCGAATGTCCATATGGGCACATCTTGCACACCTGGTTCTGATGCTGTTCTTTTTCTAACAAAACGCTTCATTTTTTTTTTTAAAACAGCATTGTACATTTAGTAATACACCACACCACAGCACCCAATACAACCTTTAATATATGTATATTTCCCATCCCTAAATCTGACATTCAAACCTCAGAAGAGTATTGGTAATGTGTTGCAGAACACTCAAATTGGCTCTGGTCCAGAAGCGGCCATGAACAAGCTGCTCCACTAGGACAGTACAAAAGCCGCCCCTCTGTAGCCCCAGAATACTAATGGAGGAAAGATATCCATGGGTTTCTCATTATTCTTTGTGTGAGACATTCCTGCAGTTGAGGTGTATGTTAAGGACCCCAGGGTACTGCCCAAGGAATAGCAAGGGGTCATGCAGTTATCCTGGCCAACGTTCCTCCCTCAACCAATACTAGCCAAAACAGATGAATGGACATCCCATTGCTGTTTGTGGGAAAAACTGCTCTGTTTACCTCACATAACAACAATGAATGCACTTCAAAATGTGAAGTTCATGAGGATGCTCTGTAAATGTGGGTCTTTCGTTCATCACCTCATCCCAAATAACCATTATTCATATGTGAACTTAACAGTTGGCAGGCTGTTTGACCACAGGGGGCGGCGGGGGGGGGGGGGTTGCATCACATGAGCCCAATCCCCGTCTCACTTGCCATCCATAACTGTGCATTTCAAACAGGGTGTCTGGATAGCAAGCTTGAGCACTGAGCCTAATAGTAGTAACCCTGCCACCATCCAGCTGAGATCAGGATCAACTGGGGGTCAGCTTCAGAACCTTGCTGCTCTGTAAAGCTCAGCCCCTTCATTGGATTAACTCTCAGTCACCAGGAGAGCTCATTATCAAGATTTATTTTTTTCAAAAATCATTTGTAACAGCAGATGCAGTTGGCAAAGCCATAATGACAGTGGCATCGACGCCATCATGCACCTGCCTGTACACAAACGTGACAGAGACTTTACCATGGTGACAAAGCCCTTTTCAAGTTTAAAGCATAAAAGCAGATTTATTTCAGTAATACCACACTGAAGGAGGATTAACAGAGCCAATGTTAAGTCATTAGACTCCACCCCCATCGTGCTACAGTAAAGCCAGAATTAATATTGATTTTACTTCATTCAATGAATACTGTGGATAAACAGGCTGACCAGGCCAACATCGAAGCACTGACCACACTTGATCAACTCCGCTGGGCAGGCCACATTGTTCGCATGCCAGACACGAGACTCCCAAAGCAAGCGCTCTACTCGGAACTCCTTCACGGCAAACGAGCCAAAGGTGGGCAGAGGAAACGTTATAAGGACACCCTCAAAGCCTCCCTGATAAAGTGCAACATCCCCACTGACATCTGGGAATCCCTGGCCAAGAGCGCCCTAAGTGGAGGAAGTGCATCCGAGAGGGCGCTGAGCACCTCGAGTCTCATCGCCGAGAGCATGCAGAAATCAAACGCAGGCAGCGGAAAGAGTGTGCAGCAAACCAGTGCCACCCACCCCTTCCCTCAACGACTGTCTGTCCCACCTGTGACAGGTGGGACAGACCTGTGGTTCTCGTATTGGACTGTTCAGTCACTTAAGGACTCATTTTTAGAGTGGAAGCAAGCCTTCCTCGATTCCGAGGTACTGCCTATGATGATGAGGATAAGCATCCTGTCACTCTCTCGATGAACTTGTCCAGTAGTTACAGGACACATATGCTGTATAAAACAGTGGCCTGGCTTGTTTACTGCCACTTTTCCACAGACACTCAATTTTTGTTATCCTCAGACATGTCAATGAGTGGGAAAGGGAAGGGGAAAATGTGCCATAGATTCACTTAAGCACCAGTTTTATACCTGGCACTGGTTTGAGACTGTGTCAGGAATGGAGGGTGGCATGTGTGGAACGATAACTGCCAAATTGGGAGAGGGGGAAAAAAACCATTTAAACAGGTGTTATCACCGTATTAAGGTTTTTCAAGCAGGCTAAGCAGACTGCGCTATGCCCCTATTTATAAGCAAGAAAAAGTATCTTTATATGACAATTGAAAATATTACCCATTGGGCGGAACGTTCAACTTCGACGGGGGTATAAAACGGGCAGTAACAATCGGCCACCCGCTATACACCCCGCCCGATTGTGCTTTCCATTGACTTCAATTTGGACCAGGAAGGTGCTAGGTTTGATCATTGCTCTGTACTAAGCTAGCTGCAAATAACTTCAGTTGCCCGAAGTTAGGGAAGAGACAATCAGCCAAGGTTCCTGATCGCTGTCAGGCGATTCTTGCAGCAAAGTGTGCATGCGAATCTGGTGAGGACAGATCGGACTCAACTAAGATATCCACATGTTCGAATAGGCCAGTTTCTTGGGTCATACAAGACCACCACTTGGGCACATTACTGGATGGCAGCCTGCACCCATAGATTATATCCCAGCACCAGAAAAAGTGAGTAAAAAAAAAATAAATAAATAATTTAAATGAAGTAAAAGGCACGCTGATTTTGGAAGTCTTTTGAGTGTTTGAAAGGGTTAATGAATACTGGAGGAATGAAGGACTGTCTGTCATAATACCTAGCTCAACCACACATGGCTGCTGACATGCTGTGATAGGGTTTGGATTTTCTTCCCCATTTATCCATCGCTATTACAGAATATAAAAGAAGGAAAACCATTTTGATTAGCAACTTGGATTTAAACCGCTGTCGCATATGAACTATCTCTTGCACAAAAGTTGGCAAGACTGTGTTAGCATTACGCATCTTTTCAAAACTGAAGAATACTATTAGACAGAAGTTTGCAAACACTGTACGCATTTTAATTTGTCAGAGTGAATAGCAGCTGTTGCTAAGCATTTGTTAAATCGTTTAGCAATTATCTCTTATACTGTGTGACATTCTGTCCATCTCTACACTACTTATTTCAATCCTCATCATAGCCATTATCATGATATACAGTCACTAAGTCAAGATTAAAGGGAGACACAGATGGTCTGATGGCGCAGGCTGGGAGATCTGGATATCTTTTCTCTTTTACAATTATATATATTATTTTCAAATACAAGCACTGTTTTCCAGGACAGCCTGAGTAGGAGGCACAGATAGGACATGTTTTGTTGCTCTAGTGTTGCATATGACTGTGATCCATCCCAGTCATGTTCCCCTCCCAGCATCAGTGGATTGGATGCACACCTTACATGATCTCTACTGGCTTCATTACACCTATGCTGTCCTCCATCTATCGCACACAATCTTCCTTCTTATCCATACTTTTCTGCCACCCTAATCATGCACACCTCTATTTGTCACAAAGTTATCCCAACTGCAGTAGAGCAGACTTTTTTTTTTAAATAAAAGGTACCTGTAGTTCAACATCGATCTAAGTATTACCATTCATCTCGGGTCTCTGCATCTTTTGCTCTGTATGGGTGCAAACTAGCTTTTCTATATCTCCCCTTATTTTCTGGACACTAGTTAGTTTTCATATGGATTTATAAGCTAACCTTCCTACGTTTATGTAATATATAGTTCCACCTAGTGGACTGCTGCTTCACTTAGTGGACTACTGTGGTAATGCAGCCACTGCTGTAAATACAATAAAGACATCAGGTGACAGGCCACCTGACAAGTTCGTGTGTAATGGAGCCATCTTGTAAAAGTGTGTGTTTGTGAGGTTGTAAAGAATATATCGCATTGGCAATGAAGAATAGGATTCCTGGATAACCTAGGTGAAATTTGTTTGGTGGATGATTCCAGCCAAAGAGAGAGATTCTTTGTTTGCAGAACAGCTAAAAATCCAAGGTAAATTACAAACACACTTGGCTGAACTGAACTTGGCCGCGCCTATGGGAATAATAGGGCGCTTTGGGGAGTTTCAACTCGACAGAGACACATTCGGAGCGTATGTGGAGCAGCTAGAAATGTTTTTCACCATGAATAGTACCATCGAAGTTCCCAATGTTGAAAACCGTAACCGGCTGGTGTTGAAAAGAAAACGAGCTATTTTCTTGACTGAAGCAGGCTCCGAGCTGTATGAAACTCTGAAAAATGTGCTTGTTCCCATCAAGCCAAAGGACACGCCACTGCAGCAGATTCTAAGGAAGTTAGATCAGCACTACAGCCCTGAGCGTATGGAAATTGCTGAAAGTTATTGTTTTGGAATACGAGATCAGTTAATTGACGAAAGTATCAGTGAGTACATTGTAGCATTAAAGAAGCTATCTATTTACTGTCATTTCGGAAACTTTCAGGACCGAGCATTGCATGACCACTTCCTTTGTGGGATGAAAAATTATGCGATCAGAAGAAAGTTGTTGACAACTCCTAACTTGACTTTTGATTCAGCTTGTCAGACTGCTATGTCGATGGACATGGTCGACCAGTATTCCCGAGAATTTCGTATCATTTTCAGACAACCGAGGTGAATCGCCCGCAGGTTAAAAGTAAAAGGCAGTTGAGCCCCAAGGTCTCAGCAACTGGCAATGATAACAGAGCATTGAAGTCATGCTATTAGTGTCTGGGACAATACATTGCCTTCATATATGGGCAACTTTGAGCAGAGTGTTTCTTCTGCATGAAAACTGGGCATCTTGCAAATGCATACCGACTGAAGAGTAAATCAACTTTCAAGGCAATAAGTAGAAATCCCCAGAGACAACATTGCATGGAAGAAAAGCAACAGGATGAGGAGGTACACGTCATCAGGAGCACGAGGGTATCTAACAGCAATTCAAAAAGTATCATAAAAGTAGATGTTGCAGGAACCAAGATACCCATGGAAATTGACACATGCATCCGTGAGCGTAGTACCTGAATCACTATATCTCAACAAATTGTGAGATTTCCCATTGGAGAAGTCAAAGATATAGCTGCGAGGCTACTCGGGAGAGCAAATTCCTGTGGTACGTCGTATCACTGTACCGATGAAATACAAGGATCAATTTCAGAGCTTGCCTCTCTTAGTAGTGGCAGGAGACAAGCCTGCCTTACTTGGAAGAAATTGGTTGGGTTTACTGAAGCTGGATTGGAGTGAGATTTTTTGTGTTGAAACGAGATTTGCATCGAAGGATGATGTAATCAAGAAGTATTGAAAGGTGTTCTGCGAAACAGGCAGTCCGATCCAGGGTTTCAAGGCGAGTGTCAGTCAGGAAGGAAGCTAGACCAGTCTACTGCAAGTCACGTCCCGTACCATATGCACTCAAGGAGAGAGTTGAGCGAGAACTCCAAAGACTAGAGACTTATAATATTATCTCCAAGAAAGATCTATGTAATTTGGCTGCACCCATTGTTGTTGTAACTCAGTCAGATGGTAAGATACGGTTGTGTGGTGATTACATAGAAACATAGAAAATAGGTGCAGGAGTAGGCCATTTGGCCCTTCGAGTCTGCACCACCATTCAATATGATCATGGCTGATCATGCAACTTCAGTACCCCATTCCTGCTTTCTCTCCATACCCCTTGATCCCTTTAGCCGTAAGGGCCACATCTAACTCCCTTTTGAATATATCTAACGAACTGGCATCAACAACTTTCTGTGGTAGAGAATTCCACAGGTTCACAATTTGCTGAATGAAGAAGTTTCTCTTCATCTCAGTCCTAAATGGCTTACCCCTTATCCTTAGACTGTGACCGCTGGTTCTGGACTTCCCCAACATCGCGAACATTCTTCCTGCATCTAACCTGTCCAATCCCGTCAGAATTTTATATGTTTCTATGAGATCCCCTCTCATTCTTCTAAATTCCAGTGAATAGTCGATCGAGTCTTTCTTCATATGTCAGTCCTACCATCCCGGGAATCAGTCTGGTGAGCCTTCGCTGCACTCCCTCAATCGCAAGAATGTCTTTCCTCAGATTAGGAGACTAAAACTGCACACAATACTCAAGGTGAGGTCTCACCAAGGCCCTGTACAACTGCAGTAAGATCTTACTGCTCCTATACTCAAATCTCCATGCTATGAAGGCCAGCATGCCATTTGATTTCTTTACTGTCTGCTGTACCTACAATGACTGATGTACCATGACACCCAGGTCTCGTTGCATCTCCCCTTTTACTAATCTGCCACCTTTCAGATAATATTCTCGTCATGTTTGTAACCTTCACATAACTGTAACCTTTATATAACACTGTGCACTGTATACACCTGAGTAATACACACCTTGACCACAGGGGGTGAACTTGTGGGAGACACGCCTCACCTGGTCATCCAGGTATATAAAGGGAGGTCCCACGCAGGGTCAGCACTTCTTGATCCTGGGAATAAAGGTTCAGGTCACGTAGTGACTTTGTCTGCAGTACATGCCTCATGTGATTCTATAGTAAGGTGTAAGGACACTACATTTGGCGATGAGAAACAGGAATCAACGACCCAGAGGATGACCACTGGTAGCACAGAGGAACGGTACTGTGTTGGTGAGGACTGGGACGACTTCGTTGAGAGGCTCCAGCAGAGCTTTGTCACGAAGGACTGGCTGGGAGAGGAAGCGGCTGGCAAACGGAGGTCGCATCTACTGACCAGCTGTGGATCCAAGACGTATGCGCTGATGAAAGACCTGCTCGCACCTCAAACCGGCAAGCAGTATAAACATGGCCCGGCACCGACGTCGGGAGGGACAAAGCATATCGGACTTCGTTGCGGACCCTAGGCGTTTGGCCAGCCTCTAAGTTCACAGACGCCTGCAGGGGGGAGATGTTAAGGGATTTCTTCATTGAGGGCATTGGTCATGCCGAGATTTTCAGGAAGCTTATTGAGACCAAGGACTTGACTTTGGAAAGGGCAACGCTGATAGCTCAGACCTTCATGGCAGGGGAAGAGGAGACCAAGTTAATTTACGCGCGCAGCCCCGGTTCCAACGTGGCGATGGACCATGGAGTTAACATTGTAAACGCGACACAGAACCCCGCAGGCAGGCAAGGGCAATTCGACACCACCCAGGCAGCAACAGGCTCTCGGGTGGGCCAACAACAGAGACAATGGCAGGGGGATCGGCAATTCACGCCATCACAAGGGACAATGCGTCCCGGGATGGGAACATTGACACTCAGCAACAGAGTGCTCAGGAGTAATCAAAGAGACAATCAGAGAGGAATGCCTGTTAACAGTTCCTTTGTTCACAACAATCTCAACTCATGCTGGAGGTGCGGTGGCAGACATGCTGGGAAAACCTGTAGGTTTCAACAATTTAACTGTAGAAACTGTAACTTCAGTGGACATCTGGCCAGAATGTGCAGAAAGCCTGTAGCGAGGCTAGTTTACGAGGCAGAGGAACCAGACGAGGGGTCTGATGCTTGGGGCAAAGCTATGGAAGCTGAAGTCCAGCGGGTTCCTGTGGCAGACGTCCGCAGCTCGTGCACCAAAACACCACCTATGATGATGAAAGTTCTATTAAATGACATTCCGGTACGCATGGAACTGGACACAGGAGCCAGCCAGTCACTTATGAGTGCCCAACAATTTGAAAAACTATGGCCACTCAAAGCTAACAGGCCCAAACTGGAACGCATTGACACGCAGCTATGGACATACACCAGAGATCATCCCAGTACTAGGCAGTGCAAACTTGGTGGTCACACACAATGAATCGGAGAACCGGCTGCCACTCTGGATTGTCCCGGGGAATGGTCCCGCGCTCTTGGGGAGGAGCTGGCTAGCTGAGATGAACTGAAAATGGGGGGGATGTGCACGCCATTTCATCTGTGGAGCAAAGCTCATGCTCACAGGTCCTACAGAAATTCGAGCCACTTTTTCAACCAGGTGTTGGGACCTTTAAGGGCACCAAAGTAGTGATATGCATCACCCCGGACGCCAGACCAGTGCACCACAAAGCCAGAGCCGTGCTGTATGTGATGCGTGAGAGAATTGAGAGTGAGTTGGACAGGCTGCTAAGAGATGGCATAATTTCGCCTGTTGAATTCAGTGACTGGGCAAGCCCTATCGTTTCTGTCCTTAAAGCAGATGGCTCGGTCAGGATTTGTGGCGACTACAAGGCCAGCACCATCAACTGAGTGTCACTAAAGGACCAATACCCGCTTCCGAGAGCGGAGGATCTTTTTGCCACGCTGGCAGGTGGCAAGCTGTTCACCAAGTTGGACCTCACTTCAGCCTACATGACTCAGGAACTGTCTGAAGAATCCAAGCTTCTGACCACAATCACTACGCACAAGGGGCTATTCGTTTACAACAGGTGTCCGTTTGGCATTCGTTCAGCAGCCGCTATCTTCCAGAGGAACATGGAAAGCTTGCTTAAATCCATTCTTGGGACAATCGTATTCCAAGATGACATCCTTATCACGGGTCGAGACACCGAGGAACACCTCCACAACCTGGAGGAGGTGCTACGCCAACTGGACCGGGTAGGCTTGCGACTAAAGAAGTTCAAGTATGTGTTTTTGGCCCCAGAGGTCGAGTTTTTGGGCAGGAGGGTTGAAGCAGACGGGATCCGGCCTACCGAATTCAAAACGGAGGTGATCCGTCGTGCACCCAGGCACAGCAACACATCGGAGTTGCGGACATTTCTGGGACTATTGAACTATTTCGGGAACTTTCTACCAAACTTGAGCACATTGTTGAGCCGCTGCACGTGCTCCTGCGTAAGGGTTGCGATTGGTTTTGGGGGGACTGTCAAGAACGGGCTTTCAATGGGGCGCGGAATCTGCTTTGTTCTAACAAGCTGTTGACCTTGTACAACCCCTGTAAGAAACTGGTTTTAACGTGTGATGCATCATCCTATGGGGTTGGGTGCGTGTTGCAGCAGAGTAATGATGAGGGCCAACTTCAACCTGTGGCTTATGCCTCCAGGTCGCTCTCCCAGGCAGAACGGGGATATGGGATGATTGAAAAGGAAGCACTCGCATGTGTCTATGGGGTGAAAAAGATGCACCGGTACCTTTTCGGCAGAAGATTCGAGTTAGAAGCGGACCACAAACCATTAACATCCCTGTTGTCCGGCAGCAAGGCTGTCAATGCCAATGCGTCAGCTCGCATACAGCGGTGGGCCATCACGCTGGCTGCGTATGACTACACCATACAGCAGCGGCCAGGCACCGAAAATTGCGTTGATGCGCTCAGCAGGCTCCCACAGGCGACCACCGAGGGGGCGTCGGAACAAAGCGCGGAGATGGTCATGGCCGTTCAGGCTTTCGACACTGCAGGCTCCCCCATCACAGCCCGCCAGATCAAAATCTGGACCAACAGAGATCCCCTCCTATCCCTGATAAAGAAATGTGTCTTGACTGGGGATTGGACGTCCGCACACGGAGCGTGTCCCGAGCAGGTCAGGCCGTTTCACAGACGGATGGACGAGCTCTCCATCCAAGCCGACTGCCTGCTATGGGGCAGCCGGGTAGTCATGCCCCAGAAAGGAAGGGAACATTCATCAGGGAACTCCACAGTGAGCACCCAGGCATTGTGCTAATGAAGGCCATTGCCTAGTCACATGTATGGTGGCCGGGAATTGACTCAGACCTGGAACACTGGGTTCGCAGGTGCACGACATGTTCTCAGCTGGGAAATACCCCCAAGGAGGCCCCACTTAGCCCGTGGCCCTGGCCCACCAGGCCATGGTCACTTATTCACGCAGACTACGCGAGCCCGTTCATGGGAAAAATGTTCCTGATTGTTGTCGATGTATATTCGAAATGGATCGAGTGCATCATATTGAATTTGTGCACGATATCCACCACTGTGGAAAGTCTGCATATGGTATTTGCGACCCACGGCTTGCCGGACATCCTGGTTAGCGATAATGGCCCGTGTTTCACTAGCTATGAATTCCAGGAGTTTATATCGGGTAATGGTATCAAACACGTCAGGACAGCACCATTCAAGCCTGCTTCCAATGGCTAAGCGGAACATGCGGTTCAAATCATAAAACAGGGCATGCTCCGGATTCAAGGACACTCCCTTCAGTACCGCCTATCGCACCTCCTGCTGGCCTATAGGTCCCACCCACATTCACTCACGGGAGTCCCGCCCGCGGAACTACTCATGAAATGCATTCTTAAAATGCGGCTGTCCCTCATTCACCCAGACCTGTCAGACATTGTTGAGGGCAAGCGCCAATCCAAAATTGAGTGCCATGATCGCAACTCAGTGGGGAGATGCATAGAAATTGATGACCCTGTATTTGTTCTCAATCATGCTTTGGGGGTACTGTAATTGGCAAATTGGGGAATAGGGTCATAGTGGTCAGACTTAACAATGGGCAGATATGCCACAAACATCTGGACCAAGTAAAGAAAAGGTTCAGCATGGACACTGAGGAAGATCGAGATGTCACCCACACCACTGCCAGTGAACGAGCAACAAGGACATTCACCAGCATGCACAGACCCTGCGGCCACCCCGGAATCACCTCAGGCGACAGAGACGCATGCCAAGGCCCAACCACCAGAGCCCCAACTGCGGCACTGCACGAGAGAGCACCCAGCTTAGTGTCATCTGCAAACTTGGAGATATTACATTCAATTCCTTTGTCCTAATAATTAATGTATATTGTAAATAGCTGGGGTCCCAGCACTCAACCCTGTGGCACCCCACTAGTCACTGCCTGCCATTCTGAAAAGGGCCCGTTTATTCCCACTCTTTGCTTCCTGTCTGCCAACCATTTCTCTATCCACGTCAATACATTACCCCAATACCATGTACCTTAATTTTACACACTAATCTCTTGTGTGGGACCTTGTCAAAAGCCTCTTGAAAGTCCAAATACACCACATCCACTGGTTCTCCCTTATCCATTCTACTAGTTACATCCTCAAAAATTTCTAGAAGATTTGTCAAGCATGATTCCCTTTTATAAATTCATGCTGACTTGGACCAATCCTGTCACCGCTTTCCAAATGCGCTGCTATTACATCTTTAATAATTGATTCCAGCATTTTCCCCACCACCAATGTCAGGCTAACTGGTTTATTATTACCTGTTTTCTCTCTCCCTCCTTTTTTAAAAAGTGGGGTTACATTAGCTACCTTCCAATCCATAGGATCTGAACCAGAGTCCATGGAATGTTGGAAAATGACCACCAATGCATCTACTATTTCTAGGGTCACTTCCTTAAGTACTCTGGGATACAGGCTATCAGGCCCTGGGGATTTATCGGCCTTCAGTCCCTTCAATTTCCCCAACACCATTTCCTGACTAATAAGGATTTCACTCAGTTCCCCCTTCGCGCTAGACCAAGTTCTAGAGGGTAATCTCCCCAATACATTGCCAAAGTTAGAAGATTTGTTCACAACGCTGACAGGTGGTCAGATCTTCTCAAAGTTGGATCTTACAAATGCCTACTTACAACTGGAGCTAGATGGAGTCCACGTCCTGCTTCACTATAAATACTCATCTAGGCCTATATCAATTTAATAGGCTGCCATTTGGAGTGTCTTCTGCCCCTGCCATATTCCAAGAGGTGATGAACCAGATTTTGCAAGCTATTGAAGGGGTCGTATGTTACTTACATCACATACTCATTTCAGCATCAAACAGGCAAATCCATAATAACATTTTGAATGAAGTGCTCAAACAGCTAGAGAAGCACAGAGTACGAGTGACTGCTCACAAGTGTGAGTTATTTCAAAACTCAGTGGAATACTTAGGGCACAGAGAAGACAATGATGGTTTACATCCAACCAAGGGAAACCTGGATGCAATTAGAAATGCACCCACTCCCAAGAATGTCACTGAACTTCGATCATTTTTTGGTCTTTTGAACACTTATGGGAAGTTCCTTCCAAATTTGGCTACAATGTTACATCCACTGAATGAGCGGTTGAAAAAACAGGTCCAGTGAAAGTGGTTACCAGGAAGAGTAGTGAAAATATGTGCTCCTCACACATATTTGGTCAAGATGTTTGATCATGGACAGGTTAAGTTTGTTCACATTGATAATATTTTACCGACAGATATAAAAGGATTTGAAAGTTGGAATGATTTGATTATTTCTGACTCATCAGATAGTCCTCTTACAAGTATAGTACCAGTAGCATATCCTACATCAAATGTACTAGAATCAAGTCCAAGAGAAAGTCAGAGTTTAAATCTGAGTCCGAGTCACGCAAACAAACAGTCTGAAGTTGTAGAGAGTTCAAATGTAAATTAAAGGTATCCCTTGGAGGAAAACTTTCCTCAGGATCAGCCTCGAATGAGTCTAAGTTCGACACCATGTTTGGGAAGGTCTGTTCGAGAACAAAGGTATCCTCTTCGAAACAGAAAACCAGTGGTTAAGTTTGATTTGTAAATATGGCAAAATAAGTCCACATCTTTTGTTATGTATAACCATGCAAGTTATGTATGATGATTACTTCTTCATTAAGGAGGGAGATGTGTAATATATAGTTCCAACGAGTGGACTACTGCTCCACCTAGTCATCATCATCATACACAGTCCCTCAAAATCGTGGAAGACTTGCTTCCACTCTAAAAGTGAGTTCTCAGGTGACTGAACAGTCCAATACGGGAATAATAGTCTCTGTCACAGATGGGACAGACAGTCGTTGGAGGAAAGGGTGGGTGGGGAGTCTGGTTTGCCACACGTTCCTTCCGCTGCCTACAATTGTTTTCTGCATGCTCTCAGCGACGAGACATGACTCAAGGTGCTCAGCGCCCTCCCGGATGCTCTTCTTCCACTTGGGGCGGTCTTTGGCCAGGAACTCCCAGGTGTCGGTGGGGATGTTGCATTTTATCAAGAAGACTGAGGGTATCCTTGAAACATTTCCTCTGCCCATCTGGGGCTCGCTTGCCTTGTAGGAGTTCAGAGTAGTGTGCTTGCTTTGGGAGTCTTGTGTTGGGCATGCGAACTATGTGGCCCGCCCAATGGAGCTGGTCGAGTGTGGTCAGTGCTTCGATGTTGGGGATGTGGGCTGATCGAGAACACTGACGATGGTGCTTCTGTCCTCCCAGGGGAATTGCAGGATCTTGTGGAGACATCGTTGGTGGTTTTTCTCCAGCGATTTGAGGTGTCTACTGAATATGGTCCACATCTCCGAGCCATACAGGAGGGCTTGTTCACTACAGCCCTGTAGACCATAAGCCTGGTGCCAAATTTGAGGGCCTGATCTTCGAACACTCTCTTCCTCAGGCAGCCGAAGGCTGCGCTGGTGCACTGGAGGCGGTGTTGAACCTCGTCGTCGATGTCTGCCCTTGCTGATAACAGGCTCCCGAGGTATGGAAAGTGGTCCACGTTGTCCAGGGCTGCGCCGTGGATCTTGATGACTGGGGGGCAGTGCTGTGTGGCGGGATCAGGTTGGTGGAGGACCTTTGTCTTACGGATGTTTAGTGTAAGGCCTATGCTTTCGTACGCCTCGGTGAAGAAGCTGACGATGACTTGGAGTTCAGCCTCTGAGTGTGCACAGACGCAAGCATCGTCCGCATACTGTAGTTCTACGACAGAGGCTGGGACGGTCTTGGATCTGGCCTGGAGGCGACGAAGGTTGAACAGGTTCCCACTGGTTCTGTAGTTTAGTTCCACTCCAGCGGGGAGCTTGTTGAGCGTGAGGTGGAGCATTGCAGCAAGGAAGATCGAGAAGAGGGTTGGTGTGAAAATGTAGCCCTGCCTGACCCCGGTCCGGACGCTGATTGGGTCTGTGGCGGATCCGTTGGTCAGGATCACGGCTTGCATGTCGTCGTGGAGCAGGCAGATGATGGCGACAAACTTTTAGGGGCAGCCAAGACGGAGGTGGACGCTCCATAGTCCCTCGTGTTTAACAGTGTCAAAAGCATTTATAAGGTCAAAGAAGGCCTTGTACAAGGGTTGGTGTTGTTCCCTGCACTTCTCTTGCAGTTGTCGCGCCGTAAGATCATGTCCGTTGTACTCTGTAGTGGACGGAATCCACATTGTGACTCCGGAGGAACTCCTCAGTCACAGCGCGAACATTACTGTGGTAATGCAGCCATTGCTGTAAATACAATAAAGACATCAGGTGACAGGTCATCTGACAAGTTCCTGTGTTGAAGCCATCTTGTGTTTGTGATGTCGTAAAGAATATATCACAGTTTATATTTTTAACACTGGACTATCCAGTGTAGCTTCACAGGAGGCTAATTTCCATGCTATTACAATGAACCATTTTGCAACTAAAAATAATAATATTCTTGCTGTAGATCCAGCTAGGAACTTTCAATCTTTTTTTAGCATAACCTAACTAGCATATAATACACCCTGCAAAGTATATCTAATCTCAGGATTTTTCCACAGTGGGGCCCAAATGGATTTAGTTAGATTTCTACACTTATCCCAGACATCTACTTGTTCAATTAATGATTTACATCTGATCATAAAAAGGTTAACTTCAAGGGGGAAATTTCTGTCTGCTGCAGTAAACCAGTGATGGGCAGGGCATGTTTGGCAGGCCCTGGAGGCAACAACAGGGAACCGGTACGATTACTGTGGTCAGTCCTCATTATCATGCTGTCAGCATCAAACATGCTCCCAATAGTCAGCTTGCTGACCTGGTGGAGTTGGGAAATCAGGCATAAAAACTCTGTCCAAAAATCGGAATGGACATCAAAGCAGCAGCAAGTTGACAGCCACTTCATTATGGTTCTTCCACTGCCTCCTCTGGAGCCAAATAGGGCCGTAGCAAAACACAAGTCACCAATCTCCCCACCCACCCCAGATCCAAGTTCAACCAGACAAGGCAACCAGCCAACAATCCATATAGTTGTAGGTCTGGCAACCCTATCCCACATTTTTTTTACAATCTTTGTGATATATCCAGTTTTATTTGAGGGAGCAGCAATTACAGGAAATTTAGCAATATGCATCTAATTTTCCTACACCAGTTGAGCAAAAAATTCAAGCATCATAAATGCAGTTAAATTAGACAACTTATTTATTTTTAAGGTTTCAATTTTTCCTGCCAGGAATAGGAACAAAGCTAAGCACCATTTCACATTTTGCCTAACTTAGATGTGATTCAAACTATTTATACAGGAAGGGGAGTCACCACAATCCCTAAGTGGGCCTCTAGTGGGCCTTTCGAAGCACATGACTCTACATTCATGTTCAACCCTGGCTATTCAGTAAGGCTCCTGACTTGTGCTGATTAGTGGCAGAAGTTATCTCAAAGCCCTGCATTAATCTGAGAAATAGAGTGTTCAGTATTTGGGATTTGTAAAGAACATCAAGATGTTGCTAGCACGCAGTCATTTTTTTTATCCTTTGTCTCTTTGATGTGGTGTCTGGCCATATCATAAGAAAAATCAAGGAACAAGATAAAGCCACTCAGCCCATTAAAGCTCATCATTGTGTTTAAAATGATAAAATTATTCGATTGGGTAGATACATTGGACTCAAAATTGGCCCACCCGTTTTTTCGGGGCACTCACGGGAGATGCGACAACGTTCTGTGTTGAAAACTGCTCTGAAAAAAAAAAAAAAAAATCGCTTCCCACTTTGGACGCTGTCCGGCCTCTCCTTGGTCATCGCACAGCGTGGCCAGTGGAGCGGAGGGCAGAGCCAGCGTCCTGCGCTGAAAACAGTGCCGGGACATCTGCGCATGCACACTGGAGTCGAGTCACGATGTCTGCGCATGCGCAGTAGCACAGAACTTTCGCAATCGGCCATCTTTAAAGGGATATGAAGCTACTTGATTTTTGGTGCCAGAAGGAGTGCTGTGGAAGAAATCAGCTGCTGGAATCAAGAAGCAGCGAGTACTCTGTTTTAATAGTGCTGCATGCCTGCAAAAATTCCAGAGAAGTGTTGTATATCTGAACATCATTGCTGCATGCAAAATAAGGACTCTCGTGTTTGGAAAAATCACTGTGTCTTAGAGCGTTGGAAAAGTGCTGAGATTGTCAATTCAACACCGTGCACCAAGAACGAAGAATGTCTTGCATGACGAAGTGGAGATACGAGTTAATGTCATTGAGAACATTGATGGCAGGAGCTGGATACTAGCAACAGAGGTCGCACAAATCTGCCACCCAAAGAAAATGAAGAAACGCTGGAACCAAGTTGCAGAAGATTGTACAGTGGTGAACACCCAGAGATCTGGAAGCCAGTGTAAAAAGAAATGGCAGGACCTTGGTCAAGTAGTTAGTGGAAGTAATATTTTCATTTATTCAATGCAATTGCATTTGTAAATATGACCAACTGTATATGTCTCACCCAGCAGAAAGACACCCTCGCTAAAAAGTTGCATTTTCATCTTTGCAGAAGAAACTGACCCACAACAAAAGGAAAAGAACTCGAACAGGAGGAGGCCCGCAAAATCTGCACCAACTGACACCCTTGGAAGAGAGGGTCGCTGCTTTGATGAGTCATACCGGGAGAAAAACAATCAATACTGCAGAAGCTGGACCCACACACAAGGGAGAGGGCAAGTCCTGAAAATTCATCGTGGCCCTTCAAATCAACCTGATGCCTGGCCTGCAATGTGTGAGCCTACTCATGCCACCCATCCTGCCCCCTTCTGTGCTGCGAACCATTTGACTGTTCTTTTTTGCAGAACCTGATGCCAATCGTGAAGATCCAGAAGATTATTCAGATGCGGACGAGCCTAAGCCTGCACACCAACATGGCAGGGGGAGGGGGGTGGGGAGAGTGGATAGAGATGGATGAAGGGGACAATATTGTACTGAATATGGATGAGGCCGCGTTAATGGAGTTGCCGTTGGCAAACCGTTCCATGAGTTCTGGTATGACATTCCTTGGTTTCAGCCCATCCATGATTAGTGGTTTAAGTTCTGATGTGACATCCCATGGTTTCACAGCGTCCGAGGTTGCGGGTCCCAGTAGTGGTGGAATGCAGCATGGAACACCCAGTGCCCCACCATTCGAGGTTGCGGGTCCCAGTGGTGGTGGAATGCAGCATGGAACACCCAGTGCCCCACCATTCGAGGTTGCGGGTCCCAGTGGTGGTGATTTGCAGCATGGAACACCCAGGGCCCCACCGTCCCATCCTGCGCCTCCCACTGGGGGGGTGCTGTGAGGCACCCAGGGTAAGGGTAAGGAGAAATCGATCACGTTCTCCTGAGATGCAGGATGCTACAGATGTGGTTCAGATCATGGCATTGAGTGCGGAGAGCATTGACCTTACCCGATCATTCGTGGACACCATCAGTGGGGTGGGTGATGAGGTAACGGGACTGTCGGGAGAAGTAACAGTAATCGCACGAGAAATGGGAACGATTTCCAGGAACATCAGTGAGGGAATAGTGTCCATGAGGGAGGGAATGTCAGAGGTAGTGGAAAGGATGGCACAGGCCATCAGGGAGGGCATGTGTGAGTTAGCTGCTGCACTAAGGGAACACACCAGGCCACGCCCACTGCAATCCCCACACCAGCTTCTGAAGAGACCCAAGCCGGGCCCTCCACATTAACACCTGACTCTCCCCCCCCCCATGAAGAAGTGCATATTCACCGAGATGGGGATGAGAGATGGGTGCAGCCTTTCTTTGCTGCTGTTGTTGTTGTTGTTGATGCTGTTACTGTTGTAACTGTTTTCAAATTGAAAGTTTTTTGTAAGTTATCTAAATTTACAACTTTATAAGAATTATTTTATTACACTAAAGTTAAGTACATTGTAAACTTTTGAATAAAATATGTTTTACATTAAAACTGAATCATATTCCATTAACACAACACAACATTTAGGAACAACGCCAGAGAATAAACATGTCCATGCAGAATAGTTGTCGCTGAGCCCTCAGGCATCAGTAAAGTGTTCACGGATGAGCTGCTGGCGCAAGGCTCGAGCAATAGTTAAAGGAGCACGATGGCCCGCCCTCCTCCGACGTCGTGCTCCGGCCTCAGGCACTTGCATGGTTTCCTCATCCTCATCATCATCTTCCTCCACCACCTCCTCTTCCTCCTGCTCATCACCTGCATCTTCCACATCATTATCATCAGCCACTCTCACCGCAGGTGGGTGTTCTTGTTCCATTATCAGCTGCTGCTGCCTCATGATGGCTAAGTTATACAGCATGCAGCACACAACAGTGAAGTGACTGACCATCTCAGGGGAATATTGCAAGTTGCCTCCGGAATGGTCCAAGCATCAGAAACGCTGTTTCAAGATGCCAATGGTCCTCTCTATGATGCTGCACATCACAATGTGCGACATGTTGCATTGATGGTCAGCTTCCGTCTGGGTTACGCGTAGGGGCATCATGAGCCAGGTGGCGAGGCTATACCCTTTGTCTCCCAGTAGCCAGCTCTGCCCTTCTGGTTGCTGCTGAAACATGGCAAATATAGCGCTGTCAAGGATGAACGCATCAGGGTATCTTGCATCGACTGACATGATGCGATGCATGTTGTCACACATGAGCTGCACATTAATGGAGTGGAAGCCTCTTCTATTTCTGAACAGCTCGGCATCCTCCACAGGTGCTCCAAAGGCGATGCGGGTACAATCAATGCAGCCCTGTACCTTTGGGAAGCCAGCAATCCTGCAGAAGCCCATCGTCCTGTCATGGATTGCTTGGGCGGTCATTGGGAACTTGAAGTGATTCCTCCGCGCACACAGTGCAGCTGTGACCTTTTGAATGGAGGCATGTATTCCATGTTGAGAGATGGCAGACACATCTCCAGTTGTAGCTTGAAACGATCCCGAGGCATAGAAGGAAAGTGCAACAGTAACCTTCACTTCAACAGACAAAGCAGTCCACCTGCCGCTTCTCGGCTGTAAGTCTGGTCTCAGCAACTCTCAGAGCTCACGGACAACTTCTCTGCAGAAATGCAGCCTTCTGACACAATCTGCATCACTCAGGTCCAGGTACGAACGCCTGACTCGAAATTGCCGAGGTGGGTAATGCATCCTGCCTAGTAGCCTACGGGCTCTGATGTTCCTGATGTGATGAGCTCTAATCAACTGTCTCCTACGTAGCACAATGATGCAGAACGCAAAAGGTGTGGCATTGATATTATTGCACCCATTTTTAAAGTTAAAGTTAAACTTTCAAAGGTCAAAGAAGGTGAAATGGCAGGAAAGCAGGCAGTACAGCACAGCACAGCAGAGGTTCGCAGTTCTGTCTGTGTGTCTCTCTCTCTCCCTCCAAGATCTTTTGTCCTATCCCCCTCCTCCCTTCAGTCATGTGACTTCTCTCTTCCTCCTCCTCCACCACCATCCCTCCCCCACCCCCAGACCCTACCCAGCCTGTTGCAGCCTGTCCGTGAGTTTGATTCCTGCAGCCAGACTGATGTCTGCGGGCAGTTTCCTGGCCGAGTGGTCTCCCGGTCGTCCCGCCCCTATCCCTGGCCGAGCGGTCTCCCGGTCGTACCGTCCCTATCCCTATCCCTATCCCTGGCCGAGTGGTCTCCTGGTCATCCCGCCCCTATCCCTGGCTGAGTGGTCTCCCGGTCATCCCGCCCCTATCCCTGGCCAAGTGGTCTCCCGGTCGTCCCGTCCCTATCCCTGGCCTGGTGTTCTCCCGGTCGTCCAGTCCCTATCCCTGGCCGGGTGGTCTCCCGGTCATCCTGTCCCTATCCCTGGCCGGGTGGTCTCCCGGTCGTCCCGCCCCTATCCCTGGCCGAGTGGTCTCCCGGTCGTCCCGCCCCTATCCCTGGCCGGGTGGTCTCCCGGTCGTCCCGCCCCTATCCCTGGCCGAGTGGTCTCCCGGTCGTCCCGTCCCTATCCCTGGCTGGGTGGTCTCCCGGTCGTCCCGTCCCTATCCCTGGCCGAGTGGTCTCCCGGTCGTCCCGCCCCTATCCCCGGCCGAGTGGCCTCCCGCAATGGCCGCCCCCCTACCTTCCCGGGCCGAGTTTTGAGATGAAGTAGGACTTAGTTTTATTTTTTTTCTTCTTGAATGTTTTTATGTCTTCTTGAATGCTTATTACTTGTTGTGCTTGGTTTAGTACTTTGTAAGTCTTGGTACAAGGTCCTTTCCCCTTCCCTCCCGCCCCTATCTCAGGCCGAATGGTCTCCGATATAACTACCTGCGCTGATTTCTTAACTCTCCGCAAGGGTTTTCACAAGCGGCCACATACACCGGCCGAAGTTAAGTTTGGAGTAACTATTAGCTGTCCAAAGTGACCTAAATGGCCAAAATGGGCGTAGGTGACTGGTAATGTCCCCTTTTGAAAATAAAACTAAGCTAAGAAATCCTAACGAACTCACTTACACTGGCACAAATTGACTGTGCAAAATAGGGATTTTTAAAATACTCCAGAAAAATCAAGTTGCTCCAAAAAAAAAGGAGCAACTCCTGGCTAATTTTGAGCCCAGAGAAACTATTTCCTCTTATGGGGGAATCTAGGCGAAGGGGGCAAAATCTTAACATTAGAATTAAGCCATTTTAGGAAGCACTTTCTTCATGCAAAAAGATAATAGAAATCTAGAACTCAATCAACAACAACTTGTATTTATATAGCGCCTTCAGTGTAGTAAAACGTCCCAAGATGCTTCACGGGAGCGTTATCAAACAAAATTTGGCAGAGCCATAGAAGGAGATATTATGGTAGGTGAAACAAACACTTGGTCAGAAGTAGGTTTTAAGGACTATCTTAAAGGAGGAAAGCAGTTTAGGGAGGGAATTCCAGAAATTAGGGCCTAGACAGCTGAAGGTACAGCCGCCACGGCTTCTGTGATGGAAATTGGGGTGCACAAGAGGTCAGAATTGGAGGTGATGCAGGTATCTCGGAGGGTTGTAGAGGTTGTGGATGCTGGGTCAATTGAAATTTTCAAGACTGAGATCCATAGATTTTCATTAGGTAAGGGTATTAAAGGATATAGAGCAAAGGTGGGTAAATGGATTTGAGGTACAGATTAGCCATGATGTAAATGAATGGCGGAACAAGCTCATGGGCTGGATAGCCTATACTTGTTCTTATGTTCTTCTATCCTACAACAAAAACTTGCAGTTATATAGGCCCCAACTTTCCACATGATTTGCTCCTAATTTTTAGGAGCAACTGGTGTAGAACAAAGTATCTTAATCGGAATTCTCGTCATTTAGTTTGCTCCAGTTCTAGTCAGTTAGAACAGTTTCACTTTGGAACAGAATTTTTTTTTCAAAAGGGGGCATGTCCGGCCACTTACACCTGTTTTCAAAGTTTCGTCAGTGAAAACTTACTCCAAACTAACTTAGAATGGAGTAAGTGAAGATTTTTGTACGCTCGAAAAAACCTTGTCTACACTTTAGAAAATCAGGCGTAGGTTACAAATCAGGTGTAGGGAATGGTGGGGGGGGGTTTAAAAGGGAAGTTTACAAACATTAAACACTTCAGTTTTACAAATAAAGAGCCATCATCAATAATAAATGATAAATACATCAATAAATCAACTAATAAATCAATCAAAAAAAATTAATAAGAAATCATTTTTTTTTTAAATCAATAAATAAAACATTTTCTACTTACTGACTGCAGCACCGGGAGCCCTCCAACAGCATGCTGGAATGCCACCCCCCAGTGTGTCTCCGTCAGTGTCTATCTCTCTGTCTGTCTGTGTGTGTCTCTCATTCTCTGTCTGTCAGTGTCTGTGTTTCTGACAGCGAGGGGAGGGGGAGGAGGGGGGTTTAGAGGAAGAGAGGTGGGGAGCAGAGGGGGAGAAGGGGGAGAGATGGGGGAGAAGGGGATAAAGGAGATGGGGCGGGGGTGGAAGGAGATGGGGCGGGGGTGGAAGGAGATGGGGGGGGGGGGAAGGAGATGGGGGGGGGGAAAGGAGATGGGGGGGGGGAAAGGAGATGGGGGGGGAGGAGATGGGGGGGGGGGGAAGGAGATGGGGGGGGGGGGGGAAGGAGATGGGGGGGGGGGGGGAAGGAGATGGGGGGGGGAAAGGAGATGGGGGGGAAGAGATGGGAAGGAGATGGGGGGGGGGAAGAGAGATGGGGGGGGGGAAGGAGATGGGGGGGGGGGGAAGGAGATGGGGGGGGGAAGGAGATGGGGGGGGGGGGAAGGAGATGGGGGGGGGAAAGGAGATGGGGGGGGGAAGGAGATGGGGGGGGGGAAGGAGATGGGGGGGGGGAAGGAGATGGGGGGGGGGGGAAGGAGATGGGGGGGGGGAAGGAGATGGGGGGGGGAAGGAGATGGGGGGGGGAAGGAGATGGGGGGGGGGAAGGAGATGGGGGGGGAAGGAGATGGGGGGGGGGAAGGAGATGGGGGGGGGAAGGAGATGGGGGGGGGGAAGGAGATGGGGGGGGAAGGAGATGGGGGGGGGGAAGGAGATGGGGGGGGGGGAAGGAGATGGGGGGGGGGAAGGAGATGGGGGGGGGAGGAAGATGGGGGGGGGGAGGAGAGGGGGGGGAGGAGAGGGGGGGGGGAGGAGAGGGGGGGGGAAGGAGAGGGGGGGGGAAGGAGAGGGGGGGGGGAAGGAGAGGGGGGGAGGGAAGGAGAGGGGGGGGGGAAGGAGAGGGGGGGGGAAGGAGAGGGGGGGGGGAAGGAGAGGGGGGGGGGAAGAGGGGGGGGGGAGAAAGAGATTGGGGGGGGGAGAAAGAGATTGGGGGGGGAGAAAGAGATTGGGGGGGGGAGAAAGAGATTGGGGGGGGAGAAAGAGATTGGGGGGGGGAGAAAGAGATTGGGGGGGGAGAAAGAGATTGGGGGGGGGAGAAAGAGATTGGGGGGGGAGAAAGAGATTGGGGGGGAGAAAGAGATTGGGGGGGGAGAAAGAGATTGGGGGGGGGGAGAAAGAGATTGGGGGGGGAAGAAAGAGATTGGGGGGGGAAGAAAGAGATTGGGGGGGGAAGAAAGAGATTGGGGGGGAAGAAAGAGATTGGGGGGGGGAAAGGAGGAGATTGGGGGGGAAGGAGATTGGGGGGGGGAAGGAGATTGGGGGGGAAGGGAGGCTGAACGGGCCGGGCCCGAGATTTCGGGCAGGGCCCGTCCCCAGCACCAGATTTACAGGTAGGTGGCGTTGGGTCGGGTCAGGGGGGGTGGTGGGAGGGAGGTCGGTTCAGTTCGGGTCGGGGGGAAGAGAGGGAGGAGGTCGGTCAGGTCGGGGGGAGGGAGGTCAGGTCGGATCCAGTCCGGGGGCAGGGGGGGGGGGAGCGGGAGTCGGGTCGGGTCCAGTCGGGAGGGGGAGAGCGGGAGTTGGGTCGGGTCCAGTCGGGGGGGGAGGGGTGGGAGCAGGAGTCGGGTCGGGTCCAGTCAGGGGAGGCGGGGGGAGCGGGAGTCGGGTCGGTGTCAGGGGCGGGGGGCGGGGGGGAAGCGGGAGTCAGGTCGGTGTCGGGTCCGGTCTGGAGGCGGGAAGCGGGAGTCGAGTCGGGTCGGCAGGAAGCAGGAGCTGGCCGTGGGAGGAGCCTTATTCACGCAGCCCTAGTGAGGTCATTCGGCCAGGGCTAGGGGCTGCGTGCTTCGGGCCCCTCCCACAAAGTTTTGGGCGCCTGGAGCTACTGAATATGCGTGCCCACTGTAGCGCGCATATGCAGAGGTCCCGGCACTGTTTTCAGCGCAGGGACCTCGCTCCGCCCCCTACAGCTCCTGCTGCGTTGCGCCGCGGGCCAGAGGACCTGCAGGGAGGTGTAGAATCTGGAGGGTTTTTTTAGGCGCACTTTGTGGCGTGAAAAACGGGCGTCCAGGTTGGGACTGCGCCGTTCTCGGCGCGGCTCGAAACTTGGGCCCATAGTACCTTTATCGCAGAAAAACCTCCCAAGATGTTTTACAGAATCTTCAGGAAAAACGGGTCAAAGAAAGAAAGAGTAGGATGGGTGAGCAAAAGCATGGTCCAAGTGGTGGATTATAAGAGGAGTCTTAAAAGACAATAGGGAGGTGGAGAGGAGAGGGGTTTAGGGAGGGAATTCCTTGCCAGCTGAAGGCGCATCGGTCAATGATGGTGTGAGGGAAGGGGGAGACGAACAAGTCAGAATCAGAGGAATGGAGAGTTTGAGGAAAGTTCCAGGACTGGAGAAGGTTACAGAGCTGGGGGTAATTTTCAGATTTGGCGGTGCAGAAAACGGTCAATAGTGGATCAACCGCTTCAAACAATATCAATGTAAAAAAAAAATCTGGCAAGGTCTATAGAATCATGAATGATACAGCACAGAAGGAGGCCATTCGGTCAATCATTCCAATGTCGGCTCTTTGAATTAGTCCCATTCCCCCTGTCCTTTCCCCATAGTCCTGCAAGTTTTTACCTTTCAAGTATTTACCCAGTTCCCTTTTGCAAGTTATTGGGTTGAAAATTGCAGCCTTGCCAGGTGCGTACAAAGTGCGCATACATGCGGCAAGCCCTCTCAAAAACTGGTTCTCAGCGCGCAATGCGCATGCACCGAGAACCGACTTTTCTGTTCTGTCAAAATTTCTTGAGACAGATTCTACGTATCCTCGCAGGAAGGACATCCGCACGGCAGAGACTGGGCTATTTGCCCAACTCCTGCCCAGCGAATGTTCCTTCAAATTTTAGCTTACTTTTACCAGTGTAACACTTTTAAAACATATAAAAATTAAAGTTAATCATTCATTTTTATATTAAAAACCCTGTCCATTAAGCCAAGTTTATTTTTAACCCTATTAAAACACATTAAAAAAAATAAAAAATTTCTAAAACATTTTAATTTCAATTAATTTTAAATATGTGAGGTGTTTTTTTATTTAATTATTGTTCTGTGTTTCTTGTTTTAGGGGGTTATTCTCATTGATAGTAATGGGAGCTCGTACAAACAGAGCTCCCATTTTTATCAATAAAAATACTAGATCGTGATTGGTGGTCCAGGCCCACGTGATTACAGCAGAAGCGTTCATATGTGGAAGACATCGTCCCATGCCTGTGACCGGAATCCTACGTTCCTTCGGGACCAATAGGTAGTTTCGTAGATTTTTTCTGGGTCAGAGGTGTTCGTACGAAAGAAGTCTCCGACCGCAATTTTTGGCCCATTATTGAAAGTGCTTCCAACACCTTTTCAGGTAGTGCATTCCAGATCATAACAACTCACTGCATAAAAAAAGTCTCCTCTTCTCCCCTCTGGTTCTTTCGTCAATTACCTTAAAGCTGTGTCCTCTGGTTACCAAACTTTTTGCCACTGGTTCTCCTTATTCACTCTATCAAAACCATTCATGATTTTGAACACCTCAATTCAATCTTTCCTTAACCTTCTCCGCTCTAAGGAGAACAAACCCAGCTTCCCTAATCTCACCACGTAACTATAGTCCTGCATCCCTGGTACCTTTCTAGTAAATCTCATCTGCACCTTGCACTAAGGGCTTGACATCCTTCCTAAAGTGTGGTGCCCAGAATTGGACACAATACTCCAAGCTGGGGCTGAACCAGTGATTTATAAAGGTTTAGCACAACTTCCTTGCTTTTACACTCTGTGCCAAGTTTCCTCAACTTGTCCTGGAATCTTCAAAGATTTGTGTACGTACACCCCCAGATCCCTCCGTTTCTGCACCCCATTTAAAATTGTACCATTTAGTTTATATTGTCTCTCCTCATTCTTCCTACCAAAATGCATCACTTCACACTTCTCTGCCTTAAACTGCATCTGCCATGTTTATGCCCATTTCATCAGTCTGTTTATGTCCTCCTGAAGTCTGTTTCTATCTGCTTTGTGTCATCTGTAAGCTTTGAAATGTACACTCAAGTCCAGGTCATCAATATATATCAAAAAGAGCAGTGGTCTGAATACCAATCCCTGAAGAAAACCACTATATATTTCCCTCCAGTCTGAAAAACAGTCGCTCACTATTACTCTCTGCTTTCTGTCTCTTTGCCAATTTTGCATCCACTCAAATTTTGTGCATGCGCAGTTTTTGTATTTAAAAGCAGGTGAGCGGCTGCACAGGAGATCCAGAGCACTGCACGGTTGCGCAGCTTAAAGAGAACATTGCACACTGTTACTGCCCATTTAATCCCATGGGCTTCAATTCCGCTAACAAGTCTATTATGGTACATTATCAAATGCCTTTTGACATTCCACATAAACATCAACTGCACTAACTTCATTAGCCCTCTGTTACTTCATCAAAGAACTCAATCAAGTTACGTCAAACATGATTTGCCTTTAACAAATCCATGCCAGCTCTGATTTATTAACCAATACTTTTTCAAGTGCCAATTAATTGTGATCCGGATTATTGTATCTAAAAGTTCCCCTACCACCGTTAGGCTGATTGGCCTGTATTTGCCAGATTTATCCCTCTCTCCGTTTTTTGAACAGGGTGTGACATTTGCAATCCACCAGTCCTCAGGAAGCTCTCCCATATCTAAGAAAAATTGGAAGATTGTGGCCAGAGCCTCCGTTATCTCCTTCCTTACTTCCCTCAACAATCAAAGATACATCCCATCCGGGTGACTGGATGACTTTTCTACTTTGAGCACTGCCAACCTTTTAAGTACATCCTCTTTATCTATTTTTACCCAAACCAATTTCTCTACTACATCCTCCTTTACTGTCACGTTACCAGCTTCCTTTTCTCTAGAGAAGACAGATGCAAAGTATAACAGGTAGCCAATCCACTATTGCCAGTTTTCCAGTACAATGAGGGACGGGTGAGGCCATTTAAGGGATTTTTGCACAAGGATGAAAATTTTAAACCTGAAGTGTTGAGGCACTGGGAACCAATCTAGGTCAGGAGGGGCAGGGTTGATGGATGAGCAGGACTTGCTGCAGGCTAAATTACAGGCAGCAGAGATTAAATTTATGGAGAGTGGAGGATGGGAGGCAAGTCATGAGAGCTCTAAATAGTTGAATATGGATGTGACAAAAGCATGGATGAGTGTTTCAGTTACAGACGGACTTAGGTAGGGGTGGAGAATGGTGATGTTATGGAAGTGGAAGTCGGCAGTCTATGTTGTGGAGTGTATATTAGTTTAGAGGCTCAACTCAGGTTGGAAATGTATACCGAGGTTGTGAACAATCTGTTCAGCCCGAGATTGTTGCCAAGCAGGGGTTGAGTTGGTGGCGAGAATACAGAGTTTGTGCTTGAAGACGACAGCTTTAATCTTCATGATGTTAAGCTGAAGTCAATTATGGTTTATCCAAGACCGGATGACAAGCAACTACCTCTTCCACTATAAGATCCAGCTGAATTTTAATCATCCCTAGAGCTGAATTTTCGGCTCATTTGCGCCTTGGTTAGTGCCCCGGCGACGTGTTAAATGCTGTTTTGGGGCATTTTGCCGGGCGTTCAAGATTTAGCACCTGGCCGGAAGATTTGGCTATTGGTTTGTGCCGGCACAAAAACTTACCACCCTCCGTTTTTAGCATGATGATGATGTTAATCGTCATGCAATGCTGCGCTAGCGCCACGGATGGCACTTTCGGCTTTAACACCTCATTTAATGCCCACCCCAGGAGGCGGTCCCAGGGTGCAGCAGGCGGTATTGGCAGCATTTTTAAATGAAGGGATGAGGATCCTACATCACAGGTCATATTGACTACAATGGTTGTGCACATAACGCTGCGTGAAGCTGCCATTAAAGTACCCTTAAAACTTCAGTGAGAGAATTTAATGGGGGTATTATTAGTTTGCCAGTGTATCTTGCTCCATGCTATTGCCAGGCAGTGTCAAGCTAGAAGAAAGGCTCTTGCCATGTTGGCCCACAGATGAGGAGAGGCTGAAGACATCCGGGGAGGAGGGCTTACCCCCCACGGATTTACAGGCACCAACGCTTATATCTCCAGCTCTCTGATGAGCAGTGTGTGAAAAGGCTGCGCTTCCCAAAGGAAGTGCTGACAGAGATATGCCATCTCTTACAGGCAGACCAATGCCTGGACCACTCTGGAGGCAGCCTTCAATACTCCTCTCAACAGGTATCCAAATTCATTGTGGTGTGCTGCATGTTGCACAGCTTGGCCATCATGAGGAGCCAGGCACTGACAGTGGGGATTGCAGACCCACCTCAGGAGGAGGAGGATGACCAAGTGGAGCCTGCCGAGGCCCCCATTGGATAGCCACACCATCCCCTGGGGAGGCAGTTTGGAGATGCAGTTGGACCAAGAGTTGCACGTCGCCAACTCATAATGGACCAGTTCTCCTAAATGGAGGAAACTGAGGGATGGAGTTAATACTGGATACGCTAGGTGCCCCCATAAAGGCACATCTCTCGTGAACATTGGAATGATGCACAAGACACCAATGGCAAATGATGAGTCATAAATTTTACTGCAACATAAGAACATAAGAATTAGGAACAGGAAAAGGCCATCTAGCCCCTCGAGCCTGCTCCGCCATTCAAAAAGATCATGGCTGATCTGGCCGTGGACTCAGCTCCATTTACCCAACAAAGTCACAAAAACTCCCCCACCAAAATACAATATACAAAGTTATATTGCAGGGCAGTAAACAACAATAAAACTTCTTTACTGCCGCAAGTTTCGGCTCGGGCGCACAAAGTCCGTTGTGTAATGCCTGACTTAACACCAATGCTCCTCCAAGTTAATTTTTCGCCGAAACTTGCAGTCAAAAGCACAAACTATTTTCAGCTGTTAACTTTAACACCCCGCCCCGATTAACACCCCAAAATCCAGCCCCTAATGTTTTTGCCTGACTGGCAGATGTTGATACCAGTTCCTAATACAATTTATATACATCTCCTCTGGTCCTACTTTCCTGTCTTACCTTTCACATTCTTTATACCTCAGTGAGGTGCCCCCTTAAACACTTTTTATCTGGTTTATAACACCTTGAGTTTCTCTCTTGCTTTCTCTTCACTCATCCTATGTACATTTGTTGCTCCGCTGCACTTGCTCTAATGCACGCGTAGACTTTTTTTTCCCTTGGTGTGGTGATCAAAATTGAACACCGTATTTCAAATATGGTCTGACCAGTGCATTGTAAAGTCTTAGCATAACCTCTGAAGTTTTGTCCTCTGCTGTTCTATCTCAGTACGCATTATTTTTTTTCAATTCCTTTCACTGCCTAGACATTGAGAGTGATGACTCCCAGAGTACTTTCTAAATCTCCTTGGGCTATGCATTCAATATTGCTTTATTATAAATGGCAAAGGAAACATCAGGAAACCTTGCCTTGCATCTCATCCTAGTGTAAGCAAGACTGAGATGATATCCTTTGAAGAAAATGACAAAAGGGAGCCCAGCATATTATTCAGATCCACTGACTAAAGTTGGAACCAAAACCAGACTTCTCCAGTATGAGCAACAGTCGTTCAATGTTTTGAAAGAATTTGAGAGCCAGTTAGCAATGCCAAACATGCTGACTTGCACAAAACATTGAGAGAGCAAGACTGCGATTTATTGCACACTGCACACATCCTAGTGTGCATTCAGATAGACGGCCGTGATTCAAAAGAAAAACGTGCAACCGTTCCAAATTACTAAAAGTTAACTATAGTCATGCAAAAGTATTTCCACAAGCAACACAGAGCAATATGTTAAAAAATATAAAGAGGTTAATTTTTAATGATCCCAAGACTGAAGCCATGTTATCCATTTGATATACAGTCTTCGCCGCTTATATTGGGTGTGTTGATGTTAATGTTAATGCGATTTGCCTGCTATATGCGGTGGTCGGTGTAACCAAAAAATTTAAAGGAGTATTTTACAGACATGGGGTTCAAGAAGCTGGCAAGCAGGGCATGCAGCAGTGTGGTAGGAGATTTGAAGGCTCCTGGGGTTGACTGAAGGCAGTGAGGTTGCAATTTCCAGCAGTCTCCCATAGGTGTTAACAGTGCCAATAGCTGATGGAGACTTCAGGTCGTTTCAATCAGCTGTTCGCACGGTTAACAACCACGGGAGGAAGTAGAGACTTTCAGACAGCTTCAATTATAGCTGATATATTTAATGTGAGATTGGGTCAGCCTTTGCTACAACGTATTGGTTCTATTTATGTCTCCGCAGTTCTGTTTATGTTGCAAAGTGAAATGTTGATTGGATGCAGCCATAAGAAAAAAACATCTTTTAAAATTTGTTAAGTATTGAACAGCAGGAAATAGCCAGTGTGCTTAACACATTTTAAGTGGCGTCTTTGTAATTACCTAAAAATCAGGCACTACACAGCCCAATTTAGCCCCCAACAATTCTCCGGGGTTGATCATAAAACTCCCCGGAGGGGGTTCTTCAGATTCCAGGTGTCAACATTTGAATTTTGTTGTAAATGCTAACACTGGCATGGATTAGGTTACTTGCTAGGTTTGTATTTGTTAGATTTCTTGTGGCTTTGGGTCTTGTTTATATAGGCAGAAACTTCCAGGCTCTACATTTTGAAACAAATCTAACTGTCATGTTACTTGATTACATTTATTGACAATACTACAGGTCTGGTCATTGCTCTCTCTGCTGTCTCAACCCACCTCTCAACCACCTTCTCTAACTTTTTCCAGTTCTGATGAAAGGTCATCGACCTGAAATGTTAACTGTTTCTCACTCCACAGATGCTGCCTGACCGACTGAGTGCTTCAAGCATTTTCTGTTTTTATTAAAATGGGAACAATAGCTTATGAAGGATTTTCACCGACAGCATGTCCTGTAAGATACTGATTCCCCAGTCACCACATAATACTGTTTGTGTGTTTAAACACTGACAAAAATATAGCTTGGAGAAAAAAAAAGAGAAACAAGGCAGTCCTTCATTAAAAAAAATTATCTGATGAGAGTAACATATAATTAAATAACAGGATGAATTTCAACAGCGAAACTAAATTGAAGAGAAGAGCAATAAATTACAATTAGATTGTAACAGCTCATGTGAAAACCAAGAATCTGAATCAGAGATCGTGTATGACTTGATCAAAACCTGAAATTCATACTTTAAAAGGGCCCAAACCGAGTTTTGTATAACAAATTAAATCTGCAATAAAAATGTTAAATGATGGGAATGCACAGCAGGACGATCAACACCTGGAAGAAAAAGCAGGTTAATATGTCGGGTTAGGGCGACTACCCATCCAGTTTTGGCACTGTTACTCCTGGGCTCTACATTAAGGCAAGTCTTTTTTTTTTAAACGGAACCTTTTTATTTACATATTAGCATATTCAAGGGACCTGCGCCTGGTTTAGGCTGACACCAGACACACCTCTACAGTGACCGAACCAAATAAATTAGCGTTGGATGAGTTTCCAACGCTGTTCAGACACGGGAGGTTGGCCTCCTAAACTGGACCTCTGGGTCCCCGTTTTCCGCACAGAAAACAGGCGCAATGAGATCCGACGTCACCTCCATTGTGTCACACTTCATTGCAGTACAAACAGGTTGCACAGTTAGAAGTTCCTCCCCAACGATGGACAGTAACCAGGCAGTTACACCCAGTCAACGAAAACATCTGAGAAACAAATCACGATGGTGGAGCAAACATCTGGTAAATTGAAAGCCTGCAGATCTAATTCTAAACTCTCCTCAGTCCAGAGAGATTCAGGTTATTTAGTTACCACAGTGGAAGGTCGCTAAATGTCAGATTCTGTCAGTCCAGAACTTATAACTGTTAATTTAACTATCAAGTTTCATATTAACTTAATTTTTTTTTTTTAAATGAGGAAATCTGAGAAATTGAACGGTGAGGTTTGTAGAACTAGTGCTAGAACAGCCATGAATGACACCCAATGAATGCCATGATATCTAAATACAGTAACCAATAACTAAGAAATGAGGCAATAAATATTCATATGAAACATAAGGATCTGCCCTAGATCTGTATGGTTTTTTCATTGGGAGTAATTTTCACATTCGGTTTTGCCGTAAATCGGGCAGGAGCAGATCGGCTGCCCATTATACACCCCACCCAATTTTCCTTTCCATTGACTTCACCAGGCAGCCGATCTGCTATTGCCCGTTTTCCACCAGCACCCAAATTTAAAATGGCACACATTATGTTTAAAAACGTGTGTTAAATTTCTCTGATTGGTTCAGTGAGTACATACACTGCCTGATATGTTATTCGGCCATGCAAACCAAATAGGCCCCCACAATCGGATCTTTGACCTGGGCAGAAGCATGGCAAAAAAAAAAAATCAGCCAGGATTCCTATTCCGATTGTGATCTAGCTGCCTTCCAGTGCCTTGTGAAAACATGTTAGTAAGCTATTCAACCGAGTCTGATTCTGTCCTCACCCAACACTGTCACATGCCTGACCAGCACCACATACTGGATAGAGGTTAGGAGCGAGACCCTTGCTGATGTTTCCTCAGCCTATCTGACGGGTATGTAGGCCAAATAACACCTTTACTGCTGCCCTGGACGAGATCAGCGAAACAGTCACAGACCAGGGATCAACCATGGAATGTTCATAGTCTATAAAGCTTGGCACCACACTAGGTAGGCATTGAATTGACCATCGGAGGAGTCAGAGGCTGGTTTTTAAAATTTAGACAATTATTCATCTCAGAGTGTGAAATTTGAACTTTTTTTTTGCAAATTGATTACTTTCAACCAAACAATAAGTGTTAATAGTCACATCTCCCCAATCAGTTATTCCACACATTGGATGTAAATGATGTGGCCAACGCAGAGGCACGAGGGTCAATGTTCATCTTCACAACCTGGATAGACCTCCCACCTATTATAGAACCCATTAGCTTTCTATTGATTTCAATGGAATGATAATCAGGTGGGTTCTTCAACGGGCGGGCAATCTGCTCCACCAGATTACCATCCAGGTGGTGAAGATGCAGCAGTTACCCCACGGTAAACAGACCTATCAGCATGAGGCAGAAAGCCAGTGAAAATGCAGCAATCGACTGGATGATTTTCTCACAATCTACTTTGTTAGCTTTCAACATTCAACTTCAAAAGGTTGAAACTCCTGCGAGTGATTAACTACACCACCTGCAGCATGGTGACTTTTACTTTTAAAAAATGGGGAGTTGTGGTCGAGTGGACTTCAGGAGAGAGCTCCTTCCATCTGTTGTTCTGAAAGCACTGTTGCAACTGATAACACAAAACGGATAACTTTGCACCAGTTACTAAACCGCCCATCATTTACACGGAAGTGCAACCTAAAACCCTCCTTTACATTACTGCCTGTGTTTATAGCATAAAATGTACTGCCTGCAAGAGTTTTCTGTCTGTGGTTTTCTTACTTCTTGTTAACTTGAAAAGTGGAAAACAACCCCAAACACTTCTGAGAAGTGGCTGGAGAAATCGTTCAAAAACGAGTTCAAATGCAACAAGAGAGGATACACAGACAAACAAATGTCACCACTGGGAGAATAAAAATCTTCACTTCAGCTTATTTCAGTCCAAGCTCCGCGTTATTGTTTTTGGCATCAGAAAACAATCATGTCAATTTGGAATAGTCACACACACGGTTTTATTGTTTCTCAATAGCAGTTGGACAGGTTCTGTGCAACAAAACAAATTAGCAGTGAGATGTAGAAAATATACTTAACAGACCAACAGAGGGACAGTTCTCAATAAACAGGAGTCCAGGTCTAAAAAAGAGCTCACTTATCACTTTAGTTTGATATTGATGTCGTTTTATTGCACAATTTATTTCCTGACATGAGACATGTACTGTGCTGTGAATGAGAGCTGTTGCTTTACAGTTTTCCAATAATAAATGATGTGAATTGTAAACATTAACGCTTTTCGTACTCTGAATATCTAAAACCAGTGGGCACTGTGTAGCGGTCACACAGATTTGAGCAACCTCCCACCTTTCTCGAAATTCCAATCTTCCTGAAGCAGTTTTATATTTTTAATCTATTTTCTTGGGGAACATTTATGCTCTTGGTACAGAGCTTCGCGCAATCGCCAGGAATTGGGGTGCAAAGTTCAACACGGCCTGCATGATTATACACCATGGAGTATGTGCTGACCTCCACGAGATTCCGTGAAGTGAAGCTCCGCGCTAGGAGCGATAACGAGTAAAATCTACTCCTATATCGGCACCATCATGGGCTCATCCGGGTGTCAACGTGCTGGTGTCAATGGCAACAAATGTATCCGTTTCAATAAACCTGGATCTGTTTATGTGAAATGCAAATCCGAGTTTATCCAAAGACACATAAATTATGCACAGATCTGATTATCAAATGTAGAAAACTCATTCTTTAACACCAACACAATCTTTGGTTCAATTTAGAATGAACTGAACGGATAACAAACAGCTGTGAAATATCCAACTACCCAAGTAGGATATTGAATTCAGTGGGTTGGGGACAGGGAGCCAGTGAAAGTCAGCGGGGGAGGTAAGTGAGCAGGTCATAGTGCCAGACAGAATGTGGGTGGCGGAATTTTAGTCAAGGTGAGTTTGGGTGTGGTGGATTTTGGGAGGCCAGCGAGGGGGGCATTGGAGAAGTCGTGAACATAGAAACATAGAAAATAGGAGCAGTAGTAGGCCATTCGGCCATTCGAGCATTCGAGCCTGCACCGCCATTCAATATGATCATGGCTGATCCTCTATCGCAACACCATATGCCCACTTTCTCCCCATACCCCTTGATGCCTTTTGTGTCTAAAAATCTATTTATCTCCTTCTTAAATATATTCAGTAGCTTGGTCTCCACAGCCTACTGTGGTAGAGAATTCCACAGGTTCACCACCCACTGAGTGAAGAAATTTCTCCTCATCTCAATCCTAAATTTCCTACCCTGTATCCGGAGACTGTGACCCCTTGTTCTAGACATCCCAGCCAGGGGAAACATCCTCCCCGCATCCAGTCTCGTCAGAATTTTATATATTTTAATGAGATCCCCTCTCATTCTTCTAAACTCTAGTGAATGCAGGCCTAGTCGACCCAATCTCTTCTCATATGACAGTCCTGCCATCCCAGGAATCAGTCTGGTGAACCTTCGCTGCACTCCCTCAATGGCAAGTATATCCTTTCTTAGGTAAGGAGACCAAAACTGCACACAATATTCCAGGTGCGGTCTCACCAAGGCCCTGTATAACTGTAGTAAGACATCTTTGCTCCTGTACTCAAATCCTCTTGCAATGAAGGCCAACATACCATTTGCCTTCCTAAATGCTTGCTGCACTTGCATGTTTGCTTTCAATGACTGGTGTACAGGTCCCTTTCATCGACATCTCCCAAGCTATCACAATTTAAATAATATTTTGTCCTTATGTTTTTCCTACCAAAGTGGAGAACTTCACATTTATCCACGTTATACTGCATCTGCCATGTGTTTGCCCTCTCACTGAACCTATCTAAATCGCCTTGCAGCGTCTTTGCATCCTCCTCACAACTCACAATCCCACCTAGTTTTGTGTCGTCAGCAAACTTGGAAATATTACATTTGGTTCCCTCATCCAAATCATTCATATATATTGTGAATAGCTGGGGCCTCAAGCACTGTGGTACCCCACTACTCACTGCCTGCCACCCCAAAAAAGACCCATTTATTCCTACTCTCTGTCTCCTGTCAGTTAACCAATTTTCAATCCATGCCAGTACATTACCCCAATCCTACGTGCTTTAATTTTACACGCTAACCACTTATGTGGGACTTTATCAAAGGCCTTCTGAAAATCCAAATACACTACATCCACTGGTTCTCCCTTATCTATTCGATCAATTACATCCTCAAAAAACTCCAGTAGGTTTGTCAAACATGATTTTCCTTTCATAAATCCATGTTGACTTTATCTAATCCCATTGATATTTTCTAAGTGCCCTGTTATCACATCCATTATAATAGACTCTAGCATTTTCCCTACTACAGATGCTCGGCTATAGTTTGGCTGTAGTTCCCCGTTTTCTCTCCCTCCTTTTTAAAATAGAGGGATTACATTTGCCACCCTCCAATCTGCAGGAACTGTTCCTTAATCTATAGAATTTTGGAAGATGACAACCAATGCATCCACTAGTTCCATGGCTATCTCTTTTAGTACTCCGGGATGCAGATTATCAGGCCCTGGGGATTTATCGGCCTTCAGTCCCATTAGTTTCTCCAGCACTATTTTCTTACTAATAATCATTTTCTTTAATTCCTCTTGCTCACTAGACCCTCAGTTCCCGAGCATTTCTGGGACGTTATTTGTGTCCTCTTCCATGAAGACAGGACCGAAGTATTTATTTAATTGTTCTGCCATTTCCTTGTTCCCCATTACAAATTCTCCCATTTCTGATTGTAAAGGACCTACATTTGTCTCCACTAATCTTTTTCTTTTTACGTACTTGTAGAAACTTTTGCAGTCGGTTTTTATGTTTTGCAAGTTTACTCTCATACTCTATTTTTCCCCTCTTAATCAATCTCTTGGTCTTTTTTTTGCTGAATTCTAAACTGTTCCCAATCCTCAGGCTTGCTACTTTTTCTGGCAGCTTTGTATAACTCCTCTTTGGATCTAATACTATCCTTAATTTCTTTTGTTAGCCATGGTTGGGCCACTTTTCCTTTTGTATTTTTGCACCAGGAAGGAATGTATAACTGTTGCAATTCATGCATTCATTCCTTAAATGTTAGCCATTGCCTATCCAACGTTATGCCTTTTAATGAATCTTCCCAATCTATCATAGCCAATTAATTCCTAATACCTTCGTAGTTTCCTTTGTTTAGAACCCTAGTTTCAGATTGGACTACTTCACTTTCCAGCTTAATAAAGAATTCAATTAGATTATGGTCACTCTTCCCTAAAGGACCCCGCACAACAAGACTATTAATTAACCCTTTCTCATTGCACAATACCCAATCTAGGATAGCCTGTTCCCTAGTATGCTCCTCAACGTGGAAGTGGACATGGTAAGGGTTTCAGAGTGGGAGGTAGAGATGGAGGTAGGTGGTGTTGCTGAAGTGGAAGTACGAAAGCTTAGTGATGGTTGGAATATGTGGTCTGATGCTCAGTTCAGGGTTAAATGGGACAGTCAGTGAACAACTGGGGAGGAGGATGAAATTGAGAGCGAGCATTTGATGTTTCAGGTGGAAGCCATCTAATCTGGCTTCAGTTTTCAAATGCCAAAATTCTAGTTTATTCTTGATGTTGGACATGTAATCTGGCAACACAGAGCTGGTGTGGGAATAAAGGATGGAGCTGAAGAGGTAGCATTATATATCGTCAACATATATATAGAATCTCACCCCATATATACATGTCTCCGAGAGGCAGCATGTAAACACGGGAAAGGAGCGGTAAGGAATACTCTTTACTCTGGAGATGACCATGTGGGCTGGGAGAGGAAACCACTGCTAGAGTTGTGCTGGATTTGTTGGGACAAGGAGGAGTGGAACCAGGTGGGGGAAGACTCTTGGAGGTGGACCACAGAGACACACTGGAGGAGGATGGAATGGTTGACTGTACTGATTGCCATGGTAAGGTCAAGGAGAACAAGGTGGTGTAATGTATGTTCCATAGTTACTGACAGATGATATCATTCGTGACTTTGACACAGCCGGTTGCAGTACTGTTGGCCGAACAGAAATCAGATTGAAGACGATGGCATGAACTGCGATAGCAAAGTTTGAATGGTTTAGATTTACCATCTAAACCATGAGATTAGATTGCAGCCAAAATTAATTCCGAGATTTCCTTTATTATTTATATTACATTATGGACAGTGAATTTTTCAGGTAAGATAGATTTATACAACAACTTGTATTAATATAGTGCCTTTAATGGAGTAAAATGTCCCAAGGCGCTTCATAGGAGTGCTGCAAGACAAAACAAATAAATTTGACACCGAACCACATAAGAAATTATGGCAGATGACCGCAAGCTTAGTCAAAGAGGTAGGTTTTAAGGAGTGTCTTAAAAGAGGAAAGAGGGGTAGAGATGTGGAGAGGTTTAGAGAGGGAGTGCCAGAGCTTGGGGCCTGGGTAGCTGAAGGCACAGTTGAGCAGTTATAATCAGGGATGCTCAAGAGGGCAGAATTTGAGGAGAGCAGACATCTTGAGATTTTGTGAGATTGAAGGTGATTACGGAGATAGAGAGTGGATGGATTTGTAAACAAGGATGAGAATTTCGAAATTGAGGTGTTGCTTAACCGGGAGCCAACGTAGGTGGGCGACCACAGGGGTGATAGGTGAGTGGGACTTGGTGCGAGTTAGGACATGGACTGCCAAGTTTTGGATAACTTCAAGTTTACGTAGGGTAGGATGTGGGTGGCCAGCAAGGAGTGCATTGGAGTAGTCAAGTCTAGGAGGTAGCAAAGGCATGGATGAGAGTTTCAGCAGCAAATGAGCTGAGGTAGGGGTGGAGATGGGCAATGTTATGGAGGTGGAAATAGGCGGTTTTCGTTCTGCTGCGGATATGTGGCCAGAAGTCATTTCAGGGTCAAATGTGACACCTAGGTTGCGAACAGTCTGGTTCAAACTCAGACAGATGCAGGGGAGAGGAATGGAGTTGGTGGCCAGGGAACGCAGTTTGTGGCGGGGACCAAAGACACTGGCTTATCCAGTAATGAATTAAAACAATCTGTTAATTGATGGTATATGATTTATTTGACAGGACTGGTTCTATTCCCTCAGTAGCAGCATCTAACATAGGACACCAAAAATAGAAGTTATAAGATGTAATATGTCAGGAATCTGTACACTATTACCATCTTATCTTTGGTAATGAATTTACAGAAAAATTACAAGGATCACCAACAGCAGCACAAAGTTGGAAAATTACCCTTTAGAAATCTTTCTAAACCCTTGATGGCTCCGGGATTAAATGCACTCACTGCCTGCTGTGGTATAGATCCAAGCAGATCCTGAGTCTGGTCCCTGTGCTTAGTTTGCCAATCTCAGCAAAGGTAATGGATATGGACACGATAATCCATCTTCATGTAACCTGACTTGGGAGGAAACAAATTAACCAGAATAGCTGGTCCTTGTCTTCATCATCATCATAGGCAGTCCCTCGTATCGAGGATGACTTGCTTCCACGCCAAAAAGGATGAGTTCACAGGTGTTTCAATGAAGGACTTAATATTCCAACTCCCGAACTACATGTTAAAGGGTGGAAGATGCCTGTGCGTGGATTTTTTAACGTGTAGTGGCCGTTGCACACCAGCTGCCACACGGGCTTGACAGAGCTAGGTCTTGGTTCAGTGGCAAGGATTAACCAAGACGATTGGAGACCAGCTCTGCTTCACAGACCTAGTGCACACACATATTGCAGTGTGGGCAGGCCCGTGCTGCCCCTGGGCCCATGCCTCTTCGGAGCCCCAAACTCACGCCTCTCCTCGTGATTGGGGCCCAGGAGACGTGAGTGAGTGGTCCTAGTAACTGTCCAGTCACTCCTGTGGGAAGTGGATCTGTATTAATGTCAGGTGAAGATAGGTTCAGGCTTGTCTGCTGATAAGACTCCTGACGCACGAATATTGATCACTTCAGCGAGGCACCAGAAGGCTGCCAAACCCCATGGGACCGTACCCCAGAATGAGTCAGCACTTTCCCAAGAGGTTAAAAATTTATCTGAAGCCACACGATCCTTCAACTCTTTTTGCATGGAAATTTTCAAAATTATGAATGGTTTTGAGAGTAAATAAGGAAAATCTGTTTCCCACTGGCAGGAGTATCGGTAACTAGAGGACACAGATTTAAGCTAATTGGCAAAAGAACCAGAGAGTTTTTTTTTACGCAGCAAGGAATGCACTGCCTGAAAGTTTGGTGGAAGCAGTTTCAATAATAACTTTCAAAAGGGAACCGGATGTATACTTTGAAAAGCAAAAATTGGCAGCTATGGGGAAACAGCAGGGGAATGGAACTATTTGGATAGATCTTTCAAAGAGCCGGCACAGACATGATGGGCCAAATAGCATCCTTCTGTGTTGCAAGATTCCAGGAGGTTAATTTTACACTTTTGTGCAGGTCACCCAAAAATGGGCGGTATTTCCAGCGTGGGTGGTAAAAATGGATTTTCAGATCACCAGCTTGTCGCCCATTCTCAAAGCCCCTAGTCTCCATTATTGAATTTGGGCGTTACCGCGAGCGATATGAAATGGGCGGTAGCGTTAAACCTCTCTGACATTCTGGCATAAAGTGTCACCATCCTTAGCAACGGCAAGGCAACGCTCGATTCCCGCGATTCAGGAGGTCAAGGGTCATCATGACATGCGCATAAGAGGAGACAGATAGAGGGGGAGTGGAGAGGGACTGAAGGCGTGCGTGGGTGTGGTGTGGCTGCGTTGGGAGGAAGGAGGGAGAGTTTAGAGCTTTGGAGTAAATAGGGAAACAAAAATTAGCTGTCAACAGCCAGATATTTGCCCAAATTTGGCCTATAATAGAGGGAGAGGAGGAGACGTCACAGCACGCTGTGGAAACTGACACTGGTGAGAGCAGTGAGCTGGGAGAGGAGCTCATTCGAGGGCGCAAAAGAGCAAGGAGGTTCTCGGACGAGGCAAATGCCTCCCTTCTGCAGGAAGTTGAGTTACGGTGGGGTGATTTGACCCAGGGAGGGCGTGGGAAGCCCACCCCAAAGGCCTACCTGAAGATATGGGCCAAGATAGCAGAGGTAGTCTCGTTGGCGACCAACGAGGTGAGTGAGGGCAACCAATGCCGCAAACGATGGAACGACCTTGTGGGATCCGCAAGAGTAAGTATTACATTTATTTACATCTACTTACGTATTTTTATAATTCGATTTGTAAGAGTCATGAGTGACTATCAGCAGATGAAAGGTCTTCCACTTTTACCGGGAATGTTGTAGTCAAAGCCTGCGGTCATGGTGCATGTCTTTAGGTAAAGAATGATAATTATCCTAATAATCATGATCACATTTGTTGGTTATGTGTTGTATCAGTCTCTGTGACAGTATCTAGCAATGATATCATGCAATGATCTCATGCCATGTCATCCTGTCACCTTTTACAGAAGAAGCTATTGACAATGAGGTCCATGCAGAGGCGAACGGGTGGGGGGGGGCCACCAGTCATCAGCGACATCACTGACATGGAGGAGCGGATGCTCACACTCATGGGGAAGCACCCTCGGACGGCCACGCAAGCATCTGCAGACCCTGAAGTGAAGCAACGCAAGTAAAATTTACACCATTGCGTGATGTAAAGTCAATACATGCCACACCCACTCATATCCGAACAATCATAAATGATAGATGATTTCTAAAATTGTCTTATCAATTTTCACATTCTGTTTTCATAAAGGAAAGGGGCAATGCAGATACTGCTATCAAGGAGGAGTGTGACATTCTGGATGAAATAAATATAGTGAGAGAGAAAGTATTAAGGGGTTTGGCAGCTTTGAAAGTAGATAAGGCCCCAGGCCTGGATGAAATGCATCCCAGGCTGTTGAGCGAAGTAAAAGAGGAAATAGTAGAAGCCCTGACCATCATTTTCCAGTCCTCTTTGGATCTGGGCATGGTGCCGGAGGATTGGAGGACTGCTAATGTAGTACTCTTGTTTAAGAAGGGAGAAAGGGACAGGCCGACTAATTACAGGCCTGCCAGCAAAACCTCAGTGGTGGGAAGATTATTGGAAAAAATCCTGAAAGACAGGATAAATCTGCATTTGGAAAGGCAAGGATTAATTAGGGACAGTCAGCACAGATTTGTTAAGGGAAGATCGTGTTTGACTAACCTGATTGAGTTTTTTGAGGAGGTAACCAAGAGGATCGATGAGGGTAGTGCGTACAATGTAGTATGTATGGACTTTAGCAAGGCTTTTGATAAGGTCCTAACATGGTAGATTGGTCATGAAGGTTAAAGCCCATGGGATACAGAGCAAAGTGGCAAGTTGGATCCAAAATTGGCTTGGAAGTAGGAAGCAAAGGGTAATGATTGATTGATTGATTGATGTTTTTGTGACTGGAAGGATGTTTCCATTGGGGTTACTCAGGGCTCAGTACTGGGTCCCTTGCTTTTTGTGGTATATATCAACAGATATAGATTTAGATTTGAATATAGGGAGTATGATTAATTAATTTGCAGATGACACTAAAATTGGCGGTGCGGTTGATAATGAAGAGGAAAGTCATGGGCTACAGGAGGATATCAATCTACCGGTCAGGCGGGCAGAGCAGTGGCAAATGGAATTTAATTCAGAGAAGTGTGAGGTGACGCACTTTGGGAGGGCTAATAAGTAAAGGGTATACACATTAAGCGGTAGGCCACTTAGAAGTGTAGATGAACAAAGGGACCTTGGAGTGCTTGTCCACAGATCCCTGACAGTAGCAGGCCAGGTGGATAAAGTGGTTAAGAAGGCATACTGAATGCTTACCTTTATTGGCCGAGGCATAGAATATAAGAGCAGGGAGGTTATGTTTAAAATTGTATAATATTTTGGTTAGGCCACAGCTGGAGTACTGCGTGCAGTTCTGGTCACCGCATTATAGGAAGGACGTGATTGCACTAGAGAAGGTGCAGAGCAGATTTACTAGGAGGCTGCCTAGAGTGGAGAATCTTAGTTATGAGGACAGATTGGATAGGCTGAGTTTGTTTTCATTGGGACAGAGGAGGTTAAGAGGAGACCTCATTGAGGTGTACAAAATACTGAGGGGTCTGGACACAGTGGATAGTAAGGGCCTATTTTTGGAGGAGTCTATTACGAGGGGGCATAGTTTTAAGGTGGTTGGTGGAAGGTTTAGAGGGATTTGATGGGGGGCTTCTTTATGCAGAGGGTTGTGGGGATCTGGAACTCGTTGCCTGGAAGAGTGGTGGATGCAGAAACCCTCACCACTTTTAAGAGATGGTTGGATGGGCACTTAAAGTGCAATAACCTGCAGGGTTACGGACCTGGAGCTGGTAATTGGGATATCTTTTGTAGGACTGCGCAGATTTAATGATAATTACTACAGGGAATAGAATACGGCCAGCGTGATCGCCTGGACTAATTTTGATCGCTTGGATTGGGTCGGAGAGGAATTTTCTCAGATTTTTTCTCCCTAAATTGGCATGGGTTTTTAATCTGATTTTTGCCTCTCCCAGGAGATCACATGGCTCCAGTTGGGGTGGAGAGTAGAATGTTTCAGTAGAAGGGGTGTTGCAGTTGTATGAGGTGGACTGGTTGGGCTGGGTGCTCTTTGCCTTTCGGTCATTGTTCATAGATTTATATGTAACCTTTAGGGCTGCTGACCAAGGGCCGTACGGCTTTGTCGGCTGGCGCAAACACGATGGGCCAAAATAGCCTCCTTCTGCGCTGTAAATTTCTATGTTTCTATATTTCTAAATAATGCTGGCCTGATGAAAATCATTGCAATGCACAATATGTTCTTGGCCATGAAATGTGATGTGTGAGATGATCTTGATAGTGGTGGTGCTTTTGTCGTGCATATGCTATGTGTAGCGCTGGAATCATCTTCTGACCCTAGCACCCCCTTCTCCTCTAATAACCTCATTTGTGTTTTGCAGCTCAGCCAGCAGCATGGCCCCAGGCAAGACCACAGAGGCAAGAAGGTGGGGACGCGGGGCCAGACTTGCCAGACGATCCTACATCTGGTGCTGAGGAGCTCTGATTCTCGCCCGTCAATCTGCTGGGTCTGTTCTCGATGGATGGAGTGCGGACTTCGAGCAACCTGCATCACCAGAAGCCATTCTACCCAATCTAGTGCCCCACCGGTCATTCCCGCCTCCACTCTGGAGGTACCAGCCCTAAGCACCTCGCCACAGGGCACCCCATTTGTCCCCAGGATGGCGCCGACCCCGTGGAGGTTTCGTGGACGCGGCAAGTCTGGTCCACAAATGCGACGAGAGCAGAGAGATGGTACAGTTGTCCAGGAGGACTGTACACATTGGTGACCAGATCCTCGATGCATTGGGGAACATATCCCGACAGCTGGCCACCATGACTGAGTACGTTCCGTGGATAGCGGAGGCCCTGGAGACGATAGCCAAGAACACTGCTGGCACAGGCCTCCCAGTGGTCCCCGAGCAAGGCACTCCAACTCTAGGTTCCGCACCATCACAGCGAATGACACGAGAGGCAGGATCAAGATCCTGCTTCTGGATTAGAGAATGTTCCCCCCCTTGGCAATCTCCGCTCCTGCACTCGTCTAGCCACTGCCTTTGCCTTCTCCCTCCGAATGAGGCACCGCCTGAGGAGCTCCTCGGCCAGGTGGCGTGGAGCGAGGAGGGGAAGGAGTAGAGATGGGGATTAGAAGGGGAAAGGAAAGTGAGGTGCATGTCCGCAGTGATGGTTGTGTTATACCTCCATCTCGGTATATGCAATTTGTCGTAATGTATGGGGGGAGATGGCCACCCTCCTCCTTTTCATTTGGATTCTGTGTTGCTGGATATTGATGTCAATGGTGGAAAAAGTGGGGTGTGGGCAAGATGGGGTGTTTTTGCCGTGATACTTATGATTTCAGAGCAATGTTGGTATAAAAAAATTATTGAACATAACTTGGTTGTGCATTGTCTCAGATAGCTGGACCGTTAAACACTGGTGATTCCTTAACATGAAAAGAGTTAAATAAAACAACTTCAATCAACGTAAACTTTAACTGGCACCAAGGTGATGGCCACCATTGATGTCTGAGCTGCACACACACAGCAGTGTGTCAGCGTTATCACTCACAGCAACCTTCTTTCAGGCAAATCATTCAGATATCAGCTCCTGACGTAAGAGTCTTGCAGCTATGTAGCCACTACGAGCCCTTTCCTGCGATCTGGAGGGAGGCATGGGCATGGTTGCATAGCCAGCCTGATCGTCTGGCCCTAGGTCAGCCTGATCGTCTGGCCCTAGGTCAGCATCCAGCCCCTCATCCTCCTCTTCCTCTCTCTCCTGAGGTGGAGCATCAGTCCCTTCTGGCAATTCTTGTCCCCTCCTGATAGCCAGATTGTGCAGCATGGAGCACATGACCACGAATTGAGCTACTTGCTCGGGGTTGTATTGTAGCTCCCCTCCAGAGTGGTCCAGGCATCTGAAGCACTGCTTAAGCACAGTTATTGTTTTCTGGACCACATTGTGTGTGTCTCTGTGGCTCTGGTTGTATTGCTTCTCGGCCTCGGTGTGGGTGTCATGCAGGGGAGTCATCAGCCACGTGGCTCGGCCATATCGGTTGTCACCAAGTATCCAGCATTGTCCTTGTGGCTGACTCTTAAACATGTCGGAGACAGCGCTCTCACACAGGATGTGTGTCTCATCGAAGCTGCCCGGACATTTGGCATTCACTGCCCATTATTATCTGGTTGGGTCAACAACTAGTTGGATCTTCGGGGAGCGAAATCCTTTTCCGTTACGAAAAAGCTCTGGGTCCCGAGAAGGTGCCCGCATGGCAATGTGAGTGCACTGTATTGATCCCTGCACCCTGGGGAATTTAGCAATGCAGTAGAATGCTCCAGCCCTGTCAGTCTGAACCTCCGTGGTCATGGGGAAGTTGATGAATCCATCCTTCACGCGGACAGGGACTGTCTAATGCAGCGATGGGTGGCATGGTAAGACAGAGGGGAAATCTCGACCACGGAGGCCCGAAAGGAACCGGATGCGTAGAGAGTGCCGCGGTGACCTTGACCTCGACCGACACTGATGGCAGGCTGCATATGTGACCCGATGAGCTTGCCTATTTCAGTGATCACTACCTTGTGGAAGTGCAGTCTCCGAAGGCAGGTATGCTCGGACACGTCGAGGCAAGACCTCTTCTCCCTGTAAGTGCGGGTTGTGTATGGTCTGGATCTCCTCCTCATTCTGGCACATCTTAAATTGAGCACATAATGATGTGCATCAGACATTGAGCCATTTGCACTCTGCAGCATCTGCATATTAATCGATGCAGGCTGAGAAATTGCTGGCCCCATTGCAATGAAAGTATAATAGCGATTGATCAGAAGCAATAATTTCCTCACTAAAATACACCTACAGTAAACCCCCAATAGTCCAGAGTCGTAAAATATGTCTGTTGAGATGGTTACTTCACCTGAGGAGAACTCCAGAGTCAATCCAAACTCCCACGAAGTTGAAGCAGCCTTTTGAATGAAGCGACCTGCGATTTAAAAAAAATGGCACCCACACCACTGTGATTCGTTCAGAACAGTTCCACTTTTTCTGAGCGGTGTTTTGGGCGAGATGTGTGCGAGATGGTGAAAGTGACGCTGGGCGATCTCCTGGGCGTTAGTTTCGACAAATGTGATCTTTACAACAAAAAAAAAAGTGGCCGGTCGGTATTATTGAATCTCGGCGTTAATTACATGTGGAAACTAATGCTGGGTGATATTATGGGCATTGATTTTGCCCATTCTGATGATTCCGCCCCAAAAAAGTGGGTGGGCGGTATTATTTTTTCCCAGGGTTACACACAGGGGGAAAGTAAAGTTCGGCGATAAGTGTCTGAAAAATGGGCGTCAATTTCCATTTTGTGGCTAAATGGGTGTTATACGTCACTTCAGCAGTAAAATGGGCATTAAGTGGGCATTATGCAGGCAAAAAAAGTGCAAAATCTAGCCCCAGGAACCTTTATCAGAACCTAAAATGAGAGTACATCTTTTCTCTTTTCAGACTTGCTGTGTAGTTCTTACATTTTCTGTATTTATGTTTGATTTCCAACATTTACGGTTATTCTTTTTATTCTGAACATCTTTGTTTCATCCTACTTCTATTCTGCTCTTAAAACAACCAAATATCAATTTTTTGCCCTGCAGATAGCAACAATTTTCTGTTATAAAATTTGTCCAATCAGTGGAAATTGACCCGCAATTTATTGTTCTGCACTGTTTTTGAAAATCTTTTTCCAACATCCCCATTTTACGATCTACAAATCCCTTAGGCCTCACAACAAATTGACCCAGAAACTTAATAGAAGCACATGTTCCAGCTCCTGATCAATCTTGAACCAAAATGTTCCTGTGTACTGTTAAAAACAGCATATAGTTTAAAAGTAGGGAAATATTGCAAGTGTGACGATGTTTTATGAAATAATGGCCCTGAAATTCTGGCCTCCCCGATCCATCCGGAGTGTGTAAGCACCTGGAAAGGCATCGCAAAAGCCAGTATTCGGCGCGCGATGCACATGCGCCAAAAAACAGCTTTTCCGATGTGTCAAGTTCTGGCTTGACAGATCGCACGCATCTCGGCAGCAAGGACATTCGCATGGGCAAGGTTGCGTTATTTGCCCATCTCTTGCCCAGTGAATGTCCTTAAAACATAGCCTACTTTTACCAGTGTAAGAGTTTTAAAACATATAAAAACCATAAAAATAAAATTTAAAAATACATTGTTAAAACCCCTGCCCACTAAGGTAAGTTTATTTTAAACCCCAATTACAAACCTTTTTTTTTTAAAAATTGGAATATATTTTTTTCTAAGACATTTATTAACTTTAATTTCAATTAATTTTAATTATGTGAGGTGTGTTTTTTATTTTTTATGCTGTGTTTAGTGTGTTTGTTTTTTTCCCCCTCATTAATAGCACTGAGAACTCGTAGATATGGAGTTCTCATTGCTATTAAATGAGAATACTGTACCTGATTGGTTGTGCAGTCACACGTGACTGCACTTTCTGCGTTGGAACCTCAAGGACAGGAACACTCTCCACTGCTCAGGAAGAGAAAGCCTCCCCACTGGAATCGCAGGTGCCTTTGGGAACACCAGGTAATTTCGTTAAAATTCTCGGGTCGCAGGCGTTCGTCCAAAAGAAGCCTCCGACTGGAATTTCAGGGGCAATAAATCAATGCTGTTTGTATCATTGCTACTCATCATTTACGATTAACTTAAACTGAAAACAGTACTGTCTTGCCAGACCATGCGTAGCCCATTACTCCTGTACTGATGCACTCACATCTGCTGAGAGAGAGCTTCTCTGAACCAGCATATCAATCCCTTTTTAAAATGTTATTTGGAGCCTTCTTATTATGCTCTAAACAATAAAAAAAAATTTAAAAATGTTAGCATTGGCTTAATTTAGAAATGAACATCTATTTAACAAGATGAAAAGGGATTGCTCGATTGCACAGCACATTTTAAGTAGGGTTGTCCTTTACATAAGAATGCGGCATTATCCGAGACTGCTGCTACTGTACATAGTCCGTTTACATAGTTTACAGGTTTACCTTATCTGTGAGGTATATTTTCCATCGTTTGCTAATGTTACCAAGAAGCAACAGCGTGAATGTAAAGAGAGTTTCCATTGGCAAATACCTCAAAGGCTGCATTCTACAAGTACAGGGTAGTAGCAATCGATGTCAGGGAGGAAAATCTTTCAACCTGCTGTACTTCTCAGGCACCAACATTACAGAAAGACAACGGTGTTTATTCATGAAAGGACTATACCTGTGCAGCTAATGTAGCTGAACACACCAAGTCCATCTCTGAGTAAACAACAACCACCATTCTGACAAAGAGTTATTGACCTGAAAATGTGGGCTAGAACTTCCACCTTTGAGCTTAGCACCCAAAAATGGGCATTATTTCTGGCATGGGAGTTAAAAAAGGTTTTTCAGATCGTGGGCTTCTCGCCCATTTTCAAAACACCTAGTTTATATTTTTGAAAATGGGCATTACCGTGAGCAATATCAAATGAGCGGTAGCGTTAAATTTTTCTGACCTTCTGCCGTAAAGTGTGGCCGTCCTTAGCAATGGCATGGCAACATTCCATTCCCACGATTCCAGAAGTCAAGGGTCACCATGACATGCGGAGAAGAGGAGACAGAGAGAGAGAAGGAGCTCAGTGGGACTGAAAGCGTATGTGGCTGTGGTGTGTACTTGTTTGGCTATTGTAGGAGGAACGGCGGAGATTAACCAGCAGCAAAAAGCCCACTAAGCACCAAGAACATAGTTGGCACCGAGTTTTTGTCCAACAAATAACATAAAAATGAAGGGATGGAGGAGGCCCTGAAGTTGGTAACCAAGAACACTGGTGGCAGAGGGCTCTCAGTGGTCCCGGAGCGCCGCACTGCACCCAAAGGTGACGCACCCCCATTGCCAACTACTGTAAATAACACTAACGTTCTTTCAGGCAAAGTGATCATTGATGAGCTCCTGATGCAAGGCTCTTACAGCTATCATACCACCATGGGCCCTTTCATACGGTCTACAGGGGGGGGCGGGTGCATGGCTTCAGCGTCCGCCTCCTCGTCCTCTCTCTAGTGAGGTGGACTGCCAGGCTCATCAGGCAATTCTTGTCCCCTCCTGATAGCCAAGTTGTGTAGCATGGAGCAGACCACCACGAATTGAGCTACCTGCTCAGGGTGGTATTGGAGCTCGCCTCCAGAGTGGTCCAGAAATCTGAAGCGCTGCTTCAGCACTCCAATGGTTTTCTCAACGATATTGCGAGTTGCTCTGTGGCTCTCATTGTATCGCCTCTCGGCCTCGGTGTGGGCGTCACGCACGGGGGTCACCAGCCAGATGGTGAGGCCATATCCTTTGTCCCCAAGCATCCAGCATTGACCTTGTGGCTCATTGTTAAACAAGTCAGATACAGTGCTCTCACGCAGGATGTGCACATCATGGATGTTGCCCGGAAATTGAGCATTCACAGCCAGTATGATTTGCTGGTGGTCAACAACCAGCTGGACATTCAGGGAGTAGAATCCCTTGCAGTTCCTGAAAACCTCAGCATCGTGAACAGGTGCCCGCATCGCGATGTGCATACAGTCTATTGCTCCCTGCACCTTGGGGAAGTTTGCAATTCTGGAGAAACCGCGAGCCCTCTCACACTATGCCTCCCTGGTCATAGGGAAGCTGATCAAGTCCCTCCTGCGTGCGTACAGGGCTTCAGTGATCTAATGCAGCGATGTGTGGCATGCTGAGAAAGTCCACAAATGTCGCCAGCTGTGGCCTGAAAAGAACCCGAGGCATAGAACGATAGTGCCGCGGTGACTTTGACCTCGATGGACAGTGCTCTTCTGATGGTGCTGGCAGGTTGCAGATCTGCTCTTATCAGCTGGCATACCTCAGTGATAACCTCTTTGTGGAAGCGCAATCTTCGAAGGCAGGTGGTGTCAGGCAAGTCGATGCAAGAATGCTTCTCCTTGTACTTGCGGGGGGGGTGTAACGTCTGGTCCTCCTCATCTGTCTCTCATTTTGTTCATTGGGCACATAATATAGTGCAGTGTTCCTTCGGCGATGTTGAGTCTGCTGCATGTATTTGGTCACCAAGAGAGTGTGAGAAAGGACAGGCCCCATTGCAGCAGTTCTCTGTTTTCCATCAATTGCACGCAAACAAGGAACGCTCTGACAAGCACACCTCTTCAATTCCAATCGGTCACAATGTGATCAAGATGTTTTTAGAGCTGTTCACATCAACTCCAACGACCTGCAAAGTACATCCGAACTCCGCCGAAGTTGAAGCACAGCAGCCTTTTAAAGGACGCAACATGTGATCTACAACATGGCATCCATAACGCTGTGATTCGTTCCGGTTCATTCCACTTTTTGTGGCCGGTTTTTTGAGCGAGCGATATTGTGGACAAAATGTGTGCGAGGTGGTTAAATTGACGGTGGGCGATCTCCATGGCTGCAAGTTTGGGTAAATATGCTCTTTAAGACAAAAAACAGTCGGCAGGCGTTAATATTGAATCTCGGTGTTAATTCCGTGCGGAAAGTAACGCTGGGCGATGTTATGGGCGTTCAAGTCATCCATCCTGCTGATTCCGCCCCCAAAAAAGTGGGCGGGCTGTAATATTTTTTTCGGCTTTAAGCACATGGGAAAAGTAACGCTCGGCGATAACTTTCCGGAAAATGTCCGCCAGTTTCAATTTTGTGCCAAAATGGGCGATATATGGGCGTTATACATCATTTCAGCTGTAAAACTGGCGTTAAGTGGGCGTTAAGCAGGCAAAGAAAATGGAGGTTCTTGCCCATAAACTCTCTTTCGCTCCGCAGATGCTGCCTGACCCGCTGAGATTTCCAGCATTTTACGTTTTTATTAACCTCCATCCCATCTTTGATGCTATAATTACAAGTTTGTATTGAATGTGTCAAACTGCAACAGAAACCTTAGCCTCTTCAATTTTTTTTTCTATGGCACAATAATTTGGTTTCAGGTTTTGCACAAGAGGAGTCTGAAAGGGAAGGATTCCAGTAGATTGTAATAACCTGGTACAGTCCCTGTAATGAGAATGGGAGCTAATTAAGTTGTCAGAGACACTCGATCTGAAACAACAGGCGCTTTTTTTCCCCCTATCAACTCAAGTCGTTCCTACATGTGAACAATAGGGCTGCCACTACAGTTGCACTGCTCGACTGTCAACACCAGGGATGCCTTCAGCATGCATGTGAAGCAAAGATAAAAAAGAAAATGTGACTAAAATAAAAACGACAAATGTACAGTGGGTCAGTTACCATCTGAAATGACATCCGTTGTGACTGTGACAAAGGTAAACTATCCCTCCTCATCCTGTCAACAGCCTTTGACACAGTTGATCACCCCATCCTCCAACGTCATCCAATGGGTGGGACTGCACTTGCCTGGTGCCATTCTTATCGATCCCTAATTATAACCAGAGAATCACCTGTAATGATTTCTCTTCCCGCTCCTGTACCGTTACCTTTGGTGTCTCACTTGGCCTCCTCCTATTTTTCATCTACATGCTGCCCCTTGGCGACATCATCCGAAAATACAGTTTCCACATGTACGCCAACGCCACCCAGCTCTACCTCAACACCACCTCTCTCGACCCCTCTTTAAATTGTCAGATTGCTTGTCCAACATTCGGTTCTGGATGAGTAGAAATTTCCTCCAACTAAATATTGGTAAGACCAAAGCCATTGTCTTCAGTCCCCGTCACAAACTGTGTTCCCTAGCCACTGACTCCATCCCTTTCCCTGGCAAATGTCTGAGGCTGAACCAGACTGTTCATAATCTTGGTGTCATATTACACCTCAAAATGAGCTTCCGACCACATACCTTTGCCATGACTATGACTGCCTATTTCCACATCCGGGACATCACACAAGCTGCCCCTGCCTCAGCTCATCTGCTGCTGCAACCCTTATCCATGCCTTTGTTATGTTTATGTTATGAGAGAGGCGGGAGTCGAGAGAGGCAGCGGCCTATAAAAGGCTCAGCAGTCCGGGGAGCGTCGAGAGAGGCGGGAGTCCAGAGAGGCAGCGGCCTATAAAAGGCTCAGCAGTCCGGGGAGCGTCGAGAGAGGCAGGAGTCGAGAGAGGCAGCGGCCTATAAAAGGCTCAGCAGTCCGGGGAGCGTCGAGAGAGGCGGGAGTCGAGAGAGGCAGCGGCCTATAAAAGGCTCAGCAGTCCGGGGAGCGTCGAGAAAGGCGGGAGTCCAGAGAGGCAGCGGCCTATAAAAGGTTCAGCAGTCCGGGGAGCGTCGAGAGAGGCGGGAGTCGAGAGAGGCAGCGGCCTATAAAAGGCTCAGCAGTCCGGGGAGCGTCGAGAGAGGCGGGAGTCGAGAGAGGCAGCGGCCTATAAAAGGCTCAGCAGTCCGGGGAGCGTCGAGAAAGGCGGGAGTCCAGAGAGGCAGCGGCCTATAAAAGGCTCAGCAGTCCGGGGAGCGTCGAGAAAGGCAGGAGTCGAGAGAGGCAGCGGCCTATAAAAGGCTCAGCAGTCCGGGGAGAGAGGCGTACCGGTGCAGCTCCAGCTGAGAGAAGTCAAAAAAGTAGAAAGAAATCAAAAGGTGACGTCACAGCCAACGTGGTAAGTGATTGGCTGCTGATTGGTGAGTAGTTTTTCTTTTTCTTTATTAGTCAGTAACTTTTAACATTGTTGTCAGCAATTTAAGTGTATCTAAGGGTTAAGTCATGGCAGGACAGCTCGGTCATGTGATATGCTCCTCCTGTACCATGTGGGAACACGGGGACAACACCAGTGTCCCTGACAACTACATGTGCGGGAAGTGTGTCCACCTCCGGCTACTGACGGTCCGCGTTGCGGAGTTGGAGCTGAAGGTGGATTCACTCTGGAGCATCCACGATGCTGAGAATGACGTGAGTATCACGTGTAGCGAGTTGGTCTTACCGCAGGAGAAGGGTCCACAGCCAGCGAGGGAATGGAAGACCAGCAGGAAGAGTAGTGCAAGGAAGGTAGTGCAGGGGTCCCCTGTGGTCATCCCACTGCAAAACAGATACACTGCTTTGAGTGCTGTTGAGGGGGATGACTCATCAGGAGTGGGCAGCAGCAGCCAAGTTCATGGCACCGTGGCTGGCTCTGTTGCACAGGAAGGCAGGAAAAAGAGTGGGCGAGCGATAGTGATAGGGGATTCAATTGTAAGGGGAATAGATAGGCGTTTCTGCGGCCGCAACCGAGACTCCAGGATGGTATGTTGCCTCCCTGGTGCAAGGGTCAAGGATGTCTCGGAGCGGGTGCAGGACATTCTAAAAAGGGAGGGAGAACAGCCAGTTGTCGTGGTGCACGTTGGTACCAATGACATAGGTAAAAAAAGGGATGAGTTCCTACGAAATGAATTTAAGGAGCTAGGAGCTAAATTAAAAAGTAGGACCTCAAAAGTAGTAATCTCGGGATTGCTACCAGTGCCACGTGCTAGTCAGAGTAGGAATCGCAGGATAGCTCAGATGAATACGTGGCTTGAGCAATGGTGCAGCAGGGAGGGATTCAAATTCCTGGGGCATTGGAACCAGTTCTGGGGGAGGTGGGACCAGTACAATCCGGACGGTCTGCACCTGGGCAGAATCGGAACAAATGTCCTCGGGGGAGTGTTTGCTAGTGCTGTTGGGGAGGAGTTAAACTAATATGGCAGGGGGATGGGAACCAATGCAGGGAGATAGAGGGAAACAAAAAGGAGGCAAAAACAAAAGACAGAAAGGAGATGAGGAAAAGTGGAGGGCAGAGAAACCCAAGGCAAAGAACAAAAAGGGCCATTGTACAGCAAAATTCTAAAAGGACAGAGGGTGTTAAAAAAAACAAGCCTAAAGGCTTTGTGTCTTAATGCAAGGAGTATCCGCAATAAGGTGGATGAATTAACTGTGCAAATAGATGTTAACAAATATGATGTGATTGGGATTACGGAGACGTGGCTCCAGGATGAGCAGGGCTGGGAACTCAACATCCAGGGGTATTCAACATTCAGGAAGGATAGAATAAAAGGAAAAGGAGGTGGGGTAGCATTGCTGGTTAAGGAGGAGATTAAGGCAATAGTTAGGAAGGACATTAGCTTGGATGATGTGGAATCTATATGGGTAGAGCTGCAGAACACCAAAGGGCAAAAAACGTTAGTGGGAGTTGTGTACAGACCTCCAAACAGTAGTAGTGATGTTGGGGAGGGCATCAAACAGGAAATTAGGGGTGCGTGCAATAAAGGTGCAGCAGTTATAATGGGTGACTTTAATATGCACATAGATTGGGCTAACCAAACTGGAAGCAATACGGTGGAGGAGGATTTTCTGAAGTGCATAAGGGATGGTTTTTTAGACCAATATGTCGAGGAACCAACTAGGGGGGAGGCCATCTTAGACTGGGTGTTATGTAATGAGAAAGGATTAATTAGCAATCTAGTTGTGCGAGGCCCCTTGGGGAAGAGTGACCATAATATGGTGGAATTCTGCATTAGGATGGAGAATGAAACAGTTAATTCAGAGACCATGGTCCAGAACTTAAAGAAGGCTAACTTTGAAGGTATGAGGCGTGAATTGGCTGAGATGGATTGGCGAATGATACTTAAGGGGTTGACTGTGGATGGGCAATGGCAGACATTTAGAGACCGCATGGATGAACTACAACAATTGTACATTCCTGTCTGGCATAGAAATAAAAAAGGGAAGGTGGCTCAACCGTGGCTATCAAGGGAAATCAGGGATAGTATTAAAGCCAAGGAAGTGGCATACAAATTGGCCAGAAATAGCAGCGAACCTGGGGACTGGGAGAAATTTAGAACTCAGCAGAGGAGGACAAAGGGTTTGATTAGGGCAGGGAAAATGGAGTATGAGAAGAAGCTTGCAGGGAACATTAAGACGGATTGCAAAAGTTTCTATAGATATGTAAAGAGAAAAAGGTTAGTAAAGACAAACGTAGGTCCCCTGCAGTCAGAATCAGGGGAAGTCATAACGGGGAACAAAGAAATGGCGGACCAATTGAACAAGTACTTTGGTTCGGTATTCACGAAGGAGGACACGAACAACCTTCCGGTTATAAAAGGGGTCGGGGGGTCTAGTAAGGAGGAGGAACTGAGGGAAATCCTTATTAGCCGGGAAATTGTGTTGGGGAAATTGATGGGATTGAAGGCCGATAAATCCCCAGGGCCTGATGGACTGCATCCCAGAGTACTTAAGGAGGTGGCCTTGGAAATAGTGGATGCGTTGACAGTCATTTTCCAACATTCCATTGACTCTGGATCAGTTCCTATGGAGTGGAGGGTAGCCAATGTAACCCCACTTTTTAAAAAAGGAGGGAGAGAGAAAACAGGGAATTATAGACCGGTCAGCCTGACATCGGTAGTGGGTAAAATGATGGAATCAATTATTAAGGATGTCATAGCAGTGCATTTGGAAAGAGGTGACATGATAGGTCCAAGTCAGCATGGATTTGTGAAAGGGAAATCATGCTTGACAAATCTTCTGGAATTTTTTGAGGATGTTTCCAGTAGAGTGGATAAGGGAGAACCAGTTGATGTGGTATATTTGGACTTTCAGAAGGCGTTCGACAAGGTCCCACACAAGAGATTGATGTGCAAAGTTAGAGCACATGGGATTGGGGGTAGTGTACTGACATGGATTGAGAACTGGTTGTCAGACAGGAAGCAAAGAGTAGGAGTAAATGGGTACTTTTCAGAATGGCAGGCAGTGACTAGTGGGGTACCGCAAGGTTCTGTGCTGGGGCCCCAGCTGTTTACACTGTACATTAATGATTTAGATGAGGGGATTAAATGTAGTATCTCCAAATTTGCGGATGACACTAAGTTGGGTGGCAGTGTGAGCTGCGAGGAGGATGCTGTGAGGCTGCAGAGCGACTTGGATAGGTTAGGTGAGTGGGCAAATGCATGGCAGATGAAGTATAATGTGGATAAATGTGAGGTTATCCACTTTGGTGGTAAAAACAGAGAGACAGACTATTATCTGAATGGTGACAGATTAGGAAAAGGGGAGGTGCAAAGAGACCTGGGTGTCATGGTACATCAGTCATTGAAGGTTGGCATGCAGGTGCAGCAGGCGGTTAAGAAAGCAAATGGCATGTTGGCCTTCATAGCAAGGGGATTTGAGTACAGGGGCAGGGAGGTGTTGCTACAGTTGTACAGGGCATTGGTGAGGCCACACCTGGAGTATTGTGTACAGTTTTGGTCTCCTAACCTGAGGAAGGACATTCTTGCTATTGAGGGAGTGCAGCGAAGGTTCACCAGACTGATTCCCGGGATGGCGGGACTGACCTATCAAGAAAGACTGGATCAACTGGGCTTGTATTCACTGGAGTTCAGAAGAATGAGAGGGGACCTCATAGAAACATATAAAATTCTGACGGGGTTAGACAGGTTAGATGCAGGAAGAATGTTCCCAATGTTGGGGAAGTCCAGAACCAGGGGTCACAGTCTAAGGATAAGGGGTAAGCCATTTAGGACCGAGATGCGGAGGAACTTCTTCACCCAGAGAGTGGTGAACCTGTGGAATTCTCTACCACAGAAAGTTGTTGAGGCCAATTCACTAAATATATTCAAAAAGGAGTTAGATGAGGTCCTTACTGCTAGGGGGATCAAGGGGTATGGCGAGAAAGCAGGAATGGGGTACTGAAGTTGAATGTTCAGCCATGAACTCATTGAATGGCGGTGCAGGCTAGAAGGGCCGAATGGCCTACTCCTGCACCTATTTTCTATGTTTCTATGTTTCTATGACATCATCCGAAAATACAGTTTCCACATGTACGCCAACGCCACCCAGCTCTACCTCAACACCACCTCTCTCGACCCCTCTTTAAATTGTCAGATTGCTTGTCCAACATTCGGTTCTGGATGAGTAGAAATTTCCTCCAACTAAATATTGGTAAGACCAAAGCCATTGTCTTCAGTCCCCGTCACAAACTGTGTTCCCTAGCCACTGACTCCATCCCTTTCCCTGGCAAATGTCTGAGGCTGAACCAGACTGTTCATAATCTTGGTGTCATATTACACCTCAAAATGAGCTTCCGACCACATACCTTTGCCATGACTATGACTGCCTATTTCCACATCCGGGACATCACACAAGCTGCCCCTGCCTCAGCTCATCTGCTGCTGCAACCCTTATCCATGCCTTTGTTATGTTTAGACTTGACTATTCCAATGCAGTCCTGGCTAGCCTCCCACTTTCTAACCTCTGTAAACTTGGGGTCATCCAAAACTCTGCTACCCGTATCCTAACTTGCACCGTCCCGCTCGCCCATCACCCTTGTGCTTGCTAACCTACACTGGCTCCTGGTTAAGCAACGCCTCAATTTAAAAATCCTTATCCTTGCTTTCAAATTCCTCCCTGGCCTCACTAACTCTGTAATCTCCTCCAGCCCCACAAACATAGAAACATAGAAACTAGGTGCAGGAGTAGGCCATTCGGCCCTTCTAGCCTGCACCGCCATTCAATGAGTTCATGGCTGAACATGCAACTTCAGTACCCCATTCCTGCTTTCTCACCATACCCCTTGATTCCCCTAGTAGTAAGGACTTCATCTAACTCCTTTTTGAATATATATATAAACCCCCAAGATTATTTGCAATCCTCTAATTCTAGCCTCTTGGGCATCCTTGATTTTAATCACTCCACCATTGGTGGCTGTGCCTTCAGCTGCCAAAGCCCTAACGCCTGAAATTCCCTCTCTAAACCTCTCTACTTCGCTTTCCTCATATAAGACGCTCCTTTAAACCAACCTCCATCTGCCCTAATATCTCCTTGTGCCTCGTTGTCAAATGTTGTTTTATAACGCTCCTGTGAAGTACCTTGGGACATTTTACTATGTTAAAAGTGTTATATAAATACAAGTTGCTGTTGAAAGAGCGAGGTTAACACTTAAGCCGTACTAACTAACGATCTCATCCGAGGTGTTAATCTGATTTTCTTTTTAAGAGTGCCCTTACACTACTGCCAATAATTTCCGTAGAGTTTCCCCTGATCTCCTCCTAGAATAGCGACAGAAAATCTGTTCCAGTGAGCAACAACTCCTTGCAAAGAAATACTTTCTGGCATCTAACCTATTCTTTGCCCAAGGATTTTAAATTGCATCCTATCCACCTCAAATAACCTATCTAACCAAACTAAATCCAATCCCTTTATCATTTTAAAAACCTATGGGGCTAATTTTCATCTCGCTACTGCCTCACTTATATCTAAAAAAAAGGCAGTGGCAGTAGCAGTACCAAAAGGCTTGAGGTACACCCATTCTGGATTTCACACAGACCTCAATTTAGGTGGCCAGAGCTCCCATTGGAAATATGAGGGGATCTCATTAATGTATGCAAATCGGGGTCAAATGATGCCGTTATGACCCCAATGCCATTTTCGTCTCGACTCACGTTGTTACTGCCAGTTCCACAACCTGGCCACTGACGATTAAAGGGATCTTCAACTGCTCTCAGTTAAAACACTGCAAAGGTTTGGGAGACATTTTACTTGCATTAGAGAGTATTATTTTACGACCTGTAGCAGCTGTATAATTTTCTGAAATCTTAAAAGACTTTCTGGTAACACATATATTTTTCTCCGTGGGAGTCCTGGCAATTCCATTCTGGCCAGTACACGAGGAGGAAGGAGGAACAACAACAACTGGAGGAAGGAGTAAATAGCTGCAACTTCAGGTAGACCAAACAGAAGGAGGAGGTGTACTTGCAGGAATCCTTACCCACACAACAGAGTGTACAGGACAATATTCCTGCAGTTTTATGAGAAGCAGTGCATAAAGAGGCTGTGCTTCTCTCCAAAGGCTATTACAGAGTTGTGTCACCTCCTACAACTGACCGCCATGGTTAACACAGCTTTGCCTTTTGCACCCAAGGTCACTGCTGCCCTCAACTTCTTTGCCTCTGCTCCTTCCAGTCTTCCACAAGGGATATCAGCAACATCAATATTAGCCTGCAGTTCATTCTTGGATTAACAGTCACATTCAACATCTGTCCCAGTCCTTCCACCCTGAAATAAACTGCAATTGCCCAAAGACAAACATTGATCTTCATGTCAACTAGCATTGCAGGGTCACCAGCTATCATAGGAATACTTTCTGCACACCAAAATTTCAAAATCATTTTATTTACTTATCCAAATGCCAAGAAACTAATTGTCACGCTGGTGTGAGCCCACAGTGCCTTTAATAAGGTCTTGCATCCCTATTTAAATACTTTTAGAAGGTGCTCCCCAGTGATTTCAGCATGGGTGGTGGAAGATTCAGTGAAGGCTCTCGAGATGCTCATGGTCGATGATTTCTCTGAGCTCTAGCCTGGTTGCAGACTGCAGCAACGCAACAACTGCCAAGGTAGTCTGATTCAGTTGGCATTTTGGCACCAGAGTTGACAGTGGTTGAGGGTCCAGATGTGATGTCAACCTGAGAGAGGGCAGCAACTTCCATTTCCATTGCATGACTGGTCATACTACCGGGCTACGGTTCAGCACTCCCCTTCATCTGAGGGAGAGCGGACTATAGGGCCCAATCCATTCGGTCTCCCAGCCTGTCCAGACGATGGTGGATCTAGAGCCTACATAGCGCTAGTATGAACATCTCTAAGAGATGCTACTAATGATACCATAGACTCTTACAAAGGTGGGGGTTGGGAGCTGATGCAGCCTCCACTGAGGTGACCACGCATCTCCATTGTTGACTGCAAGGTGTCGATATCATCCGCTAGAACCCTACACATGTAGTGGACTCCTCCACGCTCTGATAAGCTGTGGAAGCTCCCTGGCAGGTGTGGGACAGTGAGATTTTGCAGTGAAATTTTAATAACCAGACAAGTCTGCTTTGTATTATGTACAGGCCAGCCTAAGACAAAGGTGATTAGATTCTGAATTAAAATATCATGTAAACCACAGAATTTATAAACTGAAGCTGATCCCTGTGGCACCAGCTGCTTAATTAGCCTTTTGGTGGTCACAATTCTCTGATAAACATACAAGGGCGTTAGAAACATCTCGATTCTAAGTGCTGTCCGACAGTGTGCAGAGAGTACTCCTGTGATAGCTGGTGTTTGACTGTCCCAGTCTATCAGTTCTCCCAGATTCACAGGGATAGAGCAGAGGTATCATGGGCTATCTCCTGCACCTGATAGCTAGGTGTCATCAGTGACAGACTGACATTTCCTGAATGTTTTGTTTACATCCATTTTTTTAAATTCGTTCTGGGATATGGGCGTTGCTGACAAAGCCAGCATTTATTGCTTGGCCCGGCCCGGCCCAAACAGGCATCCTGATGCAGTTCACCAGATTCAGGCCAGCACAATATCGGGCAAGTTGCAGCGGCTCAGATATGCCTCAATACCCCCAACTCCCCCTTTCTCGACCCTCCCATTTTCAACCGTCAGGTACCCATTTTTCAGGCAAGAAATGGGCAGACGGCAGTTGAAAATCACCCCCAACAATTCTGTTTCTAGAGAGTTTAGCCAATTTACAGGAGTTTGGTTTATCCAAATTATCAGGAGCCTCTCTCTCACTAGCGTGGCAACCTTTTGGGTGAGGTTTCTGCAGTTGAAGGTGAATATGCAACTACCTGCCTTTTTTAATATAGAGTTCCACCTAAAACATGAACCTATTGTTTCCTTTCAGGTGGTGACTCACCCGCTGTGCATTTCCAGCGTTTCGACAAAGACATCGCCGCCCTAAGCAAGACCCAGTGGGCAGGGGAAGGCCAGCTCAAGGAACAAGGTGGTGGTTACATCTTCTTCTGGAAAGGTAAACTAGAAGAAGAACGCTGCCTCCATGGGGTAGGCTTCGCCATAAAAAATTCGCTAGTTGGCCGTCTCAGAAACTCCCCTTGCGGACTAACGGAACGCCTTTTGGCCTTCAGCTCACCCTAGCCCGGAACCAATGCGCTACAGTCATCAGTGCATACTGGAAGCTACAGAAGAAACCAAAGAGGAATTCTACTCCAGCCTTGAACAATCCCTGTTCCGAGTCCCAACGGGCGACACACTGATCCTCCTTGGCGACTTCAATGCCACAGTTGGAAAGGACACAGACCTCTGGGGAGGTGTGATCGGCAGAGAGTGGGTAGAGAAAACGAACTCCAACGATACCCTCCTCCTGACAAAATGCTTAGAACATGGCCTTCTCATAACCAGCACCTTGTTCCATCAGAGAGACAAGTACAAGGCTTCACGGCAACACCCTCAGAGACACCGTAATCATGACTATCTTCAAGAAAGGGGACACGTCCGATTGCGCTAATTACAGAGGAGTTTCCCTGCTGACTGCCACAAGGAAAGTCATTGCAAGAATCCTCCTCAATCACCTTCGCCCTGTGGCTGAAGAACTCCTCCCAGAGACGCAATGCGGATTCCACCCACTAAGTGGCATAATGGACATGATCTTCACCGCGCGTCAAATACAAGAGAAATGCAGGGACCACCACCAACCTCTCCACATTGCCTTCTTTGAACTCACAAAGGCCTTTTACACGGTCAACCATGAGGAATTATGGAGCGTCCTCTTCAAGTTCGGCTGCCCTCAAAAGTTAGTCACCATCCTCCGCCTGCTGCACGACGACATGCAAGCCGTGATCCTGACCAACGGATCCACCACAGACCCAATTCACTTACGGACCGGGGTCAAGCAAGACTGTGTCATTGCACTAACGCTCTTCCCGATCTTCCTTGCTGCAATGCACCACCTCACCCTCAGCAAGCTCCCCGCTGAGTGGAGCTAATCTACAGAATAAATATTAAACTGTTCAACCTCCATCGCCTGCAGTCCAGATCCAAGGTCGTCTCATCCTCAGTCATTGAATTACGGTATGCAGATGACATTTGCGTCTGCGCACATTTGGAGGCTGAACTCCAAAACGTCATCAACACCTTCACAGAAGCGTATGAGAGCATGGGCCTTACACTAGACGTCCATACGACAAAGGTCCTCTACCCGCCACACAGTGCTGCCCCCCGATTATCAAAATCCACGCCGAAGCGTTGCACAACATGGAGCATTTTTCATACCTCGGGAGCCTACTGTCAACAAGAGCAGAGGTCGAGGACAAGGTCCAACACCGTCTTCAGTGTGCCAGTGCAGCCTGAGGAAGAGAGTGTTTGAAGACCAGGACCTCAAGCCTGGCACTAAGCTCATGGTCTACAGAGCAGTAGTTATACCCGCCCTCCTATATGCTTCAGAGATATGGACTATGTACAGCAGGCACTTCAAAGCACTGGAAAATTACCACCAAATGCTGCCACTGCAAGATCCTGCAAATCCATTGGCAGGATAGGCGCACCAATGTCAGTGTTTTCACTCAGGTCAACATCCCCAACAGCGAAGCATTGACCACACTCTATCTGCTCCGATGGACGGGCCACATTATCCGCATGCCCAAAAGGAGACTCCCAAAACAAGCGCTCTACTCGGAGCTCCGACACGGCAAGCAAGCCCCAGGTGGACAGAGGAAATGCTTCAAGGACACTCTCAAACACACCTTGAAAAAGAGCAACATCCCCACCGACACCTGGAAATTCCTGGCCCAAGACCGCTCAAAGTGGAGGAGAAGCATCCAGGAAGGTACCGAACACCTCGAGTCTCTTCACCGGTAGCAAGCAGAGTCCAAGCGCAAACAGTGGAAGGAAATCTCGACAACCCAAATACCCCACCCACCCATTCCTTCAACCAGTCTGACCCACCTGTGACAGAGACTGTAGGTCCCGCATCAGACTCATCAGTCACCTGAGAACTCATTTTTAGTGTGGAGGCAAGTCATCCTCGACTCCAAGGGTCAAGAATGTCACCAAGCGGCTGCAGGGCATTCTGGGGGGAGAGGGTGAACAGCCAGAGGTCGTGGTCCATATCGGGACCAATGACATAGGTAGAAAGATGAATGAGGTCCTGCAGGCAGGGTTTAAGGAGCTAGGAGAAAAATTGAAAAGCAGGACCTCAAAGATAGTAATCTCTGGATTACCCCCAGTGCCACAAGCTAGTGAGTACAGAAATAGGAGGATAGAGCAGATGAATGCGTGGCTGGAGAGATGGTGCAGGCGGGAGGGCTTTAGTTTCCTGAGGCACTTCTGGGGGAGGTGGGACCTGTGCAAGCCGGGACGGGTTGCACCTCAATATCCTCGTGGGGAGGTTTGCTAGTGTTGTTGGGGAGGGTTTAAATTAGCTTGGCAGGGGGATGGGAACCTGAAATTTGATTTAGTAGGGGGAGGGGAGTAAAGCTGGAATTAGAAAGCTAAAATAAAGAAAGTGAGTTTAAAGGACAGAGGAAACAAGCAGGGAAAAAGGATAAAAAAACAAATTTAAAGGCTTTTTGTCTAAATGCACGTAATATACAAAACAAAATAGATGAGTTCACGGCACAAATAGATACAAATGGGTATGATCTGATAGTCATTACAGAGAGTAGTTACAAGATGACCAGGTCTGGGAACTAAATATTCAGGGGTACTTGACAATCCAGAAGGATAGACAGAAAGGAAAAGGAGGTGGGGTAGCTCTGTTGATAAAGGATCAGGATGTTGAAACAGTTTGGGTGGAGATAAGGAATAATAAGGCGAAAAAGTCACTGGTGGATGTAGTCTATAGGCCACCTAACAGTAGCAACTCTGTTGGTCGGAGTATAAACTAGGAAATAGTGGGGGCTTGTAAAAAGGGAACAGCAATAAACATGGGTAATTTTAACCTCCACATTGATTGGAGAAATCAAATTGGTCAGGGAAGCCTTGAGGAAGAGTTCATAGATTGCATAAGGGACAGGTTCCTTGAGCAGTATGTAACGAAACCAACCGGGGTGCAGGCTATCTTATATCTGGTCCTGTGTAATGAGACAGGATTAATAAACAATCTCCTAGTAAAGGATCCCCTCGGAATGAGTGATCAGAGCATGATTGAATTTCAAATTCAGATGGAGGGTGAGAAAGTTGGATCTTAAACCAGTGTAGTAAGCTTAAATAAAGGAGACAACAAAGGTATGAGGGCAGAGTTGGCTAAAGTGGACTGGGAAAATAGATTCAAAGTGTAGGACGGTTGATGAACAGTGGCGTACATTTAAGGAGATACTTCACAACTCTCAAGAAAAATGTATTCCAGTGAGGAGGAAGGGGCGTAAAAAAGATAGCCATCTGTGGCAAACTAAAGAAATAAAGGACGGTATCCAATTAAAAAACAAGCGCATACAAAGTGGCCAAAACTAGTGGGAGGACAGAAGATTGGGAAGCTTTTAAAAGGCAGCAAAAAATGACTAAAAATATGATTAAGAAAGGGAAGATAGACTATGAATGTAAAGTGCTTGAAATATAAAAGCAGACAGCAAGAGTTTCTATAGGTTTATAAATTGGAAAAAAAAAGAGTGGCTAAAGTAAATGTTGGTCCCTTCGAGGACGAGACTGGTGAATTAGTGATGGGGAACATGGAGATGGCAGAAACTCTACAAATATTTTGTATCAGTCTTTACGGTAAAGGACACTGACAATATCGCAACAGTGGATAGTCAAGGGGTTATGGGGAGGGGAGGAACTTAACACAATCACTAAGGAGGTGGTACTCAGTAAGATAATGGGACTAAAGGTGGATAAATCCCCTGGACCTGATGGCTTCAGAGAAATAGCGGCAGAGATAGTGAATGCATTAGTTGTAATTTACCAAAATTCCCTGGATTCTGGGGAGTCACAGCAGATTGGAAAATTGCAAATGTAACTTCCCTATTTAAAAAAGGAGGCAGACAAAAAGTAGGAAACTATAGACCAGTTAGCCTAACAGCTGTGGTTGGGGAAATGTTGGCGTCCATTATTAAAGAAGCAGTAACAGGACATTTGGAAAAACATAATTCAGTCAGGCAGAGTCAGCATGGATTTATGAAACGTTTGACAAATTTTCTGGAATTCTTTGCAGATGTAACGAACAGGGTGGATAAAGGGGAACCAGTGGATGTGGTGTATTTGGACTTCCAGAAGGCATTTGACAAGGTGCCACATAAAAGGTTACTGCACAAGATAAAAGTTCACGGGGTTGGGGGCAATATATTAGCATGGATAGAGGATTGGCTAACTAACAAAAAACAGAGAATCAGGATAAATGGTTCATTCTCTGGTTGGCAACCAGTAACTAGTGGGGTGCTGCAGGGATCAGTGCTGGGACCCCAACTATTTACAATCTATATTAATGACTTGGCAGAAGGGACAGAGTGTAACGTAGCCAAGTTTGCTGAAAATACAAAAATGGGACAAAAAGAAATGTGTAAGGAGGGCACAAAAAATCTGCAAAAGGACAGACAGGCTAAGTGAGTGAGCAAAAATTTGGCAGATGTAGTATAATGTTGGAAAGTGGGAGGTTAAGCATTTTGGCAGAAAAAAAAAATCGAAGAGCAAGTTATTATTTAAATGGAGAAAAATTGCAAAGTGCTGCAGTATAGTGGGACCTGGGTGTCCTGATGCATGAAATACAAAAGATTAGTATGCAGGTACAGCAAGTGATCAGGAAGGCCAATGAAATCTTGGCCTTTATTGCAAAGGGGATGGAGTATAAAAGCAGGGAAGTCTTGCTGCAGTTATACAGGGTATTGGTGAGGCCACACCTGGAATACTGCGTAGAGTTTTGGTTTCCATATTTACGAAAGGATATACTTGCTTTGGAGGCAGTTCAGTTTACTAGGTTGATTCCGGAGATGAGAGGGTTGACTTATGAGCAAATGTTGAGTAGGTTGGACCTCCACTCATTGGAATTCAGAAGAATGAGAGGTGATCTTATTGAAATGTATAAGATTATGAGGGGGCTTGGCAAGGTGGATGCAGAGAGGGCAAACTAGAACTAGGGGCCATAATCTTAGAATAAGGGGCTGCCCATTTAAAACTGAGATGAGGAGAAATTTCTTCTCAGAGGATTGTAAATCTGTGGCATTCGCTGCCTCAGAGAGCTGTGGAAGCTGGGTCATTGAATAAATTAAAGACAGAGATAGACAGTTTCTTAACCGATAAGGGAAAAAGGGGTTATGGGGAGCAGGCAGGGAAGTGGACCCGAGTCCATGATCGAATCAGCCATGATCGTACTAAATGCTGGAGCAGGCTTGAGGGGCAGTATGGCCTACTCCTGCTCCTGCTCCTATTTCTTATGTTCTTATGACTGCCTAAGAAGGAGGAGGAAAAGGAAGGATCTCCAGCACTTTCCATTTTTATTTGGTGTTCCAAGCATGAATACTCAAAGCCTTCCCACTCTCCCCCTCTCATACTGGTGAGGAAGTAGTAGTTACTTCCACTGGAGCTTCACCAATAATTCTGAAACAAATATTTAAAGCAAAAACACTCATGCATAAGATCTTGTATGCTTTGAAAGGGGTGCCGGCCATTAAAAGGAGGCACCAATCTCTTGAGGATGGTAAATAATTATAGCTAAAATCTCTCCCCAACTTCTGAAGAAAATCAAGTAAAAATTGCGGCATGCAAATCTCACATTGAAATCTGCACCATTCAACTGAATTGGTTTTCTTCCATAGATGCCATGGCTCCAACAGATGCGTGTTCTTTGGAAGTTGAAACATGAATTTAATCATAAGAGTACATGCAAACTTACCAGTGGGCAAGGCAGAGGTTTCTCACAGCTATGCTCCAACAGCGCACATTGAGTATTTGACAGCTTCAGTCTGCATGTCAAAGTTTGCACCAGTGATCTTCCCAAAACAGAGTCCCACAAGTTCATATACGCTGATGACATTGCCTTGACCACGCAAAACATCAATCTGTCCATCACCGAGGAGACCCTGACCAGTAATTTACAGAGGATGGAGGCCTACTTTTGCCGATGGCAACTTTGGCCAAGCTTGCAGAAAAGACCATCACCTCGACATTCCACCTCAACACCCATCAAGCAAACTAGATTTTGAAAGTCTCATTTTGCAGCACAGAGATAAACCATGCCAAAAAAAAACACCTATTTAGGAGTCACGCTAGATCACACCAGGTCATATAGACAACATCTCCAGAATCTTAAGAAGAAACTAAACAATAGGGTCAACTTGATCCAGAAACTCACCGGATCCACATGGGGAGCAGATACTCAAACCCTCCGTACAGCAGCACTTGCCCTCGTGTACTCCACAGCAGAGTATTGCTCTCCGGCATGGCTACCAAGTTTGCATGTCATATTTCATTGATGTCCAGCTGAATTCAACTATGAGAATTATCACCGGTACGCTTTTATTGACACCAACACCTTGGCTGCCCGTGCTTGCAAACATCGCACCACCACAAATATTCAGTCTTCAAAGAATACAACCGCTACACCAGCAAAGACATGCTGATCCAGACCGACTTGAACAACTACCACCAACCTGTCTCAAATCTAGGTGGCCATTTTGTACCGTCGCCGAAGCCCTTCAGCGATCTCCCCTCGGCCTTGATGACCGATGGCAAAATGCTTGGAAGAACTGTGACATACAGAATGGATTCCTTATAGAGGACCCCACAGTACAACCTGAAGGATCAAACCTTCCTCGTAAACAGTGGACAATCATCAACCACCTCAGAACTGGTCATGGTAGATGGTGCACCTTCTCCATAGAGATTAAAGCACCCCCATCATGTGACTGTGGAGTTCCTAATCAGACCCCGGAGCATATCATTGAGCACTGCCCTCAGAGGAAATTCACAGGCAGCTTACAAGATAGCCACACACTTTACACTGAAAGCTTTGGCCTGGATATCGGACTTAGATATTGACGTTTGATTAGCTTTGCTACTACCATATGAAAGAAGAAGTCGCCTGCATTTGAACTTTCTGAAGGACTGTTCTGTATGATATTAGTAATTACTATATTTATATGAAATCTTTTTGCCTGCTATTTGATCGGTCATCTCTGAATCATACCAATTCTAATGTTAGATTGATATGCTACAATTTAAAAAAATTTAACTCCTTCTCGTTCAGTTATTAAAACAGCTGAGTTACTTCATACTAACACATTCATTATTCATATCGCATAGCACAATTTAAACCCAGAATAGATGCATTTAAGGGCATTCTAGATAAACACACGAGGGAGCAAGGAAGAGAAGGATATGCTGATAGGGGTGGGAGGAGGCTCGTGTGGAGCATAACCACCGGCATGGACTAATTGGGACAAATGGCCTATTTTTGTGCTGTAAATTCTATGTACACAATCTGGAATAGCGTCCCACAGGCAGAAGCACGTGTCAGCTTCAACACTGATATTCCATACAGACATTTGGTATTGATAGAGAATGTTGAAGTGCATCTGCTGCAGCTCTTGTATTGATTCCTAGGATAAATATGGAGATACGGCTTAAGCACTAGTCCCAAATTCAATTCTAATAATTGGCCCATATTTAGCACCTTACTCCAGCAAAAGTAGTTTGCTGAGCAGCCCCAATAAGGAAATACCATAAAAAAAATCCACTGGATACATGTCCATATGACAGCCAAACACTTCAACATTTAATTTATGTTTCATGTTAAAATAACTGACCTTTTGATATAATGAGGGAGTTTTGAATCAGCAATACATTTGAGAGCAAAAAAAGGCCCTTAGCCAGTTGTATCAGCTGATATAAAACCGTGAGTTGCCCAAATGTAACATAAGGCAACAACTGCCACAGAAAATGATAGAAAGCTAATTGGCTTTGATCAGACTAACAGGAGAAAGCCAGGAGTTTTCAGAAAATGTGTGTTGTCCTGTTTTTTGAATTAAGGTGGCACAGTCTATATCACTATATCATCAGATTATTATCATAGGCAGTTCCTCAAATCGAGGAAGACTTGCTTCCACTCTAAAAGTGAGTTCTCAGGTGACTGTACAGTCCAATACAGGAGTTACAGTCTCTGTCACAGGTGGGACAGACAGTCGTTAAAGGAAAGGGTGGGTGGGGAGTCTGGTTTACCACACGCTCCTTCTGCTGTCTTTTAATGAAGCAGTGGCTGGCATACTACATAGCAAACAATCAATATAGCCAGAGAAGAGACCCGTTTAAATTGCTTCAGATGTGGCAAACTAAAGAAATAAAGGACGGTATCCAATTAAAAACAAGGGCATAGAAAGTGGCCAAAACTAGTGGGCGGACAGAAGACTGGGAAGCTTTTAAAAGCCAGCAAAGAACTACTAAAAAAATGATTAAGAAAGGGAAGATGGACTATGAAAGTAAACTAGCATGAAATATAAAAGCAGATAGCAAGAGTTGAGAGGTATATAAAAAGGAAAAGGGTGGCTAAATTAAATGTTGGTCCCTTAGAGGACGAGACCAGGGAATTAGTAATGGGGAACATGGAGATGGCAGAAACTCTGAACAAATATTTTGTATCAGACTTTACGGTAGAGGACACTGACAATATTCCGACAGTGGATAGTCAAGGGGCTAAGGGGGGGAGGAACTTAACACAAGCACAATCACTAAGGAAGTGGTACTCAGTAAGATAATGGGACTAAAGGCGGATAAATCCCCTGAACATGATGGCTTGCATCCTAGGGTCTTAAGAGAAATAGCAGCAGGGATTGTGGATGCATTGGTTGTAATTTACCAAAATTCCCTGGATTCTGGGAAGGTCCCAGCAGATTGGAAAACTGCAAATGTAACATCTCTATTTAAAAAAGGAGGCAGACAAAAATCAGGAAACTATAGACCAGTTAGCCTAACATCTCTGGTTGGGAAAATGTTGGAGTCCATTATTAAAGTAGTAGTAGCAGGACATTTGGAAAAGTAAAATTCGGTCAGGTAGAGTCAGCATGTTCTTATGAAGGAGAAGTCATGTTTGAAAAATTTGCTGGATTTCTTCGAGGATGTAATGAACAGGGTGGATAAAGGGGAAGCAGTGGATGTGGTGTATTTGGACTTCCAGAAGACATTTGGCAAGGTTACTGCACAAGATAAAAGTTCACGGGTTTGGGAGTAATTTATTAGCATGGATAGAGGATTGGCTAACTAACAGAAAACAGAGAGTCGGGATAAATGGTTCATTCTCTGTTTGGCAACCAGTAACTAGTGGGGTGCCGCAGGGATCAGTGCTGGGACCCCAACTATTTACAATCTATATTAACGACTTTGAAGAAGGGACTGAGTGTAACGTAAGCCAAGTTTGCTGACGATACAAAGATGGGAGGAAAAGCAATGTGTGAGGAGGACACAAAAAATCTGCAAAAAGACAGACAGGCTAAGTGAGTGGGAAAAAATTTGGCAGATGGAGTATAATGTTGGAAAGTGTGAGGTCATGCACTTTGACAGAAAAAAAATCAAAAAGCAAGTTATTATTTAAATGGAGAAAGATTGCAAAGTGCCGCAGTACAGCAGGACCTGGGGGTACTTGTGCATGAAACACAAAAGGATAATATGCAGGTACAGCAAGTGATCAGGAAGGTTAATGGTATCTTGGCCTTTATTGCAAAGAGGATAGAGTATAAAAGCAGGGAAGTCTTGCTACAGCTATATAAAAGGTACTGGTGAGGCTACACCTGGAATACTGTGTGCAGTTTTGGTTTCCATATTTACGAAAGGATATACTTGCTTTGGAGGCAGTTCAGAGAAGATTCACTAGGTTGATTCCGGGGATGAGGGGGGTTGACTTATGAGGAAAGGTTGAGTCGGTTAGGGCCTCTATATTGGAATTCAGAAGATCAAGAGGTGATCTTATCGAAACGTACAAGATTATGAGGGGCTTGACAAAGTGAATGCAGAGAGGATGTTTCGCCTGATGGGAGAGACTAGAACTAGAGGGCACAATCTTAGAATAAAGGGCCGCCCATTTAAAACAGAGATGAGGAGAAATTTCTTCTCTCAGATGGTTGTAAAGCTGTGGAATTCACTGCCTCAGAGAGCTGTGGAAGCTGGGACATTGAATAAATTTAAGACAGAAATAGACAGTTTCTGAAGCGATAAGGGAATAAGGGGTTATGGAGAGCGAGCGGGGAAGTGGAGCTGAGTCCATGATCAGATCAGCCATGATCTTATTGAATGGCAGAGCAGGCTCGAGGGGCCATATGGCCTACTCCTGTTCCTATTTCTTATGTTCTTATGTGAAGAGATTTAATTTATTACTGTTCTATTTCATTAATCAGTTAGTTTATTCTTACACTGATGAGTTCAGAGAATTTGATTGACTATTAATCAAAATGTGAAGTGCAGCTTACAAGGGTAATCACTTCACGAAGTTATCACTGTTTCTGGGTAGATTTAAAGTGAAGAAAACACAACTTTGTTTCCTTCTGGACAGCTATATTTTGTACCTTTCTCATATCTTCCAGTCCACCCGACTTGATCCCTACAAGTCTAATCCATGGACATATATCTCCTGTGGTCAAAGTGAAGGGATGGGACAGTTGGGGCTGGGCAAAATTTTGTTCACGAAGTCAGCTACAGATGCTGGTTTTCTGGTAATGCATCAGCAGCTCCTCATTTTTAGTTTCATATAACTTAAAACTAGCAGCTCTCAGTGTAAGAAGAACACTGATGAGTTATCGATTTCCTTATATATCATTATCAAAGGCATTTCTGAGCCTGCAACTCATCTATGAAGCAATGTCCCTTTAAAAACATCCCAATAATGGTGTCTCCTTTTGAGCTCTGGCAATGTAGCCTAGCAGTATACGATAACAGTTAAAGACACAAAGGTCTGGAATTTTAAACCTAAACATGGCATTTCTTTCATTTCTATCACTGTTCACGGAACTCACATGCAAACATTGCTGATATCACTTACAATTGTGTAGTATATCTTGTACCAAATATAAAAGCCTAGAATCCCAATGTGCACAACATTCTTTACAAATTAGAAGATTAACAGCTGTGATGGTGTGGTGTGAATTCCCAATAGAAAGAATTTCCAAAAGGATTTCCAAATGCAAACAAATCTGAAGAGGCGAATTCAGATTGATCTAACTTGGTCCATCAGTGTGATCAACTGAGGCAACGACAGCTTCATTTATTTTTGCTCTTCAACCCCACAGTACATTTTGTGAACAACAGGATGAGGGGTGAGCGACAAGAAATGAGGGGACCTGCTACTCCTGTGTGGTCCAGCTGCTGGGAAGTGTGGAAAATTGATCTGTGTTAATTGATCCCATCAATTTCCCCTCAGCTCCAAAAGGAAAAGCTGCAGTCTTATGCTTAGCATTTCCTTCAACATAATAATTGAAACTCGAAGCTCACAGGGTAATTTTAAACTTTGGGTAATAGTGTAAAATGGCTTATATAAAATTGGCCACCCATTATACACTACTCCCATTCATTTCAAAGGCCCTTCTTGTAATTTCTTTGTGTTCTCACTTTATACTTTTATACGCCAGAGCCATTATTGATTTATTTTGACTTGAGCACCCTTTGTTGTCACCAGAGCTTTTAAGAATAGAAACATAGAAAATAGGTGCAGGAGTAGGCCATTGAGCCCTTCAAGCCTGCACCACCATTCAATGAGTTCATGGCTGAACATGCAACTTCAGTACCCCATTCCTGCTTTCTCGCCATACCCCTTGATCCCCCTAGTAATAAGGACTACATCTAACTCCTTTTTGAATATATTTAGTGAATTGGCCTCAACAACATTCTGTGGTAGAGAATTCCACAGGTTCACCACTCTCTGGGTGATGAAGTTTCTCCTAATCTCAGTCCTAAATGGCTTACCCCTTATCCTTAGACTGTGACCCCTGGTTCTGGACTTCCCCAACATTGGGAACATTCTTCCTGCATCTAATCTGTCTAAACACATCAGAATTTTAAACGTTTCTATGAGATCCCCTCTCATTCTTCTGAACTCCAGTGAATACAAGCCCAGTTCATCCAGTCTTTCTTGATATGTCAGTCCCGCCATCCCGGGAATGAGTCTGGTGAACCTTCGCTGCACTCCATCAATAGCAAGAATGTCCTTCCTCAAGTTAGGAGACCAAAACTGTACACAATACTCCAGGTGTGGCCTCACCAAGGCCCTGTACAACTGTAGTAACACCTCCCTGCCCCTGTACTCAAATCCCCTCGCTATGAAGGCCAACATGCCATTTGCTTTCTTAACCACCTGCTGTACCTGCATGCCAACCTTCAATGACTGATGTACCATGACACCCAGGTCTCGTTGCACCTCCCCTTTTCCTAATCTGTCACCATTCAGATAATAGTCTGTCTCTCTGTTTTTACAACCAAAGTGGATAACCTCATATTTATCCACATTATACTTCATCTACCATGCATTTGCCCACTCACCTAACCTATCCAAGTCACTCTGCAGCCTCACAGCATCCTCCTCGCAGCTCACACTGCCACCCAACTTAGTGTCATCCGCAAATTTGGAAATACTACATTTAATCCCCTCGTTTAAATCATTAATGTACAATGTAAACAGCTGGGGCCCCAGCACAGAACCTTGCGGTATCCCACTAGTCACTGCCTGCCATTCTGAAAAGTACCCATTTACTCCTACTCTTTGCTTCCTGTCTGCCAACCAGTTCTCAATCCACGTCAGCACACTACCCCCAATCCCATGTGCTTTAACTTTGCACATTAATCTCTTGTGTGGAACCTTGTCGAAAGCCTTCTGAAAGTCCAAATACACCACATCAACTGGTTCCCCCCTGTCCACTCTACTGGAAACATTCTCAAAAAATTCCAGAAGATTTGTCAAGCATGATTTCCCTTTCACAAATCCATGCTGACTTGGACCTATCATGTCACCTCTTTCCAAATGCGCTATGACGACATCCTTAATAATTGATTCCATCATTTTACCCACTACCGATGTCAGGCTGACCGGTCTATAATTCCCTGTTTTCTCTCTCCCTCCTTTTTTAAAAAGTGGGGTTACACATTGGATCAGTTCCTATGGAGTGGAGGGTAGCCAGAGTCTATGGAATGTTGGAAAATCACTGTCAATGCATCCGCTATTTCCAAGGCCACCTCCTTAAGTACTTTGGGATGCAGACCATCAAGCCCTGGAGATTTAGCGGCCTTCAATCTCATCAATTTCCCCAACACAATTTCCCGACGAATAAGGATTTCCCTCAGTTCCTCCATCTTACTACACCCTCTGACCCCTTTTATATCCGGAAGGTTGTTTGTGTCCTCCTTAGTGAATACTGAACCAAAGTACTTGTTCAATTGGTCTGCCATTTCTTTGTTCCCAGTTATGACTTCCCCTGATTCTGACTGCAGGGGACCTACATTTGTCTTTACTAACCTTTTTCTCTTTACATATCTATAGAAGGTTTTGTCGTCCATTTTAATGTTCCCTGCAAGCTTCTTCTCGTACTCCATTTTCCCTGCCCTAATCAAACCCTTTGTCCTCCTCTGCTGAGTTCTAAATTTCTCCCAGTCCCCGGGTTCGCTGCTATTTCTGGCCAATTTGTATGCCACTTCCTTGGCTTTAATACTATCCCTGATCTCCCTTGATAGCCACGGTTGAGCCACCTTCCCTTTTTTATTTTTACGCCAGACAGGGATGTACAATTGTAGTTCATCCATGCGGTCTCTAAATATCTGCCATTGCCCATCCACTGTCAACCCATTAAGTATCATTTGCCAATCTATCCTAGCCAATTCACGCCTCATACCTTCAAAGTTACCCTTCTTTCAGTTCTGGACCATCTTCTCTGAATTAACTGCTTCATTCTCTATCCTAATGTAGAATTCCTCCATATTATGGTCACTCTTCCCCAAGGGGCCTCGCACAACGAGATTGCTAATTAATCCTCTCTCATTACACAACACCCAGTTTAAGATAGCCTCGCCCAGAGTTGGTTCCTTGACATATTGGTCTAGAAAACCATCCCTTATGCACTCCAGGAAATCCTCCTCCACCGTATTGTTTCCAGTTTGGTTAGCCCAATCTATATGCATATTAAAGTCATCCATGATAACTGCTGCACCTTTATTGCATGCACCCCTAATTTCCTGTTTGATGCCCTCCCCAACATCACTACTACTGTTTGGAGGTACACAACTCCCACTAGCGTTTTCTGCCATTTGGTATTCCGTAGCTCCACCCATACCGATTCCACATCATCCAAGCTAATGTCTTTCCTTACAATTGCATTAATTTCCTCTTTAACCAGGAACGCCACCCCGCCTCCTTTTCCTTTCTGTCTATCCTTCCTAAATGCTGAATACCCTTGGATGTTGAGTTCCCAGCCTTGGTCACCCTGGAGCCATGTCTCCATGATGCCAACCACATCGTATCCGTTAACTGCTATCTGCACAGTTAATTCGTCCACCTTATTCCGAATACTCCTCGCATTGAGGCACAGAGCCTTCAGGCTTGTCTTTTTAATGCACGTAGACCCTTTAGAATTTTGCTGCAGAGTGGCCCTTTTTGTTTTTTGCCTTGGATTTCTCTGCCTTCCACTTTTACTCATCTCCTTTTTGTCTTTTGCTTCTGTCTCCATTTTGTTTCCCTCTGTCACCCTGCATTGGTTCCCATTCCCCTGCCATATTAGTTTAACTCCTCCCCAACAGCACTAGCAAACACTCCTCCTCGGACATTGGTTCTGGTCCTGCCTAGGTGCAGACCGTCCGGTTTGTACTGGTCCCACCTCTCCCAGAACCGGCTCCAATACCCCAGGAATTTGAATCCCTCCCTGCTGCACCACTGCTCAAGCCACGTATTCATCTGAGCTATCCTGCGATTCCTACTCTGACTAGCACGTGGCACTGGTAGCAATCCCGAGATTACTACTTTTGAGGTCCTACTTTTTAATTTAGCTCCTTAAATTCGTCTCGTAGGACCTCATCCCGTTTTTTACCTATATCGTTGGTACCAATGTGCAGAACGACAACTGGCTGTTCACCCTCCCTTTTCAGAATGTCCTGCACCCGCTCCGAGACACCCTTGACCCTTGCACCAGGGAGGCAACATACCATCTTGAAGTCTCTGTTGCGGCCGCAGAAACGCCTATCTATTCCCCTTATAATTGAATCCCCTATCACTATCGCTCTCCCACTTTTTCCTGCCCTCCGCAGCAGAGCCAGCCACGGTGCCATGAACTTGGCTGCTGCTGCCCTCCCCTGATGAGTCATCCCCCTCAACAGTTTCAGAAATAGGAGCAGGAGTAGGCCTTATAAGCTCCTTGAACCTACTCTGCCGTTCTAGAAGATCATGGAGGAACTTTTAAATCCAATCCACTTCCCCGCCCTATCCACATATCCCTTGATTCCTTGAGTGCCCAAAATATCCATCTATCTCAGTCTTAAATATACTCATCGACTGAGCATCCACAGCCATCTGGGGTAGAGAATTCCAAAGATTCACAACCCTCTGAGTGAAGAAATTTCTCCTCATCTCAGTCCTAAATGGCTGACGTCTTATCCTGAGACTATGCCCCCCTAGTCTAGCCTCTCCAGCCAGGGGAAACAGCCTCTCTCAACATCTACCCTGTGAAGCTCTCTCAGAATTCTATATATTTCAATGAGATCACCTCTCATTTTTCTAAACTCAAGAGTATAGGCCCATTCCACCCAATCTCTCATCAGAAAGCCCTCTCAGGAATCAATCTGGTGAACCTGGCAAGTATATCCTTCCTTAGGTAAGGAGACCAAAACTGTGCATAGTACTCGAGGTGAGGTCTCACTAAAGCCTTATATAATTGCAGCAAAACTTCCTGGAAGCCAAATTCAATAAGGCCCAAAAGCAGGCATGGGATAGCGATGCATGATCTGCCCGCACCAATGAAAGGGATGCAGGCAGATTAAATTTGTGCTGCCTGCTCATTATGATTGAAGCGCTGAGCCCAGCACTAAACGTGCTGCTGGTTGGCTCAGTGCTCAGCAGGAGGCCCAATATTGTGGGAAGTGTGATCTGTATTTAAAGGTTGCCTGCAGAGTGAAACACTGTCTTTACTTCTTAAAGGGGAGGTGCTTTGAGAAAGAAGCATCTCATTCTAACTAGCTAAGCAGAGGGGAAGTTAATTTAATTGTGAAGATACTCACACGTTTGTAGAGCTGTTGCATTGTGAGTGGCCTAGCCAGTCATGTGATATTCACAAAACTCAATAAAACCCCAGTCAGTTGAGTCTAGGTCATCCACGATGAGATATACAGTTGTGAGCCTCGTGGATGAACTGCTAATGTGTGGTGTGATTGTTAAACCTCTGCTAATAAACCAACTAGTTCTTAAGAATTCATAGTAACATGTTGCTATTAAGCAAAGAACCCATGAAGCAAATACATTACAGTTAGCAATGTCACAACAGGGCAGATAAAGTGCACCTCGGTTCTCAACGCAACACTGCAGGGGGTCGATAGGAGACAGATCCTTTACACGCAGTACCTGCTGTACGAAGGCAATGGGAGCAGATGGCTGAAGCGGTCAGTGCCACTAGTCTTTCCCCAGGACCAGGATCCAATGCTGCAAGAGGTTTTATTGGCCTAACACAAGTGGTCAAGGTCAGTGAATGCATCTTCAAATGCTGTATCCCATCAACTGCACTACTAGCCTCACACACTACTCATTGCATCACACCCCCATCACTCACCTACCAACAATCTCTATCAATCACGACTCATACCTCATATTCATAGCTTCACCTCACCTTCACACACTTATCACGCAAGCCTCACATCCACCATCATCATAAGCAGTCTCTCAGACTGAGGATGACTTGCTTCCACTCTAAGGTAAGTTTTCAGGTGACTGAGGAGTCCAATGCGGGACCTACAATCTCTGTCACAAGTGGGACAGACAGTGGTTGAAGGAAAGGGTGGGTGTGGAGCCTGGATTGATGCACGCTCCTTCCGCTGTCTACACTTGGTTTCTGCTTGCTCTCGGCGATGGGACAAGAGGTGCTCAGCGCCATTCCGGATGCTCTTGCTCCACTTTGGGTGGTCGTGGGCCAGGGATTCCCAGGTGTCAGTGGGGATGTTGCACTTTATCAAGGAGGGTTTGAGGGTGTCCTTAAAGCGTTTCCTCTGCCCACCTGGGGCTCACCTGCCGTGTTGAAGCTCCGCGTAGAGCGCTTGTTTGGGAGTCTCGTGTCGGGTATGCGGACGATGTGGCCTGCCCAACGGAGCTGATCGAGCTTTTGTCCTGCCAATGGATTTGCAGGATCTTGCGGAGGCAGCGTTGTTGGTACTTCTTCAGCGTTTTACATTTTACATCTTCCACACAATGACAGCTATTGAATCATGACAGGCACATCACCCAAACACAATGCACCACACTCACTGACAAACTTCCCTTTCTCTTGTAGGCCAAACTGGTGCATAACAGGCACCAGCAGGAGCTAACAAATGAGGGCAAACACAACTGCAGAATCTGACCCAGCTGGAGGAGATGGTGCTATAGAAAATTGGAGGGGCCATGGCGATCGGCGAGGCTGAAAGTATCGATGATGGCATACTCATACCTAATCCTATTTCTCATGTCCCACTTCCCTCTCATCCCACAATCTCCTCTTATTTACAAGCTGCTGATGTAAGCATACACATCTTGTTTTCCTCCCCTTCTCTCAGCACAACCTTGTGCCTTTCTCCTTTCAGATGCCCTAGAACTGCCACCAGCCGAGCCTGGTCAGGAAGCAGTAGAGGAGGAGAGTGATAGAGAAGAAAAGAGGCACCGTCACTTGATCTGACACTCCCAGGCACCAGCTCAAAAAATGTCACTGTATGAAACTTAGAGGGTAGTGTAGAGGTGGGATCTGCACATGGTGAGTCACGAGTAGGCTAAAGCCAGGATAGGGGGAAAGCGTGGCACAAGTGCCAGCTCCCTAGAGGGCGAGGGCACACATGGGTTTTGTTGGAGAGAATCTGAAGACATCAATGCAGCACCTTCAGAACAAGGGTGATGGGCATGCACACAGAAATGCTTAGGCCTGCCAGAGAGCCTTTTGTCACTGTCAAGGAGCATGGAGGAGTCTGGCGACAACCTTGCACGGGGCTTTGTGTAGAGCTTTTAGCCTATGATTTCCAGGATAGAAGTGATGGGCAACTCCATAACAACACTAATGTACCTAACCATGATGCAGGGTCTGATGAGCAATATCTCAGCTTCCATTGCAGAACAAGCAGAACTGACCCAACGTCAGAGTGCTGCAGTGGAAGCTCATACTTCTGCCATGCAAGCTCAGACTGCTGCCACCATGACTGGGTTTGAGCGTGGAAAGGGGCTTGTAGGGTGTTACAGCAGCCCTCCAATCTGTCCTCCAACAGATGGCTAGGAATGCCCAGGCGCTGCCCCGGGGAGGTAGCTCTGTGGAGCACGAACCTCATGTCCTCTCACAGGATGACAGCATTCATACTTCCACCAGTGCCACTCTGCTAATGCCATGACAGTTGCCTATCAGCCAGCCAGCCCAGACTACTGCCTCCCATGCTGAGGTGGTGCAGTCTACAGCCGGCTCTTCCATGCCCAGTGCTGCTCGAAGTCATCTGCAAGACTATCGGCAGTGTCCCCCACAGAAAGTCAGCAGCCTTCCACCAGCTGTGCTGCAGCCACTGGGGTAGCATTTCATAGAAGCACTAGAATAGGCAAATGCACATGAAAGACAAACACTAAAGGAATGCACAAGAGTGACTAGTTGACTTTGTAATGTAATATTGGAATTAATCATTTATAAATTATGTTTGAAATGCTTGTCTTATGATGGCTTTCATTTCACATTGTGGCCAAGAGGACGCTGTGAAGTTCCGTGACAGAGGGATGGTAAGATGTTTAAGTGGTGAGCAACAGGGATCTGAGGTTTCATTCAGGGGAACCGGAGTCACAGACAACCCATCCGGAACGGGGATTTGCAGGTTGCCTCCTCCTCCTCCTGAGCTGGTCGTGGAACCCATGGTGGCAAGGGCTGTGCCTCATGATGGTCAAGTTGTGGATGATGCAGCAGACCACCATGAATTGGGACACCCGCCCCGGCGATTTCAAGAGGGCTCCTCATGAGCGGTGAAGGCAGCAGAACCGTTGCTTGAGCACCCTGATGGTCTGCTTGATGAGATTCCTTGTAACAGCATAGCTATCATTATATGATTGCTGGCCACGAATGGTGGGGTTGTGGAGGGAGTCATCAATGCCGTGTAGAGTGGATAGCTCTTATGGCCAAGCAGCTACCCTCAGGTTTGACATGGTGGCTCGAAGATTATTGGCACACCAAACTGGCGCAGGGTGAAGGCATCATGACTGCTGCTAGGATACCGGGCATTCATCATCAAGATGTGCTGGGTGTGGTCACACACCAATTGCACATTAAGTGAGTAGTATATTGTGGTTACGTAATATCTCAGCATTGATGTGTGGCGCCCACAAAGCCATGAGTGTACAGTCAATGGCGCACTACACCACGGGGAAACCAGATATCCTGGCGAAGCCACGTGCACGCTCTTCCTGGCTCTCTCCATTGAGAGAGAAGACATTGGGCTAGACTTTCCAGAGAGCCCCTCAATGCCCGATTGCCCGGCCAGAAAAATGCTAACGTTTTGCAAGTAACGCTGGCAAAAATTTCCATTATTAAGTTAAAAATAATCGCCTGGCGAGAAAATGGATTATTCTCGACAGTTAAAGGGGAAATTAAGTGAAACGGGCAGTTCTTAAAACATTTTTTTTAATTTAGTCTGAGGCTGTGGTTGGGCCTCAGACTTAAAAAAAAAAAAATTTCACAAAAAAAGTTGAAAAACATTCCCAAGACACTTTTACACCTAATCGTCATTTTATAATTAAAAATATATAAATAAAGAACCTTAACTTACCTTTCTTGCAAAGTACTGACCTACTGCCCTGTTTAAGCAGCTTTCACAGGGCGGTTCCCTTGGCGATCTGGACAAGCTTCTGTTGAGGCCAAACTTACGCCCTGCCGATTTTCTCGGCGGTGTAAGTCGGCAGATTGGTCCCGGTGGGCATTTTGAAATTTGGGCTGTACCATTAAAAAACTAAGGGGGAAACTTTCACCGGATGGTTTCTCTAGCAAAAACAGTAGTACCACTGAGAAAATTGCCGAAAACCCGCCAAAAATGATGGTGACAGTTTAGCCCAATGTGGATGGTGGAAAGGCTTTGGGGAATCAGGAGGTGAAACACTCATTGTGGAATACCCAGCCTTTGACCTGCTCTTGTAGACACAATATTTATGTGGCTGGTCTGGTTAAGTTTCTGCTCAATGGTGACCCCCTCCCCAGGATGTCGATGGTGGGGGATTTGACGATGGTAATACCATTGAATGTCATGGGGGGGGGGGTGGTTAGACTCTTTCCTGTTGGAGATGGCGGGAACGTTTCTTGCCACTCATTAGCCCAAGTCTGAATGTTGTCCAGGTCTTGCTATATGTGGGCACGGACTGCTTCATTATCTGAGGAGTTGCGAATAAAACGGAGTACTGTGCAATCATCAGCAAACATCCCCACTTCTGACCTTATGATGGAGGGAAGGTCATTGATGAAGCAGCTGAAGATAGTTGGGCCCAGGACACTGTCCTGAGGAACTCCTGCAGTGATGTCCTGGGGCTGAGATAATTGGCCTCTAACAATCACAACCATTTTCCTTTGTGCTAGGCATGAATCCAGCCAGTGGAGAATTTTACCCTGATTCCCAAAGAGTTTTATATTTACTGTACTGTGCGGCTGCCTTGCAACTCAAAATAGGGTGCGGCAAAACTTGTCCCTGTAGCAGTTAGATATATAATTACAATTGGTACACAGAAGCAACTACTGCGTTTCTCCAACCAAATCGGTGTGTAACAAATTTCCAACTCCTCATTTGTGGTAGTGCAATCCACGAGTACAACCAAACACACCGCTCTCTTCCAGAACACTAGATTTTTGGTTGTCGGCGAAAACGGTAGTTTTACCCCAAAATTACCATTTTCGCTGCACTTCCATTTTTAGGCCTAAATTTCGGCCTTTACGTCCATCGGTAAAGTCGGCATTGTACGAGCATCTGTGGCGCGAGTTTCGGCATCTTTCGTCCGAGGCTGGTAGCGCTGCGAGAGGCCTTGGGCGGGTGGGGGGGGGGGGGGGGGGGGAATTGCAAAATGCATTCAAAAAACATTCACAAAACCCTGACCTACTAAATCGCTGAAAAATAATAAAAAAATAAAAACTTTAACTTACCTTTTTTGCAGGTCTTCATACTTGCTGGCAGGGCTGCACCGACAGGTTTGCCTGTCGATATTCTGGGAGTGGCGAAGAGTGTCGAAAGTACGACATAACGCAATCCGTGGCGTTGCACGTCGGCGCACCCCTCCCCAGCAGTACGTGGAAGAGCCGCGGCAAGGTGCCCGAAGATCCCGCCGACTGGGTTTTCGCCGCGGAGGGTCAAGTCGCAGCGAAAACCCAGTCGCAAAGTCGGCAAAAATCTAGCCCCTAGAATGTAATGTGGCAATGTTCAGAGTCCTGCAGCAACACACACATTCAGAGTGCTGGCAGTTCTGTGCAGCAGTGCAGACTGTTGAAACCAAATGCAGCAGGGGTTAAATTGGGCAGTGTAATGCCTGTTTTCCAAGCCTAAAGCCCCAAAATGGCAGGAAGCGTGCACATATTGGAAGAGTGCCGCCTGCCATATTGGGTAAGAGATGTCCTTTACCCATACTGGAAGCAAGCTTTAGGCACCTTGCACATGAAAATAAGAGGCCTAACGCCTGCTTTAGGTTCTTGCTGCAACACTAATTTGCCCTGAAGCAGCAAGCGCTGACTTGAAGCACTGACCTCTCCAGCCTCCTTCCACAGCACCGTCTTTTACTATAGGGAGGTCCGAGGCCCAATTACCCTGTGCACAGTGGGGAGGATGCAAAAATAGGCCTCTCGAATTTCTTCCCCAGCATCTCTAAATTAAAGTACTGAAGTGTGAATTTTGCCCAAGTATTAATGTAATAGCAGATCATTCAAACTGACAATTTTGGAGAATGTTTTAGTCATCGGGGTGAAGGATGTCAGTGCTGGGAATGGAACAATTATCCAAGTTGGAACTATAAGCAGACTTTCTCTGCACCAACAAGCTACTTTACTCACACTTCAAAAAATACTCCCTGTTACAATGTATTTTTTGCTTTGAGCAAACCCATTCCAATGAATTTGGATCATTTGCAATTGTCTGATTTTTTTTTTTTAAAGTCACTTAAAGACTAATGATATTAATATTTAGTCAAAACATCAGTCACTGAGTATGTGATATTTATTCCTCTAAAGGTGCACCCATTAGGAAAAGCCATTTTCTTTGTTGGCAAATAAGCAGCAGTGCTCTGGAGAAACCCACTGACAGCCAACAAACCCTGTTGACAAAACAAACACCTCTTTTCATTCACACATTAACTTCTAACAACAAAGGAATATCAATGAATGTGTTAAGATAGAACTAAAGTATGATGATGAAGAACCCAGCATTACTGTTGCTTTGTTTTTCATTCTATTATTTTTTAAATTCTCCACCCCCTTCCCTGACCAATAAGGCTGACAAGCAACAGGGCATTCCCTACCCAAAAGGACAGAGGCAGTGTACTCCCAAACAGCAGAGAGGCAACATAACATAAGAATTAGGTGCAAGAGTAGACCATACGGCCCTTGAACCTGCTCCACTATTCAATAAGATCATGGCTGATCTTCAACCTCAACTCCACTTTCCTGCCTGATCTTCATATCCCTTGATTTCCCTAGAGTCCAAAAATCTATATCTCAGTCTTGAATATACTCAATGATTCAGCATTCAGAGCTCTTTAGGGTAGAGAATTCCAAAGATTCACAACCCTTAGAGTGAAGAAATTCTACCTCATCTCAGTCTTAAATGGCTTATCCTAAGACTATGCGCCCCCCCAGTTCAAGACTCTCCAGTCAGGGGAAACGAGCTCTCAGCATCTACCCTGTCAATCCCCCTCAGAATCTTATGGGGCCGAAATTGTCGCTCTCCTTATGGCCTATTACCACCGCAAATCGGCGGCCACGTTGGAATGGCCGCTGATAGCCCAGTTGCTCTCCCGAGTTTTTTCGGTGGTGCCTCAATCCCCCCCCTACTGCTCCACTGTTGCCAATCCATTTTAAGCGTGTCATCACCATGCACACCGTCGATCTAGTCCCCCGACAGCGACATTCCCCTCCGAAAATCTTCGGCCCGCCCAGCGGTGCCAAAAAATTTTTTTTTTATCCCGGTGGTCCAGTGAGGCTGTGGCCTTCTGCAATGTTGGCACGGCTTCCCTTAAAGAGGAAGATGCACTCCCGCTGCCGCCATGTTTTTTTTTGTCGGCCCGACAACATAAGAACATAAGAATTAGGAACAGGAGTAGGCCATCTAGCACTTCGAGCCTACTCCGCCATTCAAAAAGATCATGGCTGATCTGGCCGTGGACTCAGCTCCAATTACCCGCCCTCTCCCCGTAACTCTTAATTCCCTTATTGGTCAAAAATCTATCTATCTGTGACTTGAATACATTCAATGAGCTAGCCTCAACTGTTTCCTTGGGCAGAGAATTCCACAGATTCACAACCCTCTGGGAGAAGAAATTCCTTCTCAACTCGGTTTTAAATTGGCTCCCCCGTATTTTGAGGCTGTGCCCCCTAGTTCTAGTCGTCTCTGCACCCCCTCCAAAGCCAGTATATCCTTCCTTAAGTAAGGTGAACAAAACTGCACGCAGTACTCCAGGTGCAGCCTTACCAATACCCAAACAGTTGCAGCAGGACCTCCCTGCTTTTGTACTCCATCCCTCTCACAATGAAGGCCAACATTCCATTCGCCTTCCTGATTACCTGCTGCAGTTGCAAACTAACTTTTTGGGATTCTTGCACAAGGACCCCCAGGTCCTTCTGCACCTCAGCATGTTGTAATTTCTCCCCATTCAAATAATATTCCCTTTTACTGTTTTTTTTCCCCCAAGGTGGATGACCTCACACTTTCCGACATTGTATTCCATCTGCCAAACCTTAGCCCATTCGTTTAACCTATCCAAATATCTTTGCAGCCTCTCTGTGCCCTCTCCACAACCCGTTTTCCCACTAATCTTTGGGTCATCTGCAAATTTTGTTACACTACACTCTGTCCCCTCTTCCAGGTCATCTATGTATATTGTAAACAGTTGTGGTCCCAGCACCGATCCCTGTGGCACACCACTAACCACCGATTTCCAACCCAAAAAGAACCCATTTATCCCGGCTCTCTGCTTTCTGTTCGCCAGCCAATTCTCTATCCATGCTAATACATTTCCTCTGACTCCGCGTACCTTTATCTTCTGCAGTAGTGTGTGGCACCTTACCGAATGCCTTTTGGAAATCTAAATACACCACATCCATCGGTACACCTCTATTCACCATGCTCGTTATATCCTCAAACAATTCCAGTAAATTAGTTAAACATGATTTCCCCTTCATGAATCCATGCTGTGTCTACTTGATTGCACTATTCCTATCTAGATGTCCCGCTATTTCTTCCTTAATGATAGTTTCAAGCATTTTCTCCACTACCGGCCTATAGTTACCTGCCTTTTGTCTGCCCCCTTTTTTTAAACAGAGGCGTTACATTAGCTGCTTTCCAATCCGCTGGTACCTCCCTAGAGTCGAGAGAATTTTGGTAGATTATAACGAATGCATCTGCTATAACTTCCGCCATCTCTTTTAATACCCTGGGATGCATTTCATCAGGACCAGGGGACTTGTCTACCTTGAGTCCCATTAGCCTGTCCAGCACTACCCCCTAGTGATAGTGATTGTCTCAAGGTCCTCCCTTCCCACATTCCTGTGACCAGCAATTTTTAGCATGGTTTTTGTGTCTTCCACTGTGAAGACCGAAGCAAAATAATTATTTAAGGTCTCAGCCATTTCCACATTTCCCATTATTCAATCCCCCTTCTCATCATCTAAGGGACCAACATTTACTTTAGTCACTCTTTTCCGTTTTATATATCTGTAAAAGCTTTTACTATCTGTTTTTATGTTTTGCGCAAGTTTACCTTTGTAATCTATCTTTCCTTTCTTTATTGCTTTTTTAGTCATTCTTTGCTGTTGTTTAAAATTTTCCCAATCCTCTTGTTTCCCACTAACCTTGGCCACCTTATACGCATTGGTCTTTGATTTGATACTCTCCTTTATTTCCTTGGTTATCCACGGCTGGTTATCCCTTCTCTTACTGCCCTTCTTTTTCATTTTTGTTGCGCACTATGAAAGAGCTCCTTAAAAGTCCTCCACTGTTCCTCAATTGTGCCACTGTTTAGTCTGTGTTTCCAGTCTACTTTCGACAACTCTGCCCTCATCCCACTGTAATCCCCTTTGTTTAAGCATAGTACGCTCGTTTCTGACACAACTTCCTCACCCTCAATCTGTATTACAAATTCAACCATACTGTGATCACTCATTCCGAGAGGATCTTTTACTCGGAGATCGTTTATTTTTCCTGTCTCATTACACAGGACCAGATCTAAGATAGCTTGCTCCCTTGTAGGTTCTGTTACATACTGTTCTAAGAAACAATCCTGTATGCATTCTATGAATTCCTCCTCCAGGCTACCCCGTGCAATTTGAGTTGACCAATCGATATGCAGGTTAAAATCCCCCATGACTACTGCCATTCCTTTTTCACATACCTCCATTATTCCCTTGATTATTGCCCGCCCCATGAAGTTATTATTTGGGGGCCTATAAACTACGCCCACTAGCGACTTTTTCCCCTTACTATCTCTAATCTCCACCCACAATGATTCAACATTTTGTTCATTAGAGCCAATATCGTCTCTCACAAGTGCCCTGATATCATCCTTTATTAACAGAGCTACTCCACCTCCTTTCCCTTCTTGTCTATCTTTCCGAATTGTCAGATACCCCTGTATGTTTAATTCCTAGTCTTGGCCACCCTGCAACCATGTTTCTGTAATGGCCACCAAATCATACCCATTTGTAATGATTTGTGCCGTCAACTCATTTACTTTATTTCGAATGCTGCGTGCATTTAGGTAGAGTGTTTTAATCCTAGTTTTTAAACCATGATTTTTAGTTTTGACCCCTCCTGCAGCCCCTTTATATTCAGTGGCCCTTTTTGTTTTTTGCCTTGGGTTTCTCTGCCCTCCACTTTTACTCATCTCCTTTCTGTCTTTTGCTTTTGTCTCCTTTTTGTTTCCCTCTGTCTCCCTGCATTGGTTCCCATCCCCCTGCCATATTAGTTTAACTCCTCCCCAACAGCACTCGCAAACACTCCCCCAAGGACATTGGTTCCGGTCCTGCCCAGGTGCAGACCGTCCGGTCTGTACTGGTCCCACCTCCCCCAGAACCTGTTCCAATGCCCCAGGAATTTGAATCCCTCCCTGCTGCACCACTGCTCAAGCCACGTATTCATCTGAGCTATCCTGCGATTCCTACTCTGACTAGCACGTGGCACTGGTAGCAATCCAGAGATTACTACTTTTGAGGTCCTACTTTCTAATTACGCCCCCTGGTTCGGCTGGGCCGCCAACTGGCAGCCTGGCACCCTCTTCTGGGTGCCAGGCCGCTGGCCTGGCCAAAACCCTCCCTGGTAGCCCAGTGACCCAAAGTTAAAAATCCCCTTTAAGTGAAGGGGAGAGCCGTGGCGACATTGTGATGATGTCATTAGGGCGGTGACTCCCCTCTGCATCCAACCTCCGCCTCTCAGGTGTTGTCACTGTCACCATTTTGATTTAGTTCCGGATGCATGGAAAAAAAACAACAAAGAGCCGACTGTTGCACAAGAGTCAACCTGAACCACAGCTGCGGTAAAAACCATGGAAACGAAACGGGAGCGTTCTGTTTCGGGCGGGGGACAATTTCTACCCCTATTTGTTTCAATGAGATCACTTCTCATTCTTAGAAACTCCAGCGAGTATAGGTCCATTCTACTCAATCTCCCCTCATAGGACAACCCTCTCATCCCAGGCACCAATCTAGTGAACCTTTGTTGCACCGCCTCCCAGGTAAGTAGATCCTTCCTCAGATAAGGAGACCAAAACTGTGCACGGTACGCTAGGTGTGGTCTCACCAAACCCCTGTACAATTTGCAAAACTTCCTCACTCTTGTACTCCAAACCCCTTACAATAAAGGCCAACATGCAACATGCCTTCGTTATTGCATGCTGTGCCTGCATGCTAACTTTGTGTTTCCTGTACAAGGACACCTAAATCTCTCTGAACACCAACAATTAATAGTTTGTCACCATTTTAAAAATATTTTGCTTTTCTATTTTTCCTATCAAAGTGAATAACTTCATATTTCCCCACATTATACCCCATCTGCCACCTTATTGCCCACTTACTTAACCTGTCTATATCCCTTTGCAGGCTCTTTGTGTCCTCCTCACAGCTTATGTTCCCACCTAGCTTTGTATAGTCAGTAAACTTGGATACATAACACTTGGTCCCTTCATCTAAGTCATTAATATAAATTGTAAATAGCTGAGGCCCAAGCACTGATCCTTGTGCCGCCCCACTAGTTACAGCCTGCCAACCTGAAAATGGCAACCTATTCCCACACCATTTTTCAAACAACTTGCCACTCAGAGGCCAGAGAGGTGATTCACTCTCAAGCGAATTATTATCCTTCAGTTATGATGGCAGGCGGGCAAGCGCAATCTCAGGCATCATTTCATTCCCTGGTTTACAGAACTGACAAGACTATCTACTCCTAAACTATACACTACCTCCAAGTGAAGGAGTGAGACTGCTGACTGACTGACTCCCCATTTACCAACCAAGAGGGCAGAGGGACAATTTGTTACCAACCTGTGGAAGTGCCATTCTTGATCAGATGTAAGGAGATGCGTGGGAACACTTTAGCGTAACTTGCAGTGTTATTTTCTCTCTCTTCTTCTGAAAAATGCTTCATGAACATTCAACATGCTGAAAGGTTTGTTGTGTGGGGAATTGCAGTCCCAATGAGTGGCACAGTGTGTTGCTGATAGTCATAAAGAATGTGTCTTAATTCCTACTGTTTTGGGGAGAATCTTAAAATGATAAAATCATTCCATTTTGATATTTGCTTGGAAATGCTTTATCATCCCTGTAAAGCAGTAAACACGGAGTGCTTCGATAGTCTTGGTGCAAATCCTGATAACAAAAGAAAACTACTGTAACAAGGTTTAATTGTCACACCTCTTCTTTGTCAATCATGACACTTGAAGAGTAAAGTTTAATGGCATTTAATGAACGCAGTAGTTATCTTTTATCCAGAAAAAAGTCAAGTAAAAAAGGTTATTTGATTGAAGTCAAAAACAACAATTTGAAAGGCATTTGCTGGAGAATATAAGACAACAAATTGCCACAGAAAGCAACTGGCCTAAAGTGCTTGAAGTCAAAAGCACTGTATAGGAGCTTGAAGCACAAAACCAGTCAACCGTTTTGTCTGATTGAATATGCCCCTAAAATCTGTCTGGCTGGTTACTTATGCAGAAGAAACACAGCTAGCTATATAATTAGATGCTGAGCAAAGAAAATGCTGATGTTAGCTGTTGGGAAAGGACTCCAACTTTTCTTGGGTCTACATATACAGCTGAAAACAATGATAAATCCAGCAATTGCTTTCCAAGAAACCTTACTTTTGCATCAGCATTATGCTCGGATCAGGACTTCTCAATACCGAATAGAAAAAGATAGCTGAATTTTCAAAGATAAGTCCCGCTCGATGGAAGCACGGATAAAAGTCTGGAGGTCTGCGCACCCAATTTATGATGCTGATAATTTTTCTTTTAATGACATGAAAATCAGGCATGCTACAAACAGACGCGCTGACCTTGACTGTCTGATCTGTGGTCCTGATGAACGAGGCTCTGTTTGACCAGCTGGGTTGAGATTGAACTCAAGTTTTGGGCAAATTGTCAGGAAGGGGACCGAGCTGTGAACTAGGGAATGTCGACTTACCTAGTCCAAAAGCTGGGACAGGAACCGCACACTTACAGGTCGAATCTGGAGTCCAAAGACAGGTGACAAAGGCTCATGTGAGCAAAATGGAGGTGGTCCCAATAAAATGCATTGGCCAACCTCAAAATGAATAGGGAAGAGGTCATGATCCTCCCTGACTCCCCACTGATGTCAGGAGTGGAACCTCTGAAAATTTGTGTTTCTCGAATCTTTCTATGGTGTGCTAATGTTATCATTTCGAGGAATAGTATTTCCTATATGTCAGCCAGTTGTGCAAATGATCATTTCAATTTACAAGAATTCAGTTGTTATTGCTTGATTACATGTTTGTATTTTACCAATTATAGAGGTTCCCTTATTTTTGACGAAGCTCAATGAGTATGCATTGCATTCAAAAGAAACTTTCATCTATGTGTGCATTTCCCTATTCCAGATAACTTAGCAGGTAAACACACTCCATGGTGTACTACTAGGTAGACTGACCAAAAGATAGCGACCTCAATCCCTGGTCTGTGCTTACTTAATAAACCAATCTTAGCCAAGCTGTGATGGAGTTCAAGCATGCCTCTGGGCTGGGGTAAAAAAAGGTCAACCAGGGTTCTCATTCCAGGACACTGGCTTTTGACCCTTGCTATGGTAGGTATGTGTATTGACAGGATCAGGAGCAACTATGGTGCCCCAAACAGGTCAAATAACCTGCCAATAGATAGCATAGATTCGCAAGTGAGCACTGGCTACATGAATGAGACAACAACAGAAAACCCACGGAACTGTACTTCAACTTTCTCCATACATTTGGGAGTAGATAGCCTGTCAGTTCTTTAAACTAGGGAATTAAGTGCTGCCTGAGAATGAGCTGCCTGCCGATCATCTTGACCGAAGGATTAAATATATTTTGAGAGCAAGTTACCATATGGGAGTGTCTGCCTCGCTCCTTTTTGGTAGGGAATACCCTGTAGCTTGTCAGCCCTTTTGGTCAGGAAGGGGGTGAACATTTTTTTGTAACGTAAAGTAGAATGAAAAACAAAGCAACAACAATGTTGAGTTCATAAGGGAGGACAAGGTGGAGAAACTAGAAAAAGTATATATCGTACTGTGCCTGGGCACCAAGTCAAGTCTTTAATCAAGACAATAGTACAAAGATGAAGTTCTGAGCAGAACAGCTGACATGCAGCAAGTGATCTTCTAGAATATTCTTAAGAAAGACTCCAGTATACTTTTTGTAATAATCTGGCATAAATCCAAGGCCTTACTGCAAACTCCTTTGGATTATTATGGGGCACTCCTATTTTGTCCACTGACATCCTGCATAAATAATATTAAAATAACATGACTAATTCTCAGAGGCTGAAACACACTGGCTCCTTTATTGCACAAATCAGTTATCTTCAAACAAATGGCTTTCGTTTTCCATTGAGGTTGCAGTCAGACTTTAAATTTACAAAAATATGCTGCACACTTTACCAGTAAATAGATGTACCATGAATGTGCAAATTATCCCACAAATGATGGGGATTGAGCGGGATTGTCAATCCTCTCAGAGATTGTTGAATACACTGTTTATTCCACAAATGAGGTAACGCACAGAACTACGAGCAATGCAGTTGTACGTTGTAAAGATCTGCTTCACAAGTGGAGCAGCGCTGTTTTCCAAAAACCTCCTCTGGAATATTTCGGTTAAACATTGATATTGCGGCCCTGACACAGCTCCTGGGGCACTGAATCATAGAATGGTTACAGCACAGAAAGCAGCCATGCAACCCATGGAGCCCATGCCAGCTCTCTTAAGAGCACCTCAGCTGGTCCCACTCCCCGCCCTTTTCCCGTAGCCCTGCAATTTTTTTCCTTCAGGTACTTATCCAACTCCCTTTTGAAAGCCACGATTGAATCTGGCTGCACTACCCTTTCAGGCAGTGCATTAGGTGTCGTGACTGACTGACTGACTAGGTGTAGTCTACAGACCATCTAATAGTGGAAGGGAGATGGAGGAAGAAATATCCAGACAAATTAGGGAAATGAGTAAAAAAACATAGAATAATAATCATGGGGGATTTCAACTGCCCTGATAATAATTGGATAGGAGAGACTGGATAAAGGGAATAAGGGTTTCTACAATGTGCACAGGACTCCTTTCTAAACCAATATGTAAAAAGCTCAACAAGGGAAGATTTGCTACTGGATCTAGTAATGGGGAATGAACCAGAGCAGATAATAGAAGTAAAAGTAGGGGAACATTTAGGGAATAATGACCAGAATATAATATGCTTTAAGATGATAATTGAGAAGGATATAATTATCATGAAAACCAGGGTAATAGATTGGAGAAAAGCTGATTTTGAAGTGCTGAGAATAGAACTTGGGAAAATAAAATGGGCAATATTGGCCAAAAAAAATGATGTAGAGCAATGGGAAACATTTAAAATGGTGTTCAACAGAGTGCAGGAATAATATATTCTGCTCAAATGAAAGAACAAACTAAACACGAATGAGACTCCATGGATGAATAAAGCCAGAAGGGAACAATTGATGGCAAGGAAAGAGGCGTCCATTAAGCACATAGATGGCAGGGGATGCATGATAAGGGAGAATACAAAATGATTAGGAGATAAGTCAAGAAAACAATTAGGAAGGCAAAGAGGAACTATGAAATTAAACTATCAAGGAACATAAAACAAAATAGTAAAATATTTTACAGGCACATCAATTAACAAAAGGTTGGGATGGGAATAGGGCCATTAAGGGTAATATCACAGGTAACGAGAGAGATGCAAAAATATTAAATAATTATTTAGCTTCAGTATTTACCAGGGAGATAGAACAGGTGGACATGACATTGGATGATGAGATTAGTAATGATATAAGTGCATTTAAAATAAGAGGAGATATATTAAATAAACGAATCAAACTCAAAGAGGATAAAACCTCTGGTCTGGATGGATTGGATCCACGCGTTTTAAAAGAATCTAGGAAAGAGATAGCAGAGGCCTTGCTACATATTTAATAACTCGTTAGAAAAAGGTGGTGTCAGAGGACTGGCGGATAGCTAACATTTCAGAAGGGGGATAGATCATGTGCAGGGAATTATCGACCAGTTAGCTTAACATCAGTGGTAGGGAATAAGATAGAATCCCTACTAAAGGAGAAAATAGATCCAGAAATCAAAAATATAACGAATAGTCAACATGGATTTCAAAAGGGAAAGTCTTGCTTGACCAAGCTCATTGATTTTTTTTGAAGAGGTAACAGAGAGAGTAGACAATGATAATGCAGTAGATGTAATTTATCTAGCTTTTCAAAAGACCTTCGATAAGGTACCCCATAATAGACTGAGGAACAAGATCAGAGAATGCCGAGTCAGGGGAGAAGTAGCAGAATGGGTAGCTAGCTGGCTTCAAGACTGAAAAAAGAGAGTAGGGGTAAAAGGTAGCGATTCACAGTGGCAGAATGTGGGCAGTGGTGTTCCACAAGGATCAGTGCTGGGACCACTGTTGTTCACAATTTACATCAACTATTTGGACTTTGGAATCAAAAACACAATTTCTAAATTTGTGGATGACACAAATAGTCAATACTGAGGAGGACTGCAACAAATTACAGGAGGATGCTAATAAACTTGCAGAATGGGCATATCATTGACAAATGAAGTTTAACACAAATAAATGTGAGGCACTACATTTGGTAGGAAGAACAAGGAGGTCACATTACTTGGAGGGTGCAAATCTAGGTGGGGTTGAAGAACAAAGGGATCCATCTCGAAGTGCAAATATACAAATCACCAAAAGTTGCGACACAGCTTAGCAAGGCCATAAAAAAAGCAACCAAGCACTAGAGCTTATTTCTAGAGGGACAGAATTGAAAAATAGGGAAGTTATGCTAAACCTGTATCAAACCTTGGTTAGATCACACTTGGAGTACTGCATACAGTTCTGGTCGCCATATTATAAAAAGGACATAGAGGCACTGGAGAGGGTGCAGAGAAGATTTACAAGGACGATACCAGAAGGGTATACATATCAGGGAAGGATGAACAGGCTGGGTCTCTTTTCTCTTGAAAAAAGGCTGAGGGGTTACCTAATAGAGGTCTTTAAAATTATGAAAGGTTTTGATAGAGCAGATACAGAGAGAATGTTTCTACTTGTGGGGAAGAGCATAACTAGAGGACATCAATATAAGAAAGTCACCAAGATGTCCAATAGGCAAATTCAGAAGAAAATTGTTTACCCAAATAGTGGTGAGAATATGGAACTCGCTACCACAGGGAGTGGTTGAAATGAATAGTGTAGATGCATTTAAGGGGAGGCTAGACAAGCATATGAGGGAGAAGGGAATAGAGGGTTATGCTGATAGATTTAGATGAGGAAAGACAGGAGGAGGCTCGAGTGGAGCACAAACGCCGGCATGGAGTGATTGGGCTGAATGGCCTGTTTCTGTGCCTTATATCCCATGTAATCCTATGCATTCCAGATCCCAACCACTCACTGAGCAAACATTTTTTTTCTTATGTCACCTTTGGCTCTTTTGCCAATCACATTAAATCTGTGTCTTCTGGTATTCAACCTTTCCACCAATGGGAACAGTTTCTCTCTATCTACTCTGTCTAGACCCCTCATGATTTTGACCTCCATCAAATCTCCTCTCAACCTTCTCTGCTCTAAGGAGAACAACCCCAGCGTCTCCAGTCTATCCACGTAACTGAAGTCCCTCACCCTGGAACTATTCTTGTAAATCGGTCAGATTAGTTCATTTACATAATTTGATGATGTCACTAACTTGTAGCGCACAAGGCGGGAGGAAGAGACTGTGTAGGTCAGGTGGCTGGAATGCCCGGTGACAGCAGCCAATGCAGGCTGCTGACACCGGATGGTGTGCTGCACTTTTTTGGCCAACTGAACCAATTCAAGCACAATGTTCCCTTTGTTTGCTCATTGAAGGCCATAGAAACAACAGGAAAGAAAGAAAAATGGCATGATTGTAAGCCAAGGACTGCCCTGGAGGCAAACGGTTTTATTTTATGCTGCTGGCCGCCCCTTCAAGTGGTTACTGTGCAGCACATTATGGGGAGGACCCAAAACTTACATAATTTTGGGATCTTAAATGAGCCTTTTGCATAGTTCATGCCCAGACACCCTACATGTCATGTGTGGGCCAAAGCATTGGGTTGTATCAGGCACAGAGACTTCTTCAAGCCTCTGTGATCAATCATAAGGGGAGTTATCACCTGATGTAGATTAACACAAATATTGAAAACATTGCATTATTGGGCCTTATATGTGTATACTGTTCGTGAGGTATTGTTAAAAATTAAAATAAATTTGAGCTGTGACTGGAGTTTTGATCTGGCATGATGTTTTTTGTCACATGCTACAAAGAGTGTATATATAGCACCATTCCTCAAAAGTGGAACAGCAACGTTAACATAGAACTGCATTGCAAAGCACTTTTCAATCCAACATACTGCTCCTCACATACAGGAAGCTCTCACATACAGGAAGCTCTCACATACAGGAAGCTCTCATACACCCCGTTATTGGCAGCCATACAAAAAGTGGATTACAGCAAAGTGAATGTTAAACAAATGGAGGTAATTTTAACCTAACTTGATGGACGGGAAACCCATGGGATTGGGTGGAACACAGGTTTTACACCCTGCCCAATAGTACTGCATTGATTTCAATGGAAAGTAAAATTGGGCAGTGTATAAAACCAGCGTTGCACCCCATCCTGTCAGTTTCCCAATGGGTGGGATAGTTTAAAATTTCCCCCAATAGCCGCAAAATTCCTCACTTCATCATCCCACTGGAGTTTGCGGGGTCAGTGGGAGGGCACCTCATTACAATGAGGCAGGTGGGTACAAGTATCTTTGGCGCCCACCTGACCCAATGGAAATTGCAGCAGGCATGCCACCGATACACTCAGCACAAAGGTTGCATTTGAATTCTTATGGAGTCCAGGTCATATGTGGCCTAGTGGAGGCCAGTAAGCCTTAACTCACTGGGAGTACTGGTTGCCACACTAACAGCGGGTCCCGACTGATCGAAGGAACCTCTTAGCTTGGGCAGTCCCCAACCCTGCCCACCATCAGATGGATGTTCTGACCTTTAAAAGTCAAATTTAAACTCCAAGATATGTTATAGACCTGGCGCAACTGGGTCTCCATCATTTCTTTATTAGTGAGAAACTTAAACAATGCAAGAGACCGCAAATTATGATGTAGCTAACTGCTATAATGTATTCTCACAAAAAAGACTTGAGGCCTTGGAGGGGCTGCAGTGCAGATGCACTAGATTGATACCAGTCCGAAAAGGGATAAATTATGAGGAAAGCTTGCACAGACTAGGCTTGTATTCCTTTGAGTATAGAAGATTAAGAGAAGATTAAGAGTTTTTCAGAGCACAGAGTGGTCTGCAGAATGGACAAAGAGTAGTTTATTTGGGAATTTGGAAAGAGTGAGAATTTCCGGTAAGTAGAAACTGTAAAAAGTTAAATTTAGATTAACACTTTAATTTAAACCTAGAACTTTAAAAACTGTAGTTAACATAAGTTGCCTGCCCATGGCAGTTAACTGTCAGTCAGCTATGTGTTAGTCTTGAAGAGTGGTTTATTTGGGAATTTGGAAAGAGTGGGAATTCGGGGAAGAGGGTAAGGAGTTGCAGTTTTTTGCCCACGCTATTTGTAGTGCTTTGTGTTACAGGTAGATATTTAATTTCATTACCCATTACTTAATCCAGATCAATTAAGTCATCAAGGAACTAAACTGTAAACTATGTTACTGTAATACAAATTTAATTAAATAGAACCAGGTCATATAGGGATGGCAGTGCAGGTAGTGTGCCACAACTGCAGCATGTAGGAGCTTGTGGAGAGCATCATGATCCCGGACAACCACATTTGCAGTAAGTGCCTGCAGCTTGAGGAACTTCAGCCAGAGTTTGAGTCTGGAGTGAGGTGCAGACATTGTGGGCCATCAGGGAGAGGGAGAGTTACTTGGACACTTTGTTCCAGTCGGCAGTCACACCCCTTAGGTTAGGTGGTGGTGCAGGTCTGGTTAGTGGTCAGTGACAGGAGGGTGTGACTGCAACTCAAGCAGGTAAGGGAACCCCAGGTGCAGTGCTGGAGAAGCCTCGGTCTTTGCCCTTATCCAACAGGTATGAGGGAAAAGCCTGCATGTTGGATGAGCAGGCTGACCATGGCACCAATGTGCACGAGGCCATTCAAGTGGGGGGAGTGTGAAAGGGATTGTAGTTGTGGTAGGGGACACAGTATAGTCCGAGGGACAGATACGACCAGATCAGACCGGGAGTTTCGAAGGTTTCCGTAGCCTGCCTAGGAGCCTGCCCGGTGCCAGTGTTAAAGACATCTCCTCACGGCTGGAGAAGAACTCAACTGGGATGAGGAGGATCCAGATGTTGTGGTCCATATATGAACCAACGACATAAGTAGAACTAGGAATGAGGTTCTGCTGAAAGAGTTTGAGGAGTTGGAGTCCAAATTAATAAGCAGAACCTCAAAGGTAATAATCTCTGTATTGTTACCCAAGCCATATGCTAATTGGTATAGGGAGAAGCAGATTAGAAAGTTAAATGCGGGCTCAAAGAGTGGTGTGGGGGGCAGGGGTTTTGCTTCATGGGGCACTGGCATCAGCACTGGAGAAAGAGGGAGCTGTTCCATTGGGAGGGGCTCCACTTGAACCGGGCTGGAACCAGTGTCCTGGCAAATCGAATAACTAGGGCAGTAGACAGGGCTTTAAACTAATGAAAGGTGGGAGGATTCAGGAAAGAGTCCATTTAAAAACAGCATGAGAAATGTCAAGGGTCTAGAGCAGAGCAGAGTTTTGGGTAAAAATAAGCAAAGTGGGTCTGGAAGGGACAGAGAGTAACAAAATAGGGCATTGCTGACTAAGGTCTCAGCAGGGAAAAATAGAAAAAACTCAAAGCTAAAGGCACTATATCTGAATGAGTGAAGCATTCACAACAAAATAGATGAATTAATAGCGCAGATAGAAATTAATAGGTTTGATGTAATAGCCATTTGAAGACGTGGTTGCAAAGTGACCATGGTTGGGAACTAAATATTCCAGGATACTTAACTTTTAGAAGAGATAGGCAAAATGGAAAAGGAGGAGGGATAAAGGATGGGATTAAAAACACTGGAGAGAAAGGATCTTAGCTTGGAAAAATCAAGAAGTAGAATCAGTTTGGGTGGAGCTAAGAAACAGCATGGGGCAGAAAACATTGGTGAGAGTTGTTTATAGGCCCCAAACAGTAGTGCTAATAATGTCAGGCACAATATAAATCATGAAATTAGAGGTGCATGTAACAAGGGTAATACAGTAATCATGGGGCACTTTAATCTACATATAGACTGAGAAAACCAAATATGCAGTAATAGTGTGGAGGACAAATTCATGGAATGTATACAAGATGGTTTTCTAAATTAGTATGTTGACGAACCAACTAGAGAACAGGCTATTTTAGATCGAGTATCGTGCAATGAGAAAGGGATGTAATAAAGTGGCCCTTGGGGAAGGGAAGAGTGATTATAATATGATAGAATTTTACATTAAATTTGAAAGTGTTATACTTAAATCCGAAACTAGTGTCTTAAATCTAAACAAAGGAAACTACGTAGTTATGAGGGGCGAGTTGGCTAAGGTAGATTGGGAAACTACATTCAAACGTATGACGGTAGACAAGCAATGGCTAGCATTTAAAGAATTAATACATAATTTACAACAAACATACATTCTTTTAAGCCACAAAAACCCCACAGGAAAAGTGGTCCAACCGTGGCGAACAAGAGAAGTTATAGTATAAGATCAAAGGAAGAAGCTTATAATGTTTCCAAAAAGAGCAGTAAGCCTGAGGATTGGAGGATTTTAGAATTCAGCAAAGGAGGACCAAGAAATTGATAAAGGGAAAATAGAATACGAGAGTAAACTAGCTAGACATAAAAACAGACTGTAAAAGCTTCTATAGGTATGTAGAAAGGAAAAAGATTAGCAAAAATAAATGTGTGTCCCCTACAGGCTGAGACAGGACAAATTATAATGGGAAATAAGGAAATGGCAGACAAATTAAACAAATACTTTGTGTCTGTCTTCACAGAAGAAGAAGACGCGATAAATCTCCCGGAAATAGTATAGTACACCAAGGGTCTAGTGAGAATGAGGAATTGAAAGAAATTAGTATTAGTAAAAAAATTGTACCGGAGAAATTAAATGGGACTGAAAGCTGATAAATCCCCTGGATCTGATGGCCTATATCCTACGGTTTTGAAAGAGATGCCTATAGGAGATAGTGGATGTATTGGTTGTCATCTTCCAAAATTCCATAGATTCTAGAACGGTTCCCGCAGATTGGAAGGTAGTTAATGTAACCCCTGCTATTTAAGAAAGGAGGGAAGAGAGAAAACAGGGAACTACAGTCTGACATCAGTGGTAGGGAAAATGCTCGAATCTATTATTAAGGACGTGGTAACAGGGCACTGAGAAAATAAGAATATTGGGCAGAGTCAACATGAATTTATAAAAGGGAAATCATGTTTGACAAATCTGTTACAGTTTTTTGAGGTTGTAACTAGCAAAATAGATAAGGGGGCGACCAGCTGTATTTGGTTTTTCAGAAGGCATTCAATAAGGCGCCACACAAGAGCTTACTGAACAAAATTAGGGCTCATGAGATTGGGGGTAATATATTATTATGGATTGAGGATTGGTTAACGGACAGAAAACAAAGAGTCGGAATAAACGGGTCATTTTCAGGTTGGTAGGCTATAACTAGTGGGGTGCCGCAAGGATCGGTGCTTGGGCCCCAGCTATTCACAATCTATATCAATGATTTGGATGAGGGGACAAAATGTAATATATATCCAAGTTTGCTGATGATACAAAGCTAGTTGGGAATGTAACTTGTGAGGAGGATGCAACGAGACTTCAAGGGGATATAGGCAGGTTAAGTGAGTGCGCAAGAACAGGGCAAATAGAATATAATGTGGAGAAATGTAAAGTTATTCACTTTGGTAGGAAAAATAGAAAAGCAATGGTAAGAGATTGGGAAATGTGGGTGTTCAGAGGGACCTGGGTGTCCTTGGACAAGGATCACTGAAAGTTAGTTAACATGCAGATACAACAAACAATTAAGGAAGCAAATGGTATGTTGGCCTTTATTACAAGAGGATTTGAGCATAAGAGTAAAGACGTCTTATTGCAATTATATAGGACCCTAGTGAGACTGCACCTGGAGTATTGTGTACAGTTTTGGTTTCCTTACCTAAGGAAGGATAAGAACATAACATAAGAAATAGCAGGAGTAGGCCATACGGCCCCGGGAGCCTGCTCCGCCATTCAATAAGATCATGGTTGATCTGATCATGGACTCAGCTCCACTTCCCTGCCTGCTCCCCATAACCCCTTATCTCTATCATTTAAGAAACTGTCTATTTTTGTCTTAAATTTATTCAATGGGTCAGCTTCCACAGCTCTCTGAGGCAGCAAATTACACAGATTTACAAATCCTCAGAAGAAATTTCTCCTCATCTCAGTTTAAAATGGATGACCCCTTATTCGAAGATCATGCCCTCGAGTTCGAGTCTCCCCCATCAGTGGAAACATCCTCTCTGCATCCACCTTGTCAAGCCCCCTCATAATCTTATACGTTTCGATAAGATCACCTCTCAATCTTCTGAATTCCAATAAGAGACGAGACCCAACCTACTCAACCTTCTCTGAACTGCCTCCAAAGCAAGTATAGCCTTTCGTAAATATGGAAACCAAAACTGCATGCAGTATTCCAGGTGTGGCCTCACCAATACCTTATATAGCTGTAGCAAGACTTTGCTGCTTTTATACTCCATCCCCTTTTCAATAAAGGCCAAGATTCCATTGGCCTTCCTGATAACTTGCTGTACCTGCATACTATCCTTTTGTTTTTCATGCCCAACTACCCCCAGGTCCCGTTGTACTTGCAGCATTTTGCAATCTTTCTCCATTTAAATAATAACTTGCTCTTTGATTTTTCTGCCAACCTTACACTTTCCAACATTATACTCCATCTGCCAAATTTTTGCCCACTCACTTAGTTTGTCGATGTCCTTTTGCAGATTTTGTGTGTCCTCCTCACAAATTGCTTTTTCTCCCATCTTTGTATCCTCAGCAAACTTGGCTACGTTACACTCAGTCCCTTCTTCCAAGTCGTTAATATAGATTGTAAATAGTTGCCATACTTGCCATTGAGAGTGTGCAACGAAGGTTCACCAGACTGATTCCTGGGATGGGCAGATTGTCCTAGGAGGAGAGATTGAATAGACTAGCCCTATATTCTGTAGTGTTCAGAAAAATAAGAGGAGATCTCATTGAAACATACAAAATTCTTATAGGGCATGACAGGCTAGATGCAGGGAGGATGTTTCCACTGGCTGAGGAGTCTAGAACCAGGGGTCACAGTCTCAGAATAAGGAGTCGGCCATTTAGGACTGAGATGAGAAGAAACTTCTTCACTCAAGAGGGTGGTGAATCTTTGGAATTCTCTACTCAAAGGAGGCTCAGTCTTTGAGTTTATTCAGCCAGAGATTGATAGATTTTTGGATATTAAGGGAATCAAGGGATATGGGGATATTGCAGGAAAGTGGAGTTGAGGTAAAAGATCAGTCATGATCTCACTGAATAGTGCAACAGGCTCGAGGGGCCAAATGGCCTACTGCTGCTCCTAATTCTTATGTTCTTATGATATAATTGAGGTGTTTAAGATGATTAATGGAATTGATAGGGGGGAGAGAGTGAGAGAAACTATTTCCTCTGGTGGGGGAATCCAGAACAAAGGGGCACTGCCTTAAAATTAGAGTTCAGGGATGATGTCAGGAAGCATTTCTTCACATAAAGGGTAGTGGAACTCAAACTCAAAAAGCTATTGAGGCTAGGTGAATTGAACATTTTTAGACCGAGATGGATAGATTTTTGTTAGGCAAGATTATTAAGGATTACCAAACCAAGGCAGATAGACAGAATTAAGATACAGATCAGCCATGATCTAATTGAATGGCAGAACAGGCTTGAGGGGCTAACTGGCCTACTCCTATTCTTATCAGCAAAACTCAAGGATAACAAAGGAACGAGCACAGACAGGTACCAATTTTACAACAGTGCACTCCCAGGAAGGAAATCTGCAGTTGAATCCCCAGGATCCATGTGCACATTGCCCCATGTTGTTTGGAATCTCTTCCAGCATCACTCATGGCAATCAAATGCCAGAGAACAAAACAGAAATTGCTACAAATCGACCCTCCAAAATTGGAGGTATTTCAAGTGGTATTTGCACTGCAAGTTCAGTCTTGGTACAAAGCAATTTCTACTTCACACCAACACTGGATTTCCTAAGTTCATACTGCTGGCAGAGAGCTAATAGCAGGAAATTGTGGTTGTGCTGCTCACAACTTTCTGTCCATTATGTTTAATGCAAAGAAAATCATGGACAACATGCTCACAATTTCTCAATGGGCAAGGCCAACAGGTGAGGCTCTCCACCAGCAGCATGAGCTCATAAAATTATCCCTATCGTGTAAATCCGGAATCAGGGCAAAGTGGAGTGAGATTGGATCTCACACCATATAGAGTGTAAAGCCAGTACATTATCAAATCTACTGTACAAAGTGCTTCAAACACCTAGGCACTTTTAAAACTTCTCTTTCCTCAAGTTAAATGTTTAGAGAAGAGGGTGCCGAAATTGCCCCTTTCTATAAAGAGTAAGGACTCAGCGCTCGGTCAGCGCAGAGAGGCCGACATTTTTTAAATTGCACTCCATTATTTTGGAGCGGTGTACCAGACTGCTCCGGCCGTCTACCCGCCCCATCGGGCACGCGCTGACCCTCTACCAACCAGCGGCGACTCCCTTTCTGGCCCGCGTGGGAAATTGCCCCGCGGGAGCTGATAGGGGCACCGAGTGGCGGCCAGACAGCTTTCCCCAGCGGGAAGCTTCTTGTGGCTGGGCGGCGTGTCCGCCCTTAAAAAGGGGTGGGCACACCGCCGCAGCCGCCATTTTATTTTCATTATCGGCCGACTCCGAAGTCTTGGGTACCGGGCCACTGGCCCGGCCAAAACCCTTCCTGGTGGCCCAGCGGGTGTCACTAAAGTGGCTGTGGAGTTCGCAGTGGCCCTTCTCTTTAACTGAAGGGGAGGAACGATGTGACATGGCGATGACGTCTCGGAGTGGCAGCCAACCCTACAGAACGGCACTTCCGCCCGCACCCACCAGGACAATCGCCCCGCAGCAAAAATATATATAAAGAGCTAAATATCGCCGGATTCTCCTCCCAATGCATTGTGGCAGAGAAAACACTTTAAAAAGATGGTAATTGCGCCCCGTTTCGGGCAGAGGACAATTTCAGGCCCCAGGGATCTCCACTCCCCATTTTCTAATATTTCTGATTGTTCGGAGAGAGCTCAGGCCTCGCATGTACCAGGACATGCACAGCACTATCTTTCCAAACAGGACAGTTGAAGTTGAAGTAAGGCACGAGCAAGCAATACAAATCAGATTTTGCCTTGCTGGAACCCACTGAAGTTATCGGTATCAGGCAGTGAGCTGCAGTGTAAATGGATGCTCAGACAATATACATATTCTGATTCTGTGCTGGTGGGTACAAGACCAACATCATGTACAACCTGTTAATAGACCTGTGGTCAAACCATCACCATTACAGCCAAGTGCTAAATTGCCCCCTATCTGCAAGATCCCCTTCTCATCCCACCTCATTCTGTGGGACTTCTGCTGTTGCCACTCATTTATCTTTAACAACATAGCTTCAAGTTGTTTCAACATGGAGACTTACACAGCATGCACTAAAAATAAAAGATTCCTGCAGAGGAGCCAGCTGTTGAATGGCAGCATGAATATATCAATTCCAAATCAATTAAATATTCAGCACAGACTGGGCTATTGGGTCTCAGAATACATTTTGACATTGCAGTCGGATCATCCCATCTCAAATGGACAGTGTGTGAAAAAGCAACGCCTTTGTCCTGCATCAAATAGGGATAATTTCCCAATTACCTGTAACACGGTTTGGAAATAACACATTCGGATGAAAGCTGACTTTCCTTGACCAAGTTCAAGATGGAAGTCTGGTGACTAATTGGCTACAGGACCAGGCCAGGCCATTTGATCTGTAAATTAGTCAAGATACAGAGGAGGTAATTTTCAACTTCATTTCTGGGCGGTAAAGTGTTGGAGCAGGTCACCTGCCTGTTGTAGAACCTAGCTGATTTTAATCCCACCACATTACTGCCCAAGAGCTGAAGCTTGAAATTACCCCCAGAAAGTTTGGCCAGAATTTTCACCTAAAAAAAAAAAGCGGGTGGGTTTGGAACGTGGGGATAGTTAAATTGTTAAAAATGGGAATCCTGACCTGATCCCGCCTCCAACCTGCCCACTTCCGGTTTTGACGGAGGCGAGATGAGGGCGGGTGAACAACAGAGGAGCGATAGGTCAATTTAAATATTCATCATCATCATAGACCATCCCTCGAAATCGAGGAAGACTTGCTTCCACTCTAAAAGTGAGTTCTCTGGTGACTGAACAGTCCAATACGGGAATACAGTCTCTGTTGCAGGTGGGACAAACTGTTATATATGTGAACTTGTATTTACTCTGTACAGCCATCAGAGGGCTCATCCCCTGGAGTCCCAAGGGATCCCATAATCCCTTGGGAGCACAGGTATTTAAGGAGGCCTCACAGGTTGGGGAGGCACTCTGGAGACCTGCAATAAAAAACTAAGGTCACACTTTACTTTGAGCTCAGTGTTCAGTCTGACTTTCTCCATAAGTAACAACTGGCGACGAGATACAGATAGCGAACCCAAAGATGCAGAGAACAGTGGGCATCCTGGAGAAATTCTCGGAGGGAAATGATTGGGAAACTTTTGTGGAGCGACTCGACCAATACTTTGTAGCCAAAGAGCTAGATGGGGAAGAGAGCACTGCCAAAGGGCGATCCTTCTCACCAACGTATGGCCTCCTGAAAAATCTGCTCACCCCAGCGAAACCCACGGAGAAATCGTACAATGATTTGTGCACACTGGTCCGAGAGCATTTGAACCCGAAGGAAAGTGTTCTGATGGCGAGGTACTGGTTCTACACCTACAAAAGATCTGAAGGCCAGGAAGTGGCGAGTTATGTCGCCAAGTTAAAACGCCTTGTAGGACATTACGAATTTGAAGGATATTTGGAGCACATGCTCAGAGACTCTTTCGTACTTGGCACTGGTCACGAAACCATACTTCGCAAACTTTTGACGGTAGAGACCCCAATCTTGAGTAAGGCCATAGCGATAGCCCAGGCATTCACCAGTGACAATACGAAGCAAATCTCTCAGCACGCAAGCGCTGCTACAAGTACTGTGAACAAAGTGATGTTGTTTTCGAATCGTAACGTATAGGGCAGGTCACACATACCTGCAGCTGCACATGTCTCAGAGTCCACCATCAAGGGTGATGAATGCAAGGCCATTAACACCTTGTTGGTGCTTCGGGGGTGATCATCATTTCCATTCATGCCAATTCAAAGGGTACGTTTGCAAGGACCGTGGAACAATGGGACACCTCCAACGAGTGTGCAGGCGAGCTGCAAATCTTGTTAAACCTGCAAACCACCATGTTGCATAGGAGGATCACGACGAACCAGAGCCTCAGACCAAGGAGGCAGAGGTACATGGGGTGCACACATGCACCACAAATTGTCCCCCAATAATGCTGAATGTTGAACTAAATGGACTCTGTCAATGGAGCTGGACACTGGCGCGAGCCAGTCCATCATGGGCAAAAAGATTTTTGAAAGATTGTGGTGCAACAAGGCCTCAAGACCAGGCTTAACTCCAGTTTGCATGAAACTAAGAAATTACACAAAAGAACTGATTCCCATAATCAGCAGTGCTACCGTAAAGGTCTCCTACGATGGAGCGATGCACAAGCTACCACTCTGGGTAGTACCGGGCGATGGTCTCACGCTGCTTGGCAGGAGTTGGCTGGGAAAGATATGCTGGAACTGGGACGACGTCCAAGAGCTATCGCCCACTGATGACACTTCGTGTGCCCAGATCTTTAAACAAATTTCCTTCGCTGTTCGAACCAGGCATTGAGAAATTCCAAGGAGCAAAAGTGCAGATCCACCTAATTCCGGGGACACGACCCATCCATCACAAGGCGAGAGCAGTACCGTACATGAGAGAAAGGGTAGAGATCGAGCTAGACCAGCTGCAAAGAGAGGGCATCATTTCAGCGATCGAGTTCAACGAGTGGGCCAGTCCGATCGTTCCTGTCCTCAAGGGAGACGGCACCGTCAGAATCTATTCCAAAGTAACTATCAATCGTTTCTGCCTGCAGGACCAATACCCACTACTAAAGGCTGATGACCTTTTTGCAACGCTGGCGGGAGGAAAGACGTTCACAAAACTGGATCTGACTTCAGCCTACATGACCCAGGAAGTGGAGGAATCATCGAAGGCACTCACCAGCATCAACACGCACAAAGGTCTTTTTGTTTATAACAGATGCCCGTTTGGAATCTGATCGGGGGCGGCGATATTCCAGAGAAACATGGAAAGCTTACTGAAGTCGGTCCCGCACACCGTGGTCTTCCAGGATGACATCTTGGTCACAGGTCGGAACATAGTCGAGCATCTGCAGCACCTGGAGGAGCTTCTTAGTCGACTCAACTGCATGGGGCTCAAGTTAAAATGTTCGAAGTGTGTTTTCCTGGCGCCTGAAGTGGAGTTGTTGGGAAGAAGGTTTGCGGCGGACACATCAGGCCCACCAACACGAAGACAGAGGCAATCGAGAATGCACTGAGGCCACAGAACATGACAGAGCTGCGGTCGTTTCTGGGACTCCTGAACTACTTTGGTAACTTCTTACCGGGTCTTAGTAAAACATGCAGTCGTTCTAACAGGGTGCTATGAAAAGGGGACGAATGGGTTTGGGGCAAAAGCCAAGAAAATGCCTTTGTAAAAGCGAGAAAATTGTTATGCTCAAACAAATTGCTTGTGTTGTATGATCCATGTAAGCGTTTAGTACTAGCATGTGATGTGTCGTCATATGGCGTCGGGTGTGTATTGCAACAAGCTAATGATTCTGGGAAACTGCAACCGCTTGCTTATGCATCCAGGAGTCTGTCTAAGGCTGAGAGAGCCTACAGCATGATTGAGAAAGAAGCGTTAGCGTGTGTCTATGGGGTAAAGAAAAAGCATCAATACCTGTTTGGGCTAAAATTCCAATTGGAAGCAGACCATAAGCCACTTATATCCCTGTTCTCCGAGAGTAAAGGGATAAATACCAACGTGTCGGCCCGCAGCCAGAGATGGGCACTCACATTGTCCGCATGCATCTATGCCATCTGCCACAGGCCAGGCACAGAAAACTGCACCGATGCTCTCAGTAGGATGCCATTGCCCACCACAGGGGTGGAAATGGCGCAGCCCGCAGATCTAGCCATGGTTATGGAAGCATTTGACAGTGAGCAAATCACCCATCACTTCTCAGCAGATCAAAACCTGGGCAAGCCAGGACCGTTTATTATCTCTAGTCAAAAGCTATGTGCTTCACGGGAGCTGGTCCAGTGTCCCAGTGGAAATTCAGGAAGAGATTAAGCCATTCCAGCGGCGCAAAGATGAAATGTCTATACAAGCAGACTGCCTTCTGTGGGGCAATCAAGTAGTGGTCCCCAAAAAGGGCAGAGAGACCTTCATCAATGACCTCCACAGTACCCACCCAGGCATCTTAATGATGAAAGTGATAGCCAGATCCCATGTGTGGTGGCTCGGTATTGATGCAGACTTAGAGTCCTGCGATTACAGATGTAATACATGCTCGCAGTTAAGCAATGTACCCAGGGAGGCGCCGCTAAGTTTATGGTCTTGGCCCTCCAAACCGTGGTCTAGGGTACATTTCGACTATGCAGGCCCGTTCTTGGGTAAAATGTTCCTTGTGGTTGTAGATGCATATTCCAAGTGAATTGAATGAGAGATAATGTCGGCTAGCACGTCCGCTGCCACGACTGAAAGCCTGCGGGCCATGTTTGCCACTCACGGCTTACCCGATGTCCTGGTGAGCGACAACGGGCCATGTTTTACCAGTGCTGAGTTCAAAGAATTCATGACCCGTAACGGGATCAAACATGTCACATCTGCCCCATTTAAACCAGCGTCCAATGGTCAGGCAGAGAGAACAGTGCAAACCATCAAGCAAGGCTTGAAGAGGGTAACTGAAGGCTCACTGCAGACTCGCCTATCCCAAGTCCTACTTAGATACCACACGAGACCCCACTCGCTCACTGGGATTCCACCTGCTGAACTGCTCATGAAAAGAGCACTTAAGACAAGGCTCTCGTTAGTTTACCCTGATCGACATGAACAGGTAGGGAGCAGGCGGCTTCAACAAAGTACATACCATGGTAGTGCAAATGTGTCATGTGAGATTGAAATCAATGATCCTGTATTTGTATTGAATTATGGACAAGGTCCCAAGTGGCTTCCCGGCACTGTCGTGGCCAAAGAGGGGAGCAGGGTGTTTCGGGTCAAACTTTCAAATGGAGTCATTCACCGGCAACACTTGGACCAAATCAAACTCAGATTCACGGACTATCCTGAGCAACCTACCTTGGACCCTACTTTTTTTGATCCCCCAACATACACACCAGTGGCAACCAACACCACAGTTGACCACGAAGCAGAACCCATCATCCACAGCAACCCAACAGACCAGGTAGCCCAGCAACCCAGCGAGGGCCCAACAAATGATTCAACAACACCAGCTTTCACACCGAGACGATCAACCAGAGCAAGGGCCCCAGATTGACTCACATTGTAACTATTTACATTATTGACTTTGGGGGGGCAGAGGGAGGGAAAGAATGTTATTATATATGTAAACTTGGATATACCTTGCACAGCCACCAGAGGGCTCATCCCCTGGAATCCCAAGGGATTTAAGGAGGCCTCACAGGTTAGAGAGGCATTCTGGAGACCTGCAATAAAAGACTAAGGTCACATTTTACTTTGAGCTCAGTGTTCAGTCTGACTCTTTCTCCCTACATAACAGAAGACAGTCGTTCAAGGAAAGGGTGGGTGGGGAGTCTGGTTTCCTGCACGCTCCTTCCGCTGCTTGCGCTCGTTTTCTGCATGCTCTCGGCGAGGAGACTCAATGTGCTCAGCGCCCTCCCAGATGCTCTTCCTCCACTTAGGGTGGTCAGTGACCAGGGACTCCCAGGTGTCAGTGGGGATGCTGCACTTTATCAAGGAGGCTTTGAACGTGTCCCTGAAACATTTCCTCTGCCCACCTGGGGCTCACTTGCCGTGTAGGAGTTCGGAGTCGAGCGCTTACTTTGGGAGTCGCATGTCGGGCATGCGAACAATGTGGCCCGCCCAATGGAGCTGGTCGAGTGTGGACAGTGCTTCGATGCTAAAGATGTTGGCCTGATCGAGAACACTGACGTTGGTGAGTCTGTCCTCCCAGGGGATTTGGAAGATCTTGCGGAGGCATCGCTGGTGGTATTTCTCCAGTGATTTCGTAGATTTATGGTCCACGTTTCTGAGCCATACAGGAGACAGCCCTGTAGATCATAAGCTTGGTGCCAGATTTGAGGGCCTGGTCTTCGAACACTCTCTTCCCTCAGGCAGCCGGAGGCTGCGCTGGTGCACTGGTGGCGGTGTTGAACCTCGACGTCGATGTTGCCCTTGCTGATAATAGGCTCCGAGGTATGGAAAGTGGTCCACGTTGTCCAGAGCTGCACCATGGATCTTGATGACCAGGGGGCAGTGCTGTGTGGCGGGGTCAGGTTGGTGGAGGACATTTGTCTTACGGATGTTTAGTGTAAGGCCCATGCTTTCGTACGCCTCAGTGAAGATGTTGACTATGATTTGGTGTTGAGTCTCTGAATGTGCACAGACGCAAGCGTCGTCCGTGCACCGTAGTTCGATGACAGAGGTTGGGACGGTCTTGGTTCTGGTCTGGAGACGACGAAGGTTGAACAGGTTCCCACTGGTTCTGTAGTTTAGTTCCACTCCAGTGGGGAGCTTGTTGAGTGTGAGGTGGAGCATTGCAGCGAGGAAGTTCGAGAAGAGGGTTGGTGCGATGACGCAGCCCTGCTTGACCCCGGTCCGGACATTGTTGGCTTTGTGGTGGATCAGTTGGTCAGGATCACCGCTTGCATGTCGTGGAGCAGGCGGAGGATGGCGACAAACTTTTACTGGCAGCCGAAATGGAGGAGGACGCTCCATAATTAACAGTGTCAAAGGCCTTTGAAGGTCAAAGGCGGCCATGTAAAAAGGTTGGTGCTTTTCCCTGCATTTCTCTTGCATTTGTTGCGCAATAAAGATCATGTCTGTTGTATCCTATAGTGGATGGAATCCGGGAGGAGCTCCTCAGTCACAGGGAGAAGGCAGCCGAGGAGGATTATAGCGATAACTTTCCCAGTGGCTGACAACAGGGAGATTCCTCTGTAGTTGCCGCAGTCCAATTTACCCCCTTTTTTTAAAAGATGGTCACGATTATTGCATCTCTCAGATCTCCCAGCATGCTCGACTCCTTGCAGAAGAGAGATGAGGTCATGCATTCGTGCCAATAGTGCCTCTCCGCCATACTTTAGTGTCTCAGCGGGGATTCCATCCACTCCCGATGCCTTGTTGTTCTTGAGCTGATCGATGGCCTTTTCCACCATGCAAGGCTGGGGTTTTGCTGAGAGGGTGGCGGGTAGCATGTTGCAGGATAGAGTCGAGGACACCCGTGTCAAAGGCAGAGTTTCAATTAAGGAGATCTTCGAAGTGCTCATTCCAGCAGGCCCTGACTGCCTCGGTGTCCTTGATGAGTGTCTCCCCGTTCTTGGACAGCATTGGGGCGGGCCCTTGGGTGCTTGGGCCATCCGTGGACTTGACTGCGGTGAAGAATCCTCACACTTCATGGCTGTCGGCCAGCTGCTTAATATCCTGTGCTTTCTCCATCCACCATCTATTCTTTAGGTCACGAGTTTTTTGTTGGACCTCGGCCGTAAGCCGTCTGTAAAGCTGCTTTGCTGCTCCAGAGTTGGATTGTTGTTTTTATTGTGTGTGTAGTGTACTTATGAATGACTCCATGAGGCAATGTGTTGTACTCAAACTGTAGTGACCTTGGTCCTTTACTCGTAACTCCAGAGTGAGGCAGCTGCATGGTGGCTCCCCTTTTATTCAGCCTCTGCCACCAGGGCAGGAAACCCCGGTCTCCACCAGTTGCACCCTCTAGTGGTGCCAGCATTAATATACACAGTGCATCAGGTAAACAAGTCTCCATCTTATGCAACTATACAGTGGGTACATGGAGAGTACATCTATAGTCTGCATATATAACAGTTTTAGGTTCAGAAATGCCCTGCTCATTCTCATCAAACCAGTCCTGATGTTTCCTAGTTGAGTGACCGAGCGTCTCTTCGCAGGCACTGGTTATGGTGGCCTGGAGGGCAGATCAAGTGCTGTGGGCACTCTGCGTCTCAGGGTCATCAAGAGTCGCCAGGTTAGCCATGAGGCGCTGACTGTACAAGGCTCTCTTAGCTGGGTCTTTGAATATCCTGGTGCTGATTTTTCTGCGGCACTACTTCTGTTGCCATCGTCGCTCTGGGACGATATTGATGTTGATGATGGATTGGATTAGGCGGTGGCTCCTGTCATGGTGCAGGTGATGCACACATCCTTGTGATTCCCTTGCTTGAACGACGACGTAGTCGAGCAGGTGCCAATGTTTGGAGCGAAGATGTTGCCACGACTCCTCTAACGGAACAAGGTGTTGGTGATGACAAGGTCGTGTTCTAGGCATTTTGTCAGGAGCAGGGTACCGCTGGAGTTGGTTTTCCCTACCCCCTCTCTGCTGATCACGCCTCCCCAGAGGTCTGTGTCTTTACCGACTCTGGCATTGAAGTCGCCGAGGAGGATCAGTTTGTTGACGGTAGGGATACGATACAGGAATTGTTCGAGGCTGGAGTAAAATCCCTCTTTGGCCTCATCTGTTGTGGCGAGTGTTGGGGCGTACGGGCTGATGACTGTGGCGCACTGGTTCTGGGCTAGGGTGAGTCGGAGAGTCACGAGACATTTATAATCCCGCATGGGGAGTCTCTGAGGCGGTCGACCAGCTCGTTCTTGGTGGCGAAACAGACTCCGTGGAGGCGACGTTCTTCCTCTGGTTTGCCTTTCCAGATAAAAGTGTAACCTCCACCTTGTTCTTTGAGCTGGCCTTCCCCTGCCTGCTGTGTCTCGCTTAGGGTGGCGATGTTGACATCAAAGCATCTAAGTTCTCGGTCAATGATGACCGTGCGGCGTTCTGGTCTATCGCTGTTGGAGTTGTCCATGAGGATCCTGACATTCCAGGTCCCAAACTTCATTTTGAAGAGTGAAAGATGCCTGTGCGCGAGTTCTTTTAATGTGGGGTGGCCGTTGCACTGGATCCAGGGTCCCTACCTAACCCACCCAGTGTGATTGGAGCCCTCCTCACCAGGCCTCCGAGCGCCTCTTCAGGCCTCCAATCCCCACCATGTGACCTCCTCCCCTGCAACACCCCTCCCCCCCGATGATGCGGAGGCTGGCCCCAATCTTCTCTTGCCCCCACCGATTTCCAGCCCTGTTTCCCCCTCGCCCTTACCCCCCACCCCGATCCCTGGCCGACATCAATCCCCAGCCGACGCGCCACTCCCCCCGCCATGATCCCCCACCTGGCCCATGCCGATCCCCAATGCCCCCCACCTCCCCCCTCCCCCCGCCAGATCCCTGATCCCCAGCCGATCCTCAAACCCCTCCTGATCCTCCAGCCCCCCCCAATTTCCTGACCATGCCAATTCCCCGACCTCCTCTCCGCCCCTCCCTCTCCCCCCCCACCCCCCTCCACCACCGATCCCCAACCAATGCCGACCCCGCGATCCCTCCCGTGGACCAACCCCTCGCATTTGAGGCCTATCCACCCGCAACGAGCCAGCCTCTCAATCTAGCTGGCCGTGGGTGGGAATCCGAGGCCTCACATTCAAATCAGGCCCTGCCATTAAAGTAGGTTTCCCGCCCACCTCAGAGGCCTTTTATTCTACTAATAGGACCGACACATAGATGTTTTTGCCCACTCTGCCATTTTTACTAAAAATGTAGTTATGTTTTGTGTATATTCTTTATCTACTTGAATTCCTATTAAGCTACTCTGCTTCGCCTTCTTCCATTCTCTAAATTCCTACTCTAGCCTAAGTCTTGGTCTGGAATTACAATTCTCATACTTGTTCCCACCTCATGCGGTTAGCAACTCACTCTATAATGATACAAAATTTGGAAGTGTAGTAAACATTGAGGAAAATAGTAATAGATTTCAACAGGACGAAGACAGGCTGGTGGAATGGGCGGACACGTGGCAGATGAAATTCAACGCAGAAAAGTGTCAGGTGATAGGTTTTGGTCGGAAGAGTGAGGAGACAATACATGCCAAATGGTATAATTTTAAATGGGGTACAAGAAGAGGGAGACCTGGGGGTGCTTGTGCACAAATCTTTGAAGGTGGTAGGACAGGTTAACAAAGCAGTTAAATCATCATATGGGATCCTGGGCTTTATAAATAGAGGCATAGTACAAAAACCTGGAAGTTATATAAAACCACATTAGTTCTGCCCCAGCTGGAGCCTTGTGTCTATTAGGATGGCGGTGAAGACTTTGGAGAGGGTACAGAAGAGATTTATTAGAATGGTTTCAGGGATGAAGTACTATAGTTATGTGGAGAGACTAGAGACGCTAGGGTTATTCTCCTTCGAGCAGAGAAGGCTAAGAAGAGATTTGATAGAGTTAATAGAAACTGTTTGCAATGGCTGAAGGTTTGATAACCAGAGGGCACAGATTTAAGGTGATTTCAAAAGAGCCGGCACAGACTCGATGATTGAATGGCCTCCTTTTTTGCTGTACGATTCTATGATAATAGAATTATACTTGGTCAAAGCATTAAAAGATATGAAAGACCTGGATAAGGCAGGAACAAGTGCTTGTCGTTCCATTCTATGCAGAATGCTGCATTCTATCCACTTATTGATGGATTGGTCACCAGATACAGAGTGTTTTTTGGATTGGGGTAAATATTGGAGATTTCTCTCATGCCTTGAACCATTATCACTTACGTAGTTGAACTGGAATAATATTGCTCAAAACTCTTGGACTGAGTAATATTTTCTGAAGATTGAGGACTAATTATAACTTTATTGTTTTCTGCATTTGTGTATATGGGAGGTGTGACAATGTGTGGTGCTCTACGTGATGGGCAAAACACACACCAGACACGAGTTTTACATTTACGAGTGTATTTCCTATAGCACTGCTCACAGTGATTGGACATTAAAATGGTGCAAGGTACTGTGGTTGAGGAAGGATCCAGGCAGCCGCTGAAAGGATTTAGAAGGAAGTTCGTGAGCAATGTGCCAGAGATAGTGAAAAGAGTGTTTTCTGATTGACACCTGAAAAGTTTAAACCAATTAGGGTTTTTTTTGTGCGATGGACAGTTTGCATCTGTGACTAACATATGCTGGATGCAACCCTTCATACGTCTATATATAGAGTGAGCAGAGCACAGTGAAAGAACAGGCAGGAAGCCACAGAGATCTTCATGCTCCATTGCCTCTTCTTATGCATCGTTCCTCAGAGAGATCTTGATATACCAACATACAAAAAAATGATGGACAGGTAAAGATTATCTGGTCCATTGAGCCTGTCCCACATAATTGCAATACCTTGTGTATCACAACATATACACTCCACCCCACCCGAAACTATATGATCTCCAGGGAGAGGCAAAAAAAATTAAAAACCCAGGCCAATTTGGGGGGGGAAAAAAATCTGGGAAATTCCTCCCCAACCCATCTAGGCAATCGAAACTAGTCCAGGAGACCACTCTGGCGATTAAATTACCTACCTTCTGCAAGAGGTAATCTCCGCCGCAGCCAGAAACAAATCCAGCTTTTGCTTGAAGGAATTCAGTGAGCCTGCATTCACCACATGAAAGGGCAGCTTGATCCAGAGGTCCACTATTCTCTGTGAAAAGAACCACCTCCTGACATCTAACCTAGATCTAGCTTTATACAACGTAAAATTGTGCCCCCTGGCCCTGCCTAACCTATTTAAATGAAATAAACTGTCAGCTGGAACACTATCTATTCCCTTCATTATCTTATAAACCTCAATCATATCCCCCCTAAGTCTAAGCTGCTCCAAGGTAAAGAGTCCCAACTCTTTTAACCTATCTTGATAATGAAGGTGCTCTAGACTTGGAATTAGTCTAGTGGCCCTCTTCTGTGCCCTTTTCAGAGCCTCAATATCACCCACCATGTGAGGGGACCAAAACTGGACACAGTATTTCAAGTGCAGCCTGACTAAATTCTTGTATAAGGACAAAACAGTACGCCTCGTCTTATACTCAATTGTCCTATGGATACACCCAAACACCCTATTTGCTCTAGTTATCGCACTAGAATGTCCACATCTCTCTCTATCATCTTTAATGCCTTTCCCTGGAGAGTGTATGAATGTTGAGCACTTTTCCTGCCCACATGCATAACACTGCACTTATCCAAGTTATACATCATTTTCCAGTCTCGAGTCCAGTCTCCCAACACATTAAATCTGCCTGAATTGGACGAGCCTCTTGTACAGTTCTAGCACGCGCACAGATCTTGGTATCATCAGCAAATTGTGCCACCAACCCCTGAATCCAGATTATTAATAAAAATAGAAAAAGCAACGGTCCCAACACTGATCCCTGCGGGACACCACTGGTGAACGGTCTCCAAACAGATCAAATCCATCTGTAGCTAGTCGGGAGCAGCAGTGGGAGCGGGCGGACCTGCGAGGGAAGCGGCAGCAGCGGAGCGCTGCAATAAAGCCCGAGGCTCGAGGCCCAGACCGAGCTAGTCGGGAGCAGCAGTGGGAGCGGGCGGACCTGCGAGGGAAGCGGCAGAAGCGGGGTCAAAAGTAAGAGAGAAGTAAAAATTAATTGGCTGGTTGAACGTGAGTAGTTTTCTTTTTCTTTATCTTTTTTCTTCTTCTTAGCAGTAAGAAACCTTATCATTGTTGCCAAATTAAGTAATCTAAGGGTTAAGTCATGGCAGGAGAGCCCAGAGCCATGCTATGCTCCTCCTGTGCTATATATGAGAACTCAGGGACGCTTCCAGTGTCCCTGACGACAACATGTGCAGGAAATGCATCCTGCTGCAGCTCCTGATAGACTGCATTGCAGCAGTGGAGCTGCGCATGATTCACTCTGGAGCATCCGCAATGCTGAGGATGTCGTGAATAGCACGTTTAGTGAGTTGGTCACACCGCAGGCAAAGGTTACACAGGCAGATAAGGAATGGGTGACCATCAGGAAGAGCAGTGGAAGAAAGGTACTGCAGGGGTCCCCTGCGGTCACCTCCCTCCAAAACAGATATACCGTATTGGGTACTGTTGGGGGAGATGATTCATCAGGGGAGGGCAGCAGCAGCCAAGTCCATGGCACCATGGGTGGCTCTGCTGCACAGGAGGACAGGAAAAAGAGTGGGAGAGCTATAATGATAGGGGATTCTATTGTAAGAGGAATAGACAGGCGTTTCTGCGGCCGCAATTGAGACTCCAGGATGGTATGTTGCCTCCCTGGTACAAGGGTCAAGGATGTCTCAGAGCAGCTGCAGCACATTTTGGAGGGTGAGGGTGAACAGCCACTGTCGTAGTACATATAGGTAAAAAATGGGATGAGGTCCTACAAGCTGAGTTTCGTGAGCTAGGAGTTAAATTAAAAAGAGCAGGACCTCAAAAGGTAGTAATCTCAGGATTGCTACCAGTGCCACGTGCTAGTCAGGATAGCTAAGATGAATACGTGGCTTGAGGAGTGGTGCAGCAGGGAGGGATTCAAATTCCTGGGACATTGGAACCGGTTCTAAGGGAGGTGGGACCAGTACAAACTGGACGGTCTGCACCTGGGCAGGACTAGAACCAATGTCTTCAATGGAGTGTTTGCTCGTGCTGTTGGGGAGGGGTTAAAGTAATATGGCAGGGGGATGGGAACCTGTGCAGGGAGACAGAGGAAAGTAAAATGGGGGCAGAAGCAAAAGATAGAAAGAAGAAAGCTTAAAGTGGAGGGCAGAGAAACCCAAGGCAAAAATCAAAAAGGGCCATATTACAGCAAAATTCTAAAAGGGACAAAGTGTGTTAAAAAGACAAGCCTGAAGGCTCTGTGCCTCAATGCGCGGAGTATTCACAATAAGGTGGACGAATTAACTGTGTAGGCAGCTATTAATGAATGAGATATAATTGGGATTACGGAGACATGGTTCCAGGGTGACCAAGGCTGGAAACTCAACATCCAGGGCTATTCAACATTCAGGAAGGATAGACAGAAAGGAAAAGGAGGTGGGGTAGCGTTGCTAGTTAAAGAGGAAATTAACGCAATAGTAAGGAAGGACATTAGCTTGGATGATGTGGAATCTGTATGGGTAGAGCTGCGGAATACCAAAGGGCAGAAAACGTTAGTGGGAGTTGTGTACAGACCACCACACAGTAGTAATGAGGTTGGGGACAGCATCAAACAAGAAATTAGGGATGCGTGCAATAAAAGGTACAGCAGTTATCATGGGCGACTTTAATCTACATATAGATTGGTAGCAATACGGTGGAGGAGGATTTCCTGGAGTGTATTAGGGATGGTTTTCTAGACCAATATGTCGAGGAACCAACTAGAGGGCTGGTCATCGTAGACTGGGTGATGTGTATTGAGAAAGGATTAATTAGCAATCTTGTTGTGCGAGGCCCCTTGGGGAAGAGTGACCATAATACGGTAGAATTCTTTATTAAGATGGAGAGTGACACAGTTAATTCAGAGACTAGGGTCCTGAACTTAAAGAAAGGTAACTTCGATGGTATGAGACGTGAATTGGCTAAAATAGATTGGCAAATGATACTTAAAGGGTTGACGGTGGATAGGCAATGGCAAACATTTAAAGATCACATGGATGAACTTCAACAATTGTACATTCCTGTCTGGAGTAAAAATAAAACGGGGAAGGTGGCTCAACTGTGGCTAACAAGGGAAATTAGGGATATTGTTAAATCCAAGGAAGAGACACATAAATTGGCCAGAAAAAGCAGCAAACCTGAGGACTGGGAGAAATTTAAAATTCAGCAGAGGAGGACAAAGGGTTTAATTAGGAGGGGGAAAATAGAATACGAGAGGAAGCTTGCTGGGAACATAAAAACTGACTGCAAAAGCTTCTGTGAAGAGAAAAAGATTGGTGAAGACAAATGTAGGTCCCTTGCAGTCAGATGCAGGTGAATTTATAATGGGGAACAAAGAAATGACAGACCAGTTGAACATATATTTTGGTTCTGTCTTCACGAAGAAAGACACATATAACCTTCCGGAAATATTAGGGGACTGAAGGTCTAGCGAGAGCACGGAACTGAAGGAAATCCTCATTAGTCAGGAAATTGCATTATGGAAATTGATGGGATTGAAGGCCGATAAATCCCCAGGGCCTGATAGTCTGCATCCCAGAGTATTAAGGAAGTGGCCCTTGAAATAGTGGATGCATTGGTGATCATTTTCCAACAGTCTATCAACTCTGGATCAGTTCCTATGGACTGGAGGGTAGCTAATATACCACTTTTTAAAAAAGGAGGGAGAGAGAAAACGGGGAATTATAGATCGGTTAGCCTGACATCAGTAGTGGGAAAAATGTTGGAAACAATTATTAAAGATGAAATAGTAGCGCATTTGGAAAGCAGTGACATGATCGGTCCAAATCAGCATGGATTTATGAAAGAGAACTCATGCCTGACAAATCTTCTAGAATTTTTTGAGGGTGTAACTAGCAGAGTGGATAAGGGAGAACCAGTGGATGTGGTGTATTTGGACTTTCAAAAGGCTTTTGACAAGGTCCCACACAAGAGATTTGTGTGCAAAATTAAAGCACATGGTATTGGGGGTAATGTATTGACGTGGATAGAGAACTGGTTGGCAGATAGGAAGCAAAGAGTAGGGATAAACAGCTTCTTCTCAGAATGGCAGGCAGTGACTCGTGGGGTACTGCAGGGCTCAGTGCTGGGACCCCAGCTAGTTACAATATACATCAATGATTTAGATGAAGGAATTGAGTGTAATATCTCCAAGTTTGCAGATGACACTAAGCTGGGTGGCGGTGTGAGCTGTGAGGAGGATGCAAAGAGGCTGCAGGATGACTTGGACAGGTTAGGTGAGTGGGCAAATGCATGACAGATGCAGTATAATGTGGATAAATGTGAGGTTATCCACTTTGGTGGCAAAAACACGAAGGCAGAATATTATCTAAATGGCGGCAGATTAGGAAGAGGAGGTGCAACGAGACCTGGGTGCCATGGTACATCAGTCATTGAAAGTTGGCATGCAGGCAGTGAAGGCGGCAAATGGCATGTTGGCCTTCATAGCTAGGGGATTTGAGTATAGGAGCAGGGAGGTCTTAATGCAGTTGTACAGGGCCTTGGTGAGGCCTTTCCTGGAATATTGTGTACAGTTTTGGTCTCCTAATCTGAGGAAGGACATTCTTCTATTGAGGGAGTGCAGCGAAGGTTCACCAGACTGATTCCCGGGATGGCAGGACTGACATATGAGGAGAGACTGGATCGACTGGGCCTGTATTCACTGGAGTTTAGAAGGATGAGAAGGGATCTCATAGAAACATATAAAATTCTGACGGGACTAGACAGATTAGATGCAGGAGGAATGTTCCCGACGTTGGGGAAGTCCAGAACCAGGGGTCACAGTCTAAGGATAAGGGGTAAGCCATTTAGGACCGAGATGAAGAGAAACTTCTTCACTCAGAGTTGTTAACCTGTGAAATTCTCTGCCGCAAAGAGTTGTTGATGCCAGTTCATTGGATATATTCAAGAGGGAGTTAGATATGGCCCTGAATGCTAAAGGGATCAAGGGGTATGGAGAGAAAGCAGGAAGGGGGTACTGAGGTGAATGATCAGCCATGATCTTATTGAATGGTGTTGCAGGCTCGAAGGGCCGAATGGCCTACTCCCGCACCTATTTTCTATGTTTCTTTGTTTGTAACTACTCGCTCCCTGCGTCCTGCCAGTCAGTGTTGAATCCAGCTCAATATATTTCCACTAATGCCAGCGGCTCCGATCTTAGAGAAGCCTCTTGTGCAGTACCTTGTCAAAACCTTTTTGGAAATCTAAGTAGACAATGTCTACTAGGCTTCCCTCATCTACCAACTTGGTAACTTTTTCAAAAAATACAATTAGATTTGTGAGACATGACCTTTTTATAAAGCCATGTTGGGTGTCCCTAATATGTACCTCCCTATCCAAGTATTCATATATTGCATCCCTTATGATTCTTTCAAGCATCTTACCTATTACTGATGTTAAACTGATGGGCCTATCGTTACCCGGGTCTGCCTTGGCACCTTTTTTAAAAATGGGGACGACATTAGCCTCCTGCCAATCTGTAGGAACCATTCCAGAGTGCAGTGAGCTATTAAAAATGCAGGCCAGGGGTTCGCACAGCACGTGTCCCATCTTCCGGAGGATCCTCGGTGGATATCAGCCGACCCTGCTGCTCTATCTATTTTTAAGATCTTAATTCTTTCTAAAATTATGCAAAATTTTCCGAGCCAATTCAGAAGCTTGTAAAGGGAGGCAAGCACTCCCTCGTGGCCGTAGACTGGGGACCAGAGCAAGAGATGGCATATAGAGATCTAAAAGAGGCTCTTATGCCTGCCCCAGCACTAGTGTTGCCCAATATGGAACTGCCATTTCACAAAAAATGTGATAATGAAGGGAGTTTCTACGGAGCTGTGGTCACGCAAAACCACGGCGATCGACAGAGACCTGTTGCCTACGACTGAACTCGGCAGTGGTCAGTAGCAGCTGGACTATCCAGGTGTGTAGCAGCTCTCAACTGTGCCACCTGGGCAGCGAAAGCAAGTGAACCCGTAGTTATGACAGGGGAGATAGTCCTCCATACCAAGCACACCCTGATGGAAATATTAAACACAGGAAAACTCCAAGCCGTCTCGAACGTCCGGAGAACAAAATGGGAAGCAGTCCTGTTGCCCTGGGACGAATCCTTCAAAATAGTAAGGGACACCAGCGAGAACGTGGCAGAAGTAATTTGAGTCACGGGGGAGCCACACAAGTGTCAAGCCTTGGAATAGGAGAATACACCGGGAAATATAAGCGAGACACCATTAGAAGACCCTGAGTGAACATTGTACGTGGACAGATCTCGAAAGTATATTGATGGAAAGCCCCAAACCGGGTGGGCAGTGGTAAACGAAAACTTGACAACCGTCCTAGATGGAGCAATAGACGGAGGATTATCTGCTCAAGTGGCCAAACATGAAGGCTGAATTAGGCTGTTATTAGACGCTGCTGGTAAGCCCGCCCAAATGGCGGTGTTCAAAGTAAAAACCCACCAGCAGGTGGTGGACAATACTCAGAAAGGAAACGAGGCTGCAGACGAGGCTGCTCGTGAGGCGGCAATATCCACCGAAGTTAAGGCAGAACACGTATTGCAGCCTGACTACAGAGGAGGACATTAACAAAGTAAAATTACATGCAGATGTTAGTAATAAAGAAAAACCAGAATAGAAAAAAATAGTTGGGGTGTCCGGGTTGGACTCCGTATGGAGAAAGGATGGGAAGGTATTAGCCCCCTCCTGCATAACCAGAAGTTCCACATCCCCTACCACCCCCAGAGTTCTGGGATGGTAGAACGTATGAATCGTACAATGAAAACAACCCTGGCCAAGGCCATCCAGGAAACCGGATGGCCTGGCCCGAGCTACTGCCTACCATACTAATGAGACAGCGGCTACACCTGATCGAACAACAGGTCTGAACACATGCGAGCTTATGAACGGCCAAGCCAGGAGATTGCCTGAGAGCGTAATCGCAGGCCCGCTACGGGACCGAATACGGAGATACGTAATGGAATGAAGTAAACAACTAAAGGGTATGAGGCAGGAAGTCAGGGAACAGCAGGCAGCCAGAGACCAGGATGAAGATTTAGAATCTCCGGCAGACATGCCATAGGTAGGGGAAAAGGTAATGGTTTTTTTTTTAAAAAAGGTAACGGCTTACCAGGCCGGACGGGATTTGCCCCGTGATGGTCAGACCCATATGAGGTGTTAAAAAGCGATACGTGCACATGTGTAGACATAAACGGTGTTGGCCGATGGAAACAACGGACACAATTTTTAAAAACCAACATGTAGTGGATAGCCCAAGGGCGTCCACCCTTTTCCTATTTATAGGATGGCCAGGCGATTCGTGATTCTGATAATGCTATGGACGATCCAGACAATGGATCAATACAATAAGGAAGACTCAGGGGACTCCAAATTCAGATGAATAAGCGTCGGGGATGGAATCCACATAACAGGGATCTTCCGTCTGGAAGGTGGTCCGGTGTTCGTCCTCCCACTGGGCAGCACCATCCGAGGTGCAAGGGGGTCCAACCGGAGATATTAGGAACCCCGTGATATCCAACCGAACGGCATGTCTAGGATGCGTCCTTGTTAGTGACGCCATATTGAAACCCATTCGCGATCGTAGCTGGTATTATGATCAATACAAGGAGGCCTATGAGGAGTCTTTTATAGAGGCATTGGAAAGATACTATGCCATAGATTCACATGTTAGTGACCACAAGCCTGACAACGTCACGGTATGAGTCAGGGCAGAACGAACGTTCCAGCCCAGATATTATTAATGCAATTGTAAGGATGGGCCATGCCCCTCGCCGGTTATATGGGTTAAATGGGCAGGTGAGTGGCCACCAACGATGGCACCGCCTGGCTTGTTTACCCCACTGAGACCGTTGGAATGCCCGAACCTTACAGCAGGACTTCCCAGTGGAATAGCCCTGCAAACGGAGGGAGTCCAACTGTATGATAATATAAATCATGAGATACTCCCTGTGATTGTCAACCTAACCAATCTAGACCTATCAGAGAAAGGAGACACCAAGGTGAGGGCACTGTATTCCCAAATGTTGAGGATAGTCTTCAAAGAAGCCACAGACGCCTCAGGGATATCCCGTTTCAGGGGCTGCACGGATTTCCACTGCCAGAAGCGGGATTGATTAACGATGCATTAACCGGGGTAAACACAGGAACCTCGTTGATAAATTCCCGAGACATACAAACTGTGAAGGAAAGGTCTGAGAGTCTCAGGGAAACCACGCGAATCCTGTTACAAAGACACACCCGATACACCCAGGCAGTAGCTTGGCTGGGCGAACAGGTGGTCACAGTTCCTAAAAGGGATCATGGTGATGGAAGGTCATGCGGACACCATTAAACGCCTGATTGACCTAGAATATGAGGAGGCGAGCAATGGGGCGAAGTGGGATACACGTTACGTCTATGGGTGGTAGGACAGATCCGCCATAACCTGGAACAAATCCAGGAAGGGAAAGTCTCCGACTGGATTAACTGCACCCACCTCTTCCACCTAGCACAGCATCCGGGCACCCTAGATGCAAGCACCCTGAAGGGGATGACCCGGGTGTACCCAGTCACGGGTGGGTGCGTGGACTCGCACTCATCTCTGGAAGGACATGGTCCTCACGATTCCAGTCATGGCAGGGAAAACCAGGCCATATCCACAGTACAAGGTGGAGAACATAGGGCTGATCAGGGGGAAGAACAACTTGCGGTATTACCCAATGGATCAATATGCGATCAAAAGAAACGGAACCATGAGAGGGGTCTCATTGACGGTTGCCGCAGGGTAGGTAACCTGAACATTTGCCCACATCCATTAGGACAAGGTAGTAAGGATGGATGCGGGTTCATCCAGACTGTTGGATGTGTACTGGAAATAAGCCTAGCGGAGCCCAAACCCACACACTCTGCCTAAGGGCAAATACTATGTGGCCACAAACCAGCAGACGTATGATTATGGTGAGCTAGAAAGTAAAATTACTAACCCCAACTTCTGCTTCACCCCCAGCCGACATGTAACCATAAGACGTGCACGAATGACCTACATTCATGCACGGAAAACGGTCACTGAATCTAACAGACGAAATAAGGGCAGATCTGGGGCTGTATGAGGAATACCTCGCCACACCCATACCCCATTTCTCAGAGGACCTGAAGGAGATAAAGGACTCTCTGAAGGAGAACATTAAACGATAGCACCTCCTAAAGCAGGAGTTGCGGGAACTAGGAAAGGAGATCGATCACGACATCCGCAAGGCCCCGTGGGCGAACAAGCCTGGAACTGGGGCTTAAATGTAAACATCCACCCTTGGATTTGCATCATTTCTCACATACTGGTAGCGCTATAATTAGTATTGGCATTATGTTGGCTTGTGCTGCTTGCTCGAAACGCAAGGACAAAAAGAAAACAGAGGCAATAGTTAAAGGACAGAATAAGCTGCTGAAACGTGTGCAGGACGAAGGAATTATTTAGCTTTACATGCATTAGGTATCCCTAACCTAGCAGCTGATCATCATAATCGGGGTGGGAGGCATAAGGCAAGTAACGTAGTAATAGTTGGTAGCCTTGGGCCGGGTAGCCAAGGACCAAAAGGGAGGACTGAAGTGGGACATTGCGTCCTTCAGGTATGAAGGGGTTAACAATGCAACTTGCACACTAGCAGCAGCTGCTGAGACAGCACATACACCAACTGCAGACACACTTTACCGAAAGTAAATCCCCTGAAATAACGTCTGAAGCGCGAGCATGGGATGATGCTTATTGTGAAAGGCGTAGTTTACTAGTTCTACGAAGCAAAAACAACTTTGAATGTCCAAACCATAAACTTTATGCGAACTTTGAACGGACGAACTACCGACCGAAAAAGGTTGAGTAACTGTATAAAAATGATGCTGACATGTTGTTCGGAGAGAGACTGGAGACGCCGGGGAGGCTCAAATGTGGAGACTCCTCTCCCAGAAACGAATTAATAAACAGCTTTTACTTTAAACCATCAGACTGTGTTGAGTGCCTCTGTCACGCTTCACATCAAATATGCTTATCCAAGTTAATGCTACTGATGAAAGTAGTATTATTAAATTCTAATATTCGAGCAGCATCTTCAAAAGGTGAATACTGATGCAAAGTACTCATTTAATATTTCCGCCATACTCGGTGAATTATTTGAAACTTACATAAGAAATAGGAGCAGGAGTAGGCCATACGGCCCCTTGAGCCTGCTCCGCCATTTAATACAATCATGGCTGATTCGATCATGGACTCAGCTCCACTTCCCGGTCCGCTCCCCATAACCCCTTATCGGTTAAGAAACTGTTTATCGCTGTCTTAAATTTATTCAATGTCCCAGCTTCCACAGCTCTCTGAGGCAACGAATTCCAGATTTACAACTGTCCAAGAGAAGAAATTCCCCCTCATCTCAGTTTTAAATGGGTGGCCCCTTATTCTAAGATTATGCCCCCTAGTTCTAGTCTCCCCTATCAGTGGAATCATCCTCTCTGCATCCACCTTGTCAAGCCCCCTCGTAATCTTATATAATCTTCTGAATTCCAATGAGTAGAGGCCCAACCTATTAAACCTTTCCTCATAAGTCAACCCCCTCATCTCCGGAATCAACCTTGTGAACCTTCTCTGAACTGCCTCCAAAGCAAGTATATTCTTTCATAAATATGGAGACCAAAACTGCATGCAGTATTCCAGGTGTGGCCTCACCAATACCCCATATAACTGTAGTAAGACTTCCCTGCTTTTATACTCCATCCCCTTTGCAATAAAGGCCAAGATTCCATTGGCCTTCCTGATCACTTGCTGTACCTGCATACTATCCTTTTGTGTCTCATGCACAAGTACCCCCAGGTCCCTCTGTACTTGAACACCCTTCAATGGCCCAATACAGTCTTTGATCGTTCTCTGACTCTTTACAAAACTAAAAAAGCTCTTCCCATTACTGCCACAGTTGTCTACAATCTTTTTTTCCATTAGCCTTTTTGATGATCTAATCGCAACATTTGTTTGCTTTAGTTGTTCTTTGTATTCAACCCTATTTGAGTGTTAAATTTCTTTAATTTATAGAAACATTTCTGTTCATATCTTATTTGTTTTTGTACACACCCAGTCAGCCACCTTGGCTTTTTGTTACCACATTTCCTTCTTTTGATTCCACATTTCCTTCTTTTGATTTTGGGTACATGTTTGTTTCCCACATTTTTAATCTTATTTTTAAAAACGTTCCATTTATATTCAATATCAGTCACATCACCACCAAGGAGGTTAGCCAATTCAGCCGTTCCAAATCATCTGCCATTTTGGAGAAGTTTGCTCTTTGTTGCAGGTTCTCAGTACCTTTGCAGGTTCTGAGTATCTTTAGTTCTACTAGCCAATTGGAACCATATAATATTGTGGTCACTGCTGCCCAGATGGAGGCCTGATATGAGGCTTAAACATCAGATCCAATCGATGATTTTCCCTCAGGAAACAGTCTTGTATATTTTCAATACATTTTTCAGCTGCACTTCTCACCACAACAGCAGGTAAACCATTGTGCCACTGAATGTCAGGAAAATTAAAATCATCCACCAAACAAAGGTGGCATTTTAAATTAAAAGCATCAGTGATCTGTTTCCATAATAACTCATCACTTTCAGGTATCTGACCCGGGGGCCTATAACAGTTACCGATAATTATTCCCTGCCCATGAGCTTAGTCCACTTGAACCCAGGTAGGTAACCGAGCCTGATGAGGCAATATCAAGTACCCTGCATCTCTCCAGCTGCTAAATTCTCTGATAAAAATAGCAACCCCACCTCCCCTTTGACCTACCCTATCCTTTCTGAAACCCTTGGAGCCCTTCAGGTGAATTTCTGTGCCATCAATGTCATCTAGCCATGTTTCAGAAATACACAATACGTCTAAATTCTCCAACACAGCATAGGATTGCAATTCTAACAATTTGCTTCCAACACTCCTTGCATTTACATAAACGTAATTAAAAAGGTCTCCCATCTAGTTTCTTCAAGTTATTCATTCTTGTTTGCTTCCTACCTGGTTCATCTTCATGCTTAGTATCTATGTAGCATCATGTGCAGTAAGCCTAACTTTGAACTGATCTGCACTATCCCCTTGCTGAGCTAGTTTAATATGACCTGTGCTGCCTGTTAATTCTATGAGGGGGAGCTAATACTTGGTGGGCTACATCCTCCTTGCATGATGCCTGATCCTCCTCAGCTCCATCCTTTGCTGCTCCTCCTCCAATGGATAGAATGGTATGCTCATAGGGAAAGCTATATTTATGCTCCAGAGATGTAACAGTGGAAGGGGTGGGAGTGGCTGAGGTAGGTGGGGGGTGGGGGTTCCAAACATTTTCTAGTGGGCTGACCCTGTAAAAGGCTGTCAAAATCAAGTGCAGGTCTTTGCAAGAAAATAAAAAATATAGCAGGTTCATAATAGCATTTTGCAGCTGCAGAAATCACTGTATAAAGTTTACAGACGCTTCAAACTCAAAAACTCCTCACGTCCGCCTTGACCAGGTGATCCTGGCAGCTACTGAATCTCAAACTAAGTTATCTAGAGTGCAAATCCAGGAAACTCTCAGCTGGTAAACCACTGCTCTGACAAATACAAATGAGGCCAGTGGTGACTGGGTGGGAAATTCGTGAGAAAGCTCGAACAACACAAGGAAACTTGGGGAAAGCATTTTATAGGTGGAAATTGGACAGAAATAATTTCCACCCAAATCTCCTCGCTGAAAAAGAGTAGTCGTGCCATTCCTGCGTGGTAAGTTTGCTGGAAACTGCAATCATTTTCAATAAGTGCTCCTCATAGTGGAGGAATTAAGATGGCAGCTGAAAATATGTTAATATAATATTTGAATCAATTTGATTGGTTCCCTTCTTTCATTAGTAGATTTCACTGACTGCTCATTCTTGATTATGCACTTTCATACATTACCAATTGTTCCTCATTGTACTCCCTTTCCTCATGTTAAATTTATATGTTCACTACCTCTTCAAGAAAAAAATTCCAACCACACTGCTACAAATCCTTGAAGTAAAAGAAGCCTTCAAAAGAGAACCGTGTTCCACCACACATGCATTAGCGCAACGGTCAGTGACCTTGATGCATGAACAGGAGGGGTCAGTAGCACAGCTCATCGGCACCCACTCCTCTGCACTTTCACCAACACAAAAGAGCCGAGGATTTTCGGTCCTTAGTTCTTTCAGTCTATATATTCCTGTGGTCTTTGTGATAATATCGCAATTCAAAGTGAACTTAGTAGCACTGCAACTCTAGTAGAATAGATTATTGCCAGTGTGGTATTCGTTAACTCCTCCAGTACATCACTCTGTTAGCATACAACATGGAAAGGTACAGCTTCTCAATCCGACCACTTTTTATAGGAAGAAGTGGTTATAGTGCAGGCAGCAATTAACGAACATGATATAATTGGCATTACAGAGACATGGCTCTAGGGGTATTCAACATTCAGGAAGGATAGACAGAAAGGAAAAGGAGGTGGGGGTAGCGTTGCTGGTTAAAGAGGAAATTAACGCAATAGTAAGGAAGGACATTAGCTTGGATGATGTGGAATCTGTATGGGTAGAGCTGCGAACACCAAAGGGCAGAAAACGCTAGTGGGAGTTGTGTACAGACCACCAAACAGTAGTAATGAGGTTGGGGACAGCATCAAACAAGAAATTAAGGATGCGTGCAATAAAGGTACAGCAGTTATCATGGGTGTCTTTCATCTACATATAGATTGGGCTAACCAAACTGGTAGCAATACAGTGGAGGAGGATTTCCTGGAGTGTTTAAGGGATGGTTTTCTCGACTAATTTGTCGAGGACCCAACTAGAGGGCTGGCCATCCTAGACTGGGTGATGTGTAATGAGAAAGGACTAATAAGCAATCTTGTTTTGCGAGGCTCCTTGGGGAAGAGTGACCAAAATATGGTGGAATTCTTTATTAAGATGGAGAGTAACACAGTTAATTCAGAGACTAGGGTCCTGAATGTAAGAAAAGCTAACTTCGATGGTATGAGATGTGAATTGGCTAGAATAGACTGGCGAATGATATTTAAAGGGTTGACAGTGGATAGGCAATGGCAAACATTTAAAGATCACATGGATGAACTTCAACAATTGTACATCCCTGTCTGGAGTAAAAATAAAATGGGGAAGGTGGCTCAACTATGGCAAACAAGGGAAATTAAAGAGAGTGTGTTAAATCCAAGGAAGAGGCATATAAATTGGCCAGAAAAAGCAACAAACTTGAGGACTGGGAGAAATTTAAAATTCAGCAGAGGAGGAGAAAGGATTTAATTGGGAGGGGAAAAATAGAGTATGAGAGGAAGCTTGCTGAGAACATAAACACTGACTGCAAAAGCTTTTATAAATAGGTGAAGAGAAAAAGATTAGTGAAGACAAACATAGGTTCCTTTGCAGTCAGAATCAGGTGAATTTATAATGGGGAACAAAGAAATGGCAGACCAGTTGAACAAATACATTGGTTCTGTCTTCACGAAGGAAGACACAAATAACTGTCTGGAAATACTGGGGGACCAAGGGTCTAGTGAGAAGGAGGAACTGAAGGAAATCCTTATTAGTCGGGAAACTGTGTTAAGAAATTGATGGGATTGAAGGCTGATAAATCCCCATGGCCTGATAAAACTCTGGGATGCAGACTAAGAAAGTGGCCCTAGAAATAGTGGATGCATTGGTGATCATTTGCCAACAGTCAATTAACTCTGGATCAGTTCCTATGGACTGGAGGGTAGCTAATGTAACACCACTTTTTAAAAAAAAAAAGGAGGGAGAAGAGAAACGGGGAATTATAGATCGGTTAGCCTGACATCAGTAGTGGGGAAAATGTTGGAAACAATTATTAAAGATAAAATAGCAGCGCATTTGGAAAGCAGTGACAGGATCGGTCCAAGTCAGCATGGATTTATGAAAGGGAAATCATGCTTGACAAATCTTCTACAATTTTTTGAGGATGTAACTTGTAGAGTGGACAAGGCGGAACCAGCGGATGTGGTGTATTTGGACTTTCAAAAGGCTTTTGACAAGGTCCCACACAAGAGATTGGTGTGCAAAATTAAAGCACATGGTATTGGGGGTAATGTACTGACATGGATAGAGAACTGGTTGGCAGACAGGAAGCAGAGAGTCGGGATAAACGGGTCCTTTTCAGAATGGCAGGCAGTGACTAGTGGGGTGCCGCAGGGCTCAGTGCTGGGACCCCAGCTATTTACAATATACAGCAATGATTTAAATGAAGGAATTGAGTGTAATATCTCCAAGTTTGCAGATGACACTAGCTGGGTGGCGGTGTGAGCTGTGAGGAGGATGCTTAAGAGGCTGCAGGGTGATTTGGACAGGTTAGGTGAGTGGGCAAATGCATGGCAGATGCAGCATAATGTGGATAAATGTGAAGTTATCCACTTTGGTGGCAAAAACACGAAGGTCGATTATCTGAATGGCGGCAGATTAGGAAAAGGGGAGGTGCAACGAGACCTGGGTGTCATGGTACAGCATGTGGTGAAGGCGGCAAATGGCATGTTGGCCTTCATAGCTAGGGGATTTGAGTACAGGAGCAGGGAGGTCTTACTACAGTTGTACAGAGCCTTGGTGAGGCCTCACCTGGAATAGTGTGCTCCGTTTTGGTCTCCTAATCTGAGGAAGGATGTTCTTGCTATTGAGGGAGTGCAGCGAAGGTTCACCAGACTGCTTCCAGGGATAGCAGGACTGACATATGAGGAGAGACTGGATCGACTGGGCCTGTTATTCACTGGAGTTTTGAAGGATGAGAGGGGATCTCATAGAAACATATAAAATTCTGATGGGACTGGACAGGTTAGATGCAGGAAGAATGTTCCAGATGTTGGGGAAGTCCAGAACCAGGGGACACAATCTAAGGATAACGGTAAGCCATTTAGGACTGAGATGAGGAGAAACTTCTTCACTCAGAGTTGTTAACCTGTGGAATTCTCTACCGCAGAGAGTTGTTGATGCCAATTCGTTGGATATATTCAAGAGGGAGTTAGATATGGCCCTTACGGCTAAAGGGATCAAGCGGTATGGATAGAAAGCATGATCTTATTGAATGGTGGTGCAGGCTCGAAGGGCCTAAGGGCCTACTCCTGCACCTATTTTCTATGTTTCTATACCACTGGAAACCCCAAAACTATAATAATCATAATCATCCAAATGTGGGTAGAAGGAAAGTTCTAAATCAAAGGAGGAAATAGTTTTGCAGTGTAGTCAGTGTTGTAATGTAGGAAACGCACCCACCAATTTGCACCCTGCAAAGACCCTCAGAGAACAATTAAATAAATCACCATTATCATCTGTTTTTGGTGTTGATTGAGGGACAAATGTAAACTAGGATACCAGGAGAAATCTCCTGCTCCTCTTCGAATAGTGCCAACGGCAGATTCAGAATACTTGTGGCTCTGGTCACCAAGAACATTTGGGGCCTCTCTGCAACCCCCTCCCCACCCATTCCCACACAGACAACCTACAGTGCGATGTCAATTACCTAGCAACTGGAGCCCTGGTTCAAATAAACTCTGCCCCTTTATTATTATGGACTTTGTTTTCTGTGGAGAGCATTTTCTTTATTGAAGATTCTTGTTACGTTTGTTTGCAACATTCCTCATATCTCAACAAATAACTGTTTTGTAACTTGTGAACTGCAACAGCAAGTGTCAGTATTTAGATTGTAATGCATCTGTAATTCTGCTTTGCCCCTTCTGACAGTATTTTTAAAGGCTAGAATATTTTACTCCAGCGGTCGCATGCAGTTTTTCAGCATTAAGATGAGTTTTACAGGAGACCCACGTACTTGCACAGTTAATCTGCCCCTGGCTGTTTCAGCAGTGGCTCAGTTGGTAGCACCCTTGCCTCTGAGTCAGAGTGTTGTGGATTCAAGTTCCACTCCAGACACGCAGCACTGAGGGAATGCTGCACTGTCGGAGGTGCCAGCTTTCGGATGAGACGTTAAAACTGCTCTCTCAGATGGATAGCCTAACATCTGTGGTTGGGAAAATGTTGGAGTCCATTATTAAAGAAGCAATAGGAGGACATTTGGAAAAGCAAAATTCGGTCAGGCAGAGTCAGCATGGATTTATGAAGGGGAAGTCATGTTTGACAAATTTGCTGGAGTTCTTTGAGGATATAACGGACAGGGTGGATAAAGGGGAACCAGTGGATGTGGTATATTTGGACTTCCAGAAGGCATTTGACAAGGTGCCACATAAAAGGTTACTGCACAAGATAAAAGTTCACGGGGTTGGGGGTAATAGATTAGCATGGATAGAGGATTGGCTAACTAACAGAAAACAGAGAGTGGGATATATGGTTCATTCTCTGGTTGACAACCAGTAACTAGTGGGGTGCCGCAGGGATCAGTGCTGGAGCCCCAACTATTTACAATCTATATTAACGACTTGGAAGGAACTGAGTGTAATGTAGCCAAGTTTGCTGACAATACAAAGATGGGAGGAAAAGCAATGTGTGAGGAGTATACAAAAAATCTGCAAAAGGACATAGACAGGCTAAGTGAGTGTACAAAAATTTGGCAGATGGAGTATAATGTTGGAAAGTGTGAGGTCATGCACTTTGGCAGAAAAAAATCCAAGAGCATGTTATTATTTAAATGGAGAAAGATTGCAAAGTGCCACAGTACAGCGGGACCTGGGAGTACTTGTGCATGGAACACAAAAGGATGGTATGCAGGTACAGCAAGTGATCAGGAAGGACAATGGTATCTTGGCCTTTATTGCAAAGGGGATGGAGTATAAAAGCAGCGAAGTCTTGCTACAGCTACATAAGGTATTGGCGAGGCCTCACCTGGAATACTGTGTGCAGTTTTGGTTTCCATATTTACGAAAGGATGCTTGCTTTGGAGGCAGTTCAGAGAAGGTTCACTAGGTTGATTCCGGGGATGAGGGGGTTGACTTATGAGGCAAGGTTGAGTCGGTTGGGCCTCTACTCATTGAAATTCAGAAGAATGAGAGGTGATCTTATTGAAACGTATAAGATTATGAGGGGGCTTGACAAGGTGGATGCAGAAAGGATGTTTCCACTGATGGGGGAGACTAGAACTAGAGGGCACGATCTTAGAATAAGGGGTTGCCCATTTAAAACAGAAATGAGGAGAAATTTCTTCTCAGAGGGTTGTAAATCTGTGGAATTCACTGCTCTGAGAGCTGTGGAAGCTGGGTCATTGAATAAATTTAAGACAGAGATAGACAGTTTCTTAAACAATAAGGGAATAAGGGGTTATGGGGAGCAGGCGGGGAAGTGGAGCTGAGTCCATGATCAGATCAGCCATGATCTTATTGAATGGCGGAGCAGGCTCGAGGGGCCATATGGCCTACTCCTGTTCCTATTTCTTATGTTCTTATAACTCATCCCACAATCGCATCGCGGATTCCGCCCACTAACGGGCACAATGGACATGATCTTTCCCACGCATCAAATTCAAGAGAAATGCAGGGAGCAGCACAAACCTCTGTACATGGCCGCCTTTGACCTCACAAAGGCCTTCGACACTGTTAACCGCAAGGCATTATGAAGTGTCCTCGTCAAATTCGGCTGCCCTCAAATGTTTGTCACCATCCTCCACCTGTTTCACAATGACATGCAAGCAGTGATCCTGACCAACGGATCCACCACAGACCCAATTCACGTATAGATTGGGCTCAAGCAAGGCTGTGTCATTGCACTAACGTTCTTCTCGATCTTCCTTGCTGCAATGCTCCAGCTCATCCTCAATTAGCTCCCCGCTGGAGTGGAGCTAATCTACGGAACAAACGGGAAATTGTTAAGGTCTGTCGCCTCCAGTCCAGATCTAAGGTCGTCCCATCCTCTGTCATTGAATTACAGTATGCAGATGACGCTTGCATTTTTGCACACTCGGAGGCTGAACTCCAAATCATCGTCAACATCTTCACAGAAACATACGAAAGTATGGGCCTTACACTAATCATCAATAAGACAAAGGTCCTCTACCAACCTGCCCCCACCACACAGTACTGCCCCCCAATTATCAAAATCTATGACAAGGCCTTGGACAAAATGGACCATTTAGGGCAAACGTCAATGACGAAGTCCAACACCGCCTCCAGTGTGCCAGTGCAGCCTTCGGCCACCTGAGGAAGAGAGTGTTTGAAAACCAGGACCTCAAACCCGGCATCAAGCTCATGGTCTACCCGCACTCCTATATGCTTCAGAGACATGGACTGTGCAGCAGGCACCTCACCAGCGCTGCCTCTGCAAGATCCTGCAAATCCATTGGGAGGACAGAAGCACCAACATCAGCATCCTTGCTCAGGCCAACATCGCCAGCATCGAAGCTTTGACCATGCTCGATCAACTCTGCTGGACGGGCCACATTGTCCGCATGCCCGATACGAGAACCCCAAAAGAAGCACTCTACTCAGAACTCCTTACGGCAAGTGAATCCCAGGTGGACAGAGGAAACGCTTCAAGGACACCCTCAAAGCCTCCTTGAAAATGTGCAAAATCCCCACTGGCACCTGTGAATCCCTGGCCCAAGACCGCTCAAAGTGGAGGAGAAGTATCTGGAAAGGCGCCGAACACAGAATCTCTTCGCTGGGAGCAAGTGGAAGCCAAGCACAAACAGCGGAAGGAGTGCACTACAACCCAAGCAACCCACCCACCCGTCCCTTCAACCATTGTCCGCCTCATCTGTGACAGAGACTGTAGGTCCCGCATTGGACTCATCAGTCACCTGAGAACTCATTAGTGTGGGAGCAAGTCATCCTCGACTTCGAGGGACTGCCGAAAGAGAACATAACGGACACATTTTGGAATGAGCACAAAAATGTAACCACAAAGAAAAGAAAAAATACTGGGCCTGAAATTTCGGCCTCACCGAGTCTGTACGGAGTGTATATGGACCTGGGGAAGCATCGCAAAAGCCGATTTTCGGCACGCAATACGCATGCGCGGAAAACCAGCTTTTCCGATCTGTCAAGTTCTGGCTTGATGGCAGCAAGGACATTCGTATGGGCAAGATTGGGGTATTTGCCTATCTCTTGCCCAACGAATGTCCTTAAATCTCTTACGCCTGGTAAAAGCAGGCGCATAGCCTACTTTTACCAGCGTAAGAGTTTTAAACTGTAATATATCAGAAAAATATATATTTTTTTCCAAACACATTAACTTTAATTTAAATTATGTGAGGTGTGTTTTTTATTTTTTATGTCGTGTTTAGTGTGTTTGGGCTTTTTTCTCATTAATAGCAATGAGAGCTCATAGATATGGAGTTCTCATTGCTATTAATGAGAATACTGTACCTGATTGGTTGCGCAGTCACACGTGACGACACCTTCTGTGTCCGAACGTCGAGGACGGGAACGCGCTCCGATGCATGGGAAGAGAAGGCATCCCCATCGGAAGCGCAAGGGCCTCCGGGACCACCAGGTAAACTCGTAAAAAATTCTCGGGTCGGAGGCGTTCGTCCGAAAGAAGCCTCTGACTGGAATTTCAGGCCCACTGTTAATTGTGCTAGAAAGAAAAGAATGTGAATGTGATCCAGAAAAGGCAATCTCAAGCACAGCATTCCTGAGCATTACATGCTTCTGTCAAGTTATTTAAGTAGGACATCCACAGGTGGGTTAGGGCAAGAGGAGCTTTTCCAGCAGCTGTTCCCTCCTTTATCTGCTGGGTAAGGTTACAGTCCAGACAGCAGCTAATGTTAATTCACTCTCTGCAGTAACAAAGGCTCTCATACCACTTACTCCACAGCACATGCCAAAATGCTGCTTGGGCTGGTTTTGGTCTTTTTCAGGTGAGTAAGCTTATTGCCAATTCCTTTTTCCAGAAGCTCTCAAATTTCTACTGATACAAATGTAGCTATAAAGCAAATGTCCTTTAAGGTGTAACAAAGTGTTTGACTTAGAGTAATAAATTGGTCAACAACCACATTCAATCTTGCTCCCAAGAGTGGCACATTTATCACTGGATTTTAAACTGACCAGGTTTTTGAATGGACTCACTGACCAGAAACTTAAGAGACTTGACCTCAGTGTCTCTGGGTCAGTGAAGGGAAAATTAACTGAGCTCATACTCCTGATCGCTGTGCAGACATTCCAACTGGAGGTGCGTGTATGTAAAAGTCAGGTGGGGATAGAATAAGGTTGCGTGAGTGTGTGAGTGTGAGTGTGAGTGTGAGTGTGAGTGTGAGTGTGAGTGTGAGTGTGAGTGTGAGTGTGAGTGTGAGTGTGAGTGTGAGTGTGAGTGAGTGTGAGTGAGAGCTGGGGAAATGGTGGGAACAACAACTTGTATTTATATAGCGCCTTTAATGTAGTAAAACGTCCCAAGGTGCTCGAAGTGATAGAAGTCAAAAATTTGACACCGAGCCACATAAGAAATTAGGGCAGATGACCAAAAACTTGGTCAAAGGGGTAGATTTTAAGGAGCACCTTAAAAGGAGCAAAGAGAGGTAGAGAGGTGGAGAGGTTTAAGGAGAGAGTTAGAGAGCTGAGGGCCGAGGCAGCTCAAGGCACGGCCACCAATGGTTGAGCAATTATAAATCAGGGATGCTCAAGAGGGCAGAAATAGAGGAGCGCAGATATCGCTGGGGCGTTGTGGGGCTGGGGATTACAGAGATAAGGAGGGGCGTGGAGGGACGTGAGAACAAAGATGAGAATTTTGAAATCAAGGCATTGCTTAACTGGGACCCAATGTAAATCAGCGAGCACAGGGGTTTTGGGCGAATGGGACTTGATGAGGACACTGGCAGCCGAGTTTGGGATGACCTCAAGTTTATGTAGGGTAGAATGTGGAAGGCCAGCCAGTAGTGCATTGGAACAGTCAATTCTAGGAGGTAACAAAGGTATAGATGAGGGTTTCAGCAGCAGATGAGCTGAGGCAGGAGCAGAAACGGGCGATGTTAGGCAGGTGGTCTTTGTTATGCCGGAAACCGAAAAAGATCCTGTATGGTCAGTCAAAATTGTTTACAATTATACTGTGAATGCACCTTTAAGAAAATACGTAGAACTGCCTTTGGCATGTCTGATTCAAGACCATCAGATCTAGTTTAGATTGATCCATAGTAGGCTTTTCAAGATATTAACCTGGTTCAACCTGTAATACCTACTGATAGCCTGCTGATTTATTCTCAAAGCTAGTTTAATCCAAATTTGTTCAGTTATCCACCCGTTTTAAAAATCATTGTCCATAAAATAAAGAATTCAGGCAAATTATGTATGTGCACAATTTACAGACTTTGTGATAAATTTGTTTATCAAAACTATACACCTCCCCATGATTTACATAAAACATATACAATTAAAGCAAAATTGTTCGACTCTGTGGCTCAAGACCGATAAGATTCCCCTCATTTCATTCACAAGCTCTTTATTCCCCATTGCCCTAAAGAATGTGATCAAATATTCAGCATCCACCCTCAAAATCTTACTAATTAAAATTGGCCGATCTTGGGTACCAAGTTGACATTAAATCTTACAATGACCACTTATCAGTAGGAAACCTTTGGCATTGTTCCCAAATTGTTAATTTAAGGGTTAAGTCATGGCAGGAGAGCCCAGATCTGTGCTCCTCCTGTGCTATGTGGGAAATCAGGGACTCATCCAGCGTCCCTGACTATGTGTGCGGGAAGTGTATCCAGCTGCAGCTCCTGTCAGACCGCATGATGGCACTGGAGCTGCGCATGGATTCACTCTGGAGCATCCACGATGCTGAGGATGTCGTGAATAGCATGGTTAGTGAGTTGGTCACACCGCAGGTAAAGGTTACAAAGGCAGATAGGGGATGGGTGATCTTCAGGCAGAGCAGGAGTAGGAAGGTAGTGCAGGAGTCCCCTGCGATCATCTCCCTCCAAAACAGATATACTGCTTTGGATACTGCTGGGGGAGATAGCAGCAGCCAAGTTCATGGCACCATGGGTGGCTCTGCTGCACAGGAGGGCAGGAAAAAGAGTGGGAGAGCTATAGTGGTAGGGAATTCTATTGTAAGGGGAATAGATAGGCTTTTTTGCAGCCACAATCGAGACTCCAGGATAGTAAGTTGTCTCTCTGGTGCAAGGGTCAAGGATGTCTCATAGCAGCTGCAGGGCATTCTGGAGGGGGAGGGTTAACAGCCAGTTGTCATGGTGCATATAGGTAAAAAATGTGATGAGGTCCTACAAGCTGAATTTAGGGAGCTAGGAGTTAAATTAAAAAGTAGGACCTCAAAGGTAGTAATCTCAGGATTGCTACCAGTGCCACGTGCTCATCAGAGTAGAAATAGTAGAATAGTTAAGATGAACACGTGGCTTGAGGAATTGTGCAAGAGGGAGGGATGCAAATTTCTGGGATATTGGAACCGGTTCTGAGGGAGGTAGGACCAGTACAAACTGGATGGTCTGTACCTGGGCAGGACTGGAACCGATGTCCTCGGGGGAGTGTTTGCTAGTGCTGTTGGGGAGGGGTTAAACTAATATGGCAGGGGGATGGGAATCTATGCAGGGAGGCAGAAGGAATAAAATGGGGGCAGAAGCAAAAGGTAGAAAGGAGATAAAGGAAAAGTGGAGGGCAGAGAAATCAAAGGCAAAAATCAAAAAGGGCCACATTACAACATAATTCTAAAAGGAGAAAGAGTGTTTAAAAAACAAGCCTGAAGGCTGTGTCTCAATGCGAGGAGCATTCGTAATAAGGTGGATGAATTAACTGCGCAGATAGCTGTTAACTGATCTGATGTAATTGGGATTATGGAGACATGGCTCCAGGGTGATCAAGGCTGGGAACTCAACATCCAGGGGTATTCAATATTCAGGAAGGATAGACAGAAAGGAAAAAGGAGTTGGGGTAGTATTGCTGGTTAAAGAGATTAATGCAATAGTAAGGAAGGACATTAGCTTGGATGATGTGGAATCTGTGGGCTCAAGTTTCGGCCTGAGTTGCTCCTATTTTTTTTTAAGAATGGAGCATCTTAGAAATTGCAATTCTAGGCATTTAGTTTGCTCCAGTTCTGGTGAGTTAGAATAGTTTCATTTTAGAACGGATTTTTTTTTTCCCCAAAAGGGGGCGTGTGCAGCCACTTACACCTGTTTTGCAAGTCTCAGCAGCGAAAACTTACTCCATTCTAAGTTAGTTTGGAGTAAGTGTAGATTTTTGTATGCTCAGAAAAACCTTGCCTACACTTATAAATCAGGCATAGGGAACGAAAGATGGGGTGGGGGAGAAGTTTACAAACATTACACACTTCACTTTTACAAATAAAGATCCATCATCAATAATAATCGATAAATAATCAATAAATCAATCAAAAAATATTTTTAAAAAACAAATCAATCAATAAAAAATTATTTCTGCTCACCTATTGCAGTACCGGGAGCCCTCTAACAGCGTGCTGGGACGTCCCCCGCCAGTGTCTCTCGCTCGGGAGAGGAGGATGAGGACAAGGACGAGGACGAGGAGCTGAATGGGCCGGGCGGGCCCTGCTGACGACAGGGAGGGGTGAGGGAGGCAGCTGAACGGGAGGGAAGCCTGAGTCCCGATGTTCTCCCTGTGAGCTCATTCGGCCAGGGCTAGGGTCGGGCGCCCTGCCACGCATCCTCGGGAGCTTGGCGCTACTGCACATGCACGCACACTCTAGTGCGCATGTGTCGAGGTCCCGGCACGGTGGTCAGTGCCGGGAACTGGCTCCGCCCCCGACCCCTTGTGCTGCGCCACGCCGCGCACGAAGACGTCCTGAGGAGACCAGAGAATCCCAAGGTAAGTTTTCGGCACCCTTTTCCTTCCAGAAAGTCGGCGCACCCGATCGAGATGCACAGTTTTTCCAGAGGGCGGAAACTTGGGCCCAGTATGGGTAGAGCTGCGGAACTCCAAAGGGCAGAAAACGCTAGTGGGAGTGGTGTACGGACTACTAAACAGAAGTAGTGAGGTTGGGGATGGCATCAAACAGGAAATTAGGGATGCGTGCAATAAAAGGTACAGCAGTTATCATGGGTGACTTTAATCGACATATAGATTGGGCTAACCAAACTGGTTGCAATACGGAAGAGGAGGATTTCCTGTAGTGTATAAGGGATGGTTTTCTAGACCAATATATCGAGGAACCAACTGGAGAGCTGGCCATCCTAGACTGGGTGTTGTGTAATGAGAAAGGACTAATTAGCAATCTTGTTGTGCGAGGAGGCCCCTTGGGGAAGAGTGACCATAATATGGTAGAATTCTTCATTAAGATGGAGAATGACACAGTTAATTCAGAGACTAGGGTCCTGAACTTAAAGAAAGGTAACTTTGATGGTATGAGACGTGAATTGGCTAGAATAGACTGGCGAGTGATACTTCAAGGGTTGACAGTGGATAGGCAATGGCAGACATTTAAAGATCAAATGGATGAACTTCAACAATTGTACATCCCTGTCTGGCATAAAAATAAAACGGGATGATGGCTCAACTGTGGCTAACAAGGGAAATTAGGGATAATGTTAAATCCACAGAAGAGGCAGAAAAATTGGCCAGAAAAAGCAACAAACCTGAGGACTGGGAGAAATTTAGAATTCAGCAGAGGAGGAAAAAGTGTTCAATTAGAAGGGGGAAAATAGAGTAGGAATGTAAGCTTGCAGGGAACATAAAACTGACTGCAAAAGCTTCTATAGATATGTGAAGAGAAAAAGATTAGTGAAGACAAAAGTAGGTCCCTTGCAGTTAGAATCAGGTGAATTTATAATTGGGGAACAAAGAAATGGCAGACCAATTGAACAAATACTTTGGCTCTGTCTTCACTAAGGAAGACACAAACAACCTTCCAGAAATACTTGGGGACCGAGGATCTAGCGAGAAGGAGGAACTGAAGAAAATTTTTATTCGTCAGGAAATTGTGTTCAGGAAATTGTTGGGATTGAAGGCCGATAATTCCCCGGGGCCTGATAGTCTGCATCCCAGAGTACTTGGCTCTAGAAAGAGTGGATGTATTGGTGGTCATTTTCCAACATTCTATAGACATTGCATCAGCTCCTATGGATTGGAGGGTAGCTAATGTCACCCCACTTTTTAAAAAAGGGAGAGAAAACAGGGAATTATAGACCGGTTAGCCTGACATCAATAGTGGAGAAAATGTTGGAATCAATTATTAAAGATGTAATAGCTGCGCATTTGGAAAGCAGTGACAGGATCATTCCAAGTCAGCATGGATTTATGAAAGGTAAATCATGCTTGACAAATCTTCTGGAATTTTGTGAGGATGTAACTAGTAGAGTGGGGACAAGGGAGAACCAGTGGATGTGGTGTATTTGGACTTTCAAAAGGCTTTTGACAGGGTCCCACACAAGAGATTCATGTGCAAAATTAAAGCACATGGTATTGGGGGTAATGTTTGATGTGGATAGAGAACTGGTTGGCAGACAGGAAGCTGGTTGGCAGACGGGTCATTTTCAGAATGGCAGGCAGTGACGAGTGGGGTGCCGCAGGGTTCAGTGCTGGGACCCCAGCTATTTACAATATACATTAATGATTTGGACGAAGGAATTGAATGTAATATCTCCAAGTTTGCAGATGACACTAAGCTGGGTGGCAGTGTGAGCTGTGAGGAGGATGCTAAGAGGCTGCAGGGTGACTTGGACCGGTTATGTGAGTGGGCAAATGCATGGCAGATGCAGTATAATGTAGATAAATGTGAGGTTATCCACTTTGGTGGCAAAAACATAAAGGCAGAATATTATCTGAATGGTGACAGATTAGGAAAAGGGGAGGTGCAACAAGACCTGGGTGCCATGGTACATCAGTCATTGAAAATTGGCATGCAGGTACAGCAGGTGGTGAAGGCGGCAAATGGCATGTTGGCCTGGATAGTGAGAGGATTTGAATATAGGAGCAGGGAGCTCTTACTGCAGTTGTACAGGGCCTTGGTGAGGCCACACCTTGAATATTGTGTACAGTTTTGGTCTTATAATCTGAGGAAGGACATTCTTGCAATTGAGGGAGTGCAGCGAAGGTTCACCAGACTGATTCCTGGGATGGCAGGACTGACATATAAAGAAAGACTGAATCGACTAGGCTTATATTCACTGGAATTTAGAAGAATGAGAGGGGATCTCATAGAAACATATAAAATTCTGACTGGATTGGACAGGTTAGATGCAGGAAGAATGTTCCCGATGTTGGGGAAATCCAGAACCAGGGGTCACAGCCTAAGGATAAGGGGTAAGCCATTTAGAACCGAGATGAGGTGAAACTTCTTCACTCAGAAAATTGTGACCCTGTGGAATTCTCTACCACAGAAAGTTGTTGAGGCCAGTTCGTGGCCCTTACGGCTAATGGGATCAAGGGGTATGGAGAGAAAGCAGGAATGGGGTACTTAAGTTGCACGATCAGCCATGATCATATTGAATGGTGGTGCAGGCTCGAAGGACCGAATGGCCGACTCCTGCACCTATTTTCTATGTTTCTAAAAAGGATTCAAATAGCACCATGGCCAGAGACAATTCTTAGGTGTGGCCTGCTCTAAATAAATTCATTCTCTTGTGAACAGTCTGTGAATTACTAAAATGATCATTTTTGGCCGGGTTTTAGTGGAAAAATAGTTTCTGCACAAGGGTGAAGTCGGTGCGACTGTATCCGTTTCGTGACTGCCTCTCCCAACGAAGGGAAAGTCTGGTCTGGAATGATTAACAATACATGACTGCAGCTTTAATGGTCAGATGGTTGTGTTCATGAATTACTAATAATACTCTCCTCTAAACTGAGCACTATAAGCAGCTTAAAGCAGAATCTATTCAGTACAACAACTGTCGTTGTAAAGCACATTAACATGTTAAATGAAAAGCATGCAAAATATACTGAATGAAGGGACATACCACACTTCTACTCCAGAGGTGCTTCAAGTATTTGACAAAACTATAATGCTGTTGCTTTCAACAACTATTAGAAGATTTTTAAAAATTATTTTATTTTGCCTTTTGCCCCACGTCCAGGCCCTCCACTATCAAGCTTCAATTGAGGGGATGCAGTTAAATCTGGTTTTCTGACTTTAGGGAATCGAAAAAAGTTTTAAGCAACTGTGCTGACACCAATGGCAACAATTGAGAAAGGGGTCATTTTTCATTTTTATCACCCCGGCATAGAATGTCGTCTGCCGGAAGCACATATCGGGAATTTGGGGCATGTGTCATCTCCACCCCACATCATTTTCCATTGAGAACGGACTAAAAATTGAGAGCAACATGCCCAACTTCCCAACTGTGCTGGGAGTGTGAAATGCAAAACTTACTTCAAAAGATCTTATTGTACTTTATGAAATTGTGAAATACAACTATTCATTTGATAATATGTACAACTTGCATTTACATAGCAACTTTAAAGTAGTAAAATGTCCCCAAAACGCTTCAAAGGAACGTTATCAAACAAAATCTGACACCGAGCCACATTGGGAGATATTAGGACAGATGGGGTCAAAGAGGTTGGTTTTAAGGAGCATCTCAAAGGAGGAAAGAGAGAGTGGTAGAGAGGCGCAGAGGTTTAGGGAGGGAATTCCAGAGCTTTGAGCCTAGGCAGCCAAATGGTGGAGTGATTAAAATTGGGGATGGGAAAAAGGCCAGAATTGGAGGAGCGCAGAAATCTCTAAGGGTTGCAGGGCTGAAGGATGTTAAAGATAGGGAGGGTGGGTGAGGCCATGGGGGAATTTGCAAACAAGGATGAGAATTTTTAAAAATGAAAGCATTGCCAGACCTGAAGCCTATGTTGGTCGGCGAGCACAGGGGTGATGGATAAATGGGACTTGGTGCAAGCTAGGATACAGGCAGCAGAGTTTTGAATAACCTCAAGTTTATGTAGGGTGGAAGATGGGAGGCCGGCAAGGAGAGCATTGAAATAGTCAAGTTTAGAGGTAACAAAGGCATGGATGAGGGTTTGAGCAGATCAGCTGAGGGAGGGGTGGAGTTGGGTGATGTTACGGAGGTGGAAATAGACGGTGTTGGAGTGGATATGTGGTCGGCAGTTTATCTGGAGGTCAAATATGATACCAAGGTTGCGAATAGTCTGGTTCAGCCTCAGACAGTTGCCAGGGAGAGGGATGGAGTCAGTGGCTAGGGGACAGAGTTTGTGGCAGGGACCGAAGACAATGGCTTAGGTCTTCCAGATATTTAGTTGGAGGATTTTTCTGCTCATCCAGTCCAGTACAAGCAATGTGACAAATCAGAGGCAGGGAAGGGTCGAGTGAGGTGGTGGTGAGCTAGAGCTGGGTATCCTCAGCTACTGTTATACAACTTCTGTTGTATCCCCTATGGCACAGTGACTAAATGCGCCACACTGTGCAGTGCAGAGCAATACATACAGAGAAGGTCCCAAGTTTGATTCTTGCTCTGTGCGGATTTAGCTGAGCTCAGCTGAGTTGGCAGTGCAGTGCTACAGTTGGTCTGGATGTCCACGTGGTAGAAAGGGGAAAAGTGACCATGGACCCTATTCACTGATTGCTAGCCAGTAGCCACTGTTGGAAGTGAAAATGTGTGAATGCTTCATGATGACATGAACATGGACCAGGTGAATGACACACTGACACTCATTACAACAGTGACTCCAATTCAAAAAGTAGTACATTAACTGTAAAGCGCTTTGGGACGTCAGTGGTCGTGAAAGGCACTATATAAATTCAAGTCTTTCTTTGTTCACTCACTGTCCAAGTTGCATCATGAAAAACAAATCTGTCCTCCCACCTGAAGAGAGAGAAGGCAATGAAGGAGAATTGGAGGGATAAAAAAGAAATCAGCACCTTCTCCTACAAAAGCACATGGTTCCATCAAACCAAGAATATCTGATTTTAATGTATTACATTACCTACTAAAAAGATTTTACACTGATGATTAAGAGATGCAATGAAACCAACCCACTGTTCCACATCATAATCCACTTTTTACATATTGAAATCTGGCAATCAAAAACCTCAGACTCAATTCAGAATCTTTAGTTTCTTTTCAACATATCTATCCACATTCCAACACACAAACGCACACATACAATTTCATAATCTACCTTTGTGCTCCATCTCTTCATGAGAAAGATGGGACCAGAAGTGCAGACCATTCCATAAGCCCCATTAGTATTGCTCTGCACTGGTCAGTGGGAGTTATGCTTTTCGGGGCAAGGGATACAACCCCTTCCCTCTAATGCTCCAACTTCTGTTGTAGTCCAGCTTACCCACTAAATGTGATTATGCATCAAAATCCAGAGTATTAACAGGGAGATAGAGGGTAAACTTAACAGATCTCCTATTGTTAACTTGAACCAAACGAGTACAGACAGAATAAGCTAATGGGATATCCAACCAGGAAGCCTTAACAGATGACAGGAATCGTGGTGCTCCTTACAAATTCACTAGGCTCAGCCTCAAAATCTAAAGTTGAAGGAAAAAAGGTTATGCGAATGTTTCGATTGCAATACCATTTATAAATGCTGATGGTCAATTTTAAGCATTAAATAATAGTCACATACCTGTTGCAATGCAAATTGTGCTGATTAAAGAGCGCGCAGAAATCAAGCGCAGGCAGCGGAAAGAGCGTGCGGCAAACCAGTCCCACCCTCCCTTTCCCTCAATGACTATCTGTCCCACCTGTGACAAGGACTGTGGTTCTCATACTGGACTGTTCAGCCACCTAAGGACTCATTTTAAGAGCAGAAGCAAGTCTTCCTCGATTCTGAGAGACTGCCTATGATGATGGGTAACTCCACGGATAAGCTAGGTATATACCAAAAGGTTTCTTTGCTGAGCTGATTTTTCCTTCAAACTTTACTCTTTGGATGTACTTCATTTACAGAGCTCCTCCACAGAGCATGTCCTTCGGGAGCTTGTGGAGCCAAGATTATGGATTGATAATTGGCAGAGAAAGCTCCTCCAGCGTTTCGGATCACAGAACCAGTTTCATAATGCTAATTGATGCCAAAGCTTTGCGGGTTTTGGCTCAAGTCATCATCAACCACAGACTGTCACAGGTGGGACAGATAGTCGTTGAGGGAAAGGGTGGGTGGGACAGATTTGCCGCATGCTCTTTCCGCTGCCTGCGTTTGATTTCTGCATGCTTTCGGCGACTCGAGATGCTCAGCGCCCTCCCGGATGCACTTCTGCCACTGAGGGCGGTCTTTGGCCAGGAATTCCCAGGTGTCAGTGGGGATGTCGCACTTTATCAGCGAGGCTTTGAGGGTGTCCTTGTAACGCTTCCGCTGCCCACTTTGGCTCGTTTGCCGTGATGGAGTTCTGAGTAGAGCACTTGCTCTGGGAGTCTTGTGTCTGGCATGCGAACTATGTGGCTTGCCCAGTGGAGCTGATCAAATGTGATCAGTGCTTCGATGCTGGGGATGTTGGCCTGGTCAAGGACGCTAATGTTGGTGCTTCTGTCCTTTATGTGCTGAGTGTCTGCTGCACAAAATGTGTTAGCTGACAGTAAAAATGAATTTCTTTTGCATGAGAAACAAAAAAAATTGGAAGAAGGAGGAATTTTGGGGGAAAGCCACTTCAGGAGATGATAGCATCAGCTTCCCTTTATGTAATGTTAGCAATGGTGTTGATAGCTGATACAATAAAAATGCCTTCTTCCATGCATTTAAGACCTTCCATTATAAAGTACTATGTTATGAACCCTAAGCTTAATAACGATTCACTACTCAGTGCCAATGCTAAGCCTGCATTGCTAAATGTTAAATATTCTTCAAAAGTGCTATTATCTGAACAGGCTACACCTTGTCAGCACAACTAATGAGAGAACTGTATTAATAGGTTTAATTGAAATATTTAGTTTAATAATGAGATCCAATTTACTGGGTCATGTAACTATCTGAATATGTGAACTGACAGTTCAGAGCGATACAGTTAAGTGATATGTTCCAACTGGAGTAGATCCAGACATTTTGTCCATCTTATCCTGGGACAACACAGCTAAACCAACACTTTACTTGGAAATTAGGCAAGAAAGACAGGAATAGAACATTTCAAAAATTTGCACCATAGAGTTTTAAGAGTATCCCTGCTACCCAGAAAGGAAATTAAATCTATTTTGAGCATTCAAGCAATCTGTACTCCATTGGCCATGTTATTTGGCAAACTGATATTATTGATATGATACAAGAAACAATTTAAAAAACAAGCAGAAAACATCACTCCATTTAATGGATATAAAATCAACATGTTCAGATTTAGTGATTTCTTATTTAAATCAGAAAAACAAAACTAAAGATGATACTCTTTGAAATGTACAATGTTAGTTGCTGAACTCATCGCAGTCAAGGCCACCTACGGTCCAAACACCCAAGGCCCCACCCCACTGCTGGCCAAGAACGGGGAAACACTTATCAAGGACACAGAGGCAGTCAAGGCCGCTGGAAGGAGCACTTCGAAGATCTCCTCAATCAAGACTCTGCCTTTGACCAGAGTGTTCTCGACTCCATCCCACAGCATGCTACCCGCCACCACCTCAGTAAAACCCCAACAGTCCACTAGATCGAAAAAGCCATAAGACAGCTTAAGAACAACAAGGCTACGGGAGCGGATGGAATCCCTGCTGAGGCACTGTTGGCGCGAATACATGACCTCATCTCTCTCATCTGGAGGGAGGAGAGCATGCCGGAAGATCTCAGAGATGCAGTGATCGTGACCATCTTTAAAAAAGAGGACAAGTCCAACTGCGGCAACCACAGAGGAATCTCCCTGTTATCAGCCACTGGGAAAGTCGTCACTAGAGTCCTCCTCAACTGTCTTCTCCCCGTGGCTGAGGAGCTCCTCCCGGAGTCACAGTGCGGATTTCGTCTCCTACGGGGCACAACGGACATGATTTTTGCAGCGCGACAGTTACAGGAAAAATACAGGGAACAGCACGAGCCCTCATATATGGCTTTCTTCGACCTTACAAAGGCCTTTGACACTGTTAGGGTCTATGGAGCGTCCTCCTCCGTTTCGGATGCCCCCAAAAGTTCATCACCATCCTCCGCCTGCTCCACGACGGCATGCAGACCGTGATTCTTACCAACGGATCCACTACAGATCCAATCCACGTCCGGACCGGGGTCAAACAGGGCTGCGTCATTGCCCCAACCCTCTTCTCAATCTTCTTCACTGCCATGCTCCACCTCACACTCAACAAGCTCCCCGCTGGAGTGGAACTAAACTACAGAACCAGTGGGAACTTCTTCAACCTTCGATGTCTCCAGGCCAGGTCCAAGACCATCCCAACCTCTGTCGTCGAGCTACAGTATGCAGATGAGGCCTGTGTCTGTGCACATATAGAGGCTGAACTCCAGGCATAGTCGACGTACTTACTGAGGTTTATGAAAGCATGGGCCGTACGCTAAACATCCGTAAGACAAAGGTCCTCCACCAGCCTGCCCTCGCCGTCATCAAGATCCACGGCGCGGTCCTGGATAACGTGGACCATTTCCCATACCTCGGGAGCCTCTTAACAAGAGCAGACATTGACGACGAGATTCAACATCACCTCCAGTGCGCCAGTGCAGCTTTCGGCCGCCTGAGGAAAAAAATGTTTGAAGATCAGGCCCTCAAAACTGCCACCAAGCTCATGGTCTACAGGGCTGCAGTAATACCCGCCCTCCTGTATGGCTCAGAGACTTGGACCATGTACAGTAGACACCTCAAATCGCTGGAGAAATACCACCGACGCCTCCACAAAATCCTACAAATCTCCTGGGAGGACAGACGCACCAACATTAGCGTCGTCAACCAGGCCAACATCCCCAGCACTGAAGCACTGACCACACTTGATCAGCTCCACTGGGCAGGCCACATCGTTCGCATGCCAGACACGAGACGCCCAAAGCAGGTGCTCTACTTGGAACTTCTTCACGGCAAATGAGCCAAGGTGGGCAGAGGAAGCATTACAGGGACACCCTCAAAGCCTCCCTGAAAAAGTACAACATCCCCACTGACATCTGGGAGTCCCTGGCCAAAGATCGCCCTAAGTGGAGGAAGTGCATCCGGGAGAGCGCTGAGCACCTCGAGTCTCATTGCCGAGAGCAAGCAGAAATCAAGCGCAGGCAGCGGAAAGAGAGTGCGGCAAACCTGTCCCACCCTCCCTTTCCCTCAACGACTATCTGTCCCACCTGTGACATGGACTGTGGCTCTCGTATTGGACTGTTCAGCCACCTAAGGATTCATTTTTAAGAGTGGAGGCAAGTCTTCCTCGATTCCGAGGGACTGCCTATGATGACGATGACAATGTTAGTGTAATTTCCCAGGAATGTTATTGCACTATGTACATAGAGTGCAGTCCTACAATTGATCAGTCACAAGTTGGTTCTCCCAACACTCCAGGGTACATGTAACATGCATTACAATTATTTACAATAATAGGGCAACTTCACAACCTTTACACTTGCTAGGCTCTAGTGGATGGTGCTTAATGAGAGAACTGACCCGGTTTGATGAACAATTACCATTTATAGAGTTGAGAATGGGACCCATAAATTTACTGCCTAAAGCTGCAATACCATACAAAGACATTTGACAGTTTAATGAAAGTTAAGTTACTGACTGAAACCTGAGCCAATTCTGAAATGGTTTTATTTTTCAAGGAGAAATCAAGATTTGCAAAATGTCCTGATATCCATCCCGCAGCATAAATCCCTGTTCTGTTACCTGCTGGCACTGATGGTGCACAACAAAAGTCAATGCTATTTGTAAGCACTGTGTATGAAAATACAGATTGCACCTCAAAAAAATCCCAAATAAATCAGGTTTGAAATATAATGTTTGCTAAGTAACCAAGTTCAATAAAACATAAGTTCTCCTGCTGACCCAATGGGTAGCGATCTGGTGTAATATTAAGCTTATATAGACCAGAATATTGCAAATTCAATTCCCAGACTGTGCTGAGTTAGCTGATGTCAGATAGTGCAGGAGTTAGGGGGCTATAATTGGACTCTTGCACTCAGAGGAGAAACAATGTCATGGTTCCTGCTCCTATATCACTTTCCAGTGACCCCTGTATGCTTGTTGGGTGAGGACAAGATCATGTTGAGCTATGATTGCCCTATCATGGTCAAATAGCCTGCAAGCTTGTACTATCTAGGCTCACATTGGCATGGGAGTTGGCAAATATCATGTACCTCTCTCATCAGCCAGTATGGAGCAGTACTGACAGGCTGGGAATGGATCAGCTGGGAAATGATGGAATGAATGGCTTGAGAAAATCATTTCCAAAAAGCAACGGGAAAAACTATTTAAACAATACAATTGAACCTGGAATTCCAAATCTCCCACTTTAACTTCGGCGGAAGACCAGCAGAAACCCCAAAGGAGCAGCAATTTCTCCGGGGGTTCCTGTTGATCTTCCACTGAAGTCACGGTGGGAGATTGGAAAAACCATCACGGAAATTCTACCCCTCTATTTGTAAAACGTTAGAGCATAATGAACTGCAAAAAGATAAAGGGGCTTGAAATTCCATGGACATTCAACCAGTCTCCTGCTGTAACTCCTGTTGGGAGACTGGAGGATCCAATGCTCCCTCGAAGATGGGAAAGGTCCCACAGAGGCCGCTCACTGGCTTTACCACGCAAAGGCAGAAATTTAAAGGGACCGCGCACTAAAAAAAACAACACGCAGCATACAGGGAACATTGGGTGGAGCCCCTGTGGAATGTCAGCCCCAAGGTTTTCAAAATAATACAATACATTTGAGCACAAAGGCAACTAGACTTTTCATGAAAGGTCAGCAATCTGAAACGTTAACTCTCTTTTACTCTCTCCACAGATGCTGCCTGGCCTACTGAGTGTTCCCAGCATTTTCTGTCTGTATTTCAGAATACATTCTAGCATCAGCAAAACTGTGGGGTATAATTTTTTACAGGGATTCCCTGATCTTCTGCCGTAACTTTGACACAGTTGGCGAAAACCTCGGGTAATGGCATAAAGATCCGTTTACATCGTTTCTCTGGGGTTTCTGCCAATCATCCACCGAAGTTACAGTAGGAGATCGGATGAACTTCCATGGAAATTCCAAGCCTGTATGTTTAAATGGATCAATTGTCTCACTGTCATCAGAAACGATAGATTGCATTCAGGCAGTATAAATGTACATCCACCACACATTACACACAGTATTCAGTTACCTGAGTTAGTACAGAGGCTTTCTTGTTGAAGGAATCAGAGGACAATACTATCAAAAGTGATGCTATAGGATATGTTACTTTTATTTTTCTGCTTCCCCTATTTTTGTCTGTTTCCTCCTTCTTTTGGATGACTCCTTGGCATGCACTGTTCCTCAGGCAATGGGGTTACTGTCACACTTTTGTATTTTTTTGGCCCTTTTTTCCCCCGCCCACAGAAAGGGTTTGGAAAAAGTTACTTTTAAAGGCTGGGTTTTTAAGAGCACAGTACATTCACACACGTTTTTACAAAAGACACTGAAATGGAAGATGGTTAAAATGCTAATGGACTATGTTTTTATGTTGATTCCCCACAGACTGCAATAATGAGCAAATTGTTAGTCTCGTCAATCGATAAACCCGTGTGTTGGGAAGTTTCTGAACCTGGGGACTTAGAAGGGGTGTTGTAGCAGATCGTCCCTTTCTGGCTGTGAATACAGTGTGATGGAAACAAAGACCCAGGCAGTCAGTTAGGTCTTCTAACAGAAAGCTCGACGGGCAAGCTTTGACCAGGCTCAGAACCTTAGCATGTAGGATGAAAGTTATTGAAGATCATTTTCAATTTCAGCACCTGGGCGAAAATCAACGAAATTAAAATTGGGCAGGTTCTATAAAGGGTGAACAATCGACTCTGCCAAGTTACCGCCCAAGCAACAAAGTTGAAAATTACCCCCATTTTGTTTAAGTCAAGCAAAATGACCCACTGATATGAGGAGTCATAGCATGTTCATTATTTTGGTACTGAATTACAAGAAAACACATGATTTATTATGGTATTATTATGGAAAGACAAATTTAACTGATCAAATTAATTTAGTTCAATCATAACTGTTGTTCTCTACGTTCACTCGCCGTGAACTAATGCAGCTTGACGATTCATATTGGACCTCGTCTTACTAGGTATTTTCCCAGATTGTTCCCAAGGGGTTTGGAAAGGCATGTGGAGACATGAGCAAAAGGGGGTTCTATTGTAACACCACTGAGTTATGCTATCAAATAGTTAGATATTGGACAGTACATAACCCAAAACAGAAGACACTCAGAATGCTTATGGGAGTGAGTAACACCACAGCACCCAAGAGAGTATCTAAGACAAGTGCCCAAAAATGTATCGGTTCTGTAGGCAAATTCCTTCCAAGCCCCTCTCTAAAAGGACACTACATGGGGTGCCTCATCCAACAATTTTTCCTCCCTCACCATAGGAAAGTGTTTGCCCTCCATCAACATCAGCTCTGAGCAGTCCAACTGAGATTGGGACCAGTTGTTTAAGCAACAGTAGAAACATTAGCAATCCTCCAATGCACAGCACACGCAAAATCCATCCTGCAGTACGATCTTTTAAAATGAATGTATTTTATTTTCTAATGAAGGGACATCATAGGGCTGAAATTCAGCTCCTGACTAAGGCCAGTTACCGTCCATTTGCGGAGGCCATGCAGTGGAGTCAAGCGGCCGCCGATTTCTGGTCGAATGGTCGCCGCAAGCTAAATTCAGTTCCGGGGGGGGTTCTGGCAATCCCCACTTCCACCCCGCCTCTGCCGACCGGCTGTGCATGAGTCATCAGTGCGCACACCGCTGGGAACCCCCCACTCCCATGAAATTTAGCGAGCAAAATCTTATTGCCGTCGAGTGATTCCCTCAACAGCTTTTCCTATCGGTGCACCCTGTATGCTCTCTGCCCTGGCTGCACAGCGGCCATTAAAGGCAAGGGCCCAATGCCACGGCCACCATTTTATTTTTTTTGCTGGCCGACTTCCATGTCAGCCGGACTATTGTGCCCCCAGGTTCGGCCTGGCCGCCAACAGGCAGCCTGGCACCCCCTCTTAGGTGCCAGGCTGCTGACCCAGCCAAAACCCTCCCTGGTGGTCCAGTGTTCGATTGCGACGGATGGCCGATTCTCTCCCCTTTAACGCGCTGACTAACAGTGGCGGAGAATCCGTCCCGCCTTCACTTTCGCCCCAACCAGCACTTACCGCCGCACTTCTGCCCACTTTATGACCGACTTCCTGGCCGATTGAGAAAAAAAAGACAAAAAGCTGAATTTCGTGAAAGAGGGGACCTCTTCCGAAATGGCGGTAAAAATACGGTCGGGGCGCCAGCTTTCAGGCGGGCTGAATTTCAGCCTCTATATTTTTAAACCAGCAAGCATACGAAGGTTTGAGAAGCTACTAACACTACCACTGAATTGCCAGACTGGAGGTTGTATCATGTGTTTGCTTGTAACTCAATACCGCCTACTAAAATTTGAATATATTTTGTCTGTCCTTGGTCAGATCACTATCTAGGTTGCCTCACGATAATGAATTTCTGTGCTCATGGAGAGTGGGATGTCAGTCGTATTTCTAGCTGTCTGCTGCTAGATGTGGAATAAATCTTCCTCTATTCTACTGCAATAATGTGACTCAACACAAATCTTTACAAAGCACACCTAATGTGCCAGTGTGGATCTTTCCATTTCCCACACCGGCCAATCCTAATTGAGATTGCTAATTTTATGAAAACTTGTACCAAATTGTTACTGTGAGCCTGATCCTGCTAGGACGTCTGCTGAGACCAGCAAACTCTTTTCATTTAGGATCCTTACGCCCAGCAGAAAGATAAAACATTGGTATGTGTACAGTAGTATAATGGTTGTTACTGGAGTAGTAATCCAGAGGCCTGGATTGATAATCCAGAGAAAACAAATTCAAATCCCATCATGGCAGTTTGAGAATTTAAATTCAGTTGAAAACAAAAATCAAAAAAATGGTAACAGGTGGTAACCATGAAGCTGTTCAATTGTCATAAAAACCCAATTGGTTCACAAATGTCCATTAGGAACGGAAACCTGTTCTGTGACTCCAGATCCACACCAAAGTAGTTGACACTCAACTCTGAAGTGTCCTAGAAAGCCACACAGTTACTTCACCTTCTCAAGGCAACTAGGGATGGCCAATAAATGCCAGCCTTGCCAGAAACATCCACATCCCGATAATTTTTTTTTTAAATGTGAAGACACTGCAGCATCAGACTAATGGCAGATTACACCACCATGGAGAGCAAGACAAAATGATTTTGTGTTGCCTTGTCTTTTGATCAGGATCGTTCTTCCTTCCTACACAAACCATAAGGTGGGAATTGGCAGCAGAAGATCTTCTGGTATGCCAACAGATAGGTCCTCTTCAGGTACAGTTACACCTCACCATGAGTACTCAGGAAGATTAAGAAGAGTTGCTCTTATTTGTCTTCTGCTGATTATAATTTATCTTTTAGCAGGACTAGTTTGAAATGCAGAGGTCTCACCTCCTGACTCCCCAAAGGCTTTCCACCATCTGCAAGGCACAAGTCAGGAATATTATAGAATACTCGACACTTGCCTGGATAAGTGCAGCTCCAACAACACGACACCATCCAGGACAAAGCAGCCACTTGATTGGCAACCTATCCACCACCTTAAACATCCACTCACTCCACCACCAGTACACCGTGGCTGCAGTGTGTACCATCTGCAAGATGCATTGCAGCAACTTGCCAAGGCTGCTTCGGTAGCACCTCCAAAACCCGCGACCTCTACCACCTTGAAGGACAAGGGCATCATCATAGGCAGTCCCTCGAAATCGAGGAAGACTTGCTTCCACTCTAAAAGTGAGTTCTTAGGTGACTGAACAGTCCAAGATGGGAACCACAGTCTCTGTCGCAGATGGGACAGTCATTGAAGGAAAGGGTGGGTGGGACTGGTTTGCCGCACGCTCCTTCCGCTGCCTGCGCCTGTTTTGTGCAGGCTCTTGGCGATGAGACTCGAGGTGCTCAGCGCCCTCCCGGATGCACCTCCTCCACCTAGGGTGGTGTTTGGTCAGAGACTCCCAGGATGTTGCGTTTTATAAAGGAGGCTTTGAGGGTGTCCTTAAAATGTTTCCTCTGTCCACCTTGGGCTCGTTTGCCGTGTAGAAGTTCCGAGTAGAGCGCTTGCTTTGGGAGTCTTGTGTCAGGCATGCGAACAATGTGGCCTGCCCAATGGAGCTGGTCAACTGTGGTCAGTGCTTCGATACTGGCCTGATCGAGGACACCAATGTTGGTTTGTCTGTCCTCCCAGGGGATTTTGCTCCCAAGGGCAGCAAGCACATGGGAACACCACCACCTCCAAGTTCTCCTCCAAGTCACACACCATCCTGGTTTAACAACATATCACCGTTCCTTCCTCGTCACTGGGTCAAAATCCTGGAACTCCCTCCCTAACAACACTGTGGGAGTACCATCACCACAAGAACTGCAGCAGTTCAAGGCGGCGGCTCACCATCATCGTCTCAAGGGCAATTAGGGATGGGCAATAAATGCTGGCCTGACTAGCGATGCCCACATCCAGTGAACAATTTTTTTTTTAATAATTGATTCAAATTCAACTAACAATATCTGACAACATGGAACCCCAAATAGGAACCCTACTAACCAAAGAAAATGACAGGAGTACATTGGCCTGAATTTTCTTGGGGCTGTTCCTGCTCTGCCACCATAACTTCACCTCCTTACACACGGTAAAGAGGTTTCCATCATGCTTTCAGCAAAGTTGCAGGGGCAGCTCCAATGGAATAATATTATACCTGCACCGGAAAAATATTGCGTGAATGGATAAACCTGTTATTTGTGTTTCCAAATACTTTTGTTGAAGAGTCACTGGTTTAAAAGTTTATTTTATAATCCATTAATAGAATGGGTTGTATAACATGGTTTCAATACTGTGTTACAATGGTGCTCAACACAGCACCATTTACTCCATTGATACCCTATTATTATGCATAAAGCTAGGGCTTGCTTTTCTTTTACTAAAAAATTGGTGATTTTGAAAGCTATAGAATTTGTGTGTTATCAAAGCGCTTCATATCAGCACTGCCAATATTGTGGGATTAAATATGAGAAATAGAAAATAAAAGGATCAATTGTATAACTATTGCTGCAGATGGCTTATTAACAAATTCAGTCATTTAATTCTGCACCACACCAACCAATTTCAAACCAGTATGGTGTCCTGGAAGCAGATACCTGCATATTTTCACATTTGAAAGTTTGTGCGTGATGCTTGAGGCTAGGACCTCACGTGGAGGTGAAAATAAATGAAAAATGAACAACAAAGACTGAATTCTTCTGCATTGCAAACCGATAGTTCAATCAGTACAATACAAATACCTCAACACCAGTGATAGCTAAGGAGATACATTGCACGACATGCCCCCGAGGTCCTGTAAGGTTTGTCTAGCAACTTGTAGCTCATTTATCATCTGAAGAAAATAGCATTGTGGTTCAAGTACTCATGAGTACTTGAACCAAATCTCACTCACCCATCACCCCTGTCCTTGCTCCCAATCCCACAATGATTGAAATTTAAAAATCTCACCCTCACATTTAAATCCCTTCATGGCCTTTACTTTCTCTGTCTCTATAGCTTTCCACGACCCTACAACTACCGGGAGAGCTCTGCATTCCTCCGACTTGGATTTCTTGTGCATTCTCTCTCCTCCTTCCTCTCCCCCCCCCCCCCCCCCCCCCCCCGCCCCCCTGGCACGCTTTGCAATTACCTCCCTAAAACTCTCCACCTTTTTACCTCCTTTAAGACCATTTTTAAAGCCCACCACATTGATCAAGCTTTCAGTGACCATCCCAATATCTCCTTCTTTAGATAATGCCCATTTGTGATTTTTTTCTTTGTGAAGCTCCTTGGGAAATTTTTCTACGTTAAAGGAGCTACATAAATGGAGTCATTGCTGTTTCTACATCGGAGTTTTATTTCTATCCACATGCACTGAGCCATCTCTGAAATATAAACCATGAAGTGCTGTATCTTCATCCAAAATAACTCCACATCTTCCTGCAAACCACACTGCTTCCTCTAAAACACTGGTACTCAAAACATAGCTCTGGGGCTTTGCGTGACCCATCTTCTGCCTCATTTATGGTTTGTTAGGAGCCCCGCTGGTCGATTTGACTTATTCATCTCATTTAACAGTCCTCCAGCTCTCAGATGTTGCAAGAGCTGGGATTCAGGAGAGAGAAAAATCAGTATTTTAAAAAATTTAAATAAAGAGAGAGGATTTCAAAAGAAAGCACGCGGAGCTGGTTTATAGTGGGTCTTCGAGAGTGGCCTTCAGTAATAAACTGGTCAGACTGTAGCTCTCAGCATTCGGTTAATGAGTACTCCTCTTTTAACATTTCAGCTTCACGGTTTTGCACATGTCAAAAAGGGATTGATAGCATGTGCAGTACATTAAGAATTTTACACTCGTAAGGAAAATTAACCACAGAGAGGGGAAGAGAGGCAGAATAAAAATCCAAATCGCAATGGACAACTGGCTGAGGAAGGTATCTATGAAGAATAACCACTCCACTTGGCATATTTACATTAGTGTCTGTACTAAGCAGCTTTTAAAATGTTGCGTCCTAGAAGTCAAAGGAGAGTACATGAAACTGTACTGCGAGAAAGAATTCTAGCAATAATTTTCATGAATAAATTAAATCCATGGCCAAATAATTGCAAACAGTATGACTGTCTGAAGAGCAGCGACTTTTCACAAAATAATGCGAGCTGATGTTACTCTCCTGTAAAGAATATCAGCCGCATTCACACGATTATTTCCCAGAGGCCACAAGCACAGGTTATACAGAGTGCACCTACCTGCCTGAACACTCATTAAAAATATTCATAACATTTCGTATTTTTAGTGAAGATTGAAAGGATTCACTACTTATCAATCTCTAACTGTTCTGAATCACCCTGTGTCTGTAACAACATTGAATAATTTCATACTGCAAAAATAATGAAAAACATAGGTGAGGCAAAAATACCGTATTTATTTTGTTGCTTTCAGTTACTTCTAAAATAAAGAGTAACATTAGACCAGTGCTATATCAGAAGTGGGAACAACAGTTAAGAGTTGCCAAAAATGCAACAGCAATCAAGTTAATGGCCCGGAATTTGCGGTTGTAATGACAATGGCCTGGATTTTACGGTGCTTCCGACAATGTACGCATAGCGAACGCTGTTGGAAGTCTTCAGAATGGCCCCGCAAGTTCCGGGTTTCTGCACGCACTGCGCATCTGTCATGTTTCATTTGGACAGATCCACCACTGCAAAATCACTTTCGCTGGTAGAGTTGGGCTATTTGCCCAACTACTGACAGGTGGATGCCCACGAAACCCTTACGCCTGGTAAAAGCAGGAGTAAGGCCTCCTTTTACCAACATAAGGGTTAAAATAAATGTTTAAATATTTAAAAACATGATTTAAACATACACATTATTTTAGGTCAATTTTGGCTCGTGTTAAAATGCTTACATTTATTTTTCAAAAAATTACATATTTATTCTAAATGCTTAATTAAAGGGTCATTTATTATTTATTTAAGTGGTGTGAAATGTTATTTATTGGGGATTTCTATTATCCTTGTGGGGATTCTGGAAGAGTCCGAAGCTTGGGAGACACCAGGCAAATGTGTATTTTTTTTGGTTCAGAGGCAAGCCTCCGACCACAATTCCCAGGCTAATGAAATTGTCAGCTTCCTTCTGTGTTTTGGCTGCCCCCAAACATTTGTCACCATCCTCCACCTGCTCCACGACGACATGCAAGCTCTGATCCTGACCAAAGGATCCACCACAGACCCAATGACATCCGGACCGGAGTCAAGCAGGACTGCGTCATTGCACCAACGCTCTTCTCGATCTTCCTTCCTGCAATGCTCCATCTCACTCACAACAAGCTCCGCACTGGAGTGGAACTAAACTATAGAACCAATGGGAATCTGTTCAACCTTCGTCGCCTCCAGGCTAGATCCAAGATCGTCCCATCCTCTGTCATCGAACTACAGTACGTGGACGACGCTTGCGTCTGCACACATTCAGAAGCCGAACTACAAACCATCATCAACATCTTCACCGAGATGTACGAAAGCATGGGCCTTACACTAAGCATCCGTAAGACAAAGGTGACCCCACCACACAGCACTGCCCCCCCAGTCATCAAAATCCACGGCGCGGCTTTGGACAACGTGAACCATTTTTTCATACCTCGGGAGCCTACTATCAGCAAGGGCAGACATCAATGATGAGGTCCAACACGGCCTCCAAGTGTGCCAGCGCATCCTTTGGTCGCCTGAGGAAGAAAGTGTTTGAAGACCAGGACCTCAAATCAGGCACCAAGCTTATGGTCTACAGGGCAGTAGTGATACCCGCCCTCCTATATGGCTCAGAGACATGGACTATGTACAGTAGACACCTCAAATCGCTGGAGAAATACCACCAACGTTGTCTCTGCAAGATCCTGCAAATCCCCTGGGAGGACAGACGCACCAACGTCAGTGTTCTTGCTCAGGCCAACATCCCAGCATCGAAGCACTGACCACACTCGACCAGCTCCGTTGGGCGGGCCACATCATCCGCATGCTCGACATGAGACTCCCTAAGCAAGCACTCTACTCTGAATTCCCACACGGCAAGCAAGCTCCAGGTGGGCAGAGGAAACATTTCAATGAAACCCTCAAAGCCTCCTTGATAAAGTGCAACATTCTCACCGGCACCTGGGAATACCTGGCCCAAGACCAGCCAAAGTGGAGGAAGAGCATCTGGGAGGGCGTTGAGCACCTCGAGTCTCGTCGCCGAGAGCAAACAAAAATCAAGTGCAGACAGCGGAAGGAATGAGCGGCAAACCAGATTCCCCACCCACCCTTTCCTCCAGTGACTGTCTGCCCCACCTGTTATAGAGACTGTAATTCCTGCATTGGACTATACAGTCACCCGAGAACTCACTTTTAGAGTGGAAGCAAGTCTTCCTCGATTTCGAGACACTGCCTATGATGATGGTGAAATGGAAATCGTACAAATCACTTGAAATGATGTAAATTTCCACTTTTTAACTCTATAATCTCGCTGCAAAAATCCACCAAAAAGTTAAGACTTATTGAACACATGTCAGCTGTGGCTCAGTGGGTAGCATTCTCACTTCTGAGTCAGAAGGTCTTGGGTTCAAGTCAGAAGTTTGTGGGATCAAGCCCCACTCCAGTGCAGTGCTGAGAGAGTGTTGCACTGTCGGAGATGCCGTCTTTCATAAGAGACGTTAAACCGAGGCCCCGTCAACTCTCTCAAGTGGACGTAAAAGATCCCATGGCACAATTTCGACAAAGAGCAGGGGAGTTATCCCCGGTGCCTTGGCCAATATTTATTCCTCAATCAACATAACAAAAACAGATTATCTGGTCATTAACACATTGCTGTTTGTGGGAGCTTGCTGTGCACAAATTGGCAGGCACGTTTCCCACGTTACAACAGTGACTACACTTCAAAAAGTACTTAATTGGCTGTAGTCTTTCTTTCTTTTGAATACTGGGGCTTTTAACTGCGTACCAAGTCATAATTACTCCTGAACAACCTCTCTGAACCTGAAAAACTAATTTTATAGTTGTGGAATGTCAAATTTCTCCATGATGATATATAGATTTTTAAATTATACAATATATAAATTCCTATAGATTTTTAAAATAATAAAAAAATATTTATTTTAAAGTTCATGATATTTGAGATTCTACTTTAATCCCATGTGTATGTCGCAATCTTTATTTCACTCTGTAAAATTATTAAAAAGTGAAGGATAATCAGTGCTTTTTACTTCCTGGTTTGCTGTCTGAGAATTCTTCAATGTGATTGGCTGCTTAGACTGCTTGATGACATCACTGTTGCAGGACACCAGAGATACCCTGCACATGGAGTCAGAATAAAATTAATGTTGGGAAAGGTGAAATCCATGGCACAGAGATTGCTAGATCTTTATGGCCAGTTTTCTTCGAGGTCAGCGGCACCATCACTTCACTGCTGGCCTCAAAATCGGGCCAATATTTATGGTTGCACTGGTGGTCATTCTGTTTGGTTTACATTTGGCATGTAGCAGGAGAATGCTGTTGTGGTATCTGCTAGGAACTGCAGCCATATATAATTATCATAGTTAAAAAGAATAGGAATAGAGGGGGGGAGAAAGGGGAAGGACTATGAGAGGAGTGGGAGGGAGGTATTCACTGGAGTTCAGAAGAATGAGAGGGGACCTCATAGAAACATATAAAATTCTGACGGGGTTAGACAGGTTAGATGCAGTAAGAATGTTCCCAATGTTGGGGAAGTCCAGAACCAGGGGTCACAGTCTAAGGATAAGGGGTAAGCCATTTAGGACCGAGATGCGGAGGAACTTCTTCACCCAGAGAGTGGTGAACCTGTGGAATTCTCTACCACAGAAAGTTGTTGAGGCCAATTCACTAAATATATTCAAAAAGGAGTTAGATGAGGTCCTTACTGCTAGGGGGATCAAGGGGTATGGCGAGAAAGCAGGAATGGGGTACTGAAGTTGAATGTTCAGCCATGAACTCATTGAATGGCGGTGCAGGCTAGAAGGGCCGAATGGCCTACTCCTGCACCTATTTTCTATGTTTCTATGTTTCTATGAGAGATAGGTACACAAATGCTCACATGATGTAAATGGGACCTACAGCAAGATCTGAGGAGACAGGACTTCTCATGGAGTTAAATTAGAAATGCATTCATGATTAAAATTATAGACAGCAGCAGAGACAAAGAGACAGGCACAAGTCATTGTGGACTAGCATGAGTTCAGCTATTTTTCAAAATGTAATGTACATTAAATAGCCGGAAAACCACACACATTATGCCCCCGAATTTCCAATGTTCACTTCTGGCAGGCAAGGCTCCCTGCCAATAGCAAAATGTCAGAAGATTACACCCGAGCTGTTTTCTTGCTGACAAAGGAGGGAAAACAGGAGCCTGACAAAAGTTTAAAAGATCGTGAGCCTGAAATCCCATGGGAGTTCTACAGGTATCCTGCCGGAGTTAATGTGGGAGACCAGTAGAATCCCCACAGAATTGTGCTGGTTTTTTTTTTTAGGTACCAGCACCAATGACATCCCTTCTTAGTGTCTAAGATCACATTCATCCAATGGTTCAGTTGGTAGCTTCACAGCTCAGTGTGAAACTGAGCCATAAAGACCAGGAGAGTCTCAGGTTTGATTGCCAGTTTGCATTGAGTTAGCTGATGTTAAACAGGATGGCAGTACAATTGCTTTAGCACACCAGGCTCGGGAGAGGCAAAAATCAACACGGTTCTCACTCCAGATCACTAAGAGTGACTAGCTTTTAGAAAGCGGATACATGTGGATACGGACTAAGGAGAGAATTGGACTCAACCCCCTTCTCTATCGTGGAATAGCCTGTCATATTCATTATTCATGTCTATGCTCATACATGAAGAATAGCCAATTAGATGAGGTACCAGAGGATCACTGTGGTGGGGGGATGACAAGACAAATGGATAGAGCAATTAAGATCAACACACTCTACACACAGGAAATGATGATAGCCTTGCAGTCCACTATCATACTGGATGAATGTGGCATACTGAAGGATTCGATAAGATACCACATAAAAGTTTGTTATCCTAGGTAAGGGCGTTTGGGGTTGTGCGTAATATAGTAATATGGATAGGGGATTGGTTAATAGACAGAAAACAGAGAGTAGGAATAAATGGGTCATTTTCAGGTTGGCAGGCTGTAACTAGTGGAGTGCCGCAAGGATCAGTGCTTGCGCCTCAACTATTTACAATTTATAATGGGCCAGAAATTGCGGTCGGAGGCTTCCCGTGGGCGGATGCCTCCGACCTAAAAAATTTCTGCGAAAGTACCTGGTGGGCCCAGAGGAGCATGGGATTCCGTTGGGGAGGCCTTCTCTTCCCGCACTGCGAAGTGTGCTCCCGTCCTCCAGGTTCCCACGCAGAAGGTGCAGTCACGTGTGACTGCTCGGCCAATCAGGTAAAGTATTCCACAGCTTTCTCATTAATAGCAATGAGAACTTCATAGCGACGAGTTTTTCTTGCTATTAATGAAAACAACACACCAGACACCATAATAAAAAATAAACACACCTCGCATAATTAAAATTAATTGAAATTAAAGTTAATAAATACCTTAGAAAAAAATATATATTTTTCCAATTTTTAAAAAAGGTTTATAGTCAGGGTTAAAAGTAAACTTACCTTACTGGGCAGGGTTTTTAAACAATAAAATGTGTTTTTTAAATTTAATTTTATTATATTTTTGTATATTTTTAAAACAGTTATGCCTTTAAAAGTAGGCTATGCGCCTGCTTTTATCAGGCGCAAGAATTTTGAGGACATTTGCTGGGCAAGATATGGGTAAATCCTGCAATCTTGCCCTTGCAAATGTCCTTGCTCCCGATATGCATTGGATCCGTCAAGCTCCAGCTTGACAGATCAGAAAAAACGGTTTTCAGCGCATGCGCATTGTGCACTGAAAATTGGTTTTTGAGATACCTTCCCGGGTCTGTAGACACTCAGTACGGACCTAGGGAGGCCAGAATTTCCAGGCACTTAGATGAAGAGACCAAGTGTAATGTATCCAAGTAAGCTGTGATGGGACCACAAAGAGCCTGCAAAGGGATACTGATAGGTTAAGTGAGAGGGCATTAAGATGGAATATAATATGGGGAAATATGAGGTTATTCACTTAGGAAGAATAAAAAAATCTGAATATTTTTTAAATGGTGAGAAATATTAAATGTTGGTGTTCAGATAGCTTTAGGTGTCCTTGTACAGGAAACACAAAGTTAGCATGCAGGCACAGCAATCAATTAGGAAGGTAAATGGCATGTTAGCCTTTATGGCAAGGGGGCTGGAGTACAAGAGTAAGGAAATCTTGCTACAATTGTATAGGGCTTTGGTGAGACCACACCTGGAGTGCTGTGCACAGTTTTGTTCTCTTCATCTGAGGAAGAATATACTTGCCTGGGAGGTGGTGCAACGAAGGTTCACTAGATTGACTCCTAGGATGAGAGGCTTGTGCAATGAGGAGAAATTGAGTCTCTATTCTCTGGAGTTCAGAAGAATGGAGAGGCGATCTCATTGAAACATATAAAATTCTGAGGGCGATTGACAGAATAGATGCCGAGAGCTTGTTTCCCCTGGCTGGAGAGTCTAGAACTAGGAGACATTTGGCTCAATTTTCCCCAAGCCCGTTTTCTGGCGTATTGCCAGAGTTATGCCCGTTTTTCCTAGGCCAGCAATAAGTTGCCAAAGTTTCCCTGATGTGTAATTCGACTTTGGCTCCGCGCAGCATGCCCAGTCGCCTCGGGGGGTGGAGCCTGCTGTCTGCGCCAAAAAATGCTGTACCTTCTGCGCATGCGCAGAAAAAAATTTACGTTTCTGACGTCGCTGCAATGGACGCGCATGCGCAGTACAACTCCGAGCTGGCAATCGGCCATTTTTAAAGAACCAGTTGTGTGTGCGAGAACGTGGGGTGCTGTTTAAGAGCATTGGAAAAATCACAACTGCAGCAATACAAGATGCAACCAAGAATTTCTTACAAGAAGAAGTGGAGGCACTAGTTATTGTGATTGAGAAGAGATGGCAGGAGCTGGACACCAGCAGAGGTCACATAAAAGTTCCACCCAATGAAGAAACACTGGAATCAAGTTGCAGAAGATTACTGCGCAGTGGTGACCATCATGAGATCTGGAGGCCAGTGTAAAAAGAAGTGGGAGGACCTTGGTCAAGTAGTGCAAGTAATATTTTCATTTATTCAATGGAATTACAATTGTAAATGTGATCATCTGTATGTCCCACCCAGCAAAATGACACCCACTTTAAAAAGTTATGTTTTCATCTTTGCAGAGGAAGGTGGCACATAATAAAAAGGGAAAGAACTCGAACAGGAGGAGGCCCGGCAAATCTGCAGCCACTGACACCCTTGGAGGAGAGGGTCGCTGCTTTGATGGGTCTTACCTATAGAGAAAAGCAATCACCGCTGAACAAGCTGGACCCACACTCGAGGGAGCGGGTAAGTCCTGCAAATTCATCGTGGTCCTTCAAATCAGCCTTGTGCCTGGCCTGCGATGTGTGAGCCTACTCATTTCACCCACCCTGTCCCCTCCTCTGCTGCTAACCATTTGACTGTTCCGTTATATTTTGCAGAACTTGAGGCCAACCCTGACAATGAAGAAGATTCAGACGAGCCCGAAGAGGAGAACATCTTCCAATCCAACCTTCCAGACCAAGAACATGGGGTTGAGGGGGAGGGGGAGGGATGGAGCTCCCACTGTTGTACTGACTTTGGAGGAGGTGCCGCTCATTGCGGTAATAGCCCCTTCTGTGACAAGTGGTTTGAGTGTTGGTGGGACATTCCATGGTTTCCCACCTTCCGAGGTTGCAGGTCCCAGCGGTGGTGGGGTGCTGCCAGATACATCCAGGGCCCCACCGTCCCAGGCTGCGGGTCCCAGCGGTGTGGTGCAGCGAGGCACACCTAGGGCCCCACCTTCCGAGGTTGCAGGTCCCAGTGGTGGTGGGGTGCAGCGAGGCACACCCATGGGGAACAGGGGAAGGAGAGCTCGACCGTACTCTCCTGAGGTGCAGGATCTAACAGATGTAGTTCAGAATATGTCTGAGTGCGGAGAGCATTGACCTTACCCGATCACTCCCGGATGCCATCAGTGGGGTGAGTGATGAGGTAGCGGGACTGTCGGGAGAAGTAACAGCAATGACACGAGAAATGGGAACGATGTCCGGGACTATCAGTGAGGGAATAGTGGCCATGGGGGAGGGAATGTCAGAGGTAGTGCAAACTACATCACTGACCATGAGGGAGGGAATGTTGCAGGTAGTTCAGACATTTTTGCTGAACATGAGCAAGGGAATGTTGTAGGTCATTGAGACACTGTCAGGGCACATGAGGGACAGCATGTTGGAGTTAGCTGCTGCAATAAGGGAACACGCCCAGACCCCGCGCCCATTGACAGAATCAACTGTCACTCCCACTCCAATCCCCAGACCAGCCTCTGAAGAGCCCAAAGCCGGACCCCCCAACTTGCTGACTGCTGCCGCTCCCCCCACCCTGCCCCCTGCCAACCCAACCGGTGCGCAGTACCAGAAATCTTAGAAAGAGTAAGCTTGGTTCCAAGCCCAGAAACACCGCCACTGCCTGTGGTGGAGAGTTGAAGACCAAGCGCAGTGGGCAGCCTTAGAATAAGGTGGAAGAGAGATGGGTGGATGCAGCCTTTCTTTGCTGCTGTTGTTGTTATTATTATTGTTGTTACTGTTCTTAAATTAAAAGTTTTTTGTAAGTTATGTAAATTTAAAAGTTTAAAAGTTTGTAAGTGATCTTAAAGTAAAAGTTTGATGCAAGAATAATTTTATTAAAGTTAAGTACAAAAGAACTGTTTGTTAAACTTTTGAATAAAATATATTTTACATTAAAACCGAATCATGTTCCATTAACCTAACACAACACAACATTACGGAACAGCTCCAAACAGTAAACATGGTCCATGTGGAATTGTTGTCGCTGAGCCCTCAGGCATCAATAAAGTGTTCACGGATGAGCTCCTGGCGCAAGACTCGAGCAATCGTTAAAGGGGCACGATGGCCCGCCTCTTCCGCCGTCGTGCTCCAGCCTCAGGCACTTGCATGGTTTCCTCATCCTCGTCGTCCTCCTCCTGCTCGTCATCTACATCTTCCATATCGTTATCATCAGCTACTCGCACCGGAGGTGGGTCTTACACTACCAGGTGCTGCCGCCTCATGATGACTAAGTTATGTAGCATGCAGCCCACAACAGTGAACTGACCGACAATCTCAGGGGAGTACAGTAGCCTCCGGAATGGTCCAGGCATCAGAAACACTGTTTCAAGATGCCAATGGTCCTCTCTATGATGCTGTGCGTCACAATGTGCGACATGTTGTATTCACGGTCAGCTTCCGTCTGGGTTATGCGTAGGGGCATCGTGAGCCAGGTGGCAAGTCTCCCAGTGGCCAGCTCTGCCCTTCTGGCTGCTGCTACTGAAACATGGCAGATATAACACTGTCGCGTAGGATAAACGCATCATGGGTGCTTCCAAGATATCTTGCATCGACTGACATGATATGACGCATGTCATCATACACAAGCTGTACATTAATGGAGTGGGAGCCTTTTCTGTTCCTGTACATCTCGGAATCCTCCAAAAAGGTGCTCACAAGGCGATGTGGGTACAATCAATGCAGCCCTGCACCTTTGGGAAGCCAGCAATCCTGGAGAAGCCCACAGCCCTGTCAGGGATTGCTTGGATGGTCATGGGGAACTTTATGAAGTCATTCTTCCATGTAAACTGTGTTGCCGTGACCTGGCGAATGCAGCCATGTGTTGAATGTTGAGAGATGGCACGCACATCCCCAGTTGTAGCTTGAAATGAGCTAGAGGCATAGAATGAAAGTGCAGCTGTAACCTTCACTTCAACTGACAAAGCAGTCGTTCTGTTGCTTCGAGGTTGCAGGTCTGCTTTGACCAACTTACAGATTTCACTTACAACTTCTTTGCGGAAACGCAACCTTCTGACACAGTCTGCATCACTCAGGTGGAGGTACGAATGCCCGATATACCCGAGGTGGATAAAGCCTCCTGCCCAGCACCCTACAGGCTCTGATGTTCCTAATGCGATGACATCAAATCAATTGCCTCCTACGTAGCACCATGATGCAGAAGGCTTGCACAAGGTATGGCATCGTCAGTATTGCCCCCATACTTAAATTTAACCTTTGAAAGAATCTCAAAATGGCAGAAAAGCAGGCTGGACAGGTTCACAGTTCTCTCTCTCCCAAGGTCTGTATGGATGGACCACACTCAAGGTCTTGTGACGTCTCCTCTCTGCCACCACCCCCCCACCCCCCCGCCCCCCTGCTGCTGCTTTTAGCTAATTGCAGTCTTGTGACTTCTCCTCCTCCTCCCACCCCACTCATTGCAGGCTTCAGAAGCCTTCTGATCAGCACCTCGTTTCCCGGCCTCAGTGCAGAAGGCTTCCAATCAACACCTCGCTCTCCGGGCTCAAGTCTTCCGATTGGCGTCTCTCTCTGTCCCAATTCTGCCGGCCAAAGCTATGACCCTCCAGCCCTGCTTCAAGACATTTGGTGGTGGCATGTGAGTGACTAAAAATAGAGAAAACTTCAGAAATCTAACAAATTTACATTTACTACATTGACAGGTTAAAAAAAGTTTAACTTTATTATTGATTGTGACTCCCTCCAAAATCTTCGACTTAAAAACAATGGCATCTTTCAGCGCCGATTTCTCAATGGTGCGCTAGTTTTCTGAAGTGCCCAGAAGGTTTTTCGGGAGTGGCCAGCTACGCCGACCTAGGAGGAAAGAAATGGTGGCCAAACTGCAAAAAATTATAAAAACTGGCGCAGACATGAGGGCACCCCCACCCCATGAGGTCAAAAAAAACTGGCCTAGAAAAATTGTTACTTAGCCATATACGCCAGCACAGATCGAGAAACTTGGAAAAAAATAAAGACGCCAAAAAAAGGCGCGTGCCAAAAAAACAGCACAAATGACCGGGGAAAACTGAACCCATAGTCTTAGAATAAGGGGTTGGCCATTTAAGACCGAGGTGAGGAGCAATTTCTTCACTCAGAGGGTTGTGAATCTTTGGAATTCTCGACCCCAAAAGGCAGTGGATGCTGAATCATTGTGTCTATTCAAGGCTGATACGATAGATTTTTGGATTCTTGGGGAATCAAAGGATATGGAGATCGAGCAGGAAAGTGGAGTTGAAGTCAAAGATTAGCCATGACCTTATTGAAGGCTCAAGGGGCCGTATGGCCTACCCCTGTTCCTAATTCTTATGTTCTTATGTGGACATTGGCTTATTTAGTTCGCAATCAGGAATTTCTCTTTTCCAACAAAACACATTAAAAATGACCAAAAGGATAATGGTTACAAGTTTGGGTCTGCGGTAAATAATTTCTCATGTCTGCTTGTACTATTGTGACCTAAACCAGATAGTCACATCTTTTGCATATGTGCTTTTTCAATCTCGACACGGCCAGACCAAGCAAACATTTGGTAAGATGAGCCCAGAAACAAATCATTAAGCTGGTTTATTACTAGTACGATGAACATCAAGAACAGGCATTATAGCCAGACTCACTTAATTAAATCCATACAACTTACCTTCACACAAAATAAAAAGTACACGCCACCTTAGTCCTCATCTGTGGATCATTTTGACTTAAACAAAACTTCTACTGGCCAGCATTTCTAATCTCTTTTGCTGAGGCAAAGTCCTCACAGCTTTCTTGTTTCAAAAAGTCTCTCTCACACCCTCTACCTTTTTAAATCGCACTCTGTTCACAGTCAGACTTCCCAACATAATGGTTATGAGGTGTTTTTCAATTACCTACACAAGCTAACAATTTTTTTTAGTCTCTGGATTGGAAAAAACCTTCCATTTAGCATATTAACCGTCTTTCATCTAGGTGTCTTTTCTTTAGACTTGTGATGATGCATTTTCGTTAAACAAAATTAAAAGCAACTTGTTTTTCCAAATTCTCTATAGACAAATGTATAGCATGCTGAAATATGACAATACAACAAAAATTCCTCAAATTTTGAGGCTAGAAAGTTTTCTCTACAAAAATTGCATACCACTTAGCATTCACTGATATCAGGTGTTATAACCTGCACCCAAAATGACAGTGGAGAGCAGTGTGACTGGTCAATATTGGAGTGCTAAACATCAGTTAAGTAAACTGGCCACTTCCAGAAAATGTCAACAACTTTGGGAGGAAGGTAGTGGGCACTTGGTGGAGGAAATGCCATCAAAAAGCAGTGGAGCTAATCCTTGAATTAGCCAATGGCATCTGCAACCTGCAAACTATAATACAGCTGCTGTACATAACAAATCAATGAAAGATCAACCACAGATAGTCTGGAACACAAATATCTGGGTTCAAGTCCCTGCCTTAGCTGTGAAGAGTCACAGTTTTCACAGGAGCTCCAACAATAGTTGCTGGCTTTCTATCCCCCAATTCTTATTGGCTAGAGGCATCAGCCCACATAGTACCAACCCATACAGGTCCCTGGTTTGATTCCTGTTCTGTGCTGAGTTAGCTGCACTCAGCCAGGGTACTTTGTGGGGGCTGCTAATAATTGGCTCTGCTCTGCTGAGTTAGGGAAAAGAAAAATTAGCCAGTGTGCCCACTCTTGATCATTATTCAGTGGCACCTATTGGAAAGTGTGGGTGTGAGGATGCAGGGTGAGAGCAAGACCAGACTCAGCTGTGAAGCAACTCACCCCCGCCCAAGAGCACATAGCCTGCAGTCCCACATGGGGTGGGGGACAGAGATACCAGGGCGGCACTGCCCTTGGAACTCGTCAGAGTCACCACCTTCTGGACAGGAGAGGAAAAACTGGGGGGGAAAGAATTCTGCACGAAACAGCCGTCCTGGACTGCATGCATTGTGTCCAATTGTTGTGCTTCCGTGTTATTGGAGAGCATTTCCAACCTGTAGCAATCTGAGCAGACCAAGCAGTATTCAGAGTAAACTGCATGTGCCACAAGAGAACTCTGCGTTCAGTGTCACCAGCGTTGCTCACGCTGCCACTCCTTTTTCAGGTGAATAATGAAGAGGGTGCTGCCTGAATCTGTCAGCAAGCTGTGCACGTGTGCGCTGGACCCGAGCGCGGCCCGTCCCGGGCCCGCCGGAGCACATCCCGAGTCCGGGAGAACTCCGCTCGGGAGTGAAGGGCACCTGAAGAGTTGACGATTTAAGGTACGGCCGCTGATATCAAAGCAGATACATGCCGCCCGATGGAGCGGCGGGCGTGCAGTGAAAAGGTTTTTTTTTAAGCTGCAAACTTAAGCCGTGGCGCGCAGCGGGCTCAGTCGGACAGCCCGAACATATGCAATATAAAAAAAACTATTCTTCCAAACATTTCTCCTTCAACCACCCCACCACAGCGGCCGCTCTCTCCCCACCCCGCCCCGAGTTGGCGATAGATTCGCTAGACTGTGAAGTGAAGTTTGTGGCGCGGAGCCACGCTGGGTGCCGGTGCTCGGGCACATTTAGGGTTACTATTGCTGCAACCGATCTCCCCGAGAGTTACACTGTGTCCCGTTAAAGCCGAGCCCCGGCCTGGGAATGTCAAATGGTAGCGAACCGTGACGGGAACCAGTGTCCAACGATACATTTTTACAATTCACAGCAATACAATGTGGCTGTTCGCAATCGCGGTGAAAGTGGCCAAGCTTTTTTATAATATATATATATATATATTGGTGTTGTTGCTGCTGCCCAGCTGGTGACTTACGCTGCTGTTCTCGCCCGTCCAGTGCACCATCGCCTGGTTGTGGGAAGCGTCTCCTCGCAGGATGAAGGAGGTGCTGAGCAGAGCCGGCTCCTGCGGGTTCGGGGACCTCCTCGCCCGAGCTCCTCGGTCCAGCCCGCCACGCTCCGGCGCGGCTCGGCCCAGCCCGTGCAGTTGTCTCCCGAGCCCGGCGTCTGCCGTCCGCTCAAAGCGCAGCGAGATCCCGGCCAGAGCCGAAGGGAGAAGGACCAGCCCGAAGGAAATGCAAAGCCACAGGTATCTGGAAAGAGAGCTCGGTGTCCAGGGAGCCGAGCCCTTGTGCACCGCGGCTGCCATGATCATGTGGCTGTGGTGATTGCAAGCCGGCTAGTGACCAGGGCTGATTTAATGTGTGCGGATGATCCAAACCCCGAGACACATCCACAGTCTCACGCACAGAGAGAGAGAGAGAGAGAGAGAAAAAGAGGGTGGAACAGCAGCTCACTTAATGCTCACTGAGCTTTTTCCTCTTTGCTCATTCAGTCTCATGCAGGCAGCCAGCCAAAGAGCACCATCTGCTGGAGGTAAACACAGTCCAGTCTACAGTCCTCTCTGAGGAACCATTCAGACCACCTGTGCAGACAGCACGGAGACTTGCTGCTGCCCTCTGTGGCAATGAGGGTTTGCCAACCCTCCAAGATTATCCTGGATTCTCCAAGAATTGAAGAGAAATCTCTTGGACACTTCTGTGAGCAATCTGGCAGAAAAATCATAGGAAAAAAATTGTGTCTTTTTTTTCAATTTGTTTGAACATTTCTTAGTTTAAAATATATTGGAGATGGGAAATGACTGTTTGACTGGGCGGGGCTGTTGGAGGCAGGAGTTCATGTGATGAGACTTCCAAGAATAAGTCCAGCCAGAGTTGGCAACTGTTGAGAGAGTTCAAAGTACTACATTTTCTGCCACCCTGTGACAGAAATAAATAGTTTCAGGTAAGTAGTAAGGACAGGTCACAAAGCACATTTGTGCTCCAACACACTGTTAGAGATAGAAACATGCAGATTTCTGACATTCTCCCGTGTGTACACCTGATCTTGGTCATTTGCTCTTATCTCCTGCCACTGCCAGGCAGTAATTCTCCACAGTAAGGAACAATTGTCAGCCTAGTCACACTAGGCCTCTCTTGTGCATCTTCTAGGGGCATTGGCAGGTGCCTGGTTACTTGGTAGTCCTTGTCAAGGTTGAATGTTGTGATTTATTCCTCACTAATTATTTTCCCCCTTCTCATCTCCTGACAGTATTGACTCCTTGCTGGGGTCCAGTGCCACAAGGGTCATTCATCGTCCGGTACCTCAGGCAAGCAGCCATTCTTCACATGTCACATTTGACAGTATTAGCAGACCATCTGATTTAAGGGGACATTACAGCTGAGCCCAATTGTTTGCTTTTCTGGTTCCTACATACCTCAACTTACAGCAGTGGTCACTGAAAAGTGTTCTGGAGTGAGAACCATTGCTTAACCCTGAAGTCAATTCTAACTGCTGCTTTGGCTGAGATCAGTTAATTCAGCACACAGACTGGAGATCAAACCTGGGACCTTTCTCAGGACTTCCCAAAGTGTTTTACAACCAATAAAATACTTTTGAAGTATAGTCACTGTTGTAATGTAAGAAATACAGCAGCCAATTTGCGCACGGAAAGGTCCCACAAACAGCAATGAGATAATGAACAAATAATCTGTTTATTAGTGATGTTGGTTGAGGGTTAAATATTGGGGAGAACATTGGGGAGAACTCCCTGCTCTTCTTTGAATAGTGTTACGGGTTCTTTTATGAAATGTGGAAATAGAAAGTTATATTGGGAAAAGTTGACAGGAGATGTGCACTGATGTAAGATTTTTAACATATAAGTCGATCTCCTGTGACAGTGCACACAATGTTAGGTATAGAAGAACTCCACGAGACTGAGTATTGTGAGCTAAATTTAGTGTGACCTTAGTCTTCTTTATTACAACTCCAAAGTGCCGAAACAACATGACAACCAACCTTTTATACTCGCTTTGCATGTGTGTGCAGGTGACCATTAGGACTCCAACAGTCGTGCCCTCTGGTGGCAAGTATTATATGGTTACATACATAACATCGCTCCCCCCCCCCCCCCCCAAAAAAATCTTTGGTACAAGTTATTTATAAGTTGAGGCGATCCGGAGCGCTTCGCTCCCTGGTTGATCGTCTAAGTTCAAACCCTGGCGTGTGTGAGTTGGTACAGACCATTACTGCACTGTACCGCGGCTGGTCTGACCGGACTGTCAGGAACGGTGGGTTTATCCTCGTGATTAACAGTGAGGTCGATTGCTGGTTGGGTGTGTGTTGGTGGAGCGTCGATGGTGATGTCCTCTTCAAGTCGTTCCTGGTTGTCAGTAAATCGCAATTTGGTCTAATCTAAATGCTTTCTGCACGTTTGGCCATTTAACAGTTTGATTATAAACACCCTATTCCCTTCCTTGGCCAAAACAGTGCCAGCAACCCACTTGGGACCATGACCGTAATTCAGGACAAACACAGGGTCGATAATGTCACGTAAAACAGCCGCGCGATTGTGGTACATGTTCTGCCGGTGTCGCTGGGTTTCCATGTGATCATTAAGACTAGGGAGAGCCTGGTTTTGAGGGCTCTCTTCATTAACAATTCTGCCGGGGGAATCCCGGTAAGTGAGTGGGGTCGCGTCCGGTAACTGAGCAGAATGCGAGACGAGCGAGTCTGCAGGGAACCGTCCGTCATGCGTTTCATGCTCTGCTTGATTGTGTCGTCTGCCCGCTCCGCATGACCGTTAGGCTTAAATGGAGCAGACCTGACATGTTTGATGCCATTGTGGGTCATAAACTCGTTGAATTCCGAGCTGGTGAAACATGGTCCATTGACGCTGACAAGGACATTGGGCAAGCCATGGGGGGGCGAACATGGCCCGGAGGCTTTCAGTGGTGGCTGTGGACGTGCTGAATGACATGATTACGCATTCAATCTATTTGGAGTAAGCGTCCACTACTACTAAAAACATCTTTCCTAGAAAGGGGCCGGCAAAATCTACGTGGATCCTGGACCACGGTTTGGAGGGCCGTAACCACAGACTCAGTGGAGCCTCGCTCAGTTGTGAGCAAGTGTTGCACTGATGCACGCATGACTCCAAGTCCGAGTCAATGCCGGGCCACCAAACATGCGACCTGGCAATTGCCTTCATCATGACAATGCCTGGGTGGGTATTGTGTAGGTCGCGTATAAACGTTTCCCTGCCTTTTTTGGGAAAAACCACGTGATCACCCCATAAGAGACAATCCAACTGGATGGACATTTCATCTTTGCATCGGTGAAATGGCTTAATTTCATCTTGCATTTCCCGGGGAACTGCCGACCAGTTCCCATTTAGGATTCAACTCTTTACTGATGATAGCACGGGACCCTGGCTGGTCCAGGTCCTGATCTGGTGAGCCATGATTGGTCACCCCTCGCTCTCAAAAACACCCATGACCAGTAGCAAGTCTGCAGGCTGCACCATTTCAACCCCAGTGGTGGGTAATGGTAGCCGGCTGAGAGCATCGGCACAGTTTTCAGTGCCTGGTCTGTGGCAGATAACATAGTCATAGGCGGATAATGTTAGTGCCCACCTTTGGATGCGGGACTTAGCATTGGTGTTTATACCTTTGCTCTCTGAAAACAGCGAAATGAGCGGCTTGTGGTCAATTTCAAGCTCAAACCGATATCCAACTAGGTATTGGTGCATTTTCTTAACCCCGTATACATGCTAACGCCTCTTTCTCGACCATACTATAGGCTCTCTCAGCCTTAGACTTCTAGATGCGTATGCAACCGGTTGGAGGTTGCCCGATACATTGGCTTGCTGTAACACACAGCCAACTCCATACGATGAGGCGTCACAAGCTAGCACTAAACGTTTACATGGGTCATAGTGCACAAGTAACTTATTTGAACATAGCAGGTTCCTGAACTTCTCAAAGGCTGTATGTTGAGATTTGCCCCAAACCCAGTCGTCACCCTTGCGTAGCAACATGTGCAAAGGCTCTAAAAACGTGCTCAACCCGGGTGGAAAGTTACCGAAATAGTTGAGGAGTCCCAGGAATGAACGCAGCTCCGTCACATTCTGTGGTCTGGGTGCATTCTTGATGGCCTCTGTTTGAGTCTGTGGGCCTGATGCCGTCTGTTGCAATCTTTCTCCCCAAAAATTCGACTTCTGGTGCCAGGAAAGCACACTTGGAGCGTTTCAGCCTGAGTCCCACTCTGTCTAGGTGAATTAGAACCTCTTCCAGGTTGTGTAGGTGTTTGATGGTGTCACGACCGGTGATCAGGTTGTCGTCTTGAAACACAATGATGTGCGGAACAGATTTCAGCAAACTTTCCATGTTTCTCTGGAAAATGGCTGCAGCCGAGCGAATCCCAAAAGGGCGCCTGTGGTATATAAATAGCCATATGTGTGTGTTGATGCACGTCAGTCTTTTCAAAGATTCAGCCAGCTCCTGTGTCATGTAGTAATCGGAGTCTATGCCCAACTTGGTGAACGACTTCCCCCCCCGCTAACATTGCGAACAGGTCATCTGCCTTGGGCAGCGGGTACTGGTCCTGTAGTGAGACTCGGTTAATCGTTACCTTGTAGTCCCCGCAGATTCTGACCGTGCCATCGCTTTTCAACACTGGAACAATTGGACTGGTCCACTCGTTGAACTCGACTCGTGATATGATTCCTTCGCTTGGAGTCTGTCCAATTCGATCTCGACTTTCTCACTCATCATATACGGAACCGCCCAAGTCTTGTGATGGACGGGCTGTGCATCGGGGCCTAGATGGATCTGTACCTTGGCGCCTATGAAGTTGCCGATGCCTGTTTCGAATAGCGAGGGAAACTTGCTCAGCACTTGAGCATACGAAGCGTCTTCTACCGAAGATAGTGTTTTGATGTCGTTCCAATTCCATTTAATCTTTTCTAGCCAGCTTCTGCTGAATAGCGTTGGGCCATTGCCTGGAACAATCGACAATGATAGGTCATGCACAGCTCCATCATACGATACCATCACTGCTGCACTTCCAATGATTGGTATGAATTCTTTGGTGTAGGTATGCAGCTTTGCATTAATCGGGCTCAGTTTGGGTTTTTGTGCCTTATTGCCCCACAGTTTCTTGAAAGCCTTCTGGCTCATTATTGACTGACTCGCACCCGTGTCCAACTCCAATGGATACTGGAACTCCATTTAATTTGACTTTCAGCATTATAGGGGGGCTCTTGGTGGTGAAGGTATGTACCCCATACACTTCTTCCTCAGGTTGAGTTGCCTGTGCTGCGTGATCCGCACCGGATCGATCATCCTCTGCCACGTGGTGTGTCGCAGCACGTTTGCACATTCGCTGGAAGTGCTCCATTGTTGCGCAGCCTTTGCACATGTAGTGCTTGAATCGACATTGATGAGCCCGATAATTACCCCCGCAGCGCCAGCACGGTGCTAATGGATTCACATTCATCCCCGATGGCAGACTCTGAGTCATCACAGGTCTAGTAGCCGCAGACGTATAGTCCCTGCCATATGCAGTTCGTCCTGCTAGCGACATCATTTTATGCACAGTACTTGCCGGTGAGCTTCGATGTTGAGAAGATATCTGTTTGGTGTTATCAACTGTGGCCATGCATGCCTGGGTGATCGCGTTGGCCCTGCTCAGGTCTAGGGTTTCGGCAGCCAGCAGCTTTCAAAGAATAACCTCGTGGCTGATGCCCAGCACAAAAATGTCCCACAGCATTTGCCCCAACGCAGCTCCAAAATCGCAAGGTCCCGCGAGGCGTCTCGGGTCGGTGATATAATCCGCCACATCCTGGCCCCCGGAGCGATGGTGCGTGTAAAAACGATACCTGGCCATGAGGATACTCTCCTTCGGCTTGAGGTGGTCCTGAACCAGCGTGCACAACTCTGTATATTCCTTCTATTTCTTCTCCGTTGGTTTTGTCGCTGTGAGCAATTCTTGATGAGGCCGTATATTTTGGGCCCATAGACGGTGGGGAGAACTGCCCTGCGCTTGGCCGCGTTAGTATCTCCTTCCAGCTCGTTGGCCACGAAGTACTGGTCAAGACGCTCGACGAAGGCTTCCCAATCATCACCCTCTATGAATCTCTCTAATATTCCAATGGCAGCCATGATTGCGTGAAAGTTCGTATTCTGTTACTTATTGCCAATTGTTAGGTATACAAGAACTCCACAAGGCTGAGTACTGTGAGCTAAACTTAGTGTGACCTTAGTCTTCTTTATTACAACTCCAGAGTGCCTAAACAACATGGCAGCCAATCTTTTATACTGGCCCTGCACGTGTGTGCAGGTGACCATTAGGACTCCTACAGTCGCGCCCTCTGGTGGCAAGTATTACATGGTTACATACACAACACACAATAAATTGGAAATTATGGTCTCTCTCTTGCCTGTCTGCTATCTTCATATTTCTCTCTCACTCATTCTCTGATTCTAGTTCTCTTTTTGTCAGTTCGGCCTCTCTTCCCTCAATTCATGTTGCTTCTCTCTGTCTTTTTCTTTTTTTCTACCCTGGTGCGAAGTAGTGAATTTTATGACTTGGTATGGTGGGGAAAGGAACCACCAGCACCAGGCTGCATTTGGGTTAATAGTTGTGGGAAAATGAGGCCCTCGGCTCGCTTCCCATCCCCTCCCCCAATCACTCATACTTTCCACCCCCACCTTCCTAGCACACTCTCCCATCACTACTCATACCTCTTCTCCTTTGAATTACTCATTCAATCGCTTTATCCTTCTTCCCTGGCTAAGCCATCACTCACCTCATTGTTAATCCTCCATCTACTCTCCCCACCTCAATTCACTTGCCCCCAAGGACAGGCGGCAAAGACTAAAAGCCCCTTGCCCTCAACCAGTTTCCCTCCCACTCCTATGCTACCTTTCTAGCTGTTGCCCAAAGAGACCTTGCTGGCTTTCAAAATTCAACTTATTTGCTTTTAAAAATAAATAAAATCTAAAAGAGGAAAGAATCTGCCCTTTTCTCTATTTGTGTCTTCCTGTCAGCCATGGTCTCCCTCTGTCTAATATGTGTTAGAAATTAGAATCTCTGGGATTGAATTTCCATGGGGAATGTTGGAATTGTCCACCATAACTTTGTGGAAGATCTGTGGAAACCCTGCAGAAACAGCCTAAAAACTGTTTTTGCTGTTTCTCCGGGGGTTAGATGGATCTTTCGCTGAAATTAGGGCAGATGACTGGGAGAAACCCTGTGGAAATGAATGCCATTTGCCTTCCACATGTAAGCCATTTGCATTGGCCTTTACTGACTGTCAAGAAATCACAAGTGAGCTAATTAGCTGGCTTCAAAATTCAACTGATTTTTTTCGTGAAAATTGAAGTAACATTAAATGAAGAAAGACACACACTTTCTCCACCTTCTTTCTCTCTCCACCCAGCCCAAGCACCTGATTCTCTTTCTCTGACCGCTCTCTTTTCCTGATCCCAGTCTGTTTCTCTCTCTCTGACTCTGACCCCAGTGTCTTTCTCCCCCTCTACAACTAAGGTTGCCCACTGTGGTTGGACATATTGCTGGAGGTTTCACATTAACTCCAACCACTCTGGCCAATCATACAGCCTTTGTTCCCATCTCCAATATTTTTAGAACTAAATAAATGTAATTGTTTTTAATGCCCTTAAGATTTTTCACCCAGATTGCTTGCAGCAATGTTGACATGAATCTTTTATTCCTGGAGACTCCAGGCCAATTCGGGAGGGTGGACAACACTCGCTACAACTGGTGTCTAATCCACTTTTTCTTTTTCTTTCTCACTTAAGAAACACACCCAGGCTCTTTTTTACACTCTACGAATTTTGTTTCAAATGTGGTCTCCAGCTTTTCTTCAAGTAATTTTGAAGCACTTTTGAGCAGGGATTGCTTGAAGCTAAAGAAAAATATTCCTCAGCATTGCGAACTGAAAGGAACAAAGGCATCCTGGGAAATTAGAAACAGTGCACATATTGAGGCTGCACAATTCAAATTCAGCTCAGAATTACAGCTATGAGCAAAAGTACCAGTTGCAAGCCCAGGCTTTTGGCAAAAGATGAGACCTTCAAGGAAACACTTCAATGAAGGCATTAAAAGACAAGTCAATTAATAAATGTAATCATGTTATTATGAAATATTTATTTTTAAAATTTTGGTTAAACTCTTATTTTGGACATTAAAAATTCCAGGTGCAGAGGACAAAATGGGATTGAAAAATTTTCAGAAAATGTTTTGAATGATTTGTAGGGAAATCTGTGCCACCTACTGATCAAAATCTGCAACACAGATTTAAAGCAGTTTTTAAATGATTTTCCATAACAGATCCGCGTTACATTTCAGTGCTCAGATTAACATTGGAAATCCTCATAAAGTGCCATCACAGGCAGGAGTTATGGATATGTGTAACATGCAGGCGTGTACAAAGTTACCATGGTAAAGTCCATAGGAAGATTTTTTACCCAGGACTTTTCATTAGAACAATTTAGATTATTAATAGTTTTGGCTGTCAAAAAGCTTTAATTTTAATTTTAAAGAAATTCTACCTTTATGTTTCGATCAACAAAAGTTCTATCTAGTTTCTATTTTATATTAATTTAGACCTATTGATTGTACAGTTGGAACAAGGATTGTCACATTGAGAGGCTATTATGTGATATTTGACCAAAGTGGTTTTAGTTTCACTTTTTAAATGTAACTTTTATGGCTGTCAAATTTTATTTTTTGTTAATAAGACCACTCTGAATAATGAAGATTACAAGCACATGCAGTCGACTCACCAAAAACAGAGTGTTTCTTAGTTCTCATTAATCATTGCCACAAATATTGTGCCTTTCACAACTTCGTTAACAACTTCGGACATTTATCCCAGTTAAGTGGCTTGTTCCCTGCTTTAGAAATGTTTAAGAATCATTATTACAGGTATGTCATAATTGGCTGCTAGCTTTTCATTACCTCTAACTAAATCACATTCTCAGAAATCACAAATTTAAAAAAATGTGTGATTCTGTAATTTTGTTAATGGACTGTTTATTCCAGTGAAAATGAGAGAATTTCTCCTGTTTTTGAAAAAAATATATCTAGCTCTCCATTACATTCATCATTCAGGACAAACAAAAATGTCACACATAGCCTGATTTGCATATCACAGAATAGTTTTACCATGAATTCAACTTGAGCAAATGTCAGGGTATTATTATGAATTTGTTTGTTTTATGATTGCATGCATATCTATTCAACTTTGGCATTCCTCATGAACGAGCCTAGACTATTTAATCATAGGAACAGCAGAGCTGAATCTTGAGCTCATTGGATGGTAATCAGCAACAGCGGGAACTCTGGAAGACCTGCCCTCCTTAGTCCAGGAATACTGAGGCCAATTGTAATTTCACATCAGCAGATCTGCTGAAATTAACTAATTCAACACAAACCAGTGATCAAACCTGGAAACTTTCTGCAGTATATGCCTCAGCCACATACAAGGCAATGATTTATACACTAAGCCATTGGAGAGCCTCCACACCATTTTATCTGCATCGTATTGTACATTTGAGCCATACGTTGGCACATTAGGGTAAATTTTTATCTTCAGTCAATATGCCAAATTCCTGATTATGCATCTTCAATGTGTGATTATCTGATTTGGGCGTGCTGAAGGCAAAGCTTTACCCAATTGTGTGTGTATGTATGTAAATGAACCACTTTGAAATGTTAGAAACCAAAGCGAAGGGCTCAATTTTCCCCAATTATCTGCACTCTTTTTTTGCCATTCACCGTTTGTTTTTGGAGTATATTAAAATCTCCAAGTTTCCCCAAAGTTTCTGCACCAGCGTAATTCACTTAGGAATGATTATTTTTCGTCATGGGGGCGTAACCTGATGTCTGCGCCAGTTTTTCACATTTAAGCAAGTTTGGCCAACTTACATTTTTCCTAGGACGGTATATGTGACCACTCCTAAAAAACCTTCTGGGCACTTAAGAAAAAGCAGCACACATTACAAAATCAGTGCAGAAAGACGCCATTGTTTTTAGGCGAAGTTTTGTAGGGGGTCAAGAAGGCAAAGAATATGCATCATGAATCTTAATGTTTTCAAAGTCAAAAGGGAGAAATTGGAAGTCTAACAAAATTCTTTAATTTTTGAGTTTTTTCCAAGGTACCACCCCATCACTGAACATCTTCTCACCGGGCTCGAGGATCAGAACGTCGGCCAGCAGAATCGCTCCCTTGCCCAGACACAGGGGTTTGGAGCTCGGCTTCAAAAGGAGCCTGAGAAGTGGGAGAGAGGGGTGAGCCCCAGTGTCTGGGCGAGGGAGCGATTCTGCTGGCTGATGCTCCAATCCTCGAGCCCAGTGAGGAGACGTTTGGTGGTGGGGTGATACTTTGAAAGAAATCAAAAACTAAAAATTGCTTTGGACCTTGTTGCCCCGAATGTCTTAATTGAATGCCTAGCTTCCCGTTCTAAGTCAGCCTACTGCGCATGCACAGACCAGGGTGTGGTCCATACTCGGGCATGCACCTTGGAGAAAGAGGAAAGAAGAGGTGTGAGTGTTTTGTCCTGCTGTTTTGAGCTTGTTACAAAGCTACAAGTAAATTATGGGAGCAATATTGACAATGCCATACCTCGTGCAAGCCTTCTGCATGATGGTGCTCCGGAGGAGAACATTGATTAGGCATCATCACCTGAGAAACCTCAGAGCACGTAGGATGATGGGCAGCAGGCCTTATCCACATCGGGTATATTGAGACACCTGAGTGATGCAGACTGTGTGAGAAGGCTGCGTTTCCGCAAATAAGTTGTAACCGAGATCTGTGAGTTTAAAAAAAGCTTACCTGCACCCTAGAAGGAGGACTGCTTTGTCAGTTGAAGTAAAGGTTACAGCTGCACTTTTATTCTATGCATCTGGAGCATTCCAAGCCACAACTGGGGTTATGTGTGCCATTTCTCAACATGCAACACATATCTTAATTCGGCAGGTGACTACTGCAGTAAATGCTCAGAGGAATGACTACGTAAAGTTCTCCAATGACTGCCCAGGCAATGTGTGATGTGGGCTTCTCCATGATTGCAGGCTTCCCCAAGGTACAGGGCTGCATTGATTGTACCCACATTGCCTTGCGAGCACCTTTGGGGATTCCGAGGTGTACAGGAACAGAAAAGGCTTCCACTCTGTGAACGTGCAGCTCGTCTGTGACGACATGCATCGCATCATGGCAGTTGATACATGATATCTTGGGAGCACCCATGATGCGTTCATCATACGCGAGAGCGTTATATCTGCCATATTTCAGCAGCAGCAGCCAGAAGGGCAGAGCTGGCTGCTGGGAGACAAAGGGTACGGCCTCACCACCTGGCTCATGACTTGTAACTCGGACGGAAGCTGACCGTGAATACAACATGTCACACATTGCGATGCACAGCATAATTGAGAGGACCATTGGCATCCTGAAGCAGCTTTTCCGATGCCTGGACCATTTCAGAAACTACTTGCTGTACTCCCCTGAGATTGTCGGTCAGTTCACTGTTGTCTGCTGCATGCTACACAACTTAGCCATCATGAGGCAGCAGCAGGTGGTAGTAGAAGACCCACCTGCGGTGAGAGTGGCTGATGATGAGGAGGAAGATGCAAATGATGAGGAGGACGAGGAAGCCATGCGATTACCTGAACCCGGAGCTCGATGGTGGAGGAGGGCAGCTCATCGTGCCCCTTTAACGATTGCTCGAGCCTTGCGCCAGCAGGTCATCCATGAACACTTTGCTGCCTGAAGGCTTAGCGGCAACTATTCCAAATGGACCATGTTTCCTGTTTGGACCTGTTCTGTAATGTTCTGTTGTGTTAATGGAACAAATAATGTAAATGATTCTTCTTTAGTTCAAAAAGTTGTGTTAATAATGGAACAAATAATGTAAATGATTCAGTTATAATTTAAAATATATTTTATTCAAAATTTTAACACTTGTTTGAACTTAACTTTAATGAAATATTCTTGTATCAAACTTTAACGTATTCAGTTAAGATCACTTACAAACTTTAAGATCACTTACAAAAACTTTTAATTTGAGAACACTTTCAACAGTAACGACAATAGCAGCAAAGAAAGGCTGCACCCATCTCTCCTCCGCTAAGATCGCCTGCTGCGCTTGGTCTTGTTGACTCCACCCCTGCCCGCAGGCAGTGGCGCAGTGTTTCTTGGGTTCGTACCATGCTTACTCTTTCAAGCATCTCGGGTAATGCGCACTTGTTGGAGGGCGTGGGCAGGAGGTAATGTGGAAGACCCGGCTTGGGTCTCTTCAGAGGTTGCTCTGGGAATTGGAGTGGGGGCGGCAGTTGATTCCATCAATGGCTGTGGGGTTTGAGCGTGTTCCCTTGTTGCAGCAGCTAACTCTGACATTCCCTCCCTCATGTACCCTGACAGTGTATCAGCTACCTGCGACACTCCATCCCTAATGTGCTCGGATAGTGTTCCCATTTCTCGTGAGAATGTTGTTACTGTTCCCGACAGTCCAGGAGTGATCGCATAAGGTCATTGCTCTCCCCAGTAATTGCCATCATCTGAACCACATCTGTTACATTCTGCACCTCAGGAGAGCACTGTCGAGCTCTACTTCCCCTCCTCACCCTGGGTGTGGCTCGCTACGCCCCATTGGGACCCGCAGCCTCGGACAGTGGAGCCCTGGGTGTAGCTTGCTGCAACCCACTGGAACCCGCAGCCTCGAACTGTGTGAAACTATGAAATGTCCCAACACTCGCACCACTCAGGAAAGGGACTGGCACCTCAATGGGCGGCACCACCACCTCCTCCAGTGTAAGTACAACAGTGGGGGCTTCATCCCTCCCCCTCACCCCCACCCCCATGCTCTTGGTCTGGAACATGGGATTTGGAAGCTGTTCTCCTCTTCAAGTTCGTCTGCGTCTGAATCATCTTCTGCATCGGCTTTAGCCTCGTCAGGGTTGGCCTCAAGTTCTGCAAAATATAACAGAACAGACAAATGGCTAGCAGCAGTGGAGGGGGCAGGGTGGCATAGGCTCACACAGTGCAGGCAGCAGGCTCATTTGAAGGACCACGATGAATGATAGCACATTGCATCAACCGAAGGGTTACTGACGGAGACATCCCCATGAACCGAAGCATGGCTAGCCCGCACAGAACTTAACATTTAGCAAAACAAGACTCTGGAATTTGCAGGACTTACCCTCTCCCTCGAGTGTGAGCCCAGCTTGTGCAGTGGTGGTTGCTTTTCTCTAGGCAGGACCCATCAAAGCAGAGACTCTCTTTTCCACGGGTGGCAGTGGGTGCAGATTTGCCGGGCCTCCTCCTGTTCGAGTTCTCTCTCTTTTGTTGTGTGCCACCTTCCTCTGAAAAGATGAAACTATAACTTTTTAGAGAGGGTGTCTTTCTTCTGAGTGGGACATATAGATGGTCACAATTGCAATTCCAGTGAATAAATGAAAATGTTACTTACACGAACTGCTTGACCAAGGTCCTGCCATTTCTTTTTGCACTGGTCTCTGGACCTCGTGGTGGTCACCATTGCACAGTAATCTTCTGCAAGTTTGTTCCAGCATTTCTTCATTTCTTTTGGTGAAACTTTTATGTGACCTCTGCTGGTATCCAGCTCATGCCATCTGGCCTCAATTACAGTAACCAGAGCCTCCACTTCAACCTGAGAGAAATTCTTGGTCCTTGAGCTGCATTGCATATTATAGCTCCGATTTTTTCCACTTAGAATTAAAGTTCTCACACCATTCAGAATAAATATTCTCACACACAACTGGCTCTTTAAAAATGGCTGAATGCAGACCGGGAGGTGTATTGGGCATGGATGCCCATAGCAGTCACGTTAAAAAACGTCATTTTTTTTTGCGCATGCGCAGAAGGGTGGGAGTGAGGGGAGGGGCCAGTATATCCTTTTTTCGGTGCAGACATTAGGCTCCAGCCCCCAAAGCTAAAGGACAGGCTGTGCAACGCCAATTTAAAAAATTAGAATGGGGAAACTTTAAAGTTTTTTTTGGCATAGTCGGGCTCAAAAAAATGACATTGGGGAAAATTTGAGCCCTATAATTCTATTAATTGTGAAGCAATTGGTGACACTGTTGATGGCTGTGTTACGGAAAGACTTAAACCCTCTCAACATTTATAGTTTTATAAATTACAATAGCTCATTATTTTAGGAGATTTAGATTCATTTTGCAAAGCTTTACCATTAGTATGAGAAATTAAAAGATGTGAAGTGCCAAGCTGACATGCATGATCTCAACAATGATTGCAGCTGCTCTGACCTTCTTTGCCATCTGTATCTTTTTAGACCTGGCTGAGGAAGCTAAAAAAATCAATCAGTTAGCAACATCCAAAGTGGAGATCAGGGAAGCATATAGCAAAAATAAAGTGGTTATAATGGAATATTTTAATTTTCACTGGGAGCAGCAGAGCAGGTCAAGTAGCAAAGACAGTGGGGCCGAAATTCAGTACCGCTGGAAAGCTGGTGCTCCCCCCACCGTTTTGTGGCCATTAGCGCCGAAATCTTTGAGTGGCTGGGCCACCCCATATTCAGATCCAAAAGTGAACAAATGGGTTCCAGCGCTAATGAACCCTTCCAAAGTGGATATTTCAGCGGTGTGACTATCATAATTTGAGCGTTATCACCACTGAGAAATCCAGCATGCAGGTAAGGGTTTCTAATGAGCCAGCTGCTCTCTGGCCTTTTTAAAGCCCTGAGGGGGGAAGGAGGTTGGAAGGATGGCTGGTGTACGAGGTGCAAGGAGAGCCAACAGGTTCACTGATATGGAGCTGGAGACACTGATGGACGGTGTGAAGGACAGAAGAAGAATACTGGTTCCTGACGTGGGGAGACCTGGCAGACAGGAGGGTGTTGGCCAGTCTGCACCCGGCCCTTCCAGGGTGGCGATGGGTCGATGCCTCCTAGCTCCGAGGTGACGGGGATCCTTCTCCTCCTCCTGCACCGCCTCCTCCTCCTCAGGTGGTACTGCTGGCTTGACCTCCAGCGGCTGTCCCCTCATGATGGCCAGGTTATGCAGCATGCAGCAGACCACGACGATTATGGAATCTCTGCTTGAGGATGCCTATGCACTGCTCGATGATGCACCTGGTGGCATAATGAGTGTCATTGTATGCATGCTCTGGCACTGTCCTGGGGTTCTGCAGAGGAGTGAGCAGCCACAGGGGATATCCCTTGTCCCCAAGAAGCCAACTGCAATCCTGATTTGGGCTGGTGAAGACGGCGGGCACACTGGTCTGGTGCAGAATGAACAAATCATGGCTGCTGCCTCCCTTGCTTGCTGCCTGTCTGCACGGTGCTGACGGCGACACCTTCTCCTACATGCTACCCTGCTTCTGACCAGGTGTACCAGGTGTCACCCTCCCATCCTCAGGGTGAATCCTGCCAAGCAGGTCTCTGCAGCGCAAAGGGCTCCACTAAAGAGTCAGACCTGAAAGTTGTACAAAAGTACAGGGGTATGTGCAAACATCAGAGCAGCACTCAGCAGGTTTAATGGAGCCAAAATAATTAATAAAACTATATTAAAAGCTAAATACTGTGGACCATGGAAAATGAAATAAAAACACTAATAATGAATAAAACTATTTCAAAAGCTAACTACTGCGGATGCTGAAAAGTAAATAAAAACACGAATAAGTAATAACACTATATCAAAAGATAAATACTGCAGATGCTGAAAAATAAATAAAAACACTAATAAATAATAAAACTATTTACCTACCAAAGGGCCCCATGGTGTCGTGTTTAAGCATTGCATTGAAAATCTCGCAGGGGCACTGCCGGGAAAAGTCCTACCTTTTCCTCGATGAATATCGCTGTCCTGGTGGCTTTTCAGTGACCTGCACGCTGCTTCCCTCTCCGCCTGAAACACCTTTACAGCGGCTTCACCGCGCCATTTCTGATGGAAGTGAACACCGCTCAAATCCTCCCCGAGCTGAATATGGCTCGGGGAGCGAAAAGCACCCGATCGTGGCGGCCAATCGATTTTTTTCAATCCACCGCCCAAACTCCGCGGTTGCTGTCCCTTCAGGGATGGTGAATTTCGGGCCCAATGAATTTCTAGAATGTATTCAAGTCAGTTTTCTAGAATAATGGCCTATAAATTTGGCCGAGCAGTGCTCTCAGGCCGGCACTCTTTATATCCCCGCTGCTGGTCCTGCTCTCGCTGTACTCTCAGGCCGCTGGTCTTTATATACCCGCCGCTGGTCCTGCTCTTTCTGCCACTGGAAGCAGTTTCTCCTTATTTACTCCATCAAAACCATTCATAATTTTGAACACCTTAATCAAATCTCCTCTCCTCTTAACCTTTTCTGCTGTAAAGAGAACAAGCCCAACTTCTCCAGTCTGAAGTCCCTCATCACTGGTACCATTCCAGTAAATCTCCTCTGCACCATCTCTAAGGCAGACAGTGACTAGTGGGGTACCACAAGGTTCAGTGCTGGGACCCCAGCTATTTACAATATACATTAATGAGTTTGACGAAGGAATTGAATGCAATATCTCCAAGTCTGCAGATGACATAGAAACATACATAGAAACATAGAAAATAGGTGCAGGAGTAGGCCATTCGGCCCTTCTAGCCTGCACCGCCATTCAATGAGTTCATGGCTGAACATGCAACTTCAGTACCCCCTTCCTGCTTTCTCGCCATACCCCTTGATCCCCCTAGTAGTAAGGACTTCATCTAACTCCCTTTTGAATATATTTAGTGAATTGGCCTCAACAACTTTCTGTGGTAGAGAATTCCACAGGTTCACCACTCTCTGGGTGAAGAAGTTTCTCCTCATCTTGGTCCTAAATGGCTTACCCCTTATCCTTAGACTGTGACCCCTGGTTCTGGACTTCCCCAACATTGGGAACATTCTTTCTGCATCTAACCTGTCTAAACCCGTCAGAATTGTAAACGTTTCTATGAGGTCCCCTCTCATTCTCCTGAACTCCAGTGAATACAAGCCCAGTTGATCCAGTCTTTCTTGATAGGTCAGTCCCACCATCTCGGGAATCAGTCTGGTGAACCTTCGCTGTACTCCCTCAATAGCAAGAATGTCCTTCCTCAAGTTGGGAGACCAAAACTGTACACAATACTCCAGGTGTGGCCTCACCAAGGCCCTGTACAACTGTAGCAACACCTCCCTGCCCCTGTACCAAATCCCCTCGCTATGAAGGCCAACATGCCATTTGCTTTCTTAACCGCCTGCTGTACCTACATGCCAACCTTCAATGACTGATGTACCATGACACCCAGGTCTCGTTGCACCTCCCCTTTTCCTAATCTGTCACCATTCAGATAATAGTCTGTCTCTCTGTTTTTACCACCAAAGTGGATAACCTCACATTTATCCACATTATACTTCATCTGCCATGCATTTGCCCACTCACCTAACCTATCCAAGTCACTTTGCAGCCTCATAGCATCCTCCTCGCAGCTCACACTGCCACCCAACTTAGTGTCATCTGCAAATTTGGAGATACTACATTTAATCCCCTCGTCTAAATCATTAATGACACTAAGCTGGGTGGCAGTGTGAGTTGTGAAGAGGATGCCAAGAGGCTGCAGGGTGACTTGGACAGGTTAGATGAGTGAGCAAATGCATGGCAGATGCAGTATAATGTAGATAAATGTGAGGCCACTTTGGTGGCAAAAACAGGAAGGCAGAATATTATCTGAATGGTGACAGATTAGGAAAAGGGGAGGTGCAACGAGACCTGGGTGTCATGGTAATCAGTCATTGAAGGTTGGCATGCAGGTACAGCAAGCGGTTAAGAAAGCAAATGGCATGTTGACCTTCATAGCGACGGGATTTGAGTACAGGGGCAGGGAGGTGTTGCTACAGTTGTACAGGGCCTTGGTGAGGCCACACCTTAAATATTGTGTACAGTTTTGGTCTCCTAATCTGAGGAAGGACATTCTTGCTATTGAGGGAGTGCAGCAAAGGTTCACCAGACTGATTCCCGAGATGGCAGGACTGACATATGAAGAAAGACTGGATCGACTAGGCTTATATTCACTGGAATTTAGAAGAATGAGAGGGGATCTCATAGAAACATATAAAATTCTGACGGGATTGGACAGGTTAGATGCAGGAAGAATGTTCCCGATGTTGGGGAAGTCCAGAACTAGGGGTCGCAGTCTAAGGATAAGGGGTAAGCCATTTAGGTGAGGACAAACTTCTTCGCTCAGAATTGTGAACCTGTGGAATTCTCTACCACAGAAAGTTGTTAAGACCAGTTTGTTAGATATATTCAAAAAGGAGTTAGATGTGGCCCTTACGGCTAAAGGGATCAAGTGGTATGAAGAGAAAGCAGGAATGGGATACTGAAGTTGCATGATCAGCCATGATCATATTGAATGGTGGTGCAGGTTCGAAGGGCTGAATGGTCTACTCCTGCACCTGTTTTCTATGTTTCAATGTTTCTAAGGCCTTGATATCCTTCCTACTAAAGTATGGTGCCCAGAATTGAACACAATACTCCAACTGAGGCCGAACCAGTGTTTTATCAAGGTTTAGCATAACTTCCTTGCTTTTGTACTCTATGCCTTTATTAATAAAGCCAAGAAACACATATGCTTTTTTTAACAACACTCTCAAATTGTTCTACCACCTTCAAAGATTTGTATACATACACTCCAAGGTCTCTCTGTTCCTGCACCTCCTTTCAAATTGTACCATTTTGTTTATATTGTCTCTCTTCTTCTTACCAAAATACATAATTTCACACTTCTCTGTGTGAAATTGCATTTGCCATTTGTCTGCCCATTTCACCAGTCTGTCTATGTCCTCCTTAAGTCTGCTACTATCCTCTTCACTGTTTACTACATTTGCAAGTCTTGTATCATCTGCAGACTTTGAAATTGTGTCCCCTATATCCAAGTCCAGGTCATTAATATACATTAGCAAGAACAGCGGTCCCAGTACTGATGCCTGCAGGAGACTAAACTTGCCTCCAGTCTGAAAAATAACCATTCACCTCTCCTCTCTGCTTTCTGTCACTTAGCTAATTTTGTATCCATGCTGCCACTGTCCTTTTAATCCCATGGGCTTTCATTTTGCTTACCATTCTATTATGTGGTACTTTGTCAAATGCCATTTGAAAGTCCATGTACACAGCATCAACTACACTACCCTCATCAATCCTCTCTATTACTTCATCAAAAGAACTCAATCATGTTAATCAAATAATAATTTGCCTTTAACAAATTGATCCTGACTTTGTTATTAGTCTATAATTTTCCAAGTGCCAATTACTTTTGTCCTAGATTATTGCCTAAATGTTGCATGACAGCAGTGTGAGCTGCCATAATAGCCGTCAGAGCTGTCAGCAGAGGCTCTATCATGGTGGGTGCCACTGTCGTGTTGATGGAGCTGACCATTCGGTCTATGTTGGAAAGCATGGTCTCCATGCTCTGAGTGAAAACTCACAACAACTTGGAGCTGGACTCCTCCATGCACTGCGACATTTTGTGCAGAAGCTATGTGGCATGTTGCCCAGTGCACCTGGTGGATTCCCATGAGTCTTCTGCGGTAGACTGGCCCCTCAAATTCAGCATCTGAGTCCTCTGCAGCAGAACTAGTTTGCCGGTGAGCTGGCATCTGTGGCATCTTATCTCCTTGCCATAGCTCCGGTGCATTTGTGCCTGGTGAGTTACCATGTGTAGAAACCTCCTTTAGCCTAGCCTCTAAAGTACAATTGGTGCCAGTTGCTGAGCTGGTGCTTGCGAGGGTCAGATCAAGTAACAGTGCATCTTCAGGAAGACTCACCATCTCTTTCTCGACTGGCAGAGGGGCTTCGTCATTCTCAGCACCTGAAATGAAAGAGAAGGACAAGGGTTAGCTTGTGGCATGAAGGGAGAACAAAGGGAGAGAATTGGGTCGTGAAAGCATCTGCAGCTTGTCATACAGATTATGTCATGCACTCTGCGATCTTTACCTATCCCCTTGTTATCATCTGCCTATCCCTACCCTCTGCAGGGATGGTTTGTTGGGTTGGTGATGGGGACCATGCTGTAGCCCCTACTCCAGTGAACACAATAGGGTCACTATTCTTGTGTTCCTTGGAGCAAGGGTTACAATGACAGCCCCAGAAAAGGTAGGATAACTGCTATGTAGTCCTGTCTGAATCTTCCACCTCAAAGTCACCATGCCAACTGACTTGTGATATCACTATTTCACAAACTTTGCTATATGCATGTTAGTGAGGTGAGAGGCCTTTCCAGGCAGCTAGGGTAAACAAAAGTACATGATATGGAGTGAGAAATGTTGCAGGAATCTCAAAGCAGGCAGCGTGACATGGGCTGCATTTTAAACTGTCGCTGTTAGGCGATGAACAAAGTAACCCTGTAAGTGGAATCTGCAGAGGGAGATACAGGGAAGGTCCTGAATGAGTGGCGCTGTCAAGCAACTCATCATGTGATCCAGTGCAGCAGACACAATTGTACAGCTCTAGAGAACTGATATTGAACATTTCAACCCTAACATCTGTAGTCTGTGTAAAACAACCTATCGGGATTTTTTAAACTTCAGGGCCCCAAAATGCTGGCCCAGATCAAGGGTGGAGATGCTCGGGCTGAAAGATGAAGTAAGGTGGGAGGAGGATCGTGTGGAGCATAAACACCAGCATAGATCTGTTGGGCCGAATGGCCTGTTTCTGTGCTGTAAATTGTATGCACTAAACCTGCTCTTGCACCAGAGTGTACACAGGATGCTGAAATACTGCCAGTGAATTTAAGGGTGTTGTTAATGTATTTGCCCTGCACCAAGTCAGGTTTGCAGCCTGTTTGACCACTGTTGGCTAGATTCAATCCAATGCTTTTGATTTTTTTTTTAATCAATATGCAGGTGTTTATTGTTGGGAGATAACACAAGCTGAATAATAGTCATCATTTTCCTGTTAACATTAGCTTTTATGTCACTAAAAGCTATCATCATATTCTTCTAAACCAATTCAGGGCAATGTTTCTATGCTAATAGATCCAATCCAGTAGTGTTAAAGGCTGGAGAAGCTGTTTTTAATTTGCATAATCCCGAATCTGGCGTTTTACAGTTGTTCGTTGCAGAATAGGGAAATGCATGGATAATATCTATTGCACTGTAATCCCAGTGTTCTAGCAGTTTGTCTCTGATTTTTCAATTTATTCCTCTCGCTTTCACATAAGGCTTCCTATGTAGCTGTTGTTCACTTTTCCACTGCTGATATTTTTTAATTTATTATGGGAGGCTGTCAAGAAGGAGATAGTTCAGGTACAGGCTAAACAGATTCACGTGAGGAGGAAAGAAAGGGCATCTATGGCTCGTGAACCCCAGATGATTAAGGAAATTGATAATAAATGAAAAAGAAAAAGGAGGCTTATGATAAATGTCCAAGAAGTTGGATAGGCTAAAAATAGATAGAGGAGGTCGTTAAAAAGTTGTTAGTGCTTATATTAGAAAAATCACCTAGTACGGATGGGATGCATCCTAGGCTGCGGTGGGAGGTAAGGGTAGAAATAGTGGAGGCTCTGCCACAATCTTTCAATCCTCCTTGGATTTGGGAGTGGTGCCAGAGGACTGGAGGGTTCCAAATGTTACACTCCCATTTAAAAATGGGGAGAGGGTAGATCTGGTAACTACAGGTCATTCGGCCTAATATTGGTAGTGGGGAGAGGAAACTTCTAAAGACCATAATATGGGACAAAATTAATTGTAATTTGGAAGAACATGGGTTAATAAATGACAGCCAACCAGCAATTTATTAAAGGCAAGTCATGTCTGACAAACATGATTGAGTTCTTTTATTAAATAATGGAGATGGTTGATAAGGGTAGTGCAGTTGATGTTGTGTTTATGGACTTTTAAAAGGCGTTTTAATAAAGTGCCACATAATAGGTGTTAGCAAAATTGAAGCCCATGGGATTGAAGCCCAGTGGCAGCATTGATACAAAATTGGCTAAGAGACAGAAAGCAGAGAGTACTGGTGAATGGTTGTTTTTCAGACTGAAGGTAAAAAGACGTGCATTTATATAGCACCCTTCACGACCTCAGACTTCCCAAAGCACTTTGCAGCCAATGAAGTATTTTTGAAGTGTAGTCACTATTGTATTGTAGGAAATGTGGCAGTCAATCTGCGCACAGCAAGGTCCCACAAGCTGCAATGTAATAATGACCAGATAATCCGTTTTAGTATTATTGGTTGAGGGATAAAAATTGGCCAGGACACTGGGAATAACTCCCCCGCTCTTCTTCAAAATAGTGCTATGGGATCTTTTACATGCCGTGAGAGAGCAGACAGGGCCTCGATTTAACGTCTCATGCAAAAGACGGCATCTCCGACAGTGCGGCACTCCCTCAATACTGCACTGGAGTGTCAGCATAGATTTTGTGCTCAAGGTCCTGGAATGGGACAGTGGATAAGTATACCGTCCCCTACAGGTGTCGGTATTAAGATCACTGCTCTTTGTAATATATATCATGACCTGAACTTGTGTATAGGGGACACAGTTTCAAAGTCTGCAGATGACACAAGACTTGAAAATGTAGGATGTCATGTATGTAACCATCATGCAATGGTAATCTAACTGTAACCTTCATGCAACTCCTGTACACTGTACTTATACCCTAGAAATGCACACCCTGACCACAGGGGGTGAACTTGTGGGAGACACTCCTCATCTGGGTTTCCAGGTATAAAAGGGGAGGTCCCATCCAAGGTCAGCACTCCTTGGTCCTGGGAATAAAGGTGAAGGTCACGTAGTGACTGTGTCTGCAGTACATGCCTCGTGTGAATTTGTAGTACGGTGCAGGGGCGAGAAACATTTGGCGACGAGAAACGGGAATCACCGAACCACGAGGATGGCCACCGGTAGCACAGAGGAACGTTACTGTATGGGTGAGGACTGGGACGACTTCGTGAAGAGACTCCAGCAGAGCTTTGTCACGAAGGACTGGCTGGGACCGGCAGCGGCTGACAAGCGGAGGGCGCATCTACTGACCAGCTGCGGTTCACAGACGTATGTGCTGATGAAAGACCTGCTCGCACCCCAAAAGCTAGCGGACAAGTCCTTTGAAGGGCTCAGCCAGCTGATCAGTGAGCATCTCAAGCCAACGAGTAGCGTACACATGGTTCTACACACACCGGCGTCGGGAGGGACAAAACATCTCGGACTTCGTTGCGGACTTGCGGCGCTTGGCCAGTCTCTGTAAGTTCACAGACGCCTGCAGGGGGGGATGTTAAGGGATTTCTTCATTGAGGGCATTAATCATGCCGGGATTTTCAGGAAGCTCATAGAGACCAAGGACTTGACTTTAGAAGGGGCAGTGTTGATAGCTCAGACCTTCATGGCAGGGAAGGAGGAGACCAAGCTAATTTACGTGCGCAGCCCTGGTCCCAACGTGGCGATGGACCAGGGAGTTAACATGGTGAATGCGGCTCGGGACCCCGCAGGCAGGCAAGGACATTTTGAAACCGCCCAGGCAGCAACAGACTTTAGGGTGGGCCCGCAACAGAGACAATGGAAAGGGGATCGGCAATTCACGCCATCACGAGGAACAATGCGTCCTGTGATGGACCATTAACACCCACCATCAGAGTGCCTAGAAATAACCAAATGGGCAATCAGAGAGGAATGCCTGGTAACAGTCCTTTTGTTAACAACAATCTCAGCTCATGCTGGAGGTGTGGGGGTAGACATACTGCGAAAAGCTGCAGGTTTCAGCAATATACCTGTAGGATTTGTAACATCAGTGGACACTTGGCCAGGATGTGCAAAAAGGCTGTAGCGAGGCTAATCTGTGAGACAGAGGAACCAGACGAGGGGTCTGCAATGCAGGATGATGCCTGGGGAAAATCCATGGATGCTGAAGTTCAGCGGGTTCATGTGGCTGACGTCCACAGCTCATACACTAAAACGCCACCCATGATGATAAAAGTTTTATTGAATGGCATCCCCGGTGCACATGGAGCTGGATACGGGAGCTAGCCAGTCACTTATGAGCGCCCAACAATTTGAGAGACTATGGCCACACAGAGCTATCAGGCCCAAACTGGAACGCATTGACACGCAGCTACGGACGTACACCAAAGAGATCATCCCAGTGCTCGGCAGTGCAAACTTGGTGGTAACACATAATGGATCACAGAACCGGCTGCCACTCTGGATCGTCCCGGGGAATGGCCCCGCGCTCTTGGGGAGGAGTTGGCTAGCCGAGATGAATTGGAAATGGGGGGATGTGCACGCCATTTCATCTGTGGAGCGAAGTTCATGCTGACAGGTCCTACAAAAATTTGGGTCACTGTTTCAACCCGGTGTTGGAACGTTCAAGGCACTAAAGTAGTGATATGCATCACTCCGGACGCCAGACCAGTGCACCACAAAGCCAGAGCGGTGCCGTATGTGACGCGTGAGAAAATTGAAAGTGTATTGGACAGGCTGCTCAGAGAGGGCATAATTTCGGCCGTTGAATTCAGCAACTGGGTAAGTCTCATCGTTCCTGTCCTTAAAACAGATGGCTCGGTCAAGATTTGTGGCAACTACAAAGCCACCATCAACCGAGTGTTGCTGCAAGACCAATACCCACTCCCGAGAGCGGAGGACCTTTTTGCCATGCTGGCAGGTGGCAAGTTGTTCACGAAGCTGGACCTCACTTCGGCCTACATGACTCAGGAATTGGCTGAAGAATCCAAGCTTCTGACCACCATCACGACGCACAAGGGTTTATTTATGTACAACAGGTGTCCATTTGGCATTCGTTCGAGGGCAGCTATCTTTCAGAGAAACATGGAAAGCTTGCTCAAATCCATTCCTGGAACAATCATATTGCAAGACGACATCCTTATAACGGGTCGAGACACCGAGGAACACCTTCACAACCTGGAGGAGGTGCTATGCAGACTGGACCGGGTAGACTTGCGGCTGAAAAAGGCCAAATGTGCGTTTTTGGCCCCAGAGGTCGAGTTTTTGGGCAGGAGGGTTGCCACAGACGGGATCCGGCCCACTGAATCAAAAACGGAGGCGATCCGCCGGGCGCCCAGGCCCGGCAACACGTCAGAGTTGCGATCCTTCCTGGGACTTTTGAACTATTTCGGGAACTTTCTGCCGAACTTAAGCACATTGTTGGAGCTATTACACTTGCTCCTGCGTAAAGGTTGTGAATGGTTTTGGAGGGACTGTCAAGAACGGGCTTTCAATAAGGCGAGGAACCTGCTGTGTTCTAACAAACTGTTGACTTTGTATGACCCCTGTAAAAAACTGGTTTTAACGTGCGATGCATCATCCTACGGGGTTGGATGTGTGTTGCGGCAGGGTAATGATGATGGCCGACTCCAACCGGTGGCCTATGCCTCCAGGTCACTCTCCCAGGCAGAGCGTGGATACGGCATGGTCGAAAAGGAAGCACTCGCTTGTGTTTACGGTGTGAAATAATGCACCAGTACCTTTTCAGTAGACGGTTCGAGCTAGAAACAGACCACAAGCCGTTAACATCCCCGTTGTCCGACAGCAAGGCTGTCAATGCCAATGCGTCAGCTCGCATACAGCGATGGGTCTCACGCTGGCTGCATATGACTACACCATATGGCACCGGCCAGGCACCGAAAATTGCGCTGACGCGCTCAGCAGACTCTCACTGGCCACCACTTAGGGGGCGTCGGGAGAAAAGCGCTGAGATGGTCATGGCTGTTGAGGCTTTTGACACAGCAGGCTCCCTCATTACAGCCCGCCAGATCAAACTCTGGACCAACAGAGACCCCCTCCTATCCATGATAAAGAAATGTGTTCTGACGGGGATTGGGCGCCCACACACTGGGCGTGCCCTGAGGAGGTCAGACCGTTTCAGAGACGGATGGATGAGCTCTCCATCCAAGCCGACTGCCTGCTATGGGGCAGCCGGGTAATCATGCCCCAGAAAGGAAGGGAAGCGTTCATTAGGGAACTCCACAGCGAACACCGTGGCATCGTGTTAATGAAGGCCATTGCCCGATCACATGTATGGTGGCTGCGGATTGACTCAGACCTGGAACACTGGGTTTGCAGGTGCACGACGTGTGCCCAGCTGGGCAATGCCCCCAGGGAGGCCCCACTCAGCCCGTGCCCCTGGCCCACCAGGCCATGGTCACGTATTCACGTAGACTATGCGGGCCCGTTCATGGGGAAAATGTTCCTGATCGTTGTCGTTGCATACTCGAAATGGATCGAGTGCATCTTATTAAACTCGTGCACGACATCCTTCACCGTGGAGAGTCTGCGTACAGTTTTCGTGACCCACGGCTTACCGGACATCCTGGTCAGCGACAATGGCCCGTGTTTCACCAGCCATGAATTCCAGGAGTTTATGTCGGGCAATGGTATCAAACGCGTCCGGACAGCACCGTTCAAGCCGGCTTCCAATGGCCAGGCAGAACGTGCGGTCCAAGTCATAAAACTGGACATGCTACGCATCCAAGGATCCTCCCTTCAGTACCGCCTATCGTGCCTCCTGCTGGCCTACAGGTCCCGCCCGCACTCGCTCACGGGAGTCCCGCCAGCGGAACTCCTCATGAAATGCACGCTTAAAACGCGGCTGTCCCTCATTCACCCAGCCCTGGCAAACATTTTTGAGGGCAAGCGCCAGTCCCAAACCGAGTTCCATGATTGAAACTCAAGGGGGAGGTGTATAGAAATGGATGACCCGGTATTTGTTCTTAACCATGCTTTGGGACCCAAATAGCTTGAGGGCACAGTAATTGGCAAAGAAGGGAATAGGGTCATGGTGGTCAGACTAAACAATGGGCAGATATGCCGCAAACACTTGGACCAAGTAAAGAAAAGGTTCAGCATAGACACAGAGGAACCTGAAGAAGAGCATGAGATGTCACCCACATCACTGCCAGTGGACGAGCAACAAGGACAGTCCACAGCTTGCACAGTCCCTGCGGCCAGCCCGGACAGGCTCCGGAATCACCTCAGGTGACAGAGACGCATGCCAAGGCTCAGCCACCAGAGCTTCAACTGCGGCACTCCATGAGAGAGCGTTGACCACCTGAAAGACTTAACCTTTGACACAAAAAGACGTAAGGGAGGGAGGTGATGTCATGTATGTAACCATCATGCAATGGTAATCTTAATGTAACTGTAACCTTCATGCAACTCCTGTACACTGTACTTATACCCTAGAAATGCACACCCTGACCACAGGGGGTGAACTTGTGGGAGACATTCCTGACCTTGGTTTCCAGTTATAAAAGGGGAGGTCCCACCCAGGGTCAGCATTCCTTGGTCCTGGGAATAAAGGTTAAGGTCACGTAGTGACTGTGTCTGTAGTACATGCCTCGTGTGAGTTTGTAGTAAGGTGCAGGGACATCACATAGTAAACAATGAGGAGGATAGTAAGAAAGAAAAACTTGCATTAATATATCGTCATTCATGATCACCGGATGTCCCAAAGTGCTTTACAGTCACTGAAGTATTTATTTGAAGTGTAGTCACAGTTGTAATGTAGGAAACGCGACAGCCAATTTGTGCACAGCAAGCTCCCACAAAGATCATTATCATCATAGGCAGTCCCTTGGGGTCAAGAATGACTTGCTTCCACACTAAATATGAGTTCTCAGGTGACTGAAGAGTCTAATGTGGGACCTACAGTCTCTGTCACAGGTGGGGTAGACGGTGGTTGAAAGAACGGGTGGGTGGGGTGCCTGGGTTGCTGCGTGCTCCTTCCGCTGTCAATGCTTGGCTTCAGCTTGCTCTCAGCGAAGAGACTCAAAGTGTTCAGCGACTTTCTGGATGCTTTTCCTCTACTTTGGGCGGTCTTGGGCCAGGGATTCCCAGGTATCGGTGGGGATGTTACATTTTTTCAAGGAGGCTTTGAGGGTGTCCTTGAAGCGTTTCCTCTGCCCACCTGGGGCTCGCTTGCCGTGTCGGAGCTCCAAATAGAGCACTTGTTTTTGGAATCTTATGTCAGGCAGGCGGACGATTTGGCCCATCCAGCGGAGCTGATCGAGCGTGATCAGTGCTTCAATGCTGGGGATGTTGGCCTGAGTGAGAACACACTGGTGCACCTATCCTACCAGTGGATCTGCAGGATCTTGCGGAGACAGTGTTGGTGGTACTTCTCCAGTGTTTTGAGGTGTCTGCTGTACATAGTCCATGTCTCTGAGCTATATAGGAGGGTGGGTATCACCACTGCTCTGCAGACCATGAGCTTGGTACCGGGTTTGAGGTCCTGGTCTTCAAACTCTCTCTTCCTCAGGTGACAGAAGGCTGCCCAAGCACACTGAAGGCGGTGTTGGACCTTGCCGTCGATGTCTTCCCTTGTTGACAGTAGGCTCCCGAGGAATAAAAAATGGTTAACGTTGTCCATGGCCTCATCATGAATTTTGATAACCGGAGGGGGGGGCAGTGCTGTGTGGCGGTGGCAGGATGGAAGAGGATCTTTGTCTTACGGATGTTTAGTGTAATGCCCATGCTCTCGTGCGCTTCGGTGAAGATGTTGACGATGGCTTGGAGTTCGGCCTCTGAGTGTGCACAGATGCAAGCGTCATCTGTGTTATTTATGCAACACTATGTAACCAGTATTCTACCGCCACCAGAGGGCGTATCTGTTGCAGTCCCAAGGGATCCCAGCATCCCTTGGGAGCACTGTATATAAGCAGGCCTCCCATGCTGTACGAACACTCTGGAGTTAGAATAAAGAGACTAAGGTCACACTTACTTACGTCTACAGTACTCAGTTACATTGCTTTATTTGAGACATAACAACTGGCGACGAGATAACAAACCATCACGCGAAAATGCAGAGAACTGTTGGCATTCTAGAGAAGGGGACGATTGGGAGGCCTTCGTGGAGCGACTTGATCAATACTTTGTGGCCAACGAGCTGGAAAGGAATGAGAATGCTGCCAAATGAAGGGCGATCCTCCTCACCTCTGCGGGACAACAACCTATGTCCTCATGTAAAATCTTCTTGCTCCGGTGAAACCAACAACCAAATTGTATGAAGAACTGTGTACGCTGGTCCGGGAACACCTAAATCCGAAGGAGAGCGTTCTGATGGCAAGGTATCGATTTTACACATATCAACGGACTGAAGGCCAGGAAGTGGCGAGCTACGTCGCCGAACTAAGGCACCTTGCAGGACATTGCGAATTCGATGGATTCCTGGAGCAAATGCTAAGAAACTTCTTTGTGCTTGGCATTGGCCATGAGGTTATCCTTTGCAAACTATTGACTGTTGAAACACAGAACCTGAGCAAAGCCACAACGATAGCCCAGGCATTTATGTCCACCAGCGATAACACCAAACAAATTTCGCAGGATAAAGATGTTTCGGCAAGTACTGTACACAAAGTAACGTCGTTTTCAGGCAGGAATGCATATGGCAGAACGCACACGCCTGCAGCTGCACGACCTCAGCTGACCCAGAGTCCGCTATCAAGCGTTAATGCGAGGCAATTGACACCTTGTTGGCGCTGCGGAGGTGATCATCAATGCCGCTTCAAACACTATGCGTACAAAGGCTGTGAAACAATGGGACACCTCCAGTGAATGTGCAGACAAACTGCAAACCCTGCAAACCAACACGTTGCAGAGGAAGACCGATCCATGGCAGATCAAACTGAACTAGAGACTCAAACCGAGGAGGCAGAAGTGTACGAGGTACACACCTTCACCACGAAATGTCCACCGATCATGTTAAAAGTCGAACTGAACGCAATTCCAGTATCCATGGAATTGGACACGAGTGCGAGTCAGTCCATCATGAGCAAAAAGGCCTTCGACAGGCTGTGGTGCAACAAGGCACACAGGCCCAAGCTGAGCCCTATTCATACCAAGCTGAGAACTTACACTAAAGAGCTGATCCATGTAATTGACAGCGCAGCAGTAAAAATCTCCTATGATGGAGCAGTGCACGAACTCCCACTATAGATGGCCCCACACTGTTCGGCAGAAGCTGGTTGGAAAAAATCCGCTGGAACTGGGACGACATCCGAGCGCTTTCATCCGTCGACGATGCCTCATGTGCCCAGGTTCTGAGCAAGTTTCAGACATTGTTTGAGCCAGGCATCAGAAGTTTCTCAGGGGCGAAGGTGCAGATCCACTTGGTTCCCGGTACACGACTCATCCACCACAAGGCACGGCGGTGCCATATATGATGTGAGAGAAAGTGGAAATCGAGCTAGACAGATTGCAACGAGAAGGCCAGTCTGATTGATCCGGTTCTCAAGGGCAATGGCACAGTCAGAATTTGTGGGTACTATAAAGTAACGATTAACCGTTTTTCGCTGCAGGACCAGTACCCGCTACCTAATGCAGACGACCTATTTGCGACGCTAGCAGGAGGAAAGAAGTTCACCAAGTTGGACCTGACCTCAGCCTACATGACGCAGGAGCTGGAGGAATCTTTGAAAGGCGTCACCTGCATCAACACGCACAGAGGTCTGTTCATCTACAATAGATGCCTGTTTGAGATTTGATCAGCCGCGGCGATTTTTTTCAAAGGAACATGGACAGTCTGCTAAAGTCGGTTCCGTGCACCATGGTTTTCCAGGATGACATATTGATCACAGGTCGGGACACCAATGAACACTTGCAGAACCTGGAAGAGGTTCTAAGTCGGCTAGATCGCGTGGGACTCAGGTTGAAATGCTCGAAGTGTGTTTCCCTGGTGCCAGAGGTCGAGTTTGTGGTGTTTGCAGGTACTTTAGTAATGACTCCACAAGGTAAGGTATTGCACTTGAACTGTTGTAACCTTAGTCCATTTATTGCAGCTCCTGAATGAGGTTACAATAAGGTGAGCTCCCTTTTATACTTGGTTACCTGCAGTGTACAGGTGACCTCTAGGTCTCCACCTGTTGCACCATCTGGTGGTACAGGCATATTGTATGCAGTGTAAAGATACATTCATTGGTCTTATGTAACTGTACATTGAGTGTACAGGGTATATACATACACAGCATCACTCCCCCCTAAGTCTTGTGCCAATGGCCTTTGCACTGGGTGCTCTGGCCCTCGACTTGAGTGCCCAAATCCCTTGCACTTTGTCTTTGCTTGGGAATGGCCCTGTGGACCCCCAAGTCCTTATTGCCACAACATTGGGAAATGGTCAGAAGTGGACGGTTGGAAGTTTAAGTGGGGGTTTGAGTGGGTTCTGGGTGTGATCATGCATCCATGGCTACATTCCCCCATTTCCCCCCCCTCCCCTGCCATACATAGACCATGTGTGTGACTCGACAGTTGCATTTACATACATGTACACAAAAAAAAAGATAGGATTAGTTACATGACTGTTTGGGTTTAACAGTGGTGGAACAAGTACATTTTGCAGGTAAGGTACATACATGGTATTACAGTCTTGCCTCTGGGGTGTAGGTGCAGGTGGGTGAGGACGCTCGTTCCAGAGTCACTGGACTGTGTCCAGGTAGTCTGATGGCGGTGCTGCGCCCCTGCCAGCTGGGTGAGCTCGAATCGCTCCCTTGGCTGGGTCTCAGGGCCTTTGCCATTGCCAAGTGGTGGGCAGAGCCACAGGAATGTGTGGCCTCCCTGTCCTCCTTTGAGGTCTGCAGGGACTCCCTGCTGCCCTTCAGCGGTAGTGGGCGCCTGGTCATCCCAGATCCCCTCGGGAGGGCTGGAGATTGCTGGCCTCTTGCTCCCTGTGCTGGCCCTGGTGGCTAGAGGGGTAGAGCCGATCTGGGGCAGGGTGCCAGTAGTGGTGCCTGTGCCGTCCGCTGATCGCTGGCCCTGCAGTGGGTATGCTCCCACTGTGTGTGTCCACACTCCCTGGGGCATCACCTTGGTCCCGGAGGCGCAGGCTACATGATTGGGTAGCCCGCTGGACCTGGGTGCTTCAAGCGGGAGATTGCCCTTGGTTTTGTCGGCGAGCATCTTGAACCCGGCATCACACATTATTCCATCGTTTACACTCACATACATTGGCTCCGATCGCTTTCAGGTACAAGTTCACATTTGTCAATTACTTCTTTACGTTCAATTACATATTTTCCCTGTATATTACCAGCATCGTTGTACGATGTTACATTTAAATACTTGTGTTCATCAATGACACCTTTTCCGCATATTCTACCGGCATCGCTGTTCAACGGTACAGTTAAATACTTGCATTTGTTAATTAAATATCTCACATTAGTATCACCGGCATCTCTGTACAACAAGTGGAACTGTCCCTTTAATTGTTCTGGGTTGCCGGTCTCCTTTAAGAGAGCCATGCAATCTTTACCCCAATCCGGTTCGCTGCTCGGCATCATGTGTTGTTCCCTCAACGCTGCCCCTCGTGTCTGGTCGCGGCCATCTTGATTTCAGGCACTTCGCCTCGTGGTGCGAGCGCCATCTTTTCACTCTCCTCGAGATAGACTGCGGTGATTCTTCTCACCCGAGGGTCTACCACTGGAGCTACGGAAATCCCTTCTGCATCGATTTGCTCCCTTCCGAGTCCTGCCACGGCCCGGAAGGTGTGTTCTGTCCGTTCAGGTTGAATCATCTTTTCACTCTTCTCGAGATAGGCTGCGGTGATCCTTCTCTCCCCAGGGTCTGCCACTGAAGCTGGGGAAATACCTTCTGTGTCGATCTTCTCCCTTCTGAGTCCTGCCACGGCACAGAAGGTGTGCTCTGTCCATTCAGGTTGGATCATCTCGCCGTTGGGTAGTGCAGTCTGTGTAGTCGCTGCGCAATCGAGCTGGACGGTAGGCTCTTCAGGTGCTGCAATGGATCCAAATTTGGGGCCGCCTAGGACGTCGATCACGGGGGCCTGGAGGCTTCCCCAGCTCCAACAGATTTGGATTTGTTTCATCCAACTTCTTCTAAGCAGCGTTGGACCACAACCAGCAACGATCCACAAAGGTAGCTTGTGCATCGCGCCTGGACACCTGGACATCCACCCTGCCAACGACTGGGATGGTAGCATTTTAGGTTGTTCGATAGGGTTGTACCAGGGTTTCTCGAAGGTCGCCTGGTTCATCAGCGATTGGCTCGGCCCTGTGTCGACCTCCATCGAGACTGGAACACCGTTGATTTCGACTTCTATCTTCAACGGGGAACTCTCAGTGGAGCAGGTAAACACTCCGTACACCTCTTCCTGGGGCTGAGCTGCCTCCTGGACTCTCTCTTCGTCTTCATCAGCGCTGGAGCCCGGGTGATCGGCTAACTCTTCAGCGACTTGGTGAGTAAAATTTATTTTACACATTCGCTGTAGATGGCCTTTAATGTTACAGCCCTTGCAAGTATAGTCTCTGAATCTGCACTGGTGGGCTCTGTGATTTCCTCCACAGCGCCAGCATGGGGCTGGCCGGTTGGCCCCCTGCGGCGGACTCAGGGTTGTGGGGCTCGGGGTCACAGTCTTGCCTCTGAAAGGTGCCATTTGGTTCACTGTGCTTGCCGTGTTGAGTCATTATCCTTCTGGAATTGCAGGCTGAGGCCATGAACGCTTGGCTCACGCTAATTCCTTTCTGCAGGGTGATGGTGGTACCCGCAGAGAGCAGCCTGTGGAGGAGGCCTTCGTGGCCGACTCCGATAACATGTCCCTCAGTGCGTCGGTGAGGTGGTCACCATAATCACACGGTGCAGCCAATCGCTCAGGTCTGCAGCGTATTTTGCGATTTCTTGGCCTTCGGGCCGCCGGTGTGTGTAGAACTGGTGTCTTGCTGTTGGGATGCTCTCTTTTGGCTTAAGCTGTTCCTGCATCATTGTTACGAGCTCCGCGTATGTTTTGGTTGTCGTCTTCTCTGGGGCTAGCAAGTCCCTGACAAGGCCATTAACAGTGGGCCCACAACTGCTGAGCAGGATGGCTCGGCACTTATCAGCCAGCGAAGTCGGTGTGTCTCCAGCCAGGTTGTTTGCGATGAAGTAGTGTTCTAGCCTTTCCACAAAGGCATCCCAATCTTCCCCATCAGCGAATTGTTGAAAGTTGCTAAGGTTAGCCATTTTTTGCGTGGAATTCGTATTCTCATCGCCAATTGTGGTGTTTACAGGCACTTTAGTAATGACTCCACGAGGTAAGATATTGCACTTGAACTGTTGTTACCTTAGTCCATTTATTGCAGCTCCTGAATGAGGTTAGAGTAACCCTTTTATACTTGGTTACCTGCGATGTACAGGTGACCTCTAGGTCTCTGCCTGTTGCACCCTCTGGTGGTGAATTCTGCTTCAGAATGATAGGAAGAGCCGACATCGAAGGATCAAAATGCGACGTCGCTATGAACGCTTGGCCGCCACAAGCCAGTTATCCCTGTGGTAACTTTTCTGACACCTCCTGCTTAAAACCCAAAAGGTCAGAAGGATCGTGAGGCCCCGCTTTCACGGTCTGTATTCATACTGAAAATCAAGATCAAGCGAGCTTTTGCCCCCATGCTGGAAATAATTTGCGATCATGCTGGAAATAATTTGTACGGAATAATCATCAAAAATGTATCGCCGAGGATTAAACACTTTATACTGCACATTGTCATTTTTAAAGAATCAAATGTGTAGAGTTCTTAGGGAGAAGAATCGTGGCAGACAGCATCAGACCCACCGATGCCAAGATGAATGCCATCAAGAATGCGCTGAGACCACACAATGTAATGGAGCTGCGGTCGTTCCTGGGACTCCTCAGTTATTTTGGTAATTTCCTACCTGGGTTAAACACCTTGCTAGAACCTCTACAGATGTTGCTACGCAAGGGAGATGACTGGGTATGGGGGAAACCACAAGAGACAGCTTTTGAGAAAGCCCAAAATCTGTTATGTTCCAACAAACTGCTTGTCTTGTATGATCCATGTAAACATTTCGTGCTAGCTTGTGATGCGTCTTCATACGGGGTCGGGTGTGTGTTACAACAAGCTAACGAATCGGGACATTGCACATTGCAACAAGTCACTTATGCATCCAGGAGCTTGTCCAAGGCCGAAAGGGCCTACAGCATGAGTGAAAAAGAAGCTCTGGCATGCGTATATGGGGTAAAAAAATTGCATACGTATCTGTTTGGGTTTAAGTTCGAGTTCGAAACTGACCACAGGCCGCTCATATCGCTATTCTCAGAGAACAATAGTATCAATACCAATGCCTCTGCTCGCATCCAAAGATGGGCGCTCACCCTGTCTACATATAACTATGTCATTCGCCACAGGCCAGGCACAGAGAACTGCGCTGACGCTCTCAGTCGGCTACCATTGCCCACCACCGGGGTGGAAATGGCATAGCCTACAGACTTGCTGTTAGTGATGGATGCATTTGAAAACGAAAAGTCATGCCAGATCAGGACCTGGACCAGCCAGGATCCTTTACTGTCCCTTGTAAAAAAAACTGTTCTCCATGGGAGCTGGTCCAGCATCCCAGCGGAGATGCAGGAAGAGATCAAGCCATTCCAGCGGCGTACAGACGAAATGTCCATACAGGCGGACTGTCTTTTGTGGGGTAATCGCTTGGTTTTGCCCTGGAAAGGCAGGGAAATATTCATACGTGACCTACACAGCACCCACCCAGGCATATTAATGATGAAAGTTGTTGTGTATCTGTAAAGCATGCACTCCCATGTTCCGCCACCAGGGAGCGCATCCCCTGAAGTCCCAAGGGATCCCAGCATCCCTTGGAAGCACTGTATATAAGCCGGCCTATAAGACCTGTTCCTCACTCTGGAGTGTCTTAATAAAAACTGAGGCCACTGTTACTTTAACCTCCCTGTGTGTCTCTGCTGAATTCTGGGTTTCTCCCAGACCTCAGGTTTGCTGCTTTTTCTGGCCAATTTGTGTGCCTTTTTCTTTGATTTGACATTGTGCCTGGTTTCCCTAGTTGGCCGCGATTGAGCCACCTTCCCCGTTTTGTTTTTTACACCAGACGGGGATGTTGGATGGTTGGGGTTCATCCATGTGGTCTTTGGATGTCTGCCATTGCCTATCCACCGTCGGCCCTTTGGGTATCATTCGCCAGTCTTGGCCGGTTCACGTCTCATACCATCGAGGTTGCCTTTCTTTGGGTTCGGCACCCTGGTCTCTGAATTGACTGTGTCACTCTCCATCTTAACGAAGAATTCTACCATGTTATGGTCACTCTTCCACAAGGAGCCTCGCACAAGATTGCTAATTCATCCTCTCTCATTACACAACACCCAGTCTAGGATGGCCAGTTGGTTCCTCGACATATTGGTCTAGAAAACCATCCCTTATACACTCCAGGAAATCTTCCTCCACCGTATTGCTACCAGTTTGGTTAGCCCAATCTATATGTAGATTAAAGTCGCCCATGATAACTGCTGTACCTTAAGGGGCTTGATGAGGTAGATGCAGAGAGGATGTTTCACCTGGCTGGGGCGTCTAGAACTAGGAGTCACTGTCTCACAATAAGGGGTCGGCCATTTAGGACTGAGATGAGAAATTTCTTCAGTCAGAGGGTTGTGAATCTTTGGAATTCTCTACCTCAAAGGTCTGTGAATGCTCAGTCGTTGAGTATGTTTAAGACAGAGATCGATAGATTTCTGGATACTAAGAGAACCAAAGGATATGGGGATAGTGCGGGATGATGGAGTTGAGGTAGAAGATTAGCCATGATCTTATTGAATGGCGGAGCAGGCTCGAAGGGCCAAATGGCCTACTCCTGCTCCTATTTCTTATGTTCTTATGTTCTCATCTGTGTTAGGAACACAATAACTGGCGACGAGTATACGAATCCATCGCAAAGATGCAACAAACTGGGCATCCTGGAGAAGTTCTCGGAGGGTGAGGACTGGGAAGCCTATGTTGAATGGCTAGACCAGTACTTTGCAGCCAACGAGCTGGACGGAGAAGGAAGCGCTGCAAAAAGGAGAGTGGTCCTCCTCGCAGTCTGCAGGGCACCGACCTACAGCCTTATGAAGAATCTTCTGGCAAATAAGTCGTATGAGGAGCTGTGTACACTGGGTTCGGGAGCATCATAACCCGAGGGAGAGCGTGCTGATGGTGAGGTATTGGTTCACACGTGCTAGCAATCTGAAGGTCAGGAAGTGGCGAGCTACGTTGCTGAGCTAAGCCGACTTGCAGGACAATGTAAGTTTGATGGCTACCTGGAGCAGATGCTCAGAGACTTTTTTGTACTGGGCATTGGCCACGAGACCATCCTACGAAAACTTTTGACTGTAGAGACACCGACCCTCAGTAAGGCCATTGCAATATCAGTGATATCACCAAACAAATCTCTCAGCACACAAGTGCTAGCAATGTTCATAAATTAACGAGAACTGTGTTTGCGAGCAGAAATGTACAAGGCAGAAACCACGAGTCTGCAACTACCAGAAGGCCTCAGGTGACCCAGATGACTCGGAGTCCACAACAAAGGATGAATGCAAGGCAATTCACACCTTGGCGTTGTGGAGGCTTCCATTCAGCTATTCATGCCGCTTCAAAGGGTATGTTTGCAAGAGCTGTGGAACAATGGGGCACCTCCAATGAGCTTGCAGACGACCTGCAAGCTCTGCAAAACCTGCTAACCACCACGTGGCAGAGGAAGATCGGTCCATGATGGATCAAAGCAATTTCGAGCCTCAGAGAGAGGAGGCAGATGCTGAAGTACACGGGGTGCACACATTTTCGACGAAATGTCCACCTATAATGCTAAATGTAAAATTGAATGGCTTACCTGTAGCCATGGAACTGGACACTAGCGCAAGCCAATCCATCATGAGTAAAAAGATGTTTGAGAAACTGTGGTGCAACAAGGCACTCAGACCAGCCCTGAGCCCCATCCACACGAAACTGAGATTGTACACCAAAGAGCTCATCACTGTCCTGGGCAGCTGGTTTAAACGGGGCCGAGGTGACATGTTTGATCCCATTGCGGGTCATGAATTCTTTAAATTCGGCACTGGTGAAACATGGCCCGTTGTCACTGACCAGTATGTCAGGCAGGCCGTGGGTGGCAAACATGGCCCTCAGGCTTTCAATGGTGGCGGTGGCGGTGCTTCCCGACATTATTTCACATTCAATCCATTTTGAAAAAGCATCCACCACCACCAGGAACATTTTACCGAGAAACGGGCCCATATAGTCAAAATGGATCCTCGACCATGGTCTGGAGGGCCAGGACCACAAACTTAGTGGTGCCTCTCTGGGCGCGTTGCTCAACTGAGCACACACGCGGCATTGCCGTATACAGGACTCGAAGTCAGAGTCGATACTGGGCCACCACACGTGGGATCTGGCTATCGCTTTCATCATTACTATACCCGGGTGTGTGCTGTGGAGATCCGAGATGAACGTCTCCCTGCCCTTTTTGGGTAGCACTACGCGGTTACCCCACAACAGGCAGTCTGCCTGAATGGACAGCTCGTCCTTTCGCCGCTGGAACGGCTTGATTAGCTCTTGCATTTCAACGGGGATGCTGACCCAGCTCCCATGCAGTACACAGTTTTTTACTAGGGACAGCAGAGGATCTTGGCTGGTCCAAGTCCTAATCTGGCGCGCCGTGACAGGTGATTTATCATTTTCAAACACTTCCATGACCATCAATAAGTCTGCGGGCTGCGCCACCATCAACAAGTTTGCAGGCTGCACCATTTCCACTCCCGTGGTGGGCAATGGTAGCCGACTGAGAGCATCTGCACAGTTCTCGATGCCTGGCCTGTGGCGGATGGTATAGTTATACGCTGATAGCGTGAGTGCCCACCTTTGTATGCGGGCTGAAGCATTAGTATTTATCCCCTTGTTTTCAGCGAACAGGGATATGAGGGACGTGATCGGTTTCCAGCTCAAATTTGAGGCCAAACAGGTACTGATGCATTTTCTTTACCCTGAACACACACGCTAATGCCTCTTTTTCAATCATGCTGTAGGCCCTCTCAGCCTTAGACAAGCTCCTGGAGGCATAGGCGACAGGTTGCAATTTCCCCGCAACGTTAGCTTGTTGTAATACACACCCGACTCCATACGACGACGCATCACATGCTAGCACAAGTCTTTTACACGGGTTATACAATACAAGCAGCTTGTTGGAGCATAAAATGCTTCTGGCTTTCTCAAAAGTAATTACTTGGTTTTTTCCCCATACCCAGTTCTCACCTTTACGCAATAACACATGTAGGGGCTCGAAGATTGTGCTTAACCCCGGTTGGAAGTTACCAAAATAGTTAAGGAGTCCCAGGAACGACGGCAGCTCCCTGACATTCTGTGACCTGGGCGCATTTCTGATAGCCTCTGTCTTGGCTTCTGTGGGCCGAATGCCGTCCGTCGTGATCTTTCTCCTCAAAAACTCCACTTCTTTTGCCATGAAGACGCATTTCGATCTCTTCAGCCGCAGCCCTACGCGATCCAGTCGCTGGAGGACCTCCTCCAGGTTTTGTAGGTACTCGACGGTGTCCCGACCCGTGACCAATATGTCATCCTGAAAAACCACCGTGCGTGGTACCGACTTGAGTAGGCCCTCCATGTTTCTCTGGAAGATCGCTGCAGCCGTCCGAATTCCAAACGGGCATCTGTTGTAGATGAACAGTCCCTTGTGCGTGTTGATGCAGGTGAGGCCCTTCAAAGACTCCTCCAGCTCCTGCGTCATGTAGGCCGAAGTCAGGTCGAGCTTGGTGAACGTCTTGCCTCCTGCCAGCGTCGCAAATAGGTCATCTGCCTTAGGTAGCGGGTATTGGTCCTGTAGCGAGAAATGATTAATAGTTACTTTATAATCGCCGCAAATCCTAACCGTGCCATCACTTTTGAGGACTGGAACAATCGGGCTCCCAGGTACTTGGTCACCTAAATGTGTTTTTTCAAAAAGGCCATTAACTTTCTTAAGTCCACTACCGGTGGTAGTACCGATAGTCCTCTGGTGCTTCTATGCTGCGCAATATTCTTCCATTGTCCTATTTGGTAGGACTTGGTCATTTTAATGTCAAAGATGACATACAAGAACATAAGAAATAGGAACAGGAGTAGGCCGTACGGCCCCTCGAGCCTGCTCCACCATTCAATAAGATCATGGCTGATCTGATCATGGACTCAACTCCACTTCCCCGCCCGCTCCCCATAACCCCTTATTGTTTAAGAAATTGTCTATTTCTGTCTTAAATTTATTCAATGTCCCAGCTTCCACAGCTCTCTGAGACATACCACAGAATACCACAGATTTACAACTGACATTCATTTACTGGAGGTTCCAATCAGTCCGCGTTCAAGTCTATCGTGTGGGTACTGGTTACACATGTATAATTTTGTCCAATTTCATGTATTTTGGTATCATTTAAGGATTGCAGCTGCCATTCACAAGCCCCTGCTGTGCCTTCCATGCTGCATGGTTCCACCACTGGTGTATGTAGTGGGCATAGTTGCCTGAATGGCCACTTTACACAGTCCACCCCTTCATGTGTTTTATTCTTCGGGTCTATCCATTTCCTGTAAAACCATGGCTTCCATAAGTTTTTGCTGAATAGCTGTGGTAAGCTTACAAACTGACACCATATCTGACTGTTAGTAACATTAGCCAACAACATAGTCATATTACATCCCTCTTCATCACATCGCTTATGCTTCATGTCTGGCCGGAGTGTTAGATTTTGATGGTCAAACTGAAACAGTTTAGCCCATCGTGGGGCATTCCCAGAGAATGTGAGATGATATGTATTGTCCAGGTACATTAAATGTATAAGTACAATGGTGCGCCACAGAGGGCGCTGTGGTGGGAGACCTGGAAGTACCTGCAAGATAGAGTATAAAAGGCTATCCACCACACCTGGGAGGCATCTGGAGTTATACAATAACGGACTAAGGTCACAGCAGTTACTACAACACCAGCCTGTGTGGAGTCACTGATCTGAGTGCTACATACATTGGCGACAAGGACACGGATGAACATCACGCAACCATGGCTACTCTGGGCTCGTTAAAGGATTTTACGGTGGGAAATGATTGGGAGGCCTTTACGGAAAGGCTCGAGTACTACTTTACAGCAAATGACCTCACGCGGCACACGGACACACTGATAGAGAAGCGTAAGGCGATATTGCTGTCCAGTTGTGGCGATGAGGTTTACTGTCTCGTCAGGGATTTGCTGGCACCCGGGAGCGCCAGGGACAAGTCATATGAGGAGCTGGTCGCACTCATTCGTGACCAACTTAAACCGAAGGAGAGCATCCTCACGGCCCGGCACAAATTCTACCACCACTGCAGACCTGAGGGCCAGGATGTCACCAAATATGCTGCGGACCTCAGGAGACTCGCGGCGCCATGTGATTATAGCACACACCTTGAAGACGCGTTGCGAGACGTTTTTGTTATGGGGATTGGCCGTGAGCGTCTCCTTCACAAGCTGCTATCCACAGAACCTACGGTCACCCTGAAGCAAGCCATCACCATCAGTAGGGCGTTAATGACATCGACTTGCAGCACCAAGCAGATGATCCACACAGTCTCAAACCCGGCAGGCACTGTCCACAGGATAGCGCCCACCATGGACAAAACTGCAGAACGTGGCTCTGCCCAGGGCAGAGAGCACGGACCTTGTGGTCCTGGAACTCAGAGTCCGCCGAGGGGAGCTAATCGATTAGCACCATGTTGGCGCTGCGGAGGAAGCCATGGGACTCACCGGTGCAGGTTTGTGGAGTATACGTGCAATACCTGCCACACGAAAGGCCACCTTCAACGTATGTGTAAAAGACACCTGACTCACCGTGTGGCTGAGGAGATGGCAGAGGGTCCATTTTCGAGCGAGGAGCAGGCGGAAGAAGACAAGGTGTTGTTTGGACTGTATACGTGCACCGACGGTTCGGCCCCGGTGATTATGGAGGTCAAGATTAATGGAGTCCCAGTGAGTATGGAAGTAGATACTGGATCGGGTCCGTCGTTGATGAGTCAGGAAACTTTTGAAAAACTGTGGGTTAACCCAGCTGCATGACCTAAGCTGGTCCCGGTCACGGTGGAGCTGCATACCTACACCAAGGAACATACCTGTTCTGAGCAGAGCGGATGTGCAGGTATCTCACGGGGACGAGACGCACAGTTTACCCTTGTGGGTCATTGCAGGCGATGGGCCGACGCTTCTCGGCAGAAGATGGATGGGAGCTGGGAAGACTTCATTCCTCCACAGACCCATGTCCCCCGGGTTCCCAAAGAGCAGCGCCGACCAAGCTGGAGAAGAAATAAACAGTTCATCGCCAGTCCAAATTCCACAGGTGACAGCAACCCTGCAGCCCCAACCCTGGAAAAGCAGTGTTTCACGTATGGGCCGATCGCTGAGGTGCGAGCCGGCAACGCGCTGCGGGCGATGAATGGGAGGCCCATCGATGGCTGACAAGTCCTGGGGGGGCCCACGCGGAGGAAGAGTCGGGCGGTGGTCACGGCTACGGTGGAGGCCGGGACAGCGGCGGCGGTGGGGGCGGCCATGATGGCTGCAGGAGTGGTGGCAAGTACTGGAGCAGGAGCGGAGGCCACAGGAGAGGCGGCACCAGCGGCAGGAGCGGAGGCTGCAGCGGCGGCAGAGGCTACAGAGGCGGCAGGTACGACTCGGGAGAACGCGATCACTCGGGTGGGTGCAGGAGTCAGAGCAGATGCAGGAGCCAGAGCAGAGGATACGGCAGCAATCACAGAGGCCGTCCTCACAGGAGCTATAACGGATTGAATTCAAAGAGCCAGATTCAAGATAGGATTGTTTTGACCGTTTTCTTTCCTTCCTTTTTCGTTATTTCTTCTATTCCAGAGAGTAAAACGGCAGGCCAGCGAGCTCAAGCTGGCGGCAGCAGAGCTCTGCAAAGAACAAAGGTAAGCAGTACAACTAAAATGGCGCCGCCCAATGGAAGCCTCGTGGGAACTCAAGATGGTGTCTTAAAAGAGAAATGCACCAGGGAACCTTAAAAGGGCCCTACACTGTTGGCGGTCCCCACAAAAAGACTTTTGTAAGGCAAGAGCGAGTCTAAATGTGTAATGTGATTTGTATGATGTAGTGATGTAGGATAAGAAGTGATATTTTGATGCTCAATGGTTTCTGTGTTTAAAATGATGTATGAAAAGAGTTAATACCATGAGGCACAAGTAAAAGGGCCAATGGATCCGTGACGAACATGCCTAAGGGGCCAGTGCGATTTTCGATTTTACGTGATTCATGCAAGGGTTCAGCGGCTGCAGATGAGCCGCCAAAGCGACCACTGAGATCAGAGGCAATGCACTAGTTGCGATACCCTGTTTCAGCGCAGCCCATTACCTCGGGCAAAAAGGGGCAGTTCACTGCCACCGTACCTCACCCAGTGGAGCTGAGATTAAATAACTGTTCAGTGCACCTGCAACCTTTTGACATAACATCTGTACCACATGTACCATACAAATGTACTGTCCATGTATACCTATTGTCTGTTGGAGGTTATACTCGTGTACTTCATCACCCATGTAAGGACTGCAAATACCACATGCTTGCACTGGATCACAAGCATTATCTCCATATGGGGGGAAAGTAGATGGTCATGGACTCACACTCACAAACCAACCAGGACGAACAAGGCTGAGGTTTCTGGCAATGGCTTTTGGAACTGGGGGGGAGTGAGATGATATGTATTGTCCAGGTACATTAAATGTATAAGTACAATGGTGCGCCACAGAGGGCGCTGTGTTGGGAGACCTGGAAGTACCTGCAAGACAGAGTATAAAAGGCTACCCACCACACCTGGGAGGCACTCTGGAGTTATACAATAAAGGACTAAGGTCACAGCAGTTACTACAACACCAGCCTGTGTGGGGTCAGTGATTTGAGTGCTACATACATCACACTATTCTTTCTAATTCAGCCCATTGTCCTTCCTTAATCAGGCCCATTATGAGGCAGTGAGTCTTATTGGCTTCCCGCGTTAGATTGGCCGATACCTGTTGCTGTTCCCAGCTAGTTTTATTTGCCCACTGTCATATCATTTTATCTGACAGCCATCCACGCAGGCTATTGGCCTGTAAGGGTTCCTGCCACACACCTGACAGCCTTTTGGCATCTTTAGTCAATTGTCCTGTTTCTGTATTTTATTCTGCAGCGTCTCGATATCCATTGAGTTTAATGCTCCTAGTCTCATTGCTAATCCTCCAGGTACTGTATCTAGTATGTTTCGCCGATTACGAGTTTTTGTTATCTTTAGGGCAAGATCCGGGTTCTTACAATACCTGGGTACCATCTTTTGGTCATACTGTATATTTATTGTTAAATTTGTTATTGAAGGGGCTATCAGTGTGTTCAGACACGTATCGTGCAGCCTTTGTAAGTGTGGCATCCATTCCTGGTTTGGACGGGGATATCTTACGCTTATCATGACCAACCATGGACCCCTCCCGCCAAACTGTGAATTATTCATACAGATCACCCAGTCTCTGTCACCCAAGGTGGCCTGTCTCCACTCTGTACTATTGGTATACTCCGTTTTATTGGTATTCCAGGCTTCTTTCTGTATTTTGGTTATATTCTGGGGAGTATTGTCGCAACCTTACTTACACATCATCCTGGGACCATCGGCCTCCCATGTAAAGTTGAACGTTACATTCTCGTTTTAATGGAAGATCAGTACAAAATTCCCAAAGACTGGTGCCGAATAGGTCCACCATCTACAGTCAAATGTTATATTAAAAATACGACATTTACTTCCCGCGGGGCATGTATAGTTGCCCTGGGTTATATTTTGTTGGGATTTCCACATCATATAATGTCTACGCCCTTTTCCTTTCAACTGTGGAGGCATTGGGAGGGCCAGAGTGGCCACTGACCCAGTCGCCACCAGCACTATCCACAGGTTCAACCTGTTGTTTTCTGGCCTGCTTCCTTATCGGATGCTTCCGTGGTCACCGGGTGCACTGTTACTACGGGTTAAAATAGACGGGAGTTGTTTAGTGTTATATGGTTTTACCTGTGTCCAGTGTTTCCATCTAATCTCAGTGGGCTCTTGTGGACAAACACAAGTATCACTCGTCATTAGTACCGAGTATGGCCCCATCCATCAGGGCTCCATTCCCTTTCGCATCCCTGTTACCTTTATCATGACCTGTTCTCCTATTTTAGGTAGCATTTCGGATCTCGTTCCCTCATTCTGAATTTCTAGATCTCTTATCTGCTGTCTGCTTTTAACTTCTTCATTCATAGCCTGCAATTCTTGGTTTAACTGGATCAAGTACCACCTTAGTCTATCCTGAATTGGTCTGCTTCACCTGTCCCTCGGGCTAAGTCCTCTGGTAGTCTCATAGCCCGTCCAATCATCAGCTCATAAGGTGTTAGTCCCGTGGTACAATTTGAGTAGTTGTTGCCTCCAACATTGTGATGCCACAACTTGCTCCTGGAGATCCCATACCCATATGTCACCCTTTTGGTAGGCCCCGTGCTTACACTATTCACGTCTTTCTTCCTGATCGACACTATGGTGGACCTATGCTATATTTATGTCAGTCTGAACACTGTTAGTCATTACTGGTTGAATTTCAGCCTTAAATGCTGGCTCTGGCTTCCGTTCAGCTGCCGCTTGTTTGGCTGCTAGGTCTGCAAACCAATTCCCCAAGGTGGGTAGGTCTTGGGGGTGCGTGTAGCCCTTGTTAGTTTTGTGTGTGCTTTTACCTTGATTACCGCTGCTTCCCATGGTTTCTTTGCTGCTTTCACTAGCCTTTGTACTAGCCTTCCATGTTTTACCACCTCACCAGTAGATGTCACATACCCTCGTCGTGACCAGGCTGCCATATAATCATGAACCACCCCGAAAGCGTATCGAATATCTGTATATATGTTTACTCGCTTTCCTTTAGCTGACCCGAGAGCCTTTATAAGGGCCACCAGTTCTGCCACCTGAGCTGACTTGTCTCCTGGGAGCGCTCCTGTCATTATTGTCCCTCCCTCCAGTGTTACAACTGCCCACCCAGTATGGGGCTCTCCATCAATATATTTTCTGGATCCATCCACATATAAAGTCTCATCTGGGTTGTCCAATGGCTCTTCCTTTACCCTGCTATCCGTTTCCTCTTCTACTTGTTCCCTACAGCTATGTTCCACCCCTTCTGTCAGCACCCCGGTAGCGGGGTTAACTCCATTATGCTTCTTTATTATTACTGACTTGTCTTTGGGCAGCAACATGGCCTCCCACTTAGCCTTTCAGCTGTCCAAGATTGACCGCAGCTTTCCAGTATTTAGTAATTCTACCAGGGTATGTTGTGTGTGCAAAATGTTCTGTCTCATCATCACTACTGGTTCGCTTACTTTGACCGCCCAAGTTGCACAATCCAGGGTGGCCACACATCGGGGCATCCCACTAACCACTGGGTCTTTCTTCGTCAAGTAGTAGGCTATAGGTCTCTGCCGGCCCCCATGTTCCTGCATTATCAAGGCGGAATAGCTTCCCCCATCCTGATCACAATATATGTGGAAAGGTTTATTGGGGTCTGGCAATCCTAGGGCGGGGGCCGACATCAGGACTCTTTAAGTTCCCCATATGCCTCTTCATGTTCTGGACACCAATCTATCTTCTGTAGGGGTTCGCCTCTTCCTTTAATTAATTTCTGTATAGGTTCCGCTATCGTTGTGTATTGAGGCATAAAATTCCCACTATAACGAAAAAGTCCCAATATCTTCCTTACTCCCTGGTTTACAATATTCAGGTAACATTTTGTTACCCACTCATCTTGTGGCTTCAAGATAAATGCTCCTGACACTTGGATGCCGCCCCAGGGGCTGCTTTATGTAGCTGTTGTACCCTTATATTCTTTGAGCTGGGACTAATGTTTCTATTGGCCCCCATCTTTCATATTTATACAAACACATGTGTCACCACTGATTAATACTTTATATGGTCCGCTCCATCGTGGGTCGAATCCAGATTTTCCTGGCAATTCTCTAACCATTACCTTCACTCCAACCTCCGGCACTACCGCCGGGGATTTTGTCTCTTTATCTTATTTTCGTCCCTTTGTCTATCTCTTACTTCCTGCCGCATCTCTTTCAGCTGCTTACTCAATTCCATCACATACTTCCTGATTCTATCTCATAATGGTCCTAATTGTGCCCCTCCTGTAACTATCCCCTCGGGTAACTTCATCCAGTCATTAGCTCATAGGGGGTTAATCCTGTCATTCGATTTGGTGTGGCGCGTAACCTCATTAGTATCGTGGGTAGTAATTTTGCCAGGATTATCTGGTTTCCTGTATTCAAAAACGAGTGATAGTTTATAAACTATCTTTACATACAAGTGCTCGCAATTCAAGTTCTCGCAAATCATTTCCAAGGCTACTTCACTATCTTATCTCATCTCCCCCAAATGGCATTTCTGTCTCTCATCAGAGAAAATGGCATTTTTAGATTGTTTCCAAACTTTTTAGTTTTTTTTCCTAAACTGTTTAGTATTATTTCTTTTAAAAAGGTTTCCAAGCTCAAGATTTTCCAATACAACCAAAATGTTTATCAAGGAAAATCACCTAAAATATCTCAAAATCCCAATTCAAATACTGTACTGCCAATCTTTTATTTAAATCTCTTTTACTGAGCTAGAAGCTTTCATATAATTTAAAATAAGCTTCTACACAAAGGAAAATGAGGGCGGAGCTTCCCCCAGCCTCGAAAAACCCACGCAGGTTTTTAAAAAAAAAAAGGCATTTAGTATCTTTCAACCCAAGATTTCTTTTGACAAGTAAGTGAGCGTGTCGGAATTTAAAAAAAATGAGACCACACATTTTATTTTACTGCGATCCAATTAGAACGTCCAAATTTCTCGGCACAAGAGCTGAAGCTTCTGTGTCAGTTCTATTTTCTCTTTCTAAAAATTTTTTTTTTAGCAAGGCTGAAGTTTTTATCTTTTGTTAAACAAACCCATCCTTTGTGCATTTCATCGCTCCGTAAATCATAATCAAAATAAATCCGCACCTGTGTTTCTAATTAAAATGTAATTCAATTCTAGGTAAACAATGAATATTTTAACAGTCAATTTATTCATACTTTCATAAAACATCCCACATCAATGATAAAAGGGTTAACCAGCTAGCTTCTGCACAGAAGTGGCTGGAGCTTAAACAAACATAACAGACACTTTATTTTAAAGACAGACATTCACACCAACTTTTCATTCAATAAAGCTTATTTTCTCTTTTTTATTAGTTTTTTTTCAGCAGTTATTTTCTGGTTCCCTTGTTTTTCTTCGTCAGTCTTTGTCCCAACCGTCCGGCGGGCGTCATTCTCAAACTACTCACTTCTACTCTTAACCTCCGTAATTGTAGGCACTGACTTATTACCATTAATCCTGCTTTGGCTGTTTTCTTCTTTTTCTGATTCTCTCTACACCTATCTTTCCACTTCTCCTTCTTTTCTTCTTGCATTTGTGAAATCTTTATTCACACTTGCAACCACCAGTTGAGTTTCCAGGGTATTTTTTTTTCTTCTTCATATCCTTCCTTAACCATTTTCCTCTTAACCTTAGCATATTTATCTCTCAGAAACTCTTCTGGTAGTCTGTATCTCATCCCTCCAAGGGCCTTGGCAATTTCCTTTGCCCTTTCTCACACCGGGGAATTTTCCCCTGTTCCCGTTTTTCCGCCTTTACTTATGCGGAGCCTCGTTTCTGGCTGGATAGCTAATCCGCCCTCATTGGAGATTCCCCGATATCTCGTATAAGTACTTATTCTCTCGACACACGTATTTATTTAGTGCCCTGACGTGCCCCACAGCTGGATTTACCGGCTGCACGGACTCCGCTTCAGATTTTTTGGTTCCCTGGCCGGGCCTTTTGGGAGGAGAATTTCTCAAGGTAATTCTCTACTCACTCGGTTTTAGGTTGGTTCGGCTTTTGAGTTGAATTTGCCCGTCCAGCAGACCCTGCTCGCAGTGCCAAGTTGTAAGGGTTAACTTCAAACCACTACTCGGAGTCCGTCACAGCCTTAAAGTAAATGCAGTTTTTATTAATACAAGTCGACAGGGGAGCCATTCCTTAAAAAAATGCTCAACGAGGACCCGGAGACGTTGTCCTTTATACAGTTTCAGATTAAATCATTACATAATTACGCAAGTTACAATTAATACATGATGATTGATTAATACATGATTGATTAGTACAGCGCTGGCCAATCTGGCGTCTACATGCCTTAAATGGTAATTCCGGATACAGATTATTATGGTTCGTCCTATTCTATATCTTATTATTCAGTTTTTATGTCTGACTGCACAACTTGTTACCTGTCTGTTTCTTGCCTCCCAAGGACTTTGGTCGATGAAATGAAAGGTTTGCTGGGCCTGTGAAATGTTTCCACACTTGCCAATTGCAAATTTCACTAGTTTCCATTTTATACTTGTATTTTAAAATAAGTTAGTGTGCTCAGTTTCAAAATGGCACAATGTTTTACTATTTTAAAGATTTGTAATTCCCCTTTTCACAGTGCACTTATGTATGTGGAAGAAATGCATGGGCAGCTTAAGGAGCTGTGATTCTAAGCAAAGCATTAAATGAGGCAAAAACTGTGAGTAGGCACATCCTGTGTTAAATGCTGGTTTGCTGAGTCGGCACAGAGGCTGCCTTGTAAGAGTTGTGGGAACAGACAGGCTCACAGTTTCATAGATAAGAGTTGAGGGAACATGTACTCACTTTGATAAGAGGAGTGAGGTTGGAGAACTTCTTGTGACACTTTATGGGTGTGCAGTCAAGGACGGAGGTGCCCATCACTTCGGCAGCCACCTCTGCCCAGATAGCTCTGAGAAGCTGTGGAGCAGATCTCCCAGCTGGAGGGAAAAGGATGCTCCTCCTGCCCTCCACTGCCCCCACCAGTGTCTCCAATTCAGCATCTGAGAAACGCGTGGCCCTTGTGCTGCCTCTCCCAGCTGCCATGACAGCCCTCACTAAGCAGCAACTGATCTGTGAAGAACAAGAGAATTATCAGAACAAAGCATCCCCTTTAAGAAGCCCAATGACCAGGTGACTCATTATGACTGAATGAAACTCACCTGAAATTGGCTCCATATTTCCACCACTGCCCCTACAGCACCTCTCCAGCACCACACGGAGGCCATTTAGCGCTCCAACAATGCAGCTCACTGAGTGACGAAACAAAGTTCCGAATTTACAAACTTCCTCCTGCCCATCTCGGCCGGCGCTAAATTTTCACTAAATTCAAATTATGCGCCCCAAACACAGCATGGGACAATTTTGGCCCCCCTGGGGTTTCACATACACAAATCTTTGAAGTTGGCAGGACAAGTTGATAAAGCTGTTAAAAAAGCATACAGCTTTATAAATAGAGTATAAAAGCAAGAAAATTATGCTAAACCTTTATAAATTATTGGCTTGGCCTTAACTAGAGTATTGTGTCTACTTCTGAGCACCAAACTTTAGGGAAGATGGAAAGGCCTTAGAGATGATACAAATGAGATTTACCAGGGATGAAGGATTTCAATTATGTGGAGAGACTAGAGAAGCTGGGGTTGTTCTTCTTAGAGCAGAGAAGGTTATCAGGATATTTGATAGAGGTGTTCAAAATTATGAGGGGTTTTGATAGAGTAAATAAAAAGAAACCGTTTCCACCGACAGGAGGATCAGTAGTCAGTGGATACAGATTTAAAATAATTGGCAAAAGAACAGGGGGGAGAATTTTTTTTACATAAGGAGTTGTTATGATCTGGAATGCACTGCCTGAAAGGGTGGTGGAAAAAGTTTTAATAATAACTTTCAAAAAGGAATTGAATATATACTTGAAAGTGAAAAGAGCAGAGGAGTGGGACTAATTGGACAGTTCTTTCAAAGAGCAGGCATAGGCACGATGGGCTGAATGGCCTCCTTCTGTACTGTAAGATTCTATGATTGTCAGGCTGGAAAAGCCAGGCATTTCTCTTTTCCCCGAGAAGCTGGTGGTGTGTCGTCTTCTATATTAAATTGATTATAGAACTAGATGGTTTGCTAATCCACTTCAAAAATGATTAAGAGTCAACCACATAATATAGGACTGGAATCACATGTATGTCAGTCCAGGTCGGGGAGGCAGGTTCCCTTCCCTGAAGGATATTAGTGAACCAGTTGGATAATTACAGCTTACATGGCACTGTTATAGTTCAGGCTGAAACACACTTTATGCACAATCACTGCAAAAGGCACTGCAAAAGACACAATGGGCCAGATTTTCTGAGTACATGATGACATAGGCCTCGCAAATCAGGACTGGAATCACATGTATGTCATTCCAGGTCAGGGAGGCAGGTTCCCTTCCCTGAAGGATATTAGTGAACCAGTTGGGCAGGCCACATCATCCGCATACCCGACACGAGACTCCCTAAGCAAGCGCTCTATTTGGAACTCTTACATGGTAAGCGAGCCCCAGGTGAGCAGAGGAAACATTTCAAGGACACCCTCAAAGCCTCCTTGATAGAGTACAACATCACCACTGGCACCTGGGAATTCCTGGCCCAAGACCGCCCTAGGTGGAGGAAGAGCATCTGGAAGGGCGCTGAGCACCTCGAGTCTCATCGCCGAGAGCATGCAGAAACCAAGTGCAGACAGCAGAAGGAGCGTGCGGCAAACCAGACTTCCCACCCACTCATTCCTTCAACGACTGTCTGTCCCACCTGTGACAGAGACTACAATTGCCGTATTAGACCTGAGAACTCACTTTTAGTGAAGAGAAAAAGATTAGTGAGGACCAATGTCGGTCCCTTGCAGTCAGAATCAGGTGAATTCATAATGGGAAACAAGGAAATGGCAGACCAATTGAACAAATACTTTGGTTCTGTCTTCACTAAGGAAGACACGAATAACCTCCCGAAAATACAAGAGGACCAAGGGTCTAGCGAGAAGGGGGAACTGAGGGAAATCCTTATTAGTTAGGAAATGGTGTTAAGGAAATTGAAGGGACTGAAGGCCGATAAATCCCAGGGCCTGATAGTCTGCATCCCAGAGTACTTAAGGAAGCGGCCCTAGAAATAGTTGATGTATTGGTGGTCATTTCCCAACATTCCATGGACTCAGGATCAGTTCCTATGGATTGGAGAGTAGCTAGTGTAATCCCACTTTTTAAAAAAGGAGGGAGAGAAAACAGGGAACTATAGACCGGTTAGCCTGACATCGGTGACGGGAAAAATGCTGGAATCAATTGTTAAAGATGGAATAGCAGCGCATTTGGAAAGCAGTGACAGGATTGGTCCAAGTCAGCATAGATTTATGAAAGGGAAATCATGCTTGACAAATCTTCTAGAATTTTTTGAAGGAGGAGTGGGGTACTGAGGTTGCATGATCAGCCATGATCATATTGAATGGTGGTGCAGACTCGAAGGACCGAATTGCCTGCTGCTGCACCTATTTTCTATGTTTCCTCAATTTCGAGGGACTGCCTGTGATGATGATGATGATGATATCAGGGAATGGTGGTGTGCTGGCCAGGATATCCCAATATGCATGATTGATGCGTGGGGCTCCTGCCTTTAGCCCTAATTCAGGAAATTAGCCTTGATATAAAGTGCAGCATCAACCGCAGGTTTCCTGACCATTTCATTTATGATCCAGATCACTACTGAAGACTGGAGAATAGGTTCTACCGTGGCTAGATTTGAAGTAAAATTTCAAAGGAAATGGGGCACCCACCACAGTTGCACAATAATCCCCATGACAATTCTGCAATCGTCTCACCCACGCATTAAAAACTAGGGCAAAAAATGACTTTGTGTTGCTACTTCCCATTGCAATCAGTGTATCAGTCTGTCTATGGCATATTTACTGGTTGAGAAAAAAAATCTTTATTTCTAAATCAACAAACGGTAAAATGATTTCCTTGATGCGTTATTTGTAGAATGTGCACTACAGCACTAATGAAATAGAAACATAGAAACATGAAAAATAGGTGCAGAAGTAGGCTATTCGGCTCTTCGAGCCTGCACCACCATTCAATAAGATCATGGCTGATCATTCACCTCAGTACCCCTTTCCTGCTTTCTCTCCATACCCCTTGATCCCTTTAGCTGTAAGGGCCATATCTAACTCCCTCTTGAATATATCCAATGAACTGGCATCAACAACTCTCTGCGGTAGGGAATTCCACAGGTTAACAACTCTCTGAATGGAGAAGTTTCTCCTCATCTCAATCCTAAATGGCTTGCCCCTTATCCTTAGACTGTGTCACCTGGTTCGGGACTTCCCCAACATCAGGAACATTCTTCCTGTATCTAACCTGTCCAGTCCTGTCAGAATTTTATGTTTCTGTGAGATCCCCTCTCATCCTTCTAAACTCCAGTGAATAAAGGCCCAGTCGATCCAGTCTCTCATTTGTCAGTCCAGCCATCCCGGGAATCAGTCTGGTGAACCTTCGCTGCACTTCCTCAATAGCAAGAACGTCCTTCCTCAGATTAGGAGACCAAAACTGAACACAATATTCCAGGTGAGGCCTCACCAAGGCCCTGTACAACTGCAGTAAGACCTCCCTGCTCCTATATTCAAATCCCCTAGCTATGAAGGCCAACATGCCATTTGCCTTCTTCACCGCCTGCTTTCAACGACTAATGTACCATGACACCCAGGTCTCGTTGCTCCTCCCCTTTTCCTAATCTGCCACCATTCGGATAATATTCTGCCTTCGTGTTTTTGCCCCCAAAGTGGATAACCACATTTATCCACATTATACTGCATCTGCCATTCATTTGCCCACTCATCTAACCTGTCCAAGTCACCCTGCAGCTTCTTAGCATCCCCCTCACAGCTCACACCGCCACCCAGTTTAGTGTCATCTGCAAACTTGGAGATATTACACTCAATTCCTTCATCCAAGTCATTAATGTATATTGTAAATAGCTGGGGTCCCAGCACTAAGCCCTGCAGCACTCTACTAGTCACTGCCTGCCATTCTGAAAAGAACTCATTTATCCCGACTCTCTGCTTCCTGTCTGCAAAGCAATTCTTTATCCACATCAGTACATTACCCTAATACCATGTGCTTTAATTTTGCACACCAATCTCTTGTGTGGGACCTTGTCAAAAACCTTTTAAAAGTCCAAATACACCACATCTACTGGTTCTCCCTTGTTCACTCTACGAGTTACATCCTCAAAAAATTCCATAAGATTTGTCAAGCATGATTTCCCTTTCATAAATCCATGTTGACTTGGACCGATCCTGTCACTGCTTTCCAAATGTGCTGTTATTTCATCTTTAATAATTGATTCCAACATTTTTCCTACTACTGATGTCAGGCTAACCGGTCTATAATTACCCGTTTTCTCTCTCCCTCCTTTTTTAAAAAGTGGTGTTACATTAGCTACCCTCCAGTCCATAGGAACTGATCCAGAGTCGATAGACTGTTGGAAAATGATCATCAATGCATCCACTATTTCTAGGGCCATTTCCTTAAGTACTCTGGGATGCAGACAATCAGGTCCCAGGGATTTATCAGCCTTCAATCTCATCAATTTCCCTAACACAATTTCCCACCTAATAATGATATCCTTCAGTTCCTCCTTCTCACCAGACCCTCGGTCCCCTAGTACTTCCGGAAGATTATTTGTGTCTTCCTTCGTGAAGACAGAACCAAAGTATTTGTTCAACTGGTCTGCCATTTCTTTGTCCCCCATTATAAATTCACCTGAATCTGACTGCAAGGGACCTATGTTTGTCTTCACTCATCTTTTTCTCTTCACATATCTATAGAAGCTTTTGCAGTCAGTTTTTATGTTCCCAGCAAGCTCCCTCTTATACTCTATTTTCCCCCTCCTCATTAAACCCTTTGTCCTCCTCTGCTGAATTCTAAATTTCTCCCAGTCCTCAGGTTTGCTGCTTTTTCTGGCCAATTTATATGCCTCTTCCTTGGATTTAACATTATCCTTAATTTCCCTTGTTAGCCACAGTTGAGCTACCTTCCCCGTTTTATTTTTTACTCCAGACAGGGATGTACAATTGTTGAACTTCATTCATGTGATCTTTAAATGTTTGCCATTGCCGTCAACCCTTTAAATATCATTTGCCAGTCTATTCTAGCCAATTCACGTCTCATACCATCGAAGTTACCTTTCCTTAAGTTCAGGACCCTAGTCTCTGAATTAATTGTGTCACTCTCCATCTTAATAAAGAATTCTACCATATTATGGTCACTCTTTCCCAAGAGGCCTCATACAACCGTCCTTTCTCATTACACATCACCCAGTCTAGTTGGTTCCTCGAAATATTAGTCCAGAAAATCATCCCTAATACACTCCAGGAAATCTTCCTCCACCGTATTGCTACCAGTTTGGTTAGCCCAATCTATATGTAGATTAAAGTCGCCCATGATAACTGCTGTACCTTTATTGCATGCATCCTTAATTTCTTGTTTGATGCTGTCCCCAACCTCACTACTACTGTTTGGTGGTCTGTACACAAGTCCCACTAGTGTTTTCTGCCCTTTGGTATTCTGCAGCTCCACCCATATAGATTCCACATCATCCAAGCTAATGTCCTTCCTTACTATTGCGTTAATTTCCTCTTTCCACCTTATTACGAATACTCCTCGCATTGAGGCATAGAGCCTTCAGGCTTGTCTTTTTAACACACTTTGCCCTTTTAGAATTTTGCTGCAATGTGGCCCTTTTTGATTTTTGCCTTGGGTTTCTCTGCCCTCCACTTTTACTTTTCTTCTTTCTATTTTTTGCTTCTGCCCCCATTCTACTTCCCTCTGTCTCCCTGCATAGGTTCCCATCCCCCTGAATGAACTCTAGCATTTTCATCAGACTGAATTGTGCAGTACACTGCAATGAGTGAAGGAAAAGGGGAGAAAATCAACTTCAATATTCAGAACAAAAATATAACTAATATGCATTTTGTAATTAGATTTCCTTTAAAGTGGTCAAGACTTCAAATACCGTGGGCCAGAATTTGCTGGCGTGGGGCATCTCACAGCATGTCCAGTCAATTAGACTTTTTCCTACACCCTTCAGCTCAAAAGTATTTTGCCCACAAAGTTGCTGGAAGTGTGAGCTGATAGTGGCGTGGCAAAGGCAGCAGGGTATCTGAGACCTTGGTGAGCCATGGGACAAACCGTGTGTCTCCTTAAAGGATTAAGACAGAGGAAGGACTGAGAAGGAGGGTGAATTAGATTAGGTGATTTCAATGTCAAATCAGGTACAGAAAGAGAAATAGAGAGAGGGAAAGCTTTAAATTAAGAGAAAGAAAAAAAGACAAAGGAAAAGTAAGAAAAAATAATTAAAAATTTGACATTTTTAAAATCTCCTAAAATACACATTTGAAGGATTGAGACTCCACACTTCTAATTGTTTATTTTCTGGCCAAGAGAAGTTAATTGGCAGTCATTAACAATTATCACACCATTCAAAGGGTAGTTACACTATTAATTACTCAACCTAATTTTCTGTATTGAGTTTAATGGGCAAATGCAGCACCTTCATGATAATCACAGAGAGGTTCAGGGTGAAATGGCGTTTTCATGAAGCTAACGGCGAAGTGCCGCAAATCGTCCAGCAACTAGTGGCGAATCACAATTCACAGGGTAGCTCTTCCTTGCCAAAGATTGCTGGGTGATTTGCACATTAATAATGGTGGGCATCGTTCAGACACCATTATTTTTTCTTCCAATCCGGCCCATTATATATTTTAATTTCCTTGTCCCAACAACAACAACTTACATTTATATAACATCTTTAATGTAATAAAACATCCCAAAGACTTCACAGGATTTTAATCAAATAAAGATTGACACATTGTTTTTGGATGATGTTGCCGAGGGGTAGAATATAGATGAGAGATCGAAGGAGGGCAAAGGATAGATCCTTGTAGGATTTTGGAGTAACAGCACAAGAATGGAAAGAATCATTGCAGGTGATTGGCTGTAGCTGGATAGATAGGAATGTTGGAGGGTATGGAGACCAGGAAGAGAGGTTGGGTGGTCGTCATTTTAGTGGGATAGGGTCGAGAGAGCGACAGGTGGGTCTCATGGACAGGATCGATAGATTGTTGGAAACCAAGAAATATGGGGATAGTGCGGGAAGGTGGAGTTGAGGTCGAAGATCAGCCAAGATCTTATTGAATGGTGGAGTAGGCTCGAAGGAGTGAATGACCTACTCCTGCCCCTATTTCTTATGTTCTTGTGCAACTTCCATAACTAGGCTTGCACCTCTTATGAACCAAAACTTTTTCCGCTGGGCTACATTGAAAGGGACTGACTATTTGTACTGCACTTTTTCTGTCCTTTTGCATCTGCGTCCTCTTGAGACTCTGCCCCTGATGCCTCCCACCTGAAACCGGAACTGGAAGTGGGACCCTGTGATCAGTCCGACCACGTTGTTGCTCCTCCGCCCGACCGGGCCTCCTGCTGAGCTGCGATTCCTGAGTGGCGGCGGCAGGGGGAGAACGGTGGCGAGCGGCCTGGGGGGAGAGCGAGAGCTTGGCAGGGCAGTGAAGAGAGAGAGAGCTGGGGTGGGGAAGAGGAGAAAGAGAGAGCTGGGGGGAGGGGAGAAAGAGAGCCAGGGTGGGGGGGGGGAAGAGAGAGAGCTGGGTAGTGGGGAAGAGAAAGAGCGGGGGGGGGGGGTATGGGGGAGATCGGGAATCAGGGAAGACGGATCACGTTCTTCCAACCCCCGACAGGGGAAATGTTGGAGTGGATGATATCCAGAAGTCATGACACCGTCACTATTCACTTCATACCCAATAAACCTGTTAACAATCCGTTCACAATGGCCCATCCAGCAGGTGGATAGGATGCACTTGCACTGGGGTAAGACACTTCGTCTGAGGGAGGGATGTACTTGGACAGGGGTAAGGCACTTTGGCTGGCCACTGTTGTCTTCTGGGGAGCTTTGTCCTCTGTCGCTTCAGGAAGTCAAAGTGGATCGAGTTACAATTTGCAAAGTCAGTGAGACCTTGGGATGGGCGGTTCCAGTTACACATTCCTGTGAAACTTGATCAGCAATGATCTTATTGAATGGTGGCTTGAAGGGCCGAAAGGTCCTTTCTATGTAAACTTCAGGGTGCGGCTTATCCTCCAAAGGGACCAATCATAGACAAAGGGTGGCGTAAGTGGCAGTACAAATAAGCGCATCCATACTGAAAACAGTACAGGTTAAATCTACATTCTCATGATCTCACCAATAAGTGATATCACATTTTTCAGGTTGAACTGCGAATCACTTGTTACAAAAAATATTTTGTAAATCTTCTGCAGGATATCAATAATTGGGCTGGGTAATAAACGGCAGCCTTGTCAGCGACGCCAACATCCCGAGAGTGAATGAAAACTGCTTTTAGTTCCTCAGTTTTGGCGGCGATGAATCGGCCGAAAAATCTGTGTTTCTCTGTCGACTACTCTCCCCTCCGCTCGACGTTCGAACAGGAACAGCGAACCCCGCGCTCGCGCACCGATTGTGTGACGTCACTCGGGCGAGTAGGCCGGTCTGATTGGCTGGTGGGTGCGGCTGACGTCATTGTCGCGTCAGTGCACTGGCGGCGTGTGGAGCGATGACCATGGCGAGCTGCAGCGGCCGAGTCTTGCGGGCCGGCGGCCGGCTTCTGCTGACAGGCGCAGGCATACCGGGGGCCGGCGTGACACCGAGCCCGGGCTGGAATGGCGGCACCACACGCAGGTACGTTGGTGAGGCCCGAGGCTTGCTGGAGGTGATGAATTGGGCCCAGGCCCGGTTTGGGCCTGAACACTCGGTCAAATTCCCCCAATTCACTACCCGCTGACCAAGCCTCAACACCGCCCGTCAACCACAGATCACCTGAAGCCCCGAGACCTTCACCTCCGCCGCCTCCCCTTCCCCCTTCCCCCCCCCTTCCCCCTTCCCCCCCCCCTTCCCCCTTCCCCCCCCTTCCCCCTTCCCCCCCCTCGCCTCCCTTTCCCCCCCTCGCCTACCCCCCCTCGCCTTCGCCTCCCTTTCCCCCCCCTCGCCTTCGCCTCCCTTTCCCCCCCTCGCCTTCGCCTCCCTTTCCCCCCCTCGCCTTCGCCTCCCTTTCCCCCCCTCGCCTTCGCCTCCCTTTCCCCCCCTCGCCTTCGCCTCCCTTTCCCCCCCTCGCCTTCGCCTCCCTTTCCCCCCCCTCGCCTTCGCCTCCCTTTCCCCCCCCTCGCCTTCGCCTCCCTTTCCCCCCCCTCGCCTTCGCCTCCCTTTCCCCCCCCTCGCCTTCGCCTCCCTTTCCCCCCCCTCGCCTTCGCCTCCCTTTCCCCCCCCTCGCCTTCGCCTCCCTTTCCCCCCCCTCGCCTTCGCCTCCCTTTCCCCCCCCTCGCCTTCGCCTCCCTTTCCCCCCCCTCGCCTTCGCCTCCCTTTCCCCCCCCTCGCCTTCGCCTCCCTTTCCCCCCCCTCGCCTTCGCCTCCCTTTCCCCCCCCTCGCCTTCGCCTCCCTTTCCCCCCCCTCGCCTTCGCCTCCCTTTCCCCCCCCTCGCCTTCGCCTCCCTTTCCCCCCCTCGCCTTCGCCTCCCTTTCCCCCCCCTCGCCTTCGCCTCCCTTTCCCCCCCCTCGCCTTCGCCTCCCTTTCCCCCCCCTCGCCTTCGCCTCCCTTTCCCCCCCCTCGCCTTCGCCTCCCTTTCCCCCCCCTCGCCTTCGCCTCCCTTTCCCCCCCCTCGCCTTCGCCTCCCTTTCCCCCCCCTCGCCTTCGCCTCCCTTTCCCCCCCCTCGCCTTCGCCTCCCTTTCCCCCCCCTCGCCTTCGCCTCCCTTTCCCCCCCCTCGCCTTCGCCTCCCTTTCCCCCCCCTCGCCTTCGCCTCCCTTTCCCCCCCTCGCCTTCGCCTCCCTTTCCCCCCCCTCGCCTTCGCCTCCCTTTCCCCCCCCTCGCCTTCGCCTCCCTTTCCCCCCCCTCGCCTTCGCCTCCCTTTCCCCCCCCTCGCCTTCGCCTCCCTTTCCCCCCCCTCGCCTTCGCCTCCCTTTCCCCCCCCTCGCCTTCGCCTCCCTTTCCCCCCCCTCGCCTTCGCCTCCCTTTCCCCCCCCTCGCCTTCGCCTCCCTTTCCCCCCCCTCGCCTTCGCCTCCCTTTCCCCCCCCTCGCCTTCGCCTCCCTTTCCCCCCCTCGCCTTCGCCTCCCTTTCCCCCCCCTCGCCTTCGCCTCCCTTTCCCCCCCCTCGCCTTCGCCTCCCTTTCCCCCCCCTCGCCTTCGCCTCCCTTTCCCCCCCTCGCCTTCGCCTCCCTTTCCCCCCCCTCGCCTTCGCCTCCCTTTCCCCCCCCTCGCCTTCGCCTCCCTTTCCCCCCCCTCGCCTTCGCCTCCCTTTCCCCCCCCTCGCCTTCGCCTCCCTTTCCCCCCCCTCGCCTTCGCCTCCCTTTCCCCCCCCTCGCCTTCGCCTCCCTTTCCCCCCCTCGCCTTCGCCTCCCTTTTCTCCCCTCCCCCAAGGCCTCTTCCTCAACACTTCTCAGTATCCTAACATTTATTGTGTATTTCCTTGCCTATCTTTGTCCTTTTCCATCACTGTTAAATCTAACTAAATCATAATTACTACCATCAAAATATTCTCGCACTGATACACCTGCCAGCTGCCCAGCTTCATTCCTTAAAAGTAAGTCCAGAATTGACTCTTGTTGGGCTTGCTGTGTGCTGGCTAAAAACTTTCTCCTGAATGCATTTTAAGAATTCTGTGCTCTCTACCTTTTACATGGATTGTATTCCAGTTAGTATTAGGAAAGTTGAAATTCCCAACTATTGTTTTTGCACCTCTCAAAAGTTTGCCTAAATATTTGCTCTTCTATCTCCCTCTGACTATTTGGGGGTCTAAAGTACACTCCTGTGTGATTGTCCCTAGTTAAACCCATATGACCTATGTTATGTATATAAACTTTATAATGGTGTAAGACTTGCCACCAAGGGTTGCACCTGTTGGAGACCCAAGGGTCACCGGCACACCTTGTGCAAGCAAGTATAAAAGGTTGTATGCCATGCTGCTTCGGAACTCTGGAGTTTGATTAAAGAGATTAAGGTCACACCAGTTTGAGCTTGCAGCATACGGTTTTGTGGAGTTGTTCTGAACATAACAATTGGCAAGAATAACATCTCGAACTTTCACGCGGTTATGACTGCTGTTAGTATTCTTGAGATTTGTTGAAGGTGATGATTGAGAAGCCGTCATTGAGTGTCTTGACCAGTACTTCGTGACAAACGAGCTGGATACGGACAGTAACGCGGTCAAGCACAAGGCGATTCTCCCCTCCGTTTGTGGGTCCACGATATATGGCCTCATCAAAAATCTGCTAGCACCGATTAAACCAACGGACAAGACATGAAGAGTTGTGCACGCTGGTTCAGGAACACCTCAAGCCGAAGGAGAGCATCTTAATGGCCAGGTATCGCTTTTGTATGCACCATCGCTCCGAGGGCCAGAACGTGGTGAGCTATGTCGCTGACCTAAGACGCCTTGTGGGACTGTGTGAATTTGCTGGATTTTGGGGGAAATGTTGCAGGACTTTTTCATGCTTGGAATCAGCCACGAGGTCATTCTTCACACACTGCTGCCTGCCGAATCCCTAGATCTGAGCACGGCCCTCACGATAGCCCAAGCTTTCATGTCCTCGAACGATAACACTAAGCAGATATCTTCTCCGCATCGAAGCTCACTGGCAAGTACTGTGCATAAAATAACGCCCTCAGCAGAACTGTACATGGCAGAGCCTACACGCCTGCAGAGGCCAGACCTAGGATGACTCGGGAGTCCGCTGTGGAGCATGAATGCGAATCCATTAACACCATGTTGGTGCTGCGGGGGTAATCACAGAGCCCATCAATGTCGATTCAAGCACTACATGGGCAAAGGCTGCGGAACAATGAGGCACCTCCACCGAATGTGCAAACATGCTGCGACTCACCACGTGGCAGAGTTGGCAGAAGATGACCGATCCAGCGCGGATCACACTGAACGAGTAAGAGGGACAACTCAACTGAGGCTGAAGAAGTGTATGGGGTACACACCTTCACCACCAAAAGCCCTCCGATAATGTTGAAAGTCAAGTTAAATGGCATTCCAGTTTCCATGGAGTCAGTCAATTATTAGCCAGAAGGCTTTTGAGAAACTGTGGGGAAACAAGGCACATAGGCCAAAACTAAGCCCGATTCATACAAAGCTGCGCGCTTACACTAAAGAGCTCATACCAGTCATTGGCAGTGACGGTATCGTACGATGGAGCTGTGCATGATTTATCACTGTGGATTGTACCAGGCAATGGCCCAACGCTGTTCGGCAGAAGCTGGCTAGGAAAGATCCGATGGAACTGGGACGACATCAAAGCACTGTCTTTAGTGGATGACGCCTCGTGTGCTCAACAAATTTCCGTCGCTATTTGAGCCAGGCATCGGCAACTTCACAGGTGCCAAAGTACAGATCCATCTTGTCCCTGATGCACGGCCCGTTCATCACAAGGCCCGAGCGGTTCCATATATGATGCGGGAGAAAGTTAAGATCGAACTGGACAGACTTCACCGAGAGGGAATTATATCGCCAGTTGAGTTCTATGAGTGGGCCAGTTCAATTGTTCCGATGTTGAAAAGCCATGGCACGGTCAGAATCTACGGAGACTACAAAGTAACGAACAACTGAGTCTCGTTACAGGACCAGTACCCACTACCCAAAGTGGAGAACCTGTTCGCAATGTTAGCAGGGGGGAAGTCGTTCACCCAGCTGGATCTAACCTCTGCTTACATGACACAGGAGCTGGCTGAATCTTCGAAAAGATTGACGTGCATCAACACGCACAAAGGACTGTTCATGTACCACAGATGCCCTTTTGGGATTCGCTCGGCTGCTGCCATCTTCCAGAGGAACATGGAGAGTCTGTTGAAATCGGTTCCGCGCACCATTGTGTTTCAAGACGACATTCTGATCATTGGTCGTCACACCACCGAACACTTGCACAACCTGGAAGAGGTTCTAAAGCGACTGGACAGAGTGGGACTTGGGCTGAAACACTCCAAGTATGTTTTCCTGGTGCCAGAGGTCGAATTTTTGGAGAGAAAGATTGCGGCAGACGACATCAGACCCACGGACTTCAAGACACAGGCCATCAAGAACGCACCCAGACCACAGAATGTGACGGAGCTGCGCTTGTTCCTGGGACGACTCAACTATTTTGGTAACTTTCTACCCGGGTTGAGCACTTTGCTGGAACCTTTGCATTAATTGCTACGTAAGGGTGATGACTGGATTTGGGGAAATCTCGAGAGACAGCCTTTGAGAAGGCCAGAAACCTGCTATGTTCTAACAAGTTACTTGTATTGTATGACCCATGTAAACGTTTAGTACTAGCTTGTGATGGATCGTCATACGGGGTCGGTTGGCTTGCTGTTGCACACAATGCGTCAGGCAAACTAAAACCGGTTGCATATGCCTCCAGAAGTTTATCTAAGGCTGAAAGCCTACAGTATGATTGAGAAAGAAGCATTAGCATGTTATACGGGGTTAAGAAAATGCACCAATACCTATTTGGACTCCGGTTGGAGCTCAAAAACAACTACAAACCCCTCATTTTGCTGTTTTCAGAAAGCAAAGGTATTAACACCAATACTTCGTCCCGCATCCAAAGATGGGCACTAGCATTATCTGCGTATGACTGTAATACGCCACAGACCAGGCACTGAAAACTGTGCTGATGCCCTCAGTTGGCTACCGTTGCCCACCACTGGGGTGGAAATGGCGCAACCCACAGACTTGCTTCTTGTAATGGATGTTTTTGAAAGCGAGGGGGTCATTCGTCATGGCTCGCCAGATCAGGACCTGGACCAGCCATGACCCTGTGCTATCACTAGTAAATTAAACTGTGTCCTTAATGGGAGCTGATTGGCTGTTCCCGGAGAAATGCAAGACGAAATCAAGCCGTTTTACTGACGCAAGGATGAAATGTCCATCCACAGCCGTATTGTCTCCTTTGGAGGAATCGTGTGGTTTTTGCCAAAAAAAGGCAGGGAAACGTTTATACGCGATCTACACAGTACCCAACCAGGCATAGTCATGATGAAGGCTATCGCCAGGTTGCACCTTTGGTGGTCCGGCATTGACTCGGAATTGGAGTCATGCACACACCAATGTAACACTTGCTCACGGTTAAGCAAATGCATCTAGGGAGGCCCCACTGAGTCTGTGGTCATGGCCCTCCAAACCGTGGTCCACAGTCTACGTAGATTTTGCTGGTCCCTTTCTAGGAAAGATGTTCCTAGTAGCAGTGGACGCTTACTCTAAATGGATTGAATGTGGTGTATTGTCATCATGTACATCCACTGCCACCATTGAAAGCCTCCGGGCCATGTTCGCCACCCATGGTTTGCCTGACATCGTTGTTAGTGACTGGGCCATGTTTCACCAGCTCGGAATTCAACGAGTTCATGACCCGCAATGGCATCAAACATGTCAGGTCTGCCCCGTTTAAGCCCGCATCCAACGGTCAAGCGGAACGGGCAGTCCAAACTATCGAGCAAAGCTTATCCCCGGTTCTGCTCCGCTACCGGACGCAACCCCACTCGCTTACTGGGGTTCCTCCGGCAGAATTGTTAATGAAGAGAGCACTCGAAACCAGGCTCTCCTTAGTCCACCCGGATCTCAATGATCATGTAGAAACCCGGCGTCACCGGCATAACATGTACCACGATCGCGCGGCTGTATCGCGTGATATTGAGGTTAATGACCCTGTATTTGTTCTTGATTGCGGTCATGGTCCCAAATGGACTGCTGGCACTGTTTTAGCCAACGAGGGGGGAATAGAGTGTTTGTTGTCAAACTTCTAAATGGACAAACATGCAGAAAGCATTTGGATCAGACCAAACTGTGATTCACTGATAACCGAGAACAGTTTGAAGAGGACATTACCATCTTTGATCCACCAACACACATCCAACCAGCAATCGACCTCGCTGTCAATCACAAGGATGAACCCACCAAGCCCGCCAGTCCGATCAGACCAGCCGCGCTGCCATGCAGCAATGATCCAATCCATGCCAGGACTTCAACTCAGGCGATCAACCTGGGAAAGAAGAGCCCCTGATCGCCTCAACTTGTAAATAACTTGTATCTAAGACTTTGGGGGGAGTGATATGTATGTAAACTTTATAATACTGTAAGACTTGCCACCAGGGGGGGAGCACCTGTTGGAGACCCAAGGGTGACCTCGTGCAAGCAAGTATAAAAGGTTGTCTACCATGCTGCTTCGGCACTTCGGTAAGTGGAGCTGAGTCCACGGCCAGATCAGCCATGATCTTGTTGAATGGCGGAGCGGGCTCGATGGCCTACTCCTGTTCCTAATATGTTCACTCGAGTTTTATTAAAGAGACTAAAGTCTCACCAGTTTGAGCTTACAGCATACAGTCTTGTGGAGTTAACATAACCTAATTTGATGGTTCTTCTAACATATCATCCCTCCTCACAGCTGTAATTTCTTTAACTAATAATACGACCACCCCCTTTAAAAATTTCCCCCCTCTATCCCATTTGAAAACCTTGTAACCAGGAGTGCTGAATTGCCATTCTTTCCCTACTTAAAGCCATGCTTCAGTAAAAGCTATGATTGAAATGTGGAAGTATGATATTTGTGCTCTCAGCTCATCTGCCTTATTCACTAGACTCTGCATTGAAATATATACCATTAAGCACTGCTAAAACCCTTCGTTTAATTTCTAGCCTTTGTTTCCTCTGCCTTCCAAACTCATTTATTAACTTTCTGCCTTCCATTTCCAGCTTTGCTTCTCTCCCTGCTGAATCTATGCTCCGGTTCCCATCCCCCTGCCAAGCTACTTTAAGGTCCCCTCAACAACACTAGCAAACCCCCCCCCCCCCCCAGGATATTGGTCCCGGCCTTGTTGGGGTGCAATCTCTCCAGCTTGTACAGGTCCCAGCTCCCCCAGAACTGATCCCAATGCATCGGGAATCTAAAGCCCTCCCTCCTACACCATTTCTCCAACCATGCATTCTCTCCTATTTCTGTATTCAGTAATGTGTGGCACTGAGTAATCTGGAGATTACTACCTTTTTGAGGTCCTGCTTATTAATTTCTTTTCTAGCTCCTGATCTGCCTGCAGTATCTCATCCTGCTTCCTACCTACGTCATTGGTAATGATATGGATCCGATGTAGCCTCGACAGATTTTTGTGGGAAGAGTGTTCCAGATTTCCACTACTCTTTGTGAATAAGTGTTTACTGGCATCACCTTGAAGGGCCTAGCTCTAATTTTAAGGTTATGCGTCCTTGTTCTGGATCTCCCACCAGAGGAAATAGCTTATCTCTATCTAAGCTATCAAATCATTTAATCATCTTAAACACCTCACTTAGATCACCCCTTAATCTTCGATACTTGAGGGAATACAAGCCTAGTCTATGCAACCTGTCCTAATAATTTAATCATTTTAGCCCCAGTATCGTTCTGGTGAATCTGCGCTGCACACCTTCCAAGGCCAATATATCCTTCCAGAGATGCGGTGCCCAGAACTGAATGCAGTACTCCAGATGTGGTCTAACCAGAGCTTTATACAACTGTAGCATAACTTCCACCCCTTGAGATGAAGGCCAACATTTCATAGTTAAATACATTTCAAGCAATCCCTTCACAGCTGCCGAAGTCATATCTGTATTGTATGGCACTGAGTTCCTTTTTGATATCTGACTTGCTTGAGTCAATCTCAGTCAGGATGATGGTGGGGACACTACAATTGGTATCAGTAACTAGGGATAAGAAAGATCAACCAGGACTTCTGCTCCCAGTTCCTATTGACTGATCCTTGCTGGAAGTATAGATCTGAATGTTGTGTGAGAATGTGATTGATTGGACCTGACTAGCTCTGCAACACTCCCTGTCCAGGCTGGAGCATGAAAAGCTGCCACTTGGGTGAAGTACTGTACAGCAGTCCCTGTAGAAAGCATGAGTTAATGCCCTCAGGTGATGAGGGCTCAGATGAGAAAGCTGGAATGGGAAAAATAAAGAAAATGTCAAATACTAAAATAGCATTTAACATTCAAAAATAAACATGTTATGAACATAATTATTGAATTTCCTACCACTTTAATCCCTCCAATTACTGTTAGTTGACCGAGTAACTCTTCAATTCTACAAGGTTCAAGCCATTTACTGGAGTGTAGTTACAATTATTAACCGTTCAGTGTGTTGTAGAGTAAAATAAACAATTTTGATTAAATCTCAAACGTGATTCATAAATATTGAAGTGTTTCTTTAAAAAAAAAACAGTAACGTGAATTTAATGCATTCCCTAGGTTTCTCTGTATAGCTACTCACCAGAAAAACACTGGACAAAGCTATGAAGATGATCAAAGCCAAACCCAGAATGGGGACAAAGGAGAACTCCGCTCAACAGAGAAAACACTGATGGAAGAAAAGATCAAGCTGGAGGAGCAATTGAAGGATCTTACAGTAAGCATAAAATAACTACTGTATTAGAAAATAGGTGCAGGAGTAGGCCATTCGGCCCTTCTAGCCTGCACCGCCATTCAATGAGTTCATGGCTGAACATGCAACTTCAGTACCCCATTCCTGCTTTCTCACCATACCCCTTGATTCCCCTAGTAGTAAGGACTTCATCTAACTCCTTTTTGAATATATTTAGTGAATTGGCCTCAACAACTTTCTGTGGTAGAGAATTCCACAGGTTCACCACTCTCTGGGTGAAGAAATTCCTCCTCATCTCGGTCCTAAATGGCTTCCCCCTTATCCTTAGACTGTGTCCCCTGGTTCTGGACTTCCCCAACATTGGGAACATTCTTCCTGCATCTAACCTGTCTAACCCCGTCAGAATTTTAAACGTTTCTATGAGGTCCCCTCTCATTCTTCTGAACTCCAGTGAATACAAGCCCAGTTGATCCAGTCTTTCTTGATAGGTCAGTCCCGCCATCCCGGGAATCAGTCTGGTGAACCTTCGCTGCACTCCCTCAATAGCAAGAATGTCCTTCCTCAGGTTAGGAGACCAAAACTGTACACAATACTCCAGGTGTGGCCTCACCAAGGCCCTGTACAATTGTAGCAACACCTCCCTGCCCCTGTACTCAAATCCCCTCGCTATGAAGGCCAATATGCCATTTGCTTTCTTAACCGCCTGCTGTACCTGCATGCCAACCTTCAATGACTGATGTACCATGACACCCAGGTCTCTTTGCACCTCCCCTTTTCCTAATCTGTCACCATTCAGATAATAGTCTGTCTCTCTGTTTTTACCACCAAAGTGGATAACCTCACATTTATCCACATTATACTTCATCTGCCATGCATTTGCCCACTCACCTAACCTATCCAAGTCGCTCTGCAGCCTCAGCATCCTCCTCGCAGCTCACACTGCCACCCAACTTAGTGTCATCCGCAAATTTGGAGATACTACATTTAATCTTCTCGTCTAAATCATTAATGTACAGTGTAAACAGCTGGGGCCCCAGCACAGAACCTTGCGGTACCCCACTAGTCACTGCCTGCCATTCTGAAAAGTCCCCATTTACTCCTACTCTTTGCTTCCTGTCTGACAACCAGTTCTCAATCCATGTCAGCACACTACCCCCAATCCCATGTGCTTTAACTTTGCACATTAATCTCTTGTGTGGGACCTTGTCGAAAGCCTTCTGAAAGTCCAAATATACCACATCAACTGGTTCTCCCTTGTCCACTCTACTGGAAACATCCTCAAAAAATTCCAGAAGATTTGTCAAGCATGATTTTCCTTTCACAAATCCATGCTGACTTGGACCTATCATATTACCTCTTTCCAAATGCACTGCTATGACATCCTTAATAATTGATTCCATCATTTTACCCACTACCGATGTCAGGCTGACCGGTCTATAATTCCCTGTTTTCTCTCTCCCTCCTTTTTTTAAAAAGTGGGGATACATTGGCTACCCTCCACTCCATAGGAACTGATCCAGAGTCAATGGAATGTTGGAAAATGACTGTCAATGCATCCACTATTTCCAAGTCCACCTCCTTAAGTACTCTGGGATGCAGTCCATCAGGCCCTGGGGATTTATCGGCCTTCAATCCCATCAATTTCCCCAACGCAATTTCCCGACTAATAAGGATTTCCCTCAGTTCCTCCTCCTTACGAGACCCTCCGACCCCTTTTATATCCGGAAGGTTGTTTGTGTCCTCAGTGAATACCGAACCAAAGTACTTGTTCAATTGGTCCGCCATTTCTTTGTTCCCCGTTATGACTTCCCCTGATTCTGACTGCAGGGGACCTACGTTTGTCTTTACTAACCTTTTTCTCTTTACATATCTATAGAAACTTTTGCAATCCGTCTTAATGTTCCCTGCAAGTATTATTCTTATAAATTGTAGGGCTGTGTTTCTTCAAGGCTGTACAGTATAATTGCCAAGTAAATACTGGCTTTGAGTTCCTTCAAAGTCTGGTTGCTACTGAGGCTGGAGAGTAGAGCCTGACCTTGTTTGTGGTTATGTCAATTAGTAAGATTCAGACAGGAGGGTAGGAAAGAGTGGGAGAGCTATAGTGGTAGGGGTTTCTATTGTAAGGGGAATAGAAAGGCATTTCTGCGGCCGCAATCAAGACTCCAGGATGGTATCTTGCCTCCCTGGTGCAAGGGTCAAGGATGACTCAGTGCGGCTGCAGGGCATTTTGGAGGGGGGAGGGTGAACAGCCAGTTGTCGTGCATATAGGTACTAATGATATAGGTAAAAAACGGGATGAGATCCTACAAGACAAATTTAGGGAGCTAGGAGCTAAATTTAAAAAGTAGGGCCTCAAAGATAGTAATCTCAGGATTGTTACCAGTGCCACGTGGTGGTCAAGAGTAGAAATAGCAGGACAGTTAAGATGAACACGTGGCTTGAGGAATGGTGCAAGAGGGAGGGATTCAAATTCCTGGGACATTGGAACCGGTTCTGGGGGAGGTGGGACCAGTACAAACCGGACGGTCTGCACCTGGGCAGGACCGGAACCAATGTCCTAGGGGGAGTGGTTGCTAGTGCTGTTGGGGAGGGTTTAAACTAATATGGCAGGGGGATGGGAATCTATGCAGGGAGACAGATGGAAGTAAAATGGGGACAGAAGCAAAAGGTACAAAGGAGATAAGGAAAGGTGGAGGGCAGAGAAATCAAAGGCAAAAATCAAAAAGGGCCACATTACAACATAATTCTAAAAGGACAAAGAGTGTTGAAAAAACAAGCCTGAAGGCTGTGTGTCAATGCGAGGAGCATTCGTAATAAGGTGGATGAATTAACTGCGCAGATAGCTGTTAACGGATATGATGTAATTGGGATTACGGAGACATGGCCCCGGGGTGACTAAGGCTGGGAACTCAACATCCAGGGGTATTCAATATGCAGGAAGGATAGACAGAAAGGAAAAGGAGGTGGGGTGGCATTGCTGGTTAAAGAGGAGATTAACGCAATAGTATGGAAGGACATTAGCCTGGATGATGTGGAATCTATGGGTAGAGCTGCGGAACACCAAAGGGCAGAAAATGCCAGTGGGAGTTGTGTACAGACCACCAAACAGCAGTAGTGAGGTTGGGGGTGGCATCAAACAGGAAATTAGGGATGCGTGCAACAAAGGTGTACAGCACTCATCATGGGTGACTTTAATCTACATATAGATTGCGCTAACCAAACTGGTAGCAATACGGTGGAGGAGGATTTCCTGGAGTGTATAAGGGATGGTTTTCTAGACCAATATGTCGAGGAGCAAGCCATCCTTGACTGGGTCTTGTGTAATGAGAAAGGATTAATTGGCAATCTTGTTTTGCGAGGCCCCTTGGGGAAGAGTGACCATAATATGGTAGAATTCTTCATTAAGATGGAGAGTGACACAATTAATTCAGAGACTAGGGTCCTGAAGTTAAAGGTAACTTCGATGGTATGAGATGTGAATTGGCTAGGATAGACTGGCGAGTGATACTTAAAGGGTTGACGGTGGATAGGCAACGGCAGACATTTAAAGATCACATGGATGAACTTCAACAATTGTACATCCCTGTCTGGCGTAAAAATAAAACTGGGAAGGTGGCTTAACCGTGGCTAACAAGGGAAATTAGGGAGTGTGTTAAATCCAAGGAAGAGGCATATAAATTGGCCAGAAAAAGCAGCAAACCTGAGGACTGGGAGAAATTTAGAATTCAGCAGAGGAGGACAAAAGGTTTAATTAGGAGGGGGAAAATAGAGTATGAGAGTAAGCTTGCAGGGAACATAAAAACTGACTGCAAAAGCTTCGATAGATATGTGCAGAGAAAAAGATTAGTGAAGACAAAAGTAGGTCCCTTGCAGTCAGAATCAGGTGAATTTATAATGGGAGAACAAAGAAATGGCAGACCAATTGAACAAATACTTTGGTTCTGTCTTCACCTAAGGAAGACACCAATAACCTTCCAGAAATACTAGGGGACCGAGGGTCTAGCGAGAAGGAGGAATTGAAAGAAATCTTTATTAGTCAGGAAATTGTGTTAGGGAAATTGATGGGATTGAAGGCTGATAAATCCCCAGGGCCTGATAGTCTGCATCCCAGAGTACTTAAGGAAGTGGCCCTAGAAATAGTGGATGCATTTGTGGTCATTTTCCAACATTCTATAGACTCTGGATCAGTTCCTATGGATTGGAGGGTAGCTAATGCAACCCCGCTTTTTAAAAAAAAAAAAAGAGGGAGAGAAAACGGAATTATAGACCGGTTAGCCTGACATCAGTAGTGGGGAAAATGTTGGAATCAATTATTAAAGATGTAATAGCGCATTTGGAAAGCAGTGACAGGATCATTCCAAGTCAGCATGGATTTATGAAAGGGAAATCATGTTTGACAAATCATCTAGAATTTTTTGAGGATATAATTACTAGAGTGGACAATTGAAGAACCAGTGGATGTGGTGTATTTGGACTTAAAGGCTTTTGACAAAGTCCCACACAAGAGATTGGTGTGCAAAATTAAAGCACATGGTATTGGGGGTAATGTACTGACATGGATAGAGAACTGGTTGGCAGACAGGAAGCAAAGAGTAGGAATAAACGGGTCCTTTTCAGAATGGCAGGCAGTGACTAGTGGGGTACCGCAAGGTTCAGTGTTGGGCCCCCAGCTATTTACAATATACATTAATGATTTGAACGAAGGAATTGAATGTAATATCTCCAAGTTTGCCAATGACACTAAGCTTGGTGGCAGTGTGGACTGTGAGGAGGATGCTATGAGGCTGTGGGGTGCCTTGGACAGGTTAGGTGAGTGGGCAAATGCATGGCAGATGCAGTATAATGTGGATAAGTGTGAGCTTATCCACTTTGGGGGCAAAAACAGGGAGGCAGAATATTATCTGAATGACGACAGATTAGGAAAAGGGGAGGTGCAACGAGACCTGGGTCTAATGGTACATCAGTCATTGAAAGTTGGCATGCAGGTACAGCAGGTGGTGAAAAAGGCAAATGGCACGTTGACCTTCATAGTGAGAGGATTTGAGTATAGGAGCAGGGAGGTCTTACTGCAGTTGTACAGGGCCTTGGTGAAGCCACACCTTGAATATTATATACCGTTTTGGTGGTCTAATCTGAGGAAGTACATTCTTGCTATTGAGGGAGTGCAGCGAAGGTTCACCAGACTGATTCCTGGGATGGCAGGACAGACATGAAAGACTGGATCAATTAGGCTTATATTCACTGGAATTTAGAAGAATGAGAGGGAATCTCGTAGAAACATATAAAATTCTGATGGGATTGGACAGGTTAGATGCAGGAAGAATGTTCCCGATGTTGGCAAAGTCCAGAACCAGGGGTTGCAGTCTAAGGATAAGGGGCAAGCCATTTAGGACCGAGGTGAGGAGAAACTTCTTCATTCAGAGAATTGTGAACCTGTGGAATTCTCTGCCACAGAAAGTTGTTGAGGCCAGTTCGTTAGATATATTCAAAAGGGAGTTAGATGTGGCCCTTGCGGCTAAAGGGATCAAGGGGTATGGAGCGAAAGCAGGAATGGGGTACTGAAGTTGCATGATCAGCCATGATATTGAATGGTGCAGGCTCGAAGTGCCGAATAGCCTACTCCTGCAGCTATTTTCTATGTTGGTATGTTATGCACTGAGTTTCCATGTTGATTCCAAATGTCTGTTTGTTTCTTTGTACTTTTTTCAAGTGGTCCATGCAATATTGTGTAATATCTGAAGTGTGACGGAGAAGAAGTGCATGCATATATAAACTTTTATAAAAGGTAATTCTTTGCTGGGATGTGGTTACACTGATACCGTTTTACTACAGTAACTTGCCCAAGTGGCGGCTGTTCATATGTCAGCCTATAAACTGAATTTCATGTCTGTTCCCTGGAGAGTATCACAGCCTAGTCCAATCCTGTTATTATGTGATGTACGCAAAGAATTACCTTTTATAAAAGTTTACATATGCATGCACTTCTTGTCTGTCATACTTCAGACATTGCACACTTTCTGATGGAACACTTGAAAAAAGTACAAAGAAACAAACAGCCATTTGGAATCAACACAGAAACTCAGCATAACATACTAGCATGTCTGAATCTTACTAATTGACATAACCACAAACAAGGTCAGGTTCTACTCTCCAGCCTCAGCAGCAACCAGGCTTTGAAGGAACTCAAAGCCAGTATTTACTTGGCAATTATACTGTGCAGTCTTGAAGAAACACAGCCCTACAATGCAGGCAATGCTGGATAGTGTTGAGGAACAGTAAACCCTGGGCACTTTTTCCTTCCCTAACCCAGGAGTGTCGATACCAATTGTAGTGCCCTTATCATGGCTCCAATCTGCTAATTCAGCACAATGTTTGTGCGACCTTTGAAGTCTTTATGGCTCGGGTAGTCATTGTCTTAACCAGCTGGGAGTTGTGAAGGTAAATGTATAGATTTAAATATAATAGGAATTAATCACGTTGATACATAAAATAGCTCAGCTTTTAAATAAAAAATAAAATGGCGCTACAACTATTCAAATTGAAAAATGTTATGTGGACACTTTATATTTTGTAGGACAAGTATAAACGAGCGCTAGCAGATACTGAAAACCTGCGTCAAAGAAGCCAAAAAATGGTTGAAGAAGCCAAGTTATATGGTAAGAGCATCCTAACATTGGATAACAGTAATGTTGAATTTGCACACAATCCGCACTCCATTACTGTTGACTGCCCAGTTCCTTCACCTGCAGACTGGTGGTGTCAGAAGTTTGGGATGGTGCAATCTTATCACCTGTGCTATTGGTGGGGGAACAGGAAGAGAGCTCTGGTGCTGCTAATTCACCAACGGGTGGGATTAACGAACTCTTCCCTTGTTAGAGCTTTTTGTGGGCATTTCCTATTGGGGGTGGGTGTCTGGTTGATGATTAACTGAGCAACACATCAGAATGGTGTGTTCTCAACCATGGTTGAAATTAAGCAGTTAACAGGCTGCTTTATTAAAAATGAGTTGCAGAGCGAGCTGCAACATCTTTGATTTAATGGCCTTTAGACGAGTTACCAAGTTTGAAAAATTAAAAACATTCTGCCTTTTATAGATAAATATGCTTCTATTTAGGGGATCTTTAAAGTTATCCGAGGGTAAATTTGAACCATCACCATCTAGTAAGGATCTAGTTTTCAGTGCAACCCACTGCGTCCTGTTTTCACACAGTTGTTGTGCTATGGGTAGAGCATAAATATAGACTTTTTTCCTGCAATGTAATTGTGCCTTTGTAGCATTTAAGACCAAGGAAATATTACACTTGACTGTTCTGGATAAGCCATTCTATGAAATTTAACTTGCCTCTGTTAGTTTATCTGGTTTGTTCCAGCTCTAATAATCAATTGGCTTGTGTGTTTTTTTTCCCCATTTGGTCTGTTCTAATTATAACTTTTGTTTTGCTTTATTTGGTGTCTCTTTTTTTTTTTGTATGGTCGACTCTGATCTTGTACAACTGTCTTTAAATCTCTGGTTTAATTTAATATTAATAACCCCTTTTTTCATTTACTGTATTAACACTACCTTCACTTTGCTTTGCTCAGGCTATTCCACTTCTAACTACTTTGTATTATTTGGTCTGTTCTGGTATTATCTGTCCCATTCTTTCCCATCTTTGGTCTGCTTTAATACTAATAATTTATCCTTTCTTCCAACACTACCTCATATTTTTCCCCCTTTTAGGTTGTATGCTATGATTTCCTTTTCTTCTTTCCCTGCAATTTGTTTTTGTTCAAACATGAATCACTAGTTGCATTATTTTTGCTTTGGTGTGTTAACATTTTTCAAGTTTCATTGATGTAGGTGAGATACTGCTGCACAATTAGACATGCACTCAATGGATAAAGGTAACTGTGTCTGCATAGGACTTGTTCAAAATCTGGGAAAGAAAATAAGCGTTATCTGGGTAATCCTATGGAGCAGGAACAACTTCTGACTGAAATCAGAAGAATAAGCAATGTTTGCCTGTTCTAACTGGGTAAAAGGAGTATGATTTGGTGTTCGTAGGTGGTAAGCATCGTATGGCATCCTCTTCATCTGTGGCTCTCAGCAGAAATACTTCAATATCTTTGGATCTCCATTCACGGTTTGCTGGCTGTCTTGTGTTGTGATGATTTTGGGCTATTTCAATATCTGTGGAGAAGTGAAAAGACTGGTTGGTTCCGTACTTTGTTTTTCTTCATTCCTGGGGGGGGGGAAAGGCTGGACTCCACCTGATAACTATTCATGTGGCATATTTGAAATCAAGACTTGCTGTGTGTGAAATTGCAGAGGCAGCCCATGTCCCATCGTTCTGTGGTGCAGTCTTCGAACATTCCTGAGAGTGGCTGTGACATTGCTTGGGGTTGTCCTGGACAAAATAATTAGTGGAAAATATTGCACTGTATTTGCCTTTTTCGTTGTGATCATTCTAGTCTTCACTGGAGTCCAAATGTTCCAAGTGTTGTGTCTTGGACTCCACGATATTAAGTTTGACAGTAAGCTGCTCTTGGTGCTCGACATTTAATAAGGACTACATTAGCTGAGTCAGGTGGTCAAGTCTAGCTTCTTTGTTAGAGATTAGTTTCATCTGGGTCAAATATGTTTATTTTTTTTATAAAGACCCTTCCAATCTACCTCGAAATATTTTTTCCTAAAAAAAAAAATTAGCTAGCCTTACTAATCCACAGAAAAGTATTCAAGTGCAAAGTATTTAATGCTATATTTTGGGGAAAGCTGTTTGTTTAATTGTGCAGCTGTAATTTTTTAAATTTATTTATTCATTCCCAGGATATGGGTGTTGCTGTCAATCCCAGCATTTATTACTCATCCCTGTTTGCACTGGAGACAGTGAAGGTGAATCACCGCTGCAGTCCGTATGGTGAAGGTACTCCCACAGTACTGTTAGGTAGGGAGTTCCAGTATTTTGGCCCAACAACGATGAAGGAATGGCAATATATTTCCAAGTCAGGATGGTTTGTGACTTGGAGGTGGTGGTGTTCCCAAATGCCTGCTACCTATATCCTTCTAAGTCGCAGAGGTTGTGGGTTTGGGAAAGCCAGCATGGATTTATTAACAGCAAATTGTATCTCTCTAACTTGATTAAATTCTTAGACGAGATAACAGAAGGTTGAATCGGTGCAGTAGATATTGTGTATATATGGACTTTTTGTTGGCATTTGACAAAGTGCCACACAGAAGGCTTGTTAAGAAAATGGAATCCCATGGAATTAAGAAGGTGGCAGTATTAGTGAAGACAAATGTCGGTCTCTTACAGTCAGAATCAGGTGAATTTGTAATGGGGAACAAAGAAATGGCAGACCAATTGAACAAATACTTTGGTTCTGTCTTCGCTAAGGAAGACACAAATAACCTTCCAGAAATACTAGGGGACCGAGGGTCTAGCGAGAAGGAGGAACTGAAGGGAAGCCTTATTAGTCAGGAAATTGTGTTAGGGAAATTGATGGGATTGAAGGCCAATAAATCCACCAGGGCCTGATACTCTGCATTCCAGAGTATTTTAAGGAAGTGGCCCTAGAAATAGTGGATGCATTGGTAGTCATTTTCCAACATTCTATAGACTTTGGATCAGTTCCTATGGATTGGAGGGTAGCTAATGTAACCCCACTATTTAAAAAAAAAAAAGCAGGAGAGAGAAAACGGGGAATTATAGACCGGTTAGCCTGACATCAGTAGTGGGGGAAATGTTGGAATCAAATATTAAAGATGAAATAGCAGCGCATTTGGAAAGCAGTGACAGGATCGGTCCAAGTCAGCATGGATTTATGAAAGGAAAATCATGCTTGCCAAATCTTCCAGAATTTTTTTGAGGATGTAACTAGTAGAGTGGACAAGGGAGAACCAATGGATATGGTGTATTTGGACTTTCAAAAGGCTTTTGACAAGGTCCCACACAAGAGATTAATGTGCAAAATTAAAGCACATGGTATTGGGGGGTAATGTATTGACGTGGATAGAGAACTGGTTGGCAGACAGGAAGCAAAGAGTAGGCAGGCAGTGACTAGTGGGGTACCGCAAGGTTCAGTACTAGTGACCCCAGCTATTTACAATATACATTAATGATTTAGACGAAGGAATTGAATGTAATATCTCCAAGTTTGCAGATGACACTAAGCTAGCTGGGTGGCAGTGTGAGCTGTGAGGAGGATGCTAAAAGGCTGCAGGGTGACTTGGACAGGTTAGGTGAGTGGGCAGATGCAGTATAATGTAGATAAATGTGAGGTTATCCACTTTGGTGGCAAAAACAAGAAGGCAGAATATTATCTGAATGGTGACAGATTAGGAAAAGGGGAGGTGCAACGAGACATCAGTCATTGAAAGTTGGCATGCAGGTACAGCAGGTGGTGAAGAAGACAAATGGCATGTTGGCCTTCATAGTGAGAGGATTTGAATATTGCTATTGAGGGAGTGCAGCGAAGGTTCACCAGATTGATTCCCGAGATGGCAGGACTGACATGAAGAAAGACTGGATTGACTTTCTTATATTCACTGGAATTTAGAAGAATGAGAGGGGATCTCATAGAAACACACACAATTCTGACGGGATTGGTCAGGTTAGATGCAGGAAGAATGTTCCCAATGTTGGGGAAGTCCATAACCAGGGGTCACAGGATAAGGAGCAAGCCATTTAGGACCGAGATGAGGAAAAACGTCTTCACTCAGAGAATTGTGAACCTGTGGAATTCTCTACCACAGAAAGTTGTTGATGCCAATTCGTTAGATATATTCAAAAGGGAGTTAGATGTGGCCCTTACGGCTAAAGGGATCAATGGGTATGGAGATAAAGCAGGAATGGGGTACTGAAGTTGCATGATCAGCCATGAACATAGTGAACGGTGGTGCAGACTCGGAGGGCCGAATGGCCTACTCCTGCACCTATTTTCTATGTTTCTGTGTTTTGATGCAGAATTGGCTCAGTGACAGGATGGTGATGGCTGGATGATTTTCAGACTACGAAGTGGTTTGCAGTGGTGTTTACCCAAGGGTCAGTTTTGGGTCTATTACTCTTTTCAATTTTTATAAATGACCTAGACTCTGGTGTAGAGAGCAACATTATAAAGTTTGCAAATGATATGAAAGTTGGCAGTGTAGTAGATGGTGATGAGAATAGTTGTAGACTTCAGGAAGACATAGACAGGATGGTGAAATGGACAGAAGCATCGCAGATGGAGTTCACTGTGGAGAAGTGTGAAGTGATGCACTTTGGGAGGACTAATATGGAAAGACAATATGCTATAAATGTCACTATTTTGAAAAATGCAGATGAACAGAGACCTTGGTGTCCATATACACACATTCTTAAAGGTGGCACGGCAAATTGAAAAGGTGGTTAGAGAGAGAGGTTAGCAGGGATGAGGGGCTTGATTATGAGCAGAGGTTGGAAAAGTCAGGATTGTTCTCCTTGATACAGAGAAGGTTAAGAGGTGACCTAATAGAGATTTTCAAGATGATAGGTTTTGATAGACAGATAGAAAAAAAACTTGCCCTCTGGGGCAATAATCAGAAGTCATAGATTTAAAATCATTGGCAGAAAATTTAGAGGGAATATGAGGAGAATTTTTTTCACTGGAGCCGGGATCTAGAATGCTCTACCTGAAAACTGGTGGAAGCTGATTCCATAAATAATTTTAAAAGGGAGTTGGACAAGTACTTGATGTACCTAAAGGGTTACGGACAAAAATTGGTAAAGGGGGCAGTGGGACTAAGCATGTATGCTCTTTCAAAGAGCCAGCACAGGCATGACTGGCTGAATGACCTCTGTGCTGCAAATAGTAGCAATTTGATTCAATCCACATCAGCACACACTGCAATGTTGTAAGGACATTTTATTTGAGATAGGCTAAGAAAAACAGGAGGTTCTCTTTTTACTGCCACTGAGTTTGAATTTTGCACATCTGGCTAGTCTGTTCTTGGTCCTGTTCCCTTATTGACAGTCAGTAGTTCTTTTAAAAACAAGTAATTTTAAAGTTACTACTCTTAAAAGCATTTTTTCCTACAACCAGCAATTTGACATTTAGCAATAGCTATTAAACTTAAAGCAGACGTCTCAACGTCTTTATCCCTTTTCTGCATATGTTTTGTTTCCTGGTTTTGCGATGAACTTTTGTGCTCGATCAAGCTGATGGGAGTCAGTGTTAGGGATTCAGCACTGTTTCATTTAATTTTCTCATGCACAATATTAAGCACCACTTGCCCGAAAGATGTACTTTTTGCCTTACTCTCAAGGATATTCCTTACTGTTCCTGTCTGAATGTTTTTCCTATTGCCTGTACCAGCCTTCTGTGGTGGTTTCTCAGGTGAGATTGGCTATTACAGGTTGAAGCACTCTGGTCCGGAAACATCTGTAGTTCGGCATTAGTTTGCGGAACTGCCGCTTTGCATGGGTGGTTTCCCGCGCTTCCGCAAAGTGTGTACATGTCCAGCCGGTAGTCCTGGCTCTGTTCTGTGCTATTATTTAGCTCTAATTTACCCCTAAATATGGCTTTAAAGAGACCAGCAAGCAGTGGAAGTGTTGGTAGTGCTGTTAACCAAAATACATCAGGCAAGCCAAGCTGCAAGATTGGTTCAAGAAGATAGCCCAGGAGAGCGATGATCAGCACTCTACAGGTACCGGTAAGCCTAGGCTAGGCGTATGCTTATGTAGGATGTATTGGTACAGTCATATACTGACCTCCCGTAGTTCGGAAAATTCTCTTGTTTCGGCACAGATCAGGTCCCAAGGGTGCCAGACTGCCAAGGTCCAACCTGTACTAACAATTTATTGTAGAAAATTTAGTCTATGCTAACGTTAGTTCTGCATTAGTAAATTGCTTAGGAATGTCAACATTTAATCTTGAGATGCTTTTATTCACCTGGATATCATTAGTCCATCTCGCGATTTAATTTTTTTATTGATGGAACTATTTTGCAACGTTTAGCGAATGCGATTAAATGCTTTTTACAATATGCTTAAATTAGCTATTGCTGTAAAGTAGAATAAAGGCTTTTACTTATAAAATATGTAGTTTGTCATTCTAATTTGCCATGGTGATTGTGCTATGATGCTTCTTAAAAGTAGATTGATAGTCTATCTACAAGTTGGTTAACTTCATAGAAGTAATTGCACTGTGCTGATTGAGTTGTACTGAGCAATTACGAAACGTGTCAATCAATATTTTTAAAAAGCAGAAACATAGGTACACTTGTCAGGCAAAAAGCCACAGAGAAGAAGAAATAACCTAGTGGTACTCTGGTGGATACCAGCACCTTGAGTGAAGCAAGAATGTTACCATTACTAAAGCAAAGTCATCTAGGATTGACTTTCACAGTTCCCTTTCTAGTGTTTTTAATGCTTCCCTTCTCTTGCTTTCTTTTGTACATTTTATTTACATCAGAATTCCAGCAGATTTTGACTGTCATTTTTCCCTTTTAAGGTATTCAAGGTTTCTGCAAGGACCTGTTGGAGGTGGCGGATGTTCTTGAGAAAGCAACGGAGAGCGTACCCAAAGAGGAGATCACGGAACAGAACCCCCACTTGAAGAGTCTCTACGAGGGTCTCACCATGACAGAAGGACAACTTCAGAAAGTGTTTTCCAAGTATGGCCTTGTCAAATTGAATCCCATTGGAGCCAAATTTGATCCCTATGAGCACGAAGCTCTTTTTCACACTCCAGTGGAAGGGAAGGAGCCAGGCTCTGTGGCACTGGTGACCAAAATAGGGTACAAGCTTCATGGACGCACCCTTCGGCCAGCATTAGTTGGTGTTGTCAAAGGAGCAGATTGACAGTGCTCAGGACTGACTAATGCAGTATAGTTCAAGACCGTACAGTTGACGTTCTTTGGCTAATGGATTTTTTGTTTTGGTGTTTATGAAAATCCTGATTTTTACAAAAATTTAAGGGTCTGCAGGTATTTCACTATTAAAAGTGAAAGTGTGCTGACTTCATTAAAATGAGCTTTTTTTTCTGTTGGTCACCAATAAATATTCAGATCTTTTAATAGCCTCCTGTAGAGTTCAAAATGTTGATCTGTGCAGTTTGCATTTGAATCCAGTTCTAGTCTGATTTAGTGATTGTGTAGCTGTCTTTTGGTACAATGTCATTACTCGTTTCCCTGCTAATCCCAACCAGACTTCCTAATATTGTAATAGCTAAATTGATTTTCATGTCACAACAAAGAAAAAAGTCCGTTATTCAAAGTATCCACTTGCATGGTTTTATTGTGCATAAATAATCAATAACTATCCACTTTGTGGGACTGTTTAGTATTTTACACTTAATCTTTAAAATTGTGAATTGTACACTGTACAAATTGAATTGAATTTTAGTTTCAGCTTAACTGTTGGAAAACTAATCAGGTTATGAAATATTCAGTTTAATCTTGTGTTGTATGTTGAGAATTGGTATAGGTGCCATTCTTTTCTGTTGCAATATCACTAGTAGTACAACAACAGGAACATGTTAAATGGAAATATTCCCTGTACATTCTGTTGATTACAAGGAATGAATGTATTAATGTACATTTGTTTCTCAATTGTGGGAACACTAAGAAGCTAACTACTTCAATTGTTAAAGATACCACAATATTAAAAATAAATTTGACCAATTTGAACTAATGGTTTGTATCTATTCTAAATTATGTGGAGAAAACTAGTATTTAATTATTGACTTAAAATAAAACTTTTATTTATATAGCGCCTTTAACATAGTAAAATGTCCCAAGGCGCTTCAGAGTGTTAAGACAACACAAATAAATTTGACATCGAGCCACATTAGAAATTACTGCAGATGGCCAAAAGCTTGGTCAAAGAGGAAGGTTTTAAGGAGAGGTTTAGGGGCCAGTCAGCTGAAGGCACGGCCACCAATGGTTGAACAGTTATAATCAGGGATGCTCAAGAGTTTGAGGAGCCCAGACATCTCCGGGGGGGGGGCGGGCGGTTGGTTGGGACTGAAGGGAATTAGAGATGGGGCGGGGTAAGGTCATGGAGGGATTTGTAAACAAGGATGAGAAATTTGAAATTGAGGCGTTGCTTAACCGGAAGCCAATGTAGATCAGCGAGCACAGAGGTGATAGGGACTTGGTGCGAGTTAGGACACGGGCTGCTGAGTTTTGGATGACCAAGTTTACGTAGGGTAGAATGTGGGAGGCCAGCCAGGAGTGAGTTGGAGTAGCCGAGTCTAGAAGTAACAAAGGCATGGATGAGGGTTTCAGCAGCATCTGAGACAGGGGTGGAGAATGGGTGATGTTACAGGTGGAAATAGGCAGTTTGTTATGCAGCCGGAAGCTCATTTCAGTGTCAAATGACACCTAGGTTGTGAAGAGTTTGGTTCAGCCTCAGACAGATGCTAGGGAGGGGATGAAGTCGGTGGCTAGAGAACGCAGTTTGTGGCGGGAGCCAAAGACAATTGCTTTGGTCTTCCCAATATTTAATTGGAGACAATTTCTGCTCATCCAATACTGGCTCCCTGGTGCAAGGGTCAAGGATGTCTCTGAGCGGCTGCAGAGGGAGGGTGAACAGCCAGTTGTCGTGGTACATGTAGGTACCAACGATATAGGTAAGAAGTGGGAAGAGGTCCTACAAGCTGAATTTAGGGAGCTAGGAGTTAAATTTAAAAAGTAGGACCTCAAAAGGTAGTAATCTCTGGATTGCTACCAGTGTCACGTGCTAGTCAGTTGAGGGAGCAGGATAGTTAGAATAAATACGTGGCTTGAGCAGTGGTGCAGAAAGGAGGGATTCAAATTCCTGGGACATTGGAACCAGTTCTGGGGGAAGTGGGACCTGTACAAAAAGAACGGTCCACACTTGGGCAGGACTGGAACGGATGTCCTGGGAGTAACATTTGCTAATGCAGTTCGGGAGTGTTTAAACTAATATGGCAGGGGGATGGGAACCTGTGCAGTGAGACAGGACAAAGTAATATGGAGTCAGAAACAGATGGTAGGAAGGTAAAAAAAACAATTGTGGAAAGCCGAGTAAACAAAGGCAAGAAACAAAAAGGGCCACACTACATCATAATTCTAAAAGGATGTTAAAAAAACAAGCCTGAAGGTTTTGTGTCAATGCAAGGCGTATCCGTAATAAGGTGGATGAATTAACTGTGTAAATAGATGTTAACGGATATGATGTGATTGGGATTAGAGACGTGGCTCCAGGATGATCAGGGCTGGGAACTCAACATCCAAGGGTATTCAACATTCAGGAAGAATAGAATAAAAGGAAAAGGAGGTGGGGTAGCATTGCTGGTTAGAGGAGATTAATGCAATAGTTAGGAAGGACATTAGCTTGGATGATGTGGGTAGAGCTGCAGAACACCAAAGGGCAAAAAACGTGAGTGGGAGTTGTGTACAGACCTCCAAACAGTAGTAGTGATGTTGGGGAGGGCATCAAACAGGAAATTAGGGGTGCATGCAATAAAAGTGCAGCAGTTATCATGGGTGACTTTAATATGCATATAGATTGGGCTAACCAAACTGGAAGCAATACGGTGGAGGAGGATTTCCTGGAGTGCATAAGGGATGGTTTTCTAGACCAATATGTCGAGAAACCAACTAGTGGGGAGGCTATCTTAAACTGGGTGTTGTGTAATGAGAGAGGATTAATTAGCAATCTTGTTGTGCGAGGCCCTTTGGGGAAGAGTGACCATAATATGGTGGAATTCTACATTAGGATGGAGAATGAAAGTTAATTCAGAGACCATGGTCCAGAACTTAAAGAAGGGTAACTTTGAAGGTATGAGGCGTGAAACGGCTAGGATAGATTGGCGAATGATACTTAAGGGGTTGACAATGGATGGGCAATGGCAGACATTTAGAGACCGCTTGGATGAGCTACAACAATTGTACATTCCTGTCTGGCGTAAAAATAAAAAAGGGAAGGTGGCTCAACCGTGGCTATCAAGGGAAATCAGGGATAGTATTAAAGCCAAGCAAGTGGCATACAAATTGGCCAGAAATAGCAGCGAATCCAGGGACTGGGAGAAATTTAGAACTCGGCAGAGGAGGACAAAAAGGGTTTGATTAGGGCAGAGAAAATAGAGTAAGAGAAGAAGCTTGCAGGGAACATTAAAATGGACTGCAAAAGCTTCTATAGATATGTAGAGAAAAAGGTTAGTAAAGACAAACATAGGTCCCCTGCAGTCAGAATCAGGGGAAGTCATAACGGGGAACAAAGAAAGGGCAGACCAATTGAACAAGTACTTTGGTTCGGTATTCACTGAGGACACGAACAACCTTCCGGATATAAAGGGTCAGAGGGTCTAGTAAGAAGGAGGAACTGAGGGAAATCCTTATTAGTCGGGAAATTGATGGGATTGAAGGCCGATAAATCCCCAGGGCCTGATGGTCTGCATCCCAGAGTACTTAAGGAAGTGGCCTTGGAAATAGCGGATGCATTGGCAATCATTTTCCAACATTCCATAGACTTTGGATCAGTTTCAATGGAGTGGAGGGTAGCCAATGTAACCCCACTTTTTAAAAAAGGAGGGAGAGAGAAAACGGAATTATAGACCGGTCAGCTCAGAAGTGGGTAAAATGATGGAATCAATTATTAAGGATGTCATAGCAGCGCATTTGGAAAGAGGTGACATGATAGGTCCAAGTCAGCATGGATTTGTGAAAGGGAAATCATGCTTGACAAATCTTCTGGAATTTTTTGAGGATATTTCCAGTAAAGTGGACAAGGGAGAACCAGTTGATGTGGTATATTTGGACTTTCAGAAGGCTTTCGACAAGGTCCCACACAAGAGATTAATGTGCAAAGTTAAAGCACATGGGATTGGGGGTAGTGTGCTGACGTGGATTGAGATCTGGTTGGCAGAGAGGGAGTAAATGGGTACTTTTCAGAATGGCAGGCAGTGACTAGTGGGGTACCGCAAGGTTCTGTGCTGGGGCCCCAGCTGTTTACACTGTACATTAATGATTTAGACGAGGGGATTAAATGTAGTATCTCCAAATTTGCGGATGACACTAAGTTGGGTGGCAGTGTGAGCTGCGAGGAGGATGCTATGAGGCTGCAGAGCGACTTGAATAGGTTAGGTGAGTGGGCAAATGCATGGCAGATGAAGTATAATGTGGATAAATATGAGGTTATCCACTTTGGTGGTAAAAACAGAGAGACAGATTAGGAAAAGGGGAGGTGCAACGAGACCTGGGTGTCGTGGTACATCAGTCATTGAAAGTTGGCATGCAGGTACAGCAGGTGGTGAAGGCAATTGGCATGTTGGCCTTCATAGCAAGGGGATTTGAGTACAGGGGCAGGGAGGTGTTACTACAGTTGTACAGGGCCTTGGTGAGGCCACACCTGGAGTATTGTGTACAGTTTTGGTCTCCTAACCTGAGGAAGGACATTTTTGCTATTGAGGGAGTGCAGCGAAGATTCACCAGACTGATTCCCGGGATGGCGGGACTGACCTATCAAGAAAGACTGGATCAACTGGGCTTGTATTCACTGGAGTTCAGAAGAATGAGAGGGGATCTCATAAAAACATTTAAAATTCTGACAGATTTCGACAGGTTAAATGCAGGAAGAATGTTCCCAATGTTGGGGAAGTCCAGAACCAGGGGTCAGTCTAAGGATACGGTGTAAGCCATTTAGGACCGAGATGAGGAGAATCTTCTTCACCCAGTGAGTGGTGAACCTGTGGAATTCTCTACCACAGAATGTTGTAGAGGCCAATTCAAAAAAGGAGTTAGATGTAGTCCTTACTACAAGGGGGATCAAGGGGTATGGCGAGAAAGCAGAAATGGGGTACTGAAGTTGCATGATCAGCCATGATGATATTGAATGGCGGTGCAAGCTCGAAGGGCCGAATGGCCTACTCCTGCACCTATTTTCTATGTTTCTATGGATGTCAGACAAGCAAACTTGTAAGTTGCAATAAAAAGACACATACTACAGATACTGGAATCAAAAAATTCAGAAAATGTTGGAATCTGAGCAGACCAGTCAGCATCTGTGAAGAGAACAGACATAGAAACATAGAAAATAGGTGCAGGAATAGGCCATTCGGCCCTCCGATCCTGCACCACCATTCAATATGATCATGGCTGATCATGCAACTTCAGTACCCCATTTCCTGCTTTATCTCCATACCCCTTGATCCCTTCAGTTGTAAGGGCCACATCTAACTCCCTTTTGAATATATCTAACGAATTGGCCTCAACAACTTTCTGGTAAGAGATTCACAATTCTCTGAAGTTTCTCCTCATCTCGGTTTTAAATGGCTTACCCCTTAGCCTTGGACCGTGACCCCTGGTTCTAGATATTCCCCAATATCGGTAATGTTCTTCCTGCATCTAACCTGTCCAATCCTGTCAGAATTGTATGTGTTTCTATGAGATCCCCTCAATCATCTAAATTCTAGTGAATATTAGCCTCGTCGATCCAGTCTTTCTTCATGTCAGTCCTGCCATCCCAGGAATCAGTCTGGTGAACCTTTGCTGCACTCCCTCAATAGCAAGAATGTCCTTCCTCAGATTAGGAGACCAAAACTGTACACAATATTCAAGGTGTGGCCTCACCAAGGCCCTGTACATTTGCATAAGAGCATAAAAAATAGGAGCAGGAGTCTGCCATACGGCCCCTGGAGTCTGCTCCGCCATTTAATACGATCATGGCTGATCCGATCATGGACTCGGGTCCACTTCCCTGCCCACTCCCCATAACCCCTTATTTCCTTAGCATTTAAGAAACTGTCTATTTCTGTCTTAAATTTATTCAATTTCCCGGCTTCCACAGATTTACAGCCCTCAGAAGAAATTTCTCCCCGTCTCAGATTTAAATGGGTGACCCCCTTATTTTAAGATTATGCCCTCTAGTTCTAGTCGTCTCTATCGGAATGTTTTGATAATATCCCCTCTCATTCTTCTGCATTCCAATGAGTAGAGACCCAACCTACTCAACCTTTCCTCATAAGTCAACCCCCTCATCTCCAGAATCAACCTCGTGAACCTTCTCTGAACTGCCTCCAAAGCAAGTATATCTTTTGTAAATATGGAAACAAAACTGCATCAGTATTCCAGGTGTGGCCTCACCAATACTCTGCATAACTGTAGCAAGACTTTCCTGCTTTTATACTCTATCCCCTTTGCAATAAAGGCCAAGATTACCATTGGCCTCTCTGATCACTTGTCCCTTCGTACTAACCTTTTGTGTTTCATGCACAAGTACTTCCAGGTCCTGCTGTACTGCAGCACTTTGCAATCTTTCTCCATTTAAATAATAACTTGCTCTTTGATTTTTTTTCTGCCAAAGTGCATGATCTCACACTTACCAACATTATACTCCATCTGCCAAATTTTTGCCCACTCACTTAACCTGTGTGTCCTTTTGCAGATTTTGTGTCCTCCTCACACATTGCTAACAATACAAAGATGGGAAGAAAAGCAAACTTGGCTACGTTACACTCTGTCCCTTCTTCCAAGTCGTTAATATAGATTGTAAATAGTTGGGGTCTACATCTGAAAGATTTACTTATCATCTTTCCACATATGATGACTGACCTGCTGTGTTCCCTGAACTTGTAAGTTGCATCCACCTCGATCTGCATATTAGTTCTCTCGCTGCACCATAACATGTTGCAAGATTGGAGAACTGAGAGATCGGACATACAAAGTGCTGATTCAAACATCACTACTTACATTTCCATTAAACAAACAGGAAATGTGGAAACACTCAGCAGGTTAGGCAGCATCTGTGAATGGAGTAATGTAGGCTTAACATTTCAGGTCAATGACCTTTTGCCAGTATTTCAGATTGACAGTATCTGTCATATTTTGCTTTAAACCATTTAGTACAACTTGTCCTGTAAGTAGTGTGTTCACTTTTTAAAAACAGTCGTGTAATTTTAAGGGAATAGTAATTATTTGCCTGAGGTACTTGCAGCAATGAAGGCATGAATATCATTATATTGATTATTAAATTTGTATTACTAATTATGCATGAGGTTTTTTTTTTTTACATATGACAAATTTAAGCAGATGGAATAGACTGGCAGATAACCTGCCTTATTCCTTTCTCCCTGCAGCAAGTCCAAAAAAGCTGGGTAGGTAAAGAAAAATAGGTGGTCTTTATTTTTAAAAAACCATAACTGCATGAAAACTACATTCATTATGAATTTGTAACAATGTATGCGGAAAATTATTGAAAAATGCGCTGAATGTGTTCTGCATCTAACTGAATTAGTTTAAAAGGGTCTGCTATCAGTTGAATGATAGTACAATTAATTTTTTTTGATGAGTCAGTGTGATCAGTGAAGTACTGCACTGTACAAAACAAAGGTCCAGCTTTGACCAGCAGTCTCTACTGAGGCCGTGAAAGTTAACAGTAGGGGTGCTATAATTGATCTCAGCATTCCTGAGGGGCAAAAAGAACCATGCTTCCAATCTGGAAAGTACTTTGGGCCAATTTTAACTACTGGCATGAGTCTTGAGGCCCGGGCCTCATTTACATTCCACCAGTAAGCTACAGTGCCCTGCTGCAGCTCGCTGGTCCTGGGATGGCAAGAAATCAACCTGTTCTCATAATGAGCCGGCTGACAGTTGTGGGGAGGCGGTGTGTGTTTGTGGGCCCAACAGGAGCAATCCTATTTCTCCCAGCCCCACCAAAAAAAAAAGTCAATTTGTGAGCGACCTCCTGTAGTAGTAGGGCCATGATTTGCATATTACAAGTAGCCCATTGCCTGAAACAGGTAGCTATTTCTGCCCTCCCGGGGTGGAACCCTGCCCAAGATGGTGGAGCCCTGAGCAACAGTATAAATGGGTGGTGGGAGTTAAAATTGGCCCTCGTATGGATGTGATTGGGCTAAACTGATATTCCCCCAATGCCCAATAGTCTCCATTCACTGTCTATACTCACCCATGGATAGTGGCCATTTGGTTGAGATAACAGGACTGCCAACACTCATAGAACTGTACCCCATCATGATTTATTATCTTCAGGAGAAGGGGAAAAAAAATTCACCTTGGAGGAATATGGATCTAGATTTTCTTGTGAAGCACCATCTGTCTTGGGAGGTAAAATGGAGTCATGCCTACTGTCACTGGTTCAATATAGCACCAAAATTTTCCTAAAACACAGTCCCTTTTAATGCCCACTGCTATATTTACTTGTTCCAAGTGTATGTTGTTGTGAGGCATCGCAGGTGTTTGTGCCCGAGATGCAAATACCCACTCAATGGAGTTTACAGACCAAGATGATCTTTTGTGAATGCCAATGCCTCAAAGGGCTTGGCTTCCCCTTCCCTGGAGAGATTTGTTTACTGCTGATAAAGTCTAGTTGTACCAGGGAAACAGCATGTACAGTCTGTACTTTGTCAAGCTCACCCTTATAACTGAATTTCTTTAGAATTGAATACATCCAAGCAGCATCTGGTGACTAATGAAGCTATAGTAATGAGACAGCAACTCACCACTGCATCAAGGAGGTTACTGATAGTCGTTTCAAGAGAGCTGCCCAATTCATATTCTTTCCATTGGACCAGAGAAAGTGTTGTCCGGTTCTATAGAATTAGCAGGATTTCTGCAAATGTAAGAAGCAATTGATGGAACACATGTGCCACTCAAAGCCCCATATTTGTTGCATATTAACCAATAAATCTTTCCTGTTCAATTTGGAGAGGAAAGGTTTTTATTTGATTTAAGGTGACAATTACCTAATCCTACATGTGAATACCCAGGAAGCTGTCATGACACTTTAATCATTTGACAATCTATCATTCCTCAGCCAAGTATGGCGATCAGGACTAATGTCAGTCAGGTTTCCACAAATTGAGGGGAACAACAGATTATAGCAAGACCCATGACATGATGTTGGAGGGGCCTTGAGGAAGCAGGTTTAATGCCACAATATCTGCAACCACTCCTTGCAGTGAACTAGAGCAGGTCACAGGCTCAGCAGTCACTGGTCAGTATCACTTTAGTGAGAATAGTGCCAACCAGTTCTTGGAGGAAAGTGTTATGTTCAGGCTGACCCTTAAGGCATTTATTGAAGCAGTGGCAGTTGCTGCTCTGGAAACCACCAATGTCCTTACTCTCTCCTCCTGACTTTTTTTGCAACAGAAATCTCCTGGGCTGCCACTCCCTCCAGGATGTTTTGCAAGTCAGGAGAAACTTCTGATTCTGACATTACTTCAGACTCATCCCAGTTGTCCATCATCTCAATCATATAAGAACACCATAAGAAATAGGAGGCGGCCATACGGCTTCTCGAGCCTGCTCCGATCCGCTCATGGTTGATCCGATCATGGACTCGGGTCCACTTCCCTGCCTGCTCTCCATAACCCCTTATCGTTTAAGAAATTGTTTATTTCTGTCTTAAATTTATTCAATGTCCCAGCTTCCAGCTTCTGAGGTAGCGAATTCCACAGATCCACAACCCTCAAAGAAACTTCTCATCTCAGTTTTAAATGGGTGGCCCCTTATTCTAAGATTAGGCTCTCCAGTTCTAGTCTCCCCTATCTCTGGAAACATCCTCTCTGCATCCACCTTGTCAAGCCCCCTCAATCTCATATGTTTTAATAAGATCACCTCTCATTCTTCTGAATTCCAATGAATAGAGGCCCAACCTACTCAACCTTTCCTCATAAGTCAACCCCCTCATCTCTGGAATCAACCTTCTGAACCGCCTCCAAAGCAAGTATATCCTTTCGGAACTGGAAACCAAAACTACACGCAGTATTCTAGGTGTGGCCTCACCAATACCCTGTACAACTGTAGCAAGACTTCCCTGCTTTTATACTCCATCCCCTTTGCAATAAAGGCCAAGATTCCATTGGCCTTCCTCATCACTTGCTGTACCTACATACTAATCTTTTGTGTTTCATGCACAAGTACCCCCAGGTCCCGTTGTACTGCAGCACTTTGCAATCTTTCTCCATTTAAATAAAACTTTCTCGTTGATTTTTTCTGCCAAAGTGCATGATGACCTAACACTTTCCAACATTATACTCCATCTGCCAAATTTTTGCCCACTCACTTAGCTTGTCCATGTCCTTTTGCAGATTGTGTGTGTCCTCCTCACACATTACTTTTCCTCCCATCTTTGTATCGTCTGCAAACTTGGCTATATTATACTCAGTCCCTTCCTCCAAGTCGTCAATATAGATTATAAATAGTTGGGGTCCCAGCACTGATCCCTGCGGCACCCCACTGCATGGAAACTGTCTTCACCTCCACGTGAGGTCAATGCTTCTTAAACATAGTATTTTTGAATACTGGGCTATTGAGATATGGATCCCAATGCTCCCGCAGCCGAGGGTGGTCGTTTCACAAACCTCTGTGAAGGAAGAGCATTTTCCCTCTTTTACACTTCTTGCTCCTATTTTCACTCGTGTTCAGTGCTTCACAGTGAAAAATCTTTTGACTCACTTCTTCCTCCCGAATGGGTGTCTCAACTGGTGTTGGAATGATATGCCATAAAAAAGTTGATCATCAAGGGGGTCTGGAAGTGCCAGCAAATTCAGATCTGGAAGAACCTCTTCCTACATGGTACCCCCTATAATGCGCCTCCAGTGCGCCAGTGCAGCCTTCGGCCTGAGGAAAAGAGGGTTTGAAGACAAGGCCCTCAAAACTGCCAGCAAGCTCATGGTCTACAGGGCTGTAGTAATACCTGCCCTCCTTTATGGCTCAGAGACATGGACCATGTACAGTAGACACCTCAAGTCGCTTGAGAAATATCATCAATGTCTCCGCAAGATCCTACAAACCCCCTGGGAGGATAGACACATCAGTGTCCTTGTCCAGGCTAACATCCACAGCATTGAAGCACTGACCACACTCGATCAGCTCCGCTGTGCAGGCCACATAGTTCACATGCCAGACGAGACTCCCAAAGCAAGTGCTCTACGCGGAGCTCCTTCACAGCAAACGAGCCAAAGGTGGCCAGCGGAATCGTTACAAGGGCACCCTCAAAACCTCCCTGATAAAGTGAGACATCCCCACTGACACCTGGGAGTCCCTGGCCAAAGACCACCCTAAGTGGAGAAAGTGTATCAGGGAGGGCGCTGAGCACCTCGAGTCTCAACACCGAGAGCGTGCAGAAATCAAGCGCAGGCAGCGGAAAGAGCGTGCGGCAAACCTGTCCCACCCACCCCTCAACAACTATCTGTCCCACCTGTAATAGAGTCTGTGGCTCTCATATTGGATTGTTCAGCCACCAAAGAACTCACTCCAGGAGTGGAAGCAAGTCTTCCTCAATTCCGAGGGACTGCTTATGATGATGATGATAACGTGAAATAAAGAGCTTGTTTAGCTGTGCCCACATTGATATTGCCCCTGAAGGAAATTTTGGTTGGGCGTTAAGCCATTGAAAAACTGAGAAAGCTGACATTATCTAGGATGAGTATTTACCAAACATCTCGTCACCTCAGTATCAACCTCACCATCTCCTACAGCCTCTCCTGTCTGCGGCTTACGAATTTCAGTGCCACCTGCTCATGCGGACTCAGGAGTTTTAGCAATGGTGCTCCTCTCTCCAGTGCATTTCTTTGGCACTGATTATGGACTAGTTTTTCCTTTGGAAGGACAGAAAACAATGTTCAAGGCCTGAGAGTAGTATGGACACTTCCCCATCTGAGCACACACATCCATGATGATGAGAGGTGGAGGTGTATTTTCCCTTCAAATGAAGACAAGCAGAACCTCTTGTGCCAGGCAATGTAGGGTGCCAGAGCGGTTTTGACTAAAGATGTGCTTGATGTTTTCAAAAGGTTCCCATTTGCATAAATAAGTTTTTCTGACACCCCATGGATTGAGCGAGTGTGAAAGGCAAGGCGAGTGAAGGCTGTATGAGTGGTAAAGGATGTGGGTTGGCAATAGTTCCTTGAATTACCTTGGCTCCCCACATGAGGTCATGGGACCTCTTCATGCAATGGCAGTGCTTGTAGAAGTTGCCATCTTCCTCCATATAATCTGACCATCTCTTTATAGGACTTCCTGTACTCCATGCCCAAGAGTCTATCCCTTCTGATTCTGACTTCAGCCAACAACACTTCCACAGATGCATCTGAAAATACGGGAGCTTTTCCTGCTACTGACCTTCCCAAGATTAGAGCTGTTTGGGATATCTAGCACTCTACTGTTGGAAAAAAAATGAACGGCCTCCTTTAACTAGTTGTAGCTTTGCGGCAGTACTCTTTCCCTTCATGCCAGCAGCAGTGACTGTTAGGAGCGGTATTACCACTCCAAACTAGCCATACATAGCAAATCAGGGCACAGAGAATAAGACATCCTTGCTCCTGTACTCAAATCCTCTTGCAATGAAGGCCAACATACCATTTGCCTTCCTAACTGCTTGCTGCACCTGCAAGTTTGCCTTCAATGACTAATGTCCAAGGACACCCAGATCCTTCTGTACATCGACACTTCCCAAGCCATCACCATTTAAATAATACTTTGCCCTTATGTTTTTCCTACCAAGTGGAAACTTCACATTTATCCACATTATACTGCATCTGCCATGTATTTGCCCACTCACTCAACCTATCTAAATCACCTTGCAGTGTCTTTGCATCCTCCTCACAACCCCACCTAGTTTTGTGTTGTCAGCAAACTTGGAAATATTACATTTGGTTCCCTCATCCAAATCATTTATCTATATTGTGACTAGCTGGGTCCCAAGCATTGATCCCTGTGGTACCCCATTACTCACTGCCTGCCACCCCAAAAAGGACCCTAATGAAGTTTGTATGAAAAGGTGTGATATTTAATCTATTTCTGGATCAATAAGAAACCATCCATTCAGCTGCCTCTGCCGCTTTCCTCGCTTCCCCCAGCCGAAGCAAAACTTCCAAGGTTTCCCCCATACCTGAACTCGCATCTTTCTCTAGTTTCTCAAATATCTCTCCTCATGCCCTCTCCAAGCTCATCATGTCCATGAGACCCACCTCCTGCTCCCTCGACCTTATTCCCACCAAACTGTTGACCACCCAACTTTCCTTCCAGGCCCCCATGTTAGCTGACATTGTTAACCATTTCCTCTCCTCAGGTACTGTCTCCTCCCCTTCAAATCTGCCATCACCACCCCCCCCTCAAAAAATTCACCCTTGACCCCTCTCCTTGCAAACTGCCACCCTACCTCTAACCTCAGTTTACTCCCCAAAGTCTTTGAACATGCTGTCACCTCCCAAATCCATGCTCATCTTTCCTGTAACTCCATGCTTGAACCCCTCCCATCAGGTTTGGGTTCCTGCCGCAAACGGTCCTAATCAAAGTCAAAAATTACATCCCAAGACTATAATCGTGGTAAACTATCCCTCCTCATAATTCTCAACCCGTCTGTAGCCTTTGACACTGTTGACCCCCACCATCCTCCTCCAATGCCTCTCCTCTGTTGTTCAGCTGGGTGGGACTGCACTTGCCTGGTTCTGTTATTTATCTAATTGTAGCTAGAGAATCACCTGCAGTGGCTTCTCTTCCTGCTTATGCACCATTACCTCTGTAGCCCCCGCTCCCCGCCCCCCAGGGATCTATCCTTGGCCTTCTATATCATCTACATGCTACCCCTTGGTGACAACATCCGAACACCTCAAGTTCAACACGTACACTGATAACGCCCAGCTCTATCGACCTCATCATCACCTCTCTCAACCTCTCCACTGTCTTGGATTTGTTACACTACTTGTCTGATACCAATTACTGGATGAGCAGAAATTTCCTCCAACTAAATATTTGGAAGGCCAAAGCCATTGTCTTAGATTCCTAGAACAAACTCCATTCCCTAGTCACTGACTCCATCCCTCTCCCTTGCCATCTTATTTGACTGAGCTGAGTTTCCGACCACATAATCCTCTCCATCAACAAGACTGCCTACTTCTACCTCCATAACATCACCCTCCTCCACTCATCTGCTGCTGAAACCCTCATTCATGCCGGATACCTCTAGAGTGTCAGCCATGGCTCAGTTAGTAACACATTCGCCTGAATCAGAAGGTTGTGGGTTCAAGTCTCAGTCCAGAGGCTTGAGCACAAAAATCTAAGCTGACACTAAAGTGCTGTACTGAGGGAGTGCTGCACTGTTGTCAGTGTCGTCTTTCAAATGAGATGTTAAGCCGAGACCCCGTCTGCCGTCTCAGGTGGACGTAAAAGATCCGATGGCACTATTTCGAAGTACAGGGGAGTTTCCCCGGTGTTCTGGCCAATATTTATCCCTCAATCATCACCATTAAAACAGATTATCTTGTCATTATCAAAATGCTGTTTGTGGGAGCTTGCTATGCGCAAATTGGCTGTCGTGTTTCCTACATTACAACGGTGACTACACTTTAAAAAGTACTTCATTGGTTTTAAAGCGCTTTGGGACATTGGGTGGTCGTGAAAGGCACTCTATAAATGCAAGTCTTTCTTTAGACTCAACTATTCCAATTCTTTCCTGGCCTGCCTCCCACACTAGCCCCTATGTAAACTTGAGCTTGTCGAAAACACTGCTGCTCGTATTCTAACTCACACCAAACCCCATTCATCCATCACCCCTGTGCTTGCTGACCTATATTGGCTCCCGGCCCAGCAACATCTCGATTTTTAAATTCTCATCCTTGTAGAATCAGTCTGGGTGGAGCTACGGAGCACCAAGGGGCAGAAAACATTGGTGGAAGTTGTCTATAGGCCTCCAAACAGTAGTGATAGTGTAGGGGATAGCATTAAACAGGAAATTAGAGATGCATGTAGCAAGGGTACTACAGTAAGACTTTAATCTACATATAGACTGGCCAAATCAAATTACTAATAATACTGTGGAAGATGAATTCCTGGAGTGTGTACGAGATAGTTTTGTAGACCAGTATGTTGAGTAGCCTACTAGGGAACAGGCTATCCTAGATTGGGTATTGTTTAATGAGAAGGGGTTAATTAACAGTCTGGTTGTGCGGGTCCTTTAGGGAAGACCATAATATGATTGAATTCTTTATTAAGATGGAAAGTGAAGTAATCCAATCCGAAACTAGCGTCCTAAATCTAAACAAAGGAAACTACGAAGGTATGAGGAATGAATTGGCTACGATAGATTAGGAAGATTCATTAAAAGGCATGACGATGGATAGGCAATGGCTAATATTTAAGGAACGAATGCATGAATTGCAACAGTTATACATTCATTTCTGGCATAAAAACACAAAAAGGAAAAGTGGTCCAACCATGGCTAACAAAAGAAATTAAAGATAGTATTAGATCCAAAGAGGAGTTATACAAAGTTGCCAGAAAAAGTACCAAGCCTGAGGATTGGGAGCAGTTCAGAATTCAGCAAAAAAGGACCAAGCAATTGATTAAGAGGGGAAAAATAGAGTATGAGCGTAAACTTGCAAGGAACATAAAAACCGACTGCAAAAGTTTCTACAAGTACGTAAAAAGAAAAAGCTTAGTGAAGACAAATGTAGGTCCTTTACAGACAAATGGGAGAATTTGTAATGGGAAACAAACAATTAAATACTTTGGTTCTGTCTTCACGGAAGAGGGCACAAATAACTTCCCAGAAATGCTAGGGAACCAAGGGTCGAGTAAGCAAGAGGAATTAAAGGAAATTATTATTAGTAAGAAAATAGTGCTGGAGAAACTAATGGAACTGAAGGCAGATGAATCCCCAGGGCCTGATGATCTGCATCCCAGAGTACTAAAAGAGGTAGCCATGGAAATAGTAGATGCATTGGTTGTCACCTTCCAAAATTCTATAGATTATGGAACAGTTCCTGCAGATTGGAGGGTGGCAAATGTAACCCCACTATCTAGAAAAGGAGGGAGAAAAAACAGGGAACTACAAAGTGGTTAGCCTAACATCAGTAGTAGGGAAAATGCTGGAGTCTATTATAAAGGATGTGATCACTGCACACTTAAATATCAACAGGATTAAACAAAGTCAACATAGATTTATGAAAGGAAAATCATGTTTGACAAACCTACTGGAGTTTTTTTTTGAGGATGTAACTGATAAAATAGATATGGGAGAACCAGTGGATGTAGTGTATTTGGATTTTCAGAAGGCCTTTGATAAAGTCCCACATAAGGGGCCCAAGTTTCGGGCCGCGCCTAGAACGGCACAGTCCCAACCTGGACGCCCATTTTTCGCGCCACGAAGTGCACCTAAAAAAACCTTCCAGATTCTCCGGCTCCCTGCTGATCCTCTTGAGCCGGGCGTGGCACAGTACGAGCTGTAGGGGGCGGAGCTAGGTCCCTGCGCTGAAAACAGTGCCAGGACCTCTGCACATGCACGCTACAGTGCAGTAGCTCCAGGCGCTCAAAACTGTGTGGGAGGGGCCCCGAAGCACGCAGTCCCTAGCCCTGGCTGAATGGCCTCACTGGGGCTGCGTGCATACGGCTGCCTCCCACGCCCAGCTCCTGCCTCCTCCCAACCCAACTTGACTCCCGCTCCCCCCCCGCCACCCCGACTGGACCCGACCCGCGCTTCCCCCCCCCCCCCTCTCCGACCCCACCTGATCTCCCTCCCTCCGACACGAAGCGACCCGCGCTCCCTCCCTCTTCCCCCCCCCCACCCGAACCAAACCGACCTCCATCCTCCCTCCCCCCCCCCGGACTGGACCCGTGCTCCCCCCGACCCGATCCAACGCCACCTACCTGTAAATCTGGTGCTGGGGCCTGGCCCTGCCCGAAGTCTTGGGCCTCTTCTTCTCCTCCCCCCCCCCCCTTTCTCCTTTCCCTCTCGCTGTCAGAAACAGACACTGACAGACAGACAGATAGAGACACTGACAGAGACACACTAGGGGGGGGCATCCCAGCACACTGTTGGAGGGGTCCCGGTGCTGCAGTCAGTAAGTAGAAAATGTTTTATTTATTAATTTTTTTTGATTGATTTATTGATGTTATCATTTATCATTGATGATGGCTCTTATTTGTAAAACTGAAGTGTTTAATGTTTGTAAACTTCCCTTTAAACCTCCCCGCCATTCCCTACACCTGATTTGTAACCTACGCCTGATTTTTTAAAGTGTAGACAAGGTTTTTTCGAGCATACAAAAATCTTCACTTACTCCATTCTAAGTTAGTTCGGAGTAAGTTTTCACTGCCGAAACTTTGAAAACAGGCGTAAGTGGCCGGACACGCCCCCTTTTGAAAAAAAAATTCTGTTCCAAAGTGAAACTGTTCTAACTGACTAGAACTGGAGCAAACTAAATGCCGAGAATTTGAATTTCTAAGATACTCCGTTCTACACCAGTTGCTCCAAAAAATCAGGAGCAACTGAGGCCGAAACTTGGGCCCAAGAGGTTAGTGTGTAAAATTAAAGCACATAGGATTGGGGGTGATATATTGGCATGGATTGAAAATTGGTTAACTGATAGGCAACAGTAATAATAAACAGGTGTTTTTCGTGTGTGTGTGTGTGTGTGTTGATGACACAAAACTAGGTGGGATTGAGAGTTATGCAAAGACGCTACAAAGCCATTTAGATAGGTTGAGTGAGTGGGCAAGCACATGGCAGATGCAGTATAACATGGATAAATGTGAAGTTATCCACTTTGATAGTTAAAACATAAGGACAAAGTATTATTTAAATAGTGATGGCTTGGGAAGTGTCGATGTACAAAGGGACCTGGGTGTCCTTGTACACCAGTCATTGAAAGCAAACTGCAGCAAGCAGTTAGGAAGGCAAATGGTATGTTGGCCTTCATTGCAAGAGGATTTGAGCACAGGAGCAAGTATGTCTTACTACAGTTATATAGGGCCTTGGTGAGACCGCACCTGGAGTAGTGTGCGCAGTTTTGGTCTCCTTACCCAAGAAAGGAAAGGCCATAGAGGGAGTGCAGCGAAGGTTCACCAGACTGATTCTTGGGATGGTAGGACTGTCTTATGAGGAGAGATTGGGTCGACTCGGCCTGTATTCACTAGAGTTTAGAAGAATATGAGGGGATCTCATTGAAACGTATAAAATTCTGACTGGGTTGGATAGACTGGATGCGGGGAGGATATTTCCCTTGGCTGGGAAGTCTAGAGCAAGGGTCACAGTCTCAGGATACGGGGTAGGAAACTTAGGACCGAGATGAGGAGAAATGTTTTCACTCAGGGTGGTGAACCTGTGGAATTCTCTACCACAGAAGGCTGTGGAGGCCAAGTCACTGAATATATTTAAGAGGGAGATAGATTTCTAGAAACAAAAGACATCAAGGGGTATGAGGAAAAAGCAGGAATATGGTGTGAAGGTAAAGGATCAGCCATGATCATATTGAATGGTGCAGACTGGAAGGGCCAAATGGCCTACAACTGCTCCTATTTTCTATGTTTCTATGTTTCCATAGCCTGGTCCCCTCCCTGTGCAGCTGATGGCATGGCTGCCAGTGGTGTAGAGATGAAATTGGGGCATGCAGAAGAGGCCTGAATTGGAGAAACAGAGATCGGAGTTGTAGGACTGGTGGGGGTTACAGAAATAGCGAGGCTCAACTTGGGCTCAAATAGGACACCATAGAAACATAGAAAATAGGTGTAGGCCATTCGGCCCTTAACGCCTGCACCACCATTCAATATGATCATGGCTGATCATGCAACTTCAGTACCCCATTCCTGCTTTCTCTCCAAACCACTTGATCCCTTTAACCGTAAAGGCCACAACTAACTCCCTTTTGAATATATCTAACAAACTGGCCTCAACAAATTCCACAGGTTCACAATTCTGAGCGAAGAAGTTTGTCCTCATCTCGGTCCTAAATGGCTTACCCTTTATCTCAGACTGCGACCCCTGGTTCTGGATTTCCCCAACATCGGGAACATTCTTCCTGCATCTAACCTGCCCAATCCCATCAGAATTTTATATGTTTCTATGAGACCCCCTCATATTCTTCTGAACTCCAGTGAATACAAGCCCAGTTGATCCAGTCTTTCTTGATAGGTCAGTCCCGCCATCCCGGGAATCAGTCTGGTGAACCTTCGCTGCACTCCCTCAATAGCAAGAATGTCCCTCAAGTTAGGAGACCAAAACTGTACACAATAGTCCAGGTGGGGCCTCACCAAGGCCCTGTACAACTGTAGTAACACCTCCCTGCCCCTGTACTCAAATCCCCTCGCTATGAAGGCCAACATGCCATTTGCCTTCACCACCTGCTGTACCTGCATGCCAACTTTCAATGATTGATGTACCATGACACCCAGGTCTCGTTGAACCTCCCCGTTTCCTAATCTGTCATCATTCAGATAAAATTCTGCCTTCCTGTTTTTGCCACCAAAGTGGATAACCTCACTTATCTACATTATACTGCATCGGCCATGCATTTGCCCACTCACTTAACCTGTCCAAGTCACCCTGCAGCCTCTTAGCATCCTCCTCACAGCTCACATTGCCACCCAGCTTAGTGTCATCTGCAAACTTGGAGCTATTACATTCAATTCCTTTGTCTAAATCATTAATGTATTGCGAATGGTCTGGTTCAGCCTCGTAGTGGCCAGGATGGAGTCAATGGATAGGGAATGGAGTTTGTGGCAGGGACCAAAGACAATGGCTTTGGCTTTTTCACTATCTAGTTGGAAGAATTTTCTGCTCATCCAATCCTAATCAAGACCCAATACATGATCTGCAGACTCTACTTTGGATGAGACATTAAACCAACCTCCCTCCCTGCCTGTTCCAGTTGTTTAAGTGAATGTTAAAAGATTTTTTATATAAAAAAAGAGCAGGAAGTTCTTGTGTCTCAGCCACTGGTTCTCATTCAACCAACACCATCAGAAATAAAGTAATTCATCTCATTGATGATTGTGGGAACATGCGGTGTACAAAATGGCTACCACATTTGTCTACATAACAAGTCTCTGCATTTCAAAATGCTTCACATGCATTGAATTTCTTTGAGGTATGTGATAGATATAAGGTATTACATAAAGATAAGTCTTGTATTTGATCCTTACAGGATATTAGAGCGGATTCCACAATCCCTGTGGGAAGCTGTGTTTAGAGGGCATGCATCATGGGTAAAATTAATGGATGTAAATCACAGGCTGCATCCCCTTGATGGTGCCTTGGTGGCCTGAGAGACAGTTGAGGCCTTCCACGACCTTTGGCCACCACAGGGGCTGGAGTGAATAGTCGATACAGATAATAGAATTACTAATTTTAAGTTTGTTTATGATTTGGGTTTCTATTAATTGTGCCTCTCTAAAAAGGGGGTGACTGTTAAGAGATTTTTGGGTTGATGACACTGGGGCAACCCAGTTGTCTCCTTAGGAGTTTTAATTAATAATAACCTTTATTTTATTTATTTATATTTATAATTAAAAGAGACATCCCTATTGGTTCCTTGATAGGAGAGCAGGATAAGCTCCTATCATATACTACTCAGGCAGTGTAACAATCTACAGCAGAACAGCAGGATATCTTGAACAACTTTTATTTTTCTAAAGGCAAGGTTCTTCTGTATAAAACTAACAAATTACAGACACACATTTATACATATATGATGGGCAATAATTGCTCTTTAGCGACAAACTATTTGTCTTACCAGAATTTAATTATCCACTTTTCCTGCTCGGGGAGGGAAGAAAATCCAACAATTCAACTATCGTTAAAAAACAGAAGTTTAATTATCATCGAACTGATTAGATTTCACCTTTTAATCAATTGTCAGCTCTCCTGCATGTGCTAAGTCTGGTTAGGAATGGTTCAAGATGCTGGCAGTTCTCCATTAGTTTACCCTAATACTCATATCCTGTGAGAGCCTGGAAAGTCTGAGTTCCATAAATTAAATTCACTCTTGGGATGTGAGCATCACTGACAAGACTGGCATTTATCACCCATCCCCGAGGCCAACTATAGCATTGCAGCTAAATCAGTTAACTCAGCAGACACCGGGAATCACACGTGGGACTTTCTATTCTGCGTATCTTTTTTAAAAAAAAACAGCATAATTGGAATGACCAAACAGATACACCTTGTAACAAGTCAAGTAGGCAGTAAGCCTGGCGGTGCACGGATCTGGGATTCTATTACATTGTAGTTAATAGTGCCAACGCTCGATGATGGTTGGTGCACATAGGCATGTTTTGGGGGGGGGGGGGGGGGGGGGGAGTGAATGAAGCACAAAAGCTAGGAAAAATAACTTTTAGCAAAGAGAAGTTAAATGCTAGACTAAGGAAATAATTATTTTTAACAAATCATATATAAGAGTATAAAAATAAAATTAAGTGGTTTAAAAACCAAAACAAACATTGAATAGTTTCTTGCTGGACTTGATACTCAGGATTTGAAAATTAAAATCACACCATGCACTTACATCACCGTTTAGTTATCTTTCAAATAATTAAACTTTTATACACCTCAGACTGGTCAGAAAATTCAAGGCATTCAACATGATAATTTAATCAAATGTTACAACAATACTACAGACATTAGCTGCCAGCTTCTCATGTGTATGTATATGCCTACTGAACAAATGTTGAAAGGAACTGCATACACATTTGAGAACTGTCTGGGCTTTTTAAGTTAGTAATTTAAATGGTGTTTTTTTAAATGGTTATAAAAATAAAAGCTTAGGGAGCCCAAGAGAGATGCTACCCATTTTAAAATACATTCAGGATTCTTCCCAGATCTTTTCTCCAAATGAGCACTGTACATTGAAGAGTACTAACGTGACACTCAAACATTAAAATAACTACTGACTATACATTTTATCATTGTCACTGGGTCAAAATTCAGGAACTCCCTACCAAACAGCATTGCGGGAGTACCTTTACCACAGGACTGCAGCATACCACCAATTTGTCAAGGGCAACTAGGGATAGTCAATAAATGCCAGCCGTGCCAGGAACACCCATAGCCAAGAATGAAAAAAAAAGGCAATTCGGAATGCCCTTTGAGGGTCAATGGAAAAGGAATGCCAAGGGAATCTATAATCTTCAGATCCATTGAGGTCACTGGTAAGCTCCTGTTAAGACAGTGTGCCGTTAATATCCATTCCTATTGTATTGTTTTGCATATTGCAGGTAGAGTACCCATTTTGAGTAACTTTAGATAACATTCATTGTAACATGCACTTTTAATAGTCATGATCAAAGTCAACAGTAATTACACTCACATGAAACAATATTGAGAAAAACATCGAGCACCTAGGTTTAAACTTTTAGTGTCTTACTCTGCACACACTTCGTTCTCAGAATGCTACTATAAGTTACCTTGAATGCATTACATTCACTTCAAAATTCACACACACACACACACACAGACAGACAGACGGACTGAAAATGGGTGTTAATCCATTCATATAAATCCTTGTAAGTAGCATTTCTGCACTAAAATTAAAAACTCTCGATCTGTTTACGAAGAAAAATGTGCATTTACTCAAATGAATACAGTGAATTTAAGTGTCCTGCAATTCTTTGCAAGTCTCTACTTTTTTGAATGTCCAATACAAATTTACAAAAATAATCCACGTTTTCTAAACGTTTCATGATGCACGTAGCAACGTATTTTGAAAGAGAATAATGACTTCAGAAGTAATAAAAATAGACCTTCATTTCCCCCGATCCCCATAAATATCCTCAGCCAGACAAAATGAATCTAAGGCCAAATAAAAATAAAATTGCTGATCACTACTAATATTCCCCAGAGGGTCACAACAACCAATGTTATAACCATGCACCATTTATATTTACAAAAAAAAAATCAAGTTAAACAGCAAAGAAATAAATAAATATAGATTACTGGGGATAATCAGGAAACTGCACTCTGAAATCTCATTAGTTGCTACAGTGCATAGAGGATAATCCTTTGCTGCGGGGGAAAAAAAGATAGCGGTTTGGGTGAAATACTGTCGACCAGAGATCTGAGCCTCACCATTTCTTCTTCAAAAGGAATTTTAAAAAAGGGTCCACGAGATTACACAAAATGAAAAAATAAACAATGGGCTAGAAATTCGTCAATTTTGTGACCAGGTTTTTGGTGCTATTTCACACTTTTTAGCGAAAACCCAGTTGGCGGAAAATTCAGTCACCTTTGTGTGACGGCGCTTTCCACGTACCACTGGAAGAGGAGCACCGTTGTGCAAGTCAAAATAGCATTTTTGCACGAAATTTGGCTCCCTCTGTACCCATATTCTGCGCTCAGAATACCGACACGGAAAAATCTGTCATAGCAGCCCTGCCAGCAGCGGTAAGTATGAAGATCTGCAAAAAGGCAAGAAAGTTTTTATTTTTTTAATTCTTTTTCAGCGATTTGATGGGTAAGTGTCTTGTAAATGTTGAGAATTTTTTGGGGGTGTTTTTCCGCCCTCCCAAGGCGTCTCTCGCAGCAGTATCAGCCTCGGACTAAAGTTGCCAAAATTAGTGGTTTGCGCCGCAAATCCTCGTGCAACACCGATTTTTAGCGCTGCGCAAATTAAAGGTTGAATTTATAGCCTGATGGCGATAGCAAAGCGAAAACAGTAATTTTGGCAATGGAGTATAATGTAGGAAAATGTGAGGTTATCCACTTTGGCAGAAAAAAAATAGAAAAGCAAATTATAATTTAAATGGAGAAAAATTGCCAAGTGCTCCAGTAGAGACACACTTGGGTGGGGGGGGGGGGGGGCGGGAGAGCTGGGGGGTCCTTGTGCATGAAACACACAAAGTTAGTATGCAAGTACAGCAAGTAATCAGGAAGGCAAATAGAATGTTGGCCTTTATTGCAAGGGAGATAGAGTAAAAGCAGAGAAGTCCTGCTACAACTGTACAGGGTATTGCTGAGGCCACACCTGGAGTAGTGTGTGCAATTTTGGTCTCCGTATTTAAGGAAGGATATATTTGCATTGGAGGCTGTTCAGAGAAGGTTCCTTAGGTTGATCCGGAGATGAGGGAGTTGACTTAAGATAGGCTGAGTAGGTTGGGCCTATACTCATTGGAGTTCAGAAGAATGAGAGGTGATCTTATTGAAACATACAATATAATGAGGGGGTTCGACAAGTTGGATACAGAAAGAATATTTCCACTCATTGGGGAAACTAAAACTAGGGAGCATAGTCTCAGAATAAGGGGCTGCCCATTTCAAATTGAGATGAGGAGGAATTTCTTCTGAGGATTGTAAATCTGTAGAATTCTCTGCCCCAGAGAGCAGTGGAGGCTAGGTCATTGAATATATTTAAGGCAGAGATAGACAGATTTTTGACCGATAAGGGAATAAAGGGTTAGGGGGAGCGGGCAGGGAAGCAGAACAGAGTCCATGATCAGATCAACCATGATCTTATTAAATGGCAGAGCAGGCTCGAGGGGTCAAATGGCCTACTCCTGTTCCTATTTCTTGTGTATTCTCAGTCTGCATGCGGGATATTGATTATCCTAGTAAAGCAATGTATAATATTTTAAAGTATTTTTCGAGCCTTTCCTATCATGAGGAAATCTCAAATTAAACCCCCTCCTTTAAGATACCAATCAAAAAGCTTAGGTAAAAAATATACAGATGTACAAAATATAGAGAAATAGAAAAATGTTCAGAAAGTTACAGGATGCAACATATTAATATGGTTCTATGAACTGGTCAAGCTTTTCCCTGTTGAAATAGGATGGAGCAAGAATTTCTTGATTTTCTTATAGCACTACTCGCCCCCACCCCCCGATGGCAGTGATTCATGGTGGTTACAGTTCGCACACACCACAATCAATCTTGGGGTAAATTTTGAGTCCAAACTAGCAGCAAGGTATCTTGCATGTCACCAGCACAATGAAAAATTGTGAATTTCCAGTATGCACAAGCAGCAGATAGGTACCTTGACGTTGGTCCGGACTCCTAAAATCTAGGCACATATATACATACACATACACACACACACATACACATTATAAACATACATCTGTTATCCAAAGCTAGAGTCACTCTTCATAAAATCTTAAACTCTATATATAAACTGCATTACTATTATGCTATATACCTGTGGGTTCTACATTACTATACCTTCATTACCCTTCAGCCATCAGGCTGTCTGCTGGTCAGCTACCAGATAATGATAAGAAAAGTAAAGCACCACAGATAAGTAACAAGGCAATAGTTCAACCGAGTGGCTTGTGCTTCACTCTTGCAGTAGAGGACATCCTAGAACCATCAAATGAATTAGTCAGACATATTTTAAATATCCCCTGTGCACTAGTACCACATACAGCTTTTAGTCTTGTTTCTAAAATAATCTCTCCGGAATGTCAAACAAGCAGACCCAACATCATTACTTCGGTATTTCTATCACATGATGGGAACTAAATCCTGTCATCTTCAAAAAGGTCATTATGCCTCAATACACCAAATTAGATTATCTTTTTGGAGATAAACAGACCTCTTGCAAAAAAAAAAGGCATTGCACATCACACACAAACAAAAAACTCACTTCTGTTTATTTTCAAATATATCACCACTGAATACAAAGTACTTTATTACCCACATTAGCAATGGCAACCAAGAGGAGCTTAAAACAGTGTGAAAATTCCATGGATACATTCCAGTAAGTAAAAAATAACTAGGAATGTGTTTGAGACTTGAACATTATGCAATCACCAGAATTCTGAAATTAAGTGGAGAGCACAGTATCCTTCCATTCTAATACTGACATCCTCCTAATTTACCGTGCCCAAAATTAATGCTACAGGGCAGCCACTGACTAGTCCACTAATACAGACACAAAAGCATATTGCTGGTGAACTTTATGGATATCCATTAAGATGAGGAATTTCAATACAGCAAATGGAACATTTCCACCCCGTGGCAGCAAACACTCAGAGGTAAGGCATGTGTGGTGCAAAGCTTCGTCTGCCACAAGGTGCCTGAACCTCAAGCTCACCTGCTGCTTCAGTGTCGCATTTCCATTTTATTTTTGCCATCCAGCCTCAATCTCTGAACAAGGTCACCACATTATCAACTCCATGCTGAATTGTGGACACTTTTGTGCTGTGAGGGCCAAAAGAACTAGGATAAACCTTATTTTGAACAGAGAACAAAAGAACACTTTCATCCCATCAGTCTGACTTACAATCCATGAAAGACCACGCTTAATGTTACAGGCAGTCTGTAATAATCTGTATGTCTTTCTACCTTTACTAGCACAGTACAAAGAGCAGCAATGAATGAATATATCCATTGGTCCACTGAATGAGACATTCCTACTGTTAATTGTGCGCTTCTCTCTGATGGCTTTGATTCCTTGCTATACAGTTCCACCAGCAATCTACTGATAACTCACCCAAATGGCCATATTTTGTGTGTACTTGCAAACTATCAGGAGGTTATTCAATAGCAGAAAGTATCAATCAAGACTGCTCCGGATTGTACCCAATAGCCACACACTTAACACTTTTCCAGTAAGGGTCACTGGATAAAGAGCAGGAACCATGGCCCATTTTCCTTTCCAGGGACATTAACGACAACTGTAGCACAACCAACCTGCTATCCGAGTTGAGATCAGTAAATTCAGCAGAGCAGGAATTCAACCAGTGACCTTCTGGCCTGTAACGCTTAGTGCTACACTGAATGGTGTCTTTACTTACTAGATTATCGCCTTGGTCCAGCATCATAATGTCGTAACACTCCATCTTATTTACATGGAAGGCAATATGAAAACTAATGGTAAACTAATATGAAAAGGTCCAAAAAGACAAATGATAAAGAAATTAAATAGCGTATTGTTTGGATTCAAAGAACAACAAGATATACACAAGACAGCTCATACATTCCTAAATGTGTTCTAGCCTTCTAACATACTTGCAGCCATTGCTTATTCTCTGAGCCATCTATTATCTGTGATTTCTGTTAAAACATTTTTGCTTTAATTTTTCCACCATCAGGTTCTCATTTTTCTTTGCTACCAATGACTTACTCATGTAGTTTATCAACCTCAACATGATGCCAGACATAGTACAAAAACCACTTGTAGATAAAATAGGCACTTGTATTTTATGCAAAATCAACAGTTGGTCAGGGATGAATTGCAAATAAATATGGAATATCCTTGCTGGTTGTGGGCTTTGTAAACCAGTGACATCAAGTGTACACAGATCAGGAATTAATTTGTCTGTCTGTCTATTCTGGACTGTATTAGCAAAAGGTAACTGTTCAGCATTGTCAAGTATGACTAGAAATTCATCCATGCGTTACACTAATTAAAAAGTCAGACTTTCCCAAATGGAACCTTACCCTGTCGAATTATACCCCAAGCAAGGAGTCAAAGTTTTCAAAAGAGGAGGGATATAAAACTGGCACAAAAAACAAAAAGGATGCAATTTCAATTTCTATTTTTAAAAAAAAAGGTGCGAGCTCTCTTTTTATGGTGACTTGATGCAATGGTCCTCTTTCATATGAACAAGATGTTACCAATTTCATGTCTTGAAAGGAATGCAACAAGGGGTCAGGGATAAACAAAAATGGAATTTCTAGCCAATAGTGCAATAATATCAGTCATTAACCTCACAATATTCAAGTTGTTAAAAGCATAAATTTTCTTAGAGAGCATCATAATTTCCCCAAAATCTACAGCACACCAACATTCTTTTGCCTATTTTCATTGAAAAAAAAATATTTGTTTAAACATCAATTGCTGATAACAACCTTTCAGGATTGAGAGAGAAGTGTATTGACCCTGAATTAATATCAGATACCAAAGGTGAGTAATCTTGTCACATTCCAACTGCACATTAATTTCATGGTCGAGCTCAGCAATCTTCCAAGCCAATTCTGAAGTTATATGAACAGAAACAAAAGTTCTCTATTAGTTCAATTGATGAGGACAGAAACTGAGCCATACAAACCAGAAAGTCACAGCTTTGATTCAGTCAGTTCTGAGTTAGCTAATTTCACTCAGAATTGTACAACTGGTCTCAGCCCATTTGGTTGACACATGAATAGCCAACCCATGGCCAAGATACAAGTGGAACTTTACCTTGTCGAATTAGACCCCAAGCAAGGAGTCAAAGCCTTCAACAGAGGGAGGAGATAAAACTGGCACAAAAAACAAAAAGGATGTCATTTCAATGTCTTTTTAAGAAATGGTGCGGGCTCTGTTTTTAAGGTGACTTGATGCAATAGTCCTCTTTCATATGAACAAGATGTCTCCAGTGTCTTGAAAGGAATGCAACAAGGGGTCAGAGTATGGAGGCTACTTGAAGCCAGGCAGTGATCAGTAGCACTACTCTAACTATACCCAGATTCCACAATGACAATACCCCAACACCATGCAGCAATCTCATTGTATAAACAGAGTAACAGTGAACTGTTTAGGACCAAAAATCCTTGACATGGTTTAAGGTCATCGCTTTTTAAATCTTTTTGGTGATCAATGACTTAGCTATCTAGTATAAAAAGTCAGTCACAGAAGTTCTGTATTGCCCTTTATGATGTATTTACTTACAAGTGTGATCTCACCTACCAAATTGAAAAGTGCAATCTTCAGTACATGGCACACATCACTTGCAAACAGCAAGGCTACACAAATCAAACACCTGTTCTCACCAAGTAACTTTCACAACAGTTTTGATTTTTTTTTTTAAAAACATAGCAGTATACTTTTCAACAGATGATTTTGTACTGGAGATAGGTATGTCATTTCCTTGCACAGTTTTATGGTCCAAGGATATTAGATCGACAGTTCACCCATCAACTTGTCAGCCCTTATTTTTTAGCAACAAATACTGTGTTTTTCTTAAAAGAATACAATTTTATCATTTCCGTCCCAGTAAAGTTTTAAAGTAGGGCATGGAGACTATGACACAGTATGGCATAACACAAGGTTGCATTTGCCAACATGGTAGGTCCCTGATTTTAGTCAGGCCGCGTTGGAAAAGGCACTGAGCAAAGGTGAGCTATTTCCTCATGCAGAGGGAGCAAAAAAAAATAACTCAAGAGGAAGCATCAATCCAGGATATTCTCCGATTCCGTACAGTACATAGCTTAAGAATGGAATTGGCGCAAACATGGGAACAGCATATTTGCCTATCCTTTAATGAGGGGAGAAACAGTGCTTGTGAGGGTAACAAAGGAACAAGAAAATATTGAATATGTCAGAGAAAAAAATATTTAAAAGTTTCTGGTAGCCAAAATGCTCACAACTTTGAAACTGAGCTCAAAATTATATAGATAGCAAGACTAGCAGTAAATGACAAAAATAAAAACCCATTAGTACTCCAACTTAATAACTTAAAAAAACTCAAACTGTATTTTATACAAACATTTCTTGAAGGCCATTTGTAAGACGTGCACAAGAGGCTTCCTGCAAGTGAGTGCACAGTTAAGTGTAATGTTTAAACAAGTTGATTAGGTCAGTCTACCGTCACTGATCCATTGTGCAATGGACCACTGCTAATTGAGTCCTGTTGAAATATGTCACCCAAATTCTCAAGATTTCTACTGAATTATTTCAGCAAGAGTCAAACAAGATCTTTCAAAAGTCCACATTTTTAAACAAATCATCAGAGGGCTTCTCTGAAGTGAATTGTATAGCTTTGAATCTCTGGTGAGACTGTTATCCCCTGTTAAAACCGAAGAGTTCTAGAGTCTCAAGTTTGCAGAAACACAAAAAGGCAAAAAAACTACCATTGAACACATCTTATTAAAACCTTGAATAAAGCTTAGAGCTGCCCATTAAACAATTATTTGTTTATCTCTTATCACAAGAAAGAGTTAGCGGTACCTGCCACTATCCTGCACCAGGGCAGCTTTTACCCTCATTGCAAGGCATAGAATCAGAAAATATGTTGGCCAGATTGTCAAGTCCCTCAGCAAATCCATTAAATACAATAATCCAATGCTATTTTCCCTTCGTCTCTAGTTTTTTTAGCAAAATAATTTTGCTATGAGCCAGAATTAGGACTTGTCAAATGGCAAGAATCTGTATGGATCAGTAGGTTTCTGCTCTGGTCTGTAAGTCAGTAGAATAAGGCCAGGACAGTTAAAATGACACTGTCTTGATTTTCTTGGTTTAGTGCCTGAAAAGCTATAAGTTGTGACCCTGAAGACAGCAGCCAGACATTACAGCCCTTTATTTCAGACAGACATTTTCATGGCCATCGTTTATGTTCTCTTTTAAAGGCTGCATTGTGTTAAACAGGGCTTGTTTAAGATTTACTATTCTTTCTTTACCTTATCTAAAGAGACAATGCGATTTGATTTAGTCAAATTCCACTGTACGAAAACCTTGTATTCGAATCCCCGTTAGAGGGGACTGGCAGTTGCGTACTAAATCAACAGACGTTTGGACCTTTTTAAGAACTTTTTTCCCCTTTGTCTTTCTTGGAGACATCTGCAAAATATTATTTCCCCCTTTTAAAAAGCAAAACATCAAGATGTGTCCCTGGCTATCCAACCACTTTCCGTTAAGAAATTCAATATCCTCTTCTTTAAAACTTTGTCGAGGTAGCTGGGCAGGCGGCTCTTGGAAGGGATGCCCTGCCTTTTCTGCAGGTAGTCTTTGATGATGATGGTCTTGACTGTCAGATACCGTGTGGGGCTGAGGTTGAGCGAGCTGCACAGCACCTTCTCCCGCTCGGACAGCAGATCAAAGCTGGGCAGGTTTTCCATGGCGTTGAACTCCCCTGCAGCTTCCTTGCCCCCGTCGTCTTTACCCCGCTTGGCGCCGCCGTTGTTCTTCATCTCTTTGCGTTTCTCTCGCTTGTGCCGGGCCGCCTCGTACTCGGCCGACTCCTCTGTCTTGTCGATGCCATTGCGCCGGTAGCGCTGCAGCTCGCGAATCTTGGCCCTCAGCGTCCGCTCTTTGTACAGGTTGTCGAAACAATCGTCGAACTCTTTGGACGACATGAACTGGCAGATGGGCCGGAGCTTGACCCGCAGCTCCTTCTCCTCCTTGGTCACCTTGCGCTTGAGCGGCTTTTCCTTGCGCTCCTTGCCCAGGAAGGTGGGCACCAGGCTGTAGTCGCGGGCCATGTTCTTGCGCCGCTGCCGCTCCCGCAGCTTCCTCACGTACATGTCGACGTGGGCCCGTTTCAGCTCGATGTCCACGTCCTCGTCGTCGTAGTTGACGGCCAGGCCGCTGATCAGGGTCTCGGCGTCCTGCAGGTACTCGATCTCGTAGTCGTCGCGCAGCGGCATATAGCCGAGCTGCTGCTGCTCGGCGGCGCTGATGTCGAGGGGCGGCAGCGGCACGGTGAGGCTGGGCGACAGCGGCCCGCCGCTCGGGCACGTGTGGTCGGTCACGCGGTTGGGGATGGAGTCGGGGATGCACGCGCGGCCCAAGTTGCCATGGATATACATGCTGACGTAGTGCTCCATCACTTCCGGCGGCGCGCGCGCCCCCACATGCGCGGCCATGTCCTCCCAGTTACCGAAGCCGTACTGCTCGATGGCATCAAGCAGCAGCTGCTCCTCCCGGCTGGTCCAGCCCCCCTCCGCCTCGGCTCCCCACAACGTGAACCTGCCGCCGTCCACCAGCTGGTAGCCGTGCCAGCGCCGGTGGTTGCCGATCTCGGCGCCGGCCGAGAAGCACTCGGGGCACAGCTCGATGTCCTGGCACTCGGTGCAGCGGAGCCGCAGGCTCGTCACGTCGGCCAGGCAGTAGACGCAGTACTTCTTGCCCAGCTCCGCCATTGTGCGCTGAGGCTGCGCACTGCGCGCCCGACCGCTGCCGCCGCCCCGCCTCTCAGTGATGGCTCGAGCATGCGCGGTGGAGCGCCGGCTGGCGACCATGGCGAAGGGAGCACTGCACCCGGGGCGGGCGGGAGGAGGGTTAAACGGACTGTACCACTGCGCAGTTGAGCGGGTTGGGCCTTGTTTTATCAGCTCGCCCAGGAGCAGCAATAGCTATTGTGTAAATATATATTGGTAGCCTCCATGTATAAAATAAACTTTTTAAATACAAAGTACAGAATCATCTTTACATATCAGCTTTAGGTATATAAATATATAGAATTACAGAATGATGCAACAAAGAAGGAGGCCATTTGGCCCATCGTCCCTGTGCTGGCTCTGTGGAAGAGCTGTCTAATTAGTCCCACTCGCAAGCTCTTTCCCCATAGCCCTGTAATGTTTTCCCTTTCACGTATTTATCCAATTCCCCTTTGAAAGTTCACGGCCTGGATTTTGCGGTAAAAATAACGATGATGCTATCAGCGCTCACCGTTATTAAAGTGTAAATCAGACAGCAACTTCCGGCGACCCCTCGCGCAGTTAAACACAGATATAAGAAATTTGCTGTCCAAGTTGCACTGCTCCTCCAGAAGCTGCTCGATAACTGTATCTCACTGAAGGACTCTGCATTCCAGTGTAAGTACAGTTTTGTAACGGTGTGATACGTCTTAATTACTGCCAATCAACCACTGACAGTGAAAATTAACTTTTACAAGTCTCATTCTTTTAGATTTTAATTATTGTTGGAGATTTAAAAAAAATTAAACTCTTTCTGTCTATTTTAGCTCTCAATCACATCTTTCTTTCCCTCTATTTCAATTTCTGTACATGATTTGACATTGAATTAAATATTCTAACCTACACTTCCTAGTTCAGACTCTGCGTGTTCAGAATTCTTCAACTGACTGGTTAAGGAGATACACAGCTGTTTGCCTTTTTCACACACATCATCCTCTGTAGAGGGCATCACGCTGAAATGGATTTCTAATCAACGTAAGTTCCAATGCAAAAGCCCATAGAAAGTCTGTGGGCAAGTGTAAGTGCAAATGAATGGCTAGCTCGTTTGTTTGCCACTGACTGCAAAATCCAGGCCATCTGCATCCACCACCCTTTTAGGCAGTGCATTGCTGATCATATCACAACGACTCGCTGCTTGAATTTTTTTTCCTCACAAGGACACAAGACAAGAACACAAGAAATAGGAACAGGAGTAGGCCATTTGACCCCTCGAGCCTGCTCTGCCATTTAATAAGATCATATCTGATCTGATCATAGACTCAGTTCCACTTCCCTGCCCGCTCCCCATATTTATTCCCTTATCGCTCAAAAAATCTGTCTATCTCTGCCTTAAATATATTCAATGACCCAGCCTCCACAACTCTCTGGGACAGAGTATTCCATCGATTTACAACCCTCTGAGAGAAGAAATTCCTCCTCAACTCAGTTTTAAATGGGCGGCCCCTTATTCTGAGTCTAGTTTTAGTTTCCCCTTTGAGTGGAAATATCCTCTCTGCATCCAACTTGTCCAGCCCTCTCATTATCTTATATGTTTCGATAAGATTGCCTCTCATTCTTCTGAACTCCAATGAGTATAGACCCAATCTACTCAACCTAACTTCATAAGTCAACCCCCTCAACTCCGGAATCAACCTAGTGAACCTTCTCTGAACAGCCTCCAATGCAAGTATATCCTTCCTTAAATACAGAGACCAAAACTGCACGCAGTACTCCAGGTGTGGCCTCACCAATACTTTGTACAGTTGGAGCAGGACTTCTCACGTCGCCTCTAGTTCTTTTGCCAATTACCATAAATCAGTGTCCTTTGGTTACCGACCTTTCTACCACTGGAAACAGTTTCTCCTTATTTACTCCTTTCAAAACCTTTCATGCATTTGAACACCTTTATTGAATCACCCCTTAACCTTTTCTGCTCTAAGGGGAGCAACCCTAACTTCTCTAGTCTCGACATAATTAAAGACCTGCATCTCTGGTACCATTCCTCTGCACCCTCTCTGAGGCCTTGATATCCTTCCTAAAATGTGGTGCCCAGAATTGAACTGAGGTCTAGCCATTGTTTATAAACATTTAGAAAACTTTCTTGCTTTTGTACTCTATGCCTCTATTAATAAAGCCAAGGATCCTATATGTTTTTTTAACAACCTTCTCAAACTTGTCCAGCCACCTTCAAAGATTTGTGTTCATACGCCACCAGGTTCTTGCTCCCCTTTAAAAATGTATTATTTCATTTGTATTGCCTCTCCTCCTTCTTCCTACAAAAATGGATCACTACACACTTCTCTGTGTTAAATTTCATCTGCCATGTGTCTGCTCATTTTACTAATCTATGTCCTCCTGAAGTCTGCTGCTACCCTCCTCACTATTTACTACATTTCCAAGTCTTGTGCGATCTGCAAACTTTGAAGTTATGCCCTGTATACCCAAGTTCAGATCATTAGCATATATCAAAAAGAGCCGACCCCTGGTGGACATCATTGTGTACTTGCCTCCAGTCTGAAAAATAACCATTCAACAATTTGCTCCAAATTTTGCTGGTTTTCTAATGAGAATACGCCACAGTGAGCAAACCAACGAATCAGGCTCGCAACGGTGATCTAAGAACTGAAGTAACTGCACATTCACCATCCAGAGAATTTACGTGAATGGAAGTGTAATTTCTTAAATAAACTAATCTTCAGTACAGGAGTGGGACTAATTCGATAGTTCATTGAAAGAACTGGCACGGGCATAATAGGCTGAATGGCCTCCTTCAGTGCTGTATGATTCTATGAATTATTTTAAGCTGTAGTGTCCCTTTTTGAGTTTGAGATTTTTGTCAGTGCCACTGCTGTGTGATCTATGAATTCAGGCTATTCCAAGTTGCTACATTATAAGTTATTAATCATTTTGCAATAAAATAATTAGTGACTTATTTTTGTGGATTACGATGGCATAAAATGGGCTAAGCAAACTAACATTGAATTTTTAACGTATTAAAAAGTTCTGATAATTATTTTGGTTTGAATGAGACTGAAGATTGCAAATCTTTGCACTCAGCCAAAATTTACATAATTACATGCGCATTTCCTCTGAGTAGGTGGGCTTGTAGGGGTAGAGTTTCTACTTTGGCAGCAATCAGTGATTCCGGTGCAAAAATTGCGGTCATTTTGAAAAGTTTTTTTTCCCCGCGTTTCTGTTCAAACTTACTTGCATATCACCGTATGCAAAATCTGTTATGAACCAGCACAATCGGGCAGCGTTTTAAAACGTAATTTTTAAAATGCCTTTATATATTCAAGAGTGGTAACTTGGTGCAGTTTAATTAATACAGCTAAAAATGGGTTTATCACAAAAAATAATCATTTTAAATCAGTGTCAATCCCCCACCTGTGAGTAACTCAGTTTTAAATGACTTTAAAACTTACAAAACTATGTTCTAGTTAGATTGGGAACATTCGAAAGTTCCTTTAGTAAATTAAAAAAATGAATTCAAAACCTTTAAAAACGTAGCTATTAGTGTCCTTGCTCCCAAAAGATTCAGCTTAATTTTTTGAGCCCCCCTGAAGGCCGACAAACGAACGCAATTAGCAGAAACGCCCCATGGTGACTGGTTCACCCTGGGAGCGTGGCCAGGTTTGTGGGCGGGGTCTGCTTATAGTGCGATGATTTTAAAACGAACGCAAAAGATCGTGGAAACTCGAGTTGCACTGAACGCAATTTGTGCTTAAAATTCCTGATCTTTTGCGCCGGTTACATCTATATCAGGGGAATTGTGCAGAAAAAACCAGCGCAATCAAGCAGAAACTCCAGGCCGTAATGTTTTTGAGGTGTACGTTTGTGAATTTACTCATAACTATTTGAAACAATAGTGATTAATATGCAAATTAGAGTCATTAGAAAAGATATGTTGTGTTAGTGGGTTTAGTAATGTCAAGCACTGTGGGAAAACAGAGAAGGGGTCATTTAAATTCTGAAAACAATCTCATTAACTGTATGGGCATATGGCATGGCAATATTAAAATTGAAAATCCCAGGTGCAGGATACTCAAAGATCCTAATTATTTAACCTTTGCAACAGTAATACATTTCTAACATCTGGCAGTTTAAACCTGATCTTGGAGCAATAAGATCATGAGTCATGCTGCTGCTGCCAGGCCATTTACACCATTATTTTTAAGTCTAAGTGGCAGCGGCGTGAAAACTGGATTAAATACAGGTAAATGGCGATCGCCATTGATTTATAATGGGGGTGGAGCTGTGATAATTATCTTCTAACTGTTTTTGGTGACGGCAATGCCAAAATTCCCAGTTAAATATGGAGTGGCATAATTAATGGCTGAAGTCACTTATTCCATAATTTCCTTTTTTGCACCATTAAAGGCTCCCTATGATGTAGATCCGCCATTAAATGGCACCAGTTCCCAGGAAAATCTGGGCTAGTATACTTGAAGATTTATAACATATGGATATCAGCCTGATGTGGACACATAAATATCAGCTTTCTGCAGAAAATCAGCTTTATGTGCACAGTTACTTTAAGTAGCAGAAATTGGCCGGGATTGTTGGTCCTAATTATCACTCGATGTGCACTCAGTCATGTCTCCAGCTCCCCATCATTTTCTGGGAGTGTCTTCTACTGGGGCAGCTGTAAGAATCTCATTGTGAGATCTCAGATTCCAAATGTTTCGAAACTGACCCAAATTGGTGGCAGTGGTTAAAAGTTTATTCAGAACAAGCAAGGATCAATACTGTTATGTATGTAACCCTTGGCAACCTGTATCACATCACCAGCAGAGGGCCTACCTGTTGGAGTCCCAAGGGATCCCAGCATCCCTTGGGAGCACTGTATATAAGCAGGTCTCCCACGCTGTACTCTGGAGTTTGATTAAAGGAGCTAAGGTCACACTTACTCATTGCATACAGTACTCAGTTGTATCACTTTATTATGAGTGCAACAAATACAATTACTGTATCTTAAGCAGCAGTTTACAAGGTATAATTAAGAGTTACACTACCCCATTTATGCCTTGGTTAAAAGTCATGGTAAGAGTTATCTGCACCCCTCTCTAGCCGCGCTTCCAGGCCAGTTTGACCTCTGAACGTCTCCGAGAATTTCAATTCAAATCTATGGAGCTTCCCTCGGATCTATCACTCAACTTCCCTTTCTCCCCTAATAGGTCTTCTCCTCTGATCTCACGACGTTCCTCCCCTTCTGTTACTTTCCACTGAAAAGCACCTATTTCAAGATATGTTATTGTGGCATATGGGCCTCTTATGTGTCTAGTGAACCTCTCTTGTCAGTCTGGTTTCTATGGTTGAATAGATTCTAGCCCCAGCTGCGCCTTGTTTTTCTCCAATTATTGCAATTCCGCTCTTTCCAAGTCTGTGACTCCATGCCTTTTCACTGTGTTTTGTTCAGCTGTAGTCTACTGCGATAAAACTGTCCAGCTGATCAGTGTTTTTCCCATCAGTCTTTTCACCTAAGCTGGTTATGATTGGTTACTTTGCTTTGTGAGCTAATTCTAATTATATAAATATATATATGTGTGTATGTGTTAATAAACAAATTAGCAACTGCATAAAAATAAGTGTTAATAGCCACATTAATAAGTAAATTGACTATAATGTTACACAGTTTATGCTGGCCCATATTGGCGGGGTTATAGTAATTTGATGAAATGAAGGAAACCACCATGCTATACAACACATCAGAATCAGCACAAGCTATGGAATGAATGCAGTAACCCTTGCCCATTAATAAGGAAGAAGCCAGAAAACAAAGTAATGAACTAACAATTGTTTATTAATCTTAGAATCAGTTAACAGCACTTAAACATAAACATCAAGTATGCAAACAACTAGTAGGTAGGCTTAATTGATAAAAAGACAGAGATTACAAAGGCAGTTTAGTTAGGTAATAGTAATTCAGCATTTATTGCTACTTGATTATAAATTTATAGTTGAGATCAGTATCGAAGATTGATATAAATTGGTGAGCTTAATTTAGGATTAGACTCCCTAGATAGCTAACAAGTTAAATGCATTAGATACCCTGACTATTGAATAGTCTATATGTTTGTAGTTAGCAATATTTCGAGAATTTATATGATCTTGTCCTTATGAATTGGTGTAAATGAACTGGTTGTGATGCTTTCCTCTGGGAGGACGGTGTTAACCTTCTGAGATGTCAGAGTTATGAACCTTTGTTTGTAGTGGTGATATCTATTCCTTCTGGATCCTCTGTTTCTGGGTAAATTCACCTTCCATGTTGCTAGCTATATTTGGACGAGCTAGCTTTAATCTCACCTTTCTTGACCTTGTACATCTAAGTGACATATTTATACCTGCCTATGAGTCATAATGTTGTTGTGGGTTCAAGTCCTACTCCAGAGACTTGAGCACAAAAATCTAGGCTGATGGTCCAGTGCAGTGCTGAGGGAGTGCTGCACAGTTGGAGGTGCCATCTTTTGGATGACATAAAATCGAGGCCCAGTCTGCTCCTCAGGTGGGCATAAAAGATCTCATGGCACTATTTCGAAGAAGAGCACGGAAGTTATCATCGGTGTCTTGACCAATATTTATCCCACAACGAACATTACTAAAAAAACAAAATTCATTGCACTATCGCTCACAGCCGCCGAGCTACCACCCAAAAATCCCAGCTTGGTGAAAAAAACTCGGGTACCGCTGACCTACTGCCCGGCGGTAAATTCATCAGAGAAGTACTGCTTTCCCCTGACGGGGTTCGTGGTACACGTCCATTCCGATCAACATCAGCTGCTTCAGCGGGATGTCCACACCCCAAAGCTCACCGTCCAGTTTGCAATTGATCTGTAGCAGGATCCATTTGAACATTACATTTACATGTCTTGAAAGGAGACTATACTCCTCCTCCTCTTCCATGTCATTTTTGTTGTGCGATATAGACATCCATCTTGGAAATGGGAGTATTTCCTCAAAAGCTGCTGAGAGCTCAACAGTGGCTTAGCAGCACGATTTATAGGGAGCTGGCTGGGATGTTGACAATTTTAGCACACTGCACTACAGTTAAAGGACATTTTGTGAGTATCTCAGCACATACCCCTCATTATCTAAAAGTTACATACTGACCAAGTGTGGTTTAAAAAAATATATCTTTATTGAATTGTACAGCATTCAAGAGTGGTAGAAGATTCAAACATGTCAAGCAAAATATTTTACACTATTTCCACCTCCTCGAGCTCAAGTGGGACAAACACTGGCCCTTCTCCCTGCTCTTCCTCCTGGTCTTCGTCTCTGTGGGTTGCGGAGGTGGATGCGGGGGCTATGGGGGATGTTGAGTGGCGGGGGGGCAGAAGGAGTTGCTGGCGCGGGCTCCTGATGAGGTCGAGGTGGATGGTGTTGGTGTTGCACATGGTCTTTGCATGCCAGAGGTGGATGGGGTGCCTAAGTTGGTTCTCTCTGATTGATCACCTGCAAGTACAACATTTCAGTGTTTAGCAGTGGGCGGGGGGGAGGGTGGCAGGGTGTTGGTAACGCTGACATGAGTACCGTCACGTATCAGTCATCAGTCTTATTTCAAGGACTACCAGTGCTACATCATCACACCCTAAATGGCCGACAGACAGTACATTAAAATGCATTTGACATCACATTACATGACCTTGCATGACATGAGCGTTACACAGACCGGAGATTATGATCAACTTATCATGCTGTAGCACGGGATCGGCACCACCATGTGTGGTGGCACGGGGGGGTCACCTACCAACGCCAAGCCACGCTCCTCGATGTCAGTCAGTCGATGACCTCTGGTGGGCCTCCTCCCGTGCCACACTGCTTCGAGGCTGTTCTTTTCCACTGCAGAAATAAAAGTTGCAATCTATAGCCGCGTTCCCTACTTTACAACAGTGACTATGCTTCAAAAGTACTTCATGATTGTTCAGTGCTTTGGGACGTCCTGAGGTCATGAAAAGCGCTATATAAATGCTAATTTATTTTTGTATCTGGCTGGTGTAGCCATACAACTTAACTTCTGTAACCTTTTTCCCTCTGTATCAGTACTGCACTTTTTAAATTTGCAGAGACACCCTTCTACCTGTACTAGAGAAAGTATAAATGCACCTTCTACTACAAAGACTACAAGAATTACAAAAAGAACTGGAACTAAGAACTGAAACTAAAGACTTAAAAGTGAAGACACGGGGTGAAATTTGATTAGGTCTCAAAACGGGTGCAATGCGCGATGTGCCTGTGCCCATTCAAAGTGTTGCGGGCAGCATGTAAAATTTATGCTGTTCATTATAATGATTGTAGTGCTGATCTCAGTGCTAATGGGCTGCTGATTGGCTTAGCGCGCAACAGGAGGGCCTCTATCAAGTGCAGTCTACTGGCCCAGTAATGTTTGGCCTAGGCTCTCTGCACACTTAAAGGGGAGGTGCTTTGTTGCAGAAGCACCTCATTGTCATTGTGCATGAAGTCATGGCCCAACAGGCAAGGAGGTTTTCGGATGCGGCAATGGAGGCCTTGGTCCTGGGGGTACAAAGACCTGCAGGGTGGTAAGGAGGCCTTCCAGACAGAATGCCAGAAAGATGTGGGAGGAGATAGCCATATCCCACCATCTGCACCACTAGCCCACTCACTGCTCAATACACAACACCCCCATCACTCACCTATCAACAACCTCTAGCAATCACCACTCATACCTCACAATCATAGCTTCACCTCACCCTCACACACTTACCACTGCTCCAAGATGTACCCCCATATCTCACACCTTGTACGCACAGCCTGCTATTCAACCAAGGCAGGCACATCACCCAAACACGTTGCACCACACTCACTGACACACTTCCCTTTCTCTTGCAGGCAAAGATGGCTCATAACCACCGTGAGCAGCAGCAGACAGGCGGAGGGGAAGCCCAACTTCACAATCTCATGGAGCCGGAGGACACAGTGCTGGAGATAATTGAAGGGGCTGTCACTGAGTCCATGGCGATTGGCGAGGCTGAAAGCATTGATGATGTCGGTATGCTCATACCTAATCCTTCTTCTCACATCCCACTTCACCCTCATCCCACAATCTCTTCTCAGTGATAAGCTGCTGATGGTGTATACTCATGTATATCTTGTTTCCCCCCCTCACCCTCACCACAACCCGACACTTGTGCCTTTCTCCTTTCAGCTATCCAAGAAATTCCACCAGCCCAGCCTGTGTCTGAAGTAATAGAGGAGAGTGAAGGAAAAGAAGAGGCACCGTCACTCGATATGACAATCGCAGGCAACTACTCAGGAAATGGAACTCTGCAGACTTTAGAGGCGGGATCTACATGTGATGAGTTACTGGGCATGAGTGAGTTGCAGCCAGGGCAGGGGGAAAGGGTAGCTTGGGTGCCAGCTCCCCGGAGAGAGCAAGTTCACGCACAAGTTCTGCAGCACTGGACTCGGATGGTGACCTCAATGGGGTGGTCTCAGAAGAAAAGTGATGGGCATGCACACAGAAATGCTTGGTGTAATGGCAAGCCTGCCAAAGAGCTTCTTGTCAGTGTTAAGGAGCGTGGAGGAGTCCGGCCTCAACATTGCACGGGATTTTGCTTAGAGCTTGGAGACCATGATCTCCAGGATGGAAATGATGGGCAACTCCAGTAGAGAACTTATGGACCCAACCATGATGCTGGATGTGATGGGCGATCTCGCAGCTGCCATTGCAGCACAGGCGAAAGCGATCCGATGTCTCAGTGCTGCAGTGGAAGCTCAGGTTGCTCTCCTGCAGTCTCAACTTGCTGCCACCCAAGATCAGACAGTTCTCGTGCAATCTCTGCTTGCTACCACACAAGATCAGACTCCTGCCATCGTGGCTGGATTGTGGAAAGGGGCTTGCAGGGTGTCGCAGCAGTCCAACAATCTATCCTCCAACAGATAGGTAAGAATACTGAGGTGCCGCCCCGGGGAGTGGCAGTGGCTCCGTGGAGCAAGAACCTGCTATCCCCTCTAAGGATGACAGCATTTGTCCAGCACTTGACACCACTGCGACTCCACCAGAGCCCATGCTGCTACCTCCCATGCAGTCTACAGCCGGGCCTTCTAGCCCCAGAGCTGTTCGAGGTCATCCTGCAAGACCATCTGCCGTCTCCACTACTGAAAGTCAGCAGTCTTCCACCAGGAGCACTAGAGTAAGAAAAAGAACACGATAAACAGACACTAAGGGAATGCACAAGGGTGATTCGTTGATGCTGTTGTTTTGAATTGGAATTGATAAATGTATAAATTATGTTTGGAATGTTTGTTTTGTGGTGGCTCTCATTTCAGCTTTGTGCCCAGGTGGATGCTGTGATGTTCCGTGACTGAGGGCTGGCATGATGGGAAAATGGTGAGCAACAGGGATCGGGGGGTTTCATTCACTGGAGTCTGATGAGGTGGTGAAGGACAGTCTGTCAGGAATAGGGATCTGCTACCTGCCTCCTCTCTTCCACCTCCTTCTCCTCTTCCTCCTCCTCTTCCTGAGGTCATCCTGGAACCTGTGGTGGCAAGGGCTGCACCCTCATGATGGCCAAGTTGTGGAGCATGCAGTAGACCACCACAAAATAGGACAACTGTTCCGACGAGTACTGGAGGGCTCCTCCCGAGCAGTCAGGGCAGCGGCACTGCTTGATGAGGTTCCTCGTGGCAGCATGGCTCCCGTTATGAGTGCTGGCCACTAGTGGTGGAGTTGCAGAGGGGCATCATCAGCCAGGTGGCGAGCTGATAACCCTTATCGCCTCGCAGCCACCCTCGGGTTTGATGTGGTGGCTGGAAGATTGCTGGCACACCGGACTGGATGAAGGCATCATGATTGCTACCAGGATAGCGGCATTCATCACCATAATGTGCTGGGCGTGGTCGTACAATTGCACATTAAGTGAGTGTTAGCCTTTGCTGTTACTAAAGATCTCAGAATTCGTATGTGGTGCCCACAAAGCAAAGTGGCTTCAGTCGATGGCGACCTGCACCACGGGGAATCCAGATATCCTGGCAAAGCCACATGCGCACTCTTCCTGCTTCTCTCTGTTCAGAGAGAATACAATGAAGTCTCCTCTCCTGGAGTACAGAGCCTCTGTGACCTCCCGGATGCAGTAATGGATTGCAAACTGGGAAATGTTTGCTATGTCGACTGCTCCAGATTGGAAGGATCTGGTGGTGAAAAAAATTTAGGATTACAGTGATCTTGAGGCCCTGCTCTGAGGATGCAGGTTTGTTCCAAGAGATGGCAGAGTTCTGTAACCACCTCCTAATGCACTGCTCCTGGTTTAAGTGCAGGTAGAAGACGTGCTCTCAGAAGACCCTAGGTGGGTAAAGCCTCCTACTGAGAGACCTCCTGTCCCTCCTCCTCCTCCCTCTGCGAACATCTAGTCTTCTTCGCTGGTGGCAGCAGCGAATTGCGGCATCATCTCTATAAAGAGCTTTGTGTACAAAATCACAGCTCCTATTTCTTTGATGGGCTTCTTGTATCAAAACCAAAATACTGCAGATGCTAGAAATCTGAAACAGAAAATGCTGGAAATGCCCAGCAGGTCGGGCAGAATCTGCGGAGAGAGAAACACGGTTAATGTCGATGGCCTTTCATCAGAACTGGAAGATGTTAGAGTTGAACAGCTTTTAAACAAGAGCAGAGCCAAGGCAAATAGGGGACAGGAAAAGAACAAAAGACAAAGTCATTTATAGGGTGGAAGGCAGGAGTTATTAAATGTCAAAAAGAAATGATGGTCCAAGTCAAAAGGGGATGATAATGGGTCAAGTAAAGAAACAAAAGATGGATCCAAAGCAATGTTCCCTCTAAGCTGCACGCTGTGCAGTAATCTGCAAGGTCTCATACAGGCCGCTCACAAGCTTTTACTTTGGAAATAAGCGCACGTGTAGAACTTTAAAGGGATCGTGCATTGAAAGAAACAGGCCGCGCAGAACAAAGTGCAGCTTACAGGAAACATTGGTCCAGAGGAGCTATAAAAGGTTCTCCTATCTTCCTCTCCCTCTTACTTCCCTATAGATTACCAGCTTTCCTTATTTTCTTCACTTTGGGGTGATTCTGTGATCCCATACCATCAGTGGGAAGTTGTGCTGACAGAGGCACGTTCGGAATTAACCTACAACATTGTAGCCTCGATTCTCTGACCCACATTCCTTGTGTGCACAGCTCATTGCAGAATTACCCCTTCTTTCTACAAATCACTTTTGCCTATATAATACATAAACTCATATAGAAATGTGTCCCTATATTATCCCACTTAATAATATGTTTTTAAACCATACTCATTCTTCAGATGAGAAAAATAGGATTGAAAAAAATTAATAAACTGAGCCAAAAATGTCACAACTTAATATATTTATTTAAAAAAAATGACACTCACAGCTTTAGAAGTTTGTTTAAAATTGCCTCTATCTTGTACTTCATTGTAAATATCTTATTGTCTTTTTCTTTCAGAAAAATAAGACTGGCAGAAATGATCTGATACCGTACATAATGGCCACGACACATTACAAGAGGAAAAGTGAAGCTGGTCCAAACAATGGCTGCTTTATGCATCATGGCCACAAGATGTCCCCATTAAGCAGTGCAGTATATCTCTTGTTCTGATCATTATCAATGCTGGCAGCTCCTATCCTTGAACTGGGGCTGGATTTTCCTCCGCAATGGGGCCCAACATAGCGTGGTATAACAGAGGAAAATTGGGCAGGGATGTCTGCGGCCACATCTCTGGATTTTGCTCCGCTGTCCCGGTAGGGAAGCTTTCCGTCAACTCCTGCACTGTCCTGTCATCTGTAAATATAAAAGATGGGCTTGGCAATCCGGCCGATTTCTCTGGCTTCTTGTCGTTGGCACTTCTGATCCTGGGGTCCACAGGGAGAGGGGCAGTATAGTCCCTGAATCATGTTAATGTTCCTTATAGATGGAGAAGGCCCAGTATTGGGAACCTCTCCTTTACTCAGACATCAAAAAATTGACCTTTTATAAATCTTGGCTCAGTCCGATGCCAAACACAAAAGACAGTCCTCATGTCTCTGGGGTTTTTCTGTCCATTTTAAGCTGCTTGTGCTCTTAAAAGGCCTCTCTTCTGCCTCCTTTAAGCAGACTCTCTTGTTGGACACTGCAGTGGTGGGTCTGCTGCAGCACTGCCCACAGTTTTCTCCACCAGCAGCGGTGGGCTCCCACTTGGTGGTAGAAATCCAACCGAGAGCCCGTCCTGCATGAGCCCTGACCCAGGAAGATAAGGATAGGGCAGTGAGTGGAAGTCTGCCATGAACCTTTTCCAGAAGGGAGGACAGAAATCCAACCCCATACGGTCTCCTTTACACTTGCAATGTTGTTTGTGTTGAAGTTGACTGGGAAGGGCATCTGTACAATCTCAGGATTTTTACTTTACCTCTTTGATATAATCAATAATAATGTGGCCTCCACCTGCACTTCCCTTGGCATTCTGTACCATGCCCATTATGGCATTTGTCACTGATACTGCCAATGCACCAGCCCCAGTTGGCTTATTCCTTGTTCCTGGTCACCCAGCTTGGTTCTCGTGGGTTAATTTCTCCAATCTCCTCCTTATCCCTCTTAACCTCTTCCACTGCCCGACCCCCACCGACCCCGCCATCAGACCATCAATCACTATGCTCCAGAATGTTTCGAATAAGGTTTTTGCCATTCATGACCTCATAGTGAATGAATTTATCGACATCGTGACACTGACAGTATCCTGGTTTGTGAGCACCAATCCCTTTCCCCACAACAAGACCTTCCTGCTTGATTACACCATCCAATCCCTGCCCTCATCAAACGTAGCTCTTATCATGAGGTCCCATCTACTCCCCATATTCCACTGGCATTTAATCTCCTTTGAGCACCTTTTTTCCATCCTTCCTGTGTCTCATTTAATATCTTAATTGCATAGTGCTCTCTCAATCCGCACATGACATCCCCATCAAAATCTCCTTCCTTTTCTCTTAGCTTCCTTAATCTTGCTAATTTAAACCAAGACCTAAATTCCTCTCATTTGACTTCTCTGCTCTCCTATCTTCACACAATCGTACCCTTCACACAAACTCACTTGTGCACACCCATGGCTACCCTCTTAATGCCATCGCCTCTTGTTGCCGCTCCACTTTTGAGGTCTTGATCATCAACAAAACTATCTCTGACCATTTCTGCATCTCCCTTCCCGCTCACCTTGCCTACCCCCTCTATCCTCACTATCCACTCTGGAATAAAATTCTCATTATTTCACTCTCAAACTCCCAACTCCCTCTCCTCTGAACTCCACCCATCACAACATCTCTGCTGCTGTTAATATTCTCAATTGTTCCCTCAATGGCCTTGTTCCAACTACAGCATGGTTTCCACCCAGGCCCCATGTTTTCCTCCTTAAATCTCTGGCCCAACCATGTTAAGCACTGCTATGCTTTTCTCTCCTGGTCTACCCATGGCTCTTGTCCTCTTTTTTTCCCATCCTCTCCAACCTCACCCCCAATATTAAGTGTGAAGAGCTTATGGGTTTCTTCGTCCTTAATAGCGAGGCAATCATGCAAATTCCCTTGCTGCTCCTTGCTCCTCCTTTCACCTATTGGTCCTGACTTCTCCACTCCCCCACTCACTCTACCCCGATCATCACTGCAATTTCTCTCCCATCTCTCCAACCCTCTCCGAGCTCATTTCCTTGAGACCCACGTTCTGCTCCCTTGATACCCTCTCAATTCAACTCCAAACAACCCCCTATCCCTGCTGACCCCCATGCTTGACTCTGTTTGCTCAGGCACCATCCCTCAACCTTTCATAACCGCTGACCACAGACCCTCCTCAAAAAAAAAACTATCCTTGACCAATCCATTTGCTCCAAACTATTTATAGCCTCGCTATCCTTTCCAAGGTCCTTGAGTTTGTTGTAACTTCCCACTCTGTGTGCCCAACTCTCCCAAAACTCTGTTCAAATCCCTTCAGCCTGGCTTGCCGCATTGAGACAGTCCTGGACAAAGTCATGAAAGCCACCCTCTGTGTCAAACCATTGTGGCTTATCCGTCTTTATCCTTCTTGGCCTCTCTGCAGTGTTTGATATATAATATCATCCTTCTCCATTGCCTCTACTCTATGATCCACTCAGAGGGATCGCCTCATGCAGTTCCACTCCTACCGGTCCAAATGAAACCAATGGATCTCAAACAATGGCTTCTCTTACTGTTCCTCCAAGGATCTATCTTTGCCTCGTCCCCTCTTTGTTTACATACTGACCCTCAGTGACATCATCCACAGGTATGAAGTTAGTTTCCATTCATATGGTGATGACACCCAATTCTACCTCTACGCCATTAATCCCACAACCACCTCCATGCTGTCAGACTGCCTATCTGCAGTCAAGTGATGAATGAGATAAAATTCCTCTGAACATTGGGAAGACAAACATTCATTTTCATTCCCTACCATAAACTCCGCTCCCTCTTATCAAAACCAAAATATTGCGGATGCTGGAAGTCTGAAATAAAAACAAAGTGCTGGAAATACTCAGCAGGTCGGGCAGGATCTGTAGAAAGAGAAACAGAGTTAATGTATCAGGTCAATGATCTTTCATCAGAGCTGGAAAAAGTTAGAGCTGTAACAGGTTTTCAGCAAGTACAGGGGCAGGGAAATGGGGGAGGGGAGGAAATAACAAAAGGGAAGGTCTGTGATAGGGTGGAAGGCAGAAGAGATTAAATGATAAAAAGTATGATTGTACAAAGCAAAAGGAGATGGTAATGGGACAAGTAAAGAAACAAAAAATGGGCCTAGGTGTAAATGGGTACAGCAGGATCAGCAAAAGCTGCCATCTGAAAAAATAGGGGCAGAGGTTATGGTCTGAAATTGTTGAACTTGATGTTGAGTCCAGGAGGCTGTAAAGTGCCTAATAGAAAGATGAGGGGCTGTTCCTTGAGCTCAAGTTGAGCTTCATTGGAACAGTGTAAGTGAGCAAGGACAGAGAGATCAGAGTGGGAGTGGAGCAGGAAATTAAAGTGACAGGCGACCGGAAGCTCTGTCACGCTTGTCATAAAATTGCTATGTTCTTCTGATATGTCTTCCTTTTTCCTCAACCGAGGATTTCCCTCTACTGTGGTTGACACAGCCCTTGACAGTGTCTGTTCCATTTACCCCACTTCTGCTCCCACCCCCTTCCCCTCTCTCCCAGAACCACGATAGGGTTCTCCTTGTCCTCACCTTTCATCCCACCAGCCTCCACGTTCAACAGATCATCCTCGACCATTTCCACCACCTCCAGCGTGATCCCACCACCAAACTCATCTTCCCCTCCCCTTTCAGCATTCTGAAGGGACCGCTCCCTCCACAACACCCTTGTCTAATCCTTAATCACCCCCAACACCCCCTCCCCATCCCACACCACCTTCCCGTGCAGGCACAGGAGTTGCAACACTTGCCCTTTTACCTCCTTCCTTCCCACTGTCCAGGGCCACAAACACTCCTTCCAGGTGAAACAGCGAGTTACTTGTACTTAATGCAATTTAGTATACTGTATTCGCTGCTCACGATGCGGTCTCCTTTACACTGGAGAGTCCAAACTTAGATTGGGTGACTGCTTTTCGGAACATCTCCTTTCAGTCTGTAATCATGACCTCGAACTTCTGGTCGCCTGTCACTTTAATTCTCCGCTCCACTCACACTCTGATCTCTCCATCCTCGACCTCTTACATTGTGCAATGAAGCTCAATGGAAGCTTGAAGAACGGCACCTCATCTTTCTATTAGGCACTTCACAGCCTTCTGGACACAACATCGAGTTCAACAATTTCAGACCTTAACCTCTGCCTTTATATTTTCACATGGCAGCTGTTGCTGATCCCGCTATACCCATTTACATCTCTTCGAGACCCATCTTTTGTTTCTTTACTTGTCCCATTACCATCTCCTTTTGCTTTGTACAATCAACACGTTTGTCATTTAATCTCTCTTGCCTTCCACCCTATCACAGACCTTCCCTTTTGTTCTTTCCTCCCCAACCCCCTTTCCCTGCCCCTACACTTGCTTAAAACTTCTTATATTTCTAACTTTTTCCAATTCTGATGAAAGGTCATTGCCCTGAAACGTTAACTCGGTTTCTCTCGCCACAGATGCTGCCTGACTTCCTGAGTATTTCCAGCACTTTCTGTTTTTGGTTAACTCCACTCCTTTGACATGTTTCAAACGATAAAGGGTTTCCATATGGTAGATGCAGAGGGCTAGAGATTCGGTGCATATGCGCCTCTTGTTAGCACCCCTATGGCGCTAATGGAGTGCAAATACCTTACCGCCCGGGCACGGTGCTGGCAACGAATGGCGGGAGTTTAAAGGCGGCACTACGGGTTTGCGCCCCGATCTCCTGTGCCCGGAGATCGTGACGTCATCACCGAGCGCATCACCCCGTTATCGCCCCAGTCCCGAAATTCACTTTCACCCACTGCAGCAGCGCCGGGCGAAAGCACCGACAGCTGCAGGAGGCGGGATCAGGCGGCCGGCCACTACCAGGGCAAACGTTAAGGGCGATGTGGCCGAGTGGAAAAGAAAACTTACCTTGTTGCCGCTCCTGATCCGGTTTCTTCGCGGGGTTCTGGCTGCGGTCGCTCAGCCTGGCACTCTGCTTCAGTGTCGGGCTGATCGCGAGGCACCCCCACTCCATGGTGGTCCAGGTAGTTCCCTTTCTCTTGTGCAGAGTCGGCAGCGTGGGATCTTCCCTTCAAGTGAGGGAGGGGCCCCTCCGACACGGCAGTGCTGCACGGCCCAGTGTGCTACGCTGCTGAGGCATCCACCCCATTAGCGCCCCAGGAAAGAAGTGGATTGCTTGATTTAGCATGCCGCCTCCTTCCAGGGGCGGTAACCCGAATTTCTCGAGAGGGGCCAGACTTCAACACCTGGCACTATGTCTCGTGCCTCCCGACTGTTACCGCCCCCAAACGGGGCGATAATGAATTTCACCCTCAGAGAAACTATTTCCTCTGGTGGGTGAATCCAGAACGCAAGGGCCTAATCTGAAAAATAGAGCTAGACCATTTAGATGTGAAATCAGGAAGCACTTTTTCACACAAAGGCTAGTGGAAATCTGGAGCTCTATCCCCAAAAGGCTGTGGATGCAGGTCAATTGAAATTTTCAAGATTGAGATTGAAATATTTTTGTTGGTGAGAGGTATTAAGGGTTGTGAAGAAAAGGCCAATAAATGAAGTTGAGGTACAGATCAACCATAATCTAATTGAATGGTGGAACAGACTCAAGGGGCTAAATGGCTTACTCCTAATCCCATGTTCCTATGTTCTCCTGCCACTGACATCTTTACGCTCACTGGCCATCTACTCAGGCTGAACCTGCTATATATGTGGACTTGTATTTACTCTGTACAGCCACCAGAGGGCTCATTCCCCAGAGTCCCAAGGGAACCCATAATCCCTTGGGAGCACAGGTATTTAAGGAGGCTTCACAGGTTGGAGAGGCACTCTAGAAACCTGCAATAAAAGACTAAGGTCACACTTTACTTTGAGCTCACAGTGTTCAGCCTGACTCTTTCTCCATACACAACAGAACCAAACTGTGAAACCTTGAATTGCTATACGCAAATGAGTTCAGTAAGAACAAAATGGGCTGCATGGCCTTTTTCTGTGCTGCAAACTTTTATGGTTCCAACTCCAAATCTTACTTATTACCATGTCACACATTATCACCGTGCCTGCACCGTGAAGTTACATCCCACTGAAACCCTTATCTTTCATCACCTCCAGATTTAATTTCATAAATTCCTCCTTCACTGTCAATAAACTTCAGATTGTTCAAAACTCGGTATCACAATAATTCCCACTCATCATCCCCATCTTTGCTGATCTACATTGACTCCCTGTCCCCCAATGTAATAAATTTAAAACCCATGGCCTAGAAATTCGGGTGGTTTGTGACATCCATTAGCGCCATGAAATGGTGACAAAATGGTGTCCGATGCTCTTCCGCTAGCTGGTGGCGGCGACCGCGGTGGCCGCCATTTTCAGCAGGACATCAATGCTGCCGTTAACTGATATCAGCGTGAGTATTTTAATGAGGTGGATCATCAATCGGCTTGCAACGGCGACTTGACGCCAGTTCATCCATTTTGGAGTTTTCTGCGCATTGCCGCCCGCACTAAATAACGCCAGGATTTGCTGCCACCAAAAGGTGTTTCAGCAGCGTTAATAGCCATAAGGAGTCTGGCAGAACTTATGAAGTTGGAGGTCGGAACTTCAAATGCCTCGTTTGCCAAGGTTCTTTTAAACTTTCACTTCTTGCCCATTAGTGATGGTGGGACAGGGGCGGTGTTGCATTTTCTGGCGGCTTTCCGGGAGGCCGATAGCGTTTAGAGGTCAGTAAATCAATCGGTGAACTCCAGTGCAACGATTGAAAATGATCTGTGATAAAACCTCTTTTAACAAACAAAAAATCGACAAACATCAGGTGGCAGCTAATATTTCTGGAGCACAAATGGCAACTGTTCTGGTCGCTCCTTTCTTCCCCACTCCCCTATTCCCCTGGGAGCGGGAGACCGAGGCGACCTTTGGCCTCCTTCTGACATTATTGCTGCAAAGAGCACGTCACACTAGCAAATCACCACCATGCTGATGATAATGAGCAGGCAGTACCAAAATGCCAGTACTGCCTGCGTTCTCTTGGCTGTCGGCTGTTATCCTTGGCCATCAATGTTAGCAGCAAATTTCCAGCATTCCCCAATTTCTAGGTCCTTGTCTTTGTCTTCAAATCCCTCAATGGCCTCTCCCCACAACCTCCTCCAGCCTTACCGCCCCTCACGCAAATTAGGGGAAATCAATGGATATGGAGATCAGGCGGGAAAGTGGAGTTGAGGTCGATGATCAGCCATGATATTGAATAGCGGAGCAGGCTTGAGGGGCCGTATGGCCTACTCCCGCTCCTATTTCTCATGTTCTTATGTTCAGTCTTTCATCTCCTGTTTTTTGTGCATGGCCCCTCCCTTTGTCCCACCATTGGTTTTATAGCCCTCAGCTGCTTCAGTGCTCCTCTCTGCAACACCTTCGCTAAAATCTTCCACCTATTTTTCCACCTTTAAGAACCTTTTTAAAATCCATCTTTTTGACTAAGCTCTCAGTCACCTCTCCTAATCCTGCCACCTTGGTTCTGCACTTGTATCTTTATTCGTATTATCTGATTTTTGACTTGCTTCCTCACTCCTTCCCCGCATCCCCCGCCCAGAAAAGCTCCTTGGGGCGCCTTTTATTGTGAAGGATGACACTAAAGGCCATCATTGTATAGTGAATCAAGGGCAGGAACCCTGGCAGACTTCTCCCCTGCCATTGAGCTACTAGAGAGCTAAAAGTATAATTGTTTGCAGAGAAACTCATCTGTGTATAGTTGTTTTGAAAATGGGTTTAACAGGAACATGCTGTAAAATGATAATTTTATATAATAGGGCTTGGCTAGGAGTTCTTTTGCATATGAACAGGATATAAATGTATTTGGTGCATCTGTCTGTTGCAGAAAGACGAGCATTTCTTGGGGATGGGCGAATGTCCTGAATGACTGTCACCCGATATGATCACCCTGCCTGACAGCAATTCTATCCAATGCCACACCTACAAATAAAACATTGCAGCAGTAATTGCCATGTTTGTGTTCTTATCAAAGGTGGAGGTTGTTAAATTATTCAATCACTCCGGGTTGGGCCCACATTTTAGGATTTGATTGCTAAGTCATAAGTCCAAATGCATCAGAGTTCCAGCTGTTGGACTTTGTGCATTGCAATCTGAGTCGTACCACGTTTAATAATACTTCAAATCCTTTTTACTGCAGTTTATTTTTGATTTAATCGCAACAAAGGAAATTGAGACTGTCAAAGCTCTTGATTGCCTCACTAACTCTCATACAGTTTGCTTCTCCCAACCTGTACACTTCCAGCGTGTTGATGGAGTAATGAGTCACCAATTGCTCTACTGTCCAAAATATATATCAAGGAAGTAAAAGGAAGCTTCATTCTATCTGTAAGTACGTTCAAGAAGAAATAGTAGCCAGAAGTGTTTACTTAACATCTTTGGGGGAAAAATCATTATAGTTGAAGAATTTGTGCAAATGCCATTATTATAAATGAATCAAAAACATTGCTGCCAGCATGATGTTTGAAACAGGTAAGTCTGGGGGAATTTAATTTCTTGTGTTTTAAATGATTCATTATTATAGTTCTGGACAAGTAATGAGTCAATTTTCTCCTCTTTTTATCTTCTTTCTTAAGAAGGTGCCGTTTGACCAGCATTCAGTAGTAAATGCTTTCTGTCAAAAACGTGACATTTGTAGTCACTACAACCCAAACAAGCATTTAATTCCCTGTACCTGGTTATTTATTTCCTGCTCCAGATAAGTTTCTTTCCTTCTATCTTTTTGAGAAGTGATAAAGAAATTGTCAGCGAGCGAGCTGTGTCTCTTTATTGATGGATCACCCAAAATAACCATTATGACAGTCACTAGTATCAAATGGAAATCTGATACAATGCAACTATCAGCTCTCTGTGAGTGAGCTCAAGGCAAACCGGAGAACTAAATAACAGTTCTACCTTTAAAAAATTGTCCTGGGGCTCTTCGATGGTATAGAGGGTAGCTGCACCCTAAAAAATGGTTCTGAGCAATAAAACCCAGGACGGTGCCTTGTTTCACCCTAGTCTGTGCCTAGTTATTTAATAGGAAGCAGAAGATGTATGTCACTGCAATTTCCAAATAATAAAACCTGTAACTCAAGTAAGAGCGTAGACTCTAGTGATTGGATAAAATCATTTTTATAAATGAAAATAATTCTGTTGGGGGTGGCGGCTGGTAGAATTGTATAGGGGTGTGATCTTGGTTCTCTGCTGTTCATAATTGATTTGGAGGAGTTTCCTTTCACACCTCTTATCCCTTGTTTGTAGTTAATCCACACTTTCCAAACATAGAAAAAGTCTCTTATGAACCTAAACCTGCATCTTTATTCTTTGTTCTGAATGGGTTAACATAACTGAAATGTAGAAATCAAACCTAAATTGCTTTATTAAGAACATGCTCTCTCCTCACCTCAGAAGCAGTTGAAATATCACGCTGTTGTCCAGACTTATTTACAGAAGAAATTACATACAAAAGTGGAAGAATAGGCAAGATTTAATTCAGCACCAAAATCAAACCGACATTAGCATAAAATGCTTTGTCAGCTTAAAACAGTAGCATCCATAAATCTTGCAGAACCTTCAGTATAGTCTTAGAAAAACAGTCTTGATGTATATTATTACATGGGATAGAAACATAGAAAATAGAAACATAGAAAAACATAGATGAATTGTCACTGGAGGCTGACCAGGAGAGCATTGGAATAGCCATTTCTGGAGATAATACAAGCATGAATGAGGGTTTCAACAGCAGATATTTTTACATTACAATAGTGACTGTACTTCAAATGTACTTCATTGGCTGTAAAGTGCTCCAGGACGTCCTGAGTTGTGAAGAGTGCGATATAAATGCAAGTCTTTCTTTCTTTATATGCTGAGGCCGGGGTGAAGATGTATATGGAAGTAGGTGGTCTTTGTGATGGAGAGGATATTGGGTTGGAAGCTCAGCTCAGAGTTAAATCGGATGCTGCAGTAATGGGCTCAGATCTGGAGTGGCAGCCAAAATGCACACACAAATGTACATGTGTGAAATTCAGGTTACATAGGCATGGCAAAGATTAGGATAGATATGGCCTGGTTGTAAATGGAGAATAGGTAGGAGACAATAAAACAAGGTCCAAAGTAACAGTCAGAGGACCTGTAGTGGGATGAAGTTGACTTATAGATAGGGTGGGATCAGCGTGGAGCACTGCTGAACTAATTTCCAAGTTTGGAGCGAGGTGCGGAGGGCGAGTGAGTCCAGGAGCTATTTGAGGGGTGGAGGTTCAGTGAACGCACTGCTAGAAGTACTTCCATGGAAAAGGGAGAGCCAAGGAGGTGTGGAGGATCGTCCATTAGCCAGCAGAGGTTGATCCAGAGGTCCAGCAGCGGTGAGTAGTGGCCTTGCTGAGTAGCAGTGCACATCAGCGGATCCAGTATACCAGCGGAGAGATGAGTGGAGTCACGAAAATGGGAAGTAGCCGAAAAACAGCAGGTCGTTCCATTGCAGTGGAGCAGTATTGGACTCAGCAGAGACAGATCTGAGCTAGCTTAGTGTAGAGTGAAAAATACCTGGCAGAAAACTGAGGACGAAGCAGCACGCCAGATACTAGAATCAAGGTGACTACAGACTCCATAGAATATGGCGGTGACATGGGAGGTCGCTCTAAGGTCCAGAAGCAGTGGAGATACGAACCGCGGCCCGGGAGAAGTGGATTTTTGCCCAGGGCCCATACAGCTGCAAAGTAAAGCTGAGAAACCAGCAGTAAACTGAAAGTCCATTTAGAAACTCAGCAGGTGGGGGATGGGCTGTAGGCTAGAAAAAAGTGATCTTAAAAACCTGAAATGACTGAGCAGCAGAGCAGAGTAACAGCTGCTGAGTTTTAAAGTGTGGTTCAGTAGAGCAACATAGTTATGGCAACAGATGATTCCAGGAGTTGGGATGTCTACTTGGAACAGAGTTTCAGCTGTTGAAAAGAGCACTGTGTAAACGAAGAACCAGCAGGGTCGGGGATGGGCAGTGGGCTCTGTTCAGGTAACTTTAAACCTATAATTTGGGCTAAAATCCTCCCGCTATTAGAGCCAGGGATGCGAGGCAGTGGAGGAGAGGAGACTGAGGGAGGAAGGGCAATGGATGACCAAGGATAGAGTTGCAGAGGAGAGGGGCTCAGTCGGAAGCTGCCAGTCCAGGAGCCATCGTAGTTGCCTTTCGTTCCCCTCACAGATGCTGTTTGACCTGTTTCCAGTATTTTCTGTTTCTCATTTCAGATTTCTGCTGTTTTTGCATTTTGTTTACATGATCAATGGCCAGTTGACTGAGGAAACGGAGGTCATCTAGTGCCTGAGACGTTACACCCCAGCAGCAGTCAGCACTTGTAGGAGAGTGGGAAAATTGGCTGAAAAGTCCCCCTCACAACCACACAACAAGTGACTAACTCCACCTGTGTATGCAGCCATAGTGACTAAATGATTTTCATTTTTGCTTTGTTTTGTTAAACCGGTTTTCTTCCACGTCAGCAGATAATCTAGCGAAGGGTGTCCAATTCCCTGCCAATGATGCACTGTCGGGCTCAGTAACTCCTCCCAGTTATTTCCTCAGGTACATTTCATTTTTTTATCTATGCTACTGTTGAATGGATGACTTTGGACACGGAAAGAATAGGATTTCCAAACTATTGATAAAGAAACTGAGCTTTGGATGCCTTTAGTTCACACACAGTCCATAAAGAATAGCTGCAAGGAAGTTACACTGGAGCCTTTAAGAAGAAACCACACGGGTGTATTTTACAACATGAACTAGTCTCTGAGATTTCGGTACAGTAACTGAATTTCACTCACTTGTCACTTATTGTATTGAGTTGGAAGATTAAAAGAAAAGTTTTCCTTTTCCTTTTTTATTTAACTCTCCTTTTTGGTTTATTTTGTGGACAGAATTGCTGGCAGTGTACCAGGCAAGCTTCAGTTATTTTAATTTAATAAAGCAGCAGCCGCTACTCCGATAGCTCAGTTGGTACAGGCGGTGTGTAGCTGAGCCAAACAGATGAGCATGTCCCAGGTTTGCCCTGTGCTAAGTTAGCAAGCTATACAGTCAGGGACAACTGGGTCCTGAAATTGCCCCCCTCTAAAGTCCATTAGGCAGTAAGGCCTTTCTGACCGGGGGCAGGTCGATGAGGCGATCCATCGGAAATTGCTCCTGGGCCGGGGGAGGCAGAAATGGGTTTCCACCCCTTCTGGCACGCACCGACCCCTTACTGCCCGGCGACGACCCCTTTCTGCACCACGAGGGAAATTGCCCCACGGGAGCGGAGCAGCCGCCGGTGGGCGCCGCCGACAGCTTTTCCCGGCAGAAAGCTGCCAGTGACTGGGTGGCGCCTCCACCTTTAAAGGAGAGGGCGCTCCACCGCGGCCGCCATTTTATTTTAATTCTTGGCTGACTCTGAAGTCAGCCCGATAGTGGCGGCCACTGGTTCGGCCGGGCTGCCATCAGGCAGGCCATCAGGCAGCCCTGCATCCCCTCTTGGGTGCAGGACTGCTGGCCTGGCCAGAGCCCTCCCTGATGGCCCAGTGGGCGCCAGTAAAGTGGCTGCAGAGGTTGCAGTGGCCCGTCCCTTTAACTGAATGCTTTGAATTGGATATACCTGGAAATTTGATGCAACAACAACAACAACTTGTATTTATATAGTGCCTTTAACATTGTGAAACATCCCAAGGTGCTTCACTGGAGTATTATAAGATTAAAAATTTAATAACAAGCCGCATAAGTAGAAATTTTTGCAGGTGAACAAATGCTTGGTCAAAGAGGTAGGTTTTAAGGAGCATCTTGAAGGAGGAAAGAGAGGTAGAGAGGTAGAGAGGTTTAGGCAGGGAGTTCCAGAGACTGGGGCCTAGGCAACAGAAGGCACAGCCACCAATGGTTGAACGATTACAATCATGGATGCTCAAGGGCAGAAATTAGAGGATCGCAGGAGATTGTAGTGCTGGAGGAGATTACAGAGATAGGGAAGGGCGAGGTCATGGAGGGATTTGAAAATAAAGATGGGAATTTTTAAATCGTGGCATTGCTTAACTGGGAGCCAATGTAGGTCAGCAAGCAAATATTGGCCAGGATACCGGGGAGAACTCTTCTTCAAGTAGTGCCATGGGATTTTTTATGTCCACCTAAGAAGACAAATGGGGCCTAAGTTTAACATCTCTTCCGAAAGAAAGTATCTCTGACACTGCAGCACTCCTTCAGTACTGAACTGGAATGTCAGCCTAATACAACTTAAAGGCACTTTTTCTTTACAGCAATGCAGCTGATTTCAGACAGGTGATTGTCCCTCCATTGACTTCACTCCTTAGAGTAAATGTACTGGCTAACAAAACAAATTGAGGATAGTATTAGATCCAAAGAGGAGTTATACAAAGTTGCCAGAAAAAGTACCAAGCCTGAGGATTGGGAGCAGTTCAGAATTCAGCAAAAAAGTACCAAGAGATTGATTGAGGGGAAAAATAGAGTATGAGAGTAAACTTGCAAGGAACATAAAAACTGACTGCAAAAGTTTCTACAAGTGTGTAAAAAGGAAAAGATTAGTGAAGAGAAATGTAGGTCCTTTACAAACAGAAACGGGAGAATTTGTAATTAGGAACAAGGAAATGGCAGAACAATTAAATAAATACTTTGGTTCTGTCTTCACGGAAGAGGACAAAAATAACGTCCCAGAAATGCTCGGGAACCAAGGGTGTAGTGAGCAACAGGAATTAAAGGAAATGATAATTAGTAAGAAAATGGTGCTGGAGAAACTAATGGGACTGAAGGCAGATGAATCCCCAGGGCCTGATGATCTGCACCCAGAGTACTAAAAGAGGTAGCCATGGAAATAGTAGATGTATAGGTTGCCATCTTTCAAAATTCTATAGATTATGGAACAGTTCCTGCAGATTGGAGGGTGGCAAATGTAACCCCACTATTTAAAAAAGGAAGGAGAGAGAAAACGGGGAACTACAGACCGGTTAGCCTGACATCAGTAATAGGGAAAATGTTGGAGTCTATTATAAAGGATGTGATAACGGCTCACTTAGATAACATCAACGGGATTAAACAAAGTCAACATGGATTTATGAAAGGAAAATCATGTTTGACGAACCTACTGGAGTTTTTTGAGGATGTAACTGATAGAATAGTTAAGGGAGAACCAGTGGATGTAGTGTATTTGGATTTTCAGAAGGCCTTTGATAAAGTCCCACATAAGAGGTTAGTGTGCAAAATTAAAGCGCATAGGATTGGGGGTAATGTATTGGCATGGATTGAAAATTGGTTAACTGACAGGAAACAGAGTAGGAATAAATGGGTCTTTTTCAGGGTGGCGAGCAGTGACTAGTGGGGTACCACAGGGATCAGTGCTTGGGCCCCAGCTATTCACAATATATATCAATGATTTGGATGAAAAAAACAAATGTAATATTTCCAAGTTTGCTGACGACACAAAACTAGGTGGGATTGTGAGTTGTGAGGATGATGCAAAGATGCTGCAAGGCGATTTAGATAGGTTGAGTGAGTGGGAAAACACATGGCAGATGCAGTATAACGTGAATAAATGTGAAGTTACCCACTTTGGTAGGAAAAACACAAGGACAAAGTATTATTTAAATAGTGATGGCTTGGGAAGTGTCGATGTACAAAGGGACCTGGGTGTCCTTAGGTATACCAGTCATTGAAAGCAAACATGCAGGTGCAGCAAGCAGTTAGGAAGGCAAATGGTATGTTGGCCTTCATTGCAAGAGGATTTGAGTACAGGAACAAGGATGTCTTACTACAGTTATACAGAGCCTTGGTGAGACCGCACCTGGAGTATTGCATGCAGTTTTGGTCTCCTTACATAAGAAAGGATATATTTGCCATAGAGAGAGTGCAGCGAAGGTTCACCAGACTGATTCTTGGGATGGCAGGACTGTCGCATGAGGAGAGATTGGGTCTATTGTATATGTATACTTGTATTTACTCTGTCCAGCCACCAGAGGGCTCATCCCTTGGAGACCCAAGGATTCCCATAATCCCTTGGGAGCACAGGTATTTAAGGAGGTTTCACAGGTTGGAGAGGCACTCTGTGAACTGCAATAAAAGAGTAAGGTCACACTTTACTTTGAGCTCACAGTGTTCAGTCTGACTTTTTCTCCAGACACAACAACTGGCAACGAGATACAGATAGCGAACCCAAAGATGCAGAGAACAGTGGGCATCCTGGAGAAATTCTCGGAGGGAGATGATTGTAAAATTTTTGTGGAGCGACTCGACCAATAGTTCGTGGCCAACGAGCTAGATGGGGAAGAGAGCACTGCCAAACGAAGGGCGATCCTCCTCACCGTCTGTGGGGCACCAACGTATGGCCTCGTGAAGAATCTGCTCACTCCAGCGAAACCCATGGAGAAATCATACCATGATTTGTGCACACTGATCCGAGAGCATTTGAACCCGAAGGAAAGCATTCTGATGGCGAGGTACCGGTTCTACAACTACAAAAGATTTGAAGGCCAGGAAGTGCCGAGTTATGTCGCCGAGCTAAGACGCCTTGCAGGACATTGCAAATTTGAAGGACATTTGGAGCACATGCTCAGAGACTTTTTCGTACTTGGCATTCTTCGCAAACCATACTTTGCAAACTTTTGACTGTAGAGACCCTTACCTTGAGTAAGGCCATAGCGATAACCCAAGTGTTCATTGCCACCAGTGACAATCCTAAGCAAATCTCTCAGCACACAAGTGCTGCTAAAGTATTGTGAACAAAGTGATGTTTTCGAATCGTAACGTACAGGGCAGGTCACACATACCTGCAGATGGCTCAGAGTCCACCATCAAGGGTGATGATTGCAAGGCCATTAACACCTTGTTGGCGCTGCAGGAGTGATCATCGTTTCCATTCATGTCGATTCAAAGAGTATGTTTGCAAGGGCTGTGAAACAATGGGACACCTCCAACGAGTGTGCAGGCGAGGTGCAAAGCCTGTTAAACCTGCAAACCACCATGTTGAAGAGGAGGACAGATCCACGGAGGATCACGACGAACCAGAGCCTCAGTTCGAGGAGGCAGAGGTACATGGGGTGCACACATTCACCATGAATTGTCCCCCAATAATGCTGAATGTTGAACTAAATGGACTCCCGGTGTCAATGGAGCTGGACACGGGCGCGAGCCAGTTCATCATGGGCAAAAAGACTTTCGAAAGATTGTGGTGCAACAAGGCCTCAAGGCCAGTCTTAACTCAAGTTCGCACGAATCTAAGAACTTACATGAAAGAACTGATTCCTGTAATTGGCAGTGCTGCCGTAAAGGTCTCCTATGATGGAGCGGTGCACATGCTACCACTCTGGGTAGTACCGGGTGATGGTCCCATGCTGCTTGGCAGGAGCTGGCTGGGAAAGATACGCTGGAACTGGGACGACGTCCGAGCGCTATCGCCCGCTGATGACACTTCATGTGCCCAGGTCTTAAACAAATTTCCTTTGCTGTTTGAACCAGGCATTGGGAAATTCCAAGGAGCAAAGGTGCAGATCCACCTAATTCCAGGGGCGGGACCCATCTATCACAAGGCGAGAGCAGTTCTGTACATGATGAGAGAAAGGGTAGAGATCGAGCTTAATCGAGTTCAATGACTGGGCCAGTCCCATCGTTCCAGTCCTCAAGGGAGATGGCACCGTCAGAATCTGTGGTGATTACAAAGTAACTATCAATCGCTTCTCCCTGCAGGACCAATACCCATTACCAAAGGCCGCCGACCTCTTTGCAATGCTGGTCGGAGGAAAGACGTTCACGAAGCTGGATCTGACTTTAGTCTACATGACGCAGGAACTGGAGGAATCATCGAAGGCCCTCACCTGCATCAACACGCACAAAGGTCTTTTTGTTTATAACAGATGCCCGTTTGGATTCCAGAGAAACGTGGAAAGCTTACTGAAGTCGGTCCCGCACACCGTGGTCTTCCAGGACGACATCTTGTTCGCAGGTCGAAACACAGTCGAGCATCTGCAGAACCTGGAGGAGGTTCTTAGTCGACTCAACCACATGGGGCTCAGGTTAAAATGCTCAAAGTGCGTTTTCCTGGCACCTGAAGTGGAGTTCCTGGGAAGGAGGATTGCGGCGGATGGCTTCAGGCCCACCAACGCGAAGACGGAGGCAATCGAGAATGCACTGAGGCTACAGAACGTGATGGAGCTGCGGTCGTTTCTGGGATTCCTGAACTACTTTGGTAACTTCTTACCAGGTCTCAGCACACTATTAGAACCACTGCATGTCTTGATATGAAAAGGGGATGAATGGATTTGGGGCAAAAACCAAGAAAATGCCTTTGTAAAAGCGAGAAAATTGTTAGGCTCAAACAAATTGCTTGTGTTGTATGATCCATGTAAGCGTTTGCATGTGATGCAGCATCATATGGCATCGAGTGTGTATTGCAACAAGCTAATGATTTCGGGAAACTGCAACCTGTTGCTTATCCATCCAGGAGTCTGCCTAAGGCTGAGAGAGCCTATAGCATGATTGAGAAAGAAGCGTTAGCATGTGTCTATGGGATAAAGAAAATGCATCAATACCTGTTTGGGCTAAAATTCGAATTGGAAACTGACAATAAGCCACTTATATCCCTGTTCTCCGTGAGTAAAGGGATAAATACCAATGCATCGGCCCGCATCCAGAGATGGGCGCTCACATTGTCCGCATACAACGACGCCATCCGCCACAGGCCAGGCACAGAAAACTATGCCGATGCTCTCAGTAGGCTGCCATTGCCCACCACGGGGGTGGAAATGACGCAGCCTGCAGTTCTATTCATGGTTATGGAAGCATTTGAGAGTGAGCAATCACCCGTCACTGCCCGGCAGATCAAAACCTGGACAAGCCAGGACCCTTTATTATCTTTAGTCAAAAGCTGTGTGCTTCATGGGAGCTGGTCCAGTGTCCCAGTGGAAATGCAGGAAGAGATAACGTCGTTCCAGCGGCGCAAAGATGAAATGTCTATACAGGCAGGCTGCCTTCTGTGGGGCAATCGAGCAGTGGTCCCCAAGAAGGGCAGAGACACCTTCATCAGTGACCTCCACAGTACCCACCCAGGCATTGCATTGATGAAAGTGATAGCCAGATCCCACATGTGGTGGTCCAGTATCAATGCGGACTTAGAGTTCTGCGTTCACAGATGTAATTTTTGCTCGCAGTTAAGCAATGTACCCAGGGAGGCATCGCTAAATTTATGGTCTTGGCCCTCCAAACCGTGGTCTAGGGTACACGTCGACTATCCAGGCCCGTTCTTGGGTAAAATATTCCTTGTGGTTGTAGACGCGTACTCCCAAGTGGATTGAATGTGAGATAATGTCGGCTAGCACGTCCGCTGCCACTACTGAAAGTCTGCGGGCCGTGTTTGCCACACACGGCCTACCCAATGTCCTGGTGAGCGACAATGGGCCATGTTTTACCAGTGCTGAGTTCAAAGAATTCATGACCCGTAACGGGATCAAACATGTCATATCTGCCCCGTTTAAACCAGCGTCCAATGGTCAGGCAGAGAGAGCAGTGCAAACCATCAAGCAAGGCTTGAAGAAGGTAACTGAAGGCTCGCTGCAGACCCGCCTATCTCGAGTCCTGCTTAGCTACCGCACGAAACCCCATTTGCTCACTGGGATCCCATCTGCTGAACTGCTCATGAACAGAGCACTTAAGACAAGGCTCTCGTTAGTTCACCCTGATCTACATGAACAGGTAGAGAGCAGGCGGCTTCAACGATAGCGCAAATGTATCACGCGAGATTGAAATCAATGATCCTGTATTTATATTAAATTATGGACAAGGTCCCAAGTGACTTCCCAGCACTGTCGTGGCCAAAGAGGGGAGCAGGGTGTTTCGGGTCAAACTTTCAAATGGACTCATTCACCGGAAACACTTGGACCAAATCAAACTCAGATTCACGGACTACCCTGAGCAACCCACCTTGGACCCTACCTTTTTTGATCCCCCAACATACACACCCATGGCAACCAGCACCACCGCTGACCATGAAGCAGAACCCATGTGCTCCAAATATCCTTCAAATTTGCAATGTCCTGCAAGGCGTCTTAGCTCAGCGACATAACTCGGCACTTCCTGGCCTTCAAATCTTTTGTAGTTGTAGAACCGGTACCTCGCCATCAGAATGCTTTCCTTCGGGTTCAAATGCTCTTGGACCAGTGTGCACAAATCATCGTATGATTTCTCCATGGGTTTCGCTGGAGTGAGCAGATTCTTCATGAGGCCATACGTTGGTGCCCCAAGAGATCCCATAATCCCTTGGGAGCACAGGTATTTAAGAAGGCTTCACAGGTTGGAGAGGCACTCTGGAGTCCTGCAATAAAAGACGAAGGTCACACTTTACTTTGAACTCACAGTGTTCAGTCTGACTCTCTCCATACACAACAGGGTCGACTAGGCCTGTATTCACTCGAGTTTAGAAGAATGAGAGGGGATCTCATTGAAATGTATAAAATTCTGACTGGGTTGGATGGACTGGATGTGGGAAGGATGTTTCCCCTGGCTGAGAAGTCTAGAATAGGGGTCACTGTTATGTATGTAATAACTCGATAGACTGAATACTGTAAACTAACACAGGTACAAACCTGGCTCTGCTTTATTAGGGCCCAAAGTGATTACATTACATGATGGCTTGCCTTTTATACCTGAGCCACACAAACGTGCATATAGCCCAATGACCTCCGACAGTGGCGCTACCTGGTGGCTAGTAACCCCAAGCATACATACATGACAATATCCCCCTTTAAGATATTAGTAACAGTCTTTTTACAAATTGAGACGGTCCGGGGCTTTCTGCTCCCAAGTTAATTGTCTCAGTTCAACTCCAGCCTTGGGCGAGTGTTCTGAGTCTGTTATGACTGGGGTCTGGGTAGCTGATCTGATGGGAGTGGCAAAGACCATGTCAGGGATTGAAAGTCTGGATTCATTGATGACAGCGGAGTCCTCTGATGACTGAGGGTAGGTTGGTTGGTCACTGATTGTGTCTTCCTCAGACTGTTCCGGTTCATCCATGTGCCGTAGTTTTATCTGATCAACATGTTTCCTGCGTGTTTGCCCATTCTTGAGCTTGATGATAAACACTCGTTACCCTTCCTGGCCGTAACAGTACCAGCGATCCATTTGAGACCTTGACTATAATTTAGTATATACACAGGATCGTTAACAGAAATGTCGCGTGACACAGCAGCATGATCATGATACCATTTGACGTCTGTATTCAACATGATCATTCAAGTCAGGGTGGACAAGAGAGAGCTTGGTCTTGAAACCTCTCTTCATCAATAGATCAGCAGGGGGGACCCCGTAAGCATGTGGGGTCTTGTCCTATAACTAAGCAATCTGCATGACAAGCGAGTCTGCAGTGAACCTTGAGTTACACGTTTCATACTCTGCTTGATAGTTTGGACAGCACACTCGGCTTGACCATTAGATGCGGGTTTGAATGGTGCTGACCTCACATGTTTGATACCATTGAGTTTCATGAACTCTTGAAACTCCAGACTAGTGAAGCTAGATCTGTTGTCGCTTATAATGATGTCGGGCAGACCATGAGTGGCAAACATGACATAAAGGCTCTCAATGGTAGCTGTGGATGTACTGGATGACATGATTATACACTCTATCCATTTGGAATATTCATCCACCACAATTAAAAACATCTTTTCCAGGAAGAGACCTGCAAAGTCAATGTGGATCTTGGACCATGGTTTAGATGGCCACGACCACAGACTCAGCGACGATTCCGCTGGTGCTTTACTTAGCTGCATGCAAGTGTTGCACTGATGCACACATGATTCCAGATCAGAGTCAATTCCAGACCACCAGACATGAGACCTGGCAATGGCTTTCATCATGACAATACCGGGATGAGTGCTATGTAGATCATGTACAAATTTCTCTCTGCCTTTCTTAGGCATAACAACACGGTTACCCCACAATAAACAATCTGACTGAATGGATAGTTCGTCTTTGCGAAGGTTGTAAGGTTTGATCTCATCACCCATTTGCTTGGGTATGGCAGACCAATCACCACTAAGGACTCAATGTTTCACAACTGATAATATCGGATCCTGGCTGGTCCAGGTCTTAACTTGTTGAGCCGTGACAGGGGTTCCTTCACTTTCAAAAGCATCCATAACTAACAATAGGTCTGCAGGTTGTGGCGCCTCCACCTCTGGTGTGGGCAATGGCAGACGGCTCAGTGCATCTGCACAATTCTCGATGCCAGGTCTATGGCGAATGACAAAATCATAGGCAAATAATGTCAGCGCCCACCTCTGGATGCGGGACGATGTATTGGTATTGATACCTTTGTTTTCCGAAAAAAATGAAATGAGTGGCTTGTGATCTGTTTCCAGTTCAAACCGAAGACCAAACAGGTAGTGATGCATCTTTTTAACCTCATACACACAGCCTAATGCTTCTTTTTCTACCATGCTGTAGGCTCTTTCCACCTTTGACAAACTTTTAGAAGCATACGCAACAGGTTGTAGTTTACCCGAACTCATTAGTTTGTTGGAGCACGCAGCCAACTCCATATGACAAAGCATCACAGCCCAATACTAAACGCTTACATGGATCATAATGTACCAGCAGCTTGTTAGAGCAAAGCAGATTAGTAGCTTTCTGAAAAGCTCTATCTTGAGACGCACCTCAAACCCAGTTGTCGACTTTTCTTAGCAGCATATGCATTGGCTCTAATAAAGTGCTCAATCTAGGTAGGAAATTACCGAAGTACTGAAGTAGACCAAGGAACGAATGCAGCTCCATTACATTCTGAGGCTTGGGTGCATTTTTGATGGCCTTGGTTTTCGAATCCGTAGGCCTGATGCCGTCAGCAGCAATTTTCCTTCCCAGGAATTCGACTTCCAGTGCCATGAAGATGCACTTCGAACGTTTCAGTCTGAGTCCCACTTTGTCCAGATGATGTAGAACCTCTTCCAGGTTGTTCAGATGTTTGTGGGTGTAACGACCTGTGACTAGGATGTCATCTTGGAACACGACGATTCTAGGGATGGACTTCAGTCGACTCTCCATGTTCCTCTGAAATATGGCTGCAGCCGAGCGAATTCCGAAAGGACACCTGTTGTAGATAAACAGTCCTTTATGTGTGTTGATGCATGTAAGTTTCTTCGACATCTCAACCAGCTCCTGTGTCATGTAGACCGACGTCAGATCCAGTTTAGTGAACGACTTCCCCCCGGCTAACGTTTCAAACAGGTCATCAGCCTTCGGTAACGGGTATTGATCCTGTTTCGAAACTCGGTTGATCGTAACCTTGTAGTCTCCACAAATCCTGACAGTGCCATCACTCTTCAACACAGGAACAATGGAGCTGGTCTATTTGTTAAATTTGACCGGTGATATGACCCCTTCACGCTGGAGTCTGTCCAGTTCGATTTCGACCTTTCCCCTCATCATGTACAGAATTGCCCGAGCTTTATGATGGATGGGTCTTGCATCCGAGTCCATGTGGATCTGCACCTTGGCTCCCGTGAAATTGCCGATGTCTGATTCAAACAGCGAGGGGAACTTGCTCAGCACTTGAGCTTTGATATCATTCCAATTTCATTTGATTTTTTCTAGCCAATTCCTGCCAAACAGCGTTGGACCATTGCCTGGAACAATCCATAATGGTAAATCATGAACCGCACCATCATACGACACCTTGACTACTGCACTGCCAATCACCGTTATGAGTTCTTTGGTATACGTACGCAACTTGGCATTGACTGGACTCAGCTTAGGCCTCACAGCCTTAGTATCCCACAGCTTGACCAATGTCCTCTGGCTCATTATTGATTGACTCGCACCTGTGTCCAATTCCATCGGTACCGGCACACCGTTAAGTTTCACATTAATCATTATCGGTTGGCTCTTTGTTAGGAACGAATACAGTCCATACACTTCCTCCTCTGGTATCTTGGATTACATATCCGGATCCGCGCTATACTGGTCATCATCCTCCACGTGATGTGTCGCAGCACGCTTGCTCAGTTGCGGACATATGCGCTGGAGATGCCCCAGTCTCGAACAGCCTTTACAAATGTACTGTTTAAACTGACATTGATGAGACCGATGACTGCCCCCACAACGCCACATGGTGAAATCGGATTCATTCCCGTTGGCAGACTTTGAGCAGCCACAGGTTTCGCATACGCAGTCCAGTGGGCCCTGCCACATGTAGCTCTGCCAAACGACGATACAATCTTGTTTACAGTACTTGCCAAGTTCCGATTTTCCGATGATATCTCCTTTAAGTTTTTGTCCATCGTCATGCATGCCTGGGCAATCGTGATGGCCTTGCTCAAATCCAGCGTCTCCGCCGCCAGTAGCTTACACAGGATCACCTCGTGGTTGATGCCAATTACAAAGAAGTCCCGCAGCATGTCTCCCAACGCATTTTCGAACTTGCATGGTCCAGCTAGATGTCTTAGGTCGACAACGAATTCTGACACATCCTGGCCCTCAGAACGAACGTGCTTGTAAAATCGATATCGTGAGATGATGATAGCGCCTTCTGGTTTGAGATGGTCACATACCAGAGTACACAATTCCTCATAGTCCTTGTCCATTGGACTTGCAGGCGAGAGAAGATTCTTTGAGTCCGTAGATTTTCGGGCCGCAAACCGTGAGGAAGACCGCCCTGCGCCTAATTGCGTCAGTGGGTTCCTCCATTTTGTTGACCACGAAATACTGGTCCAGGCGAGCTACAAAATCTGTCCCGTCCTCTCTCTTCACGACTCTCTAGAATTCCAATTGTGCTCACTTTTGCAAGCAAAGGTTTTTAAGTTACCTCGTCGCCAAATGTTATGTATGTAATAACTAATTAGACTGAATACTGTAAACTAATACAGGTACAAACTTGGCTCTGCTTTATTAGGGCCCAAAGTAATTACATTATATGATGGTTTGCCTTTTATGCCTGGGTCACACACACATGCATACAGCCCAATGACCTCCGACAGTGGCGCAACCTGGTGGCTAGTAACCCCAAGCTTACATACATGACAGTCACAGTCTCAGGATACGGGATAGGAAATTTAGGACCGAGATGAGGAGAAATGTTTTCACTCAGAGGGTGGTGAACCTGTTGAATTCTTTACCACAGAAGGCTGTGGAGGCCAAGTCACTGAATATATTTAAGAGGGAGATGGATAGATTTCTAGAAACAAAAGGCATCAAGGGGTATGGGGAAAAAGCGGGAATATGGTGTTGAGATAGAGGATCAGCCATGATCATATTGAATGGCGGTGCAGACTGGAAGGGCCGAGTGGCCTACTACTGCTCCTATTTTCTATGTTTACTGACATTTAGGGGAACCGACCACATTGCAGATCCATAAATGTGCATTGGGTCACCAGTTGTAGTATAATAAACATGAATAGACAATCCCCTGCATTTGCACTCAAGATCTCGATATTGTACAGCAGCGTCCAGCATGTAACAGACCAACAAAGTGTAAAAAAGGGGGAGAGCAGCAGTCAGAGGTCACTCTCCCTGGACAGGAACAAGAAAATCCAGTCATGTAAAAGCATCTTAAACGCCGCAGAGTAAATGGATTTTAGAGAGTGTAAACTATCTGGGACTTAAGTTAAAATATTCAAGCAGCTCTCGTGGGACAGGGGAAGGTGAAGGACAATGTCATCTGTTTTGGTTTTAGCTACTGAAGACCAAGGATATAACTTGTTTCTCATGGATTGACTGTACTTAATTATGGTTAAGGCATTTCAACATTAAAACAAACCTGTCATTCCATTCCCAGTGCCCTTAGATGTCGCATACAGCCTAAGGCAAAAGGGAGTTCACACAGCCATTCAGTGCTGAGCATCAAAGAATATATTCGCAATTTTCATTCTTTTCAAAGACTGCTTTGTTGGGAAACGGTGTGGCATCCTAGATAGCTGACAACAAAGAAGCAAGATGGAAGATGGCAACTTCATTTTTCTATATTTTTTTCCTCCAGTTTTTTCTTGAAGACCCTGACTGAGACTGGAGGATAATTCCATGCAATAGGCTGCCCTCTATTGAAGACACCATTCTTCATACGTGAGCCTGGACAGTGAGTATCGGCAGCTCGATAATTAATCTGCAAAGCTCTGAGATGACATTTAACACCAAAAGCAAAATACTGCGGATGCTGGATATCGGAAATAAAATCAGAAACTGTTGGAAGAAATTCAGCAAGTTAGGTAGCATCTGTTGAGAGAGAAACAGAGTTAAGCGCCTCAATATTAACCCCACCCTGCTGTACCTCAACCCCCCACCCCCCGCCCCTCACCCCAGGCCGGGCGCGAGAGTGTTGGGGTGAGTTAAAAAGTGAAATATACGTAACTTGACTCCAACAGCCGCACACGTGCGCACCGCCATTTCGATTGCTGTCAATATTGGGGTGTCCAAGTGTCCTGTTGTGGAGAGGAGGGACGCTTATTAATGTATTTAAATTGGGCTCCGCCAGTGCAATTGTGGGCCCAATTTGATATTAATTCATGCTGCGAGGGTTTCCTGGGAGTTGGGAAACTCAGCAGTGAAAGGGAGGCGGGAGCTGCCAGCTCCACAAGGTAAGAGGCTCTTTCTGCTCTCCTTGTGGGCCAGGAAGAGCAGGAGTGCTCCCTCAAGGCTGCTCAAGACAGCCTATAACCGAAATTTAGTAGCGCAAGAAAGCGAGCGCACCTATGATTTTTTTTTTTAATGCTTTTACTGCACATATCCATGATGCGGTCGGATGATCGATTTTCAGGACTTTGATATTTTTTCAAAGTCCCAAAGGGAATCAGTCATAGTGGGGGCGGGACATAGACAGGAAGGCAGGCTGAGGGGATGAATATAGGTCGGACCGAGACTCCGCTGCTGTCAATCAGCGGTGGAGTGGTGGTGACGTCACAGCGCGTGTGCGTCACCACGCTCTCTCCCCTCTGTTAAAGGGGAGAGAATCTGTCAGTTTTCATGTTTGGCCACTATGTCACCAGGGAGGGTTTCGTCCAAGCCAACTGCCTGGCATCCAAGAGGGAGGCCAGCCGAACCCGTGGGCACTATCTTGCCAGCCGATCTGGAAGTCGGTGGGCAAAAATTAATTACATGGCGGCCTCAGCAGTGAGCCCTCCCCTTGAAGGGCTGCTGCGCTGCCCTGGGTGACACTCACTGAGGATAAGGTGCACCAACACAGAAAGCTGTCGGGAGATCGATTTTTCGACCTAAATTTCGGTTGGTGGATTTTTAAGGTGAGGAAAAGTGGCGGTGCGCATTCTGATGACGCACTTGTGGCAGTCATCAGCATCGGGTGGTGTCGGGTCCAGGCCGAAAAATCCCCAACCTGAATTTGGGTTGGGTTGCCCAGCATGGCCGCCGCAAACAGACAATAATGGGTCTTTCTGAGAGCCTGAATTTCAGCACCCTGATCTCCAGCCTCCCCCACCACCTCTGATTGTCGACTGGAGCTTCCTCACCAGTGCTGACTTCCCCCCAGACCTCCCCACTCTTTGCCCCCCCCCCATCCTGATTGCTGTGGACTGTTCCCAGTGGTCCCCAGATGCCGTCTCCTGCTGCTAGTATTCCCTTCCGCCCACTGTCCATTTGGCCAGCTCCTGGCCAGAAGGTGCAGCTACAATATGCAAATGAGGTCCTGCCAGGTTCTTTGGCTGTTCTTGGCCTCGCCCGCACCCTCCAAACCTCCCCGTAAATATCATGGTCAATGTTTCAGGTTGATGATTTTTCATCAGACCTATTTAACACAAGAAGAGAAACAGAAAGTAACGAAGGTGAACACAGTAAAAGAGACAAAAAAAATCCCATTCGAGAAAAGAACAGAATTCTTTAATGTGGGCATTCCTGGAGGAGAGGTGGCAGTGAAGTAAACACTAAAATAAAAACAAAGTACTTTGGATGCTGGAATACTGTTCTGATGAAAGATCATTGACCTGAAACGTTAAATCTGTTTCATTCTCCACAGATGCTTCCTGACCTGCTGAGTGTTTCAGCATTTTCTGTTTTTATATTAGACATTTAACACCTTTACCTATTGGCTCCCCAATAGGCTCATAGGTACACAACATACTTTTGTACTGACGCTTGTTTAGTTCAGAATTTAAGAGACTGGTGTCCGTGAACCATTTTTCGGTGCTTACTAAATCCAGCTCTCCTATCCAGATGGCGATAACAATTTCAATTATATAGCGCCTTTAACATAGTAAAACATCCCAAGGTACTTCACAGGAGTGATTATCAAATAACATTTGACACTGAACTACTAATAAGGGGATATTAGTACCGATGAAGAGATAGATTTTAAGGAGCGTCTTAAAGGAGCAGAGGGAGGTAGAGAGGTTTAGGGAGGGAATTGCAGAGTTCAGGCATTGCCACTAATAGTGGAGCAATGAAAATCAGGGTTGCGCAAGAAGCCAGACTTTGGAACAGTGCAGAGAACACTAGTTCAGCCCCAGTTGGAGTATTGTGTTTAATTCTCGGCACACTCTTTGGTAAGGACGTGAAGGCTTTGGACAGGGTTAGAAGGCATTTACTAGAATGGTTCCAGGGATATTAGATTACCGTTATGTGGATAGACTAGAGAAGCTGAGATTGTTCTCCTTGGAGCAGAGAAGGTTAAGAGGCGATTTTGATATGTGTTTAAAATCATGAAGGATTTAGATAGTGAATAAAGAGAAATTGTTTCCAATAGCTGAAGGTTCGATAACGAAAGGGCACAGATTTAAGGTGATTGTCAAAAGAACCAAAGGTGACATGGGGAAAAACCTTTTTAGGCAACGAGTGGTTAGGATTTTGAATGCACTGCCTGATAGGGTGGTGGATACAGATTCAATAGTAGCTTTGAGGCTTGAAAGTGAAAATAATTGCAGGGATATGGGAAAGAGTGGGGGAGTGGGACTAACTGGACTGCTTTTAGAAAGAGCTGTTGCCGACTCAATGGGCTGAATGGCCTCCTTCTGTGCTGTACTGTCATCCAGTGGCTCAGTGGGTAGCACTCTCGCCTCTGAGTTAGAGGGTTGTGGGTTCTGTAATATATAGTTCCACCTAGTGGGCTACTGCTCCACCTAGTGGACTACTGTGGTAATGCAACTATTGCTGTCTATAATAAAAAGGTCAGGTCATCTGACAAGTTCCTGTGTTAAGAGCCATCTTATAAAAGTGTCTTTGTGATGTCATAGAGAAGATATATCACATTTGGCGATGAAGGATAGGATAATTGGATACTCCAGCTGAAAGTTTTATTGGTGGATGATTCCAGCCAAACAACAGAGAGACTACCGAGGTCCTTTGTTTGCAGAACAGCTAATAATCCAAAGTAAATTACAAGCACGCTTGGCTGAACTACCAGAGTCCAGATGGCCGCGCCGATGGGAATAATGGGGCGCCTGGGTGCATTTCAACTTAACCGTGAGACTTTTGGAGCGTATGTGGAGCGGCTAGAAATGTATATATCATTGAAGTTCCCGATGATGAAAACTGTAACCGGGTGGTGTTAGAAAGAAAAACGGGCTACTTTTCCTGACTGAAGCAGGCCCCGAGGTGTAAGAAACACTGAAAAATGTGCTTGTTCCCATCAAGCCAAAGGACAGATCACTGACGGAGATTCAGCACTACAGTCCCGAATCCATGGAAATTGCTGAAAATTATCATTTTGGAACAAGAGATCAATTAATTGACAAAACTATCAGTGAGTACATTGTAGCATTAAAGAAGCTATCTATTCACTGTCATTTCGGAAACTTTCAGGACCGAGCATTGCGTGACCGCTTTGTTTGTGGGATGAAAAATGAAGTGATCAGAGGAAAGTTGATGACAACTCCTAACTTGACTTTTGATTTAGCTTGTCAGGCAGCTATGTCAGTGCATATGGCCGACCAATATTCCTGAGAATTTCGAGCCATTTCCAGTCATCAGACAACCGAGGTGAATCGCCTGCAGGTTAAAAGTAAAAGGCAGTTGGGCCCCAAGGTCTCAGCAACTGGCCAAGGTAACAATACATTGAAGTCATGCTATCAGTGCCTGGGATAACACATTGCTTAAAGTTTTCCGTATGTGAAGGCAGAGTGTTTCTTCTGCAGGAAAACTGTGCATCTTGCGAAGGCATGCTGACTGAAGAGTAAACCAACTTTCAAAGCTATAAGTAGAAATCCACAGAGACTACATAGCATGGAAGAAAAGCAACAGGATGAAGAGATACACATCATCAGGAGCACAAGGGTATCTAACAGTGATTCGAAAAGTATCATCATCTCAGTCGATGTTGCAGGATACCCATGGAAATTGAAATTGGCGAATCCGTGAGCGTATTACCGGAGTCATCATATCTCGACAAGTTGAATGATTTTCCACTGGAAAAGTCGAAGATAGAGCTGCGAGGCTACTCGGGAGAGCAAATTCCTGTGGTAGGTCGTATCACTGTACCGGTGAAATACAAGGATCAATTTCAGAGCTTGCCTCTCTTAGTAGTTGGGATCACTGAAGCTGGATTGGAATGAGATTTTTCATATTGAAACGAGATTTACATCAAGGGATGATGTCATCAAGAAGTATCTGAAGGTGTTCGGTGAAACAGACAGTCCAATCCAAGGCGAGTGTCAGGGTACAGAAGGATGCGAGACCAGTTTACTGCAAGCCACGTCCCATACCATACGCATTCAAGGAGAGAGTTGAGCAAGAACTCAAAAGACTAGCGACTGAGATCATTATCTCCAAGATAGATCTATGTAATTGGGCCACACCCATTGTTGTTGTACCTAAATCAGAAGGTGAGAGTGAAGAACCATCAACATAAATGGTTAAAGTGGTTACCAGGAAGTGTGGTGAAAATGTGTGGTCCTCGCACATATTTGGCCAAGACAGGTTAGGTTTGTTCACATTGATCATATTTTATCTACAGATATGGAAGGAGTTGAAAGTTTGAATGATTTGATTGTTTCTAACTCATCAGATGGTCTTATTACAAGTATAGTACCAGTAGCATATCCTACATCAGATGCAGTAGAAACAAGTCCAAGAGGAAGTCAGAATTTAAGTCTGAGTCCGACTCAGGCAGACAAACAGTCTGAAGTTATAGCGAGTTCAAATGTAGATCAAGGGTATCCCTTGGAGGAAAACTTTCCTCAGGATCAGCCTAGAATGAGTCTAAGTTCGACACCATGTTTGGGAAGTTCTGTTCGAGAGCAAAGATATCCTCTTCGAAACAGAAAACCAGTGGTTAAGTTTGATTTGTAAACATGACAAAATAAGTCCATATCTTTTGTTATATACAACCATACAAGTTATGTATGATGATCATTTTGTTACATTTCGCCCTCCTTAATGAAGAAGTAATTATTAAAATATAGCTCCACCTAGTGGACTACTGCTCCACCTAGTGGACTACTGTGACAATGCAGCCATTGCTGTATATAATAACCACGTAACTATTTGTACTGCACTTTTTTTGACAGACAGGCATCTGTCCAGCCCCGCCGCCTTCATGCCATGCCTGTACTGCACTTTTTTTGACAGACATGCGACAAGCCCTGCCCCAGTCATGCTTCGCTCCCTCTCCCCCCGGCCCGAATCATTCCATTCACATGGTGCCAAGAAGCAGGACATGAGGTTCCGACTCTTCCCGCCACCCGCAACCCCCCCCCCCACCCCCCACCGCCCTGCCCCGCCCCTGCCCCCGGCCGGGAGTGGAGGCCCTGGGGGAGAGAGAGAGAGGCTGGGGGGAGAAAGAGAGAGAGAGAGAGGATGGGGGGAGAGTGAGAGAGAGGCTAGGGGTGGGGAGAGTGAGAGAGGCTGGGAGGAGAGTGAGAGAGAGACTGGGGGGGGGGGGGAAGAGAGAGGCACTGGGGGGGGGGAAGAGAGAGAGGGACTGGGGGGGAGAGAGAGAGAGGGGCTGGGGGAGAGCAAGAGAGAGGCTGGGGGGAGAGAGAGAGAGAGAGAGAGACTGGGGAGCGAGAGAGGCTGGGGGGTGGGGGAAAGAGTGAGAGCGGCTGTGGTGGGGGGTGGGGGGAGAGTGAGAGAAGCTGGGCACGGAGGGGAAGAGTGAGAGAGGCTGGTGGGGGGGAGGTGTGAAGAGTGAGAGAGGCTGGGGATGGAGGGGAAGAGTGAGAGAGGCTGGGGGGCGGTGGAGAGTGAGGGAAGCTGGGGGAGAGTGAGAGAGAGAAAGAGAGAGAGAGACACGGGTGGGGGTGGGTGGGGGGGGGGAGAGACACGGGTGGGGGGGGTGGGGGGGGAGAGACACGGGTGGGTGGGGGGGTGGAGTGACACGGGTCGGTGGATGGGTATGGGGGGTGAGAGACACGGATGGGAGGAAGACGGATCACGTTCTTCCAACCTCTACAAGGGATATCGTTGGAGTGGATGATATCCAGAAGTCACAACACTCACTATTCACTTCATACCCAATAAACCTGTTAACAATCCGTACACAATGTCTGCCCCATCTATGGTGGGGTGGGGTTGGGGTAAGGATGCACTTGGGCTGGGGTAAGGCATTAGCAAACTTGGCTACATTACACTCGGTCCCTTCATCCAAGTCATTAATATAGATTGTAAATAGTTGAGGACCCAGCACTGATCCCTGTGGCACCCCACTGGTTACTGTTTGCCAACCAGAAATTATCCCGACTCTCTGTTTTCTGTTAGTTAGCCAATCCTCTATCCATGCTAATATATTACCCCCAACCCCGTGAACTTTTATCTTGTGCAGTAACCTTTTATGTGGCACCTCATAGAATGCCTTCTGGAAAACCAAATACACCACATCCACTGGTTCCCCCTTATCCACCCGACTCATTACATCCTCAAAGAACTCCAGCACATTTGTCAAACATGATTTCCCTTTCATAAAACCATGTTGACTCTGCATAAAGGGGAGAGCGCACCGCCGCAGCCGCCATGTTATTTTAATTGATGGCCGTCTATGCAATCGGCCCGACGCCACGGGTCGGCCGGGCCACCAAGAGGTAGACCGGTACCTCCTCTTGGGTGCTGGGCCACCGGCCCGGCCGAAGCCCTCCCTGGTGGCCCAGTTGCCGCCAAGAAAGACTCGCTAGGCCTCGCAGTGTCCCTCCCGTTTAAGTCAAGGGGAGGGACTTTAACACGCCTTAGCGCGACACGGCACATCCACATCCGCTGACATCCTCAGTGTCGTGCTGACGTGCTCAGTGTCGTGCTGATGACACCACCCACCTACCTCCCAGTTCCCAACTCGCTTCCGCCCCTTTGCCACCCCAAAAACTACCCCGATGATTTCTTTAAAGAAAAGAGGGCAATTGCCTCTAATACCCGCCCCATCGATTTAGACCACAATTCATCACAGAATTCGAATTATCCGCCCCAAATGCAGCGGAGGGCAATTTCGGCCCTCAAGTCTTGCTTTTCAAATCTTTCTTTACTATTCTATGATTCTATGATATCGGGGGGTTGTAGGGCTGGAGGAGGTTACAGAGACAGGGAGAGGCGAGGCCATGGAGTGATTTGAAAAGAAGGGTGATCATTTTAAAATCGAGGCGTTGTTGTACTGGCCGCCAATGTCATCATAATCATCATCATCGTAGGCAGTCCCTCGGAATCGAGGAAAACTTGCTTCCACTCTTAGCATGAGTTCTCAGGTGGCTGTACAATCCAATTCAAGAACCACAGTCTCTGTCACAGGTGGGACAGACAGTGGTTGAAGGAAAGGGTGGGCGGGGTGCCTGGTTTGCCACGCGCTCCTTCCGCTGCCTGCGCTTGATTTCTGCATGTTCCCGGCGACGAGACTCGAGGAGCTCAGCGCCCTCCCGGATGCTGCCAATGTAGGTCAACAAGCATAGCGGTGATGGATAAATGGGACTTGGTTCAAGTTAGGATACAGGTAGCAGAGTTTCGGATGAACTCAAGGTTACAGAGAGTGCATAGTGGGAGGCTGGTCACGAAAGCATATAATAGAGCCATGAAAAACTGGCTGTACGAGTCTGTTGCTCGGGTAAGGGAGTCAGATTTGGCAGGGTAATTTGGGAAGAACTGGCTCATGGATATACAGACATAGATCTCTTGGAATAAAAACAGAAAATGCTGGAAATACTCAGCAGGTCAGGCAGCATGTGTGGAGAGAGAAACTGAGTTAATGTTTCAGGTTGATGACCATTCATCAGAACTGCTTTAAAAGATCTCTTGGAATCTAACAAAAACAAGCACATGTTTAAAAGCAAGTTACAGTGTTATTCTAAACCATATGACCCCTTTACAAAACAGTGCTGCAGCTATCCACAACCAGAACTGTAAAATAAGTGAGGCATGTTAAAGAAAGAAGAACGAACTTGAATTTATACTATCTCTGGTCGGCCCAAATCATTTCACAGCCAGTGAAGTACTTTTTTTGAAGTGCAGTCACTGTGCGAAATGCTGCAGCCAATATGCGCAAAGCACAGCCCCACAAGCAGCAATGAGATAAATGACTAGATAATCTATTTTTGGTGGTTGTAGTAGAGGGATAAATGTTGGCCAGTACGCCAGGAGAACTCCTCAGCTCCGGAGAAGCAGACAACCATCCTCGGAGCAGAAGTGCCAACATTGGCAACAAATGTAAATGGCTGCAGCCCTTTGTGCTGTTCTGTCATTTTCATTTTGGCTGCGAATAAGCTGAGCATTCTGTTTGTCTGTTATGGTGAGTAAAACATCTAGGTTGACATTCCACGCAGGACTCCACTGTCGGAGGTGCTGTCTTTTGGATGAGACACCTTACCCTTAAATGAAGCCTCCCCGCCTGGCTACACCTTCCATCACTTGCCCCGTTCAGACTGTCGTGGTGATGGTGTGGCTCTCATCAATAAATCACAACTTGGTCTGTCCCCTTACTCCTCCGGCACGTTCTCCTCCTTTGAACATCTCACCCTATTCTTCCCTTCTCACCTCTCATTTAAAATTCTCGTTCTCTACTGCCCATCCAAGCATGGTAAAATTTTTATCGCTGAGGTATCGTCACTGCTTTCCTCCCTCAGCCTCCACACCGAGCAACTTCTCATCCTCGGTGATTTCAACCTCCATCTCAATTCAGCATGTTCTCCTCTGAGTTCACTACCCTCCTATCCTCCCTTAATCACTCCCTCCATGTGAACTCCCAAACCCATATTCAAGGCCACCCCCTTGATTGTGCCATCTCTCGTGGCCTCGCTATTCCCACCGTGTTAATTGCAGATAAGGCCATTTCTGACCACTTCCTCGTGCCGCTCTCCACCCACATCTCCCTTCCCCAACCCAACCCGACTTACTTCTGCTTCCGCTTCTAGAAAAAACTCTCTCCAAACTCTCTTACAACTGCACTTATTAACTTCAAACTGTCCAGCCTTTGGCCCTCCATTCACCATTACATTTTTGCAGCCACAAATCTGCTCAACCACACCCTCATCACCACATTTGATGCCCTAGTCCCTATTAAAACCATTACTCTATCTCACCATGGCCATTCCCCCTGATGGAGCCCTCATTTTCGCTCCTCCAAAAGGCGCAGACTTGAACGGATATGGTGAACAACTGGTTTAGTCATTCTCAGCCAAATCTAACTGGACTACATGAAGCATTCTCAGGTCCTACTCTTGTCTGCCAAAACTGCTTACTATTCCAGGATCATTCTGGAATGCAAAGATAATCCACCGGCTTCTATTTTCTACTGCTAACCGTCTTCTTAACCCCTCTCCCCTGTCTCCACCACACTCACCTCCAACAAGTGTGAGGAGCTCATGGACGTCTTTGTCTCAAAGTTTGAAACCATCTGATGAGCTGCCTTCCTTCCCCTAGTGCACCGGGCCAAACATCCTCTGAGGTTCCCCCCTGCTCTAGCCCTCGCATCTTTCTCCAGTTTCTCTCTGATCTCCCCTCTTGACCTTTCCACACTGATCTTGTCCATGAGACCCACTTCCTGCTCCCTTGACCCTATTCCCACTAAACTGATGACCACCCAACTTCCTTTTCTGGCTCCTATTGTGTCTGTAAGCACTCTAGTAATGACTTAATGAGGTAAGGTATTGCACTTGAACTGTTGTGACCTTAGTCCATTTATTGCTGCTCCTGAATGAGGGTACAGTAAGGTGAGCTCCCTTTTATACTTGGTTACGTGCAGAGTGTAGGTGACCCCTAGGTCTCCACCAGTTGCACCCTCTGGTGGTACAGGCATATTGTATGCAGTGTAAAGATACATTCACTGATCTTATGTAACTGTACATTGAGTGTACAGGGTATATACATACACAACATCACTCCCCCCTAAGTCTTGTGCCACTGGCCTTTGCACTGAGTGCTCTGGCCCTCGACTTGAGTGCCCAAAGCCCTTGCACTTTGTCTGTGCTTGGAATGGCTCTCTCCCTGTAGATCCCCAAGTCCTTATTGCCACGACATTGGGAAATGGTCAGCAGTGGACGGTTGGAAGTTGCAGTGGGGTTTGAGTGGGTTCTGGGTGTGATCCATGTGTGTCCATGGCTACATACATCCATTTCACCCCCCCCTCCCCCCCCCCATACATAGACCATGTGTGTGGCTCGACATCTGCATTTGCATACATGTACAGAGAATAAAAAATAGGATTAGTTACATCACTGTTTGGGTTTAGCAGTAGTGTAACAAGTACATATTACAGGTAAGGTACATACATGGTATTACAGTCTTGCCCCTGGGGTGTAGGCGCAGGTGGGTGAGGACGCTAGTTCCAGAGTAACCGGACTGTGTCCAGGTTGTCTGATGGTGAGAATGCGCCCCCTGCCAGCTGGATGATCTCAGATTGCTCCCCTGGCTGAGTCTCAGGGCCTTTGTCATTGCCTAGTGGTGGGCAGAGCGACAGGAATGTGTGGCCTCCCCATCCTCCTTTGAGGGCTGCAGGGTCTCTCTGTTGCCCTTCAGCGGTAGTGAGAGCCTGGTCATCCCAGGTCCGGTCGGGAGGGCTGGTGGGTGCTAGCATCTTGCTCCCGGTATTGGCCCTAGTGGCCAGAGAGGTAGGGCCGATCTGGGGCAGGTGCCAGTAGTGGTGCTTATGCCGTCCACTGATCACTGGCCCTGCAGTGGGTATGCTCCCACTGTGTGTGTCCACACTCCCTGGGGCATCACATTGGTCCTGGAGGCGCAGGCTACATGATCGGGTAGCCCGCTGGACCTGGGTGCTTCCCACAGGAGGTTGCCCTTGGTTTTGTCGGCGTACATGTAGAATCCGGCAGGAGAAATAAAAAAGCAAATTATTATTTAAATGGAGATAAATTACAAAATGCTGCAGTACAGAGGGACCTGGAGGTCCTTGTGCATGAAATGCAAAAAGTTAGTATGCAGATACAGCAAGTAATCAGGAAGGCAAATGGAATGTTGGTCTTTATTGCAAGGGGGAGAGTATAAAAGCAGAGAAGTCCTGCTACAACTGTACAGGGTATTGGTGAGGCCAGATCTGGAGTACTGCGTACAATTTTGGTCTCCTTATTTAAGGAAGGATATACTTGCATTGGAGGCAGTTCAGAGAAGGTTCACTAGGTTGATTCCTGAGATGAAGGGATTGACTTATGAAGATAGGTTGAGCAGGTTGGGCCTATACTCATTGGAGTTTAGAAGAATGAGAGGTGACCTTATTGGAACATATAAGATACTGAGGGTGCTCGACAAGGTAGATGCAGAGAGGATGTTTCCCCTCGCGGGGGAATCTACAACCAGGTACATAGTTTCAGAATAAACGGTCACCCATTTAGAACAGAGATGAGAGGAAATTTCTTCTCTCAGTGGGTTGTAAATCTGTGGAATTCTCTGCCCCAGAGAGCTGTGGAGACTGGATCATTGAATATATTTAAGGTGGCGATAGACAGGTTTTTGAGCAATAAGGGAGTGAAGGGTCATGGGGAGCGAGTAAGGAAGTGGAGCTGAGCCCAAGATCAGATTAGCCATGATCTTATTAAATGGCGGAGCAGGCTTGAGGGGCCAAATGGCCTACTCCTGCTCCTATTTCTTATCTATATGCTGCCACTTGGCGACATCATCCAAAAACATGGCGTCAGTTTCCACATGTATGCTGACGACACCCAGCTCTATCGCACCACTACTTCCTTCGACCCCACCATGGTCTCTAAATTGTTAAGACTGCTTGTACAACATCCAGTACTGGATGAGCAGAAATTTTCTCCAATTAAATATTGGGAAGACTGAAGCCATTGTCTTTGGTTCCCACCACAAACTCTGTTCCCTAGCCACAGACTCCATCCCTCTCCCTAGCATCTGTCTGAGGCTGAACCACACTGTTTGAAACCTTGGTATCATATTTGACCCTGAAATGAGCTTCCGACCACATATCCGTGGCATAACTAAAACCGCCTATTTCCACCTCCGTAACATTACCCATCTCCACCCCTACCTCAGCTCATCTGTTGCTGAAACCCTCATCCATGCCTTTGTTACCCCTAGACTTGATTACTCCAATGCACTCCTGGCTGGCCTCCCACATTCTACACTACGTAAACTTGATGTCATCCAAAGCTCGGCAGCCCATGTCCTAATTCACACCAAGTCCTGTTCACCCATCACCCCTGTGCTCGCTGACTTACATTGGCTCCCGGTTAAGCAATGCCTCGATTTCAAAATACTCATCCTTATTTTCAAATCCCTCCATAGCCTCGTCCTTCCTTATCTCTGTAATCTCCTTCGGGCTCACAACACCCCGAGATATCTGTGCTCTTCAAATTCTGCCCTCTTGATTATCCCTGATTATAATCGCTCAACCATCGGTGGCCATGCCTTCAACTGCCTCGGCCCTAAGCTCTGGAACTCCCTAACTAAACCTTTCTGCCTCCGTACCTCTCTTTCCTCCTTTAAGTTGCTCCTTAAAACCTATGTCTTTGACCAACTTTTAGTCATCTGCCGTAATTTCTTATGTAGCTCGGTGTCAAATTTTTAGTCTTATAACACTCCTGTGAAGCACCCTAAAATGATGCTATATAAATACACGTTGTTGTTGTTGTTGAGATGTTAAACCAAAATATTTCTTCTCAGGTGGACCTAAAGGATCCCATGGTACTATTTCGAAGAGGAGCAGGGGAGTTCTCCCCACTATCCTGGCCTCAGCAAACTCCCAAAGACAGATTAGCTAGTCATTATCACATTGATGTTTGTGGGACCTTGCTGTGCATAGATTGGCTGCCACGTTTCATACATTACAGCAGTGACTACACTAAGTGCTTCATTGTCTGTTAAGCACATAAAGAACATTACAACAAAGAAATACAGGGGCGAAATTTCCCCTTTTTAAAGCCCCTTTCGCGCCTCCGGGGGTGCTAATGGGGCAATGGAGACTTTTCACCCGGGGGAGGGGGGGTGCTAGTGCCTCCCAGGAAATTGTTTGAGAGTTTGTAGAGGTGCTGACACGGCAGCGCCGTGCCCGCCAGTTAGCACCCTGGGCCGCTGCACCACCAGCGATAACATCATCGCTGTGTGCGGCGACCCTTCACCGGCCTACACCAACCCCTTACCGCCTCATGGGGGAAATTGCTCCCGGACCACGAGGCTAGCCGACATCCGCACTCGGTGCATTAGTTAAAGGGCAGGGCATCAGCGCCCCAGACCGCCATCTTTTTTGGATTGCCGCCTCTTGGGTCGGCTCCACAATGATGCTCCTAATGGGGCTGCCATCGTGCAGCCTGGCGCTCCGTTTTGTGTGCTGGGCAACAGGCCCGATGCAACGCTGCCCTGGTGCTCTAGTGTAAGCCATCAGAGGCCTTGCTGCGTGCGCGTAAAGAGGAGGGGTGTTGAAGCACGTCGGCACGACACGGAGCGCTTGACTCACTTCCCCAGGAACTACTCCCAAAGGAAGTGGAGCACACGAGATTGCGCTACGCTTCCTTTGAGGGGCGGTAAGCCGAATTCACATTGGGGTCAGTACTTCTGCGCCAGGCACAGAAAATCCTGGCCCCAGCTATTACCGCCTCCAATTGGGGAGCAGAGCATTTTCGCCCCCACAGTCTTCTGACAAAATACTGCACAACACAGTTCTAACCTCAGTCCCCTGGGGCAATGAAGTACAAGCAGAAAAACAAGTTTGTTCACTGAAGCAATCAGCTTCTTATATCTGGAAGCCACAGTATATATAGAAAACAGTGTTCATGTTTCCTACTATGCAGCTTATGCTACGATTTAATAGCTTTTATTTTCTAATACTGTGCATTTTTTATAACTCCATCTAGACGCCTGAGGACAATTACTACATGGAGCTGCCTTTCACAAACCTTGAAGTGGCTTTCATCTTGCTGGCCTTTGTGATTTTCTCTCTGTTTACTTTAATGTCAATCTACAGTAACCCAGAGTTGGAGATTACAGGTACATCTGTTCAGATATATGATATTTCACAAGCAGTAGTATGGTAATATTGCAGAATAATTTGGGACCTGAATGTTTGTTAGTTGCTCTCTAATGAGGGGCCACATCCAAGGTGAGCCAGGCCCTTACAATTTAAATATTGAGGAAATATTACAGATGATATTTAAAAATGGTGTGTAGTTCCTCTAATGAGTCACTGTGTTTATATGGACTAGGACGTCCCCAAATATGTCCTTCATTAGCTGATCCTAGCAGGAGTGTAATACAGTGCGACAGTTGCCCCCACATTCCTACATTATAACAGTCACAACAATTCAAAAGTACTTCATTGGCTGCAAAGCACTTTGGGACGTCCTGTGGTCATGAAAGACGTTATATAAATGCAAATCTTTCTTTCTTTCTTCTTTCATAATCCTGACTAAGAGAGGGAAAACCATTCAGGGTTCCTGCTCCTGTTTACTATCCAATGACCCCGACAGGAAATGTATGGGTATGTATGCCAGATGAGGACAGTTCTGGTCGCCCAGTAGTTGAATAGTCTAGTAACATTTAGAGCTAATTTTCCTGTTTCCCCCGCACTGTGTGGCAGGCCAGCAGAGTGTACTGCAGGTGCGCTCTGCTTGGAATGACCAACACAGCCTGCATTTCGCATACAGCTCATTGTCATGGCCAGGGCATGCCCCAGATTCAGACTCGCCCTTTGGTGGGACCTTGTACCTAGAAATGGGGACATAAAAGGAATCAAAAAGGCTAATGGAATGTTGGCCTTTGTCTCAAAGGGACTGGAATACAAAGAGGAGGAAGTTATGCTTCAGTTGTATTAAGCCTTGCTCAGGCCCCCACCTGGAGTGCTGCATTCAGATTTGAGCACCGTACCTCAGGAAGGATATATTGGCCCTGGAACAGGTACAGCACAGATTCACCAGAATTATATAGGGGCTTAGGGGGTTACATTATGAGGATAGATTCCAGAAACTTGGCTTGAAGTATAGAAGATTGGGAGGTAATCTGATCGTGGCGTTAAAAGAATTTGATCGGGTCGATACGGAGAAACAATTTTCTCTGGCGGAGGAATCAAGAACAAGTTTAAATAGTAATCTTAAAATTAGAGTGAGGTCATTCAGAGGTGAAATCAGGAAGCACTTTTTCAAATAAAGGGTAATAGAGATCTGGAACTCTTTCCCCCAAAAGGCTGTGGATGCTAGGTCAATTGGAGCTTTCAAAACTGAGACAGATTTTTTTCTAGGTAAGGGTACTAAGAGAAATGGAACAAAGGCGGGTAAATGGAGTTAAGGTGTAGATCAATCATGATCTAATAAATGGGCTGAACGCTCTACTCCTGTTCCTATAAATAGTTGTTGCCTTCAGGACCTTCTGGCTGCTGTCGAAAAACAGGTCCGATGATCAGTGGGGAAGCTAAAAGAAAAGTTTTGCTTACATTTTTTGCCCTCTCTTGCATTGCTGTCTGACCCCATCTGAGGGAGACCAGGTACAAGGTCCAACATGCATGTTCTTCTGGTGCCCTTCAAAATGTGTATCCTCCTGGTAATCCTGGAGAAAACTGAGGCAGGAGAGTGGGGAATAGCCTTCAGCTTCATTACCTGTGCCTTTTGTAGGCTCACATTTGATGATTAGCCATGACAAGTTACCAGATGGCATGTGTGTAAGCTTACCCCAGCAAGGACTCGACTCATTCAGGAGAGGAGGGAACAAACTTGGCAGAAAAATTGGCAAAACAAAGTCTATCTATAATATAATAAAAAATCTTATATACTAATGCACTTTTTGTTACAAAAATTTGCTTCCTGGTAACAACTTTGGCCACGCTTGACAACTTTTTCCCATTATAATTTCCCGTGTCCCAATTTATAATGGAAACTACCTATATAAAGTTGTCATGTTGCAATTACAACCTCCCACCAGTGAGGGCGCAACCTCTGTTTAGTCTCACCCAGCTACATCAGCAATATTACAGCAAAACCTCTATGCTTCAACAAAACTATTTCTCTGTTTTCTTAATTGCTGTACATTTTGCTATATTACTATACATAATAATGTAAAAGAAAACATTATGTAACAACAAGGATAGAATGTATGTCTTTAAAATGTATACTGAATTACATCAGGTGTCAGCTGTAGCTCAGTAGCTAGCACTCTCACCTCTGAGTCAATAGGTTGTGGTTTCACTCCAATGCAGTACTGATAGAGTGCTGCACTGTTAGAGCTGCTGTCTTTTGAGTGAGATGTTAAACTCTCAGGTAAAAGATCTCTTTACAATATTTCAAAGAAGAGCAGGGGAGTCCCCAGTGTCTTGGTCAATATTTTCCCCTCAACCAACATCACCAAACAGATTAGCTGGTGATTATCACATTGCTATCTGTGGGATCTTGCTGTGCCCAAATTGGCTGCTGCATTTCTTACATACACTTCAAAAGTACTTCATTGGCTGTACTTGGTATGCCTGAGCTCATGAAAGGCACTATATAAATGCAAGACTTTCTTCTTTCCTTACATCTATGTATCCTGGTCCAATTATCCCCTACCAGTCAATGCGTCATAATCTGATTATTACACCTGGTCTTAGTCCCCACTTGCAATGCCAGAGGAGATTGACAAGCTTATTATTTTCAATCAGACATCTAAGAACATAAGAAATAGGAGCAAGAGTAGGCCATCTGGCCCCTCGAGCCTGCTCCGCCATTTAATAAGATCATGGCTGATCTGATCATGGACTCAGCTCCAGTTCCCTGCCCGCTTTCCATAACCCTTTATTCCCTTATTGCTGAAAAATCTACTGATCTCCATTGATATGTCCTTACTATACAGTATAAATGCACACGAGGCCCATACTTGAGAGAAGGTCACTCTGTGACCAGTTACCTTTATTACCAAGACCTCAAGTGATGAAGGTGGGTGGAGCTTCCCCTTTTATACCTGAAAGTCCAGGTTAGGAGTGTCTCCCACAAGTTCACCCACTTGTGGTCAATGTTCTCAAGGTGTACAACTTAGGTCAGCTTATAAATGGGTTACAATGATAGTTGAATATATGACATCACCTCCCCCGCAAAGTCTTATTGGGATCACAGGTTAAGACTCTCTGGTGGTTTACGCTCCCTTACCGAGCGCCTGAGTTGGGGCTCCGGTTGTTGGGCGCTGGCCTGAGTGTCTGCTGTTTGCGGTGCCTCAGGCCTGTTCGGACTGCCCACAGTGACTGGGCTCTCCTCCACTTGGTTCCGGTGTTCGGTCACCTGTGGTGGAGTAAACTCTATGTCGTGTTCTTCCTCTGCTTCTCCTATGGGGTTGCTGAACCTCCTTTTTGTTTGATCCACGTTTTTGCAGCAGATTTGTCCATTGGTAAGTTTAACTACCAAAACCCTATTCCCATCTTTGGCAATCGCAGTGTCTGCAAGCCATTTGGGCCCGGCAGCGTAATTAAGGACAAAAACAGGGTCATTGACATCAATACATCGCGCCCTTGCATTCCTGTCATGATAGTCACATTGTGACTGACGCCTGCCCTCAACAATTTCTTTCATAGTTGGGTGTATAAGGGATAACCTGGTTTTGAGCATCCTTTTCATTAGCAGCTCTGCGGGTGGAACCCCTTGAGCGAGTGTGGTCGGGATCTATTGGCCAAAAGGAGGCATGATAAGCGGCTTTGTAGGGAACCCCTTTGGATTCTGAGCATCCCCTGTTTGATTATCTGCACTGCTCGTTCCACCTGGCCGTTTGAGGCCGGCTTGAACGGTGCCGTTCTGACATGGTTGATTCCATTGCCTGACATGAAGTCCTGGGATTCAGTGCTTGCGAAGCACGGGCCATTGTCGCTAACCAAGACATCCGGTAGACCACGGGCGGCGAACATTGCCCGTAGACAAGCAGAGGATGTGCTTCAATTTAAAATGGCACACTCAATCCATTTGGAGTAGGCGTCTACTACAACCAAAAACATTTTTCCCTGAAAGGACCTGCGTAGTCCACATGGATGCGTAACCATGGCTTGGCATGCCAGGACCAGGGGCTAAGGGGGGCTTCCCTGGGTGTGTTGCCCAGCTGAGCACACGTGTTGCACCTGCGAACACAAAGTTCCAGGTCTGCATCTATCCCTGGCCACTAAACGTGTGACCTGGCAATTGCTTTCATCATAACAATGCCCGGGTGTTCATTGTGAAGTTCTCTGATAAACACCTCCCTGCCCCTCTGGAGCATGACTACTCGGTTTCCCCACAGTAGGCAATCGGCCTAAATCGAGAGTTCATCCTTACACCTATGAAACGGTTTAAATTCCTCAGGGCATGCCCCGTACGTGGCTGCCCAGTCCCCATTCAGGACACATTTCTCAACTAAAGACAGTAGCGGGTCTTTATTTGTCCAGATTTTAATCTGACAGGCTGTCACAGGTGAGTCTTCGCTTTCGAAAACTTCAACAGCCATGACCATCTCAGCATCATGCTCAGTTGCCCCCTCAATGGTGGCTAGTGGGAGCCTGCTGAGTGCATCGACGCAATTTTCAGTGCCTGGTCTGTGCCGAATTGTGTAGTCATAGGCGGCGAATGTAAGTGCCCACCTCTGTATGTGGGCCAATGCATTCACATTTATGGACTTGTTGTCAGCCAAAAGGGACGTTAGGGTTTGTGATCTGTCTCCAGCTCAAATTCCCTGCCAAACAGGCACTGGTGCATTTTTTTTCCTGCATATACACATGCTAGCGCTTCCTTTTCTACCATCCCTTTCTGCCTGGGACAGACTTTTGGAGGCATAAGTTACTGGCTGTAACTGACCATTGCCATTCACATGCTCCAACACACACCCGACCCCATAGGACGACGCATCGCACGTTAAAACAAGTTTCTTACACGGGTCATATAACGTTAACAGTTTGTTGGAACATAACAAATTGCGTGCTCTATCAAAAGCCCTTTGCTGCCTGTCCCCCCAGATCCAATCGCGACTTTTGTGTAGGAGCACGTGTAGCGGCTCTAACAGCGTGCTCAATTTGGGAAGAAAGTTACCAAAATAGTTCAGGAGCCCCAGGAACGAACGCAGCTCCGTTGTGTTACGAGGTCTGGATGCTCTCTGGATCGCATCCGTTTTGGACGCAGTAGGTCCGATCCTGTCTGCTGCTACCCTCCTCCCCAGGAATTCTACCTCTGGAGCTAAGAAGACGCACTTCGCCTTTTTCAGTCACAGCCCTACCCAGTCCAGTCTGCGTAGCACCTCCTCCAGGTTGTGGAGGCGTTCTTCAGTATCGCGACCCGTGATGAGGATGTTGTTTTGAAAAACCACCGTTCTTGGAATCGACTTGAGGAGGCTTTCCATATTTCGCTGAAAGATCACGGCGGCCCTACGAATCCCGAACGGACATCTGTTATACTCAAACAACCCCTTGTGTATCGTGATGGTGGTCAGTTTCTTCGACTCACTCGCCAGCTCCTGGGTCATGTAAGCTGAGGTCAGGTCCAATTTTGAAAAAAGTTTGTCGCCGGATAGTGTCGCAAAGAGATCCTCCGCTCTCGGTAGTGGGTACTGGTCTTGGAGTGACACCCGATTGATGGTGGCCTTGTAATCGCCACATATCCGCCTTGAGCAGCGGCACGGTCGGGCTCGCCCAGTCACTGAATTCGACTGGCGAGATGATGCCTTCCCTCAGCAGGCGGTCCAATTCACATTCTATCTTTTCCCGCATCACGTACGGCACCGATCTGGCCTTGTGGTGTACTGGCCTGGCGTCCGGGTTTATGTGAATCACTACCTTGGCCCCCATGAAAGTGCCGATGCTGGGTTGAAATAATGAGTCAAATTTGTCCAGGACCTGTGAGCATGATACTCGTTCCACAGAAGAAATTGCATTGACATCGCCCCACTTCCAGTTCATGACAGCAAGCCAACTCCTCCCCAGTAGTGTGGGACCATCCTCCGGGACAATCCAGAGTGGCAACCTATTCTCCGAATCATGTGGGTCACGACTACCGTGGTGCTGCCTAGCACCGGAATGATCTCCTTTGTATATGTCCGTAGCTGTGCGTCAATCGGCAATAATTTTGGCCTCCTGGCCTTGGACACCCACAACCTTTCGAACTGTTTGACACTCATCAGGGACTGGCTGGCCCCTGTGTCTAGCTCCATTAATACTGGGATGCCATTGAAGAGCACTTTCATCATTATCGGTGACGTCCTGGTATATGAACTGTATATATGTTCCACATGAAATCGCTGAACTTCAGCTTCCAGTGATTTCCCCCAGTATTCATTTGGCCTCGTAGAGCTTACATCGGGCCCGTCCTCCTCGTACATCAACCTGGCTGCAGGCTTCCTGCACATACATGCCAAGTGACCGCTGACATTGCAGTTTCTGCAGGTAGATTGCTGATACCTGCAAGCTCTGGCTGGGTGTTTGCCTCCACACCTCCAGCATGAGCAGCAGGTCCCGTTGTTGGAAAAAAAGGTCCATTACCAGTCGATCGTCTCTGACTGTCTCTGTAACTGTCCTTAAGCGCACCATTAACAGGTGTTGATGGCCCCATTACTGGCCGCATTGTTCATTGCAATGGCATGAGTCGCTGTTCAGCTAGCTATTGTCTCTGTTGAATTGCCCCCTTTGGGTTCGACTACATGCTGGGGCATGTCTGATTGCCCTTGTCTGCCTAGAGAACTGTGTGCCACGTTAACAATGTTGACTTCCTGGTCGTTTGCCGCATTTGAGCCAAGATTTTTATCATACATCATTCTGGTCTCTTCCTCTCCTGAGTTAAATGTCTGGGCTATCAGAGCCGCCGCTTCCAAGGTCAAGTCTTTGGTCTCAATCAGTTTCCTGAAAACCCCAGCGTGCCCGATGCCCTCAATAAAAAAGTCTCGCAGCATCTCCGCTCTGCATGTATCTGTGAACTTACATAGGCTCGCCAGTTGACGGAGATCTGCCACGAAGTCAGGAATGCTTTGCCCTTCTCGCCGCCGGTATGTGTAAAACCGGTGTCTCGCCATGTGCATGCTGCTCGCCGGTTTAAGGTGTTCCCCGATCAACTTACTGAGCTCTTCGAACGTCTTGTCCGCCGGTTCTCTGGCGCTAGAAGGTCCTTCATCAGGGAGTACGTTCTGGATCCACAAATCGTCAGGAGATGAGCCCTGCGTTTGTCGGCCGAATCCTGTCCCAACCATTCCTTAGTGACAAAACTTTGCTGTAGTCTCTCAATAAAGTCGTCCCAATCATCACCAACACAGTACCTCTCTTCTGTGCTGCTAGTGGCCATGCTCGCGTGGTTTAAAATCCCAGTTTCTCGTCGCCAATGATATGTCCTTACTATATAGTATAAATGCACACGAGGCCCATACTTGAGAGGTCACTCTGTGACCAGTTACCTTTATTACGAAGACCTCAAGTGATGAAGGTGGGTGGAACTTCCCCTTTTATACCTGAAAGTCCAGATTAGGAGTGTCTCCCACAAGTTCACCCCCTTGTGGTCAATGTTCTCAAGGTGTATAACTTAGGTCAGCTTATACATGGGTTACAATGATAGTTGAATACATGACATCCACCTTAAATATATTCAATGACCCAGTCTCCACACTCTCTGGGGCAGAGAATTCCATACATTCATAATCCTCTGAGAGAAGAAATTCCTCCTCATCTCAGTTTTAAATGGGCGGCCCCCTATTCTGATATTAAGTCCCCTAGTTATAGTTTCCCCTTTGAATGGAAATATCCTCTCTGTATTCACCTTGTTGAGCCCCCTCATTATCTTGTATATTTTGATAAGATCACCTCTCAGTCTTCTGAACTCCAATGTGTATATGCCCAACCTACTCAACCTGTCTTCGTAAGTCAACCCCCTCATCTCCGGAATCAACCTAATGAACCTTCTCTGAACAGCCTCCAATGCAAGTATATCCTTCCTTAAATACAGAGACCAAAACTGTACACAGTACCCTAGGTGCGGCCTCACCAATACCCTGTACAGTTGTAGCAGGACTTCTCTGCTTTTATACTCTGTCCCCCTTGTAATAAAGACCAACATTCCATTTTCTGATTACTTGCCGTACCTGCATACTAACTTTTTATGTTTCATGCACAAGGACCCCTGGATCCCTCTGTACTGCAGCACTTTGCAATTTTTCTCCATTGAAATTATAATTTGCTTTTCTATTTTCTCTGCCAAAGTGGATAACCTCACAGTTTCCCACATTGCACTCCATCTGCCAAATATTTGCCCACTCACTTAGCCTGTCTATATCCCTTTGCAGATTTTTTGTGTCCTCCTCACAATTTGCTTTCCCACCTATCTTTGTATCATCAGCAAAATTGGCTACATTACACTCGGTCCCTTCATCCCAGTCATTGATATAGATTGTAAATAGTTGAGGACCCAGCACCGATCCCTGCAGCACCTCACTGATCACTGCTTGCCAACCGGAAAATGACCCATTTATCCCGACTCTCTGTTTTCTGTTAGTTAGCCAATCCTCTATCCATGCTAATATATTACCCCCAACCCTGTGAACTTTTATCTTGTGCAGTAACCATTTATGTGGCACCTTATCAAATGCCTTCTGGAAATCCAAATATACTACATCCACTGGTCTCCCCTTATCCACCCTGCTCGTTACATCCTCAAAGAACTCCAGCAAATTTGTCAAAAATGATTTCCCTTTCATAAAACCATGCTGACTCTGCTTGATTCAATTATGCTTTTCCAAATGTCCTGCTAATGCTTCCTTAATAATGGACTCCAGCATTTACCCAACTACAGATGTTAGGCTAACTGGTCTATAGTTTCCTGCTTTTTGTCTGCCTCCTCTTTTAAATAGGGGTGTTACATTTGCAGTTTTCCAACCCGCTGGGACCGCCCCAGAATTGAGGGAATTTTGGTAGATTACAACCAATGCATCCATTATCTCTGCAGCCACTTCTTTTAAGACCCTAGGGTGTAAGGCATCAGGTCCAGGGAACGTGTCCGCCTTTAGTCCCATTATTTTACTGAGTACTACTTCATTAGTGATAGTGATTGTATTAAGTTCCTCCCTCCCTAAGGCCCCTTGATTATCCACTATTGGGATGTTTTTAGTGTCTTCTGCCGTGAAGCCCGATACAATATATTTCGTGCTAGTTTACTTTCATCATCTATCTTCCCTCTCTTTTATCATTTTTTTAGTCGTTATTTGCTGGCTTTTAAAAGTTTGCCAATCCTCTGGCCTCCCACTAGTCTTGGCCACATTGTGTGCCCTTGTTTTCAATTTGATACCATCCTTTATTTCCTTAGTTAGCCAAGGTCTTTCCTTCTCATTGGGATATATTTTTGTTGCGAATTATGAAATATCTCCTTAAATGTACGCCACTGTTCATTAACCGTCCCATACTTTAATCTATTTTCCCAGTCCATTTTAGCCAACTCTGCCCTCAAACCTTTCTAATCTCCTTTATTTAAGTTTAGGACACTGGTTTGAAAACGAACTTTCTCACCCTCCATCTGACTTTGAAATTCAACCATGTGATGACTACTCATTCCTAGAGAATCCTTTACTACGAGATCATTTATTAATCCTATCTCATTACACAGTACCACATCTAAGATAGCCTGCTCCCTGATTGGTTCCCCAATGTACTGTTCAAAGAAACTATCCCGGATACACTCCATGAACTCTTCCTCAAGGCTACCCTGGCCAATTTATTTTGTCCAATCAATATGAAGGTTAAAATTGCCCATGATCATTGCCGTTCCTTTATTGTAACCCTCCATTATTTCTTGATTTATACTCCATCTAACAGTGTAGCTACTGTTAGGGGGCCTATAGACTAACGGATCCGCTGGTAAGGATCACGCTTGCATGTCGCCGTGGAGCAGGCGAAGGTTGTTGACAAACTTTTGGGGGCACCCAAAATGGAGGAGGATGCTCCATAAACCCTCATGGTCGACAGTGTCAAAGGCCTTTGTAAGATTGAAAAAGACCATGTATTCAGGGCTGGCGTTGCTCCCTGCATTTTTCCTGCAGTTGTCATGCTGCAAAGATCATGTCCATTGTTCCCCATAGGAGACGAAATCTGCACTGTGACTCCGGGAGGAGCTCTTCAGTCACAGGGAGAAGACAATTGAGGAGAACTCTAGCGACAACCTTTCTAGTGGTTGATAGTATTGTGTTCTGAATACAGATGAGACTGCACACAGGGAGGTTACAGTAACATTGACCTCAGTCTTTATTAAGACACTCCAGAGTGAGGAACAGGCCTTAGGGGCCAGCTTATATACAGTGCTCCCAAGGAATGCTGGGATCCCTTGGGACTTCTGGGGATGCACTCCCTGGTGGCAGAACATGGGAGTGCATGCTTTACAGATACACAACATCACTACCTCACCCAAAGTCAAACGGAAAACTATTTACAAGGTGAGGCGGTCGGGAGCCTTTCTTTCCCTGGTGGACCGCCTCGGTACAAATGTCTGTTCTGGTGTGTTGGCTGTGCCCTCGCTGGGCTGGCATAATGTTGGCCCTGCAGGGCTGCTGGGTGAGCCTGGCCTTGCTGGGCTGTTGGGCATGATGGGTTTGATTTCCTGGTATGGGGTGGTGTTGTTGATCCTTTGGGTGTGTGTTGTGGGCTCGAGAAAGGTGGTGTCTGCTGTGGGTTGTTCAGGGCAGTCTGTGAACTGCAGCCTCGTTTGGTCCAGGTGCTTTCTGCAAATTTGTCTATTGCCTAGTTTGACTACAAACACCCGACTCCCTTCTTTAGCTATCACCGTGCCCGCGATCCACTTGGCACCATGTCCATAGTTTAGCACATACACAGGGTCATTCAGATCAATTTCCCGTGACACAGTGGCACGACCATCGTTTACATTTTGTTGCTGCCGCCTGCTCTCTACCTGATCATGCAGGTTGGGGTGAACCAGTGAGAGTCTGGTTTTAAGTGTCCTTTTCATGAGTAGCTTAGCCGGGGGCACCCCTGTGAGCGAGTGGGGTCTCGTGCGGTAACTGAGCATAACTCGGGACAGGTGGGTTTGGAGTGAGCCTTCTGTGACTTGTTTGAGGCTCTGTTTGATGGTTTGTATTGCCTGCACTGCCTGCCCATTGGAGGATGGTTTAAACGGGGCCGAGGTGACATGTTTGATCCCATTGCGGGTCATGAATTCTTTAAATTCGTCACTGGTGAAACATGGCCCGTTATCACTGACCAGTATGTCAGGCAGGCCGTGGGTGGCAAACATGGCCCTCAGGCTTTCAATGGTGGTGGTGGCGGTGCTTCCCGACATTATTTCACATTCAATCCATTTTGAAAAAGCATCCACCACCACCAGGATCATTTTACCGAGAAACGGGCCCGCACAGTCGACATGGATCCTTGACCATGGTCTGGAGGGCCAGGACCACAAACTTAGTGGTGCCTCTCTGGGCGCGTTGCTCAACTGAGCACACACGCTGCATTGCTGTACACAGGACTCTAAGTCAGAGTCAATACCGGGCCACCACACGTGGGATCTGGCTATCACTTTCACCATTACTATACCCGGGTGTGTGCTGTGGAGATCCGAGATGAACGTCTCCCTGCCCTTTTTGGGTAGCACTAAGCGGTTACCCCACAACAGGCAGTTTGCCTGAATTGACAACTCGTCCTTTCGCCGCTGGAATGGCTTGATTAGTTCTTGCATTTCAACGGGGATGCTGGCCCAGCCCCCATGCAGTACACAATTTTTTACTCGGGACAGCAGAGAATCTTGGCTGGTCCAAGTCCTAATCTGGCAGGCCATGACAGGTGATTTATCATTTTTAAACTTTTCCATGACCATCAACAAGTCTGCGGGCTGCACCACCATCAACAAGTTTGCAGGCTGCGCCATTTCCACCCCCGTGATGGGCAACGGTAGCTGACTGAGAGCATCCGCACAGTTCTCGGTGCCTGGCCTGTGGCGGATGGTATAGTTATACGCTGATAGCGCGAGTGCCCACCTTTGTATGCAGGCTGAGGCATTAGTATTTATCCTCTTGTTTTCAGCGAACAGGGATATGATCGGTTTCCAGCTCAAATTTGAGGCCAAACAGGTACTGATGCATTTTCTTTACCCCGAACACACACGTTAATGCCTCTTTCTCAATCATGCTGTCGGCTCTCTCGGCCTTAGACATGCTCCTGGAGGCATAGGCGATAGGTTGCAACTTCCCCGCAACGTTAGCTTGTTGTAACACCCAACTCCGTACCACGACGCATCACATGCTAGCACAAGTCTTTTACACGGGTTATACAATACAAGCAGCTTGTTAGAGCATAAAATGTTTCTGGCTTTCTCAAAAGCAATTACTTGTTTTTTTCCCCATACTCAGTTCTCACCTTTACGCAATAACACATGTAGGGGCTTGAAGAGGGTGTTTAACCCTGGTAGGAAGTTACCAAAATAATTGAGGAGTCCCAGGAACGACCGCAGTTCCGTGACGTTCTATGGCCTGGGTGCGTTCCTGATAGCCTCTGTCTTGACGTCTGTGGGCGGAATGCCATCCACTGCGATCTTTCTCTACTAAAACTCCACTTCTGTTGCCATGAAGACGCATTTCGACCTCTTCAGCTGCAGTCCTACGCGATCCAGTCGCTGGAGGACCTCCTCCAGGTTTTGTAGGTGCTCGACGGTGTCCCGACCCGTGACCAATATGTCGTCCTGAAAAACCACCCTGCGTGGTACTGACTTGAGTAGGCTCTCCATGTTTCTCTGGAAGATCGCTGCAGCCGACCGAATTCCAAATGGGCATCTGTTGTAGATGAACAGTCCCTTGTGCGTGTTGATGCAGGTGAGGCCCTTCGAAGAATCCTCCAGCTCCTGCGTCATGTAGGCCGAAGTCAGGTCGAGCTTGGTGAACGTCTTGCCTCCTGCCGGCGTCGCAAATAGGTCATCTGCCTTAGGTAGCGGGTATTGGTCCTGTAGCGAGAAATGATTAATAGTTACTTTATAATCGCCTCAAATCCTGATCGTGCCATCACTTTTGAGTACTGGAACAATTGGGCTGGCCCACTCACTGAATTCCACTGGAGAGATGATGCCCTCGCGTTGCAGCCTGTCCAGCTCGATTTCCACTCTCTCCCTCATTATGTGAGGTACCACTCACGCCTTGTGGTGAATGGGTCATGCCTCTGGGACCAAGTGGATCCGCACCTTCGCCACGGAAAAGTTTCCAATGCCTGGCTCAAAAAAGGAAGAAAATTTGTTAAGAACCTGGGTACATGAGGCCTCATCGACATGTGATAGCGCTCGGATATCATCCCAGTTCCAGTGGATTTTGCCCAGCCAGCTCCTTCCAAGCAGTGTGGGGCCATCGCCTGGGACAATCCAGAGTGGCAGTTCATTCACCGTGCCCTCGTAGGTGACCTTGACCATGGTGCTGCCCAGGACAGTGATAAGCTCTTTGGTGTACGTTCTCAGTTTCGTGTGGATGGGGCTCAGGGCTAGTCTGAGTGCCTTGTTGTACCACAGTCTCTCAAACATCTTTTTACTCATGATGGATTGGCTAGCGCCAGTGTCCAGTTCCATGACTACGGGTAAGCCGTTCAATTTTACATTTAGCATTATAGGTGGACATTTCGTCAAAAATGTGTGCACTCTGTGTAGTTCAGCATCTGCCTCCTCTCTCTGAAGCTCGAAATTGCTTTGATCCACCATGGACCGATCTTCCTCTGCCACGTGGTGGTTGGCAGGTTTTGCAGAGCTTGCAGCTCGTCTGCAAGCTCATTGGAGGTGCCCCATTGTTCCGCAGCTCTTGCAAACATACCCTTTGAAGCGGCATGAATAGGCTGAATGGAAGCCTCCATAACGCCAACAAAGGGTCGGTGTCTCTACAGTGAAAAGTTTTCGTAGAATGGTCTCATGGCCAATGCCCAGTACAAAAAAGTCTCTGAGCATTTTCTCCAGGTAGCCGTCAAACTCACATTGTCCTGCAAGTCGCTTTAGCTCGGCGACGTAGGTCGCCACTTCCTGACCTTCAGATCGCTGGCATGTGTAGAACCGATACCCTGCCATCAGCACGATCTCCCTTGGGTTAAGATGCTCCCGAACCAGTGTACACAGCTCCTCATATAACTTATCTGTGGGTTTCACTGGAGCCAGAAGATTCTTCATGAGGCTGTAGGTCGGTGCCCCACAGACCGTGAGGACGACCGTTCTCCTTTTTGCAGCGCTTCCTTCTCCGTCCAGCTCATTAGCTACAAAGTACTGGCCTAGCCGTTCGACATAGACTTCCCAGTTCTCACCCTCAGAGAACTTCTCCAGGATGCCCACAATGTGATGCATCTTTGCGTTGGATTCGTATACTCGTCGCCAGTTATTGTGTTCCTACCACACAGGGAGGTTAAAGTAACAGTAACCTCAGTCTTTATTAAGACACTCCAGAGTGAGGAACAGGCCTTAGGGGTCAGCTTATATACAGTGCTCCCAAGGAATGCTGGGATCCCTTGGGACTTCAGGGGATGCACTCCCTGGTGGCGGAACATGGGAGTGCATGCTTTACAGATACACAACAGATAGCAGGAAGATTCCCCTGTAGTTGCCGCAGTCGGATTTTTTCCCCTTTTTAAAAATGGACATGATCACTGCATCTCTGAGATCTCCCGGCATGCTCTCCTCCCTCCAAATGAGAGAGAGAAGGTCATGTATCTATGCCAACAGCGCCTCTCTGCCATGTTTTAGCGCCTCATCAGGAATTCCATCCGCACCCGTAGTCTTGTTATTCTTGAGCTGTTACAGACCCATTCCACGTCCGAACCGGGATCAAACAGGGCTGCTTCATCGCTCCAACCCTCTTCTGAATTTTCCTCGCTGCCATACTCCACCTCACTGTCAACAAGCTCCCCGCTGGAGTGGAACTAAACTACAGAACCAGTGGGAAGCTGTTTAACCTACGCCGCCTCCAGGCCAGGTCCAAGTTCCCCCAAACCTCTGTCGTTGAACTGCAGTACACGGACGACGCCTGCGTCTGCGCACATTCTGAGGCTGAACTCCAGGATATAGTCGATGTATTCACCGAGGCATATGAAAGCATGGGCTTTACGCTTAACATCCGTAAGACAAAGGTCCTCCACCAGCCTGTACTCGCCGCACATCACTGCCCCCCCAGTCATCAACATTCATGGCATGGCCCTCGACAACGTGGACCACTTCCCATACCTCGGGAGTCTCTTGTCCACAAAGGCAGACATTGAGGCAGAGATTCAACATCGTCTCCAGTGCGCCAGTGCAGTCTTCGGCCGCCTGAGGAAAAGAGTGTTTGAAGACCAGGCCCTCAAACCTACCACCAAGCTCATGGTCTACAGGGCTGTAATAATGAACCCGCCCTCCTGTATGGATCAGAGGCATGGACGACTTACAGAAGACACATCAAGTCGCTGGAGATATATCACCAACGATGTCTCCGCAAGATCCTGCAAATCCCCTGGGAGGACAGATGCACCAACATCAGTGTCCTTGTCAGGCTAACATCCCCAGCATTGAAGCACTAACCTCTTGTCCACAAAAGCAGACTCGATCAGCTTCGCTGGGCAAGCCACTTAGTTCGCATGCCAGACACAAGACTTCCTAAGCAATTGCTCTATGCGGAGCTCTTTCATGGCAAACGAGCCAAAGGTGGGCAGCGGAAATGTTACAAGGACACCCTCAAAGCCTCCCTGCTGAAGTACGACATCACCACTGACACCTGGGATACCCTGGCCGAAGACCGCCCTAGATGGAGAAAGTGCATCCGGGAGGGCGTTGAGCTCTTCGAATCTCAATGCTGCGAGCGTGAAGAGGTCAGGCGCAGGCAGTGGAAGAAGCACGTGGTAAATCGGTGCCACCCTTCCCCCTCTTCCCCCAACGAATATCTGTCCCACCTGTGACAGGATCTGTGGCTCCCGTCTGTGGCTCCCGTGTTGGACTGTTCAGCCACCAAAGAACTCACTTTAGGACTGGAAGCAAGTCTTCCTCGATTCCAAGGGACTGCCTATGATAGACTTCGCCCACCAGCGACTTTTTCTCCTTCTTATTCCTTATTACCACCCAAACATCTTGATCTTCTGTGCCAATATCGCTTCTCACTAATGCACTGATCTCATCACTTATCAACGGTGCTACCCCATCTCCTTTTCCTTTCTGTCTGTCCTTCTGAATTGTCAAATACCCCATAATATTTAGTTCCCAGTCCTGGTCACCTTGCAACCACATCTCTGTAATGGCTATCAGATCATAACCATTTGTATCTATTTGTGCTGTCAACTCATCTATTTTGTTATGAATGCTACATACAGATAAAGAGTTAAAAAAAAAAATTTTTACCATTTTTTCCTGCTTTGACCCCACTTTCTGATTCGTCATTACGTTTATACATTCTATCCCTTCCTGGCACGCTCTGGCTTTCATTTCCCCCAGTGCTATCCTGATCTATTGCCTTCTCCTTATTTTTTGACTTTTAAAATTTTCGCTCACGGTCTAAGTGGAGCCCGGCCGAATGGAACAGCTCCCTCTTACCCCAGTACTGGGGCCAGTGTCCAACGAACCAAAACCCATTTCTCCCACACTAGTCTTTGAGCCACGTGTTTAATTCTCCGATCTTATTTACCGAATGCAAATTTGCTCGTGGCTCAGGTAGTAATCCAGAGATTATTACCTTTGTGGTTCTGCTTTTTAATTTGGATCCTAGCTGCTCATAATCCCTCAGGAGAACCTCTTTCTTTGTCCTATCTATGTCGTTGGTACTCACGTGGACCACAACAACGGATCTTCCCCCTCCCACTCCGTTCCTCTCCAGCCCAGAGGAGATGTCCTTAATTCTGGCACCGGGCAGGCAACACAGCCTTCAAGACTCACGCTCTCGGCTGCAGAAAACCTTACCTATCCCCCTCATGATACTGTCGCCTACCACTACAATGTTTCTTTTTACTCGCCCCACTTGAATGGCCCCCTGTACCACAGTGCTGTGGTCAGTTTGCTCATCCTCCCTGCAGTCCCTACTCTCGTCCACACAGTGAGTAACAACCTCGAACCTGTTGGACAAGATCAAGGGCCAAGGCTCCTCCATCACTCCATCCTTGATCCCCATACCTTCCTCACTTGTAGTCACACCCTCCTGTCCCTGACGAATTTGAATTAATTACTCTAACTGGTGTGACTAGCTCCTGGATCATGGCATCCAGGTAACACTACCCCCCCCCCCACCCCCCTTGATGTGTCGTAGTGTCTGCAGCTCGGATTCCAGCTCATCAACATGGAGCCGAAGTTCCTTGAGCTGCAGACACTTGCTGCAGATGTGCTCGCGATGGACCTCAATGAGATCAACCAGCTCCCACATGCAATAGCAGAAACATATCGCCTGTCCTGCCATCTCTAATGTATCTAATTAATTAGATTTAGTTTTTAGTTATTAATCCCGGCCTCTAATCTAAGGCCCTTAATTTAAAGCAAGAAAAGAGAGAAAAAAACTCACCAACCAATCACTTCCCTGCCTTCCTGTGACATCGAATATAGTCGCCCTGTTTTCCTTTGTTGCCCTTTCTTCCCTGATCACACTGCTGTCTGTGGTGGCTGGGCTGGTCAGGTGTTTCTTCCTAGATCATGTGTGCTGGGGCTGTGTGCTGGGGCTGGGCTGCTCACTGCTCTTTTATGCTCCGTTGCCGCTCAGGCGCTTACTGTCCAGAAGCAATTTGAGGAGTAGGTTGAACAATACTTTCAGATCAACATTTACGATGTTAAATGGTGCATAAACATTTATATTGCCAATTTTTTCTATGTCAACAATACGTGCCACAATTTAGTTCCAGGCCTCCATCCAGTAGGTGACACCCGAGCATCTCCTGTTTCCATTTCCCAACGTGTTACTCTTTACTGGCCGTACTTCTGAATCTCCTCAATCCTGCTTCAGCCTCTGCCTCTCTGCTTTGGAAGTTTGCTGTAAGTTTAAGCTTTACCTTCAAAATGTTGGCATTTGTTACTTTTTTTTCAATTATAGTTTGCTTAAAGTTCTACTTAAAATTCCTTTCAGTTTGTGCGCTGCTCTGATATTTATGCTTCCTATAGATGTTTGATCTAGTCCCACTTCTGGAACTTTCCCCTTGGGCCTCTAATGTCAGCCCTGCTCTAAAGTTTTGTTGCTCCCTTCAGGCCATGCGCTCTGGACACAATCTCATATTTTACTGCTCACCTTGGGCCTTGCGCCTCAGTCTCATCCCCAATCTAACATTTTATTGCGTCCTGGTCCTACTCTCAGTTTTTATAGCTCCTTCCAGCCCCAAGACCTGCCCCGTCTGGCAGTGCTACTTCATAAGAACATAAGAACATAAAAAAATAGGAGCAAGAGTAGGCCATTTGGCCCCTCGAGCCTGCTCCGCCATTTAATAAGATCGTGGCTGATCTGATCATGGACTCAGCTCCACTTTCCTGCCCGCTCCCCATTACCCTTCATTCCCTATCGCTCAAAAATCTGTCTATCTCTGCCTTAAATATATTCAATGACCCAGCCTCCACAGCTCTCTGGGGCAAAGAATTCCACAGATTTACAACCCTCTGAGAGAAGAAACTCCTCCTCATCTCAGTTTTAAATGGGTGACCCCTTATTCTTGGACTATGCCCCCTAGTTTTAGTTTCCCCTATCAGTGGAAATATCCTCTCTGCATCCACCTTGTCGAGCCCCCTCATTATCTTGTATGTTTCGATAAGATCACCTCTCATTCTTCTGAACTCCAATGCGTATAGTTGAGTAGGTTGGACCTATCTTCATATGTCAACCCCCTCATCTCTGGAATCAACCAAGTGAACCTTCTCTGAACAGCCTCCAATCTCCTTAAATACAGAGACCAAAACGGTACACAGTACCCTAGGTGTGGCTTCACTAATACCCTGTACAGTTGTAGCAGGACCTCTCTGCTTTTATACTCTCTCCCCCTTGCAATAAAAACCAACATTCCATTTGCCTTCCTGATTACTTGCTGTACCTGCATACTCACTTTTTGTGTTTCATACACAAGGCCCCCCAAGTCCCTCTGTACTGCAGCACTTTGCAATTTTTCTCCATTTAAATTATAATTTGCTTTTCTATTTTCTCTGCCAAAGTGGATAACCTCACAGTTTCGCACATTGTACTCCATCTGCCAAATTTTTGCCCACGCACTTAGCCTGTCTATATCCCTTTGCAGGTTTTGGGTGTCCTCCTCACAATTTGCTTTCCCACCCATGATCTTATTAAATGGTGATGCAGGCTCAAAGGGCCGAATGGCCTACTCCTGCACCTATTTTCTATGTTTCTATGTTCCTATATTTCTATGTATCACCAGCAAACTTGACGACATTACACTTGTCATTAATATCATGTATTTTATTTATTTACAAAATAATTTTCTGCTGCCATGTTCCTGCATTTCCGAATTTCAATGGTTCCAACTGCAGACTGCAATTAATGGGTCTCGGTGCCGGGCTGAGAAGATGTCTTCTCTCTGCTGCCACTTAGTGACCTAAGGACACTATCAGTACTATAGCCACTATTCCCTCAGCAAGACGCTCTCTCCCTCACCATTTGAACAGCTATACTGCACTTTAATGCCCACCATGGCTTTGCCCTGCTTCAAGATCCTTGACATTTGGGTTAACTATGCCCATTCCCACCCCCGTTCCCCCAATCCCCACTTCCCATCCCTTCCAGCTTGCTGACATTTCTTGTGCTTCAGACCCTGCTGTTCTCCTCCATCCTGCTCCACTGCTGGCTATGGCTCTGGCACGCTACCTGGTGCCGCACTTCACCCCTTGTGCCCTGCCTCTTGCTGTCCCCCAGGTAAGAAAATCTTCTCGGTTCAAATGTTTGCATATTGCGCTCTGGCCAGCTGCAACCACTAAATTGAAAATACTTCCCTGTGTAACTACTACTAAAACACATAATAAAAAAGGCATTTGACTTATTCAACCAGGATAAATCAGTGACCCTGGTCATACAGTGTGGCAACGTAACAAATTAGTATAAAAATAAATCTGTGTGTGTTTACCTAGGTACCCCAAAATTGCACCTGTCCACACTCTATCTGTTGTGTATGGAGAAAGAGTCAGACTGAACACTATGAGCTCAAAGTAACGTGTGACCGTAGTCTTTTATTGCAGGTCTCCAGAGTGCCTCTCCAACCTGTGAAGCCTTCTTAAATACCTTTGCTCCCAAGGGATTATGGGATCTCTTGAGACTCCAGGGGATGAGCCCTCTGGTGGCTGTAGAGAGTAAATATAAGTTTAAATATATAACAACACTCCCGCCCCAAAGTCAATAGTGTAACTATTTACAATGTGAGTCGATCTGGGGCTCCTCTTGCCCTGGTTGATCATCTCGGTGTGAAAGCTGGTGTTGTTGAATCATTTGTTGGGCCCTCACTGGGCTGCTGTGCAGCTGGCCTTGCTGGGCTGCTTGGTGTGTTGGGCCCTGCTGGGCTGCTGTGGATGATGGGTTCTGCTTCGTGGTCAACCGTGGTGCCGTTGCCACTGGTATGTATGTTGGGGGATCAAAAAAAATAGGGTCCAAGGTGGGTTGCTCAGGGTAGTCCGTGAATCTGTGTTTGATTTGGTCCAAGTGTTTCCGGTGAATGAGTCCATTTGAAAGTTTGATCCGAAACACCCTGCTCCCCTCTTTGGCCATGACTGTGCCGGGAAGCCACTTGGGACCTTGTCCATAATTTAACACAAATACAGGATCATTGATTTCAATCTCACGTGACACATTTGCGCTATCATGGTATGTACTTTGTTGAAGCCACCTGCTCTCTACCTGTTCATGTAGATCAGGATGAACTAACGAGAGCCTTGTATTAAGTGCTCTTTTCATGAGCAGTTCAGCAGATGGGATCCCAGTGAGTGAGTGGGGCCTCGTGCGGTAGCTAAGCAGGACTCGAGTCTGCAGTGAGCCTTCAGTTACCCTCTTCAAGCCTTGCTTGATGGTTTGCACTGCTCTCTCTGCCTGACCATTGGACGCTGGTTTAAACGGGGCAGATGTGACATCTTTGATCCCGTTACGGGTCATGAATTCTTTGAACTCAGCACTGGTAAAACATGGCCCGTTGTCGCTCACCAGGACATTGGGTAGGCTGTGTGTGGCAAACATGGCCCGCAGGCTTTCAGTAGTGGCAGCGGACGTGCTAGCCGACATTATCTCACATTCAATCCACTTGGAGTACGTGTCTACAACCATAAGGAACATTTTACCCAAGAACGGGCCTGCATAGTCGACGTGTACCCTAGACCATGGTTTGGAGGGCCAAGACCATAAAGTTAGTGGTGCCTTTCTGGGTACATTGCTTAACTGCGAGCATGTATTACATCTGTGAACATAGGACTCTAAGTACGCATCAATACCGGGCCACCATACATGGGATCTGGCTATCGCTTTCATCATTGCGATGCCTGGGTGGGTACTGTGGAGGTTATTGATGAAGGTGTCTCTGCCCTTCATTGGGGACCACTACTCGATTGCCCACAGAAGGCAGTCTGCCTGTATTGACATTTCATCTTTGAGCCGCTGGAACGGCTTTATCTCTTCCTGTATTTCCAATGGGACACTGGACCAGCTCCTGTGAAGCACACAACTTTTGACTAGAGATAATAAGGGGTCCTGGCTTGTCCAGGTTTTGATCTGCCGAGCAGTGACGGGTGATTGCTCACTCTCAAATGCTTCCATAACCATGGCTAGATCTGCAGGCTGCGTCATTTCCATCCCCGAGGTGGGCAATGGCAGCCTACTGAGCATTGGCGCAGTGTTCTGTGCCTGGCCTGTGGCGGATGGCGCAGTTGTATGCGGACAATGTGAGCGCCCATCTCTGGATGCGGGCCGATGCGTTGATATTTATCCCTTTACTCACGGAGAACAGGGATATAAGTGGCTTATGGTCAGTTTCCAATTTGAATTTTAGCCCAAACAGGTATTGATGCATTTTCTTTACCCCATAGACACATGCTGTAGGCTCTCTCAATCTTAGACAGACTCCTGGATGCATAAGTAACCGGTTGCAGTTTCCAGAAATCATTAGCTTGTTGCAATACACATCCGACGCCATATGACAACACATCACATGCTAGTACCAAACGCTTACATGGATCATACAACACAAGCAATTTCTTTGAGCATAACAATTTTCTCGCTTTTACAAAGGCATTTTCTTAGCTTTTTCCCCAAACCCATTCATTCCCTTTTTGTAGTAAGACATGCAGTAGTTCGAACAGTGTGTTGCGACCCAGTAAGAAGTTACCAAAATAGTTCAGGAGTCCCAGAAACGACTGCAGCTCCGTCACGTTCTGTGGCCTCGGTACATTCTCGATTGCCTCCGTCTTCGCGTTGGTGGGCCTGATGCTGTCCGTCGCAATCCTCCTTCCCAGGATCTCCACTTCAGGCGCCAGGAAAACGCACTTTGAGCGTTTTAACCTGAGCTCCACGCGGTTGAGTCGACTAAGAACCTCCTCCAAGTTCTGCAGATGCTCGACTGTGTTCCGACCTATGACCAAGATGTTGTCTTGGAAGACCACGGTGTGCGGGACCGACTTCAGTAAGCTTTCCATGTTTCTCTGGAATATCGCCGCCGCCGATTGGATTCCAAACGGGCATCTGTTATAAACATTTGTGCGTGTTGATGCAGGTGAGGGCCTTCGATGATTCCTCCAGTTCCTGCGTAATGTAGGCTGAAGTCAGATCCAGCTTTGTGAATGTCTTTCCTCCCGCCAGTGTTGCAAAGAGGTCATTGACCTTTGGTAGTGGGTATTGGTCCTGCAGGGAGAAACGATTAATTTGTAATCGCCACAGATTCTGATGGTGCCGTCTCCCTTGAGGACTGGGACGATCGGGCTGGCTCACTCATTGAATTCGATCGGGGAAATGATGCTCTCTCTTTGCAGCCAGTCTAGCTCGATCTCTACCCTTTCATCATGTACGGTACTGCTCTCGCCTTCTGATGGATGAGTCGCGCCCCCGGAATTAGGTGGATCTGCACTTTTGCTCCTTGGAATTTCCCAATGCTTGGTTCGAACAGTGAAGGAAATTTGTTTAAGACCTTGGCAGTGGGCAATAGCGCTCGGACGTCGTCCCAGTTCCAGCGTATCTTTCCCAGCCAGCTCCTGCTGAGCAGCATGGGACCATCGCCTGGTACCACCTAGAGTGGTAGCTTGTGCACCGCTCCATCGTCGGAGACCTTTACGGTAGCACTGCCGATTACAGGAATCAGTTCTTTCGTGTCAGTTCTTAGTTTTCTGCGAACTGGGGTTAAGACTGGCCTTGAGGCCTTGTTGCACCACAACCTTTCGAAAGTCTTTTTGCCCATGATGGACTGGCTCACGCCCATGTCCAGCTCCATTGACACCGGGAGTCCATTTAGTTCAATATTCAGCATTATCAGGGGACAATTCGTGGTAAATGTGTGCACCCCATGTACCTCTGCCTCCTCGATCTGAGGCTCTGGTTCATCATGATCCTCCGTGGATCTGTCCCCCTCTGCAACATGGTGGTTTGCAGGTTTAACAGGCTTTGCAGCTTGCCTACACACTCGTTGGAGATGTCCCATTGTTTCACAGCCCTTACAAACGTACTCTTTGAATTGGCATGAATGGAAACGATGATCACCCCCGCAGCGCCAACAAGGTGTTAATGGCCTTGCATTCATCACCCTTGATGGTGGACTCTGAGACATCTGCGGACATGTAGCTGTAGGTATGTTTGACCTGTCCTGTACGTTACGATTCGAAAACAACATCACTTTGTTCACAGTACTTGTAGCAGCACTTGTGTACTGAGAGATTTGCGTCGGATTGTCACTGGTGGCAATGAACACTTGGGCCTTACTCAAGGTTGGGGTCTCTACTCTCAAAAGTTTGAGAAGTTTGGTTTTGTGGCCAATGCCAAATACGAAAAAGTCTCTGAGCATGTGCCCCAAATGTCCTTCAAATTCGTAATGTCCTGCAAGGCGTCCTAGACCGGCGACATAACTCGCCACTTCCTGGCCTTCAGACCTTTTGTAGGTGTAGAACTGGTAACTTGCCATCAGAATGTTTTCTTTCGGGTTCAAATGCTCTCGGACCAGTGTGCACAAATCGTCGTACGATTTCTCCGTGGGTTTCGCTGGAGTGAGCAGATTGTTCATGATGCCATACGTTGGTGCCCCACAGACGGTGAGGAGGATTGCCCTTCATTTGGCAGTGCTCTCTTCCCCATCTAGCTCATTGGCCATGAAGTATTGGTCGAGTCGCTCCACAAAAGTTTCCAATCATCTCCCTCCGAGAATTTCTCCAGGATGCCCACTGTTCTCTGCATCTTTGGGTTCACTATCTGTATCTCGTCGCCAGTTGTTGTGTATGGAGAAAGAGTCAGACTGAAGACTGTGAGCTCAAAGTAACATGTGACCTTAGTTTTTTATTGCAGGTCTCCAGAGTGCCTCTCCAACCTGTGAAACCTCCTTAAATACCTGTGCTCCCAAGGGATTATGCGATTCCTTGGGACTCCAAGGGATGAGCCCTCTGGTGGCTGTAGAGAGTAAATACAAGTATACATATCTAACACTATCTTTCTTTAAGATCAAGCAAGTCAGATCAGCCATGATCTTATTGAATGGTGGAGCAGGCTTGAGGGTCCAAATGGCCTACTCCTGCTCCTGTTTCTCACGTTCTTATGATACTGGTAGTTTTCTTCATTTTCGTTAGTTCCATTTTATTTTAGAAACTCTGATGTTTACAAACTTAAACTGAACGTAACATCAAAGTTAAGCCTGTTTTGCTTGTCTTCATTTTTTTTATTAAAGAAGATGTCTATTGACACATTAATTTAAGCCACATTCCCCAAACTATTACTTCTGACACATCCCTCGCCTTCCTGAATTATATGCCTAGAATTTCTGTGGGGGGTTCTCCGATCTCCCACCATAACTTAAGCTGGACATCGGCAGAAATCTAGGAGAAACCTTTACACCATTTCTCCAATTGGTTTCTGCCAACCTTCCGTTGAAGTTTCAGCGGGAGGTCTTGTGAAACCCCCATCCCCAGGGTAATTCTATCGCATGATGTTTAGATACATGTGCAGGATTCAAACCCTTTGTTTCAAGTTCATAGCACCATATATGCTTTGGACTGTGGCTGCTTCTAGCATCAGGAATACATAACCACAGCATAGTGTCACATCGGGCCTATCATTTCAAAATTGAAAGTGGGTCTTCAGAGTGCATCTTCAGGTGGGGAGGCCAGTTCCTTCTTTTCTTTATGCCCCCCTTTCCTGAAGGCACTGGCTTATGCTGGACAACCAATGCCTGCACATACCAGCATCGCTCACTAGATGGCAATTGGAACGAGGTTCCACATCGGCAGCGGGTGTTCGGAAAATCGGCCTTCGGGTTTCCTCAGTAACAGAGAATCCACAGGCACAAAAATCATAAATTGTCATGAATGAAGCAAAGCTCTGAAGGTTTGTATTTTAAAAGCAGAAGGATGCTTTCAAACTAATTCTAACTGTATGAATCCTACAAATAAGGACCTGTATTCTCCAAACAATTCCCTGTAAGGTTTTGCACATGCTAAATTTTCCCAATTTCTCTCCCAACCCCTTCCTCGTATCCTGAAGGCATTGATGGGGTAGAGTTCCAGTGGCCTCTGGTACTTCACCCCAGTGCCCATTACCCTTATGGATATCAAGAGACAATTCTACTGCAGGGAGCACTGCAGCCCAACCTAATGCTGTCCTCACCCAACATCCACAAACACTTCCAACAGCGGTTGTTGAATAGCGAGCAGGAGGAGGAATCCTGGCCTCATCTGTCCACTCTAAACCAGAGCAGTGAGGCCACTTGTAAAGTGATAACAGCGTGTTTAACTAGTCTGGTGTACCAGTTACAGTTCCTCTGCTACTTTGCTAAAATGGTAATTTTTCACGTTAACCTGAACAGTGAATGTCAGCATATTTGCCCATGTGAGCCAATACTGCCAGTACCTTAAGTCTGCACATGGCTGCCCTTTCCAGCAGGGATTGCTGAATTATGTTCAGGAGCACCGGCTGATATTATCCCTCCCGAGCTCAGATGAACTACAGTAGTCTTGCCACTGCCCCAGTTAACTCAGCACAGGCCAGAGATCAAACTTGGGATCTACTCTCCTGATGGCTCAGATGTGGTTAAGGTTGTGAGTATCTAAACCATACAGACATGAAGGTTCCATCTTCAAACCTTGGCCTGTGCAGATTTAGCAGATGACAGCCAGGGTGGAAGCATGGATGCTACAATTACCTGAGTAAGGGAGGGGAAGATCAATCGGGGTTCCTGCTTCAGATCGCTATCAAGTCATCCTTGTTATGCCTGTAGACATCAGAGGGTAGATTTTCCAAATCTTTGTCTGGCTGAGATATTGGGTCCACTGTGAGTGAAGTTTGGAAAATCGCAGACACACTGGCAACAATTTTCCAACCATTGAAATCAATGGAAAAAAACTCCAGCCGGCATGGCCATGTTTATCCAATCTGTACTCACTCCGAACTAGGTACCTCATCCCAGGCAAGGACTTAGAAAATCTACCTTTGGCTTTGCTCCAATGACCCTCTGGTTGAATAACCAGCCAAAAGACCAATTTATGTTCACGCACGAACAATCACCACTTGAGCCATATACCAGAGGGCTCGGTGCCTCTCCCACTGCTGCAGATAACTCAGCATGGACCAGGGATCAAACCAGCAAGGAATCAATGCCTCTAGCTGAAGAGAGATGGAAAAGAGATAAGATTGGCAAAAAAGGATGAAAAAACACTTCCTTCCTGTTCGGTACAACTCAGTACTTAATCAGGCACCACATTTATCACCTTGGCTTTGGGCGCACTTGCTCCCTGAATAATAAAGAAAATCAGGCTTTGCAACTCTACCCAGTGAGAAAATCAACAGAGAAACAGTGGGCTTGATTCTCGGTCTTCTACAGGCCCTGTTAGCGCCCTGGAGGGGCAGCAATGGCGGCAGTAAACACTTCCGGGTGGATGGCCAGCTTCCAGCGCTCCGCCGGGACATTTGGTGCCGGTTTCGAGGCGGCACGGAGCATTACCGCCTGGAAGTGGCGAGCCAGTGTGCAACACCCCTGGTTGGCATCTGATCTGTAGCACCCCATAGCGCACCCTAGTGGGAATGCCTGTGGAAGCTGGCGTTCCAAGCTATAGTGGCCGCAGTGTGGTGTAAGTAATGTCGACCTGAGGTAAGTGTGATTGTTTTTTATTTTTTTACTTTTGCAATTTATGTTGTGGTGGTGTGAGTAATGTAATGGGAATGTTTTTGGTGGTTTCTTTTCCAGATTTTGTTTTTCATGGAAGCCCCTCTTAGTGTGCTCTGCGGCCCGCTGGTTACCTCGGGATTTTCATTTGCTCAGCCGGTCTAGCACTCTAAAAATGGTGTGGAACATCTCCCTTAGAGCTGCGCTCCACACTCAAGGCCCAGCTGAAATATTTTGTGGCTGGAGACGCAAACCATTTCCCGGCGCAAAATTTACTACTCCGCCCGAGTTAACACCGCAACAGAGGCACGACCGAATTTCTCTTCCATGGTAACCTCTTTTACCTCATTACTTTCAAGATCAGGCCAGCACCATGGGCCCGATATTGGTGGCCTTACTCCCGGCTGCCGCCAAGTTTTTTTAACCGCTCTCCCCTCGGTGACAGATTTCTCCAGGTCTGCATCTGGCGGGAGGGGAGTACTGCCGGGAACCACCCGCTGATGGCTTCTGGCAGCCAAGTTGCGTAAGTGACCTACCGCTCGCTGAGCTGGCATATTGGTGTCAGCGGCAGCAGGGGGAAGGACCGCTGCGTGGAGGCAGGTCTAACCCCGATGGTAAGTAAGAAGACCCGCAAAAAAAGATTAGTGAACATTTTTACATTTTATTTCATTCAAGGTTTTACCTGTATGGGGTCCCCTGAAGGTGTTATGGTTTTTTTTTTATTGTGAATATTTTTAATTTTCAGTATTCACCACCCCCCCCCCCCCCCCCCCCCCCCCCGGAGTCCTGTAATAAAGAGTTAAGGTCACAGAGTGGCCTTGTCCCTGGAATGTGCCTCATGTGGTTTCATGCTGCAGAGTAAGGACTTTACATTGGCGACGAGAAACGGGAATTCACAACCCACGAGAATGGCCACTGGTAGCACAGAGGAAAGGTACTGTGTTGGGGAAGACTGGGACGATTTTGTCGAGAGGCTTCAGCAAAGCTTCGTTATGAAAGACTGACTGGGGGATGCAGCGACCGACAAGCGACGGGCTCATCTCCTGACTAGCTGCGGGCCAAAGACTTATGCGCTCATGAAGGACTTACTGGCACCCGAAAAGCCGTCGGACAAAACCTTTGAAGAGCTTAGCAAATTAATCGGGGAGCACCTCAAACTGGCGAGCAGCATCCACATGGCTCGACACAGATTCTACACCCACCGACGTCGTGAAGGACAGAGCATACCGGATTTTGTAGCCGACCTCCGGCGTTTGGCCAGTCTCTGTAAGTTCACAGACGCCTGCAGGGGGGAGATGTTAAGGGACTTCTTCATCGAGGGTATCGGTCATGCGGGAATTTTTCACAAGTTAATTGAGACCAAGGAAGCGGCAGCGTTGTTAGCTCAAGCTTTCATGGCAGGGGAGGAAGAGACGAAAATGATTTACGTGCGCAATTCTGCCTCAACGTAGCGATGGATCAGGGAGTCAACATCATCAATGCTGCTCAGAGCCCCGCAGGCAGGGGGCACAGTCCGACATTTACCAGGCAGCAATAGGCCCCAGAGCAGGACCTCAACAGGGACAATGGCAGGCTGAACGGACGTTCACGCCATCACAGTGGACAATGCGGCCCAGGATGGTGCCATTGACACCCACTAATAGGGTACTTAAGAGCAGTCAAAGGGACAGTCAGCGCGGAATTCCTGGCCATTGTCCCTTTGTCCCCAACAATGGAAACTTTAACTCATGCTGGATGTATGGGGGGAAACACTGAGCTAGATCCTGCAGATGCCAACAGTTTGTCTGCAAAAACTGCAATCTCAGTGGCCATTTAGCTTGAACGTGCAGGAAACCTGCAACCAGACTTAATATATGAGGCAGATGGACCAGAAGAGGGTTCTGTGAGGCAGGATGACTTTTGGGGCAAATCGATGGACGCCGAGGTTCAGCGGGTCCACGTGGCGAATATTCACAGTTCATACACCAAAACGCCACCAATGATGGTGAGGGTTTTGTTGAACGGCATCCCAGTACGCATGGAGCTCGACACTGGGGCCAGCCAGTCACTCATGTGCGTTCAGCAATTTGAGAAGCTATGGTCACTCAAAGCCAGTAGACCCAAATTAGAACGTATTGAGACACAATTACGGATTTACACCAAAGAAATCATTCCGGTGCTAGGCAGTGCAATGATGGCTGTCACACACAATGGTTTACTCTGGATTGTCCCGGGCAATGGTCCCGCACTGTTGAGGAGGAGCTGGTTAGCCGAGATGAACTTGAAATGGGGGGATGTTCACACAATGTCCTCGGCGGAGCGAAGTTCATGCTTACAAGTCCTACAACAATTCGAGTCACTATTCCAACCGAGCGTTGGGACTTTCAAAGGCACTAAAGTAGTGATACACATCACCCCGGACGCCAGGCCAGTGCACCACAAAGCCAGAGCGGTGTCGTATTTGATGAAGGAAAAAATCGAGAGCGAATTGGACCGGCTGTTGAGAGAGGGCATCATCTTATCTGTTGAATTCAGCGACTGGGCGAGCCCCATCGTGCCCGTTCTAAAAGCGGATGGCTGTCAGGATCTGTGACGACTACAAGGCCACCATCAATCGGGTGTCCCTACAAGATCAATACCCGCTCTCAAGAGCAGAAAACCTCTTCGCCACGCTGGCAGGCGGCAAGCTGTTCATCAAGTTGGACCTCACTTCAGCCTATATGACCCAGGAACTGGACGACGAATCTAAACTACTGACCACCATCACCACGCATATAACAGGTACCCATTTGGCATTCGATCAGCGGCCGTGATTTTTCAACGTAACATTGAAAGCCTGCTTAAATCCATTCCTGGAATGATCATATTCCAGGACGACATCCTCATCACGGGTCGAGACACCGAGGAACACCTCCACAACCTGGAGGAGGTGCTATGCCGACTGGACTGGGTAGGCCTGTGACTCAAGAAATCTAAATGCATGTTTTTAGCTCCTGAGGTTGAGTTTCTGGGCAGGAGGGTTGCTGCAGATGGGATTCAGCCCAGCGAATCCAAAACATGGGCAATTCGACGAGCACCCAGACCCTGCAACACATCGGAGCTGCGTTCATTCCTGGGACTCTTGAACTATTTTGGGAACTTTCTGCCGAACTTGAGCATGTTGTTGGAGCTGCTACATGTGCTCCTGCGTAAGGGTTGCGATTGGTTTTGGGGAGATTGTCAGGAACAGGCTTTTGATCGGGCGCGAAACCTACTTTGTTCAAACAAGTTGTTGACCCTGTACGACCCCTGTAAACATTTAGTTCTGACATGTGATGCATCGTCCTATAGGGTTGGGTGCATGTTGCAGCAGGGTAATGCTGAGGGTCAGCTACAACCTGTGGCTTATGCCTCCAGGTCTCGCTCTCATGCAGAACGGTGATATGGGATGGTCGAGAAGGAAGCGCTTGCATGTGTCTATGGTGTAAAAACAATGCATCAGTACCTCTTCGGTAGGAAGTTTGAATTCGAGACGGATCACAAGCCACTCACATCCCTGTTGTCAGACAGCAAGGCTGTCAATGCTAATGCATCAGCTCGCATACAGCGGTGGACTCTCACGCTAGCTGCTTATGACTACTCCATCCGGCACCGGCCCGGCACTGAAAACTGCGCTGACGTGCTCTGCAGGCTCCCATTGGCCACCACCAAGGGGGCAGCTGAGCAAAGCGCTGAGATGGTCATGGCTGTCGATGCCTTTGACAGTGCAGGCTCCCCCATCACTGCCTGCCAGATTAAAATCTGGACAAATGGAGATCCCCTCCTATTCCTGATTAAGAAATGTGTCCTGACTGGAGATTGGGCGCCTGCACACGGAGCATGCCCTGAGGAGGTCAGACCGTTCCACAGGCAGGTGGATGAGCTCTCCATCCAAGCCGACTGCCTACTATGGGGCAGCCGGATAGTCATGCCCCAGAAGGGCAGGGTGGCATTCATCAGGGAACTCCACAGCGAGCACCCAGGCATTGTGATGATGAAGGCCATTGCCCGGTCACACGTTTGGTGACCTGGAATTAACTCAGACCTGGAACACTGTGTTCGCAGGTGCACGACCTGTGCCCAGCTGGGTAATGCCCCCAGGGAGGCCCCGCTAAGCCCGTGGCCCTGGCCCACCAAGCCATGGTCACGCATTCACGTTGACTACGCGGGCCCGTTCATGGGGAAGATGTTCCTCATTGTAGTAGATGCGTACTCGAAATGGATCGAGTGCATCATCCTGAATTCATGCACGTCATCCATCACCGTGGAAAGCCTACGTGCGATCTTTGCAACCCATGGCTTGCCGGACATCCTGGTTATGATAATGGCCCCTGTTTCACGAGCTATGAATTCCGGGAGTTTATGTTGGGCAATGGCATCAACCACGTCAGGACTGCGCCGTTCAAGCTGGCCTCCAATGGCCAGGCGGAATGGACAGTCCAAATCATTAAGTAAGGTATGCTCAGAATTCAAGGACCCTCCCTACAGTGCCGCCTATCGCGCCTCCTGCTGGCCTACAGGTCCCGCCTGCACTTGCTCACGGGGGTTCTGCCCGCACAGCTACTCATGAAACGGACACTCAAAACTCGGTTGTCCCTCATCCACCCAGTCCTGATCGACATAGTTGAGGGCAAGTGCAAGTCACAAAACGAGTACCATGACCGTAATTCGAGGGGGAGATGTATAGAAATAAATGATCCTGTATTCGTCCTCAATCCCGCCATGGAGCCCAAATGGCTTGAGGGTACTGTAATTGACAATAGGATCATCGTGGTAAAACTTAACAATGGCCAGATATGCCGTAAGCATCTGGACCAAGTAAAAAAAAGGTTCAGCATGGACACGGAGAAACCTGAAGAAGACCATGAGATGGAGCTCACACTACCGCCAGCGAACGTGCAACAAGAGCAATCAGAAGAATGCACAGTCCCTGAGGTCAGCCCAGGCAGGCCGGAATCACCACAGGTGACAGACACTCACGTCAGTGTCCAACAACCAGAGCCCAACTGTGGCGCTCCACGAGGGAGCGTAGACCACCTGAAAGACTAAACCTATGATCCCAGTAAGACTTTGGGGGAGGAAGGTGATGTCATGTTTGTAACTACAATATAACACCATTGTATTACTGTATACACTCAATTTAGATGCACACTTTGACCACAGGGGGTGAACTTGTGGGAGACACTCCTTACCTGACCACACAGGTATATAAAGGGAGGTCCCACGCAGGGTCATCACTTTTGGAGTCCTGTAATAAAGAGTTAAGGTCACAGGGTAGCCTTGTCCCTGGAATGTGCCTCATGTGGTTTCATGCTGTAGAGTAAGGACTTTACACAGATATCTCCTTGAATTGCCCATAAAACCACTGTTATTTTTCTGAAGTATCTGTTCTATATTAGTTAATTCTTTCTAGCTCTAACTTCCAAATTCAAAATCTTGCTTTGGCCTGGTTATATCCAATGGAGGAACATCATTTGTGCACAGTTATTTCAGACTGCAATTATTCTCCTGGAATGTTTTGCTATACACCTTGTGCATTCAGGGGAAATGAGGCTAATAATCAAAGGTTATTTCATTAAAGGGTGTCTTTTCCAAATATTGACAGACCTTTCTGAAATAAATTGAACTGGCAAACAAACTGTTCAGTGATAAGTTTACCCAGCTGTCTGGTGACAACAGTCTCTAAAAACTGATGATCCATTACTTCATACAAGTGTTTGTAAATATGGCACATATCAATACTTTGTAGATACTGGGCTGTGCATTTATGGACACTGTAAACTGACACCCAAGTCCTGTAATATTTGGCACAGCTTTTCAATTTTCCACATGTCTTTTAGTAATCACATAAATGCAGCCGCCTATATACTATGCTGACAAAATGGCATAAAGGACAAAGGCAAAGGAATATCTAAGTAAAATTAAACTCAGCCTGTTTGAATTAGCAGAGGCATAGTAGACATAAGCAATACTGTGATACACCTACAACTTCCTTATTACTGCTGAAAAATGTTCTACAAGTGAGCTGCCACATAGAAACATAGAAATTTACAGCGCAGAAGGAGGCCATTTTGGCCCATCGTGTCTTCGCCAGCCGACTAGGAGCCGCACGGCCCTCGTTCAGCAGCCCTGAAGTTTACATAGAAACCTATGAACAATAGACAATGGCGGAAAGGCAAAGTGCACCCAGTCCAACCAGTCCACCTCACACAACTGCGACATCCCTTACACTGAAACATTCTATACTCCACCCCAACCGGAGCCATGTGATCTCCTGGGAGAGGCAAAAACCAGATAAAAACCCAGGCCAATTTAGGGAGAAAAAAATCTGGGAAAATTCCTCTCCGACCCATCCAGGTGATCAAAACTAGTCCAGGAGATCACCCTGGCTGTATTCAATTCTCTGCAGTACATACCATTCATCATCATGTGCAGTCCCTTGAAATCGAAGAAGTCTTGCTTCCACTTCAAAAATGAGTTTTTAGGTGACTGAACAGTCCAATACGGGAATGACAGTCTCTGTCACAGGTGGGATAGAGTCATTAAAGGAAAGGGTGGTTGGGACTGGTTTGCCACACGCTCCCTCCACTGCCTGCGCTTGGCTTCTGCATGCTCTCGGCGACGAGACTCGAGGTGCTCAGTTCCCTCCCGGATGCACTTCCTCCACCTAGGGCGGTCTTTGGCGGGACTCCCAGGTGTCAGTGGGGATGTTGCACTTTATCAAGGAGGCTTTGAGGGTGTCCTTGAAACGTTTCCTCTGCCCACGTTGGGCCCACCTGCCATGTAGGAGTTCCGAGTAGACTGCTTGCTTTGGGAGTCTTGTGTCAGGCATGCGAATAGTGTGGCCCGCCTAACGGAGCTGGTCGAGTGTGGTCACTGCCTCGATGCTTGGGATGTTGGCCTGGTCAAGGACGCTAATGTTGGTGTGTCTGTCCTCCCAGGGGATTTGTAGGATCTTGCGGAGATATCGTTGGTGGTATTTCTCCAGTGATTTGTGATGTCTGCTGTATATGGTCCACGTCTCTGAGCCATACAGGAGGGCGGATATCACTACAGCCCTGTACACCATGAGCTTGGTGGCAGATTTGAGGTCCTGATCTTCGAACACTCCCTCAGGTGGCCGAAGGCTGCACTGACGCACTGCAGTATATCTGCGCCGGCCAACAAGAGGTTATCCAGTCTAATCCCAATTACCAGCTCTAGATCCGTAACCCTGCAGGTTACGGCACTTTAAGTGCCCAGCCAACCATCTCTTAAAAGTATTGAGAGTTTCTGCATCCACCACTCTTCCAGGCAGTGAGTTCCAGATCTCCACAACCCTCTGTGTAAAGAAGCCCCCCCTCATATCCCCTCTAAACCTTCCACCAACCACCTTAAAGCACCTCATAATAGACCCCCTAACCAATGGAAATAGGCCCTTACTGTCCACTATGTCCAGGCCCCTCAATATATTGTACACCTCAATGAGGTCTCCTCTTAACCTCCTCTGGTCCAATGAGAGCAAACCCAGCCTATCCAATCTGTCCTCATAACTAAGATTCTCCATTCCAGGCAGCATCCTAATAAATCTCCTCTGCATCCTCTCTGGTGCAATCACATCCTTCCTATAATACGGTGACCAGAACTGCCGCAGTACTCCAGCTGTGGCCTAACCAAAGTGTTATACAATTTAAGCATAACCTCCTTGCTCTTATATTCTATGCCTTGGCCAATAAAGGCAAGCATAACGTATGCCTTCTTAACCACTTTATCCATCTGGCCTGCAACTTTCAGGGATCTGTGGACAAGCACTCCAAGGTTCCTTTATTCATCTACACTATTAAGTGGCCTACTACTTAATGTGCTCACCCTTTCTTTATTAGCCTGCCCAAAGTGCATTACCTCACACTTCTCTGTATTAAATTCCATTTGCCACTGCTCTGCCCACCTGACCAGTAGATTGATATCCTCCTGCAGCCCATTATCAAGCACACAGCCAATTTTAGTTTCGTCTGCAAACTTCTTAATCATATTTCCTATATTCAAATCTAAATCATTGATATATACCACAAAAAGCAAGGGACCCCACTGGAAACATCCTTCCAGTCACAAAAACATCCATCAACCATTACACTATGCTTCCTACCACCAAGCCAATTTTGGATCCAACTTGCCACTTTGCCCTGGATCCAATGGGCTTTAACCTTCGTGACCAGTCTACCATATGAGACCTGATCAAAAGCTTTGCTAAAGTCCATATACACTATATCGTACGCACAATCTTCATCGACCCTCTTGGTTACTGTCATGTATTCAATTATCATTATAACCTATGTATGAGCTGACCTAAGTTGTACACCTTGAGAACATTGACCACAAGGGGCGAACTTGTAGGAAACACTCCTAACCTGGACTTTTAGGTATAAAAGGGGAAGCTCCACCCACCTTCATCACTTGAGGTCTTGGTAATAAAGGTAACTGGTCACAGAGTGACCTTCTCTCAAGTATAGGCCTTGTGTACATTTATACTGTGTAGTAAGGACATATTATTGGTGACGAGAAACTGGGATTTAAACGACGCGAGCATAGCCACTAGCAGCACAGAAGAGAGGTACTGTATAGGTGATGATTGGGACGATTTCATTGAGAGACTACAGCAAAGTTTTGTCACTAAGGAATGGTTGGGACAGGATTTGGCCGACAAACGCAGGGCTCATCTCCTGACGGTTTGTGGATCCAGAACATACTCCCTGATGAAGGACCTTCTAGCGCCAGAGAAGCCGGCGGACAAGACGTTCGAAGAGCTTAGTAAGTTGATTGGGGAACACCTTAAACCGGCGAGCAGCATGCACATGGCGAGACACCGTTTTAAGCGCACCGGTGGTGAGAAGGGCAAAGCGTTCCAGACTTTGTGGCAGATCTCCAGCGACTGGCGAGCCAATGTAAGGTGCATGCCGAGCGGAGATGCTGCAAGACTTTTTTATTGAGAGCATCGGGCACGCTGGGGTTTTCAGGAAACTGATTGAGACCAAAGACTTGACCTTGGAAGTGGCGGCTCTGATAGCCCAGACATTTATTTCAGGGGAGGAAGAGACCAGAATGACAAAAATCTTGGCTCAAATGCGGCAAACGACCAGGGAGTCAACATTGTTAATGCGGCACACAGTTCTCCAGGTAGACAACGGCAATTGGACATGCCCCAGCATGTAGTCAAACCCAAAGGGGGAATTCAACAGAGACAATGGCTAGCTGAATGATGATTCATGCCATCGCAGTGGACAATGCGGCCAGTAATGGGGCATCAACACCTGTTAATGGTGCGCTTAAGGACAGTTACAGAGACAGTCAGAGATGATCGACTTGTAATGGACCTTTTGTTTCCAACAATGGGACCTCCAGCTCATGCTGGAGGTGTGGAGGCAAACACCCAGCCAGAGCTTGCAGGTATCAGTAATCTACCTGCAGAAACTGCAACATCAGCGGTCACTTGGCGCGTATGTGCAGGAAGCCTGCAGCCAGGTTGATGTACGAGGAGGACGGGCCCGATGTAAGCCCTACGAGGCCAAATGAATACTGGGGGAAATCGCTGGAAGCTGAAGTTCAGCGAGTTCATGTGGAGCACATATACAGTTCATATACCAGGACGCCACCGATAATTATGAAAGTGCTCCTCAATGGCATCCCAGTATTAATGGAGCTAGACACGGGCCAGCCAGTCCCTGATGAGTATCAAATAGTTCAAAAGGTTGTGGGTGTCCAAGGCCAAGAGGCCGAAATTATTGCCGATTGACGCATAGCTATGGACATATACAAAGGAGATCATTCCGGTGCTAGGCAGCGCCACGGTAGTCGTGACCCACAAAGATTCGGAGAACAGGTTGCCACTCTGGATTGTCCCGGGGGACGGTCCCGCACTACTGGGGAGGAGTTGGCTTGCTGCCATGAACTGGAAATGGGGCGATGTCAATGCAATTTCTTCTGTGGAGCGAGTATCATGCTCACAGGCCCTGGACAAATTTGACTCATTATTTTAACCCAGCATCGGCACTTTCATGGGGGTCAAGGTAGTGATTCACATAAACCCGGACGCCAGGCCAGTACACCACAAGGCCAGAGCGGTGCCGTACGTGATGCAGGAAAAGATAAAATGCGAATTGGACCCCCTGCTGAGGGAAGGCATCATCTTGCCAGTTGAATTCAGTGACTGGGCGAGCCCGATCGTGCCGGTGCTCAAGGCAGATGGGTCGGTCAGGATATGTGGCGATTACAAGGCCACCGTCAATCAGGTGTCACCCCAAGACCAGTACCCGCTACCGAGAGCAGAGGACCTCTTTGTGACGCTATCCGGTGGCAAACATTTTTCAAAATTGGACCTGACCTCAGCTTACATGACCCAGGAGCTGGCGAGTGAGTCGAAGAAGCTGACCACCATCACGACACACAAGGGGTTGTTTGAGTATAACAGATGTCCGTTTGAGATTCGTTCGGCCACCGGGATCTTTCAGCAAAATACGGAAAGCCCCCTCAAGTCGATTCCACGGACGATGGTTTTTCAAGACGACATCCTCATCACGGGTCGCGATGCTGAAGAACGCCTCCATAACCTGGAGGAGGTGCTACGCAGACTAGACCGGGTAGGGCTGCGACTGAAAAAGGCGTAGTGCGTCTTCTTAGCTCCAGAGGTAGAATTCCTGGGGAGGAGGGTAGCAGCAGACAGGATCAGACTACTGCGTCCAAAACGGAAGCGATCCAGAGAGCACCCAGACCCTGTAACACGACGGAGCTGCGTTCGTTCTTGGGGCTCCTGAACTATTTTGGTAACTTTCTTCCCAAATTGAGCACGCTGTTAGAGCCGCTACACGTGCTCCTACGCAAAGGTCGTGATTGGGTCTGGGGGGACAGCCAGGAAAGGGCTTTTGATAGAGCACGCAATTTGTTATGCTCCAACAAACTGTTAACGTTATATGACCCTTGTAAGAAACTTGTTTTAACGTGCGATGCATCGTCCTATGGGGTCGGGTGTGTGTTGCAGCATGTGAATGCCAATGGTCAGTTACAGCTGGTAACTTATGCTTCCAGAAGTCTGTCCCAGGCAGAAAGGGGCTACGGGATGGTAGAAAAGGAAGCGCTAGCATGTGTATGTGCAGTTAAAAAAATGCACCAGTACCTGTTTTGCAGGAAATTTGAGCTGGAGACAGATCACAAACCGCTAACGTCCCTTTTGGCCAACAACAAGGCCATAAATGCGAATGCAACGCCCCGCATACAGAGGTGGGCACTTACGTTAGCCGCCTATGACTACACAATTCGGCACAGACCGGACACCGAAAACTGCACCGATGCACTCAGCAGGCTCCCATTAGCCACCACTGAGGAGGCAACTGAGCATGATGCTGAGATGGTCATGGTTGTTGATGCTTTCGAAAGCGAAGGCTCACCTGTGACAGCCTGTCAGATTAAAGTCTGGACAAATAAAGAGCCGCTACTGTCTTTAGTTAAGAAATGTGTCCTGAATGGGGACTGGGCAGCCACGTACGGTGCATGCCCTGAGGAATTTAAACCGTTTCATAGGCGCTAGGATGAACTCTCGATTTAGGCCAATTGCCTACTGTGGGGAAACCGAGTAGTCATGCCCCAATTGGGCAGAGAGGTGTTTATCAGAGAACTTCACAATGAGCACCCGGGCATTGTCATGATGAAGGCAATTGCCAGGTCACATGTTTGGTGGCCAGGGATAGATGCAGACCTGGAACTTTGTGTTCGCAGGTGCAGTAGATGTGCTCAGCTGGGCAATGTACGTAGGGAAGCCCCCCCTTAGCCCCTGGCCCGCCAAGCCATGGTCACGCATCCATATGTACTACGCAGATCCTTTCATGGGAAAAATGTTTTTGGTTGTAGTAGACGCCTATTCCAAATGAATTGAGTGTGCCATTTTAAATTCAAGCAAATCCTCTGCCATGGTAGAAAGTCTACGGGCAATGTTCGCTGCCCATGGTCTACTGGATGTTTTGGTCAGAGACAATGGCCCGTGCTTCACAAGCACTGAATTCCAGGACTTCATGGCAGGCAATGGAATCAACCATGTCAGAACGGCACCGTTCAAGCCGGCCTCAAACAGCCAGACGGAACAAGCAGTGCAGATAATCAAACAGGGGATGCTCAGAATCCAAGGGGGTTCCCTACAAAGCCGCTTATCACACCTCCTGTTGGCCAATAGATCCTGACCACATTCACTCACAGGGGTTCCACCCGCAGAGCTGCTAATGAAAAGGATGCTCAAAACCAGGTTATCCCTTATACACCCTACTATGAGAGCAGGCATCAGTCACAATGTGACTACCATGACAGGAATGCGAGGGCGCGATGTATTGATGTCAATGACCCTGTTTTTGTCCTTAATTACGCTGCAGGGCCCAAATGGCTCGCAGGCACTGTGATTGCCAAAGAGGAGAATAGGGTTTTGGTAGTTAAACTTACCAATGGACAAATCTGCCATAAACATATGGATCAAACTAAAAGGAGGTTCAGCAACCCCATAGATGAAGCAGAGGAAGAACACGACGTAGAGTTTACTCCACCACAGGTGACCGAACACCGGAACCAAGTGGAGGAGAGCCCAGTCACTGTGGGCAGGCCGGACAGGCCTGAGGCCCCAACAACCAGAGCCCCAACTCAGGCGCTCTACAAGGGAGCGTAAACCACCAGAGATACTTAACCTGTGATCCCAATAAGACTTTGGGGGGGAGGTGATGTCATGTATTCAGCTATCATTGTAACCCATGTATAAGCTGACCTAAGTTGTACACCTTGAGAACATTGACCACAAGGGGAGAACTTGTGGGAGACACTCCTAACCTTGATTTCAGTTATAAAAGGGGAAGCTCCACCCACCTTCATCACTTGAGGTCTTGGTAATAAAGGTAACTGGTCACAGAGTGACCTTCTCTCAAGTATGGGCCTCATGTGCACTTATACTGTGTAGTAAGGACATATCAGTTACCTGCTCAGAAAATTCAATCAGGTTAATCAAGCACAATCTTCCCTTAACAAATCCGTGCTGACTGTCCCTAATTAATCCTTGCCTTTCCAAATACAGATTTATCCTGTCTTTCAGGATTTTTTTCCAATAATTTTCCCAACACTGAGGTTAGGCTGACAGGCCTGTAATCCCTTCTTAAACTAGGGTACTACATTAGCAGTCCTCCAATCCTCTGGCACCATGTCCAAATCCAAAGAGGACTGGAAAATGATGGTCAAGGCCTCTGCTAATGCCTCTTTTACTTCGCTCAACAGCCTGGGATGCATTTCATCCGGGCCTGGGGACTTATTTACTTTCAAAGCTGCTAAACCCCTTAATACTTCCTCTCTCACTTTATTTATTTCATCCAGAATATCACACTCCTCCTCGATAGCAGTATCTGCATTGCCCCTTTCCTTTGTGAAAACAGATGCAAAGTATTCGTTAAGAACCTTAACAACATCTTCTGCCTCCACACAAAGATTACCGTCATGGTCTCTAATATGCCCTACCCTTTCTTTAGTTACCCTCTTACTCTTAATATATTTATAGAACATCTTAGGGTTTTCCTTAATTTTACTAGCCAAGAATTGTTCGTACTCTCGCTTAGCATTCCTAATATCCTTTTTAATTTTGCCTCTTAACTTTCTATATTCTTCTAAAGATTCTGTAGTATTTAGCCGTTGGTATATGACATAAGCATCCTTTTATTTCTTTTTCCTCCCCTGTAATTCCCTAGACATCTAGGGGGCTCTAGAATTATTATTCGCACCCTTTTTCTTTAAGGGCACATGTTTGGCCTGAGCCTTCCGGATCTCCTCCTTGAATGCCTCCCATTGTTTCGACACTGATTTATCCACAAGTAACTGTTTCCCATCCACTGTGGCCAAATCACTCCTTAACTTAGTAAAATTAGCTTTTCCCCAATTCGGGACTTTTATTCCTGGCCTATCCTTGTCCTTATCCATAACTAACTTGAATCTGACTGAATTATGGTCACTGGCACCTAAGTGCTCTCCCACTAATACCCCTTCAACCTGCCCAGCTTCATTCCCCAAAACTAAATCCAACACCACCCCGTCTCGTGTTGGCTTGCTATATACTGACTAAAAAAGTTCTCTTGAATGCATTTCAAGAATTCCACATCCTCTATACCCTTTACACTATATTTGTCCCAATCAATATTTGGATAGTTAAAATCCCCTACTATTACTACCCTATGGTTTTTGGACTTCACAGCAATTTGCCTACATATCTGCTCCTTTATCTCCCTCCCACTGTTTGGGGGTCTATACTACACGACCAGCAGTGTGATTGCCCCTTTTTATTTTTCAATTCAACCCATATGCCCTCATTTGATCATCCCTCCTCATTGCTGTAATAGTTTCTTTAATCAGTACTGCGACGCCACCCCGCCCCCTTTTAACCCCCCCCTCTCTGTCTTATCTAAAAATCCTGCAACCAGGAATACTGATCTGCCAAACCTGCCCCTCTTTCAGCAATGTTTTTGTAATGGCTATAATGTCATACTCCCAAGTATCTACCTGTGCTCTTAGCTCATCTGCTTTATTCGCCATACTCCTTGCATTAAAGTATATACCATGTAGCACAGGAAAACCTCCTTGCTTACTGTTATGTATGTAACACCTTGTAACCAGCATTCTACCGCCACCAGACGTCGCATCTGTTGGAGTTCCAAGGGATCCCAGCATCCCTTGGGAGCACTGCATATAAGCAGGCCTCCCATGCTGTGCCAGCACTCTGGAGTCAGAATAAAGAGACTAAACATACTTACTCAAGTCTACAGTACTCAGTCACATTGCTTTATTTGAGACATAACAACTGGTGACGAGGATGGGATAACGAACCATCACACGAAAATGCAGAGAACTGTTGGTATCCTGGAGAAATACTCAGAAGGTGATGAGTGGGAAGCCTTCGTAGAGCAACTCGACCAATACTTCATGGCCAATGAGCTGGAAGGGAATGAGAACATTGCTAAACGAAGGGCGATCCTCCTCACCGGTTGCGGGGCAACAACCGATGGCCTCATGAAGAATCTTCTTGTTCCGGTGAAACCAACAACCAAATCCTATGAAGAACTGTGTACGCTGGTCCGGGAGCACCTAAATCCGAAGGAGAGCGTTCTGATGGCAAGGTATTGATTTTATACATGTCAACGGTCTGAAGGCCAGGAAATGGCGAGCTACGTCGCTGAACTAAGGCGCCTTGCAGGCCGTTGTGAGTTCGGTGGATTCCTGGAGCAAATACTAAGAGACGTTTTTGTGCTTGGCATTGGCCATGAGGTTATCCTTAGCAAACTAGTGACTGTTGAAACACCGAACCTGAGCAAAGTCATAACGATAGCCCAGGCATTTAGGTCCACCAGCAATAACACCAAATAAATTTCACAGCATAAAGATGCATCGGCAAGTACTATACACAAAGTAATGTTGTTTTCAGGCAGGATTGTATATGGCAGAACGTATATGCCTGCAGCTGCATGACCTCAGATGACTCAGAGTCTGCCATCAAGTGTGAATGCCAGGCAATTAACACCTTGTTGGCGCTGTGGAGGTGATCATCGAGCCCATCAATGCTGCTTCAAACACTATGCGTACAAAAGCTGTGGAACAATGGGACACCTCCAGCGAATGTGCAGACAAGCTGCAAGCCCTGCAAACCAGCACATTGCAGAGGAAGACCAATCCATGGTGGATCAAACTGAACTAGAGACTTGAACCGAGGAGGCAGAAGTGTACGGGGTACACACCTTCACCACAAAATGTCCATCGATCATGTTTAAAGTTGAACTGAATGGAATTCCAGTATCCATGGAATTGGACACGGGTGTGAGTCAGTCTATCATGAGCAAAAAGGCCTTCGAGAGGCTGTGGTGCAACAAGACACAAAGGCCCAAGCTGAGCCCTGTTCATACCAAGTTGAGAGTTTACACGAATGAGCTGATCCCTGTAATCGGCAGTGCAGCAGTAAAAGTTTCCTATGATGGAGCAGTGCACGAACTACCACAATGGATTGTCCTGGGATGACATCCGAGCGCTTTCATCCATCGACGACGCCTCATGTACCCAGGTTTTGAGCAAGTTCCCGTCATTGTTTGAGTCAGGCATCGGAAATTTCTCTGAGGCGAAGGTGCAGATCCACTTGGTTCTCAGTACACGACCCATCTACCACAAGGCACATGCGGTGCCATACATGATGCAAGAGAAAGTGGAGATCGAGCTGGACAGGCTGCAATGAGAGGGCATCATCGCGCCAGTTGAGTTCAACGAGTGGGCCAGTCTGATTTTTCCAGTTCTCAAGGGCGATGGCACGGTCAGAATTTGTGGGGACTATAAAGTAACGATTAACCGTTTTTCGCTGCAGGACCAGTACCCGCTACCCAAGGCAGACGACCTATTTGCGAGGCTGGCAGGAGGGAAGACGTTTACCAAGTTGGACCTGACCTCAGCCTACATGCCGCAGGTGCTGGCGGAATCTTCGAAAGGCCTCACCTGCATCAACACACACAAAGGTCTGTTCATCTATAACAGATACCCGTTTGGGATTCGATCGGCCCCGGCTATTTTTCAAAAGAACATGAAAAGTCTGCTAAAGTCGGTTCCGCGCACCGTGGTTTTCCAGGACGATATATTGATCACAGGTCGGGACACCATCGAACACTTGCGGAACCTGGAAGAGGTTCTAAGTCGGCTAGATCATGTGAGACTCAGGTTGAAATGCTCGAAGTGTGTTTTCCTGGCGCCAGAGGACCTCCGAACTCCCGATCTCTCGGACCTCCGAACTTGCGACCACTCGGACCTCCGAACTCCCGACCTCTCGAACCCCCGAACTCCCGACATCTCGAACCCCCGAACTCCCGATCTCTCGGACCTCCGAACTTGCGACCACTCGGACCTCCGAACTCCCGACCTCCTGAACTCATGGACTCACGGACTCTCATATCCCTTCATGTAAAAGAAAAAGATAAATTATTTATTTATTTCTTGCAAAGTTTGCTTTACTGTTTCAACATATCACATCAATACATTAACAACTCACTGTTGCATTTGGTAGTTCGTTGTACCGAAGCTGGAAGTCTGGCTCACTTTGCCTCATGTGGACTTAAAAGGTATGACGGTAGATAAGCAGTGGCAAACATTTAAAGAAATATTCCAAAATTCTCAACGAATCCCATTGATCCATTCGTGGCTAGCTAAAGAAGTTAAGGATTGTATTAGATTAAAAGCCGTATAATGTTGCAAAGAATACTAGCAAGCCTGAGGATTGGGAGAGCTTCAGCAAAGGATGACCAAAAAATTGATTAAAAAGGGAGAAAGTAAAATATGATAGTAAACTGGCAAGAAATATTAAAAAAGATTGTAAGAACTGCTATAAGTCTGTAAAAAGGAAGCGAGCAGCATAAGTAAGCATTGGTCCCTTAGAGGCTGAGACATGTGGAATTATAGTGGGGAATAAGGAAATGGCAGAGAATTTAAACAAATATTTTGGATACTTTGCGCCTTGTTTCGAGCCCTGGCGGGGCCATAATGCTGTTTCTGGTTGTGAAATGGGGCATCCAGGATTTAGTGCCTGGCCGGAAGTTTCGGCAATGGTTTTGCGCCGGTGCAAAAACTTATTGCCCCGCCCCCTGTTTTGACAGTGATTATGACGTCAATCATCGTGCAAGGCTGTGCTAGCATCACACTTTCAGCTACAATACCTCATCAGGAAATGACTAAAAAAACAGGCGGTCCCAGGGTGCAGCAGGTGCTATTGGCGGCATATTGAAAGAGAGGCTGGAGGATCTTATATCGTAGTTGTCAGTGACTGCCACGGTTGAGCACAGAATGCTGCGTGAGGCTGCGAGTTGTACACGGTACTTTTATGTCCCATGACACATTGCTCACAAGGTCAGTGAGAGACTTCAATGAGGGCAATAACAGTTCGCCAGTGTATCATGCTGGTTGCTATTGGCAGGTGGCTTCAAGCTGGAAGAAGGCTTCTTGGCTATGTTGGGCCACAGAATCGAAGAGGTCACAGACGTATGGGGAGGAGGCCTTACCCCTCACAGGTTTACAAGGAACATCACTAATACCTCCAGCTCTCTGAGGCGCAGTGCAGTAGAAGGCTGTGCTTCCGAAAATAAATGTTGACAGAGATATGCCAGCTCATACAGGCAGACCTATAGCCTACCAGCACTAACAGGACTGCACTGCCCGTCGAGGTGAAGGTGACTGTGGCAATGGCCTTCTATGCCTCTGGCTCCTTCCAGGCAGCATCTCTCAGCACGCTGCTCATTGCTGCATTTGCCAAGTTTACAAGGGCACTGTACGCACACAGAATGGACTTCATAAAGTTCCCAATGAGCAGGGACAGCCAGAATGAGAAGACTTTACGGTTTGGACGATTTGCAGGATTCCCCAAGGTTCAAGGAACCATTTGACTGCACACACTTCGCTTGCAAGCTCCATTACACAATGCAGAGATCTTCAGAAACCAAAAGGGATACCACTCCCTAAAAGTATAACTGGTCTGCTACCTCACTCAGCATATCCTTACAGTGAATGCCCACTATCCAGGGAGCTCAAGGTGCATGGTGAGGCCTACAAAAGGCCCAGCGGCTGCGAGAGGCGGCGGCAGATCAGAGGCGGGAGCTCGAGGTGCGTGGTGAGGCCTACAAAAGGCTCAGCTTGTGCAGCTCCAGCCGGGAGAAAAAGCAAAAAAGAAGTAGAAAGAAATTAAAAGGTGACGCCATAGCCAAAGGGGTAAGTGATTGGCTGGTGATTGGTGAGTAGCTTTTCTTTTTCTTTTTTATATCAGTAAGTAACCTGTTAACAGGGTTGTCACCAAATTAAGTGTATCTAAGGGTTAAGTCATGGCAGGAGAGCTCAGTCACGTGATATGCTCCTCCTGTACCATGTGGGAACTCAGAGACACTTCCGGTGTCCCTGATGACTATGTGTGCTGGAAGTGTATCCGCCTCCAGCTCCTGACGGTCCACGTTGCGGAGTTGGAGCTGAGGGTGGATTTACTCTGGAGCATCCACGATGCTGAGAATGACGTGAGTAGCACGTGTAGCACAGGTGAAGGGTCCACAGCCAGCTAGGGAATGGAAGACCAGCAGGAAGAGTAGTGCAAGGAAGGTAGTGCAGGGGTCCCCTGCGGTCATCCCTTCGCAAAACAGATACACTGCTTTGAGTACTGTTGAGGGGAATGACTCATCAGTGGAGGACAGCAGCAGCCAAGTTCATGGCACCGTGGCTGGCTCTGTTGCACAGGAGGGCAGGGAAAAGAGTGGGAGAGCGATAGTGATAGGGGATTCAATTGTAAGGGGAATAGATAGGCGTTTCTGCGGCCGCAACCGAGATTCCAGGATGGTATGTTGCCTCCCTGGTGCAAGGGTCAAGGATGTCTCGGAGCGAGTGCAGGATATTCCAAAAAGGGAGGGAGAACAGCCAGTTGTCGTGGTGCACATTGGTACCAACGACATAGGTAAAAAAAGGGATGAGGTCCTACGAGACGAATTTAAGGAGCTAGGAGCTAAATTAAAAAGTAGGACCTCAAAAGTAGTAATCTCGGGATTACTACCAGTGCCACGTGCTAGTCAGAGTAGGGATCGCAGGATATCTCAGATGAATACGTGGCTTGAGCAGTGGTGCAGCAGGGAGGGATTCAAATTCCTGGGGCATTGGAACCGGTTCTGGGGGAGGTGGGACCAGTACAAACAGGACGGTCTGCAACTGGGCAGGACCGGAACCAATGTCCTCGGGGGACTGTTTGTTAGTGCTGTTGGGGAGGAGTTAAACTAATATGGCAGGGGAATGGGAACCAATGCAGGGAGACAGAGGGAAACAAAATGTAGACAGAAGCAAAAGACAGAAAGGAGATGAGTAAAAGTGGAGGGCAGAGAAACCCAAGGCAAAAAACAAAAAGGGCCAATGTACAGCAAAATTCTAAAGGGTCAAAGTGTAATAAAAAGGCAAGCCTGAAAGCTCGGTGCCTCAATGCGAGGAATATTCGGAACCCAGGAGAGGGCTCTGAGCTAGTTAGAGTGCGTGAGAGCGCAGATGAACAGGACCCCAAGAAAGAATGCAAAAGGCAAGAGGCAACAGAGCAGAGTAGCACTGGGGTAAGGGTAAACCACAAGGTGATAGGAAGGGATAATATGTATGAATACAAACAGGCTGCAGGAGGGGTCAAAACGAAAAATCATGGTTTAAAATCTAGTATTAAAACACTCTACCTAAATGCACGCTGCATTCGAAATAAAGTAAATGAGTTGACGGCACAAATCATTACAAATGGATATGATTTGGTGGCCATTACAGAAACGTGGCTGCAGGTTGGCCAAGACTGGGAATTAAACTTACAGGGGAACCTGACAATTTGGAAGGATAGACAAGAAGGGAAAGGAGGTGGGGTAGCTCTATTAATAAAGGATGATATCAGGGCAGTTGTGAAAGATGATATTGGCTCTAATGAACAAAATGTTGAATCATTGTGGGTGGAGATTAGAGATAGTAAGGGGAAAAAGTCACTGGTGGGCATGGTTTATAGGCCCCCAAATAATAACTTCACGGTGGGGCGGACAATAATCAATGGAATAATAGAGGTATGTGAAAAAGGAACGGCAGTAATCATGGGGAATTTTAACCTGCATATCGATTGGTCAAATCAAATCGCACGGGGTAGCCTGGAGGGGGAATTCATAGAATGAATACGGGATTGTTTCTTAGAACAGTATGTTACAGAACCTATAAGGGAGCAAGCTATCTTAGATCTGGTCCTGTGTAATGAGACAGGAATAATAAATGATCTCCTAGTAAAAGATCCTCTCGGAATGAGTGATCACAGTATGGTTGAATTTGTAATACAGATTGAGGCTGAGGAAGTAGTGTCTCAAACGAGCGTACTATGCTTAAACAAAGGGGACTACAGTGGGATGAGGGCAGAGTTAGCTAAAGTAGACTGGAAACACAGACTAAACGGTGGCACAATTGAGGAACAGTGGAGGACTTTTAAGGAGCTCTTTCATAGTGCTCAACAAAAATGTATTCCAGTGAAAAAGAAGGGCGGTAAGAGAAGGGATAACCAGCCATGGATAATCAAGAAAATAAAGGAGAGTATCAAATTAAAAACCAATGCGTATAAGGTGGCCAAGGTTAGTGGGAAACCAGAAGATTGGGAAAATTTTAAACGACAGCAAAGAATGACTAAGAAAGCAATAAAGAAAGGAAAGATAGATTACGAAAGTAAACTTGCGCAAAACATAAAAACAGATAGTAAAAGCTTTTACCGATATATAAAACGGAAAAGAGTGACTAAAGTAAATATTGGTCCCTTAGAAGATGAGAAGGGGGATTTAATAATGGGAAATGTGGAAATGGCTGAGACCTTAAACAATTATTTTGCTTCCGTCTTCACAGTGGAAGACACAAAAACAATGCCAAAATTTGCAGGCCACAGGAATGTGGGAAGGGAGGACCTTGAGACAATCACTATCACTAGGGGGGTAGTGCTGGACAGGCTAATGGGACTCAAGGTAGACAAGTCCCCTGGTCCTGATGAAATGCATCCCAGGGTATTAAAAGAGATGGCGGAAGTTATAGCAGATGCATTCGTTATAATCTACCAACATTTTCTGGACTCTGGGGAGGTACCAGCGGATTGGAAAGCAGTTAATGTAACGCCTCTGTTTAAAAAAAGGGGGCAGACAAAAGACAGGTAACTATAGGCCGGTTAGTTTAACATCTGTAGTGGGGAAAATGCTTGAAGCTATCATTAAGGAAGAAATAGCGGGACATCTAGATAGGAACAGTGCAATCAAGCAGATGCAACATGGATTCATGAAGGGGAAATCATGTTTAACTAATTTACTGGAATTCTTTGAGGATATAACGAGCATGGTGGATAGAGGTGTACCGATGGATGTGGTGTATTTAGATTTCCAAAAGGCATTCGATAAGGTGCCACACAAAAGGTTACTGCAGAAGATAAAGGTACGTGGAGTCAGAGAAAATGTATTAGCATGGATCAAGAATTGGCTGGCTAACAGAAAGCAGAGAGTCGGGATAAATGGGTCCTTTACGGATTGGAAATCGGTGGTTAGTGGTGTGCCACAGGGATCGGTGCTGGGACCACAACTGTTTACAATATACATAGATGACCTGGAAGAGGGGACAGAGTGTAGTGTAACAAAATTTGCAGATGACACAAAGATTAGTGGGAAAGCGGGTTGTGTAGAGGACACAGAGAGGCTGCAAAGAGATTTAGATAGGTTAAGCGAATGGGCTAAGGTTTGGAAGATGGAATACAATGTCGGAAAGTGTGAGGTCATCCACCTTGGGGAAAAAAAAACAGTAAAAGGGAATATTACTTGAATGGGGAGAAATTACAACATGCTGCGGTGCAGAGGGAGCTGGGGCTCCTTGTGCATGAATCCCAAAGAGTTAGTTTGCAGGTGCAGCAGGTAATCAGGAAGGCGAATGGAATGTTGGCCTTCATTGCGAGAGGGATGGAGTACAAAAGCAGGGAGGTCCTGCTGCAACTGTATAGGGTATTGGTGAGGCCGCACCTGGAGTATTGTGTGCAGTTTTGATCATAGCCTTGGAGGGGGTACAGAGACGATTCACTAGGCTGATTCCGGAGATGAGGGGTTACCTTAGGATGATAGATTGAGTAGATTGGGTCTTTACTCATTGGAGTTCAGAAGGATGAGGGGTGATCTTATAGAAACATTTAAAATAATGAAAGGGATAGACAAGATAGAGGCAGAGAGGTTGTTTCCACTGGTCGGGGAGACTAGAACTAGGGTCACAGCCTCAAAATACGGGGGAGCCAATTTAAAACCGAGTTGAGAAGGAATTTCTTCTCCCAGAGGGTTGTGAATCTGTGGAATTCTCTGCCCAAGGAAGCAGTTGAGGCTAGCTCATTGAATGTATTCAAATCACAGATAGATAGATTTTTAACCACTAAGGGAATTAAGGGTTATGGGGAGCGGGTGGGTAAGTGGAGCTGAGTCCACGGCCAGATCAGCCATGATCTTTTTGAATGGCGGAGCAGGCTCGAGGGGCTAGATGGCCTACTCCTGTTCCTAATTCTTATGTTCTTATGTTCTTATGTTCACACATGATGCTTTCATCTTGCATGAGAGCACTGTCTCACAAATGTTTCAGCGACAAAGACAAGGCCAGAGCTGGCTGATTGGGGACAAAGGATATGGTTTGGCCACCTGGCTCATAATCCTTCCCTTCCAGAACCCTGCCACAGAAGCTGAGCAGTGCTATAATGACAGCCATGCAGCCATCCGCAGCATAATCGAGCAGACAATTGGTGTGCTGAAGCAGCGCTTCCAATGCCTGAACTGCTCTGGAGGCAGCCTTCAATACTCCCCACAACAGGTCTCTGAATTCATTGTCGTGTGCTGTATACTACACAACTTAGCCATCATGAGGGGGCAGGCATTGTCAGTGGGGATTGCAGGACCACCTCAACAGGAGGAGGACGAGGAAGAGGAGCCTGACAAGGAATCTGTCACAACCACAGGGGAGGCAGTGTGGCGATATGGCTGCAGCAAGAGCCTTACGTCGGCAGCTCATCATTTACCGGTTAGGTTGAATGGGGAAGGTGGGTTTGCAGCGTTGACTCACTACTCTATGCCACCATGCCGGCTGTTCTACACTTGATTCTGCGAATGAGACACAAGACACCAATGACAAAGGTCAAACAAACATTTTTATCGAAATGCAAAATTTACAATTTCCCCCCCTCCCCCAAAACCTCAAACTATACAATGCTTAAAGACAATGTAAATGAACAAAAAACTGCTTCCTGAAGTGATCAAAATGTCCACGAACACAAAACTGCTTTCTATGGTGATCAGAATCTCAATGAACACAAAACTGCTTCATGCAGCAACATCATTGACGAGGAGTGCATTGTTATCACACAACTATGTGCAATGTGGACAATGGTACAGACATTCCTGGCAATGAAGTGCTGCCAGGCCTTAATGGGTCTTTTCATGACATGCCCCCAACCCTCTCCTATGCCTGCTGCTCCTCCTCAATGACTCCTCAGGGCTTACAGCAAGGCTGCTAGAGGGCTGCTATGTTAGAGGGGGGCAGACAATGCAGACAGCATCTGAGGATGCCCTGGACCAGCTCTTGGCCTGGAAGGCCTGGCTTTGAACTGGGGTGCTTCATCATCGGTGGGACCAGTCACAGGTGGCTGGTGTGTCAACTGTGTATGGTGCATGGTTGGCAAGTGAGTGGTGGGATCCGGAATGCTGTCATCCTGAGGAATGAGACTACCTGCAATTTTCGGGGAGCTACTGACTCTCTGACGGGGCTGGGCCTTAGCAACTGGAGCATGATATGTTCCCACAACTTGCTGGCCTGCTTTGATATCATCACTTTCCTGTTGAACAGTGGGGAATGCAGAGAATATGGTAGCAGACATGGACTGCATCACATGTCAAGCTGAAGAATAGCTTGTGCCTGTGATGTGCCCGAATCTGCAATGTGATCAATGGCACGTGCGACACACTCTCTGGAATGCCACTGTTGTTGCTCAAGGCCACCAGAATCTGTGTGTGTGCAATGATGGCTTTGCTGGACTCCCAAGTAGCACTGACAACCTGCAAACAATCGCAGTGAGCTTGTCGATGCTCTCTGGGTTCCATCTAATGCATCCATCAGCTCATGATGCATTCCTGTGGTTTCCCAGGACATTTCCACCAGGTCCAGTTCCATATCTGCCTATCTTTGAGCAGACCGACTTTGCGGACTCACCCTCCGGAGAATTGGCTTGTGAGATTCCACCCCGGCACTGGGTTGCTGTATGTGACTGGGATCAGGAGTCTCCAACTCCTCAAACTCTGGGAAGTCAGCGTCGTCCCCAGAAGAACTTAGTCCCGATGGGGCAACTGGTGAGCTCTGATGCTCCACCGGAGCAGCCTCCTCCCCTCCTTCATCGCCTCCACCATGGCCTGATGTGGAGGTGTCCCTTGAGGGATGCTGCGCCTCTGGTTGGTCATTTGGAAGTAGAAAACAACAGACGAGCGGTTAGCATCAGGGGAAGGGCCAGAGTGACATGAGGAAGGTGACATTGCACATGTTCATTTGAAGGCCTGCCGCAACTCCATAATAGCGAGTCGCGCCATCCATTTACATACCCTCACTACCCGAAGGCGGCTCAACATCGTCCCTGGCAACTGTCCAAGCTGGGACTCCGATGAGGGCTGAGATCCTCTCCTTCACATCGTCAAGGGGATTGGTTGAGGCGGATCCCCGCCTGTCTGCAGCTGCTCCCTCCGATTATGGGAGTGTTTGGACTGCAAAGAGAAAATTAGGAAGGGTTCAGAGAGGTTTTCTCTGCTGTTGTGGCACATATGCCTACCAGAGTACCAATAGGTGATACTGTGTCAATGTTATTCTGGCTTCCGTTCAATCTGTTTGGATGTTGCATGTGCTTCGTCAGTATTTGTTTGCAGGTTAGAGGGATCTAACACAGGGGCTGTAAGTGATCTTTCAGAAAGGCCTTGCAACAGTTGGAGCGTATTGCGAGGAATGATATAAATGATAGAGTTAATGTGCCAGTGGGTGCCGAAGTAAGTCTTCATCTTGCTTATGCATTGTGAAAGCCACCTCACAGAGTGTTGAAAGAGACCATATGCATGACAAACTTCACATAGTATGTGAGATTAATGTTAGAAGTCATGGAGGCATACATAGATGCAAATGGTACTCACCCTGACAAGCCTTGTAAGGCTGTTGAACTTTTTTCAACACTATGTGCCAGTCCTGGGCATAGTGTCTGCGCTTTCTCCCTCCATAGTTGCTTAAACACAGGAGGGAGTGGTCTGGCTCCCCCAGCAAGATGGAGTGAACTAAGGCCTCACTCGCCTCATTACTGAAGCACCTGGAATGTTGCCTTCCCTTCTGATCCTCCATCTCAGCAGAAGTGGCTGAAGTGGGGTGGTTTATATTTGCTGGGCCCTGCATTAGCATTTGTGACCGGAAAGAAGAAAAAATTCAGTGCGCCTCCTTTCACGCTGAAAGTTTCGGCTCGGGCGCACAAAGTCAGTCGTGCATCACCTGACGTACCGCCAATGCTCCTACAGATGACTTATTTGCCAAAACTTCCAGTCAAAGGCATAAACTTTTTAGACGCAAACTTTTACGCCCCACCCGATTAATGCCCCGAAATCCAAAAAAGCCGAAAATCCAGCCCATTAATTTGTTTTTGAAATGCAGGCATTATTGTTATGTAGACAAATAAATACTAAACTATCCAAACCAAGATTATAAGAATATAGGCAAATAATTTCTGCGGGGGTTTTCCCGATCATCCGTGTGATTTAGACGTAAGATCGGCAGAAAGCCAAGAAAAGTAGCATAAACAGCTGGGGTTTCTGCCAAACTTCTGCCAAAGTTATGGCGGATGATTGGGGATTCCCCGTGGAAATACTACCCCATTAAGTTTGAGGTGCAGTGGTGGTGGTCTGGTTGTTAACTTCATTTCTCTGAGTCATGAGACAGGATTTCCCAAAACTCCAAATATAACCCTAGATTGGAAACCTACTTGTATAAGGAACATATTTTCACTGACAGACCTGAGAAAATATGATTTTTCAATCAACTATGTGTATTAGGTATGAAATAATGTAGAACAGTACCATTGATCCAGGATGGTAGTCTTGCCTGTGAGTCAGAAAGTTGTGTGTTCAAGCCCCACACCAGGACTTGAGCACATGATCTAGATTGACATTTCAGTATAACACTGAGGGAGTGTCGCATTGTCTTTCAGATGAGATGTTAAACCAAGAACCTGTTTGGCTGGATGTAAAAGATCCCAAGGCACTATTTGACAAAGACATGGGTGTTCTTTTAGTGTCCTACATTTTTCACCAAAAAAACAGATTAACTGGTCATTCATCTCATTTACTGATCATGGGACATTATTTGTGCAAATTAGCCCATGTAACAGTGACTGCACTTCAGAAGTCATACATTGGTTGTGAAGCAATTTAGGATATCCTTAGGATGTGATAAGGCACTTATAGAAATGCAACTCCCTTTATTTCTTAATGTTCTTACTGCTGACTAGACTTTTTGAATCAAATTTGCCTTGTTTTTAAGCTGAATATTCAGATCAATCACTTGAATTTAGCCGTCACAATATGGATTCATTGTTGATTGTCTGCTTTGTTGCCTTGATTGTTTTATTGCAAAGGTCCCAGTTGTCACTAATATCCCTAATAGTCCTGCCTTTAGTTCTGTTCCAAATTGAGCATAAGGTGGTACAGGACCAGAAAGACCACTTTGGTCCATCTCACCAGCTCCAGAGTTCAAAGACAGAATCTCTCTATAGTCCTCAATTGAACTTGTGGCCAACCTCTTATGATCATTAGCCTCAATCTCGCCCAATCATTCACCATCTACTGTGCAAAATAGTTATATCTGACCTTCTCTCTTCTGAACTTCATCCGATATCCCTTGTCATTTTCATGGTGAACACTTTGACAAGTTTCAACTTGTCCATAACCTTAAGGATCTTGAAAACATCAATAAAATCCCCTCTCAGTCTTCTCTTCCCTTGTGTAAACAAACTCAACTTTTGTAGTCTCTCTGTAGCTTAGGTGCCGGATACCAGATAATGGACAGCCAGTTCTGTGCTGCACCTTTTCCACTATCATGGTGCCCTTCCTGTAATATAACAACAAGGATGACGCACTGTATTCCAGATGGGGACAAATCAATGCCCTGTATAGGCTAAATATCACATCCTGTGACTTATGTTCGATTGCTCAACGCAAGTTCCTATTTGCGTTATTTACTGCCAAACACTGTGCAGGCAGTTTCAATAATTTGCACACTAATACCCCTAAATCCTTTTCCTAAATTGTATCTTGTATTAACAGCATTTAGTTTATTGTTCTTCACTGGTTTTTATCACTATGCACTTATTGACATTAATTTACATTTGCTATTTCTCAGCCCAACATCCCTTATCTATCTAGATCCTGCTCCACCCGATCAGCCTGCTTCTGATTGTTTGTAACCATACCCCGGCTCCCATCCTGATATTATCAGAAAATGTTGACAGTTCTGTCTCTAAAACCACTTCCAAATTATTGATGTATATCATAAATAGTAATGGTCTCACAACTGGTCTGTGGGCACCCCATGAGTTACATCCTGCCACTCTAATGTGGCTCCATGCATGACCAATCTTCTATTTCCTTGGACGCAGCCATTTGTCAATCATTGCCTATTCTATGCTTCTCTACTTTGTAGACCAATCTCCTGTTTGGCACAACATCAAAGCCTTGCTGAATCCCCTAAACAACAACAACTTGTATTTATATAGCATCTTTAACGTAATAAAGCATCCCAAGGTGCTTCACAGGAGTGTTATAAAACAAGATTTGATTTTGAGCTGCATATGGAGACATTAGGGCAGGTGACCATAAGCTTGGTCAAAGAGGTAGGTTTTAAGGAGCGCCTTAAAAGAGGAAAGCATAGTAGAGAGGTTTAGGGAGGGAATACCAGAGCTTAGGGCCAAGGTAGTTGAAGGCACAGCCACCAGTGGTTGAAAGATTAAAATCAGGGATGCTCAAGAGGCCAGAATTAGGGGAATGCAGACATCTTGGGGGAGATTACAGAAATCGGGAGGGGCGAGGCCATGGAAGGATTTGAAAACATGGATGAGAATTTTAAAATTGAGGCATTGCTTAACCAGGAGCCAATGTAGGTCAGCGAGCAAAGGAGTGATAGGTGACTTGGTGCGAGTTAGGACACGGGCAGCAGAGTTTTGAATTGCCTTAAGCTTACGTAGGCTAGAATGTGGGAGGCCAGCCAGGTGACAATTGGAATATTCAAGTCTAGAGGTAACAAAGGCATGGATGAGGGTTTCAACAGCAGATGAGCTGAGGCAAGGGGCAGAAACGGGCGATGTTAAGGGGGTGTAAATAGGCGGTCTTTGTTATGGCGCGGATATGTGGTCAGAAGCTCATTCAGCTCAAATATGATACCAAGAATTGAAGCAAGTCAATTTTTAAAAGAACAGAAAACACACCAATTTGAAAAAAAGTTCTACACTGACACGGGCCAATCTTAATGGGAAATATATTTACAATATGTGCTTGCTTAGATTTCTCCGTATGATTGCAGAAGGAGCAGCAACATTCCTGATTCTGGGTTTTGAAACCTGCCCGGTGTATATATATTGAGCAGGACATCAGTAAAGCACCTAATTGAAACTTCTCACATTTCTTTCTTTTGAAGGTGAAGACACTAAAGAAGAAAATTGCCAGCAAAGCAAAAGGGAAGAGAACAAACCAAAAGTGAAAGTAAAGCTATCTGATTCCTGTGCACCCGAAACATTTGACTAAGGACGAGTCACCCATTGTCCATATTGGGTATTGAGAATTCATTCTGCATGTATGTTTGTGCAACCGGAGCTACACTACATGAAGAAGGTGGGGATGAATTTGTTGCACTGCCACAATTGCTGGCTGTGTGGAAGCCAGGCAAGACAATAACAGTTATTGATGAATGGTACACTCTGGCATTTATATCTTCATACATGACTACATAACTACAAAATGAAACCTTTCGATTTCACAATGGAACGCACCAGCAGAAATTGACAGTACTTTACTGATAGGAAATGTAAATTATATTCAAGTTGTGCAAATGAGCCGATTTGGAGGTGTTTTCTTTCAAAATCTTCAATGTGATTGAATTCAATAATGTTAAACTAGGTGAAACCTAAAACCATCATCACAGTCTTCTACCCGGCTTCCTAATGTTTTGTAGTGTGTATAACATTTTGATATCCAAGAGTCAGACATTCCTGCGTACACCAGACAAAACAGGATGCCTGCAAACAACAGCAGATTTAACTATCACACCTCTATTTTACTGAAAGACTAGTCCGGTTTCTTAACAAGGCTGCTAGACATCAATGTAAACTGACATAGAAAGTGTCCTCATGATTGCACCTGTTGACCAATGAAATAGTCTGGGTGATCAAAAGAAACCATCAAACCACCATCATGGAGAGGGCCTATGAAATATTTTGTATTCACTGGATCTTTGGACCAAGCTGTAGTTGATAGTTGGTGAGTTTGGAAATTTAGATACGCGCAGTGATGACCACTGAAGAACACTGATATTCCTGAGAGGACTGAAAATGGGATATTTTGGAAAATGCTTAGTCCCAACTATTCAAAAACAGGATAGTTATTAAACTGTCCCTAAATAGGCTAAATAAATATAAGGGTGTAAAGTTGCCTTCTAAATGAATGGTACATTTTGGCATTTATATTAAAGATAGTGGCCCAGAAATCTCAGTTTCTCCTTCCCGCGGGCATTCGATTGGATTCTAGAAAAAAGAAGTGCACCTACCTGAAGCTGCTGCACCCATGCGAGATCCCAGTCCTGAGGCCTTCCCTGACTGCACGTCGCAGTGCGTGCATGTCGGGACGTGCACAGGCTGAAGCTGGAGTCACATGGCTCTGGGCAGCCAATCAGGTATAGTATGTTCTCATTCATAATAATGGGAACTCTGTAAATTGGTGTTCCCATTATTATGAATGAGAAACGGCCCCAAAACACACATAACCAATAATAAAAGATTTAAAAAATGCACAACATATTTTTAGTAATTTAAAGTTATTTATGTATTTAAAAAAATATATATATTTCCGATTTTTTAAAAAGTTTTTAAAATTATGATTTTAAATAAACATACCATAGTGGGGAGGGTTTTTAACAATAAAATATATTTTAAAAATTTTATTTTACAATGTTTTTGTGTGTTTTAAAACTCTTACGCCTGTAAAAGTAGGTTATGCGCCTGCTTTTATCAGGCGCAAGGGTTTTGAGGACATTTGCTGGGTAAGATATGGGTAAATACCACAATCTTGCCCATGCAAATGTCCTCGCTCCCGAGATGTGGAAGATCTGTCAAGCTCCAGCTTGACAGATCGGAAAAGCAGGTTTTCAGCGCATGCACATTTACGCTGAAAACCGACTTTTCCAATGCCTTCCTGTGTCCGTAGAAACTCCGTACGGACCCGGGAAGGCCGGAATTTCAGGGCTAGTATTAGATCAAAGGAAGAGTCTTATAATGTTGCCAAAAAGAGCAGTAAGCCTGAGGATTGGGAGGATTTTAGAATTCCGTAAAGGAGGACAATAAATTGATAAAGAAAAGGAAAATAGAATATGAGAATAAACTAGCGAGAGACATAAAAACAGACGGTAAAAGCTTCTAGCAGTATGTAAAATGGAAAAGATTAGGGGAAAATAAATGTGGGTCCCTTAGAGCTGAGACAGGAGAAATTCTAATGGGGAATAAGGAAATGGCAGAGAAATTAAACAAGTACTTTGTGTCTATCTTCACGGAAGAAGACACAAACACTTCCCGGAAATATTGGAGAACCAAGGGTCTCACGAGAATGAGGAACTGAAAGAAATTAGCATTAGTAAAAAATAGTACTGGAGAAATTAATGGGACTGAAAGCCGATAAATCCCCTGGACCGATGGCCTACATCCTAGAGTTTTGAAAGAGGTGGCAATAGAGAGAGTGGATACATTGGTTGTCATCTTCCAAAATTCAATAGATTCTAGAACAGTTCCCACAGATTGGAAGATAGCTAATGTAACCCCACTATTTAAGAAAGGAGGGAGAGAGAAAACAGGGAACTACAGACCAGTTAGCCTGACATCAGTCGCAGGGAAAATGTTAGAATCTATTATTAAGGACATGGTAACAGGGCACTTAGAAAATAATAATAGGATTGGGCAGAATCAATATAGATTTGTGAAAGGGAAATTATGTTTGACAAATCTGATAGAGTTTTTTGAGGTTGTAACTAATAGAATAGATGAGGGGGAACCAGTGGATGTGGTATATTTTGATTTTCAGAAGGCATTCGTTAAGGTGCTACTCAAGAGGTTATTAAACAAAATTAGGGCTCATGGGATTGGGCATAATATATTAATATGGATTGAGGATTGATTAACAGACAGAAAACAGAGGGTAGGAATAAACAGGTCATTTTCGGGTTGGCAGGCTGTAACTAGTGGGGTGCTGCAAGGATCGGTGCTTGTGGATATAGACAGGCTAAGTGAATGGGCAAGAACATGGCAAATGGAATATAATGTAGAGAAATGTGAACTTATCCACTTTGGTAGGAAAATAGAAAAGCAGAGTATTTTTTTAATGGTGAGAGATTGGGAAATGTTAGTGATCAGAGAGACCCGGGTGTCCTTGTACATGAATCACTGAAAGTTAACATGCAGCAAGCAATTAAGAAAGCAAATGGTATACTGGCTTTTATTGCAAGAGGATTTGAGTAAAACAGTAAAGACATCTTATTGCTATTATATAGAGCCCTGGTGAGATCGCACCTGAAGTATTTTATACAGGTTTGGTCACCTTAGTTAAGGAATGATATACTTGCCATAGATGAAATGTAACAAAAGTTCACCAAACTGATTCCTATGATGGGAGGATTGTCCTCTAAGGAGAGATTGAGTATACTAGTATTCTCTAGAGTTTAGAAGAATGAGAGGTGATCTCATTGAAACATAAAATTATTACAGGGCTTGACATGGTAGATGCAGTGAGGGTGTTTCCTCTGGCTGGGGAATCTAGAACCAGGGGTCACAGTCTCAGAATAAGGGGTCGGTCATTTAGGACTGAGATGAGGAGAAACTTCTTCGCTCAGAGAGTAGTGAATCTTTGGAATTCTCTACCCAAGAGGGCTGTGGAAGCTCAGACTTTGAGTGTATTCAAGACGGAGGTCGTTAGATTTTTGAATATTAAGGGCAACAAAGAATATGGGACAGTGCAGGAAAGTGGAGCTGAGGTAGAAGATCAGCCATGATCTTATTGAATGGCAGGGCAGGCCCAAATACCCTACTCCTGCTCCTAATTCTTATGTTTTTATATAAACATGGCAGAAAAAGTTAGGGCTAGTGCATTCAGGTGTAAGTGAATTTTAACAATGTGCTAAATGCTAAGTCATAGTTACTGCCAAACAATATCTCTAGCCCTGAAAATGTAATTTTACAAGTGTAGAGTCTCATTCCTTCAGAATTTTATTAGTGTTGGAGATTTTTAAAAATGTTAATTATTTTTTTTAACTTTTTCTGTCTGTCTATTTTATCTCCCTCTTGTAATCCAATTTTTCTTTCCCAATCTTTATTTTGCTTTCAATTGATGATTTAAATCCAATTTATATTTCCTAGTTCAGACTTTCCCATTAAATTTTACAATGTCAACTGTACCAGTGTAGTTGGAGGCTTTGGCCACTAGGTGACACTATGAAGTGTGTTTCTGACATCCCTCTCCTAAGTCTGTCACCATCTTGTATATAAAAGAAACTTGTATTCATCAACATACCGTGGGTAGCGCCATAGACAATTTACAAGTAATATATAAGTATTTTTATAATTGGATTTTCAAGTATAAAAACAAAAGAAAGACACTGGTGTTGCTACGAGAATCAGGCTGCTTATGTAGCCTGTGCTTAGTTTTCTACTTTTACACTGCGAAAATATCATTTTTGCACTAAAATCAAACTTGAGACATGTTAAAGATTTTCACTTATTTTCTAAATGTGTCATAAACTGAAGTATATTGCCTATGTTGTATTCACATTGATATATGCTCATTAGGATTTCCCCCCCCAAATCTACTCTAGAAAATAAGATAAAAAGTATATTTATTTCTCAGAAATGCTTTCAACACTTACATTCTGGAGATGTGAAGGTAGATGGACAGGATAGTCTATTGCAGGGGTTCTCAACCGGGGGTCCGCCAAGGTGTTTGGGTTTTAAAACAAATCAGATAAAAAAATAAACAAGAAAAATACAACGTTGCGTAAAGGTGAGATCGAACTGAGCAAACTGGTGGCTCCGCCCACGACTCGGACCTGTTTCCCTGTCCCGGATATCTGTGTGAGGACGGCGGCAGCTGCCGCCAAGTCCCAGCCCTGGCCCCTGCTCGCTGAGCAGGGAAAGAAGCGGTGGTTGCTGGGCGCAGATTCCCCGCTTCAGCTCTCTGTCCTCCGCTCTCCTCTCGCCAGCTACGCCCGCGCATACGTCGGTTTCATTTCTGTCATGTATCTTACATTATTATATATAACTGTATCTTAACATGCTATACATGACTGTAATAAGATACGACCTGTAACCACCAGCATACCTTACCACCAGGGGTGCACTTGCAAGAGACAGGTATATAAGGACAGGTCTCAGGCAAGTGCAGCATTCCAGAGCTGTGAAATAAAGGTGCAGGTCCAGAATGACCTTGACTTCACTACATGCCTCGTGTGAATCTGTACTGAGGGGACAGGACTTTACAATTTCAGATTTGATTTTTTTTTGTCCTATTTTTGTCATTTGCGCAGTCGCGATTGTCAATCACATGAACAAGGGGCAAGGAAATAGGCGGCACTGGTAATGAGAAAAGGAGCTGTTGGGGTCAAACAGTGAGCCGCTGTCTTCAGAAGAGCGGAATAGGTCAACATTAGAAAACTATTAGGATTGACACAAATTAACAGCAAAACTAAACCAATTTGCCAACTCATTGATGTATTCTGCACTGTCTAATCCTCCCCCCCCCCCACATTTTCTTTCCTGCTGTCTTCAAAGTGTTGACTCATACTGTAGTATAGTTACAAGGGTACTAGCTGCCCTTTGATGCCTAATCTCATTTATTCTTCACCTGCGAGTGTATACTAAATAATAAAGGGTGAAACTGTACTGTGTGTAATGAGCAAGTGTGGCCTTAGCTCCTTTAATAAGATTCCAGAGTGCAGGTATCTCGTGGGCAGCCTGTTTATATACTGTGCTCCCAAGGGATGTTGGGATCCTTTGGGACTCCCAACAGGTGGGCCCTTTGGTGGTCAAGTGTCATGCAGGTTACAAAGGGTTAAATACATAACATATACCTTGAGTGTTAACAGTCTTGCTCTACCAAGGAGGGCATCACAGGCAGACTTGATTGTTCACACCCAATGTTGGGCTCCAGCAATGTGGAGGGCCTGGCTTGGGGCTCTTCAGAGGCTGGTGTGGGGATTGGAGTGGGAGAGGCAGTTGATTCTGTCAATGGGCGCGGTGTCTGGGCATGTTCCCTTATTGCAGCAGCTAACTCCAACATGCCGTTCCTCATGCACCCTGACAGAGTCTCAATGACCTGCAAAATTCCCTCCCTCATGTTGAGCAAAACTGTCTCAACTACCTGTGACATTCCCTCCCTCATATTCAGTGATAGTGTTTGCACCATCTCTGACATTCCCTCCCTGATGTTCATTGACAGTGCATCAGCTACCTGTGACATTCCCTCCCTCATGGTCACTGACATGGTTTCAGCAGACTGTGATATTCCCTCACTCATGGTCCCGGACATCATTCCCATTTCTCATGAGATTGCTGTTACTTCTCCCGACAGTCCCGCTTCCTCATCACCCACCCCACTGCTGATGTCCAGGAGTGATCGGGTAAGTTCAATACTCTCCCCATTCATTGCCGTCATCTGAACCACATCTGTTAGATCCTGCACTTCAGGAGAGTGCGGTCGAGCTGTCCTTCCCCTCCTCCCCACGGGTGTGACTCGCACCCCACTACTGGGACCCGCAGCCTCAGAAGGTGGGGCCCTGGGTGTGCCACGTTGCACGCCACCATTGGAACCGCAGCCTCAGAAGGTGGGGCCCTGGGTGTGCCTCGCTGCACCACACGACTGGGACCCGCAGCCTCGGACATTAGGAAACCATGGAATGTCCCACCAACACTCAAACCACTAGTCACAGAAGGGGCTGGCACCTCAATGGGTGGCACCTGCACCACCAAAGTCAGTAAAACAGTGGGGCTTCATCCATCTCCATCCCCTCCCCCTCACCCCCTCGCTCTTGGTCTGAAGGGTGGGATTGGAAGATGTTCACCTCTTCAGGCTCGTCCTCGTCTGAATCTTCTTCTGCATCGTCAGGGTTGGCCTCAAGTTCTGCAAAATGTAACAGAACACAGACAAACGGTTAGCAGCAGAGGAGGAGGGCAGGGTGGGTGGCATGAGTAGGCTCTCATAGCGCAGGCAGCAGGCTGATTTGAAGGACCACGACGAATGATAGCACATTGTATCAATCGAAGCGTGGCTGATGGCGACATCACCAGGAACCGAAGCATGGCTAGCCCGTGCAGTACTTAACATTTAGCAAAGTCAGACTGTGGAATTTGCAGGACTTACCCTCTCCCTTGAGTGTGGGCCCAGCTTGTGCAGTGGTGGTTGCTTTTCTCCAGGCAGGACCCATCAAAGCAGCGACCCTCTCTTCCAAGGGTGTCAGTGGGTGCAGATTTGCCGGGCCTCCTCCTGTTCGAGTTCTTTCCCTTTTATTATGTGCCACCTTCCTCTGCAAAGATGAAAATGCAACTTTTTAGGGAGGATGTCTTTCTGCTCGGTGGGACATATACACAGCTGGTCATATTTGCAATTGCAATTCCATTGAAGAAATGAAAATATTACTTACACTAACTATTTGACCAAGGTCCTGCCACTTCTTTTTATAGTGGCCTCCAGATCTCATGGTCGTCACTATTGTGCAGTAATCTTCTGCAAGTTGGTTCCAGCATTTCTTCATTACTTTGGGTGGAACTTTTATGCTGTCCTCTGCTGGAATCCAGCTCCTGCCATCTGGTCTCGATCACAGTAACTAGTGCTTCCAGTTCATCCTGTAAGAAATTCTTGGTCCTTGCACTGCATTGCATCTTGTATTGCTGCAGATCCAATTTTTCCAATGCTCTCACACACACTCTTTCTCACACAACTGGCTGTTTAAAAATGTCCGATTGACAACCCGGAGCTGTACTGCACATGTGTGTCCATTGTTGCGCATGCGCAGAAGGTGCAGCATCGTTTTTTCGGTGCAGACAGCAGGCTCCACCCCCCGAGGCGACTGGACACACTGCGCGTCGCCAATTTTGAATTATACATTGGGGAAACTTTGGCAAAATATTTCTGCTGTGTTTCTGGCCTAGAAAAACGGAGTTAGCTCTGCCAATATGCTAGAAAACGGGCTTGGGGAATATTGAGCCCAATGTTTTGAGAAGAGACAAAATTTTAAGCCGTCTTTCATAGAAACATAGAAAATAGGTGCAGGAGTAGGCCATTTGGCCCTTCGAGCCTGCACCACCATTCAATATGATCATGGCTGATCATGCAGCTTCAGTACCCCATTCCTGCTTTCTCTCCATACCCCTTGATCCATTTAGTCATAAGGGCCACATCTAACTCCCTTTTGAATATATCTAACGAACTGGCCTCAACAACTTTCTGTGGTAGAGAATTCCACATGCTCATAACACTCTGAGTGAAGATGTTTCTCCTCATCTCGGTCCTAAAAGGCTTACCCCTTATCCTTAGACTGTGACCCATGATTCTGGACTTCCCCAACATCGGGAACATTCTTCCTGCATCTAACCTGTCCAATCCCGTCAGAATTTTATATGTTTCTATGGGATCCCCTTCTTCTAAATTCCAGTGAATATAAGCCTAGTCAATCCAGTCTTTCTTCATATGTCAGTCCTGCCATCCCGGGAATCAGTCTGGTAAACCTTCGCTGCACTCCCTCAATAGCAAGAATGTCCTTCCTCAGATTAGGAGACCAAAACTGTACACAATATTCAAGGTGTGGCCTCACCAAGGCCCTGTACAACTGCAGTAAGACCTGCCTGCTCCTGTACTCAAATTCTCTCTCAACATGCCATTTGCCTTCTTCACCGCCTGCTGTACTGCATGCCAACTTTCAATGACTGATGTACCATGACACCCAGGTCTCGTTGCACCTCCCCTTTTCCTAATTTGTCACCATTCAGTTAATATTCTGCCTTCCTATTTTTGCCACCAAAGTGGATAAACTCACATTTATCTACATTATACTGCATCTGCCATGCATTTGCCCACTCACCTAACCTGTCCAAGTCACCCTGCAACCTCTTAGCATCCTCCTCACTGCACACACGGCCACCCAGCTTAGTGTCATCTGCAAACTTGGAGATATTACATTCAATTCCTTTGTCTAAATCATTAATGTATATTATAGACAGCTGGGGTCCCAGCACTGAACCTTGCGGTACCCCACTAATCACTGCCTGCCATTCTGAAAAGGACCCATTTATTCCTACTCTTTGCTTCCTGTCTGACAACCAGTTCTCTATCCATGCTTATACATTACCCCCAATACCATGTACCTTAATTTTGCACACTAATCTCTTGTGTGGGACCTTGTCAAAAGCCTTTTGAAAGTCCAAATACGCCACATCCACTGGTTCTCCCTTGTCCACTCTACTAGTTACCCCATCCTCAAAAAATTCTCGAAAAATTTGTCAAGCATGATTTCCCTTTCATAAATCCATGCTAACTTGGACCAATCCTGTCTGCTTTCCAAATGCGCTGCTATTACATCTTTAATAATTGATTCCAACATTTACCCCACTACCGATGTCAGGTTAACCGGTCTATAATTCCCTGTTTTCTCTCTCCCTCCTTTTTTAAAAAGTGTGATTACATTAGCTACTCTCCAGTCCATAGGAACTAATCCAGAGTCTATAGAAACATAGAAACATAGAAAATAGGTGCAGGAGTAGGCCATTCGGCCCTTCGAGCCTGCACCGCCATTCAATGAGTTCATGGCTGAACATGCAACTTCAGTACCCCATTCCTGCTTTCTCGCCATACCCCTTGATCACCCTAGTAGTAAGGACTTCATCTAACTCCTTTTTGAATATATTTAGTGAATTGGCCTCAACAACTTTCTGTGGTAGAGAATTCCACAGGTTCACCACTCTCTGGGTGAAGAAGTTTCTCCTCATCTCGGTCCTAAATGTCTTACCCCTTATCCTTAGACTGTGACCCCTGGTTCTGGACTTCCCCAACATTGGGAACATTCTTCCTGCATCTAACCTGCCTAAACCCATCAAAATTTTAAACGTTTCTATGAGGTCCCCTCTCATTCTTCTGAACTCCAGTGAATACAAGCCCAGTTGATCCAGTCTTTCTTGATAGGTCAGTCCTGCCATCCCGGGAATCAGTCTGGTGAACCTTCGCTGCACTCCCTCAATAGCAAGAATGTCCTTCCTCAGGTTAGGAGACCAAAACTGTACACAATACTCCAGGTGTGGCCTCACCAAGGCCCTGTACAACTGTAGCAACACCTCCCTGCCCCTGTACTCAAATCCCCTCACTATGAAGGCCAACATGCCATTTGCTTTCTTAACCGCCTGCTGTACCTGCATGCCAACCTTCAATGACTGATGTACCATGACACCCAGGTCTTGTTGCACCTCCCCTTTTCCTAATAGGTTGTTGGAAAATGACCACCAATGCATCCACTATTTCTAGGGCCACCTCCTTAAGTACTCTGGGATGCAGATCATCTGGCCCTGGGGATTTATCAGCCTTCAATCCCATCAATTTCCCTAACACAATTTCCTGACTAATAAGGATTTCCTTCAGTTCCTCCTTCTCGCTAGGCCCTCGGTCCCCTAGTATTTCCGGAAGTTTATTTGTGTCTTCCTTAGTGAAGACAGAACCAAAGTATTTGTTCAATTGGTCTGCCATTTCTTTGTTCCCCATTATAAATTCACCTGATTCTGACTGCAAGGGACCTACATTTGTCTCCGCTAATCGTTTTCTCTTCACATATCTATAGAAGCTTTTGCAGTCAGTTTTTATGTTCCCTGCAAGCTTACTCTCATACTCTATTTTCCCCCTCCTAATTAAACCCTTTGTCCTCCTCTGCTGAATTCTACATTTCTCCCAGTCCTCAGGTTTGCTGCTTTTTCTGACCAAGTTATATGCCTCTTCCTTGGATTTAACACTATTCCTAATTTTCCTTGTTAGCCATGGTTGAGTCACCTTCCCCATTTTATTTTTACGCCAGTCAGGGATGTACAATTTTTGAAGTTCATCCATGTGATCTTTAAATGTCTGCCATTGCCTATCCACCGTCAACCTTTTAAGTATCATTCGCATGTCTATCCTAGCCAATTGATGTCTCATACCATTGTAAGGGGTTTTCAGGGAGTGTTGTTGTGCCTTGGGTGTCCCTCTCTCTGGGCTTCTGCCCTCACAGCTTATGCCTGGCCTGTGAGGTACCCTGAGTGCTGCAAGAGCACCCCTGGAGAGACTGTGTCCACAGCTTATGAAGGGGGTTTTGAGACTCGTGCGTCCCCACAGCTTATGCCTAGCCTGTGAGGCACCTGTGAGTGTCAAACACTCCTAACCCCTTCTTCCCTTGCCTGTGACACACAGTTGAGCGTTTTCGAGGCGCTCCTAGCTTCCCTTACACTGTTCTGACATAAGACTCACGATCAGGAGATGTAATACAATAGAACTGAGACAAGGTGATTCCAAGAGGAACTTATGCTTCCAATTTATTTGACAAGGTGTATCTCAACAAACAGCAATACACCAACAAAACAATCCCCCTAAATCCCACTAAACGGACACAACGAAAATCCTTACACAAGTTTAGCAGTACAATGCCCAACCTCCCACCTTTCCTGGCCTAACTGAGTTGGGAGTTCCGGGGACCAGAGGTTATACTCACTTCTGTGCCTTCTGCAGTCTAGTGGTTTGTTTCTTCTATCTTTGGTGTCTTCGGACACTGGTTTTCCTTCAGTGTCGAGAGGCTTGCTGGTTGTTGGATCATGAGAGCAGAACACACACACACTGGGTCAGAAACCCCTTTTTATAGCCAGATTATCCAGTCCACCTCTCCTGCTGAAATCGATTCTTCCCATTGGTGGGCTTTGTGATTTTGAAAAATGCAGCAGTTTTAGATTATTGCGGGTTTTTTCCACTGATGTTAACCTACTCAAGGTTTGAATGGGTGTTGATTGTGTTGGCCTCCTATAACCATTGTGTAGGCCCTTGGGTTGTTTTGGGTTCCCTGGTTTCTAAAGGTGTGCATAATTTTCCTTCAATTCAGTTTTTCTAACCTACTCAAGGTTTGAGTAGGTGTTAGTTGGGTTGGCCTCCTGTAGCCATTGTGTAGGTCCTTGGTTGGTTTTGGGTTCCCTAGTTTTCTGAAGATCTGCATAATTTCCTTCCATAGTGTAAACATGGGGAAGACAATAGTCCGATAATGGCTGTGAGTCAGTCCCACAGTTTGAGCAAGTGCTCTCCCATTGGCTTGAAAGCCCCATGCTTCGGGCTGACTCTGTCTCACCATTGGCCTTCAGGTGTCCTCCCCCATCCTATCACTGCTCTGCCAAGGTCAAACTGTATCGGTTTCACTTCACAGCACAGACTAATCCCACAGCCCTTTTTCTTCTGGGTAAAATTAGGGGGTTTTCGTCCTCCCCTACACCATTGAAGTTATCTTTCTTTAAGTTCAGGACTCTCGTCTCTGAATTAACTGTCACTCTCCATTTTAATTAAGAATTCTACCATATTATGGTCACTCTTCCCCAAGGGGTCTTGCACAACAAGACTGCTAATTAATCCTCTCTCATTACACAACATCCAGTCTAGGATGGCCAGCTCTCCAGTTGGTTCCTTGACATATTGGTCTAGAAAACCTTATACACTACAGGAAATCCTCCTCCACCGTATTGCTACCAGTTTGGTTAGCCCAATCAATATGTAGATTAAGGTCACCTATGATAGCTGCTGTACCTTTATTGCACGCATTCCTAATTTCCTGTTTGATGCCATCCCCAACCTCACTACTACTGTTTGGTGGTCTGTACACAACTTCCACTTGTGTTTTCTGTCCTTTGGTGTTCCGCAGCTCTACCCATACAGATTCCACATCATCCACACTAATGTCCTTCCTTACTATTGCATTAATCCTTTTTCTCGTTGTTGACAAGCTTCCTGTATATGTCCCACCTTATCTGTTTTTATTTCTGTAATTACTTGGGTTTGGCACTGATGATGAAGGGAAATAAAATGATCCATTTTACATGTCGAACATGAACAGAAATAATGGAATGAGATGGATGGACTCATTTCTACTTATATTCTTACATCTTTATCCATAAAAAAGGCCTTAAAATTATGTTGTGAGATACTAGAATATGAACACTTAGGGTCCGAAGTTCATCGACATACCGCCCACTACCACCCGCTTACCGCCAGCTTACTGCTCAAAAATGCAAGTTTGGTAAAAAAAAAACACGTACATACCGCTCGGCAATATACACACCATCTGCCATGCAGAACCACTCGCATACTGCCTAAAAAGTGCAATTTTCATTAAATACCGACGACATACCACCGGAGCTGCATACCATCCTGGAGAAGGTGGTTTTACTCGATCTTAAGTGGGCGGGAATGGGCAGTAGTGCTCGGTGCCGCCATTTTGAAATCAGGAACAGTCAGCAAAAGCAGCACCTCATTATCTCTGAGGTGAACAGTGACTTTACAGTGCGATTTACAGTGGGAAAGGTATTTTTATTGGTACTAAGCACATTATTAAGATCGAAGGCATTTTAGTTATATTTTTTTCTCTGAAAAAAAAGGGCGGAAAAAATCCATGCATGCGCAGTGCAGTGCCGCACCATCCATCGACAAGAAAGTTGATCTGGATTGACTACAATGCTACCTACCACCCATTGCACACTGCTCACATACCGCCGAAAAAAATCCACCAAAATTGCACTCTTCGGTCTTGGCAGTATGCCGATGGTTTGAAACAACGCACCACCGGTATACCATATAATGAGCAGACCTTATGTCCTGACCAATTTCGGGCCCACAATATGATTGCTTAAAGTTCCTTTCTCTGCTATGTTAGCGGAGGCATTAAACTGTTTAAAGTAAGTGGCTTAGTACCACTGTGGGACAAATGCGTTAACTCTTCGTACTTTAGTCTTTCTCGTTTATATGTTAGTCTGGCATAATTTCTTGGCCAAAGTTATTTTTACATGTGTAATAATTACATTGAGTAATAGTTTCCTTCTGATAATTAATGTGAGGGAAATTGATTATCTTAGGAAAAATGTAGCAATGGAATCAGTTGAATTGCGTTGTATTTTGTGCAACATGTGTGTCACATAATATTGAAAATGTTGATTGAATAACCATTTTCAGCTTCCTTGATGGTTTGGCTGCACATTCCCTATAAGAATGGCTTCTGGTTCAGTTTGAGTTACAGTACCACAAATTCAGATTCTCTCCATCCTCTCATACTTGGATCTTCATTTACCCTCGGGCAAGGTCAATTCTCAGAACTCTCATTCAGTTGAAATGATTACTTTCAAACAAACTGTGGTCCTGTTTCAGGCTCCCTGCTTTTAACCCGTTAGGCCTTAAAATCAACTGTTCTGTTAAATTCTTTGCTCAGTTAAATGCAGAGATCCCCAGACAAACTCAACAATACTTCATGGAGTAGAATTTAAGAATTCCCACTCCTGATCCAGAGCTTCGTGCACCAGTAATGCAGCTACATGTCAGAATTAGTTTTATTGGTCAGAAAACCCTGTAGGATATATTGACCTCTGCCCAGAATTCTCAAGCTCTGTGGCAAGAGCAGAAATTTGTAAAATCTGTCCTCACACTACATGTCTAATTAACAGGAGAAAACAGAGGTCACAGTACAATGGTGAACATGCCTGTGCACCACTTTTAAATCTTTTAAAATGGAACAAAGTAATTATTTTAGCTCAAAGGAACAATTATGTTAATTAAACAATATATCAATTTTCTTTAAATCAAAGATACACTGACTTTTATGTTAAAAATCCGAACAAATCAAACTCTGCTACAGTTACCCTTTCTTTCAGTTCTGTATATCCGTGTAACTCACAGCAGTTTTAGATGGACTTTCCTTACAGAATCCTGACACTTGAAAACGCTTGAGAAAAGCATGGTCCTGTTTGGATAAATACTACTGGGTACACAGCCTTGCGTCTGTCAGTGAAGAAGGATGTATCGACTTGCAGAAGTGTTTGTTCTGTTATCAGCAATTCTTCAGATCAGACACACCAGTTTCCACGTGATGCTAGATTAATAAACAGATAATTCACTGGTGCTTTTAGAGATGAACCAGCATCAGGATGTGAGCTCAACATTAAAACCGTAATCTACTTAATGACTCTTTTCTCCACGCTCCAATTCACAAGCAGCATTCACAATACTCACAGCTACTTTCACAGAATATCACATATCACTGGCGATGAAAAGCATGAAACAGTGTACCGAATGGAGACTGTCCCTTAAACTTTTGCACATCATGGGATTCAATGATTCCATGCTCCATTAGAAGTTGGTATTCACTTCCCCCAGTCACTCAGTAGATAAACCCAATACTGAGGACTAGCAGATATCACCAGATTTGATCCCCAGTTTGTGGTATCAGAGGGGTGCTGTGGGGATGCAACAATTGGCCTGTGCCCTGTGTTGGAAAGTGGGAAAGAATTAGTCAAGGTTCCCATTCCGATCCCTATCCAATGTCCTCTGCTGGAAAGTGCATAGGCGTGTAGATATCCAGTGAAGACAGGTTTGGCTCCACTGTGATGTTCCCCATGTTTGAATAGCTTGCCAACACACACTAGCTCGGCTAATTAATGAAGAATGGCACTTGCACATGGTACTGGCAGGTACTTATGAAACAGTATGTGGGCAGAGTTGGTGTCTTCAGGAGAGGAGGAGAGAGAGCAGGAAGAAAATTAACAAAAGAAGTAAAGTTGCTGTTGTTAAAAAAAAAGGACTTTTTCATGGCTGTATGTTATATAGCACTTAAATTACAATTGCTTGTTCAGCATCATCTGACAGTAATTTCCACGGGGGTTCTCCTGATCTCCTGCCATAACTTCAGTAAGGGATCGGTGAAACCTTCAGCGGAGCAGCATGAACGCCTGTTATCACATGGTTTTGGGTGGTCTGGGAAGCGTATATATTAAGATTCACAAGTTACGTGGGACAGGGAGGATGGACCAGAGAGTCTTATCCTGTCTGTCATTGTTTGTATGTATCAGCCACTTACGTCATTTCTCCTAGATTCTCCCACCAAAGTTATGGCAGGAGATTGGGACAACCCCTTGCGGATATTCATGGCCAAAATCTTTTGCATTTCTAAGGACTTTGGAGTTGTTTCCATAAAGCAGATAAATTGTGAACAGGAAGGATGGGTGATATTTGTTCGATGATTATTTATAATGTTAAAAACCCAGTGTTTTTTTCTTTTTCTAATAATAGCTTGAAACTATTGAACAGGTAAAATATTGAACAAATGTTGGGGTAGATAATGTTACATTTAGAATAACTCCACAAGACTGTATATCTTAAGCTCAAACTGTTGTGACCTTGGTCCCTTTATTGTAACTCCAGAGTGAGGAGGCAGCATGTTAGATGCCTTTTATACCTGCTTTCCCAGGGTGTGCAGGTGACCCTTGGGTCTCCCACAGGTGCACCCCCTGGTGGCAAGTCTTATACATTGGTAATGTTTACATACATAACATCATTCGCCCCCCCCCCCCCCCAAGTCTTATGTACAAGTTATTTACAAGTTGAGGCAATCCGGGGCTCTACGTTCCCGGGTTGATTGCCTGAGTTGAAGTCCTGCCATGGGTAAGTCGGTCGGATCATCACTGTGCTGCGGTGTGGCTGGTCTAACCGGACTGTTGAGCATGGTGGGTTCATCCTCGTGGTTGACGGCGAGATCGATTGCTGGTTGGGTGTGTGTTGGTGGATCAGTGATGGTAATGTCCTCTTCAAACTGTTCTTGGTTGTCAGTGAACCGTAGTTTGGTCTGATCCAAGTGCTTTCTGCATGTTTGTCCGCTCAAAAGTTTGACAACAAACACTATATTCCCCTCCTTGGCTAACACAGTGCCAGCAACCCATTTGGGACCATGACCATAATTAAGAACAAACATAGGGTTATTAACTTCAATGTCGCATGATACAGCCGCGCAATCGTGGTACTTGTTATGCCAGTGACGCCGGGTTTCTACATGATTATTGAGATCCGGGTGGACTAAGGAGAGCCTGGTATTGAGTGCTCTCTTCATTAGCAATTCTGCAGAGGGAATCCTGGTAAGCGAGTGGGGTCGCGTGCGGTAGCTGAGCAGAATCCGAGATAGCCGGGTCTGCAAGGAACCGTCTGCCACGCATTTCAAGCTCTGCTTGATGGTTTGTACTGCCCGTTCCGCTTGACCATTGGATGCAGGCTTAAACGGCACAGACCTGACATGCTTGATGCCATTGTGGGTCATGAACTCGTTGAATTCCAAGCTGGTGAAGCATGGTCCATTGTCACTAACAAGGATGTCGGGCAAACCATGTGTGGCGAACATGGCCCGGAGGCTTTCAATGGTGGCAGTGGATGTACATGACGACATTATTGTACATTCAATCCATTTAGAGTAAGCGTCCACTGCTACTAGGAACATCTTTCCGAGAAAGGGGCCAGCGAAATCTACATGGATCCTTGACCACGGTTTGGAGGGCCATGACCACAGACTCAGTGGGGCCTCCCTGGGTGCATTGCTCAGCTGTGAGCAAGTGTTGCATTGGTGTACGCATGACTCCAACTCCGAGTCAATGCCGGGCCACCAAACGTGCGACCTGGCAATAGCCTTCATCATGACTATGCCTGGGTGGGTACTGTGAAGATCGCGTATAAACGTTCCCCTTCTTTTTTTTGGCAAAATTATATGATTCCCCCATAGGTGGCAGTCCGAATGGATGGACATTTCATCCTTGCGTCGGTGGAACGGCTTAATTTCGTCTTGCATTTCCCCTGGTACCGTCGACCAGTTCCCATTGAGGACGCAGCTTTTTACTAGTGATAGTACCGGGTCCTGGCTAGTCCAGATCCTGATCTGGCGAGCTGTGACGGGTGACCCCTTGCTCTCAAAAACATCCATTACAAGAAGCAAGAGTGCAGGTTGCGCCATTTCCACCCCGGTGGTGGGCAATGGTAGCAGACTGAGGGCATCCGCACAGTTCTCCATGCCTGTGGCAGATTACATAATCATACACAGATAATGTTAGTGCCCATCTTTGGATGCGGGACGAAGTATTGGTGTTAATCGCTTTGCTTTCTGACAACAACAAAATGAGCAGCTTGCGGTCAGTTTCCAGTTCGAACCGGAGTCCAAATAGATATTGGTGCATTTTCTTAACCCCATATACGCATCCTAATGCTTCTTTTTCCACCATACGGTAGACACTTTCAGCCTCAAATAAGCTTCTGGATACATATGCAACCGGTTGCAGTTTGCCTGACCCATTGGCTTGCTGTTACACACAACCGACCCCGTATGAAGATGCATCACAAGCTAGTGCTAAACGTTTACACGGGTCAGATAATACAAGTAACTTGTTAGAACATAGAAGGTTTCTGGCCTTGTTAAAGGCTGTCTCTTGAGCTTTACCCCAAACTCAGTTGTCACCCTTGCGTAGCAATAAATGCAGTGGTTCCAGCAAAGTGCTCAACCCCGGTAGAAAGTTACCAAAATAGTTGAGGAGTCCAAGGAACAAATGCAGCTCCGTCACATTCTGTGGTCTAGGTGCATTCTTAATGGCCTCTGTCTTGGAGTCCATGGCTCTGATGCCGTCCACCGCAATCTTTCTCCCCAGAAATTCAATCTCTGGCACCAGGAAAATACACTTGGAGCATTTCAACCTGAATCCCACTCTGTCCAGTCGCTTGAGAACCTCTTCCAGGTTGTGCAAGTGTTCAATGGTGTTGCTGCCAGTGATCAAGATGTCATCTTGGAACACTATGGTGCGTGGAACCGATTTCAGCAGACTCTCCATGTTCCTCTGGAAATGGCTGCCACCGAGCGAATCCCAAAGGGGCATCTGTGGTATATGGACAGTCCTCTGTGCGTGTTGATGCACGTCAATTTTTTCGAAGGTTCAGCCAGCTCCTGTCAAGTAAGCAGAGGTTAGATCCAGCTTGGTGAACGACTTCCCCCCTGCTAGCATTGCAAACAGGTCATCCTGGGTAGTGGGTAATGGTCCTGTAATGAGACTCGGTTGATCGTTACCTTGTAATCCCCGTAAATGCTGACCGTCCCATCGCTTTTCAACACCGGAACAATTGGACTGGCCCACTCGTTGAACTCGACTGGCGATATGATCCCCTCTCGTTGGAGTCAGTCCAGCTCAACCTCGACTTTCTCTCGCATCATGTATGGAACGCTTGGGCCTTGTGATGAACGGGTCGTGCATCAGGGACTAGATGGATCTGCACTTTGGCGCCTGTGAAGTTGCCGATGCCTGGCTCGAATAACGATGGGAATTTGTTTAGCACTTGGGTGCATGAGGCGTCATTCTCTGAAGACAGTGCTTTGATGTCATCCCAGTTCCATCTGATCTTTCCTAGCCAGCTTCTGCTGAACAGCATTGGGCCATCGCCTGGTACAATCCATAGTGGTAAATCATGCACAGTTCCATCGTATGATACCTTCACTGCCACACTGCCAATGACTGGTATGATCTCTTTGGTGTAAGTGCACAGCTTGGTGTGGATCGGATTTAGTTTTGGCCTTTGTGCCTTGTTGCCCCACAGTTTCCCAAAAGCCTTCTGGCTCATAATTGACTGACTCGTCCCCGTGTCCAATTCCATGGAAACTGGAATGCCGTTTAATTTGACTTTTAACATTATGGGAGGGCTTTTGGTGGTGAAGGTGTGTACCCCATACACTTCCTCTTCAGTCTCAGGTTGCGTTGCCTCTCTTACTCGTTCAGCGTGATCCGTGCCGGATCGGTCATCTTCTGCCGACTCTGCCACGTGGTGAGTCGCAGCACGTCTGCACATTCGCTGGAGATGCCCCATTGTTCCACAGCCCTTGTACACGTCGTGCTTGAATCGACATTAATGGGCTTGATGATTACCCCCGCAGCGCCAACATGGTGCTAATGGATTCACATTCACACCCCATGGCGGACTCTGAGTCATCCTAGGTCTGGCCTCTGTGGGCGTGTAGGCCCTGCCATGTACAGTTCTGCCTGCTGAAGGCGTTATTTTATGCACAATACTTGCTGGTGAGTTCCGATGCTGCAATGATATCTGTTTAGTGTTATCGTTCGTGGACATGAAAGCCTGGGCTATCGTGATGGCCTTGCTCAGATCTAGGGATTCGGCAGACCGCAGTTTGCGAAGAATGACTTCCTGGCCGATTCCAAGCACGAAAAAGTTCCGCGACGCTTCCCTCAAAAAGTCCAACAAATACGCATGGTCCCGCAAGGCGTCTTAGGTCGGCGACATAGCTCGCCATGTCTTGGCCCTCGGAGCGGTGGTGCGTATAAAAGCGATACCTGGCCATCAAGATGCTCTCCTTTGGCTTGAGGTATTCCTGAACCAGTGTGCAAAATTCTTCATATGTCTTGTCCATTGGTTTCATCGTTGCTAGCAGATTTTTGATGAGGCCATTTATCGTAGACCTGCAAACGGTGAGGAGAATTGCCCTGCGCTTGATCGCGGTTTCTGCCTTTTCCAGCTCATTGGCCATGAAGTACTGGTCAAGATGCTCAACGAAGGCTTCCCATCATCATCCTCAACAAATCTCTCAAGAATGCCAACGCCAGCCATAACTGCGTGAAAGTTTGAGATTTGTTACTCGTCGCCAATTGTTACATTTAGAATAACTCCACAAGACTGTATATCTTAAGCTCAAACTGTTGTGACCTTGGTCTCTTTATTGTAACTCCAGAGTGAGGAGGCAGCATGGTAGACTACCTTTTATACCTGCTTGCTCAGGGTGTGCAGGTGACCCTTGGGTCTCCCACAGGTGCACCCCCTGGTGGCAAGTCTTACACATTGGTAATGTTTACATACATAACAGATAATGGGCTAGAAATTCATTATAGCTAGGAATGGAAAGTGTTTAGACTAAAAAAGGTTAAGCTGCGCCACCTGAAAATCATCTTGAATGCACGCAAAATTCGTGCTGACTCCTCACTTACATGATTGCAGTCATGATTCTAGTCTAAAACCTCAAGCTGATTGGCATTGCACTGAAAAGCTGGACTAATATCAGGGACAGTCTAATTGTAATTCATGATTGCCACAGGCTTTTTCCACTACTTAAAGGGAAGGTTCATTCATGCTGTAGCACCTCATTCTCAGGATTGTTGGATGTGCAGCTGCCCCAACAGAAAACCAAACACTCATTAGAAGACATCCATTAGAATCATGGCAGACCGGAGAAGGAGGTAGCAAGCCCACATGTTCTCGGATGAAGCTTTGGAGGCATTGGTTTTAGTGGTGGAGAGAAGGTAGGTGGTGTGTACTCACCAATTGGCAGGAGGCTCTCGCCACAAATCTGTCACACTATGTGGAGGGAGATAGCAGACCACATCACGGGTAGCACTGTGCTCCCCAGGACCCACACCCAATGCAGGAAGAAGTTTAACAACCTCACATGGGTGGTCAAGGTGAGTGAAGGGTTCAGCAAATGCTACATATCACCATCTGTACCACAAGCTTCACACACTGCTCAATGTACCATACCCCAGCACTCACTTAGCAACAATCTCTACCTATCAACAATCACACCCGCATCTCACACCTTGCACGCAATGATAACTATTCAACTATGTCAGGCACATCAGCCAAATACATTGCACCACACTCACTTGCACACTTCCCTTGCTCTTGCAGGCTAAAGTCACTCACAATCGTTGGGAGCAGGAGTGGACAGGTGGGGGCCAAGCCAACATTGAAGAGCTGAGCCAGTGTGGGCATGCACATGGAAGTGCTGGTTAAAGAGGAGATTAATGCAATAGTAAGGAAGGACATTAGCTTGGATGATGTGGAATCTATATGGGTCGAGCTGCGGAACACCAAAGGGCAGAAAACGCTAGTGGGAATTGTGTACAGACCACCAAACAGTAGTAATGAGGTTGGGGAATGCATCAAACAGGAAATTAGGGATGCGTGCACTAAAGGTACAGCAGTTATCATGGGTGACTTTAATCTACATATAGATTGGTAGCAATACGGTGGAGGAGGATTTCCTGGAGTGTATAAGGGATAGTTTTCTCGACCAATATGTCAAGGAACCAACTAGACAGCTGGCCATCCTAGACTGGGTGTTGTGTAATGAGAGAGGATTAATTAGCAATCTTGTTGTGCAAGGCCCCTTGGGGAAGAGTGAGCATAATATGATAGAATTCTTCATTAAGATGGAGAGTGATGCTGTTAATTCAGAGACTAGGGTCCTGAACTTAAAGAAAGGAAACTTCGATGGTATAAGACGTGAATTGGCAAGGATAGACTGGTGAATGATACTTAAAGGGTTGACGGTGGATAGGCAATGGCAGACATTTAAAGATCACATGGATGAACTTCAACAATTGTACATCCCTGTCTGGCGTAAAAATAAAATGGGGAAGGTGGCTCAACAGTGGCTAACAAGGGAAATTAGGATTAATGTTAAATCCAAGGAAGAGGCATATAAATTGGCCAGAAAAAGCAGCAAACCTGAGGACTGGGAGAAATTAGAATTCAGCAGAGGAGGACAAACAGTTTAATTAGGAGGGGGAAAATAGAGTATGAGAGTAAGCTTGCAGGGAACATAAAAACTGACTGCAAAAGCTTCTATATATATGTGAAGAGAAAAAGATTAGTGAAGACAAATGTAGGTCCCTTGCAGTCAGAATCAGGTGAATTTATAATGGGGAACAAAGAAATGGCAGACCAATTGAACAAATACTTTGGTTCTGTCTTCACTAAGGAATATACAAATAACCTTCCAGAAATACTAGGGGACCGAGGGTCTAGCGAGAAGGAGGAACTGAAGGAAATTCTTATTAGTCAGGAAATTGATGGGATTGAAGGCTGATAAATCCCCAGGCCTGATAGTCTGCATCCCAGAGTACTTAAGGAAGTGGCCCTAGAAATAGTGGATGCATTGGTGGTCATTTTCCAACATTCTATAGATTCTGGATCAGTTCCTATGGATTGGAAGGTAGCTAATGTAATCCTACTTTTTTTAAAAGGAGGGAGAGAGAAAATAGGGAATTATAGACCGGTTAACCTGACATCGGTAGTGGGGAAAATGTTGGAATCAATTATTAAAGAAGTAATAGCAGCGCATTTGAAAAGCAATGACAGGATCGATCCAAGTCAGCATGGATTTATGAAAGGGAAATCATGCTTGACAAATCTTCTGGAATTTTTTGAGGATGTAACTAGTAAAGTGGACAAGGGAGAACCAGTGGATGTGGTGTATTTGGACTTTCAAAAGGCTTTTGATAAGGTCCCACACAAGTGTGCAAAATTAAAGCACATGGTATTGGGGGTAATGTATTAACGTGGCTAGAGAACTGGTTAGCAGACAGGAAGCAAAGAGTAGGAATAAATGGGTCCTTTTCAGAATGGCAGGCAGTGACCAGTGGGGTTCCGCAAGGTTCAGTGCTGGGACCCCGGCTATTTACAATATACAATAATGATTTAGATGAAGGAATTCAATGTAATATCTCCAAGTTTGAAGATGACACTAAGCTGGGTGACAGTGTGAGCTGTGAGGAGGATGCCAAGAGGCTGCAGGGTGACTTGGACAGGTTAGATGAGTGGGCAAATGCATGGCAGATGCAGTATAATGTAGATAAATGTGAGGTTATCCACTTTGGTGGCAAAAAGAGGAGGCAGAATATTATCTGAATGGTGACAGATTATGAAAAGGGGAGGTGCAACGAGACCTGGGTGTCATGGTACATCAGTCATTGAAAGTTGGCATGCAGGTACAGCAGGCGGTGAAGAAGGCAAATGGCATGTTGGCCTTCATAGCGAGAGGATTTAAGTATAGGAGCAGGGAGGTCTTACTGCAGTTGTACAGGGCCTTGGTGAGGCCACACCTTGAATATTGTGTACAGTTTTGGTCTCCTAAACTGAGGAAGGACATTCTTGCTATTGAGGGAGTGCAGCGAAGGTTCACCAGACTGATTCCTGGGATGGCAGGACTGTCATATGAAGAAAGACTGGATCGATTAGGCTTATATTCACTGGAATTTAGAAGAATGAGAGGGGATCTCATAGAAACATACAAAATTCTGATGGGATTGGACAGGTTAGATGTAGGAAGAATGTTCCCAATGTTGGGGAAGTCCAGAACCAGGGGTCACAGTCTAAGGATAAGAGGTAAGCCATTTAGGACCAAGATGAGGAGAAACTTCTTCACTCAGAGAATTGTGAACTTGTGGAATTCTCTACCACAGTAAGTTGTTGAGGCCAGTTGGTTAGATATATTCAAAAGGGAGTTCGATGTGGCCCTTATGGCTAAAGAGATCAAGGGGTATGGAGAGAAAACAGGAATGGGGTATTAAAGTTGCATGATCAGCCATATTGAATGGTGGTGCAGGCTCGAAGGGTCGAATCGCCTACTCCTGCACCTACTTTCTATGTTTCTATGTTTCTATGATAGCTGCAATGGCAAGGCTGCCAGAGAGCCTCTCGGAAATGTTAAGGCGTGTGGAGGAGTCCGCTGCCAACATTGCATGGGCTCTGCGCAGAGCCTGGAGCCCAGGATTTCCAGTTTGGAAATGACGGTACACTCCCAGAGAGACCGTGGCAACCCAGGTGTGCTGATGCGCATGATGAGCGATGTCACAGCTTGCATTGGAGCACAGGTGGAAATCTGTGGCAGTGGTGGGAGTAACTGAAGCTCAGACTGCTCTCTTGCAATCTCTGCTTGCTGGCATCCAAGCTCTGGCTGCTCTCATGCAGTCTCAATTTGAAGCCACCCAAGCCCTGATTCCTATCATTATGATTGGTTTGCCACTGTCGACCTGGGCTTTCATGGTGTTGTAGTAGACCAGCAATCTGTGCTCCAACAGAATGCTGAGACGTTTGCCCGGGGAAGTATCCGTAAGTCAATGGTGCAGGAATCTGATGTCCTCTCTCACGATGACAGCATACCTACTCTCGCCACTGCCACTCTGCCATTGCCCTTGCTGCTGCCTGTCAGCCAGCTAGCCCAGCCAGCTGCCGCATATGCCGATGTGGTGCAGTCTACAGCCGGGTCTTCTAGGGCCAGAGCTGGTCGAAGTCGTCCTGCAAGGCCATCTAAAGTCTCCCGCACGGAAGCTCAGCAGCCTTCCACCAACCATGCTGTAGCCACTGGGGGAGCACTGCATAGGAGCACTAGATCACGAAAGGGCACCCAAACAACAGGCACTACGGGCTAGAAATTCCACAGCACCCCATTTGGCGCGGTAACTTTTGAAATTTCGGACGATGATGATTTTCTGCTCCCGGGAAATTTGGCTTTAGCGCTCCAAGAGGAAAGTGGAGCACTAAATTAAGTGCTAACTACTTCTCTTAGGACGCTAAAGTGTGAGAATGGGACGGTTGTGACAGAGTGCTGAACAATGTGCAGTGCAATGTTACCGGCATCAGAGGCTGCTTCCCTCGCTTAAAGAGAAGGGCTAATGATGGTGCACAACATACTTCTGCTCAGTTCTGTATTGCCAGGCGACCTGCACGACTGCCATTACAGCCCCAAACACAGCGTGTAGGGCTTGGACATCTTGCAGCTATGAAGTATTGAAAACTTGCAGCAGGTACCAGACTGGTGCAAAGAATAAAGTTGGGCCTACCTGAAAACCACTGCCATTAATTAGCATTCCCCAAATGGCCAGCCAAGGTGACAACGCCTCCTCTTCCTGCTGTTGTTGTCCCCGGCGATACAGCAGGGGGCGGGAGGCAATTTCACATCTGGGGCGATAACGGGAGGGGTTCGCACTCTGGCCCTGAAATTCCCGGTCCCAGGAAGGATCGTTACTGCCCGTTTGCAGCGGCCATTTGTTAAAATCGAATGGCCGCTACTTTGGGCTCAACTGGCCGCCCCGACATAGATTCGGCCCGGGAGGTGTGGGCCACCGCCAACTCTCGTGGCGGTGTGGGGCTTGTGACAGTAGTGACGCGCTAAAAGTGCACACCGCTACCGCTCCATCCCCGGACCCATTTTCAGTGTGAAAAAGCCGGCCCCTTAGCTGACGGTGCCCCCGCCAGCTTTTAGGACCAGTGAAGAGTGGCAGAGATCTCGGAGCCTTGGGAGCAGAGAGAGACAAGAAGGTAAGAACCAAACCTGAGGATGTTCAGCACAGAATCCGCACTCAATGGGGGAGAGAGAGGTAGAGAGGGAGGGGGAGAAAGGGAGAGGGTGAGAGGATGAGAGAGAATGAGAGAGAGGGAGTGGGAAAGAGAGAGAGGGAAGGGAGCAAAAGAGAAAGGAGAAAGAGATAGAAGTGAGGAAAGGGAATGAGAAACAGAATGAGAAAATTTGACTGGGAGAGACATAGAGAAATAGGAATAGAGAAAAGGGGGACAAAAAACTAGAGAGAAAGAGAAATAGAGATCCCGAGATTCAGAGAGAAAACTGAAATTTCAATCCAGGGGCTCAGACTGGAAATGTCGCCCCAGCTCAGCATTCCGAGCGGTAACAAATGAGAATCTGTTCCTCCGCCGCTTCGAGGCTAGATCCAAGGTCGTCCCATCCTCTGTCGTCAAACTACAGTATACAGACGACGCTTGAGTCTGCGCACACTCGGAGGCCAAACTTCAAGCCATCGTCAACACCTTCACTGAGGCATACGAAAGCATGGGCCTTACACTAAACATCCGTAAGACAAAGGTCCTCCACCAACCTGACCCTGCCACACAGCACTGCCCCCTGGTTATCAAAATCCACGGTGAGGCCTTGGACAATGTGGACCATTTTCCATACTGTCAGCAAGGGCAGACATCAATGACGATGTCTAACACCGCCTTCAGTGTGCCAGCGCAACCTTCGGTCACCTGAGGAAGAGAGTTTTTGAAGACCAGGACCTCAAATTTGGCACCAAGCTTATGGTCTACAGGGCAGGAGTGATACTCGCCCTCCTATATGGCTCAGAGACGTGGACTATTTGTAGCAGACAACTCAAAGCACTGGAGAGGTACCACCAACGCTACCTCCGCAAGATCTTGCAAATCCATTGGGAGGACAGACGCACCAACGTCCGTGTTCTCGCTCAGGCCAACATCCCCAACATCGAAGCCACACTCGATCAGCTCCGATGGATGGGCCACATCATCCTCATGCCTGACATGGGACTCCCAAATCAAGTGCTCTTCTTGGAACCTCGACACGGTAAGCAAGCACCAGGTGGGCAGAGGAAATGCTTCAAGGACACCCTCAAAGCCTCCTTAATAAAGTGCAACATCCCCACCGGCACCTGGGAATCACTGGCCCAATACCGCCCAAAGTGGAGGAAGAACATCCAGGAGGGCGCTGAGCACCTCGAGTCTCATCGCCAAGAGCATGCAGAAAGCAAGCGCAGGATGCCCTCGAGCAGTTTTGGGCCTGGAAGGGCTGACTGGAGACTGGTCAACACCCCCCTGGGAGGGTTCAGTCTAACTTGGCTCGGGCGAGGCCATGCGTGGAGGCTCTGGCAGAGTGACAGGTCTGGGGCCAGGAATGCTGCGAACCGGAGGGAGCGCATCACCCGTATCCTGGCCCGAGGAGCCCGAGTACTCACCAGGGGCGGCACAATACCACCACCACCAATCTGAGGGAGCTCAGGTCGGTGCTGTGGTGCCACACTAGAAGGTTCCCCTTGGCCCGTGGTGGACCCAGCCGCGAAAGCAATACTGAAGTCTCGGCGGGGCATCCAGCTGAGACTGCATGCGAGCAGCCGCAGCCTGAAAGCCACCAGATAAGACAGCACTTAGACGCTCTGTTGACTCTTGCAGAGCCGCGGCCATCCTCTCCAAAGCAGCACCGATCCGCTTGTTCCCTCGCTACTGTGCTGCAATGGCAGCTGCCACATCACCCTAAGGGTGAATTTCCCATGAGAATAACACCAATTAAGACTGAAAACTTTCAGGTTTGATGGGCTAATAAGACTGGAAGACTTTTTTGTGGTCAAAAAGGTGAATTTGGATCTAATGTCTGCTGCAAATCTTGTGACGCTAATCGGGGAAAAAATGTTTCAACACCACCAGCTTTCTGGCTGCACTGAATTTCGCACCCTTTATGACACCACGATCTGCAAGGCGCTAGAGGCCGAGGCGGTAAGAGTTAACGCCAGCGCTAAACCGGCACTGAAGTTCGTGGGCGTTGCTGAAATCATCGTGCCCGGTTGCTAACTATTTAGCACCTCGTTACCAACCCCGCTCCCAGGCACTAAAGGGAGATGCAAAGCAGCCAAATTTCTCCCCTTCATGTAAATTTGTATCAAATGATTATACATTTATTAATTGTGATTGCAATCTTTTGTGCTGTCTCTCATTTCAGCTTTGCACCCACAAGGATGCTGTGATATGGCATCAGACAGGGATAGTATGATGTGGGTGTGCTGAGCTACGGGGAGGTAGAGTTTCATTCATGCGAATCATACTCTGATGAGCTGGTCCGGAAGGCCGATTGGCTGGCTGCCTCCACCCTCCCATGTCTTCCTCCTCCTCCTCATCCTCTCCTTCGTCCTCCCCCTGAGGTGGTTCCACAATCCCTGCCGGCAAGGACTTTGTGCTCATGGCGACCAAGTTGTGGAGCATAAGAACATAAGAAATAGGAGCAGGAGTAGGCCATTTGGCTCGTCGAGCCTGCTCCGCCATTTAATAAGATCATGGCTGATCTGATCATGGACTCAGCCCCACTTCCCTGCCCACTCCCCATAACCCCTTATTCCTTTATCACTCAAAAAATCTGTCTTTCTCCACTTTAAAATTTATTCAGTGACCCAGCCTCCACAGCTCTCTGGGGCAGAGAATTCCACAGATTTACAACCTCTGATAGAAGAAATTACTCCTCATCTTAGTTTTAAATGGGCGGTCCCTTATTCTGACCCTATGTCCCCTAGTTTTAGTTTCCTCTATGAGTGGAAATATCCTCTCTGCATCCACCTTGTCGAGCCCCCTCATTACCTTATATGTTTCAATAAGATCACCTCTCATTCTTCTGAACTCCAATGAATATAGGCCCAACCTACTCAACCTATCTTCATAAATCAACCCCCTCATCTCCGGAATCAACCGAGTGAATCTTCTCTGAACAGCCTCCAATGCAAGTATGTCCTTCCTTAAATACAGAGACCAAAGCTGTACACAATATTCCAGATGCGGTCTCACCAATACCCTGTACAGTTGGAGCATGACTTTTCTGCTTTTATACTCTATCCCCCTTGCAATAAAGGCCAACATTCCATTTGCTTTCCTGATTACTTGCTGTACCTGCATACTAACTTTTTGTGTTTCATGCGCAAGGACCCCCAGCACTTTGCAATTTTTCTCCATTTAAATTATAATTTGCTTTTCTATTTTTTCTGCCAAAGTGGATAACCTCACATTTTCCCACATTATACTCCATCTGCCAAAATTTTGCCCATTCACTTAGCCTGTCTATATCCCTTTGCAGATTTTTTGTGTCCTCCTCACAATTTGCTTTTCCACCCATGTTTGTATTATCAGCAAACTTGGCTACATTACACTCGGTCCCTTCATCCAAATCATTAATATAGATTGTAATTAGTTGAGGCCCCAGCACCGGTCTCTGCGGCAGCCCACTAGTTACTGCTTGTCAACCAGAAAATGACCCATTTATCCCGACTTTCTGATTTCTGTTAGTTAGCCAATCCTCTATCCATGCTAATATATTACCCCCAACCCCATGAACTTTTATCTTGTGCAGTAACCTTTTATGTGGCACCTTATCGAATGCCTTCTGGAAAACCAAATACACCACATCCACTGGTTCTCCCCTTATCCACCCTGCTCGTTACATCCTCAAATAACTCGAGCAAATTTGTCAAACATGATTTCCCTTTCATAAAACCATGCGACTCTGCTTGATTGAATTGTGCTTTTCCAAATGTTCTGCTACTGCTTCCTTAATAATGGACTCCAGCATTTTCCCAATGCCCAATGTTAGGCTAACTAGTCTATAGTTTTCTGCTTTCGGTCTGCCTCCTTTTTTAAATAGGGGCATTACATTTATGGTTTTCCAATCCACTGGGACCTCCAGTGAATTGGAAAACCACAGGAAATCCAGGAAATTTTGGTAGATCACAACCAATGCATCCATTATCTCTGCAGCCACTTCTTTTAAGACCCTAGGATGCAAGCCATCAGGTCCAGGGGACTAGTCCACCTTTAGTCCCATTATTTTACTGAGTACTTTCTTGAATGATAATGATTGCATTAAGATCTTCCTTCCCTATAGCCCCTTGATTATCCACGATTGGGATGTTTCTAGTGTCTTCTACTTTGAAGACCGATACAAAATATTTGTTCAAAGTCTCTGCCATTGTTCCCCATTATTAATTCCCCAGTCTCATCCTCTTTAGCCACTCTTTTCCTTTTTATGTACCTGTAGAAACTCTTACTATCTGTTTTTATAATTCGTGGTAGTTTATTTTCATAATCTATCTTCGTCTCTCATTTTTTTTGGTTGTTCTTTGCTGGCTTTTAAAAGTTTCCCAATCCTCTGGCCTCCCACTAGTCTTGGCCACACTGTATGCCCTTGTTTTCAATTTGATACCATCCCTTATTTCCTTAGTTAGCCATGGATCGTTATCCCTTCTCATAAGAACATAAGAACATAAGAATTAGGAACAGGAATAGGCCATCTAGCCCCTCGAGCCTGCTCTGCCATTCAATAAGATCATGGCTGATCTGGTCGTGGACTCAGCTCCATTTACCCGCCCGCTCCCCGTAACCCTTAATTCCCTTATTGTTTAAAAATCTATCTATCTTTGACTTGAAAACATTCAATGAGCTAGCCTCAACTGCTTCAACTGCTTCCTTGGGCAGAGAATTCCACAGATTCACAACCCTCTGGGAGAAGAAATTCTTTCTCAACTCGGTTTTAAATTGGCTCCTCCGTATTTTGAGGCTGTGCCCCCTAGTTCTAGTCTCCCCCACCAATGGAAACAACCTCTCTGCCTCTATCTTGTCTATCCCTTTCATGATTTTAAATGTTTCTATAAGATCACCCCTCATCCTTCTGAACTCCAAGGAGTAAAGACCCAGTCTACTCAATCTATCATCATAAGGTAACCCCCTCATTTCTCGAATCAGCCTAGTGAATCGTCTCTGTACCCCTTCCAAAGCTAGTATATCCTTCCTTAAGTAAGGTGACCAAAACTGCATGCAGTACTCCAGGTGCGACCTTACCAATACCTTATACAGTTGCAGCAACACCTCCCTGCTTTTGTACTCCATCCCTTTCGCAATGAAGGCCAACATTCCATTTGCCTTCCTGATTACCTGCTGCACCTGCAAACTAACCTTTTGGGATTCATGCACAAGGACCCCCAGGTCCCTCTGCACTACAGCATGTTGTAATTTCTCCCCGTTCAAATAATATTCCCTTTTACTGTTTTTTTTCCCAAGATGGATGACCTCACACTTTCCGACATTGTATTCCATCTGCCAAACCTTAGCCCATTTGCTTAACCTATCCAAATCTCCTTGCAGCCTCTCTGAGTCCTCTACACAACCCGCTTTCCCAGTAATCTTAGTGTCATCTGCAAATTTTGTTGCACTACACTCTGTCCCCTCCTCTAGGTCATCTATGTATATTGTAAACAGTTGTGGTCCCAGCACTGATCCCTGTGGCACATTACTGACCACTGATTTCCAACCGGAAAAGGATCCATTTATCCCGACTCTCTGCTTTCTGTTCGCCAGCCAATTCTCTTACAGTCTTTACTTCTCATTTGGATATATTTTTGTTGTGAGTTATGAAATATCTCCTTAAATGTCTGCCACTGCTCCTCAACTGTCACACACTTTAATCTATTTTCCCAGTCCACTTTAGTTATCTCTGCCTTCATACCTTTGTAGTCTCCTTTATTTAAAATTAGGACACTAGTTTGAGATCCAGCTTTTTCACTCTCCAACTGAATTTGAAATTCAACCATGTGATGGTCACTCATTCCTAGAGGATCCTTTACTAGGAGATTGTTTATTAATCCTGTCTCATTACACAGTACCAGATCTAAGATCGCCTGCTCCGTGGTTGGTTCCGCAACATACTCTTAAAACATAGAAACAGAGAAAATAGGAGCAGTAGTAGGCCATTCGGCCCATCAAGCCTGCAAGGCCATTCAATATGATCATGGCTGATCCTCTATCTCAACACCATATTCCTGATTTTTCCCCATACCTCTTGATGCCTTTTGTGTCTAGAAATCTATCTACCTCGTTCTTAAAAATATTCAGTGTCTTGGCCTCCACAGCCTTCTGTGGTGGAGAATTCCACAGGTTCACCACCCTCTGATTGAAAACATTTCTCCTCATCTCGGTCCTAAATTTCCTACCCCATATCCTGAGACTGTGACCCCTTGTTCTAGACTTTCCAGCCAGGGGAAACATCCTCCCTGCATCCAGTCTGTCCAACCCTGTAAGAATTTTATACGTTTCAATGAGATCCCCTCTCATTATTCTAAACTCCAGTGAATACAGGCCTAGTCGACCCAATCGCTCCTCATACGACAGTCCTGCCATCCCAGGAATAGTCTGGTGAACCTTCGCTGCTCTCCCTCTATGGCAAGTATATCCTTTCCTAGGTAAGTAGACCAAAACTGCACACAATACTCCAGGTGCAGTCTCACCAAGGCCCTGTATAACTGTAGTAAGGTATCCTTAAACTGTACTCAAATCCTCTTGCAATGAAGGCCAACATACCATTTGGCTTCCTAACTGCTTGCTGCACCTGCATGTTTGCTTTCAATGACTGATGTACAAGGGCACCCAGGTCCCTTTGTACATTGACATTTCCCAAGCTATCACCATTTAAGTAATACTTTGTCTTCATGTTTTTCCTACCAAACATTTATCCACGTTATACTGCATCCACCATATGTTTGCCCACTCACTCAAACTATCCAACATCGCCTTGCAGTGTCTTTGCATCCTCCTCACAACTCACAATCCCACCTAGTTTTGTGTCATCAGCAAACTTGGAAATATTACATTTGGTTCCCTCATCCAAATTATTCATATATATTGTGAATAGCTGGGGCCCCAAGCACTGATCCCTGTGGTACCCCACTAGTCACTGGCTGCCACCCTGAAAAAGACCCATTTATTCCTCCTCTCTGTTTCCTATCAGTTAACCAATTTTCAATCCATGACAATATATTACCCCCAATCCTATGTGCTTTAATTTTGCACACTATCCTCTTATGTGGGACTTTATCAAAGGCCTTCTGAAAATCCAAATACACTACATCCATTGGTTCTCCCTTATCTATTCTATCAGTTACATCCTCAAAAAACTCCAGTAGGTTTGTCAAAAATGATTTTCCTTTCATAAATCCATGTTGACTTTATCTAATCCTGTTGATATTATCTATGTATGCCATTATCACATCCTTTATGGCATAAGGGATGGTTTTCTAGACCAATATGTCGAGGAACCAACTAGGGGGAGGCCATCTTAGACAGGGTGTTGTGTAATGAGAGAGGATTAATTAGCAATTTCGTTGTGCGAGGCCCCTTGGGAAAAAGTGACCATAATATGGTGGACTTCTACATTAGGATGGAGAATGAAATTCAGAGACCATGGTCCAGAACTTAAAGAAGGGTAACTTTGAAGGTATGAGGCGTGAATTGGCTAGGATAGATTGGCGAATGATACTTAAGGGGTTGACTGTGGATGGGCAATGGCAGACATTTAGTGACCGCATGGATGAACTACAACAATTGTACATCCCTGTCTGGTGTAAAAATAAAATAGGGAAGGTGGCTCAACCGTGGCTATCAAGGGAAATCAGGGATAGTATTAAAGCCAAGGAAGTGGCATATAAATTAGCCAGAAATAGCAGTGAACTGGGAGAAATTTAGAACTCAGCAGGAGGAGGACAAAGGGTTTGATTAGGGCAGGGAAACTAGAGTACGAGAGGAAGCTTGCAGGGAACATTAGTTCTACAGATATGTAAAGAGAAAAAGGTTAGTAAAGACAAATGTAGGTCCCCTGCAGTCAGAATCAGGGGAAGTCATAACGGGGAACAAAGAAATGGCAGACCAATTGAATAAGTACTTTGGTTCGGTATTCACTAAGGAGGACACAAACAACCTTCCGGATATAAAAGGGGTCGGAGGGTCTAGTAAGAAGGAGGAACTGAGGGAAATCCTTATTAGTCAGGAAATTGTGTTGGGGAAAAATGATGGGATTGAAAGCCGAGAAATCCCCAGGGCCTGATGGACTGCATCCCAGAATACTTAAGGAAGTGGCCTTGGAAATAGCGGATGCATTGACAGTCATTTTCCAACATTCCATAGACTCTGGATCAGTTCCTATGGAGTGGAGGGTAGCAATGCAACCCCACTTTTTAAAAAAGGAGAGAGAGAGAAAACAGGGAATTATAGACTGGTCAGCCTGACATCAGTAGTGGGTAAAATGATGGAATCAATTATTAAGGATGTCATAGCAGTGCATTTGGAAAGAGGTGGACATGATAGGTCCAAGTCAGCATGGATTTGTGAAAGGGAAATCATGCTTGACAAATCTTCTGGAATTTTTTGAGGATGTTTCCAGTAGAGTGGACAAGGAAGAACCAGTTGATGTGGTGTATTTGGACTTTCAGAAGGCTTTCGACAAGGTCTCACACAAGAGATTAATGTGCAGAGTTAAAGCACATGGGATTGGGGTAGTGTGCTGACGTGGATTGACAACTGGTTGTCAGACAGGAAGCAAAGAGTAGGAGTAAATAGGGACTTTTCAGAATGGCAGGCAGTGACTAGTGGGGTACCGCAAGGTTCTGTGCTGGGGCCCCAGCTGTTTACATTATACATTAATGATTTAGACGAGGGGATTAAATGTAGTATCTCCAAATTTGCGGATGACACTAAGTTGGGTGGCAGTGTGAGCTGCGAGGAGGATGCTATGAGGCTGCAGAGTGACTTGGATAGGTTAGGTGAGTGGGCAAATGCATGGCAGATGAAGTATAATGTGGATAAATGTGAGGTTATCCACTTTGGTGGTAAAAACAAAGAGAAGAGACAGACTATTATCTGAATGGTGACAGATTAGGAAAAGGGGAGGTGCAACGAGACCTGGGTGTCATGGTACATCAGTCATTGAAGGTTGGCATGCAGGTACAGCAGGCAGTTAAGAAAGCAAATGGCATGTTGGCCTTCATAGCGGGGGGGATTTGAGTATAGGGGCAGGGAGGTGTTATTACAGTTGTACAGGGCCTTGTTGAAGCCACACCTGGAGTATTGTGTACAGTTTTGGTCTCCTAACTTGAGGAAGGACATTCTTGCTATTGAGGGAGTGCAGCGAAGGTTCACCAGACTGATTCCCGGGACATATCAAGAAAGACTGGATCAACTGGGCTTGTATTCACTGGAGTTCAGAAGAAAGAGAGGGGATCTCATAGAAACGTTTCAAATTCTGATGAGTTTAGACAGGTTAGATGCAGGAAGAATGTTCCCAATGTTGGGGAAGTCCAGAACCAGGGGTCACAGTCTAAGGATAAGGGGTAAGCCATTTAGGACCGAGATGAGGAGAAACTTCTTCACCCAGAGAGTGGTGAACCTGTGGAATTCTCTACCACAGAATGTTGTAGAGGCCAATTCACTAAATATATTCAAAAAGGAGTTAGATGTAGTCCTTACTACTAGGGGGATCAAGGGGTATGGCGAGAAAGCAGGAATGGGGTACTGAAGTTGCATGTTCAGCCATGAACTCATTGAATGGTGGTGCAGGCTAGAAGGGCCGAATGGCCTACTCCTGCACCTATTTTCTATGTTTCTATGTTTCTATGTTTATAATAGACTCCAGCATTTTCCCTACTACTGATGTTAATTCCCTGTTTTCTCTCTCCCTCCTTTTTTAAATAGTGGGGTTACATTTGCCACCCTCCAATCTGCAGGAACTGTTCCATAATCTATAGAATTTTGGAAGCTGACAACCAATGCATCTACTATTTCCATGGCTAACTCTTTTAGTACTCTGGGATGCAGATCATCAGGCCCTGGAGATTTATCGGCTTTCAGTCCCATTTGTTTCTCCAGCACTATTTTCTTACTAATAATCATTTCCTTTAATTCCTCTTGCTCATGAGACTCTTGGTTCCCTAGCAGTTCTGGGAAGTTATTTGTGTCCTCTTCTTTGAAGACAGTACCAAAGTATTTATTTAATTGTTCTGCCATTTCCTTGTTCCTCATTATAAATTCTCCCATTTCTGTCTGTAAAGGACCAATATTTGTCTTCACTAATTTTTTTTCTTTTTACTACTTGTAGAAACTTTTGCAGTCGGTTTTTATGTTCCTTGCAAGTTTACTCTCATACTCTATTTTTTCCCTCTTGATCAACCTGTTGGTCCTTTTTTGCTGAATTCTAAACTGTTCCCAATCCTCAGGCTTGTTACTTTTTGTGGCAACTTTGTATAACTCCTCTTTGGATCTAATACTATCCTTAATTTCTTTTGTTAGCCATAGTTGGGCCACTTTTCCTTTTGTGTTTTTACGCCAGAAAGGAATGTATAACTGTTGCAATTCACGCATTCGCCTTTTAATGAATCTTCCCAATCTATCATAGCCAATTCATTCCTCATAACTTCATAGTTTCCTTTGTTTAGATTTAGGACCCTAGTTTCGGATTGGACTAATTCACTTTCCACCTTCATAAAGAATTCAATCATGTTATGGTCACTCTTCCCTCAAGGACCCCGCACAACAAAACTGTTAATTAACCCCTTCTCATTACAAAATACCCAATCTAGGATAGCCTGCTCCCTCGTAGGTTCCTCAACATACTGGTCTAAAAAAACATTTTGTACACACTCCAGGAATTCATCTTCCACAGTATTATTACTAATTTGGTTTGGCAAGGCTATATGTAGATTAAAGTCACCTACGATTACTGTAGTACCCTTGTTACATGCATCTCTAATTTCCTGTTTGATGCCGTCCCCTACATTACCACTACTGTTTGGAGGCCTATAGACAACTCCGACCAATGTTTTCTGCCTCTTGGTTCAAGGAAACTATCTCGGATACACTCTATGAACTCTTCCTCAAGGCTACCCTCGCCAATTTGCTTTGCCAATCAATATGAAGGTTAAAATCGCCCATGATTATCGCCATTCCTTTTTTACAAGCCACCATTATTTCTTCAGTTATACTCCGTCCAACAGTGTAGCTACTGTTAGGGGGCCTATAGACTACATCCACCAGCGACTTTTTCCCCTTCTTATTTCCACCCAAACTGATTCAACATCTTGATCTTCTGAGCCAATATAATTTCTCACTAACACACTGTGATCTCATCCTTTATTAACAGTGCTACCCCACCCCCTTTACCTTTCTGTCTGTCCTTCCGAATTGTCAAATGTTCCTGAATATTTAGTTCCCAGCCTTGATCACCTTGCAACCATGTCCCACTAATGGCTATCAGATCATACCCATTTGTATCTATTTGTGCCGTCAATTCATCTATTTTGTTACGAATGCTGCGTGCATTCAGATAAATAGCTTTTAAATTTGTTTTTTTACCATTTTTTTTTCTGATTGACCTTTATGATTATACATTCTGTCCCTTCCTGTCACACTCTGGTTTTCATTTCCCTCAGTGCTACCCTGCTCTATTGCCTACACCTTATACTTTGACGTTTTACATTTTTGCTCACCTGAACCCTCCCCCCCACTAATTAGTTTAAAACCCTAGTTATTTGATTCACCAGGACCCTAGTCCCAGCACGGTCTAAGTGAAGCCCATCCCAATGGAAAATCGCCCTCTTACCCCAGTACTGTTGCTAGTGTCTCACGAACCAAAACCCATTTCTCCCACATCAGTCTTTGAGCCCCGTGTTTAACTCTCTGATCTTATTTAAACCTATGCAAGTTTGCTCGTGGCTCAGGTAGTAATCCAGAGATTATTATCTTTGTAATAAGGTGACCAAGATTGGGAATTAAATATTCGGGGGTATTTGACAATTCGGAAGGACAGACAAAGGAAAAGGAGGTGTGGTAGCACTGTTAATAGCATGCAGCAGACTACCACAAAATGGGACGGCTACTGAGCCGAGTACGGGAGGGCTCCTTACAAGCAGTCAAGGCAGCCGAACCGTTGCTTCAGTAGGCTGATGGTCTGCTCAATGATGTTGCTAGTGGCACCATTGCTCTCATTATGAGTGCTGGGCATGAGTGTTGTGGTTGCAGAGGGGAATTGGGTTGCTGTTTTAAGTTCAGAAATGCCCTGCGTTGTGGTTTATTAGCACCTGGATCTCATAGTCGTTCTCGTCAAACCAGTCTTGATGTTTCCTGGTTGAATGACCGAGCGTCTCTTCGCAGGCGCTGGTTAAGTTGGCCTTGAGGGCAGACCAGCCGCTGTGGACACTCTGCATCTCGGGGTCATCGAGGGTCACCAGGTTGGCAGTGAGGCGCTGGCTGCAAAGGGCTCTCTTAACTGGGTCTATGAGTGCCCCGGCGTTGATTTTTCTGCGGCATTCCTTCTTTTGCCGTCGTTGCTTTGGGGCTATATTAATGTAGATGACGGAATGGATTAGGCAGTGGTCCATCCAGCAGTCATCGACTCCTGTCATGGCACAGGTAATGAGCACGACCTTGTGGTCCCTCACTCGGACGATGATGTAGTTGAGCAGGTGCCAGTGCTTGGAGCGAGGATATTGCTATGATGCCTTGTACTTGTCCCTCTGGCAGAACAAGGTGTTGGTGATGACAAGGTCATGTTCTAGGCATTTTGTCAGGAGCAGGGTACTGCTGGAATTGGTTTTCCCTATCCCCTCTCTGCTGATCACGCCTCCCCAGAGGTCTGTGTCCTTACCAACTCTGGCATTGAAGTTGCCTAGGAGGATCAGTTTGTCGTCCGCAAGGATTCGGGACAGGGAGTATTCAAGGCTGGAGTAGAATTTCTCTTTGACCTCAGCTGTTGATCAAGTGTTGGGGCGTAGCTGTGGTGCACTGATTCCGGGATAGGGTGAGCCGGAGAGTCATAAGACGTTCGCTTATCCTGCAGGGGGAGTCTCTGAGGCGGCCGACGAGCTCGTTTTTGATGGCGAAACCAACTCCATGGAGATTGCATTCTTTTTCTGTTTGCCTTTCCAGAATAAGGTGTAACCACCACCTTGTTCTTTGAATTGGCCTTTTCCTGCCCACTGGGTCTCGCTTAGGGTGTCGATGTCAACGTCGAAGCATCTGAGTTCCCGAACAACGTGGACCATTTTCCATACCTCGGGAGGCTACCGACAACGAGGTCCAACACCGCCTCCAGTGTGCCAAAGCAGCCTTCAGTCGCCTGAGGAAGAGAGTGTTTGAAGACCAAGACCTCAAATCTGACATCAAGCTTATGATCTACAGGGTAGTAGTGATACCCGCCCTCCTATATGGCTCAGACGTGGACCATATACGGTAGACACCTCAAAGTGCTGGAGAAGAATGCTACCTCCAGAAGATCCTGCAAATCCCCTGCGAGCACAGACGCTCCATCGTCTGTGTTCTCTATCAGGCCAACATCACCAGTATCGAAGCACTGACCACACTCGACCAGCTCCGTTGGGTGGGCTACATCGTCCACATGCCTGGCACGAGACTCCCAAAGCAAGCGCTCTACTCAGAACTCCTACGCGGCAAGCGAGCCCCAGGTGGGCAGAGGAAATGTTTCAAGGACAACCTCAAAGCCTCCTTGATAAAGTGCAATATCCCCACCGGCATCTGGGAATCCCTGGCCCAAGACCACCCTAAGTGAAGGAAGAGCATCCGGGAGGGCGCTGAGCACCTCGTGTCTCGTCGCCAAGAGAATGCAGAAACCAAGCGCAGATAGCGGAAAGAGCGTGCGGCAAACTAGTCCCATCCACACTTTCCTTCAACGCCTATCTGTCGCATATTGTCGCAGAGACTGTAATTCCCATTTTGGACTGACCAGTCACCTGAAAACTCACTTTTAGAGTGGAAGCAAGTCTTCCTCGATTTCAAGGGACTGCCTATAATGATGATGATACGGAGAGGACTCATCAGCCAAGTGGAGCGCGGTTAGCCCTTGTCTCCAAGCAACTATCCTCAAGCTTGATGTAGTGGCTGGAAGAGTGCTGGCACACCAGTCTGGCACAGGATAAAGGCATCGTGGCTGCTGCCAGGATAACGGGCATTGACATTGAGGATTTGCTGTGTGCAGTCGCACAACAACTACACATTAAGTGAGTCGTAGCCTTTGCGTTTATGGAAGATCTCAGGATTGGTGCACGGTGCCTGCAAAGCCACATGGATGCAGGCGATTGCGCCCTGCACCCTGGGGAAGGCTGCTATTCTGGAAAAGCCACATGTACACTCATCCTGCTTTTTTCTGATGACCGGGAAGCCAATGTAGTCCCTTCTCCTAATGTGGAGAGCCTCACTGAGCTCCTGGATGCAATGATGGATGGTGAACTGTGAGATGTCAGCTATGTCTCCTGATGCAGAATGGAAGGATCTGCTCATGAATAAATTGAGGGCCACGGTGACCTTGACTGCCAGTGGTAGAGCTGTGGTCACCCTGATCTGAGGCTGGAGGTCTGGTTGCAGGAGGTGTGATCAGCTCCTTGGTGATGTGGAGCATCCTAATACACTGATCCTCGCTTAATTGAAGGTAGAAGTGATGCTGTCGGAAGATCCTAGGAGGGTATTGTTACATATGTAAAGCTGTAAATACCATGTTTAACCACCAGAAGGCTCATCCCCTGGAGTCCCAAGGGATCCCACAATCCCTTCGGAGCACCTGTACATAAGGAGGCCTCACAGGCTGGAGAGGCACTCTGGAGACCTGTAATAAAGGACTATGGTCACACGTTACTTTCAGTATACAGTATCTGGTCAGATTCTTTATTCGAGATATAACAACTAGCGATGAGATACAGATAATGAACCCCACAGCAACAATGCAGAGAACTGTGGGCATCCTGGAGAAATTTTCGGAGGGAAATGATTGGGAAACCTTCGTGGAGCGACTCGACCAATACTTCATGGCCAACGAGCTGGAAGGAGAAGTGAACGCTGCCAAATGAATAGCGATCCTCCTCACCGTTTGCGGGGCACCTACATATGGCCTCATGAAAAATCTGCTTCCTCCAGCAAAACCCACAGAGAAGTCATATGATGATTTGTGCACACTGGTCCGACATCATCTAAGCCCGAAGGAAAGCGTTCTGATGGTGAGGTATCGGTTCTACACGTACAAGAGGTCTGACCAGTGACAATACCAAACAAATCTCTCAGCACACAAGTGCTGTTGCAAGTACTCTGAACAAAGTAATATTGTTTTCGAATCGTAACGTACAGGGCAGGCCTTACATGCCTGCAGCTGCACGTCCGCAGATGTCTCAGAGTCCACCATCAAGGGTGGTGAATGCAAGGCCATTAACACCTTGTTGGCGCTGCGGAGGTGATCATCGCTTCCGTTCATGTTGCTTCAAAGGATACGTTTGCAAGGGCTGTGGAACAATGGGACACCTCCAACGTTTGTGCAGGCGAGCTGCAAACCTTGCTAATCCTGCAAAACACCATGTTGCAGAAGAGGACAGATCCACGGTGGATCATGACGAACCAGAGCCTCAGACCGAGGAGGCAGAGGTATATGGGATGCACACATTTACCACAAAGTGACCCCCGATAATGCTGAAGATTGAATGAAATGGATTCACGGTGTCAATGGAGCTGGACACGGGTGCGAGTCAATCCATAATGAGCGAAAAGACTTTCGATAAATTGTAGTGCAGCAAGGACTCAAGGCCAGTCCTGACTCCCATTCGTACTAAACTGAGAACGTACACAAAGGAACTGATTCCCGTAATCGGCAGTGCTACCGTAAAGGTCTCCTACGATGGAGCAGTGCACAAATTACCACTCTGGGTTGTACTGGGCAATGGCCCCACGCTGTTCGGCAGGAGCTGGCTGGGAAAGATACACTAGAACTGGGACAACGTCCGAGCGCTTTCATCCGTCGACAACACTTCATGTGCCCAGGTCTTAAACAAGTTCCCCTTGCTGTTCGAACTGAGTATCGGGAAGTTCCAAAGAGCAAAAGTGCAGATCTATTTGATTCCGGGGGCGCGGCCCATCCATCACAAGGCGAGAGCAGTACTGTACATAATGAGAGAGAGGGTGGAGATCGAGCTGGACAGGCTGCAACGAGAGGGCATAATTTCGCCGATTGTATTCAATGAGTGGGCCAGTCCGATTGTTCCAGTCGTTAAGGAAGACGGCACCGTCAGAATCTGTGGTGATTACAAAGTAACTATCAATCGTTTCTCCCTACAGGATCAATACCTGCTACCAAAGGCAGATGACCTATTTGCGATGCTGGCGGAAGGAAAAACGTTCACGAAGCTGGACTTGACCTCGGCCTACATGACGCAGGAGCTGTAGGGATCATCGAAGGGCCTCACCTGCATCAACATGCACAAAGGCTTCTTTATTTACAACAGATACCCGTTTGGGATTCGATTAGCCATGGCAATATTCCAGAGGAACATGGAAAGCTTACTGAAGTCGGACCTGTGCACCGTGGTCTTCCAGGACGACATCTTGGTTACAGGATGGGACACTGTTTGGCACCTGCAGAACCTGGAGGAGGTTCTTAGTTGGCTTAATCATGTGGGGCTTAGGTTAAAACACTCGAAGTGCGTTTTCCTGGCACCCGAAGTGGAGTTCCTGGGGAGAAGAATCGCGGCGGACGGCATCAGGCCCACCGATTCGAAGATGGAGGCAATCGAGAACGCACCGAGGCCACAGAACGTGACGGAGCTGCGGTCGTTTCTAGGACTCCTGAACTACTTTGGTAACTTTTTACCGGGTCTTATCATATTGTTAGAACCACTGCACTCTTTACTGCATACAGGAGATGAATGGGTATGGGGTAAAAGCCAAGAAAATGCCTCTGAGAAAGCTAGAAAACTGTTACGCTCAAACAAATTGCTTTGTTGTATGATTCAAGTAAATGTTTGGTACTAGCATGTGATGCGTCGTTATACGGGGTCGTGTGTGTATTGCAACATGCTAATGAATCTGGGGAATTGCAATCGGTTGCTTACGGCTGAGAGAGCCTACAGCTTGATCGAAAAAGAAGCATTAGTGTGTGTTTATGGGGTAAAGAAAATGCATCAATATCTGTTTGGGCTCAAATTTGAATTGGAAACCGACCATAAGCCACTTATATCCCTCTTTGCTGAAAGTAAGGGGATAAATATGAATGCATCTGCCCGCATCCAGAGATGGGCGCTAACATTGTCCGCATACAACTACGCCATCCGCCACAGGCCAGGCACAGAAAACTGTGCCGATGTTTTTAGTAGGCTGCCATTGCCCACCACAGGGGTGGAGATGGCACAGCCCGCAGATTTAGTCGTGGTAATGGAAGCATTTGAGAGTGAGCAATCACCTGTTACCGCCTGACAGATTAGAACTTGGACGAGCCAGGACCCCTTACTGCCCTTAGTAAAAAACTGTGTGCTCCCCGGGAGTTGGTCTAGTGTCCCATTAGAGACGCAGGAAGAAATAAAGCTGTACCAGCGACGCAGAGATGAAATGTCTATACAGGCAGACTGCCTCAAATGGGGTAATCGGTTAGTGGTGCCAAAAAAGGGCAGGGACACTTTCATTCGTGATCTCCACAGTACCTACCCAGGCATTGTAATGATGAAAGTGATAGCCAGATCCCACGTGTGATGGCCCGGTATTGATGCAGACTTAGAGTCCTGTGTGCACAAATGTAACACATGTTCACAGTTAAGCAATGCACCCAAGGAAGTGCCACTAAGTTTATGGTCCTGGCCCTCCAAACCGTGGTCCAGGGTCCATGTGGACTATACAGGCCTATTCTTGGGAAAAATGTTCCTTGTGCTTGTCGATGCATACACCAAATGGATTGAATATGAGATAATATCGGCAAGTACATCCGTTGCCACCATTAAAAGCCTGCGGGCCATGTTTGCCACGCACGGCCTGCCTGATGTCCTTGTGAGTGACAATGGGCTGTGCTTCACCAGTGCCGAGTTCAAAGAGTTCATGACCTGCAATGGGATCAAACATGTCACTTCTGCCCTGTTCAAACCAGCGTCCAATGGTCAGGCAGAGTGAGTAGTGCAAACAATCAAGCAGAGCTTGAAGAGGATAACTGAAGGCTCACAGCAGACTCGCCTATCCCGAATCCTGCTTAGTTACCGCACAAGACCCCATTCGCTCACTGGGGTTCCCCCCGCTGAACTGCTCCCGAAAAGGACACTTAAGACAAGGCTCTCGTTAGTCCACCCTGATCTACATCAGCAGGAGGCTTCAACAGAATACATATCATGATCGCGCAAATGTGTCACGCGAAATTGAGATTAATGATCCTGTATTTGTGTTAAACTATGGACAAGGTCCCAAGTGGCTTCCCGGCACTGTCGTGGGCAAAGAGGGGAGTAAGGTGTTTCAGGTCAAACTTTCAAATGGACTCACCTGCAGGAAACACTTGGACAAAATAAAACTCAGTTTCACGGACTATCCCGAATAACCCACAATAGACCTCTACCTTTTTCGACCCTCCCACACATACTCAAGTGGCAACCGACCCAACGGTTGACCATGAAGCAGAACCCATCACCCACAGCAGCCCAACAGGACACACCATGCCCAGCAGCCCAGCAAGGCATATGCGCAGCAGCCCAGCGAGGACCCAACAAACGACTCCCCAAAACCAGCATTCGCACTGAGACGCTCAACCAAGGAAAGGAAGGCCCCAGATCGACTCACATTGTAAATAGTTACACTATTGACTTTGGGGGAGGGAGTGTTGTTATATATGTAAATCTGTAAATACCATGTTTAACCACCGGAGGGTTCATCCCCTGGATTCCCAAGGGATCCCATAATCCCTTGGAAGCACCTGTACATAAGGAGGCCTCACAGGCTGGAGAGGCACTCTGGAGACCTGTAATAAAGGACTACGATCACACCTTACTTTGACTTACAGTCTCTGGTCAAATTCTTTATTTGAGATATAACAGGTATGGTCTCTTATTGAGAGCCCTGATGGCCCCCCTCTGCGCACATGTTCCCGTCTTTCTTGTTCCATCTGCCGTAGATCCTGGGGAGGCCGAGATCGAATGCCAGTACAGCCCCGATGACTTTTAGCAAGTGTTGTAGATTGAAGCATTTAAAAAATAACGATGGAGTTTTGTACTTGCCAGAATACTCTCTGATACCAAATAACTTTGAAATGACTAAAGAAAACACTTGCTGTAGTGGGAAGTAGCACACAGCCACTCAAACTGCAAAACCCTGTCAGGTGTGAGTGATTGGTGATGATCCCTTTAAATAGCATCGCTGGAGCCGGCTTCCTACTGCTGCTCGCCCCCTCTACCTGTTGTTGCTTTCTTCTGCCGGTAACTGCAATGGCCAAAACGAAGTTGGGAGGTCAGGCGTCAAGAGAGTGTTGCACACTCACTGATGTCATGATCTCTGTGATTGCGATGTTCCCCGGCGAGCGAGTTATGTGGCAGCGTTACCGATACCTCGGATATGGCGTGCACACTGGAATTGTCATCAGCTGGCGGTAGAGCACCATCTCGGCGCTAATGTGTGGCGCTAACCACATGAATTTCTCCCCCTTTGACTTTGTGTGATTGTGCAAAACGGGCAAAACTGAATCGGCAGTCATTTTGATTGACTTTAATGGAAATAAAGATGGGGTGAGATGCAAAACAGGCTGTTGATTCGCTAACACCCATTTTACACTATCGCACAAAGTCAAAATCTACCAGTTGTCTTTTTTTAATGATTCATTCAGTTAAACTATTCCTATTCAGAATTTACCTGTTGTATCAAAACAATTCAAGGTCACTTAAAAGGCCCCAGGCTTGATCCTTGTTCTGTGCTGAGTTAGTTGATCTCTGCTGGGACAACAGCTGACTACAGCATGCCCAGCTTTGGGAGGGCAGGGCAGCAGTGCACTTGAGTTCAAAAAGGGAATTCTTACAATGGGAATTCAGGATTCATACTATGACTATGCAGCAACCCCTACTAGAAGTGTATGTGCATAGATACTGGACAATGTTGGGCTCAATTGTGATGCCCATATGGCCGAATAGCCCGCCATTCACTGTCAAGACTTCTACATAAATAATGACTAATTGCGTGAGGTACAGGAGGGTGATTTACACCTGTTATACCTGTACCCCGCTGACAGAGGAAATACCTTCAGGTAATGAGTACATGGAAAAACAACTGGCAGAAAAAACTGGAGAGGAAAGTACAAATGTTTTCCTAGTTGTTGCGGTCGTATATTCATTTAATTCCTGCATCAATCAAAGAGCTGTTGTTAAAGTCGATAAAAGCACCACTACCCCAGAATTGCTGAGCCCAAACAATCAACAGAGACTGAGCACACTGTGAAAAACTATTCACTTAACAAAAAAGCATCTCCCCAATAAAAGGACTGCTGTTGGAAATTCACACAATTATACAAATATCTTACAGTTACCACTACAGTTGTGCTGAAAAAGGGAAAAATATATTATCTAGTAAATATCAAAATGACAGCATTGCAATTGCACGTTAGAATCACACAGCCACTGCAAGTGTTTAAAATTATCATCATTATAGGCAGTCCCTCGGAATCGAGGAAGACTTGCTTCCACTCCCAAAGTGAGTTCTTTGATGGCTGAACAGTCCGATCCGAGAGCCACAGACCCTGTTACAGGTGCGACAGACGTTCGTCGGGGGAGGGGGTCGGTAGGGTTGGTTTGCCGCGCGCTCCTTCCGCTGCCTGCGCTTGGCCTCTTCATGCTCTTTGCGTTGAGACTCGACGAGCACAACACCTTCCCGGATGGGCTTTCTCCACCTCGGGCGGTCTGCGGCCAGGGTCTCCCAGGTGTCAGTGGTAATGTCGCACTTTACCAGGGAGGCTTTGAGAGTGTCCTTATAACGTTTCCGCTGTCCTCCTTTGGCTCGTTTACCATGAAGGAGCTTCGCATAAAGCATTTGCTTCGGAAGTCTCATATCTGGCATGTGAACTATGTGGCCTGCCCAGCGAAGCTGATCGAGTGTGGTCAGTGCTTCAATACTGAGAATGTTAGCCTGGTCGAGGACACTGATGTTGGTGCGCCTGTCCTCCCAGGGGATTTGCAGGATCTTGCGGATAAACCACACACCTCCCTCTCGTACTCAATATGTTCAATTTTTGCTATCAGAAAGACACGCAACAATGCACTTTAATAATTGTGGATACACCTTGCAGATGATATTGAGTTTAACCTAATCTGAGCGGAAAGTTTATTATCAGATAAATGCAATGTTATAAACCAAGGGCTAAAAATTCGGTTGCATAGTGCCTCCGTTAGTGCCCTGGAGGGTTGGTAATGCGTCTCGAAATGCTTGCCACGCGGTGGTGCAGCTTGCAGTGCCCCGCCGGGTAATTTAGTGCAGGTTTTGTGGCAGCACCAAACGCTACTGCCTCACTCGGTATTTTCATTCAGTTCATGACGTCTGTCGTCATGCAATGTCCCGCTAATAGTGCGCTCGCAAAATTAGGTGCATCCGTCTCATTTAACATCCGCCACTAATCACACCAGAAAAAAAAGGCGATTCCACCATCCCCTGACGCTATCTGCAGCCTGTTTAAAGGGAGGGAGGAAGATCATATGTCGGAGGCCACATTGAGCGCAACGTTTCCAAAGATCACGCTGCGTGAACCTCTGAGTTGAAATCAGAAGAATGATCTGCCATTACAGGCTCCTTACAGCATTATTAGTTCGCCAGCATCGCCTACTTCATGCTCTGGTTTGGCGACATGATGATACAAGGGCTGTTGGCAATGCAGGGCCATGAATGAGGAGAGGCCGCGGACGTTTGGACAGGAGGCCTTACCCCCCACGAGTTTACAGGCAGCAACATTCATACCTCCAGCTCTCTGAGGAGCAGTGTGTGAGAAGGATGTGCTTTTGATAGGAAGTGCTGAGAGAGATATGCCATCTCCTACAGGCAAACCTGCAGCCTCACATCGGGAGGGGCAGAACGAGGAACAGGAGCCTGGCGAGACCCCGAATGGCTAGCCGCACCAGGAGGCGCACCATCCACGGTGGAGGCAGCGTGGCAATGCTATCGGTGCAAGAGCCACACGTCAGCAGCTCATAATGCATCGGGTCTCTTGAATGGAGGAAGCTGAGAGATGCAGCGAATACTGACTGCGCTATGTGCCACCATAATGGCACATCGCTGTTAAAGTCCACAATCAGACACAAGATGCCAATACAAAATGGTCAAAGTAAAATTTTACTGGTAACAGCAACGTAGTCATCTCAAATACCACAAACAAACTTCTCCCCAGCAAGTAACAAAACAAAACACAACGTCCCGTTGAAAGAGCATCAAACACAATGAAGTTAAACAATTAGTCATCCCACAGCAGCATCCATGTGGCATATTAGGCACACACACTCACAACAATAGGTTGCGTCAAACAATGCAACGACATATTTAGAGCCATTATTTACACGATGAGGACACCTGTCTGTGGTGGGCCAAGTCCTCACTCAGATTCCGGTCACATTTGCCACCCTTTATCTTTATCCCCTCCCATAATTAGTGCTCCTGCTCGATGTTGCCTCAGTGCCTACAGCAAGGCAGCTTGAGGGCTGCTGTGTGTGTGGGGGCAGACAGCACAGGCATCCTAGCAGGACACCATGGACCAGCGCTGGGCCTGGAAGGCCCGGCTACGAACTCCATCGCCTCAGCACTGGCAGCAGCAGTTTGGGATAGGTCGGGTGTCGATCCACTAGGCTGATTCCGGAGATGAGGGGGTTACCTTATGATGATAGATTGAGTAGACTGGGTCTTTACTCGTTGGAGTTCAGAAGGATGAGCGGTGATCTTATAGAAACATTTAAAATAATGAAAGGGATAGACAAGATAGAGGCAGAGAGGTTGTTTCCACTGGTCGGGGAGACTAGAACTAGGGGGCACAGCCTCAAAATACGGGGGAGCCAATTTAAAACCGAGTTGAGAAGGAATTTCTTCTCCCAGAGGGTTGTGAATCTGTGGAATTCTCTGCCCAAGGAAGCAGTTGAGGCTAGCTCATTGAATGTATTCAAATCACAGATCTATAGATTTTTAACCAATAAGGGAATTAAGGGTTACGGGGAGAGGGCGGGTAAGTGGAGCTGAGTCCACGGCCAGATCAGCCATTATCTTGTTGAATGGCGGAGCAGGCTCGAGGGGCTAGATGGCCTACTCCTGTTCCTAATTCTTATGTTCTTATGTTCTTATGTTCAACCGCGGCAGGTGCAAAGGCGGAGTGGCAGTGGTGGGAGCCGGAATGCTGTCATCTTGACAGCACTGTGTCTCTAATTGAGACATCCTGTGCCACCTCCCTCCAAAGCCTTCGATAGACTCATGGCACGGGGCTCCTTCCTCCAGGAAGCTACAACACATGCCACCTCCTTTCAACAGCCTCTATCAATGTCTCAGCGGCCGTGGCTGAGAAGGTGACCTTCCTGCTCCTTCACTTTCCCGCCAGAGTGACTATTTGTACTATCCTTTTTCTGTCCTTCAGCGACTGCGTCCTCAAGACTCTGCCCCAGACGTCTCCTGCCTGAAGCCGCAATTGGAAGTGGGGCCCAGCAATTGACCATGTTGTTCCTCCGAGCCTGCGGGCGCGGGGCAGAGAGAAATGGCAGGCAGGGAGAGGCAGTGGGCGGGGGGCAGGGAGAGGCAGTGGGCAGGGGTCAGGGAGAGGCAGTGGGCGGGGGCAGGGAGAGGCTGAGGGCAGGGAGAGGCAGCGGGCGTGGGGTAGGGAGAAGCGGCGGGCGGGGGGAGGTCGAGGCGGCGGGCGGGGGGGGAGTGAGATAGCGGGCAGGGGGGCAGAGAGAGTCGGTGGGCAGTGGAGAGAGGTGGCAGGGAGAGAGAGGCGGTGGACGAGGGAGAGAGAGAGACATGGAGGACAGAGAGAGGTGACGGGTGGGGGAGGCGGGAGAGAGAGGTGTCGAGCGGCGGGGAGGGCGGTGGGGGGGGTGGTAGACGGAACTCAGGGAAGACATATCACATTCTTCCAACCCCTTTTACACCCACACCCGATTTCTCGGAAAGCCGTGTGTTACAAGGGACATCATTGGCGTGGATGAAATCCAGAAGACACAACACTGTCACTATCCACTTCATACCCAATAAACCTGCTAACAATCCGTGACCCACACACAACGCCCCATCTATAGTGAGGTGGGGGGGCGGGGGTAAGGTACTTCGGCTGTGGTAAGGTACTTAGGCTGGGGGAGGCAGCACTTGTGCTGGGGTAAGGCACTTCGGCTGGCAGAGTCATGCACTTGCGCTGGCTTCTGAATTCAGAATGCATCGAATTACACTTTGCAAAGTCAGTCAGAACTTTGGCTGGGCGGTTCCAGTTACACATTCCTGTGAAACTTCAGGGTGTGGCTTATCCTCCAAGGGAACCAGTCAGCAATAGGTCATGTGATAACGGAGAGCCAATTAGAGATAATGTGGCCATTTTGGGAGGACAAATAAGCGCATCCTTTTCCCGCTCTGCTCAAAGTGCACAGTTGGTAATGCGCATGCGCATACTTATAGTGCCGTGCCTTTAAGACTTGGCTGGGCCTGGGATCTATCGGGGGCAGGGGCGGATTAACCATGGAGCGGTCGGGGCTGCAGCCCTAGGCCCACCAAAAGACATAGGCTCACCAAATAAATGTAGGAAAAAAATATAAGGCCTCCCAAATAGGCTGAATAGAATAAACAATGAGAGAAAAAACAAGACCAAGGAAAATATTGTTAATTGGCCTAACGTGTACATACCTATTTTTGCAGAGACAAGATCTTTATTATTTATCTGTGTTATTATTTAACTGTTCTTATATAATATATAAAATATATGTTAATATATAATATATTATCATATAAATCCACCATAGTAATTTGTTATTATATTTATGCATTTGATTTATTTGTTTCAGGTCAGACCAGCTATCACAGTCATAACAAGCCCAAACATAACTATAGGCCCATTTGGATCAATTTGCTTCAGGCCCATCAGGCCCTTAATCCGGCCCTGATCGGGGGCCTCGGAGCATGTGCATTTCGCTTTGCATATTCCGCCGAGGTTTTCGGTTGCAGTGCCCGAGCACAGGTATGGAACGCCTGATTTAGCACCCCCTTTCCCTTTTGCTGTGTTTCAAACAAATTTCCCAATCGCAGGCGCAAACCTTTAGAGGGCGCTATACAAACTGTCCTGCCAGGAATCATGCCACAAAATGGCCAGAAACTAATTTCCAGCCCCTAGTGTTGGAATTTTTAATGATTATTAATATTTAGTATTAAAGTTTGAAATTGAAAATAGAAAACAATTGAATTGAATGTTGTCTTTCTTTAATGATCTATTGAGCTAGAACTTCTTCTGAGCCAGACTTGCCACGGGAGGTAGGCTAACGCGGAACTTCTGCCCACTGCCCTAACCCCAACCCTGTCACAAACCTGAACCATTTCCTTATGTTGGGCCTAATTCTTCATGCAGTGTGGGATCTCCACTATACAGAGAGATCTTCACTACACAGAGAGATCTCCACTACACAGAGAAATCTCCACTACACAGAGAGATCTCCACCTCACAGAGGGAGCCCACCACTGCAAGTGAGGAAACGGTGGCATCTGAGGATGGCTTAAAAGGGGCAGAAATGCCCAAAGATACTTTACTAATATTTAAAAGTGAGGTTCTCCATGAGCTGTGCCCATGGACCTTCCAGGAAGAGTTAAGGGACCTGAAGAGATGGATAGATGTCCATTACTAGGCCTTCTCCCTCCCAACATTCCTGTAAGTGTGCTTCTTACTGCTGCCTCAGGATGTCCTGTCAATCATCTCCTGGCAGTCCCTGATGTCACTGATTCCTGAACTAGAATGCAAGGAAATCCATCTATTTTCCAGGCCTTGTCCCCACTATTATCAGGTGGATATTAAAAGTCTCGTGATCCAATTCGAAGAAGAGTCAGGGAGTTTTCCCAGTGTTGTGACCAACATTATCAATCAATTTACATCATCAAAACAGATGAACTATTAATTTATCTCATTGCTATTTGGGACTTTCTTTTTTTCTCACTTCACATTGGAACATATTTATCAAGAATCATTGGCTAGTGATCAAGAGCAGGAAACCTGGTGGTTATTTTGCTTCCTTAGTTTAACCAGAGTTGCAGAGTTAAAATTAATTATTTACTTCAACTTGTAATTAAAGGGCCATGAGACACATATAGATTAGTTTTGTTAACGGTCTTTACTTACTGAATACTTTAATACATCGTGGGCTGCCCCGACCTGTGAAAGAACACCACTGCAGGTCGGGGCTATAAATAGAGCTGGAGCGCCGGGCCTTGGAACATCGTGGGCGAAGGTGCGGCAAATGAGGGTATGGGGCCCAGAAGATCCGAGAGCCCAGGGACATCGCGGGCCTGCCCACACTGCGGTATGTGTGCGCACTAGGTCCGTGCAGCAGAGCAGGTCTCCAGTCGTCCTGGTTCATTGGATAAAGGCCCAGCTCTGTCAAGCCCGTGTGGTGGTTGATGTGCAATGATCACCACATGTTAAAAAAAATCCATGCACAGGCATCTTCCACCCCCTCAATTGGAGTTCAGGACTGGAACATCGGGTCCTTCACTGAAACATCTGTGAACTCTTGTGGAAACAAGTTATCCTCGTTCGAGGGACCGCCTATGATGATGATGACTTTTAAGCACAGTTTTTAATTCATTTCACTCTCAGCAGGGAGCTTTGCCTGCCAAGAGGTCTATCAGAAGATCACAGCACAAACTTCACAATTTTCCATCCAAAAGTCATGGACAGAAAATTATGGGGAGTGTGCCCTCAGTTTCCTGATATTCTTCTGGCCCGTTAGTGCATCGTCAATGAGCAAGTCAAAGGCCATTTCTTTTTTAGCTAATAGGAAGCCAGTCATTGTATATGTGTGTTTAATGTACACATGCGCACCACTCCAGATTTACCTCCATAAAATTCACTCATTTGTCCAGAGTGTTATTTGTAATGTGCGCACAAATTTTACATGTTGAATGACTTCCATTGTTTAACATGCAAGTTTTGTAACTTCACCACTGTTAGTGCTACTCCTGGCATGCCCTTCTGCATTCCTCATTGAACCAGGGTTGGTCCCCTGGCTTGATAGTAATGGTAGAGTGAGGGATAAGCTGGGCCATGAGGTTACAGATTGTGGTGGTATACAACTCTGCTGCTCTGATGGCCCACAGTGCCTCATCGATGCCCAGTTTTGAGCTGCTAGATCTGTTCTGAATCTGTGCCATTTAGCACGGTGGTAGTGCCACACAGCACAATGGAGGGTGTCCTCAGTGTAAAGATAGGGCTTCATCTCCACCAGGACTGTGTGGTGGGTCACTCCTACCAATACTGTCATGGACAGATACATCTGCGACAGGTAGATTGGTGAGGACGAGGTCAAGTAGGTTTTTCCCTCGTGTTGGTTCTCTCACCATCTGCCGCAGACCCAGTCTGGCAACTATATCCTTCAGGATTTGGCCACCAAGCCACTCTTGGTGATGGACATTGAAGTTCCCCCACCCACAGTACATTCTGTGCCCTTATTACTACCCTCAGTGCTTCTTTCAAGTGGTGTTCAACATGATTCATTAGCTGAGGGAGGGCGGTAGGTGGTATTCTGCAGAATGTTTCCTGGGCCACTCCCTCCCGATTGTATATCACTGTGCCGCCACTTCTGGTGGGTGAGTCATGGGACAGGACATACCCAAGGAAAGTGATGGAGAGTCTGGGATGTTGGCTGAAAGGTATAATTCTGTGAGTATGACTATGTCTGTGGGGCAGCTCTCCCAATTTTGTCACCAGATGTTAGGGCTTTGCAGGGTTAAGAGGGCTGGGTTTGCCTTTGCCATGTCCAAATCCGATGCCTAGTTTGATGCCGGGTGGTTCGTCCGGTTTTATTCTCATTGTCTTTCTTAACGGTATAATACAACTGAGTGGCTTGCTAGGCCAGATAAGGGGGCAGATAAGAGTCAACCACTTTGCTGTGGATCTGGAGTCACATATAGGCCAGAGTGGACAAGGGTGGCAGATTTCCTTCCCTGAAGTATATTAGTGAATTACGAAAGGATATTTATGACAAGTTTCATGATTCCATTACTGAGATGAGCGTTTTAATCCAGATTTATTTAATTGACTGAATTTAAATTCCACAGCTGCTGCTGGTAGGAGGGTTAGTAACCAGAGGGCACAGATTTAAGATCATTTGCAAAAGAATGACAGGGGAGATGATGAGGTTTTTATATGCAGCAAATTTTACGCACCACCTGAAAGGGTAGTAGAAGGAGATTCAATAATAACAGTTCTTGAAAAGGAAAAATTTGAAGGGCTATGAGGAAAGAATGAAGGATTGGGCCTAATTGGATAGCTTTTTCAAAGAGCCAGTACAGGAACAATGGGCTGAATGGCCTCGTTCTGTGCTTTATGATTCTATAGACTCATATTAATAAAGACCTAACACCAAGACGGCAAGTTGTGGAGGGTGAATGTTTTGCTCGCTGCTTTTTTTACTCCTGGTTTGGTCCAATTCTCCCTGGCATTCTATTCAAGTTAAGCTAATAGATTACAAATGTAATGCTTACTATAAAAGCTTGCCATTATCTTATTGAATGGTGGAGCAGACTCGAGGGCCCAAATGGCCGACTCCTGCTCCTATTTCTTATGTTATTTATACAGGCCCTTGACAGGGACAGGCTGCCCCAGTAGGGAACCTGCAGCTACTACTATGGGGGGGGGGTTCTGATCCCAGGGAAGTCCAATCACCGACCCCAGGGGTGTCAGATTCCCGACCATAGGGGGTCTTTGTTTGGGGGGGGTTCTGATGAGGGGGTCAGATCCAAGGCAGGAGGGTAACCTTCGGGGGCCGAGGGGAGAAGCACCCCTGGTCTTCCTGGGCCACAAGCAGTGCCGTAAAGGCACTTAGATTCTCCCTGACACTGTCCTCACCTACCTTTAGCTGTTGAGCTTCCGAGGCCTTGGAAATCCAGCCAACCAGGGTTAAACCTGCAAAGAGGTTAACTCTGAGGCTGCTAGCCTCATTAAAACATTTAAATGGACAACCCTCCTTCTGTGAGCGGGTTGGCTGCCTGCCCCTTGTCCCACCTCCATTAAACCCAGAAGTGGGTGGATTGGGAGCGGGCTCGAGATTTTAAAAGTTTTAGCATCTCACCTGACCCCAACCCCCCCCCCCCCCATTTTGTGGGTTAATATTCCTCCCATAGTATCTTTAATGTAAGCAAAAAAGGTCTCAAGGTGCTTCGCAGATAGATTTATGGAAAATGGATGCTGAACTAGGAAAGAAGAGATTAGGACAGGTGTCTGAAAGCTTGATCAACTATACAGGATTTGAAAATAATTTTAAATAAGAGATGTGGGGAGGTGGAGAGGTAGAGGCGTTTAGGAAGGGAATTCCAGAAAATAGGACCAAGGCTGATGAATACCTGCCACGAGTCACAGGGAAAAGAGAGGGAAGGATACACAAAAAGCTAGAATCAGTGGAATGGAATATTGTTGGAGGCGGGAAATATAGGGATAGGGGTGCTTGCTGAGATAAGATGGGGCAAGGTTATGCAGCAACTTAAAAATGTGGACAAGAATTTTAAAATTAAGGCACTGGGGGGCAGAGAGCAAGGGTCGTTCAGCGACGATGGGTGATGGATGAACGGGACTTCGTGTGGGGCTGAAAATGGGCAGCAGGGCTGGAGTGATGGAGGTTGGAGGATGGGAGGTAAGCAAGCAGAGCATTGGAAAAGTTAAATCTGGAGGTAAAGAAAGCATGGCCAAGAATTTCAGCAGCAGAAGGGATGAAATAAGAACAGTAGGGGTCGAGACTTGATGATTTTTTCCCATGGAAATTCCTGTTGTAATACATTCTCAGCGTTATCAACACTTGCAATTTCATGAATGATTTATTGATTTTGCGGGATTGTTTGATACATAGAATTTATAGGAACAGAAAGGAAAGAGAAAAAGAACATTTGAAAGTGTTGGCAACGCTACATTCTTTATTCACCATGGCATGTACAATCTAATTTGCATAACCCTGCTATTTTCAATTCCAATGCCTTATTTATAACATGCTTACTTATATTTTTATATGTCAATACACTGTTGCTTACATATATTTTTAACAGCCATTACTTTACTTTATGTCCATGTGTTTTGCTACAATACCAATAATATTCTGTCTTACCTATATTTCTTTAAGTTATGCAACTTCTTCTGCACCTCCTGTTTAGGGTTGCCAACTCATTTTGGACGTATTCCTGGAGAGTTGGTCACGTGACACCCCTGTCAGACCACACGATCATTGCAATTTGCACATGTTATTGTATTAGCCTTTGAACGGTTGGATGCCCTGTAGTTGAGTTTGTTTGCTTGTGGTTTCATTCTTTTTAAACCAGTACTGAAGTTAGCATTTCCAGCAGCATGTGACCAGGGCGACCAGCCACGAGGAAATTCTGGCATGGAATGAATGGCTGCTTGGCTGAATCATAGAATCATAGAAATTTACAGCATGGAAGGAGGCCATTTCGGCCCATTGTATCCGCGCCGGCTGACCAAGAGCTATCCAGCCTAATCCCACTTTCCAGCTCTTGGTCCATAGCCCTGTAGGTTACGGCACTTCAGGTGCACATCCAAGTATTTTTTAAATGTAATGAGGATTTCTGCCCCTACCACCCTTTCAGGCAGTGAGTTCCAGACCCCCACCACCCACTGGATGAAGAAATTTCCCCTCTTCTTTAAACCACCCCCCAATTGCTTTAAATTTATGTCCCCTGGTTGTTGATCCCTCCGCCAAACCGAAGGTGGGCAGCGCCTTGGGCTCCTGGGGGGGAAGCTTGGAATGTGAGGGCAGGAATCGAGAGCCCGGGCCAAGGAATCACACAGGTGCAAACACGCATACAAAAGTAGTTTCCTCCTAGGTCACCAGCACCTGGGAGACCAGTTGCCAATCCCGAGAGCCTCCCAGGCATTGCGGGAGGGTTAACAACCCTAAATTAAGAAAGATTAACCCATTTTAAAATCCATTAATTCTTTTAACACATTTTAAAACAAATCAATACCCAAATTAAAGATAATCGGAGTGAAATTGCAAAAAGGCGGAGGACAGGTAGATATTAAACCAATCACAACCCTTACGCAGGAGCACGTGAAGTGGCTCCAACAACGTGCTTAAGTTCGGCAGAAAGTTCCCGAAATAGTTCAAGAGTCCCAGAAATGAACGCAACTCTGACGTGTTGCCGGGCCTGGGCGCTCGTCGAATTGCCTCTGTTTTGGATTCGGTGGGCTGAATCCCATCTGCAGCAACCCTCCTGCCCAGGAACTCAACCTCAGGAGCCAAAAACACACATTTGGACTTCTTGAGTCGCAGGCCTACCCGGTCCAGTCGGCGTAGCACCTCCTCCAGGTTGTGAAGGTGTTCCTCGGTGTCACGACCCGTGATGAGGATGTCGTCCTGAAATACGATTGTTCCTGGAATGGATTTAAGCAGGCTTTCCATGTTTCTTTGAAAAATCGCGGCCACTGATCGAATGCCAAACGGGCACCTGTTGTAAACGAACAGTCCCTTGTGCGTAGTGATGGTGGTCAGTAGTTTAGATTCGTCAGCCAGTTCTTGGATCATGCAGGCTGAAGTGAGATCCAACTTGGTAAACAGCTTGCCGCCTGCCAGTGTGGCGAAAAGATCCTCCGCTCTCGGGAGCGGGTATTGGTCTTGTAGGGACACCCGATTGATAGTGGCCTTGTAGTCGCCACAGATCCTGACAGAACCATCTGCTTTTAGGACGGGATGATGCCCTCTCTCAGCAAACGGTCCAATTCGCTCTCAATTTTCTCCCGCATCACATACAGCACCGCTCTGGCTTTGTGGTGCACTGGTCTGGCGTCCGGGGTGATGCGTATCACTACTTTGGTCCCTTTGAACATCCCAATGCCAGGTTGGAATAGTGACTCAAATTGTTGTAAGACTTGTGAGCATGAGCTTCGCTCCACGGATGACATTGCGTGCACATCCTCCCATTTCCAGTTCATCTCAGCTAACCAGCTCCTTCCCAACAGTGCGGGACCATTGCCTGGGACAATCCAGAGCGGCAGCCGGTTCACTAATCTATTGTGTGTGACCGCCATCATTACACTGCCAAGTACTGGAATGATTTATTTGGTATAAGTCCGTAGTTGTGTCTCAATGCGTTCTAGTTTGGGTCTACTGGCTTTGTGTGGCCATAGCTTTTCGAATTGTTGAACGCTCATGAGTGACTGGCTGGCCCCCGTGTCCAGCTCCATGCGTACAGGATGCCGTTTAATAAAACCTTCATCATCATTGGTGGCATTTTGGTATATGAGCTGTGAATGTTTGTCACATGAACGCGCTGAACTTCAGCGTCCATTGATTTGCCCCAAGGGTCATCCTGCACCACAGACCCCTCTTCTGGTCCATCCGCCTCATAAATTAGCCTGGTTACAGGCTTCCTGCACATTCGAGCTAAATGGCCACTGAGATTGCAATTTCTGTAGACAAATTGTTGAAACCTGCAAGTCCTGGCAGAGTGTTTGCCCCCACACCTCCAGCATGAACTGAGATTCCCATTGTTGTGAACAAAGGAGCTATGACCCGGCATTCCTCGCTGATTGTCTCTTTGACTGCCCTTGAGTACCCTGTTAGTGGGTGTCAATGGCCCCATCCCGGACCGCATTGTCCACTGTGATGGCTTAAATATCCGTTCAGCCTGCCATTGTCTCTGTTGAAAACCTGCTTTAGGGTCTATTGCTGCCTGGGGTGTGTCGAACTGCCCTTGCCTGCCTGCGGGGTTCTGAGTCGCGTTTGTGATACTGACTCCCTGATCCCCCGCCATGTTGGAGGCAGAATTGCGCGCGTATATTATTTTGGTTTCCTCCTCTCCCTCCATGAAAGTCTGAGCCATCAATGCCGCCGCTTCCAAAGTCAAGTCCTTGGTCTCAATTAACTTTTGGAAAATCCCCGCATGACCGATGCCCTCAATAAAGAAATCGCTTAACATCTTCCCCCTGCAGGTATCTGTGAACTTACAGAGGCTGGCCAAACGCCGGAGGTCTGCAATGAAGTCCGGTATGCTCTGTCCTTCATGACGTCGGTGGGTATAGAATCTGTGTCGGGCCATGTGTACGCTGCTCGCCGGTTTGAGGTGCTCACCAATTAGTTTGCTGAGCTCTTCAAAGGTTTTGTCCGCCGGCTTTTCAGGTGCTAGTAGGTCCTTCATGAGCGCTTAAGTCTTTGGTCCACAGCTGATCAGCAGATGTGGCCTTTGCTTGTCGGCCGCTGCATCTCCCAGCCATTCTTTCGTGACAAAGCTTTGCTGAAGCCTCTCAATGAAATCATCCCAGTACTCACCAACACAGTACCGTTCCTCTGTGCTACCGGTGGCCATTCTCGTGGGTTGTTGATTCCAGTTTCTCGTCGCCAATGTAAAGTCCTTACTCAATGGCACAAAACCCACACGAGGCACGTTCTATGGACAAGGTCACTCTATGACCTGAATCTTTATTCACAGGACCAAGGAGTGATGACCCTGCGTGGGACCTCCCTTTATATACTTGGATGACCAGGTAAGGAGTGTCTCCCACAAGTTCACCCCCTGTGGTCAAGTGTATACAGTATTGCAGTGCTGTTACATAGAGGTTACATACATGACAATATCTATATCAGTTAAGTGACTTATTATAAACTTGAAAACGCATAGCAACTTCATAAGTACAAGTATGTTGTGATTAGATAATAGTTTTTCACTGTCACTAATGACATTATGGGGCTGGCAACGGGTTCAAGTGTTCCTTGTGTGGAACAATGCTGGCTGGGAAATCAGGGGATCTTATTGTCTATTAATTGAAATGGCTATTCCTCACTGGGAGTGCCCGACTGCGGAATCTGTCCTCTCATCCTCAGGACGTGCATTGTTTCAAAGAACAGGTTCCACCATTTTATTTGCAAGCTGTAAATTACCACGAAGAGCGGATATTTCTCTCATTTTTTTGAAAAGAGAATAATATGGCCTTTAGTCCCTTGTTTTGATTTCTATTTATTGAGAGTGATTCTGTCCTCCAGCAGTCCCAAGGGTAGCTTAGCATGAGTCAATTCACATCTCCTTAAGAACAGCTACAAGAAAGAGAACAGTTCTAGTTCAATCTTAAGATTCTGCTGACAGTTATAAATGCCTTAACTTCACCTTTATAGCCTATACGTTTACCAGAACTCTGAATATGTTACATACCACTGTAACTCCCTCCTAAACATCCATTATTCTCCATTGGCACTAGTGCACGCAAGACAATGGCAAGATTTTATCGCCCACTGGAGCAGCAGTGACCAGACCCACATGATTACCTAATAATTCAACCATTCTTTCAGCTATTTTTCTTCTGCATTGTTCTTAACACAACAGGAGTGTATGTGCAGCAGAGTGTTGCCTGGCTCTAAGACAGTGTTCCACACACTGTATTTAGCAGGCCTGACAAGACTTCCTTTTCACAGCCATCGAGGCTTGCAGAAATGCTCAGCCGAGCATTCCTACTGTAGCTACCCTTATCTGAACAAATCCAACTGTTCATGAGCTTGGTTAGCTCTCCAGTATTTGTAGGTCTTACTTTAATCTTGTGTTAGCCCTTAATTTTATTCACATATTTTTTTTTAAATCACTTCGTGCTCTCTCTGTCATAAAAAGAAGGAATTAAGGCCCAATCTTCAATGTCTTCGCTGTGATTGCATTCGCAGCAGCTTGACCCACTGGGAGAATAAATGGAGGTATGTTCTAAATTTGGGCAAGAGCACACCAAGCACAAACATTTCCATCACCTCCGAGGACTGACGTTACCTCTGAGGCTTGGGGTAGATTGACTTTGTGCAATAGTCCACAATGGGTGATAGCAGATCGTTTTACACCATCGCACAAAATCAAAATTTACCCCTAGCAAAGAACACGTTTGTTTTGTGCAGTTTAGTTTGAAAATAATGGGGTAAGTTTTAACTTTGGCTGGGGGCGGAAAGCCGGCAGTATCAGATCAGCTACCTGTTCGTCACCCTGCCCGATTTTCCTTGCCATTGACTTGGTGTGTGATCTTGGAAAGTCAGAGAACGGAGAGAAAAATAGATCAAATCTTACCCTGAGAAACCACCCCAATACAGAAATACGGAGTGTTTGTTTCAGATTCAACTAACAAACAGTTATCTTGTTACTGTATTCTTTTTGTCAGAATGAAATGGTACCCGGATCATCAAGGACAAAATGATAGAAATGTAAACTTGATTCAGAGGGTTTTATAGCTTGGTACTGATCAACTTTCAAAATTCAAATAGCTATATATGCATATTATTAAATGTTTATCTCTCTGAACACAGTGTAAGGTCTGGAATTCACACCTCAGACAGCCAATAAAATTGTTTAAGGATTGTTTGACTGCTCGGGATGGAAGCATGATAGAGCAACTGAGCTTACAAAATAGAACTGGCTACACTCATCATTGGCAATTCAAGCAGATCTAGAAAGCAGATATATAATGGGCTATAGTGTTATATAATGTCTACTGTATATGGTCCACGTCTCTGAGCCATACAGGAGGGTGGGTATCACTACAGCCCTGTAGACCATAAGCTTGGTGCCAGATTTGAGAGCCTGATCTTCGAACACTCTCTTCCTCAAGCGGCCGAAGGCTGCGCTGGCGCACTGGAGCCAGTGTTGTACCTTGTCGTCAATGTCTGCCTTTGTTGATAATAGGCTCCCGAGGTGTGGAAAGTGGTCCACGTTGTCCACGGCCTGCCGTGGATCTTGATGACTGGGGTCAGTGCTGTGTGGTGGGGTCAGGTTGGTGGAGGACCTTTGTCTTACAGATGTTTAGTGTCAGGCCCATGCTTTCGTATGCCTCGGTGAAGATGTTGACGATGACTTGGAGTTCAGCCTCTGAATGTGCGCAGATGCAAGCATCATCTGCGTACTGTAGTTCGACGACAGAGGATGGGACTGTCTTGGATCTGGCCTGGAGGCGACGAAGGTTGAATAGGTTCCCACTGGTTCTATAACCGCCCTCCTTTATGGCTCAGAGACGTGGACTATATGCAGCAGATACCGCAAATCGCTGGAGAAATACCACCAACGATGTCTGCGCAAGATCCTGCAAATCTCCATGGAAGACAGACGCACCAACGTTAGTGTTCTCGATCAGGTCAACATCTCCAGCATCGAAGCACTGACCACACTCAACCAGCTTTGTTGGGCAGGCCAGATTGTTCACATGCCCGACACAAGACTCATAAAGCAAGGGCTCTACTTGGAACTCCTACATGGCAAGCAAGCCCCAGGTGGGCAGAGGAAACATTTCAAGGACATCCTCAAAGCCTCCTTGATAAAGTACAACGTCCCCACCGACATCTGGGAGTCCCTGGCCAAAGATCGCCCTAAGTGGAGGAAGAGCATCTGGCAGGGTGCTGAGCACCTCGAGTCTCGTCGCCGAGAGCATGCAGAAACCAAGCGCAGGCAGAGGAAGGAGCGGCGGCAAACCAGTCCTACCCACCCTTTCCTCCAACGACTGTCTGTCCCACCTGTGACAGAGACTGTAATTCCTGTATTGGACTGTTCAGTCACCTGAGGACTCACTTTTAGAGTGGAAGCAAGTCTTCCTCGATTTCGAGGGACTGCCTATGATGATGATGATATGATAATAAAAACTGAGCTGAATAGAAGTACTTTCCTGTCCAATCGAGAGAACTCCCATCTTCAGGTAAATTCCTGGCATCGCATTTAATGCTAAGCTTACATTGTTGTTGTTGTAAGCTACCCATACATAGTGCATACATACATGGGGTAATGCGGGAAGATGGGGTTGAGGTAGATGATTATTGAATGGTGAAGTAGGCTTGAAGGGCCAAATGGCCTACTATTTCTTATATTCTTCTGTATAGGGAGCTACAACTTAGCTGATTTATATGGTTCCAGCGAAAGGGCTGGTTTGGCCGTTAGAAGTGTCCGTTATTAGATCTCCTAATGGAGCATCTATAGGGAGTTGAAACTTAGGCCTCCCTAGTTTGTTGGGGTCAGTTTCACCATGGCCAGTCAATATTAATGCTATAACTTTCCTTAAAGAAACAATACCAACATCATACTGCAGCTTGTGAGTTCGGCCAAATAAATCTGTGAAGGTTCCATATTATGACAAAAATAAATAGTCTTAATCTGTTTGCTCAGCATACTGTAACAAGCATTAATAATGGTGCAATCTAATTGTCTCACTGGAATTAACATCAGATATAAATATGGGATCATTTGAAAGTGTCCCAGGCCACGTGTGGGTTCCTCATCCCAGCACTTCTCGCTGAAATGCATGCCCCAGTTACTGATCCCGTATTTGCCATTTACTATCGGCTTTTGCAACCATCGCTGTTCCTGGAAAGGTATTACAGTTAGGTATGCATTGTACACATTTGTTTGAGGTATCATTATTGCTGGTAAGGTATTACAATAAATTATTTATTGTAAATGTCTTTGTTTAAAGTACAATTGTTGCCGGTAAGGTATTACAGTAAATTATTCAGTGTACATGTCTTTGTTTAAGATATCATTGTTCCTGGAAAGGTATTACAGTAATGGATTTCATTCTACAAATCTTTGTTTAAATTATTAAGGAGGTGCATGAACAGAACGACCTGGGGGTATATGTGCTCAAATCATTGAAGGTTGCAGGGCAGGTTGAACAAGCGGTTAAAAAAGCTTACAGGATTTTGGGGCTAGAACCTTCACTTTTTGTGCCTGCTTAATGCCCATTTAACCGCTGAAATCACGTATAACGCCCAGATATCGCCCATTTTGGCACAAAATGGAAAGTGACGGGCTTTTTTAGGAGACTTATCGCCGAGTGTTATTTTCCCCATGTGCTTATCGCCGAGAAAAAATATTACCACACACCCACTTTTTTTGGGTAGAATCAGCAGAATGAGCGATTTCACCGCCCATATTATTGTCCAGCGTTACTTTCCTCATGGACTTAACGCCGAGATTCAATAATAGCGCCCGGTGACTGTTATTTGTCTTAAAGAGCATATTTACCCAAACTAGCCGCCATGGAGATCGCCCATTGACAATTTCACCACCTCGCACACATATCGCCCAGAATATTGCCCGCTCAAAAAACGCCCACAAAAAGTGGAACTAACCAGGACGGACGCCAGCGGTGTGGCTGGCATTTGTTAAATCCCACTCTGACATGAGGAGCTGATATCGGAAAGATTTACCTGAAAGAGCACTGATGTGAGTGACAACGCTGACACACTGCTGTGTGTGTGCAGTTCAGACATCAATGGTGCCCATCATTTTGGTGCCAGTTAAAGTTTACATTGATTGATGTTAAGTTGTATTTAACCCTTTCATGGTAAGGAATCACCAATGGTCCAGCTATCTGAGACAATGTGCAACAAGGTTATGTTCAATAACAAAAGTTTAATACCAACATTGGTCTGAAATCATAAGTAACACAGCCAATAACACCAACCCCCGCCCACATCCCACTTTTTCCACCATTGACATAAATCACATGGTCAACATATCCAGCAACACAGAATACAAAGGCAAAGCAGTAGCGTGGTCCCCCGCCCCCATACATTGCAACAAATTGCATACACCCAGATGGAGATATAACACAGCCATCACCTGCGCTCATGCACCTCACTTTCCTTCCCCCCTCTCTTTCTTCTCCCCACCTCTATCCCTTCCCCTCCTCGCTCCATAGCGCCTGGCCGAGGAGCTCCTCAGGCGGTGCCTCATTGGGGGAGATGAAGGCAGATGCGTTGGTTGCACAGGTACAGGAGCGGGAGGTGCCGAGGAGGCAACATTCTTTGATGGAGAAGCAGGATCTTGGTCCTTGCTCGCATCTGTCGTTCGCAGTGGTGGTGTGGAACCTAGGGGTGGAGTGCCACGCTCTGGGACCACTGGGAGGGCTGTGGCAGCAGTGTTCCTGGCTATCGCATCCAGGGACTCTGCCATGCATGGAATGTACTCGGACATGGTGGCCAGGTGTTGGGATATGCCCACCAAAGCCTCGATGAGCTGGTCACCAATGTCTACAGTCCTCCTGGACAACTGAACCATCTCTCCGCTGTCACGTCGCGCTCGTGGAACAGACCTGCCGCATCCACGAGGCCTCCGCGGGGTCAGCACCATCCTGGGAACAAATGGGGTGCCCTGCGGAGAGGTGCTTGGGGCCGGCACCTCCAAAGTGGAGGCGGGAGGACCAATCGATGGCCTTGGGGTGGAATGGGTTCCGGAGCGTGGCGAAGCAGGTTCTTCGAAGTCCGCGCTCTCATCCATTGAGAACAGACCCAGCGGATTGACGGGCGACAATCGGAGCTTCTCAGCACCAGATGTAGTAGGATCGTCCCCGACTCCTGCCCCGCGCCCCCATCTTCTGGTCTCTGTGGCCTTGCCTAGGGCCACGCTGCCGGCTGAGCTGCAAGACACAAATGAGGTTGTTAGAGGAGAAGGGGGTGCTAGGGTGACAAGGTGAGTCCAGTGCTACACACAGCATATACACGACAAAAGCACCAAAGCTCTAAAAATCAGCGCAGACATCACATTTCATGATCATCAACATATTAGGCATTGCAATGATTTTCATGAGGCCAGTATTATTTCTATGACACTTTTATAAATCATCTATCATAAAAGATTGGTCGAATATGAGTTGGTGTGGCATCTATTGACTTTACATCACGCAATGGTGTAAGCTCACATGGCATCACTTCAGGGTCTGCAGATGCATCCGTGGCTGTCCAGTGGTGCTTCCCCACGGGTGCGAGCACTCGCTCCTCCATGTCAGTGATGTCACTAGGGACTGGTGGCCCCCCACCCGTTCGCCTCTGCACGGACCTCAGCATCGATAGCTTCTTCTATAAAAGGTGACAGGACGACATGGCATGAGATCATTGCATGATATCATTGCTAGGTACGGTCACAGACACTGATACAACACATAACCGACAGATGTAATCACGATTATTATGATAATTATCATTCTTTACCTAAAGACGTGCAGCGTGACCGCAGGCTTTGAGTAAAACATTGCCGGTAAAAGTGCAAGACCTCATATCTGCTGATAGTCACTCATGACTGTTACAAATCAATTGATATAAATACATAAGTACATGTAAATAAATGTAATACTTACTCTTGCAGATCCCACAAGGTCGTTACATCGTTTGCGGCATTGGTTGCCCTCACGCACCTCGTTGGTCGCCAACGAGACCACCTGTTATCTCGGTCCATATTCTCTGGTGGGCCTTTGGAGTGGGCTTCCCACACCCTCCCTGTTTCAACTCATCCCAGCTTGACTCGACCTTCTGCAGGAGGAAGGCATTTCCCTCGTCTGAGAACCTCCTGGCTCTTTTGCGGCCTCCAATGTGCTCCTCTCCCACCTCACTGCTCTCTCCAGCGTCAGTCTCCACAGCGTGCTGTGATGCCTCCTCCTCTCCCTCCATTATAGGGCAAATTCGGTCAAATATGTGGCTGTTAACAGCAACTTTTTCTTTGCCTACTTACTGTGAAGCTCTAAAGTCTCCCTCCTTCCTCCCAAAGCAGCCACACCACACCCAGCCACGTCTTCAGTTCCTCTGAGCTCCCTCTCTCTCTGTCTCCTCTTCTGCTCATGTCATGGTGACCCTTGACCTCCTGAATCACAGGAATCGAGCGTTGCCATACCGTTGCTCAGGACGGCCACACTTTACAGTAGAAGGTCAAAAAAATTTTACGCTACCGCCCATTTGATATCGCTAACGGTAACGCCCATTTTCAAAAATGTAAACTAGGTGTTTTGAGAATAGGCGAGAAGCCGGCGATCTGAAAACCCTTTTTTGCCACCCACGCCGGAAATAATGCCCACTTTTAGGCGATAAGCTCAAAAGTGGAGGTTCTAGCCCTTGGACTTTATAAATAGAGGCATAGAAAAAGCAAGGAGGTTATAATGAGCCTTCATAAAACAGTGGTTCAACCTCAACTGGAGTATTGTGTCCAATTCTGGGCACTGCACTTTAGGTAGGATGTGAAGGCCTTAGAGAGGGTGCAGAAAAGATTGACGAAAATAGTTCCAGGAATGAAGAACTTCAGTTATGTGGATAGAGTAGAGAAGCTGGGGTTACTCTCCTTGGAGCCGAGATGGTTGAGAGGAGATTTGATAGAGATGTTCAAAATCATGATGGATGTAGACAGAGTAGATGGAGAGAAATTGTTCCCATTGACAGAAGGGTCGAGAACCAGAGGACACAGAGTTAAGGTGATTGGCAGAAGAACCATGGCGACATGAGGAAAAACCTTTTCATGCAGCGAGTGGTTAGGATCTGAATGCACTGCCTGAAAGGGTGGTGGAGGCAGATTCAATCGTGGCTTTCAAAAGGAAATTGGATAAGTACCAAGGGAAATAAATGCAGGGCTACAGGGAAAGGGCGCGGGAGTGAGACTAGCTAAAGTGTTCTTACAGAGAATTGGCACGCGCTCGATGGGCCGAATGGCCTCCTACTATGCTGTAACTATTCTATGATACATGACCCTCTTGAACGTTCCCTATTTGATCCTGATATACAATGTACCAGCATTTGACTGATGTGACCTGTTTAAAATAGGGTAATCATATTTTCTAAACCGAATCTGGGGCCACGCAGGGTGGGGGCACAGCAAAGCGGAAAGGACGGAAGGTGTAGGTTCCACAGCATAGCGAGGCAAACATTTTTAGATGCTTATATTTTAGCAGTTGCAAATAGTCACTACAAATGCAAAACAAATGCGCATATAATTACTACGGATGTGACATCACACTATTGAAGTGCATTCGGACACCTGACATGCCTGCCCCACTGCCCCCCCAGTGACTGAGATCTCACCTGATTCCCCTCCTCCCTCCCCGTGACTGAGGTCTCACCTGTGCCCCAGTGTCTGAGGTCACACCTGCCCCGCCCCCCCGTGACTGAAGTCTCACCTGCCCCCCAGTGAATGAGGTCACACCTGACCCCCCCGTGACTGAGGTCACACCTACCCCCCAGTGACTGAGGTCACACCTGACCCCCCGTGACTGAGGTCACACCTGACCCCCCCAATGACTGAGGTCACACCTACCCCCCAGTGACTGAGGTCACACCTGACCCCCAGTGATTGAGGTCACACCTGCCCCCCCGTGACTGAGGTCACACCTACCCACCAGTGACTGAGGTCACACCTACCCCCAGTAATTGAGGTCACACCTGCCCCCCAGTGACTGAGGTCACACCTGCCCCCCCGTGATTGGGGTCACACCTGCCCCCAGTGATTGAGGTCACACCTACCCCCCAGTGACTGAGGTCACACCTGCCCCCAGTGATTGAGATCACACCTGCCCCCCAGTGATTGAGGTCACACCTACCCCCCAGTGACTGAGGTCACACCTGCCCCCAGTGATTGGGGTCACACCTGACCCCCCGTGACTGAGGTCACACCTGACCACCCCGTGACTGAGGTCACACCTGCCCCCCAGTGATTGAGGTCACACCAACCCCCAGGGACTGAGGTCACACCTGCCCCCAGTGATTGGGGTCACACCTGCTCCCCCGTGACTGAGGTCACACCTGACCCCCAGTGATTGGGGTCACACCTGCCCCCAGTGATTGAGGTCACACCTACCCACCAGTGACTGAGGTCACACCTGCCCCCCTGTGACTGAGGTCACACCTGCCCCCAGTGATTGAGGTTACACCTGCCCCCCCGTGACTGAGGTCACACCTGACCCGCAGTGATTGGGGTCACACCTGCCCCCAGTGATTGAGGTCACACCTACCCACCAGTGACTGAGGTCACACCTGCCCCCCTGTGACTGAGGTCACACCTGCCCCCAGTGATTGAGGTTACACCTGCCCCCCAGTGATTGAGGTCACACCTACCCCCCAGTGATTGAGGTCACACCTGCCCCCCAGTGACTGAGGTCACACCTGCCCCCCAGTGATAGAGGTCACACCTGCCCCCCGTGACTGAGGTCACACCTGCCCCCCAGTGATTGAGGTCACACCTGCCCCCCAGCGACTGAGGTCACACCTGCCCCCCCGTGATTGGGGTCACACCTGCCCCCAGTGATTGAGGTCACACCTACCCCCAGTGACTGAGGTCACACCTGCCCCCCCGTGACTGAGGTCACACCTACCCCCAGTGACTGAGGTCACACCTGACCCCCTGTGACTGAGGTCACACCTCCCCCCCGTGACTGAGGTCACATCTACCCCCAGTGACTGAGGTCACACCTGACCCCAGTGATTGAGGTTACACCTGCCCCCCAGTGATTGAGGTCACACCTACCCCCCAGTGATTGAGGTCACACCTGCCCCCCAGTGACTGAGGTCACACCTGCCCCCCAGTGATAGAGGTCACACCTGCCCCCCAGTGACTGAGATCACACGCACCCCTCAGTGATTGAGGTCACACCTGCCCCCCCAGTGATTGAGGTCACACCTGCCCCCCAGTGACTGAGAAGTCATCTGCCCTCCCGTGACTGAGGTCACACCTGCCCCCCGTGACTGAGGTCACACCTGCCCCCCAGTGATTGAGGTCACACCTGCCCCCCAGCGACTGAGGTCACACCTGCCCCCCCGTGATTGGGGTCACACCTGCCCCCAGTGATTGAGGTCACACCTACCCCCAGTGACTGAGGTCACACCTGCCCCCCCGTGACTGAGGTCACACCTACCCCCAGTGACTGAGGTCACACCTGACCCCCTGCGACTGAGGTCACACCTCCCCCCCGTGACTGAGGTCACATCTACCCCCAGTGACTGAGGTCACACCTGACCCCCCGTGACTGAGGTCACACCTGACCCCCCCGTGACTGAGGTCACACCTACCCCCGTGACTGAGGTCACACCTGCCTCCCAGTGATTGAGGTCACACCTGCCCCCCCGTGACTGAGGTCACACCTACCCCCCAGTGACTGAGGTCACACCTGACCCCCCGTGACTGAGGTCACACCTACCCCCCCGTGACTGAGGTCACACCTACCCCCAGTGACTGAGGTCAAACCTGACCCCCCGTGACTGAGGTCACACCTACCCCCGTGACTGAGGTCATACCTGACACCCCCCCCCCGTGACTGAGGTCACACCTACCCCCAGTGACTGAGGTCACACCTGCCCCCCCGTGACTGAGGTCACACCTACCCCCAGTGACTGAGGTCACACCTGACCCCCCGTGACTGAGGTCACACCTACCCCCCCGTGACTGAGGTCACACCTACCCCCAGTGACTGAGGTCACACCTGACCACCCCGTGACTGAGGTCACACCTGCCCCCCAGTGATTGAGGTCACACCAACCCCCAGGGACTGAGGTCACACCTGCCCCCAGTGATTGGGGTCACACCTGCTCCCCCGTGACTGAGGTCACACCTGACCCCCAGTGATTGGGGTCACACCTGCCCCCAGTGATTGAGGTCACACCTACCCACCAGTGACTGAGGTCACACCTGCCCCCCTGTGACTGAGGTCACACCTGCCCCCAGTGATTGAGGTTACACCTGCCCCCCCGTGACTGAGGTCACACCTGACCCCCAGTGATTGGGGTCACACCTGCCCCCAGTGATTGAGGTCACACCTACCCACCAGTGACTGAGGTCACACCTGCCCCCCTGTGACTGAGGTCACACCTGCCCCCAGTGATTGAGGTTACACCTGCCCCCCAGTGATTGAGGTCACACCTACCCCCCAGTGATTGAGGTCACACCTGCCCCCCAGTGACTGAGGTCACACCTGCCCCCCAGTGATAGAGGTCACACCTGCCCCCCGTGACTGAGGTCACACCTGCCCCCCAGTGATTGAGGTCACACCTGCCCCCCAGCGACTGAGGTCACACCTGCCCCCCCGTGATTGGGGTCACACCTGCCCCCAGTGATTGAGGTCACACCTACCCCCAGTGACTGAGGTCACACCTGCCCCCCCGTGACTGAGGTCACACCTACCCCCAGTGACTGAGGTCACACCTGACCCCCTGTGACTGAGGTCACACCTCCCCCCCGTGACTGAGGTCACATCTACCCCCAGTGACTGAGGTCACACCTGACCCCAGTGATTGAGGTTACACCTGCCCCCCAGTGATTGAGGTCACACCTACCCCCCAGTGATTGAGGTCACACCTGCCCCCCAGTGACTGAGGTCACACCTGCCCCCCAGTGATAGAGGTCACACCTGCCCCCCAGTGACTGAGATCACACGCACCCCTCAGTGATTGAGGTCACACCTGCCCCCCCAGTGATTGAGGTCACACCTGCCCCCCAGTGACTGAGAAGTCATCTGCCCTCCCGTGACTGAGGTCACACCTGCCCCCCGTGACTGAGGTCACACCTGCCCCCCAGTGATTGAGGTCACACCTGCCCCCCAGCGACTGAGGTCACACCTGCCCCCCCGTGATTGGGGTCACACCTGCCCCCAGTGATTGAGGTCACACCTACCCCCAGTGACTGAGGTCACACCTGCCCCCCCGTGACTGAGGTCACACCTACCCCCAGTGACTGAGGTCACACCTGACCCCCTGCGACTGAGGTCACACCTCCCCCCCGTGACTGAGGTCACATCTACCCCCAGTGACTGAGGTCACACCTGACCCCCCGTGACTGAGGTCACACCTGACCCCCCCGTGACTGAGGTCACACCTACCCCCGTGACTGAGGTCACACCTGCCTCCCAGTGATTGAGGTCACACCTGCCCCCCCGTGACTGAGGTCACACCTACCCCCCAGTGACTGAGGTCACACCTGACCCCCCGTGACTGAGGTCACACCTACCCCCCCGTGACTGAGGTCACACCTACCCCCAGTGACTGAGGTCAAACCTGACCCCCCGTGACTGAGGTCACACCTACCCCCGTGACTGAGGTCATACCTGACACCCCCCCCCCGTGACTGAGGTCACACCTACCCCCAGTGACTGAGGTCACACCTGCCCCCCCGTGACTGAGGTCACACCTACCCCCAGTGACTGAGGTCACACCTGACCCCCCGTGACTGAGGTCACACCTACCCCCCCGTGACTGAGGTCACACCTACCCCCAGTGACTGAGGTCACACCTGACCCCCCGTGACTGAGGTCACACCTACCCCCGTGACTGAGGTCATATCTGCCCCCCCCCCCCCCCCGTGACTGAGGTCACACCTGACCCCAAACCCACAACAGTATCGAGGATTAGCCCGCTCAGAAACCTCCCCCCCTCCCCCGGTGACTGTGACCTTCCCCATGGCCTCTCCCTCACCTGCTCAAGTTGCTGTGCTCCCTGGCATTTCTGGCACCGACAATCCAGCAGCATGAGCCTGGCCGGAAACTCAGAAACACAAACCGGCACATGTGCAGAAAGACTGTCCGGTCACGCATGTGCAGTGAGTCACTCTGGCCATTGTACAAATTGTTGTTTAATTTAGCCTTAGAGCTGCAAACTGACAGCTCAGGGGGCTACACTCTACCCAGAGTACACTTTAGGGACGAGTTTTCTGAACCAGGGATTCTTCTGGGTATATTGTTTGCCTTGGACACAGTACCTCATCTGAGAACTGTCCCTGCATTGTACCATGTAATTACATGTAACAGCCAACAGATGGGGAAAGCCCGGGAGGCACACCTCATGCTGCCTCCCTATATAAAGCAGGCTCCCCCTGCAGGTTTCACTTTTGGAGTTGACATTAAACCTAAAGGTCACAAGGTGATCAGCTCCAGCAATGGGCCACATGTGATTTATTACAGTGATAAGCATATGTATCAACTGGCGATGAGGCTGGGATACTAACACGCAGCTATGGCCACCGTTGACTACATCGAGCGATATTGTGCCGGGGAAGACTGAGACGACTTCATTGACCGGCTGGATCAATGATTTGTCGCAAAAGACTTAGAGGGAGACGCGAATGCCAGCAAACGCAGGGCCATCCTCCTCACGGTCTGCGGATCACGGACATACGCATTGATCAAGGACCTACTGGCCCCGACAAAACCCGATGAGAAAAGTTACTAAGAACTGTGCGAGCTAGTTCGAAATCACCTAAAGCTGAAATGCAGTGCGCTCATGGCGAGGTACCGTTTCTACACCCACTGGTGCAGGGTAGGCCAAGACGTGGCAGCGTTCATCAGTGAGCTAAGGCGTCTTGCTGGGCCATGCAAATTTGGGACAGTTCTTCAAGAAATGTTAAAGAGACTTCTTTGTTTTGGGGAATCGGGCATGAAGGGATTTTCCGCATATTGCTAGTGGAGGAAGACTTGGACTTAGCCAAAGCTACCCTGATTGCTCAGGCATACATGGCCAGAGAGGAAGAAACAGAACTACTCTACTCACAACTTCGGAATCACCCGGGGCCAAACACCGTGAATAAGCTAAATTCGTCGGCAGACAGGAGAAGTGCCCCCAGCTGGGCCAATGCGACCTCTGATCGACCTGAGATGACTCACTCACCACAACAATGTCAACATAGTTTCTGCCTCAACCACAAATTTGTCACACGATATTGAGGTCAATGACCCTGTGTTTGTACTCAATTATGGACATGGTCCCAAATGGCTCACTGGCACGGTCATAGCCAAAGAGGGGAGTAGGGGGTTTCAGGTCAAATTGGCCAATGGACTAACATGCAGAAAACATTTGGACCAAATCAAATTGCGGTTCACCAACAGCTACGAACAACCCGAAGAAGACACCACCAACTTTGACCCTCCAACACACACACAAGTGGCAACTGGTTGACCATGAAGCTGAACTCAGCATCCCCAGCAGCCCGGCAAGGTCAGCTGCCCAGCAGCCCAGTGAAGAACTAACCAACCCACCCACACCTGCATTTGTACCGAGACGATCGACAAGGGAGCGAAAATCCCCAGATCGTCTCACCTTGTAAATAAGTGTACTGTTAACTTTACGAGGGAGTGATGTTATGTATGTAACTCCTTGCAACCTGTATCACACTACAACCAGAGGTCCCACCAGTTGGAGTTCCAAGGGATCCCAGCATCCCTTGGGAGCACGGTATATAAGCAGGCCACCCACGAGGTACCTGCACTCTGGAGTCTTATTAAAGGAGTTAAGGTCATACTTGCTCATTGTTCACAGTATTCAGTTTCATCCTTTGTTATGAACTCATCAATAAAAAGTTTCTGTAGTGTAAGAGAGTGATGCCCATGGACCAACATCTCATGTTTAATTGATAAAACCATCTCCCTATCCTGACAGCAGAATTGTAGACCTATGTTTAAACTTCCACCACGGGATAAGAGAGCTGGTTTTAGCCTTTAAACCTAATGGGCTGGATTTTCGGGTTTTAGTGCGCCGGAGCCGAAAGTTGCGACCCAAAATAAAATCGGACCTTCTGCGTATGCGCTTTCCCCCCCCTTCTTCCCGTGCTTCTGGTCAGCTGTTGATCGCAAACACTATGCAGGCAGGAGCGCCCGCGCATGCGCATTACACACAGGGCTGAATCAGCCATTTTACAATTTGATTCACGATGGAGGTTGATGATAGTAGACAGAGAGCCAGAAGGTTCAGCCCAGAGGCGAACGAGGCCCTCGTCAGTGCAGTAGAACAAAGATGAGCCGAACTGAACAGGAGGCGTGCAAGTAGACCTCTCCCAGCGGTTTTTCGAAAAATTTGGAGCTGAACAGCTGAGGAGGTCTCCTCTGTCGATGCTGTCCAAAGGACCCCCACACAGTGCCACAAGAGGTTTAACAATCATTGCAGGGTCGATAGAGTAAGTACAATTTTTATTGATGCACTCCTTCGTTACTTAAATTATAAATCTGACACACTATTTGTTCTCATGCTGTTGGTATAGGTAGGCTTAGTGTTGCACCCTATTTGCCATGAATGATCTTTACACATTATTAAGATTGCTCTCTGAGATCTTAAAAGATGTTTCTGCACTTCGATGTCTTCCTCATGAACCACATGCAACTTCCAGGGCCATTAAACAGGAGACTGTATTACATGTGCACAGTATGGTATAAGTGCTTTGGTGGCTATCTGTGTGTGCCACAAGAGATGATGAACCCTCTGGTAACCATTCCATTGTCATCTTTGCAGGCAAAGAAGTCCCACAACCGCCGGGAGCAGCGGCAGACAGGCGGGTCCGCACCGAACCATGCCTTTGACAAACCTCAAAGAGCGAGTGGTCGGTCTGATCGGTGCCTCAGGGAGGGCAACTGTCCCTGGGGATGCTGACCCCCCCTTTGGATAGTGAGGGTAAGTTCTGCACATTCCCCGGGCTGGGTTGGGGCAATGTGATGTGGTGTCTGTGGACTAGGGTTGGGGCAATGTGATGTAGTGTCTGTGGACTAGGGTTGAGGCAATGTGATGTAGTGTCTGTGGGCTGGGGTTGGGGCAATGTGTTGTGGTGTCTGTGGACTAGGGTTGAGGCAATGTGATGTAGTGTCTGTTGGCTAGCGTTGGGGCAATGTGATTTAGTGTCTGTGGGCTAGGGTTGGGGCAATGTGATTTAGTGTCTGTGGACTAGGGTTGGGCAATGTGATGTCGTGTTTATGGACTAGGGTTGGGGCAATGTGATGCAGTTCCTGTGGACTAGGGTTGGGGCAATGTGATGCAGTTCCTGTGGACTAGGGTTGGGGCAATGTGATGTAGTGTCTGTGGGCTAGGGTTGGGGCAATGTGATGCAGTGTCTGTGGGCTAGGGTTGGGGCAATGTGATGCAGTGTCTGTGGGCTAGGGTTGGGACAATGTGATGTAGTGTCTGTGGACTAGGGTTGGGGCAATGTGATGCAGTTCCTGTGGACTAGGGTTGGGGCAATGTGATGCAGTTCCTGTGGACTAGGGTTGGGGCAATGTGATGTAGTGTCTGTGGGCTAGGGTTGGGGCAATGTGATGCAGTGTCTGTGGGCTAGGGTTGGGGCAATGTGATGTCGTGTCTGTGGACTAGGGTTGGGGCAATGTGATGTAGTGTCTGTGGGCTCGGGTTGGGGCAATGTGATGCAGTGTCTGTGGACTAGAGTTGGGGCAATGTGATGCAGTTCCTGTGGACTAGGGTTGGGGCAATGTGATGCAGTGTCTGTGGACTAGAGTTGGGGCAATGTGATGCAGTTCCTGTGGACTAGGGTTGGGGCAATGTGATGTAGTGTCTGTGGGCTCGGGTTGGGGCAATGTGATGCAGTTCCTGTGGACTAGAGTTGGGGCAATGTGATGCAGTTCCTGTGGGCTAGAGTTGGGGCAATGTGATGCAGTGTCTGTGGACTAAGGTTGGGGCAATGTAATTTAGTGTCTGTGGACTAGGGTTGGGGCAATGTGATGTAGACCCACATCACCTGTGAGTGGCGACACCGACCAAGAGGCTCGCCACTCAAGCCGGGCCTTCCATACCCTGAGCTTCTCCAGTGGATCCACACATGGTGTCTCCATTGTCTCTCTCCCCCAATACAGCGGGACTCCGGCTGTCTTGCTGCACGAACTCTTGCTGCCACATTGGATAGAGTCATGACACGAAGGAGGGGGGTTAGGGTGAGGCGGGGGAAGAGCCGGTGGTAAAGACGTTCGGTGCAGGGTTGTTGTTTTGTTGTTAATTTGTTGGTGTTTTGTTGTTGTTATTTTATGAACGTTTTTAAAATTTACAAATTCTGTTCAAGTTCAATGTTTTATCAATTTTATTTAAGTTTCAAAATCATGTTTAACAAGTATACAATGTTTATTAAATTCTTTTGTTCACCTTCACCATTCCTGTGCAGTGTTTCATTTGCAGAATAAGAGGGGAATAGTCAACATGGTGGGATAGAGTGGCCAGGCAACGGTCAAACATGCCGTCCACTCTTTAAGCAAAGCATTGAATTATAAGCTGCTGACGTAAGGCTTTTGCAATGGTGAAAGCTCCACGGGGCCTCCCCGTGGTGGTGGTGGTGGTATGGGTTCCTCGCCGGGCTCCTCTTCCTTGTCTTTCTCCCCCTCCTCATCCCCTCTCTCCTCAGGCGGTCCTGCAATCCCCAGTCCCCTCATGTTGGCTAAGTTGTGTAGCATGCAGCACACCGCAATGAACTCAGAGTCCTGCTGAGGGGAGTATTGCAGAGTGGTCCAGGCATCGGAAGCGCTGCTTGAGCACTCCAATTGTCTTTTCAATGATGTTACTTGTGGCTATATGGCTCTCATTATAGCGATCTGGGGATTCCGGAAGGGGGGTTCATGAGCCAGGTGGCGTGGCCGTAACCTATGTCCCCCAGCATCCAGCTCTGGTCTTGTGGTTGACATTTGAACAGATCTGAGACAGTGCTCTCATGCAAGATGAAAGCATCATAGATGTTCCCTGGATATTGGGCATCGACTGCCATGATGCGCTGAGTATGGTCGCAAACGATCTGTATGTTCATGGAGGGGAATCCCTTTCAGTTTTGGTAAACCTCTGGATTGAGTAAAGGTGCTCGCAGGGTGATGTGCGTAAAGTTAAGGGCACCCTGATCCTTGGGGAAGCCAGAAATTCATCCATTCTGTGCCTCCTTGGTCATTGGGAAGTTTATGAAATCCATCCTGTGTGCGTACAGTGTCGTAGTCACCTGGCGAATGCAGTGATGTGTAGCATATGTCCCCTGCTGATGCCTGAAAGGAGCCGGAGGCATAGAAGGCAAATGCCGCAGTCACCTTCACCTCAACGGGCAGTGCCATCCTGTTGCCGCTGGTGGGCTGTAGGTCTGCCTTTATGAGCTGGCATATCTCTGTGACCACCTCTTTTCGGAAGTGCAGCCTTCTAATGCGCTGTGCCTCAGACAGGTGCAGGTATGAGCGCTGTTCCCTGTAAACTCAAGCGGGGGTAAGGCCTTCTCCCCATATATCTGTGAGCTCTTTGATTACGTTGAAAATACTCAGCAATGGGCCTTCTTGCAGCTCAATGCCATATAGATATAGCAGCCAGGAATAATGGCTGACATAGTATAGCCCTCATTTTTTTAAATGTCCTTAAATATCCTTTAAAACGAACTATTAACTCACATAAAATGCCACTGTGTAAAACGCAGCCTTCTGCTCCCAATCCTTTCATGCACTGAACTTCTGCTCCATTTTTAAAATGGCGGCGTTAGTGCTGAGAGCGCCCTGGGTCCGACAGGTTTTGCTGGCGGGTTCCCGGGTGGACGTTAAATCGGGCAATATGGCTGAAAGTTCCGCCCAGGGTGCTAACGTAGCATTACACGCCAATTGACGTCATCCAAACTGTGAAAATATCGGGCAGATGCTAAGTTTTAGCGCCGCCGCAAATCCACTGCCGAAAGTTCCGCCCAGGCGCAAAATGCTGTGCGACTTGTTGAGTGCCAAAAAAAGTAGTTTTTGCGATTCACCCAGGTCGCAAAACTGGCAAAAATCCAGCCCAATGAGTTGTCAAATTGATGAATGAAGGAAGCATCAAATGCAAAAACACCAATTTACTGTTGAATTCAGAGTCCCAGAATGAAGAAGCTTGGCACAGATGAAAGAGCCGTTAGCATTTGTGTTAATTCTTATTGAACTGCAAGTGAAGGCATCTAACAAAGAAGTGTAAACTGCTGCTGGAAGGCTCAGCCTGGGAATCTGAGCCCAAGAATGGCTACAAAAGAGCTTTCACAGATTTTAAGGCATTTTTATATTATTTGAGGTTCGTGCTAGTTTTATATTTGTCTTGTGGCACACTGTGCAAAACATGTGTTTTGGCGACCCTGCAGCACTACAACAACAATTTGCACTTATATAATGCCTTTAATGTAAAGAAACATTCCAAGGTGCTTTCAGGAGAGGCACCAGGAAATAGTTGCTGAATCAGGAAGGGGGAGGGGTTAGAAGTCGTGATTGAAAACTTGGTCAAAGAGATGGGTTTTGAAAAAAGAAAAAGACTTTTATTTATATAGCGTCTTTCATGCTCTCAGGACAACCCAAAGCACTTTACAGCCAATGAAGTACTTTTGAAGAATAATTGTTGTTATAATTGGGGGCAGTCAATTTGCACACAGCAAGATCCCACAAACAGCAATGTGATAATGACCAGATCATCTTTTTTATGGTGTTGGCTGAGGGATAAATATTGGCCAGGACAATAATTATAATAATTAAAGGCAAGTAGGTAAATAAAGAGGGAGCTGGAGAGGCAGAGAGGTTTTGTGGGAAATTCCAGAAAGATTGAGGATGGGAAGCTAGCAAGGAGAGTGATGGAATAGTTAAGCCTGGAGGTGACAAAGTCCTGTGTAAGAGGCAGAGGGACTGAGGTGAGTGCAGACATGTGTAATGCTGTGGAGATGCAAAGCAAGTAGCCTTCATAATGAACAGGATAATGGGATAGAAATTTGATGGGGGTTGCCCTTATTGTCCGTCATAAATTTGGCAGAAATCTCAGAGCATCATTGGTCTTTGTTCTTGTTTCTCTGGGGTTTCCACTGTTCTTCCACTAAAGTTACACCAGTTAATTGGGAGAATTCCCCTGGAAATTCTACGCTATGGTGTTTAAGCTGGTGGTAAAGGGAGCATGAGTGATAGGTTCAAGGAGGTGATTCGTTGTGGAAAAAAGGAACCTTGTATAATGAAAAAGGGCATTTAAACCACTTTTATAGTCAGCTCCTGATGCTAGCCACAACTTTCCAGCTGCGTTTGTTACTTTTACATGTGACTATTCCATTGCATCCCTGGCCAACCTCCCATGTTCTGCTCTCCGTAAACTTAAGGTCATCCAAAACTCTGCTGGCCATGTCCTAACTCGCACAAAATCTCGTTCACCCATCACCCCGTGTTCGCTGACTGACAATGGCTCCTGTTCTGGCAATACCTCGATTTTAAAATTCTCTTCCTTGTTTTCAAATCCCTCCATGGCCTTGCCCCTTCCTATCTCTGTAACCTCCTGCAGTCCCACAATCCTCCAAGAAATCTGTGCTCCTCTAATTCTGGCCTCTTGACAATCCCCGATTTTAATCGCTCCACCATTGCTGGTTGTGCCTTCAGCTGCCAAGGCCCTAAACTCTGGAATTCCCTCCCTAAACCTCTTTGCTTCTCTAGCTCTCTTTCCTCTTTTAAGACAATCGTTTATCCATTATTAAGGAAGCAGTAGCAGGACATTTGGAAAAGCATAATTCAGTCAAGCAGAGCCAGCGTGGTTTTATTGAAAGGGAAATCAGGGGGTTTGACAAATTTGCTGGACTTCTTTGAGGATGTAACGAGCAGGGTGGATAAGGGGGAACCAGTGGATGTGATGTATTTGGATTTCCAGAAGGCATTCGATAAGGTGCCACATAAAAGGTTACTGCACAAGATAAAAGTTCACGGGGTTGGGGGTATTATATTAGCATGGATAGAGGATTCGCTAACTAACAGAAAACAGAGATTCGTGATAAATGGGTCATTTTCCAGTTGGCAAACAGTAACTAGTGGGGTGCCACAGGGATTGGTTCTGGGGCCTCAACTACTTACAACCTATATTAATGATTTGAAAGAAGGGACCGAGTGTAATGTAGCCAAGTTTGCTGATGATACAAAGATGGGTGGGAAAGCAAATTGTGAGAAGGACACAAGAAATCTGCAAAGGATATAGACAGGCTAAGTGAGTGGGCAAAACATTGGCAGATGGAGTATAATGTGGGGAAGTGTGAGGTTATCCACTTTGGCAGAAAAAATAAAAAAGCAAGTTATTATTTAAATGGAGAAAAATTACAAAATGCTGCAGTACAGAGGCACCTTGTGCATAAAACACACAAAATCAGTGTGCAGTTACCGCAAGTAATCAGGAAGGCAAATAGAATGTTGGCCTTTATTGCAAAGGGGAATGGAGTATAAAAGCAGAGATGTCCTGCTACAACTGTACAGGGTATTGGTGAGGACACACCTAGAGTACTGCGTATAGTTTTGGTCTTCTCATTTAAGGAGGGATGTACTTGCATTGGAGGCAGTTCAGAGAAGGTTCACTAGCTTGATTCCTGAGATGAAGGGGTTGACATGAAAAAAGGGTGAGTAGGTTGGGCCTATACTCATTGGAGTTCAGAAGAATGAGAGGTGATCTTATTGCAACGTATAAGATACTGAGGGGGCTCAACATGATAGATGCAGAGATGATGTTTCCACTCGTGTGGGAATCTAGAACTAGGGGCCATAGTTTCAGAATGAGGGGTCGCTCATTTAGAACTGAGATGAGGAATTTCTTCTCTCAGAGGTTTGTAATTCTGTGGAATTCTCTGTCCCAGAGAGTTGTTGAGGCTGGGTCATTGAATATATTTAAGGTGGAGATAGACAGATTTTTGAGTGATAAGGGAATAAAGGGTTATGGTGAGTGGGCAGGGAAGTGGAGCTGAGCCCATGATCAGATCAGCCATGATCTTATTGAATGGCGGAGCAGGCTCGAGGGGCCAAATGGCCTACTCCTGCTCCTATTTCTTATGTTCTTACATTCTTAAAACCTACCTCTTTGACCAAGCTTTTGGTCATCTGCCCTGATATCTCCTTATGTGGCTCGGTGTCAAATTTTGGTTTAGCGCATCGCCTTGGGGCATTTTACTATGTTAAAGGCACTATCTAAATACAAGTTGTTATGTTGTTGCGTTCTTAATGAATCTGGCAGGTTAACCTTTGTTGTTACTGCTGGTAGCATGAGACCCATGAGTCAGAAGCCCTATCACGATATAAAAGTGTCTTCATAGAACCTATTGGAATAGTTCACCAGTAATACGAGAGCGAGACTGAAGATGCATGACAATACTAAACAAGCAAAATTAATAGGTATGTGCTTTCACATTCTTGCACCCAGCACGACAAAGGACGAGAGGGGGTCCTTCCTGCAACTCTCAGGGTTTTCTACAGATGGGATCAATATGTGGAATACAAAGTCAAACACTTGCAAATGGGGAAGCATCACGTTTTATTCATATTCTTCCCTGACAGGCTGAATTTAAAGAGGGCCATCCTTTTGTTTCGGAGCCAGCTTACCCATCCACAGACAGACAATTACTGTTTACATGGCTTTCTTCTCAGTTGTTTGCTTATAGAAAAGAGGGGGTGTGAGTTTACTCCATACAAAGAAAGAGGCCCTGACCACAGCTAATAACCAATAACCTTGCCTGATGTGATCATTAACCTTGTTAGAAAATGCAGCAGCTCAGTTCAGTTAGGGGCTTGCCACTAGAGCGTGATTTGTGCCAGATATCGTTGGCAAACTGAAGGCTTTTATTTTAACCAGTGCTGGAAAATTCTGTGTTCTCTCTGCTTCAACTCAATCTCTACGGGTGGAAAAATCAAAATGAGATTTCAGCACCTCTTTCACATCCTTCTTGTTGTATGCACAAGTCTTCTGCTGATCAGTGGACAGAAAGCAGGTAAGTGACTGGTTCCTACACTTTTATTAGCTGAGTTTTTGATCTGAGAGGTATTTGGTGGGAATGTACAACACTGTTTAACAGCACTGAATAAAATAACCGTTCCTACAGATTTTGCAAGGTGTGCTGTATTTGGCCCAGGCCAAACCATTGGAAGCAGTGCAGATTTTTTTGAGGGAAATAATCGCTGAATAGAATGAATTTTATAGCAAGACACAGAGAAAGGTGTTACTTTTCACAAAACAAGACTCACTGGAAATAATGAAGACCTGATCGATCTCTACGAGCAATGTTTTTTTTCCAATTACGCTTTAAGAGTAAAACTACACAGTTTTCTTGAGATTCATTACAATTTTACGCACATCCAGCGTGCTCAAAAGCAACGAACATCTCTTTCTAAGAAAATATCTATGGCAAGTAATGAGAGAGGTTAATTGACTGAATAGCACAAGTCAAGCCTTCCAGCTCGCACAAAAAGAACTTCAAAAATTCAGAGTGCAAGTTTAACAATGCTCAGTACTGACTGCATTCCTGAGTCACTGCTTTAGAGAATGTCAAATTCAATTTAATGTTCGATGGCAAACCACCAATTTACTTCAATTCTTACTTTCAGGTAAAAGATGGAGGAGGAAAATGCAAAGGCACAACTGTTTGCAAAGAAGATGTTTGCCTCTCCATTCGAGAGTTCCTTTCCCTTAAGGTTTGTTAAGAGTAAGATCCATTTAATTGCTTGCAGCTGCAAACAAACATTACAGCCTAACTGGAAACATTGTGGTATTGAAATAACCAGTTCCAGGAGGCAGATTGATATATCGTTATGGGTTTAACTTGTCATTTGCAATTTGTCAGCTTTTTGTTTTTAATCCCTGTTTTTTCTGTCTCCAATCTTTTTCCAATCTCCCCCAAAGGAGCAGACTCATTAGTTGCTTTTATATTGGTGTCAGTGGGGTGTTTGAGCCACTTGTCCTCGAAGTACAAACGGATGTCAGCCTACACCTTACTGATACCCATATAAACATATTTATTCTGTAGCACTTACGCAACCACAACTAACGCAATTTCAATATTGAATATCTAACACATCTTAAAGGTAATTTAAAACCGCCTTTATATGGTGTTTAGTGGGGTGCTAGGGCTATTTGCTGCTGATCTGCAGAGCCAAGGTAAACTTGTCAGATTCGTTAACTGGATACCAGATTGGAAGCCCCATTTCCAGTCTGATGCTCTTCCCTTTTCCTCTATTGTGTTGGGTGCTGGGCACCACTGTGTAATACAGGATCGCACAGTGCAAATGGTGGCAACAGCTCCTCAGGGTTACTTTTAAGGAAGAGGTGGCTTTAACCTGGAGAAAGATTTGTAGATCAAGAATCTACACTGGCTCTACACCGTTTTCAGTTCCCTGCAGGTGCTGCTGTTTGCACTTAAGATTATTCAAATAGACCACTGGGCTAGCTCATTGCCACCAAACTGCAAGTGCCCTCCTCAAGAGGAGGGCAACAAGAATACGAGCGGTTATCTGAACTAAAATTGTAAGTGATTTAAATAAAAATTTGATCCTCATGATTGATGATGCAATCGACATGCTGTGGTGCCCAGTGTGGAAAGCTTCAAATGTACCAGTGGACACAGCGTGATCTCTTTCCATAGTCACCTAGGTGCGCACAAGGCTTCTGAAGAGTGGCATGCAGTTGGTGCAGCCCTTCCTCGTGGATCTTAAGAACATAAGAACATAAGAAATAGGAGCAGGAGTAGGCCATAGGGCCCCTCGAGCCTGCTCCGCCATTTAATATGATCATGACTGATCCGATCATGGACTCAGGCCCATTTCCCTGCCCGCTCCCCATAACCCCTTAATTCCTTATCGGTTAAGAAGCTGTCTATCTCTGTCTTTAATTTATTCAATGTTCCAGCTTCCACAGCTCTCTGAGGCAGTGAATTCCACAGATTTACAATCCTCCAAGAGAAGAAATTCCTCCTCATCTCAGTTTTAAATGGGCCACCCTTTATTCTAAGATTATGCCCCCTAGTTCTAGTCTCCCCTATCAGTGGAAACATCCTCTCTGCATCCACTCTGTCAAGCCCCCTCATAAACTTATATGTTTCAATAAGATCACCTCTCATTCTTCTGAATTCCAATTAGTACAGGCCCAACCTACTCAACCTTTCCTCATAAGTCAAACCCTCATCTCTGGAATCAACCTAGTGAACCTTCTCTTAACTGCCTCCAAAGCAAGTATATCCTTTCGTAAATATGGAAACCAAAATTGTTTTCAGATGTGGCCTCACCAATACCCTGTATAACTGTAGCAAGACTTCCCTGCTTTTATACTCCATCCCTTTTGCAATAAAGGCCAAGATTCCATTGGCCTTCCTGATCACTTGCTGTACCTGCATACTAACCTTTCATGTCTCATGCACAAGTACCACCAGGTCTCGCTGTACTGCAGCACTTTACAATCTTTCTCCATTTAAATAATAACTTGCTCTTTGATTTTTTTCTGCCAAAGTGCATGACCTCACACTTTCCAAGATTATACTCCATCTGCCAAATTTTTGCCTACTCACTTAACCTGTCTATGTCCTTTTGCAGATTTTTTGTGTCCTCCTCATACATTGCTTTTCCTCCCATCTTTGTATCGTCAGCAAACTTGGCTACGTTACACTCGGTCCCTTCTTCCAAGTCATTAATATAGATTGTAAATAGTTGGGGTCCCAACACTAATCCCTGCGGCACCCCACTAGTTACTGATTGCCAACCAAGAATGAACCATTTCTCCCGACTCTCTGTTTTCTGTTAGTTAGCCAATCCTCTATCCATGCTAATATATTACCCCCAACCCCGTGAACTTTTATCTTGTGCAGGAACCTTTTATGTGGCACCTTGTTAAATGCGTTCTGGAAGTCCAAATACACCACATCCACTGGATCCCCTTTATCCACCCTGTTCGTTACATCCTCAAAGAAATCCAGCAAATTTATCAAACATGACTTCCCCTTCATAAATCCATGCTGACTCTGCCTGACCGAATTATGCTTTTCCAAATGTCCTGCTACTGCTTCTTTAATAATGGACTCCAAACCAACCACATATGTTAGGCTAACTGGTCTGTAGTTTCCTGCTTTTTGTCTGCCCCCTTTTTAAATAGGGGTTTTCCAATCTGCTGGGACCGCCCCAGAATCCAGCGAATTTTGATAAATTCTTAGTGTTTATACTTTCGGACTGCAGTTGAAGGGAATGGCAACTGCAGTTAGCTGCACTCCTATAAAGATACAATTGCCTTCACGTTCACTATTAGTGAGACACATCTAGTGGACATCGGCTGACCCCGTTGCTAAGTTTGATCACAACTATTTAATTACATCATACCTGAATGACTAATCTTCCAGAATTGTTTTGCTATTTCAATACATATAGCAAACAAAATTTTGTTTAAGATCAACAATTCCTGGGACATTGGAACAGGTTCTGGGGGCGGTGGGACCAGTACAAACTGGACGGTCTGCACCTGGGCAGGACCGGAACCAATGTCCTAGGCGGAGTGTTTGCTAGTGCTGTTGGGGAGGGTTTAAACTAATATGGCAGAGGGATGGGAATCTATGCAGGGTGGCAGAGGGAAGTAAAAAAGGGGCAGAAGCAAAAGGTAGGAAGGAGAGAAACAAGAGTGGAGAGCAGAGAAATCAAGGGCAAAAATCAAAAAGGGCCACATTACAACATAATTCTAAAAGGTCAAAGAGTGTTAAAAAAACAAGCCTGAAGGCTCTGAGTCTCAATGCGAGGAGCATTCAAAATAAGGTGGATGAATTAACTGCGCAGATAGCTGTTAATGGATATGATGTAACTGTGATTACGGAGACATGGCTCCAGGGTAACCAAGGCTGGGAACTCAACATCCAGGGGTATTCAATATTCAGGAAGGATAGAAGAAAGGAAAAGGAGGTGGGCTAACGTTACTGGTTAAAGAGGAGATTAACGCAAAAGTAAGGAAGGACCTTAGCTTGGATGATGTGGAATCTATATGGGTAGAGCTGCGAAACACCAAAGGGCAGAAAACGTTAATGAGAGTTGTTTACAGACCACCTAACAGTAATAGGGAAGTTGGGGATGGCATCAAACAGGAAATTAGGAATGCATGCAATAAGGATACAGCAGTTATCATGGGTGACTTTAATCTACATATAGATTGGGCTAACCAAACTGGTAGCACCACTGTGGAGGAGGATTTCCTGGAGTGTATAAGGGATGGATTTCTAGACCAATATGTCAAGGAACCAACTAGAGAGCAGGCCATCCTAGACTGGGTCTTCTGTAATGAGAGTGGATTCATTAGCAATCTGGTCGTGCGAGGTCCCTTGGGGAAGAGTGACCATAATACTGTAGAATTCTTCATTAAGATGGAGAGTGACACAGTTAATTCAGAGACTAGGGTCCTGAACTTAAAGGAAGGTAACTTCAATGGTATGAGACGTGAATTGGCTAGGATAGACTGGCGAATGATACTTAAAGGGCTGATGGTGGATAGGCAATGGCAGATATTTAAAGATCACATGGATGAACTACAACAATTGTACATCCCTGTCTGACGTAAAAATAAAAAGGAGAAGGTGGCTCAACTGTGGCTAACAAGGGGAATTAGGGATAGTGTTAAATCCAAGGAAGAGGCATATAAATTGGCCAGAAAAAGCAGCAAACCTGAGGACTGGGAGAAATTTAGAATCCAGCAGAGGAGGACTAAAGATTTAATTAGGTGGGGGAAAATAGAGTATAAGAGGAAGCTTGCTGGGAACATAAAAAGTGACTGCAAAAGCTTCTTTACATATGTGAAGAGAAAGAGATTAGTGAAGACAAACATAGGTCCCTTGCAGTCAGAATCAGGTGAATTCATGATGGGGAACAAGGAGATGGCAGGCCAATTGAAAGAATACTTTGGTTCTGTCTTTCACAAAGGAAGACATGAATAACCTCCCAAAAATAATAGGGGATCCAGGGTCTAGCGAGAAGGAGGAACTGAAGGAAATCCTTATTAGTCAGGAAATTGTGTTAGGGAAATTGATGGGATTGAAGGCCGATAAATCCCCAGGGCCTGATAGTTTGCATCCCAGAGTACTTAAGGAAGTGGCCCTTGAAATAGTGGATGCATTGGTGACTCTATAGAGTCTGATCTATAGACTCTGGATCAGTTCCTATGGATTGGAGGGTAGCTAATGTAACCCCACTTTTTAGTAAAGGAGGGAGCGAGAAAACAGCGAATTGTAGACTGGTTAGCCTGACATCGGTAGTGGGGAAAATGTTGGAATCAATTGTTAAAGATGTAATAGCAGCACATTTGGAAAGCAGTGACAGGATCAGTCCAAGTCAGCATGGATTTATGAAAGGGAAATCATGCTTGACAAATCTTCTAGAGTTTTTTGAAAATGTAACTCGTAGAATGGATAAGGGAGAACCAGTGGATGTGGTGTATTTGGACTTTCAAAAGGCTTTTGACAAGGTCCCACACAAGAGATTAGTGTGCAAAATGAAAGCACATGGTATTGGGGGTAATGTATTGACATGGATAGAGAACTGGTTGGCAGACAGGAAGCGAAGAGTAGGAATAAACGGGTCCTTTTTAGAATGGCAGGCAGTGACTAGTGGGGTACCGCAAGGTTCAGCGCTGGGACCCCAGCTATTTACAATATACATTAATGATTTAGATGAAGGAATTGAATCTATTTATCTCCAAGTTTGCAGATGACACTAAGCTGGGTGGCAGTGTGAGCTGTGAGGAGGATGCTAAGAGGCTGCAGGGTGACATGGACAGGTTAGATGAGTGGGCAAATGCATGGCAGATACAATATAATGTAGATAAATGTGGGTTATCCACTTTGGTGGCAAAAACAGGAAGGCAGAATATTATCTGAATGGTGATAGATTAGGAAAGGGGGAGGTGCAACAAGATTTGGATGTCATGGTACATCAGTCATTGAAAGTTGGCATACAGGTACAGCAGGCGGTGAAGAAGGCAAATGGCATGTTGGCCTTCATAGCGAGAAGATTTGAGTATAGGAGAGGGGAGGTCTTACTGCAGTTGTATAGGGCCTTGGTGAGGCCACACCTGGAATATTGTGTACAGTTTGGTCTCTTAATCTGAGGAAGGACATTCTTGCTATTGAGGGAGTGCTGCGAAGGTTCACCAGGCTGATTCCCGGGATGGCAGGACTGACATATGAAGAAAGACTGGATCGACTAGTCTTATATTCACTGGAATTTAGAAGAATGAGAGGGGATCTCATAGAAACATATAAAATTCTGATGGGATTGGACAGGTTAGATGCAGGAAGAATGTTCCCGATGTTGGGGAATCCAGAACCAGAGTCACAGTCTAAGGATAAGGGGTAAGGATAAGGAGAAACTTCTTCACTTAGAGAATTGTGAGCCTGTGGAATTCTCTACCACAGAAAGTTGTTGAGGCCAGTTCGTTAGATATATTCAAAAGGGAGTTAGATGTGACCCTTACGGCTAAAGGGATCAAAGGGTATGGAGAGAAAGCAGGAATAGGGTACTGAAATTGCATGATCAGCCATAATCATATTGAATGGTGATACAGGCTCAAAGGGCCGAATAGTCTACTTCTGCACCTATTGTCTATGTTTCTATGTTTCAACAAGTAGATCTATATTATTGGTGGTCTTAACTGAAGTTCATGTGAAACACCAAATGGATTGAAATTACAGTTTACATTCCACGAAGTCACTTGAAACCGTGTTAATTCGGTTGATCAAACTGCACAGCCAAAGTCAATTAGCAGTGTTAAGGAGACAACATGTCAACAGGCACTCTCGCCTCTGAGTCAGAAGCTTGTGGGTTCGAGTCCCTCTCCAGAGACTTGAGCACATAATCCTGACTTCAGTATAGTACTATAGGTGGTGCCGTCTTTTGGATGAGACGTTAAACCAAGGCTCCGTCTGCCCTCTCAGGTGGACATAAAAGACCCCGTGGCACCATTTCAAAGAAGAGCAAGGGAGTTCTCACTGGTCTCCCGACTTAAAATATTTATCCCTCAATCAACATCACTATAAACAGATTATCTAGTCATTTATCTCATTGTTGTTAGTGGGACCTTGCTGCCATGTTTCCTAGATTACATTAGTGACTACACTTCAAAAGTACTTAATTGGTTGTTAAGTGCTTTGGGACATCATGGGGTCGTGAAAGGCGCTATTTAAATACAAGTTCTTTCTTAATAAAAAGAATTACTCATGAAAGGGGGAAAAGCTCAGGGGAGTACTTTCTTAACAAAGTACTACTCCAATAACTGTAAAAAATTTCCACTGCCCCACAACTTTATAAACCCATCCTGAATGGCCCCCAGGGGCTTAGCAGATTTAACAATGAGTATCGGAGACATATAAATGAACATAGGAATTGTCAGGACTGAAAGAGGCCACTGTGTTACATTGGTCTGCTCCCAAAGTTTGCAAACTAACTTACACTACTTTCTTAAATATAATCCTTACTTTCTCTGCCAAATATTAATCAGCTCTTTCTTGAATTTGCCAACACTGTCTGCCTGCTTTATCTCCCTAAAAGGTCTGTTCTATATTGTTATCCACTCTTTGTGTGAAGTAGCTAAATCTAAAGTGTCTGTTCAACATCCCTCTTCTAAGCTTGAGTTTGTGCCCCCTTGTAAAGCATGTGATAATCTTAAAAGTATTATTCGGATTCAATTTATTTGTACCCTATAGAATCTTGAATACCGTAAAAAGATCTTCCCCCGAACCTTCTCTTCCACATTGTACACACTTCCAGTTTCTGGAGCCACTTCTCATAACTTGGATGTCAGTTGCTCATGCTGTACCTTTTCCAAATGCCAAGATGCTGGGTAAATTGTAATTTTCAAGACTGACACTGTTAGATGTTTATTAGGTAATGTTTATTAGATGTTTATCAAGGAATGTGATTCAACAACAACAACAACAACTTGTATTGATGTTATGCTGCGGATATGTGGTGGGAAGCTCATTTCAGGGTCAAATGTGACAAAGGTGGGTAAATGGTTAAGGTATAGATTAGCCATGATCTAACTGAATGGAGGAACAAGAAGGAGGGGCTGAATAGTCCACTCCTGTTGAATTGCCCTATCTCCCACAAAAAACAGTAAACGTTAGCTCAATTAATAATTTTAAATCTGAGATCGATAGATTTTGTCTAGTAAAGGGTATTAAGGGAAATGGAGCCAAGGCAGATGGATGGAGTTAGGATACAGATCAGCCATCATCTCATTGAATGGCGGAACAGTCTCGAGGGACTGAATGGCCTACTTCTGTTCCTATGAGCAATGTAAATATTGGCCGATGGGCTGGATCAGTGTACAAGCTCAGTGTACTTCCTGGTACTAATGTTCTATTCCTCTGGCTAGACAACAACAATAACAACTTATATTTATATAGAGCCTTTAATATAGTAAATGTCCCAAGGCCTTCACATAGGTGTTACAGACCAAGCTACATCAGGAATAATTAGGGCCGATGACTAAAGGCTTGATCAAAGAGGTAGGTTTTAAGGAGCGTCTGAAAGGAGGAAAGAGAGGCAGAGAGGTTTAGGGAGGGAATTCCAGAGTTTAAGCCGAGGCAGCTGAAGGCACGGCCACCACTGATTAGATGATTTAAATCGGGGATGTTCAAGAGGCCAGAATTAGAGAAGCACAGATATCTTGGGGGTGGTGGGGTGGGGGGGATGTTGTGGGGCTTGAGGAGATTACAGAGATAGTTATCTTTACTGCTGCTGTGCTGATGGGTTCAGTGAGCTATCCCCCCAGTACTGCCAGATCCCTTTCCTGTGTTGTATCCTGTCAACTTAATATAGCCGCGAAAGGTCCAAAGTTTGATCCGTGATCTGCTTTGATTTAATTATCATAGCTAAGCCAACATTACAGGCACTACAATCGGCCTGAGTTACAGAGAGGGAAATCACCTAAGACTCTGTTCCTGATTGCTATATTTGGTATCTCCTGCTGGAAGCACATCTATGTGAACCGTGGGTGAGGACAAGGTTGGGGCTTGGCTATAAAACCTCCCGGAGTAAAATAACTGGCCAACAATCAGTGCATTGGCGCATACATCAATAATTGCAATTTGGGCAAGATACTGAAGGGCAACTGGTACATAGGATTACATAGGATATACAGCACAGAAACAGGCCATTCGGCCCAACCAGTCCATGCCGGCATTTATGCTCCACTCGAGCCTCCCCCGTCTTTCCTCATCTAAATCTATCAGCATAACTCTCGAGTCCTTTCTCCCTCATATGCTTACTAGCCTCCCCTTAAATGCATCTATACTGTTCACTTCAACTCCTCCCTGTGGTAGCGAGTTCCACATTCTCACCACTCTTTGGGTAAAGAAGTTTCTTCTGAATTCCCTATTTGATTTCTTGGTGACTATCATATATTGATGGCCTCTAGTTATGTTCTTCCCCACAAGTGGAAAGATTCTCTCTATCAAAACTGTTCATAATTTTAAAGATGACTATTAGGTCACCCCTCAACCTTCTTTTTTCAAGAAAGAAAGAGACCCAGCCTGTTCATCCTTTCCTGATTGGTATACTCTCACATTTCTGGTACCATCTTTGTAAACCTTCTCTGCACCCTCTCCAGTGCCTCTATATCATTTTTATAATACACCGACCAGAACTGTACGCAATACTCTAAGTGTGGTCTAACCAAGGTTCGATACAGGTTTAGTATAACTTACTTACTTTTCAATTCTATACCTCTAACCTGTGTCGCAACCTTTAGTGATTTGTGTATTTGTACTCCGAGATCCCTTTGTTCCTCAACTCCACCCAGACTCTCACCCTCTAAGTAATAAGTGACCTCCCTATTATTCCTACCAAAATGTAATACCTCACATTTATCTGTATTGAACTTAATTTACCAATTATATGCCCATTCTGCAAGTTTAGTAATGTCCTCCTATAATTTGTTGCAGTCCATCATCATCATAGGCAGTCCCTCGAAATCGAGGAAGACTTGCTTCCATTCTCACAGTGACTTCTCAGGTGACTGTACAGTCCAATATGGGAATTAGTCTCTATTCAAGGTGGGACTGACAGTCATTGAAGGAAAGGGTGGGTGAGGAGCCTGGTTTGCCGTACGCTCCTTCCGCTGCCTGCGTTTGTTTTCTGCATGCTCTCAGCAATGAGACTCAAGGTGCTCAGCGCCCTCTCGGATGCTCTTCCTCCACTTTGGGCGGTCTTGGGCCAGGGATTCCCAGGTGCCGGAGGGGATGATACACTTTGTCAAGGAGGCTTTGAGGGTGTCCTTATAACATTTCCTCTGTCCTCCTGGGGATCGATTGCCATGTAGGAGTTCCGAGTAGAGTGCTTGCTTTGGAAGTCTTGTGTCGGACATGCGGACAATGTGGCCCACCCAACGGAGCTGGTCGAGTGTGGTCAGTGCTTCGATGCTGGGGAAGTTGGCCTGATTGGGAACACTGATGTAGGTGCGTCTATCCTCCCAGAGGATTTGCAGGATTAAGCGGAGACATCGTTGGTGGTATTTCTCCAGCGATTTGAGGTGACTACTGTATATGGTCCACATCTCTGAGCCATACAGGAGGGCAGATAGACCATAAGCTTGGAGCCAGATTTGAGGGCCTGGTCTTCGAACACTCTCTTCCTCCACGGCAGTCCCCCTCAGTATTGACTATCCTCCCCAATTTTGTGTCATCCGCAAATTTAGAAATTGTGTTTTTGATTCTAAAGTCTAAATCATTAATATAAATGGTGATCAGTAGTGGGCCCAGCACTGATGTTGGGGAAGTCCAGAACCAGGGGACACAGTCTAAGGATAAGGGCTAAGCCATTTAGGACTGAGATGAGGAGGATCTTCTTCACTCAAAGAATTGTTAACCTGTGGAATTCTCTACCGCAAGAGTTGTTGATGCCAGTTCATTGGATATGTTCAAGAGGGAGTTAGATATGACCCTTACGGCTAAAGGGATCAAGGGGTATCGAGAGAAAGCAGGAACGGGGTACTGAGGTGAATGATCAGCAATGATCTTATTGAATGGTGGTGCAGGCTCGAAGGGCCGAATGGCCTACTCCTGCACCTATTTTCTATATTTCTATGTTTCTATGATCCTGTGGAACACCACTATGCCACTATTAATAGCTACCCTTTACTTCTATGCTCTGCTTGTGTCTTGAAGCCAGCCAGCAATCCGTCCTGCTACTTGTTCCCTGACTCCGCATTCTCTGACCTTGTTCATCAGTCTTTTATGGGGTACCTTATCGAAGGCCTTTTGAAAATCTAGATAGCTTACATCTACTGCTTTACCATTGTCTACTCTCTCTGTTACTTCTTAAAAAAATTCAATGAGGTTGGTCAAGCAAGATTTTCCATTTTGAAATCCATGCTGACTATTCATTATTATATTTTTAGTTTCAAGATGTTCTTCTATTTTTTTCTACCACCAATGTTAAGCTGTCTGGTCTATAATTCCCTGGATATGTTCTATCCCTCTTCTTAAATATAGGTATTATGTTTGCTATCCGCCAGTCCCCTGGCACTACACCTTTTTTTAACAAATTATTAAATATTTGTATTAATGCCTCTACTATCTCTTCACTAGATTATTTTAAAATTTGTGGATGCAATCCATCCGGACCAGGGTTTTTATCCTCTTTGAATTTGGTTAGTTTATTTAATATACCGGGTATCCTCTTTTTTATTTTAAATGAACTTATCTCATTACTAATTTCATTATCCAATGTCATGTCTACCTGTTCTATCTCCCTGGTAAATACTGAAGTGAAATAATTATTTAATATTTCTGCCATCTCTCTATTGCTACCTGTGGTACTATCCTGTCTATCCTTAATGGTCCTATTCCCATCCCAACCTTCCTTTTTTATTGATGTGCCTGTAAAATATTTTACTATTTTGTTTTATGTTCATTGATCATTTAATTTCATAGTTCCTGTTTGCCTTCTTAATTGTCTTTTTTTAACTTCTCTCCTAATCGCTACATATTCTCCCTTATCATGGACTCCCCTGCTGTCTATGTACTTAATGTATGCCTCTTTCCTTATCATCAATTGTTCCCTTATGGCTTTATTCATCCATGGAGTCTCCTAAGTGTTTAGTTTATTATTTCCTTTTAGTGGAATAAATTTTTCCTTTTAGCGGAATATATTTTTCCTGCACTCTGTTGAACACCATTTTAAATGTTTCCCATTGCTGTTGTACATCGTAGTTTTCAATATTTTTGCCCATTTTCTTTTCCCAAATTTATTCTCAACCCCTGAAAATCAGCTTTTCTCCAATCTATTAATCTGGTTTACATCATAATTATGTGCTTCTCAATTATCATCTTATAGAGTATTATATTATGGTCACTATTGCCCAGATGTTCCCCTAATTTTACTTCTCTTATCTGTGACACCATAGCTCACCAAAGAGCCAAGCCCTCAAGGAGAATACGGAAGGGGAGAAAATTGGCGTGAATAAAAAAAGGAAACATAGAAACATAGAAAACAGATGCAGGAGTAGGCCATTTGGCCTTGCGAGCCTGCACCGCCATTCAATATGATCATGGCTGATCATGCAACTTCAGTACCCCATTCCTGCTTTCTCTCCATACCCTTTGATCCCTTTAGCCACAAGGCCACATCTAACTCCCTTTTGAATATATCTAACCAACTGGCCTCAACAACTTTCTGTGGTAGAGAATTCCACAGGTTCACAATTCTCGTGAGTGAAGTTTCTCCTCATCTCGGTCCTAAATGGCTTACCCCTTATCCTTAGACTGTGACCCCCTGGCTCTGGACTTCCCCAGCGTCGGGAACATTCTTCCTGCATCTAACCTGTCCAATCCTGTCAAAATGTTATATGTTTCTATGAGAACCCCTCCCATTCTTCTAAATTCCAGTGAATATAAGCCTAGTCGATCCAGTCTTTCTTCATATGTCAGTCCTGCCATCCCGGGAATCAGTCGAATGAACTCTTCGCTGCACTCCCTCAATAGCAAGAATGGCCTTCCTCAGATTAGGAGACCAAAACCGTACACAATATTCAAGCTGTGACCTCACCAAGGCCCTGTACAACTGCAGTAGGACATCCCTGCTCCTATACTCAAATCTTCTCGCTATGAAGGCCAACATGCCATTTGCCTTCTTCACCACCTGCTGTACCTGCATGCCAACTTTCAATGACTGATGTACCATGACACCCAGATCTCGTTGCATATTCCCTTTTCCTAATCTGTCACCATTCAGATAACATTCTGCCTCCCTGTTTTTGCCACCAAAGTGGATAACCTCACATTTGTCTACATTATACTGCATCTACTTTGCATTTGTTCACTCACGTAACCTGTCCAAGTCACCCTGCAGCCGCTTAGCATCCTCCTCACAGCTCACATGGCCACCCAGCTTTGTGTCACCTGCAAACTTGGAGATATTACATTCAATTCCTTCATCCAAATCATTAATGTATATTGTAAATAGCTGGGGGCCCAGCACTGAACCTTGCAGTACCCCACTAGTCACTGCCTGCCATTCTGAAAAGGACCCGTTTATTCCTACTCTTTGCTTCCTGTCTGCCAACCAGTTCTCTATCCACGTCAATACATTACCCCCAATACCATGTGTTTTAATTTTGCACACTAATCTCTTGTGTGGGACCTTGTCAAAAGCCTTTTGAAAGTCTAAATACACCACATCCACTGGTTCTCCCTTGTCATAGAAACATAGAAACATAGAAAATAGGTGCAGGAGCAGGCCATTCAGCCCTTCTAGCCTGCACCGCCATTCAATGAGTTCATGGCTGAACATGAAACTTCAGTACCCCCTTCCTGCTTTCTCGCCATACCCCTTGATCCCCTGAGTAGTAAGGACTTCATCTAACTCCCTTTTGAATATATTTAGTGAATTGGCCTCAACTACTTTCTGTGGTAGAGAATTCCACAGGTTCACCACTCTCTGGGTGAAGAAGTTTCTCCTCATCTTGGTCCTAAATGGCTTACCCCTTATCCTCAGACTGTGACCCCTGGTTCTGGACTTCCCCAACATTGGGAACATTCTTTCTGCATCTAACCTGTCTAAACCCGTCAGAATTTTAAACGTTTCTATGAGGTCCCCTCTCATTCTTCTGAACTCCAGTGAATACAAGCCCAGTTGATCCAATCTTTCTTGATAGGTCAGTCCCGCCATCCCGGGAATCAGTCTGGTGAGCCTTCGCTGCACTCCCTCAATAGCAAGAATGTCCTTCCTCAAGTTAGGAGACCAAAACTGTCCACAATACTCCAGGTGTGGCCTCACCAAGGCCCTGTACAACTGTAGCAACACCTCCCTGCCCCTGTATTCAAATCCCCTCGCTATGAAGGCCAACATGCCATTTGCTTTCTTAACCGCCTGCTGTACCTGCATGCTAACCTTCAATGACTGATGTACCATGACACCCAGGTCTCGTTGCACCTTCCCTTTTCCTAATCTGTCACCATTCAGATAATAGTCTGTCTCTCTGTTTTTACCACCAAAGTGGATAACCTCACATTTATCCACATTATACTTCATCTGCCATACATTTGCCCACTCACCTAACCTATCCAAGTCACTCTGCAGCCTAATAGCATCCTCCTCGCAGCTCACACTGCCACCCAACTTAGTATCATCCGCAAATTTGGAGATACTGCATTTAATCCCCTCGTCTAAATCATTAATGTACAATGTAAACAGCTGGGGCCCCAGCACAGAACCTTGCGGCACTCCACTAGTCACTGCCTGCCATTCTGAAAAGTACCCGTTTACTCCTACTCTTTGCTTCCTGTCTGACAACCAGTTCTCAATCCACGTCAGCACACTACCCCCAATCCCATGTGCTTTAACTTTGCACATTAATCTCTTGTGTGGGACCTTCTGAAAGTCCAAATATACCACATCAACTGGTTCTCCTTTGTCCACTTTACTGGAAACATCCTCAAAAAATTCCAGAAGATTTGTCAAGCATGATTTCCCTTTCACAAATCCATGCTGACTTGGACCTATCATGTCACCATTTTCCAGATGCACTGCTATGACATCCTTAATAATTGATTCCATCATTTTACCCACTACTGAGGTCAGGCTGACCGGTCTATAATTCCCTGTTTTCTCTCTCCCTCCTTTTTTAAAAAGTGGGGTTACATTGGCTACCCTCCACTCCATAGGAACTGATCCAGAGTCAATGGAATGTTGGAAAATGACTGTCAATGCATCCGCTATTTCCAAGGCCACCTCCTTAACTACTCTAGGATGCAGTCCATCAGGCCCTGGGGATTTATCGGCCTTCAATCCCATCAATTTCCCCAACACAATTTCCCGACTAATAAAGATTTCCCTCAGTTCCCCCTCCTTACTAGACCCTCTGACCCCTTTTATATCCGGAAGGTTGTTTGTATCCTCCTTAGTGAATACCGAACCAAAGTACTTGTTCAATTGGTCTGCCATTTCTTTGTTCCCCGTTATGACTTCCCCTGATTCTGACTGCAGGGGACCTACGTTTGTCTTCACCAACCTTTTTCTCTTTACATACCTATAGAAACTTTTGCAATCCGCCTTAATGTTCCCTGCAAGCTTCTTCTCGTACTCCATTTTCCCTGCCCTAATCAAACCCTTTGTCCTCCTCTGCTGAGTTCTAAATTTCTCCCAGTCCCCAGGTTCGCTGCTATTTCTGGCCAATTTGTATGCCACTTCCTTGGCTTTAATACTATCCCTGATTTCCCTAGATAGCCACGGTTGAGCCACCTTCCCTTTTTTATTTTTACGCCAGACAGGAATGTACAATTGTTGTAATTCATCCATGCGGTCTCTAAAAATGTCTGCCATTGCCCATCCACAGTCAACCCCCTAAGTATCATTTGCCAATCTATCCTAGCCAATTCACGCCTCATACCTTCAAAGTTACCCTTCTTTAAGTTCTGGACCATGGTCTCTGAAATTACTGTTTCATTCTCCATCCTAATGCAGAATTCCACCATATTATGGTCACTCTTCCCCAAGGGGCCTCGCACAATGAGATTGCTAATTAATCCTCTCTCATTACACAACACCCAGTCTAAGATGGCCTCCCCCCTAGTTGGTTCCTCAACATATTGGTCTAGAAAACCATCCCTTATGCACTCCAGGAAATCCTCCTCCACCGTATTGCTTCCAGTTTGGCTAGCCCAATCTATATGCATATTAAAGTCACCCGTTATAACTGCTACACCTTTATTGCATGCACCCCTAATTTCCTGTTTGATGCCCTCCCCAACATCCCTATTACTGTTTGGAGGTCTGTACACAACTCCTACTAACGTTTTTTGCCCTTTGGTGTTCTGCAGCTCTACCCATATAGATTCCACATCATCCAAGCTAATGTCTTTCCTAACTATTGCATTAATCTCCTCTTTAACCAGCAATGCTACCCCACCTCCTTTTCCTTTTATTCTATCCTTCCTGAATGTTGAATACCCCTGAATGTTGAGTTCCCAGCCCTGATCATCCTGGAGCCACGTCTCCGTAATCCCAATCACATCATATTTGTTAACATCTATTTGCACAATTAATTCATCCACCTTATTGCGGATACTCCTTGCATTAAGACACAAAGCCTTCAGGCTTGTTTTATTAACACCCTTTGTCCTTTTAGAATTTTGCTGTACAGTGGCCCTTTTTGTTCTTTGCCTTGGGTTTCTCTGCCCTCCACTTTTCCTCATCTCCTTTACATGCTCAAAAAATTTGAGAAGATTTGTCAAGCATGATTTCCCTTTCATAAATCCATGCTGACTTGGACCGATCCTGTCACTGCTTTTCAAATGCGCTGCTATTACGTCTTTAATAATTGGTTCCCACATTTTCCCCACTACCGATGTCAGGCTAATCGGTCTATGATTCCCTGTTTTCTCTCTCCCTCCTTTATTAAAAAGTGGGGTTACATTAGCTACCCTCCAAGCCATAGGAACTGATCCAGAGTCTATGGAATGTTGGAAAATGACCACTATTGCATCCACTATTTCAAGAGCCACTTCTTTAAGTACTCTGGGATGCAAACTATCAGGTCCGGGTAATTTATTGGCCTTCAATCCCATCTATTTCCCTAACACAATTTCCTGACTAATAAGGATATCCTTCAGTTCCTCCTTCTCGCTAGACCCTCGGTCCCCTAGTATCTCTGGAAGGTTATTTGTGTTTTCCTTAGTGAAGACAGAACCAAAGTATTTGTTCAATTGGTCTGCCATTCCTTTGTTCCCCATTATAAATTTACCTGATTCTGACTGCAAGGGACCTACATTTGTCTTCCCTAATCGTTTTCTCTTCACATATCTATAGAAACTTTTGCAGTCAGTTTTTATGTTCCCTGCAAGCTTACTCTTATACTCTATTTTCTCCCTCCTAATTAAAACCTTTGTCCTCCTCTGCTGAATTCTAAATTTCTCCCAGTCCTCAGGTTTGCTGCTTTTTCTGGCCAATTTATATGCTTCTTCCTTGGATTTAACACTATCCCTAATTTCCCTTGTTAGCCATGGTTGAGCCATCTTCCCCGTTTTATTTTTACGCCAGACAGGGATGTACAATTGTTGAAGTTCAGCCATGTGATCTTTAAATTTCTGCCATTGCTTATCCACCGTCAACCCTTTTCGTATCATTTGCCAGTCTATCCTAGCCAATTCACATCTCAGACCATCGAAGTTAGCTTTCTTTAAGTTCAGGACCCTAGTCTCTGAATTAACTTTGTCACTCTCCATCTTAATGAAGAATTCTACCATATTATGGTCACTCTTCCCCAAGGGGCCTCGCACAACAAGATTGCCAATTAATCCTCTCTCATTACACAAGACCCAGTCTAGAATGGCCTGCTCTCTAGTTGGTTCCTTGACCTATTGGTCTAGAAAACCATCCCTTATACACTCCAGGAAATCCTGCTCCACCGTATTGCTACCAGTTTGGTTAGCCCAATCTATATGTAGATTAAAGTCACCCATGATAACTGTTGTACCTTTATTGCACGGATTCCTAATTTCCTGTTTGATGCCATCCCCAACCTCACTACTACTGTTTGGTGGTCTGTACATAACTCCCACTAGCATTTTCTGCCCTTTGGTGTTCTGCAGCTCTACCCATACAGATTCCACATCATCCAAGCTAATGTCCTTCCTTACTATTGTGTTAATCTCCTCTTTAACCAGCAACGTTACCCCACCTCCTTTTCCTTTTTGTCTATACTTCCTCAATATTGAATACCTCTGGATGTTGAGTTCCCAGCCTTGGTTACCCTGGAACCATGTCTCCGTAATCCCAATTACATCATATCCGTTAACAACTATCTGCGCAGTTAATTCATCCACCTTATTACGAATGCTCCTCGCATTGAGACACAGAGCTTTCAGGCTTGTTTTTTTAACACTCTTTGTCCTTTTAGAATTATGATGTAATGTGGCCCTTTTTGATTTTTGCCTTTGATTTCTCTGCTCTCCACCTTTCCTTATCTCCTTTCTACCATTTGCTTCTGCCCCCATTTTATTTCCATCTGTCTCCCTACACAGATTCCCATCCCCCTGCCCTATTAGTTTAAATCCTCCCCAACAGTACGAGCAAACACTCCCCTCAGGACATTGGTTCCGGTCCTGCCAAGGTGCAGACTGTCCGGTTTGTACTGGTCCCACCTCCCCCAGAACCGGTTCCAATGTCCCAGGAATTTGAATCCCTCCCTCTTGCAGCATTCCTCAAGCCACATATTCATCTTAACTATCCTGCTATTTCTACTCTGACGAGCACGTGGCACTGGTAGCAATCCTGAGATTACTACCTTTTGAGGTCCTACTTTTTAATTTAACTCCTAGCTCCCTAAATTCAGCTTGTAGGACCTCATCCCGCTTTTTACCTATATCGTTGGTACCTATATGCACCACGACAACTGGCTATTCACCCTCCCCATCCAAAATGCCCTGCAGCCGCTCCGAGACATCCTTGACCCTTGCACCAGGGAGACAACATACCATCCTGGAGTCTCTATTGCGGCCGCAGAAACGCCTATCTATTCCCCTTACAATAGAATCCCCTACCACTATAGCTCTCCCACTCTTTTTCCTGCCCTCCTGTGCAGCAGAGCCACCCATGTGCCATGAACTTGGCTGCTGCTGCCTTTCCCTGATGAGTCATCGCCCCCACAGTACCCAAAACAGTGTATCTGTTTTGGAGGGAGATGACCACAGGGGACCCCTGCACTACCTTCCTTCCACTGCTCTGCCTGATGGTCACCCATTCCCTATCTACCTGAGTAACTGTTGTGTATGCATGCCTGTTACTGTGTGATGTCTGTAACATTGTTTTGCAACACTAAATGTACCCTTACACTGTACGCACCTTGCCTGTACACCAGAGGGTGCTGCTGCTGGAGACCTAAAGGTTACCTGCACACTGCAGGTAATCCAGTATAAAAAGGAACACACAGCTTGTTGTCTGCACTCAGGAGCTGCAAATAAAGGGCTGCAGGTCTGCACAGTTTATGTATCATACCCTGAAACATGGAGTCATTACTAAAGGTGCCTACATACACGACAGTAACCTTTACCAGCGGTGTGACCAACTCACTAATCGTGCTATTCACGACATCGTCAGCATCGCGGATGCTCCAGAGTGAATCACAATGCGGTCTGTCAGGAGCTACAGCTGGACACACTTCCTGCACACATAGCAGTCAGGAACACTGGGAGCGTCGCTGACTTCCCACATAGCACAGGAGGTGCATGACATGGGTCTGGGCTCTCCTGCCATGACTTAACCCTTAAAATAACTTAATTTGACAACAATGTCAAAGGTTACCTATTGATAAGGAAATAAAAAGAAAAAGAAAAAGATTAAATACTCACCAAACAACCAGCCAATCCCTTACCCGCTTGGTTGTGATGTCACACTTCAATTTCTTTTTACTTCTTTGTTTTACCTTCGGCCTCTGCACATGCTGGCCCCCGACGATCTGCCACTGCTTCCAGTTGCTGCTGCCGCCCTGTGTCGTCTCGCGCCGCTCCTCTCGCGATGCTGGCCCCCGATGATCTGCTGCAGCTTCCAGTTGCTGCTGCCGCCCTGTGTCGTCTCGCGCCGCTCCTCTCGCGATGCTGGCCCCCGATGATCTGCTGCAGCTTCCAGGAATAAAAGAAATTTGTGAATATTGAGGGCAGTTTTCCCAGCTCACTCGATATTGTTAGGATTCTTCTGCAAATTCTACAGAATCCATTATCTATTTAAATGTTAAAGGTGCTGGGACTTGGTGTAAACACAAGTTGCAATGTAGGGGTAACGTGGTTTAATCCCAAAATCCCCTAACATTTATTGACAGTATTGGCTAACAGTGAGTCGAAGTGGAGGTGTGTAGCACTTCACTGAATCAGTTATTACAAATGTTCTAATTTTGTTTTCCCCCTAAAAATATAGTTCACGATAACGCAAATGAAGGGGCTGGAGGAGCTAGAACATCTGCAACGGCAACGCTGTCTCGATGTTTTGAGCATGAGAAAAAAGTGCAAAGGACTCTTTATTTCAATGAACTTAGAGTGGAAAGATCATGAAGACTTAATTGGTGAGCACGTGATCACTCAAGAGTTGGACAAATACACGGCTTTTCATGTTCCGAGTGAAAATGCAGAATCCATGGAAAGCTGACTTTCAAAAGTGTTTGGCAAAAATTGTGTAAAAAAAAAAATACTTTTCAGATAAACCTTACTATTCCTTGGGGCAAAGGGCAAACAATGTGATTAAAATGCATCTGTCTCTGTAATTCAACTAATCCCAAGTGTATTGTTCAATATTTAATAGTTTTAATCCTGAACTTCCAGTTAAGGAATGATGCTAGTGGAAAATAAAACTCATTTTTGCCAACTATGATATCTCACCAGTATTCAAGGTTTTTTATGGGATGTGGGGAAAAATTAGTGATGGGTAGTTACCAATGTTTCCGCTAGTTTTTTTGGGAGCACGTGGCCCATTCAAATAATCGCGTATGTGCGTTTTTCTCCATTATAAAGCCGTTGAGCGGCCTGCGCGGCACCTCCGGATCGCTGCGTGTTCGCGCAGCTTCACGGGAATATTGATAGTTACTGAGACTTATGGGGGAAAAAAATGTGTGTGCACCATAAGAATTGCTGGTGTCACTGGAAACTTGAGTCAACGGCCACCAAAAATGGGCACAGCAGTAATGCTGAAAAATTGTCAATTTGGAGCGCAGCGCTAACTTACCATGCAACGCCGTCCTTGTGGTGTTCATGTGCGCCTCCGATCCGAAGTTCCTGTCAACAGTCAACGGTGCAGCTTCTTACAGCCTGTGGGAGCGAGGCTGGGGAGTTCACAAAGCATTGTGGCCAATTAAAGGACCTATGAATTAAAGGGGCAATGAATTCAAAACTAATAAAAATTAAAATCAAGTGAAATAATGCATTCTTCAGCCCTTACTGCCTTTCAAAATAAACATAAACATTAAAAAGAATTCCTAAATGGCTGTCTTCAGCTTTTGAAGCTGAATTGTCTTCCACACCTAAGAAAATGGTGAAGGTGCTTCAGCCCTAAACCAAATGGTCCAGCAAACTATGGAAGGGGCACCTGGGGTCTCGCATGTAGGGGGGTCAACATTGCAGGAGAGGTCCTCTACCCACAGGGGCCAGGAAGCCCTTCAGGAAAAACGATGTGGGACCACATCACCGAGGCTATCACTGCCAGCAGTGTCGCCCCACCACCTGGCTCCAGTGCCCAAAGAAGCTTCATGACCTCAGACCATTGGTCAAGGTCAGTGAATGCATCTTCAAAAGCCGTCTCCTACTAACTGCATCACTAGCCTCACACACTGCTCAATGCATGACTCCCCCCCTCCACCACTCACTTACCAACAATCTGTACCAATCATGAGGTACATTTCCCATTTCTAGCCTCATCTCACCCCATTGGAGGAGATGGTGGAGCCCATTCTTGGCCATCTGAGCCCTTGGCTAGTGGGGGGGGCAGAAAGGATACAAGATGCTGGTACAGGTGCAGCATTGAAAATCCAGAGTTCTGGAATCCGGACCGATCGATGGCAGGGTTGTCTGGAATCTGTAAAAAGTTCCGGAATCCAGACCTATCGACCTCGGGGCACCGCTGCTGCCTGATCTCAGGCCTCGCCGGCCTTGCCTTGAGGCCTCCTCGCTGGCCTGCCTGAACACCTCCTCCGCGACGGGGCCGGCTGGCCCGAACACCTCCTCCTCCGCGGGACCCTGCTCAAACAGCTCCTCCTCGATGGGGCTGGCCGGCCCGAACAGCTCCTCGGCAGGCCCCTCCCCCCTTTCTGACGTTCCGAGATCCAGAAATACCCGAACCTGGGCCCGGGTGTTTCTAGATTTGTGATGTCGGAAAGATGACCGAAAGTCCGGAAAAGCCCAGAATCCGGAATGGTTTCGGTCCTGAGGGTTCTGGATTCTCAACGCTGCACCTGTATCCTCATACATTATCCTCCTTCTTGCATGCACCTCTTGCTTTTCTGCCCTCCCCACTACTGCACCCTTGTGCCTTCCTCATTTCACACACCCAAGAAATGCAGCCTGCCCAGCCAGTGGGTGACCAGGAAGAGGGAAAGCGAAGAAGAGCAAGAAGATTGGTTTAACACACCCAGCCACTAGCTCCTCAAAGTCAACATGTCCCCCACTAGAAGTCAGCAGCCTCCCACTAGCCATGCTGCAACCACTGGTGAAGCACTGCATGACATTAGTAGGATAGGCAATGGCACACATAAGACAGTCACTAAGAGAATGCATAAGGGTGATGAGTTGATTTATTGATGTCAGCTTGGATGGATAGATGTATAAAGTTGGATTGGAAAGTTTGATTTTTGGTGGCTTTTATTTTAGCATCATGGCCAAGAGGACACTATGATGGTCAGTAACAGAGGGAAGGTAACGTGCGGGACTAATGTTGAAAGTGGAATTGGGGTAGTAGTCACTGGGAACGCAGGCGGATGATTCCATCCCAGATATCCCGACCACTAAGGGGTTGTCTGGGATGCATCCTTCTGTCTACTTCCTCCTTTACGGCTTCCTCCTCTTCTGTGTCTCCTTCCCTCTGCGAGCGGATGCAGTAAATCTGAAATACTCAGCAGCTCAGGCAGCATCTTGACCCGAGACGTGACCTCTATTTCTCTTTTCACGAATGTTGCCTGACCTGTTCAGTATTTGCTGCATTTTCTGTCTTCCCAGAGGCCTTCCTTTACCATCCAAGGCCCAGCAGCTTTCCTTCCACACTTAAAAAAATATTTTAACATCTATTGCAGCAAGCCATTACTTCAATAAAATTTTTAAAAGTCCAAAAGCTTAAATGCAACCTTATCTAGATGATGTGTGTGTCCCTTTAAGAGTTGCTGACATTGCCACTGTCAGCTTGCTTGCACGCTGGCTTTACCTGCTGTGTTTAGGATCCAGCACTGATTTTAGCACTAAGGTCGAAGTTCGGAGTGGTGACGTTAAGTCGGCGTTGCATGCCAATTGACGCCACCATGTCGCTATTTTGTTCTCCGGGGCACTGCCAGTTACCGGCAGTGCAAAGGGAGGGACAAAACGGTGGCCACGGCAGAACCTGCCATCAGCTGGCGAAAGAGTCATGGCTGGCGATTTAGCACCATTTCTGACGCTGTGGAGACTAATTTCTAGCCCATGTAGGTTAACCCTCGTAAACAAGGAGCCCATCATCTCTGAAAATCATTTTTGAAACATCTTTAATTAGAAGGCAAGCACTATATCTAGATATACAGACCACTGCTAATGGGCAGTGGATGTATAGAATAATTAGAAAGGAATTGCATTTACATACCGTAGCATCTTTCACAACCCCATTAGTTATAAAGTGCTTTGGGACGTCCTGAGCTTGTGAAAGGTGCTATATCAATGCAAGACTTTCTTTCTGAAGGTGCAGAACTGGATAAAGTATGCACATGACACAGTGCCAATGAAACAAGGACATTTGAGGACTTTGTTTATGTGGAGGAAATGTCTAGAGCTACAAATGCATTTGTAATGGTATGTTTGAGCACACGGTACCAACATAGGATATATATACTGTAACTGACGTCTCATTCCCTGCTTCTTTTTACAGCTACTCAGGGGTTCCTAGGTTTTTGCCATCTCTCCCTCTATCTCAATTCCCTCCTCCACTCATCATCTAACCCTCCCACACTTTTGCTAGTGATTTCACTCTACATTCATTAACATTTTTCAGATCACACCCCCCACCCCTTCCTCACAAGGTTCATTCCTTTTGCAGTGAAATGATTGAACTGCCCTGGCTGAATTACTATAGTTTGATCTGCACAAGCCTTTGAAATGGCAATGAAAATCTTGTTTCTTTCAATCCTCCAAAGGTGTTGTATTGAGGTATATTTTCCAAACAGCACTTTCCCTGTACAAATACTTAATGCACTTTTTAAACATAGGCATTATTCGGTTTATAATGTAGATAGGTTAATGCCTTCTATTAAAAGGGGAATTAGTATGAACATATTAAGTGCTTGTTCAGAAATATACACAATGTGGAATTCCTTACCGCTTTGAGTTTCCCCTTTGTCCTATAATCTTCAGGCTCTTGAAGCTCAAGCCTGGGGTCGAATTATTATTTCTTGATTTACCCATTTGTTTTCCTATTCCATTCAATCTTGGTGACATCACACAACTTGGGCCTTGGCCATTCATCTTGGTTTCTTTGAGAAAAGGTAAGTATGAAAATGAAAACTGCAAATCTGAGTGGTTTATTATTTTTGCTCTCATATTAATTAGCGACGATTTTGTAAAAGTCATACTCGGAGACCATGATTCAGATTCTATCTCCATAGACTTAGCACTGAAATCAAGATGCATAATAAATTTTATTGCTAGTGGTATCTCAAACGATACCAAGAGGCACTATAAGCAGTTTAGTACACCACTGGGGATAGGAAACTCTGCAACTAGGTGGGAAGATTTTCTTTGGTCACTATTTGTAAATGTGTTCCTGATTTCACTAGAAATAGAGCACAGAGGAAATGTCCCCTCTCAGATTATTGGCATTTTATAAGTGAAAAGGCAGTAAACCCAGTGGGGATGTTGGGCCGGATTTTCGGCTTTTGGGTTTTTTCGGCGAAAATGATAGCGATACGTGAAATTTACATTTTCGCTGCGTTACCGTTTTTAGGCCGTGCTTTCGGGTTCTATGTCTGCGGCAGGGGCGCATTAGTAAGGGGGGGGGAGGGCGCTGCACGAAGACTCGCGGCGCAAAATAGCGAGTTTCGCCAAATTTAGTCCGGGGCTGGGAGCACTGCGAGAGAGGCCTTGGGAAGGGGGAAAAAAATTGCAAAAGACATTCACAAAACCCTTAGCTAGCAAATCGCTGAAAAAGAATTAAAAAATAAAAATTTTAACTTTTCTTTTTTGCAGGTTTTCATACTTACCACTGCTGGCAGGGCTCCACCGAAAGGTTTGATCTGTTGCTATTCTGGGCACGGCGTACGGGTTGGGAGAGAGTACGATGGTAACGCAATCCACGGCGTTGCATGTCGGTGCACCTCTCCCCGGCGGTACGTTCCATCGCCACTGTAAACAACGACCGAGGATCCCACCCAGGCTTTGCGACTGGGTTTTCGCCGCGGAGGGTCAAATCGCGGCGAAAACCAGGTTGCAAACTTCTCAAAAATCCGGTCCATAATGTGTTTAAAAAGCTTATTTTATCTTGCATTGCCCTTTAAGTCTGTCTAGAGTTTTAAAAAAATTGAATGACTACATTTTTATGCCTTATTATACACCAGTTGTGTGTGGAAAAATTATGCACTTGAAATGCTGCATCATTCCATTAAAAGTAGTGTACAAAATATCCCACTGAATTAATTCCTGTAAAAGTGTGGAGGAATGAACGGAGATAAGTTTCTAACTATAATTGGCAACCAGCCTTTGAGTGGCGAGTGATTATCTTTGTTTAAACTTTGTAGTTCTATTAATTACTCAGTGAGCAAATGTACTACATAATGTGGCACAAAGCCAGAGAGAACCGAAGGCAAAGTTTTTCCCCTTCTCTTCTGCAGGCACTGATTTTTCCAGGTTTCATAGGTGCCAGTATCCCCCGATTACCCCATCTATATGACTATTCTTCATGTGTCAAAGGACTGTTTAGTTGTGGGAAGATGATATGGATATCCACACATGTATACATTTCAGCAAAGATCAGTGGATAACAATCAAAAGCAGGACAAATGGGTGATTTTTCTACTTTTTAGCAACGTACTATCCCAGCTCGAAAAGGCTGGAAAATAAAGGTGAAAAATCGCTACGTGTTTCAGTGGCACTGAGGTAGGAATGGAAGGGGAAACAATAGAGGAGATAGAATAGGTAGTCTTGGGTGATGGACCTAATGTTCAGCTGAAGTAGAGGCAGCTGTATTTTAAAAAGTACCTCAGCGAAATCACTAGATCGATAGTTTGAAGCAAAAACAAACTGCAACCATAATGGGGTGCAGTTAAAAAAAAATAAAAAGTGCAATTTTTCCCAGTCATATAAAGTGGCGAGGATTCGAAAGAAACTTCAGTGAAAATGTAAGTCTGGGGTATTTTAATCACCAGGCCCACCCAAAACTGGTGGAAAGTGGCAGCTCGCTGGCAGGTGGGAGATGAAGTTCAGGCAGTCAAAGGCCACCAGCTAGCACTAGGGGAAGGCTCACTGGCAGGCAGGAAAATCACAGGGAGAGGAAGGGAAGTCCTCCAAGGGTAGGGAAAGCCACACTTTCTCCTCCTAACACCCCATAAAAGGAAAGTTTTACACTTACCTTGGAGGACATCTTCTGTCTGCAGACCAGAAAGCCGTCCCAGCTCCCCCACTCCGACCCCATGTAAAATGCAAAGTCCTTTTGATGCAATAGGACCTCTATATTCATAAATCCAACATGTCCGCCATCTGATGTAAGGGGGTGTCTCATCTGCCTGTAGAACTCTCCAGGTTAAAAAACAGTCAACGTTAGGAAAGGGTTGAAATAAGACCAGGTGAGTAAACGGCCAGTTTTTAAAAACTGTCCACTCACCAGATTTCTAGCAGGCGGGTAGTGTTAAAATCAACCCTCATGATTAGGAGCCCATGGTTAGAATCAGGCAGTACAGAAGGCGGCCATTCAGCCCATTGTGCCTGTGCCGGCACTTTGAAAGAAAACATCCAAATAGTCCTACTCCCCTGCTCTTTCCCCACAACTCTGCAATTTTTCCCACTTTATGTATCTATCCAATTTTCAAGATGGTTAGTGTTATGCTCGTAATAAAGTAATGCAACTGAGTATTGTAGATAGTGACTAAGTGTGACCTTAGCTCCTTTATTTAAACTCCAGAGTGCTAGTACAACATGGGAGGCCTACTTATTTATAGTGCTCCCAAGGGATGCTGGGATCCCTTGGGACACCAACAAGTAGGCCCTCTGGTGGCGGTATGATACAGGCTGCCTAGGGTTACATACATAACATCACTCCCTCCCAAAGTCAATAGTACACTTATTTACAGGGTGAGACGATCTGGGGCTTTTCGCTCCCTTGTCGATCGTCTCGTTACAAATACAGGTTTGGTTGAGTTGGTTGATTCTTCGCTGGGCTACTGGGCAGCTGGCCTTGCCGGGCTGCTGGGGACGGTGAGTTCAGCTTCGTGGTCAACCGTGATGTCGATTGCCACTTATGTGTGTGTTGGAGAGTCGAAGTTGGTGGTGTCCTCTTTGGGTTGCTCGTGGCTGTTTGTGAATCGCAGTTTGGTTTGGTCCAAATGCTTTCTGCAAGTTAGTCCATTGGCAAGTTTGACCTGAAACATCCTACTCCCTTCTTTGGCTATGACAGTGCCAGCAAGTCATTTGGGACCATGTCCATAGGTGAATACAAATACAGGGTCATTGACTTCAATATCGCATGACAAGTTTGCGCGATCATGGTACATGCTTTGTTGATGCCGCCTGCCCTCGACGTGATCCTGGAGATCGGGATGAACAAGAGAGAGCCTTGTTTTGAATGCCCTTTTCATGAGCAGCTCGGCTGGGGAAACCCCGGTGAGCATGTGGGGTCTGGTGCGGTAGCTGAGCAGGACTCGGGACAAGCGGCTCTGCAGGAAGCCTTCCGACTCAAGTTTCAAGCTTTGCTTGATGGTTTGGACTGCCCGTTCTGCCTGGCCGTTGGATGTGGGCTTGAATGGGGCAGATGTGACATGCTTGATCCCATTGCGGGTCATGAATTCCTTGAATTCAGCACTGGTGAAGCACGGCCCATTGTCGCTGACAAGGACATTAGGCAGGCCGTGCGTGGCAAACATGGCTCATAGGCTTTCGATGGTGGCAATTGATGTGCTGACAGACATTATTACACATTCAATCCATTTTGAATAAGTATCCACAACAACTAAAAACATTTTGCCTAGAAATGGGCTCGCAAAGTCAACGTGGATCCTTGACCAAGGTTTGGAGGTCCATGACCACAAACTTAGCGGTACCTCTTTGGGGGCATTGCTCAATTGAGAGCAAGTGTTGCATTGGTGCATGCATGAATCTAAGTCTGAGTTGATACCGGGCCACCACACATGGGATCTGGCTATAGCTTTCATCATTACTATGCCTGGGTGGGTACTGTATAGGTCACATATGAATGCTTCCCTGCCTTTCTTAGGCAAAACCACGTGATTACCCCACAAAAGACAGTCCACCTGTATGGACATTTCGTCTTTGCACCGCTGGAACGGCTTGATCTCTTCATGCATCTCCACTGGGATGCTGGACCAGCTCCCATGGAGGACACAGTTTTTTTTTACCAGAGACAGTAAAGGATCCTGGTTGGTCCAGGTCCTGATCTGGCGGGCCATAACGGGTGACTTTTCGTTTTCGAATGCATCCATCACCAAGAGCAAGTCTGCAGGCTGTGTCATTTCCACCCCGGTGGTGGACAATGGTAGCTGACTGAGAGCAACAGCGCAGTTCTCTGTGCCTGATCTGCGGTGGATTATATAGTTATATGCAGACAGCGTAATCGCCCATCTTTGGATGCGGGCAGAGGCATTGGTGTTAATCCCTTTGCTCCCTGAGAATAGCGATATGAGTGGCTTATGGTCAGTTTCTAGTTCAAACTTGAGACCAAACGATACTGGTGCATTTTTTTCACCCCGTAAACGCATGCTAGAGTTTCTTTTTCAATCAGCCCTTTCGGCCTTGGACACCATCTGGATGCATAAGCGACCGGTTGCAATGTTCCCGATTCGTTAGCTTGTTGTAATACACACCCGACCCTGTATGAAAACGCATCGCAAGCTAGCACTAATCGTTTGCATGGATTATACAGAACAAGCAGTTTGTTGGAACAACAGTTTTCTGGCTTTCTCAAAAGCAGCCTCTTGTGATTTCCCCCATACCCAGTTGTCTCTCTTGCGTAGCAGCACATGAAGGGGTTCTAGCAGGGTGCTTAACCCGGGTAGGAAATTACCGAAATAGTTGAGGAGTCCCAGGAATGACCGCAGCTCCGTCACGTTCTGTGGTCTCGGCGCGTTCTTGATGGCCTCCGTCTTGGCGTCGGTGGGTCTGATGCCGTCTGCTGCGATTCTTCTCCCTAAGAACTCGACCTCTGATGCTAGGAAAACACACTTTGAATGTTTCAATCTGAGTGCCACGCGATCTAGCCGACTTAGAACTCTTCCGGGTTCTGCAAGTGTTCGATGGTGTCCCGACCTGTGAACAGTATGTCGTCCTGGAAAACCACGGTGCGCGGAACTGACTTTAGCAGGCTCTCCATGTTCCTTTGGAAAATTGCCGCGGCCGATCGAATCCCAAACGGACATCTATTGTAGATGAACAGACCTTTGTGCGTGTTGATGCAGGTGAGGCCTTTCGAAGATTCCTCCAGATCTTGCGTCATGTAGGCCGAGGTCAGGCCCAACTTGGTGAACGTCTTTCCTCCAGCCAGGGTCGCAAATAGGTCATCTGCCTTGGGTAGCGGGTACTGGTCCTGTAGCGAAAAACAGTTAATCATTTCTGTATAGTCCCCACAAATTCTGACCGTGCCGTCGCCTTTGAGAATCGGAACAATCGGACTGGACCACTTGTTGAACTCTACCGGCGCGATGATGCCTTCTTGCTGCAGCCTGTCCAGCTCAATTTCCACTTTCTCTCGCATCATATGTAGCACCGCCCGTGCCTTGTGATGGATGGGTCGAATACCGGGAACCAAGTGAACCACTTTCGCCCCCGAGAAACTTCCAATGCCTGGCTCAAACAACGACGGGAACTTGCTCAGAACCTGGGCACATGAGGCGTCGTCGACGAACGAGAGCACTCAGATGTCGTCCCAGTTCCAGCGGATTTTTCCCAGCCAGCTTCTGCAAAACAGTGTGGGGCCATCTTCTGGTACAATCCATAGTGGGAGTTCGTGCACTGCTCCATCATAGGACACTTTCACTTCTGCGCTGCCAATAACAGGAATCAGCTCTTTGGTGTAAGTTCTTAGCTTGGTATGAATGGGGCTAAACTTGGGCCTATGTGCCTTGTTGCACCACAGCCTGTCGAAGGCCTTTTTGCTCACGATAGACTGACTTACACCCGTGTCCAGTTCCATGGATACTGAAATTCCGTTCAGTTCAACTTTTAACATGATCGGTGGACAGTACGTGGTGAAGTTGTGTACCCCGTACACTTCTGCCTTCTCGGTTCGAGTTGCTAGTTCAGTCTGATCCACCACAGATCGATCTTCCTCTGCAACATGGTGGTTTGCAGGGTTTGCGGCTCGTCTGCACATTCGCTGGAGGTGTCCCATTGTTCCACAGCCTTTGCATACATAGTGTTTGAAGCGGCATTGATGGACTCGATGATCACCTCCGCAGCGCCAACAAGGTGTTAACAGCCTCGCATTAACGATTGATGGCAGACTCTGGGTCATGTGAGGTCGTGCAGCAGCCGGCGTGTACGTTCTGCCATATGCATTCCTGCCTGAAAATGACGTTACTTTGTGTACAGTACTAACGAAACCTCTTTATGCTGCGAAATTTGTTTGGTGTTATTACTGGTGGACATAAATGCCTGGGCTATCGTTATGGCTTTGCTCAAATTCGGTGTTTCAACAGTCAATAGTTTGCGAAGGATAACCTCATGGCCAATGCCAAGCACAAAAAAGTCTCTTAGCATTTGCTCCAGGAATCCATTGAATTCGCAATGTCCTGCAAGGCGCCTCAGTTCGGTGACATAGCTCGCCACTTCCTGGCCTTATAGACCATTGACACGTGTAGAATCGATACCTTGCTATCAAAACACTTTTCCTTGGATTTAGATGCTCCCAGACCAGCCTACACAGTTCTTCATAGGATTTGGTTGTTGGTTTCACTGGAGCTAGAAGATTCTTCATGAGGCCATAGGTTGTTGCCCCGCAGACGGTAAGGAGGATCGCCCTTCATTTGGCAGTGTTCTCGTCCCCTTCCAGCTCGTTGGCCACGAAGTATTGGTCGAGTCTCTCCACGAAGTCCTCCCACGGCCCCTTGAGAATTTCTCCAGGATACCAACATTTCTCTGCATTTTCGCGTGGTTGTTCGTTACCTTGTCGGCAATTATTATGCACGTAATAAAGTAATGCCACTGAGTACTGTAGACAGTGAGTAAGTGTGACCTTAGCTCCTTTATTTAAACTCCAGAGTGCTAGTACAGCATGGGAGGCCTGTTTATATACACTGCTTCCAAGGGATGCTGGGATCCCTTGGGACTCCAACGGGTAGGCCCTCTGGTGGCGGTATGATACAGGTTGCCTAGGGTTACATACATAACAGTTAGTGTAGAGGTTGTCGTGAATGGTTCAGAAAATCTGCTGCCAAGTTGCTTAAATCAGAGCAATAAGAGATTAATGTTATTTGTTTTTCATTATATTTAGGATTGGAGGGCAATTTCTTGGAATGTATATTGTCATTGTGTCAGCATATGGCTGGCTTGGTTTAATCTTTCACTAGACAAAGATACAGGATGGAGTGAGTTCTTCAGGAAATCTTCGGGTTTCCTTGGTAGACATCTTCGTACAAGAAAGGTATTGGTATCATTGAGCAGATAGTAAGTTATTGCAATTTTTTTTTAAATGGCCAGACGGAGTCATTAACAAAAGAATAAAACTTCCACATGGCAAGTTGATTCAAACTTTCATGTTGTAGCAAGATACAAAATACATTTTTCAAATCTTTTTACTCATATCATGGTAGACTAGAGGGGGCGTTGGGGGGGTGGGGAGGATGAACATTGCAGAATTAGGACTTTTCAATATGGCACAGATCAAGATGTACGTGTACAGAACAAAGCTTCAAAGTGGATAGGATAAAAATGAATCCTATTTTTTCACGTGGAGGTTGAATGAATGTCTGTTGCAGATGGGATTGGTGAGTCGTGGTGCTACCGAGCCAGTGTTAGTGTTGGACTTTAGACTAATAAAGTTAAACACCAAACTGAAGATAAGGAGAAACTTCTTCACTCAGAGCGTTGTTAACCTGTGGAATTCACTACCGCTGAGAGTTGTTGATGCCAGTTCGTTGGATATATTCAAGAGGGAGTTAGATATGGCCCTTACAGCTAAAGGGATCAAGGGGTATGGAGAGAAAGCAAGAAAGGGGTACTGAGGTGAATGATCAGCCATGATCTTATTGAATGGTGGTTCAGGCTCGAAGGGCCGAATGGCCTACTCCTACATCTATTTTCTATGTTTCTAAGAACATAAGAAATAGGAACAGGAGTAGGCCACTTGGCTCCTTGAGCCTGTTCCGCCATTTAATAAGGTCATGACTGATCGGATCATGGACTCAGCTCCACTTCCCTGCTCGCTCCCCATAACACTTTATTCCCTTATCGCTCAAAAATCTGTCCATCTCCGTCTTAAATATATTCCACTACCCAGCCTCCACAGCTCTCTGGGGCAGAGAATTGCATAGATTACAACCCTCAGAGAAGAAATTCCTCCTCATCTCAGTTTTAAATGGGCAGCCCCTTATTCTGAGACTATACCCCCTAGTTTTAATTTCCCCTATGAGTGGAAATATCCTCTCTGCAGCTACCTTGTTGAGTCCCCTCATTATCTTATATGTTTCGATAAGATCACCTCTCATTTTTCTGAATTCCAATCTGTATAAACCCAACCTACCTTCATAAGTCAATTCCCTCATCTCCAGATTCAACCTAGTGAACCTTCTCTGAACAGCCTCCAATGCAAGTATGTCCTTCCTTAAATACAGAGACCAAAACTGCACGCAGTACTCACCAACAGACCCTGTACAGTTGTAGCAGGACTTCTCTGCTTTTATACTTTATCCCTCTTGCAATAAAGGCCAACATTCCATTTGCCTTCCTGATTACTTGCTGCACCTGCATACTAACTTTTTGTGTTTCATGCACAAGGATCCCCAGGTTCCTCAGTACTGCAGCACTTGGCAATTTTTCATTTAAATGACAACTCGCTTTTCTATTTTTTCTGCCAAAGTGGATAACCTCATATTTTCCCACATTATACTCAATCTGCCATATTTTTGCCCACTCACTTAGCCTGTCTATATCCCTTTGCAGATTTCTTATGTCCTCCTCTCAATTTGCTCACCCACCCATCTTTGTATCATCAGCAAATTTGGCTACATTACACTCGGTCCCTTCATCCAAGTCATTAATATAGATTGTAAATAGTTGAGGCCCCAGCACCGATCCCTGTGGCACCCCACTAGTTACTGCTTGTCAACCGGAAAATGACCCATTTATCCCAACTCTCTGTTTCTTGTTAGTTAGCCAATCCTTTCGCTATGCTAATATATTACCCCTAACCCCGTGAACTTTTATCTTGTGCAGTAACCTTTTATGTAGCACCTTATCGAATGCCTTCTGGAAATCCAAATACACTACATCTGCTAGTTCCCCCTTATCCACCCAGCTTGTTACATCCTCAAAGAACTCCAGCAAATTTGTCAAACATGATTTCCTTTTCATAAAACCATGCTGATTCTGCTTGATTGAATCATGCTTTTCCAAATATCCCACTACTGCTTCCTTAATAATGGACTCCAGCATTTTCCCAATGACAGATGTTAGGCTAACTGTCTATTGTTTCCTGCTTTCTGTCTGCCTCCTTTTTTAAATAGGGGCATTACATTTGCAGTTTTCCAATCCGCTGGGACCTCCCCAAAATCCAGGGAATTTTGGTAGATTACAACCAATGCATCCACTTCTTTTAAGATCCTAGGATGCAAGCCATCAGTTCCGGGGGACTTGTCCGCCTTTAGTCCCATTATTTTATCGAATACTACTTCTTTAGCGATAGTGATTGTATTAAGTTCCTCCCTCCCTATAGCCCCTTGATTATCCACTATTGGGAAGTTTCTAGTGTCTTTTACTGTGAAGACTGATACAAATTATTTGTTCAAAGTCTCTGCCATTTCCCTGTTCCCCATTATTAATTCGCCAGTCTTATCTTCTACCGGACCAACATTTACTTTAGCCACTCTTTTCCTTTTTATGTTTACGTAGAACCTCTTACTATGTTTTTTTATATCGTTCTAGTTTGCTCTCATAATCTATCTTCCCTCTCCATTATTTTTTTTAGTCGTTCTTTGCTGGCTTTTAAAAGTTTCCCAATCCTCTGGCCTCCCACTAGTCTTGGCCATTTTGTATGCCCTTGTTTTCAATTTGATGACATCCCTCACTTCCTTAGTTAGCCATGGATGGTTATCCCTTCTCTTAGTCTTTCCTTCTCATTGGAATATATTTTGTGAGAGTTATGAAATATCTCCTGCTCATCAACTGTCCCACACTTCAATCTATTTTCCCAGTCCCCACTAGCCAACTCTGCCCTCATATCCCTGTAGTGTCCTTTATTTAAGCTTAGAACACTGGTTTGGGATCCAACTTTCTCACCCTCCAACTGAATTTGAAATTCAACCATATTATGGTCACTCATTCCAAGAGAATCTTTTATTAGGAAATAATTTATCAATCCTATCTCATTACACAGTACCAGATCCAAGATAGCCTGCTCTCTGATTGGTTCAAGGAAACTATCCTGGATACACTCTATGAACTCTTCCTCAAGGCTACCCTGGCCAATTTGCTTTGTCCAATCAATGTTCGAATGTTAAAATCGCCCATGATTATTGCCGTTCCTTTCTTACAAGTCTCCACTATTTCTTGATTGAAACTCCGTCCAACAGTGTAGCTACTGTTAGGGGACCTATAGACTATGCCTACTAGCGACTTTTCCCCCTTATTATTCCTTATCTCTACCCAAACTGAATCAACATCGTGATCTTCTGAACCAATATCATTTCTCACTAACGCACTGATCTCATCCTTTATTAACAGAGCTACCCCAACTACTTTTCCTTTCTGTCTGTCCTTCCGAATTGTCAAATACCCCATAATATTTAGTTCTTAGCCTTGGTCACCTTCCAACCACTTCTCTGTAATGGCTATCAGATCACTGTATATATTTGTATGTATTTGTGCCAACACCTCATCTATTTTGTTACAAATGCTGCGTGCATTCAGATAGAGAGCTTTTAAATTTGTTTTACCTCCATTTTTTCTTGCTTTGACCCCACTTTCTGTTACACTTTTATGTTTATACATTCTGTCCCTTCCTGTCACGCTCTGGTTTTCATTTCCTCCAGTGCTACCCTGCTCTATTGCCTTCTCCTTATTCTTTGACTTTTTAAATTTCTGCTCACCTGAACCCTTCCCCCCACTAATTAGTTTAAAGCCCTCTCGACCGCCCTAATTATTTGATTCGCCAGGATCCTCGTCCCAGCACGGTCTAAGTGGAGCCCGTCCCAACACAACAGCTCCCTCTTACTCCAGTACTGGTGCCAGTGTCCTGCGAACCAAAACCCATTTCTCCCACACCAGTCTTTGAGCCACGTGTTTAATTCTCTGGTCACGCTTACTGCATCTCTGAGATCTCCTATGCTCTCCTCCTTCCAGATATGAGAGATGAGGTCATGAATTCATGCCAATAGCGCCTCTTCGCCATACTTCAATGCCTCAGCGGGGATTCCATCCGCTTCCGTTGCCTTGTACTTCTTGAACGGACAGATGGCCTTTTCTACCCCGTGCAGGGCTGGGGTTTTGCTGAGATGGCGGCGGGCAGCATGCTGCGGGATGGAGTCGAGGACACTCGAGTCAAAGGCAGAGTCTCAGTTAAGGAGATCAAGGGTTCAAGTCCGACTGCAGCAACTACAGAGGAATCTCCCTGTTGTAGGCCACTGGGAAGGTCATCGCTAGAATCCCCCTCAACCGTCTTCTCCCTGTGGCTGAAGGGCTCCTCCCAGAGTCACAGGGCAGATTCCGTCCACTATGGGGCACAACGGACATGATCTTTACAGCGCGACAACTGCAAGAGAAATGCAGGGTACAATGCCAACTCTTGTACATGGCCTTCTTTGACCTTACAATGACCTTCAACACAGTTAACAGTGAGGGACTATGAAGCATCCTCCTCCATTTCTGTTGCCCCCAAAAGTTTGTCGCCATCCTCCGCCTGCTCCACGACGACATGCAAGCCGTGATCCTGACCAACGGATCCACCACAGACCCAATCCACATCTGGACTGGGGTCAAGCAGGGCTGCGTCATCACGCCAACCCTCTTCTCGATTTTCCTCGCTGCAATGCTCCACCTCACACTCAACAAGCTCCCTGTTGGAATGGAACTAAACTACAGAACCAGTGGGAACCTGTTCAACCTTTATTGTCTTCAGGCCAGATCCAAGACTGTCCCAAGCTCTGTAGTCGAACTACAGTACGTGGCTAACGCTTGCATCTGCGCACATTGAGACTGAACTCCAAGTCATAGTCAACATCTTCATTAAGAGGTACGAAAGCATGAGCCTTACACTAAACATCCGTAAGATAAAAGGTCCTCCACCAACCTGACCTCGCCACACAGCATTGCCCCCCAGTCATCAAGATCCACGGCGTGCCCCTGGAAAACGTGGACCACTTTCCATACCTTGGGACCCTATTATCAGCAAGGGCAGACATCGACGATGAGGTTCAACATTGCCTCTAGTGCGCCAGCACAGCCTTTGGGCACCTGAGGAAGAGAATTTTCGAAGATCAGGCCCAAAAATCTGGCACCAAGCTCATGGTCTACAGGGCTGCAATGATACCTGCCCTCTTGTACGGCTCAGAGACTTGGACCATATACAGCAGACACCTAATCATTGGAGAAATACCACCAATGATGTCTCCGCAAGATCCTGCAAATCCCCTGGGAGGACAGACGCACCAACATTAGTGTCCTCGATCGGGTCAACATCCCCAGCATCGAAGCACTGACCAGCTCCGTTGGGCAGGCCACACTGTTCGCATGCCTGACACAAGACTCCCAAAGCAAGTGCATTACTCGGAACTCCTACACGGCAAGCGAGCCCAGGGCAGAGGGAACGTTTCAAGGACACCCTCAAAGCCTCCTTGGTAAAATGCAACATCCCCGCTGTTGTATATGCATACTATGGATGTACTCACTGTATGGTTGCACAAGATGGAGACTTGTTTACCTGTGTACCATCAATAAAGTTTACACTGTGTATATACAGCTGGCACCACTAGAGAGTGCAACTGGTGGAGACCGAGGATTTCCTGCCCTGGTGGCAGGGCCCAGTATAAAAGGCTGCACACCATGCTTGTGCCTCACTCTGGAGTTTGCAATAAAGGATCAAGGTCACTACAGTTTGAGTACAACACATTGCTTCGTGGAGTAATTCGTAAGTACATTACAGACATAATCACCGACACCTGGGAATCCCTAGCGAAAGGCGACCCAAGTGGAGGAAGAGCATCCGGGAGGTGCGCTGAGCACCTCGAGTCTCGTCGCCGAGAGCATGCAGAAAGCAAGCGCAGACAGCGGAAGGCGCGTGCGGCAAACCAGACTCCCCATCCTCCCTTTCCTTCAACGACTGTCTGTCCCAGCTGTGACACCTAAGAACTCTGAGTGGAAGCAAGTCTTCCCTCGATTCCGAGGGACTACCTATGATGATGATTAACTCTCTGATCTTACTTACCTTATCAAAATTTGCTTGTGGCTCAGATAGTAATGCAGAGATTGTTACCTTTGTGGTTCTGCTTTTTAATTTGGCCCCTAGCTGCTCATAATCCCTCAGCAGAACATCTTTGTTTGTCCTAACTATGTCGTTGGTACCCACATGGACCACGACAACTGGATCTTCCCCCTCCCACTCCAAGTTCTGCTCCAGCCCAGAGATGTCCTTAACACTGCACCGGGTAGACAACACAGCCTTTGGTACTCACGCTCCCAGCTGCAGAGAACACTATCTATCCCCCTCATGAGACTGTCCCCTACCACAACAACATTTCTTTTACTCCCCCCATTTGAATGACCCCCTGTACCATGGTGCTGTGGTCAGTTTACTCATCCTCCCTGCAGTCCCTGATGTCGTTTACACAGGGAGCAAGAGCCTTGAACCTGTTGGACAAGAGCAAGGGCTGAGGCTCCTCCATTACTACATCCAGAGTTCCCATACCTACCTCACTTGTAGTCACACCCTCCTGTCCCTGACCACAGATCGAATTTAAATTAATTAATCTAATTGGAGTGACTAGCTTCTGGATCATGGTGTCCAGGTAACTCTCCACTTCCCTGATGTGTCGTAGTGTCTGCAGCTCGGAGCCGAAGTTCCTCGAGCTGCAGATGTGTCCACTAAGCTCTCACATGCAACAGCAGAAACACACCACGTGCCCTGCCATCACTAAGGTATTCAATTAGTTAAGATTTGAAGTTTTAGTTTATAATCCCAGCTCTTAATTTAAACCAATGCCCATGAGTGAAAAACTGACCAACTGACCAACCCAGCAGCTAATGGAATATCAATGACCTATTTTGATTTAAAAAAAACATTGATTTTAATCTTTCCCGAATAAACCACTCTGTTCAACTCCACTCCCTTTAAGACCTCTCTGTGCAGATCACACTGCTCTGAAAAACTGTTGACTTTTATAGCCTTAGGAACTAAACCAAATTTACAAGTGTTGACTCAGCACACCTTTTGTCTGTGATTAACACCTATTCAAGACAAACAATTTCAGCTGACCGACAATTAACTAGGAAGAGTTAAACATTTTTACCAAATGGTATGATGTTACCAAGTAGTAATTGGATTGAAAAAATTTAAGTGCGTCATGTATGTATGCTCGAGGTTACTAGCCACCAGGTGGCGCGACTGTCGGAGGTCATTGGGCTGTACACACATGTGCAGCCCAGGTATAAAAGGCAAGCCACCTTGTAATGTAATCACTTTGGGCCCTAATAAAGCAGAGCCAGGTTTATACCGGTGTTAGTTTACAGTATTCAGTCTATCGAGTTATTACATACGTAAGTGAGTTTTATGAAAAATTTATTGTATAACAACTATTAACTTACATTTCCAAAGCAGCTTATACAAGTCATATAATTCACATCTTATAGGACAGCCACTTCTACCTGGGTGCCCAGTAGAAGTTTATCTATCCATCTCTGAATTGAAGTGGCTAGCATGTAAATCTAAATTCAACCTGGGATATAGCATTGCACCCAAAAGCAACTTAGAACATTCTACACATCTTCATAGCTTAAACAAGATTTTCTTCTCAGCAATGCCAAACAAGTGAATATCAAGATTACAAAAGAAAGAAAAAAAAACCTCTTCACTTATACAGACAGATGCAATTGTCCTAGATTACAATTCACAATTGAAAGTGTTTTGGCACAGGTCAACCAAAGTAATTTTGCTGCATGATGATTTGTACAACACTGCGTCAAAATGTAAAAACAAGCCTTAAGTGTTTGCACCAAATGTTGTCTCCTAATGCAATCCCATAGATAATACAAAAATTACATTCTTCTTCAGATAATCTTCACCCAGCTACTATTTTAACCAAGTTACACTCCACCATCATATTTCTTTCAAATGAATACACCAGTTCGAACATTACTGATCTACAGCACAAGCTGTGCCTTTCTGTATTCTTTGGTCTGTCACGGTCTTTACTGTCTCTTCTGTCAGAACCTCAGCCTCGGACTTGCTGGGATATTAAAGTTAGCAGTCTTTTACTTAACTGCACATTGTGCATTTTTAAGTAATCAATGAGGTCTGCTTGCTTCTCTACAAGGTTTTCCAAGTTTGATCCATCCCTTTAGAAAAAAAAGACAGCATTACAAATCTGTTGAGCAATGTGGCCTTATTTGCACAACATAAAAGAAAGAATGGTTGCATTTACATGGCATATTTCATAACAGGACATCGCAAAGCATTTTACAGCCAATGAAGTACTTTTGACGTGTTGTCCCTGTTGGAATGTAGGGAAATGCAGCAACCAATTTGTGCACAGCAAGTCCCACAAACAGCATTGGGAGAAATGACCAGATAATCTATTTTAGTGATGTTAGTTGAGGGATAAATATTAGCCAGGACCCCAGAACTCTCCTGCTGCTCTTCAAAATAGTGACACGGGGTCTTTTACGTCCACTCAAGACGGGCCTCATTTAACATCTCATCTGAAAGATGGCACCTCTGACAGTACAGCACTTTATTGAAATGTCAGTCTAGATTATGTGCTCAAGTCTCTAGAATGGGGCTTGAATCCATCAGCTTCTGTCTCACAGGCGAGTGTGTTACCACTGAAACATTACAGTAACTCATTTTCTTTTCTCTGATAGTTCAGCAAGTTTATCCACAGGTAGCTGAGACAGGGAGACCAGGAAGATCCCTGGTTCAATTCGCATTTAAAGAGGAGTTAGCTGATAGAGATGATAGCCGACAGTGGTAGAGATGCTAAAATTGGCTTCAGCTTTTCCTAATTAGAGAGGGGAATAAAAAAAAAATACTTGAGGGCTAGAAATTGTCCTTCGCCCCGATTGGGGGTGGTAACTTTCCGGGGCCGGGACTTTCTGCGCCTGGCCCGGAGTTCCCGCTCCCAACACGGAATTGGGTTGTATGCCCCTCAAGGAAGTGAAGCGTTGTCTCCGGTGCTCTGCTTCCTTTGAGGGGCGCTCTCGGGGTGGTAGCACGGCGCTGAGTCAAGTGGTGCACGGAATAGGCCAGTGAATAGTCCGCGTAATGCTGACGCGCTACAACGCCCCTCCCCTTCCATTAAAGGGGAGGGCTGCTGCACACTCTGCAGGCTGCCACTGGGCAATCGACCGGGTCAGTAGCCTAGCACCCAAAATAGAGTGCCGGGCTGCATAATGGCGGCCCGGTTGATGCAAAGGCCGCCATTGTCGGGCCCGCCCAAGAGTTGTCCGACAAATAAAGATGGCGGCCCGGGGCGCTAAAGGCCTCCCCAGCGAAGCTGGCACAGACATCCACCCGCACCAGCCTCGAAGCCTGTGGGATAATTTCTCCCGTGGGGCATTAAGGGGTCGGTGCGCACAGCGATGACATCATCGCTGGTTGCGTGCTGGCCTGGGGCACGCGGCTACCGGGACAACGCTCCCAAACTTCCAAGCAATTGCCCAGGAGACGGTAGCGCCACCCACCCCACGGCAAAAATGCCATTGCGCCCAGTTAGCGCGCCCCCCCCCCCCCCCCCAGAGGCGCTAGCAGGGCTATAAAAATGGGCAATTTTGCACCCCATGTTCCTGCTTTGGAGTACTACTGAATGAGGTACTGGTGGGTGAGCTACATCCATGAAACTGCATCCCAGTCAAGCAAAGAAAATTGGCAGAGAGCACAGCATCACTGTGGAGTCATACAGTGTCAATTTACCCATTGCCTACCAACTAGATTGCCAATGGCAAATCATTCCTCCAACTACATTCATTTAAAAAGAGCATTCACGTAACAAAACATTCCAAAGTACTATACAGGGGAATCGGAGTAAGGAGTGCAATGGAGCAACAATGATGATGTGTAAAGCTAGAGTGTAATAAATGCTTCTCCCCCACCAGTTGCCATAATGACAGGTGTGGAACTTTTACACAGTAATACAAAAAGAAAGGGGTTAAATTAAAAATAATCAATAAGAGTTCTGCACCAGAGAACCTCTTTGCAAGGGATATAGCAAGTTGTCTACCTCTTCTTTCTGTGCCCAAAATCCCAGGAGAGTTCAACAAAACACTTTCAACAAGTGGAAGATGAGCTGAAGTGATAACCAAAGTACTCAAGGTAGTAACTAATTGGTCAGGAGAGTAAAACATTTTGCTACTTTTGTTACGAGGCAACTAAAGGGTGAAAGTCCGACTAAATCACTATAGGGTACTGAAAATGATGAGACAATCACCTGAATCCAGTCTCAGACATGATGTTAGTGAGATTAGGATATCTATGTCTTTTCTCTTCTTCTTGGATGTCAGGGCATGGTTTCATCCGATTGAACTTCATAATCTTTGCTGTGAAATAAAATAGGCAAGTTAGAGGCAGAATAAAACTGACGTGCAAGATCAAATGCAACCTTTTTTGATTTAAAAACTGCAACTCTTTGGAAAAAAAAAAAGAGAATCTAGATGGCTTCATAGATGAGGGAAATGCCAATACTCATTAATTTGACTTGCTATTGTAGCCGTTTTTATGACAAATAAGTTATGGCAGTTTTTTTAAGCACGCTAAAAGGATCAGGTGCTCACTAAAACTTGGCCAGCTTTCTTTTTAAAGACTTGCCTCCTCCTTGCCTCACTTGACAGCCTGTGTTTAAATGGACCCTGAGCATGTGTTTCACTCTACGTTCATTCCCAGTGGCCATGGGGTGGATATACCTGACCGTCAACCACTCCCACACCACTCCTTTCATGTATGCATGACTTCAGTTCCCTTTGATCTCAAGCATGAATGCCCACTGGAAACATCTGAAATAAGGTCATCAATCACCTATCCCAGATAGTTGAGCAACAGTTTCAGTGGCTGCTCAACAATATACTAATCCTCTCGTTGTCCCAGCTGCTCTAGCGCATGGCTGCAAGATGGGATTTGTGAACTCACTAACTTAGAAGCAATACTTCAATGTACCTCATATTCAAATCTTTTCTGTGGAAAAATGGTAGATAACCCACAAATACAACATAGGGTTACAACAAAACAGAATCCACAAGCAACAAATTATCATGGAGGCACTCAACCAAGGTAAGAAGAGAAATAACAAAACATCTTTCTAATAAAAGGCAAAAATCAAAACCTGACCCAAAAAGGAACTACCATTTCAGCTGTTTTGATGACCGTAGCTGTTATTTTGGGCACAGAAAGAGTTAGACAACTTACTGCTAGACCTACCCATTTTTTCTCCTGATGTAGACATCAGCCTATGCTAGTTAGTTACTTTGGTAGAGGTAGCCTCTTGTACCTCACTCATGTGGCCATTCTTCATGTGCGAGTTAGTCAAGTGTAAGCATCATCATCATCGGCAGTCCCTCAAAACGAGGATGACTTGCTTCCACGCCAAAAAAAGGATGAATTCACAGGTGTTTCAATGAAGGACCTAATATTCAAGGTCCTGAACTACATCCTGAAGGTTGGAAGATGCCGGTGCATGGATTTTTTTTTAACGTGGGGTGGCCGTTGCACACTAGCCACCACACGGGCTTGACAGAGCTAGGTCTTGGTCCAGTGGCAAGGGTTAACCAAGACGACTGGAGACCTGCTCTGCTGCATACATAATCGCAGTGTAGGCTGGCCCATGCTGCCCCTGGGTAAGCAGGATACACAACTGTGTAATCCTGTTCCAAGTCCACATGTAGAATTAGAACATGGAAATAGATTATTTGTCCCAACCAGTTTGTATTTGTGTTGATCCTCCATGAGCAACAATCTTAATCCCATGTACCAGACCTGTTCCCATATCTGTTTATTCCCCTAACTACCCTATCTGGGGTGTGATTCAAGCATCTCACCTGAACCAGCCTCACTTGTGCCGGGTGGGGTTAGGTTACAATTGGGGCTGTGGTCTCTGCTTCAAGCACTAACTGTGGTAGTGCATTCCACAGCCTCCCAATCCTCAGTGGAAAAAAGTTTCACCTGCTCTCTGTACTTATTCTCTTCCATGTAATCTTTTATCTATATTTCCTTGTTCTAGACCCCCTCAACTGGAAGAGTCTATTTCGATCTACTTTGTTCCATCTGTTCACAATTTTAAACACCTCTATCAAACTATCCTTTAATCTTCTGTGTTCTTACAAAAGCAGGCCCTATTTTTCTAGACATTTTTCATATTTGTATTTCCCCATACCAGGCAAAATCCTAGTGAATCTATGCTATATCTTTCATTGCCTCAATATCCTTCCTGTAGTGAGAGACCCAAAACTGTACTCTTGAGGAAGGGGGAAGAGAAGTGCAATAGGAGGGTGTAAACATCCAGCCCAAGAACATGAGACATATTACAGCACTGTCACTCTGGTAATCAGAGCAATAATCCTAGACCCCACAATGTACTATTTTAAGATATGAAATAAACTGGTTAATTTAACTGAGCTGAGAAAATGTGGAAAGTTACAGACTATTAAGAATAAAATCAGAGCTTCGCTGGATATGGTTGGAGCAGAGGTTAGTGTTGTGCACACTTCAGCCTACTTAAAAGTACTGCCATTTCACTTTACAATTGCAGTAGGATGTTTGCTGAGAAAGATTAGCGAAAATGTACTGCCAGTGGATTAGTCTTCGACCAGTGTCTTAACCAACAGTGAGATTAAGTCCTCTGTAAAGTTCAGTACTGTGGGCAGACCACCTGCTTCAGAGGATAATTGTACGGCCAATAAATAAACAGCGTTATAAAAGAGGTTCTTGCAGTGAACCACAAGCTTCAAAAAGGGCAAGTTGTAAAATAATTGAGACCACCATGATCACTCCTTGGTGGTCCGTTTGGACTTTAGGCCAGAAATCACACTTCAGATATTGAATAGCTAGTCCTCAGCTATACACATACACATACACTGAGCACAAAGTTTATGCAAAAATCACTAGCCCACAAAGAGATTAATTTAACTATATGGGCTCCAACAGCTAACATTAGTTGGCAAGCCAACCCAAAAAGTTTTTTCGTTTACTAGTTTTAATTCCAACATTTTATATAGAAACGGAGCCCAACAATATAAAAGCTTTATTTTGGGCACATTACTTTTCAAACTAATATATGGAGCATCATTTAAGTGCAGATGGACTGACCTTAAACAGCAGGCCCTTTAAAAAGCAAAACACTAGAATTCAAATAAGTGGAAAAAATGTAGATGACACTCAGGACAGATGTTTTAGATTGGATCTTTTGTCTTAGGCTACAAAAAGTTGCACATTATAAAAAAAAAACATGAAACCACTAGAATTAAATTCAGATCGGTTCTGGTTTAGAACTAGAGCGCCACTGGACTCTGGTGGAAAGACTGAAGAATCAGTAAAATATTTTACTAAGCTCTCCTTCACTAATTTGTCAGCTATTTTACAGTGACCAAGTTCAGAAACTTTTGCTGAGGTCCCGTCCTTCATGCTTGGATTAATGTAGCTCTCAAAATGAATCAAGCCCTTCAGTGCAGCAACCCAATAGGATTACTGAGCATACCAAAGTAATTTTGTTTTTGGAATAACAATAGAAACAGAGTGAAGATTAGCCTTCATTAGCTGCAAGTTTCTAACAGGCTTGGTGCAGTGTGTGTGGCTTTTGTATCTAGATGGGTTTAATACACCCACTTTCCAAATCGTTTATTTTAAACTCAAAGACCAGTATATTCGATTTTACAGAATTGCCTCAAAATTTATATTTAAAAAAAGTGAAATCCCAGAAATCTAAACATTAATAGAATCAAACTGAATTGATAAGTTGCTTATTGGATGCTATTTAATTAGTGTTCGCACACAGCTTCTGGTCTGTTTTCTCATCTCAAAAGATAAAAAATTAAGTCATGACAAATAAATGACCCCCAAAACAAAGAAATACCATCACAGCTATTATTGGTCTAACAGTAAAACTTACATAAAAGATACAATTGTTAAGGATTAAATCACACATCAAAGCCACATATCTGGGATGTTGTGGATTATTTACAACAAAGACAGTTCCAAGATAATGGGCTCAATTTTCCCCAGTTATCTGCACCGTTTTTTTTTGCTCGCGCCGATTTTTTGGGCCCAAATTAAAATATCCAGGTTTCCCCAAAATTTGTGCCAGCATAACTCAGTTAGTTACGATTTGTTTCTAGATTAGCTTTTTTTGTGTCATTGGGGGAAGGGTGTAACCTGATGTTTGCACCAGTTTTTTTACATTTATGTAAGTTTGGCCAACTTACATTTTCCCTAGGACGGCGTATGTGACCACTCCCAAAAACCCCCCTGGGCACTTAAGAAAAAGTAGCGCACATTTAAAAAAAAAAATCAGCGCAGAAAGACGCCATTGTTTTTATGCGAAGTTTTGGAGGGAGTCACAAACACATTAAATATGCATCATGAAGCTTAATTTTTTTTCGAACTTAAAACACAGAAAATGGAAGTCTAATGCAATTCTTTAATTTTGGCTTTTTTCCCCCCCAAAGTGCCACACCACCACCGATCGTCTCCAAACCGGGATTGAAGGTCACAGCGTCGGCCAGCAGAATCAGTCCCTCACCCGAACACAGGGGCTCGGCTTCAAAAGACTGGGGATGGGGGGTGGAAGCTGAATTGAAGGGATGAGAACCCTTACACACCTGCAGCAACATCAAAAGGAGCCCGGCAAGGGGGGTGGGGGGGTGCGCTGAGCCCGTGTCTGGGCAAGGGAGCGATTCTGCCGGCCAACCCTCGAGCCCAGTGAGGAGACGTTCGGTCGGTGGTGGGGTGATACTTTGAAAAAAAAATCTAAATTTAAAGAATTGCATCAGACTTTGTTGCCCAAAATGTCCTCATTTGAATGCCTAGCTTCCCGATCTTGCATGCGCAGACTAGGGTGTGGTCCATACTAGGGTATCGACCTTGGGGAGAGAGAGAACAAAGAAGCTTTAGCACCTTGTCCTGCTGTTTTGAGCTTCTTGCAAAAGGCACAATTTAATCATGGGGGCAATATGACAATGCCATACCTCGTGCAAGCCTTCTGCATGATGGGGCTGTGGAGACCACGATTGATTCGACGTCATCGCATAAGGAACCTCAGAGCACGTAGGATGGGCAGGGGGCCTTACCCACGTCGGGTATATCGAGACAGGCGTTCATACCTGCACCTGAGTGATGCAGACTGCGTGAGAAGGTTGCGTTTCCGTAAAGAAGTTGTAACTGAGATCTATGAGTTAGTAAAAGCAGACCTGCAACCGAGAAGCGCCACGAGGACTGCTTTGTCAGTTGAAGTAAAGGTTACAGCTACACTTTCATTCTATACATCTGGATCATTCCAGGCCACAACTGGGGATGTGTGCACCTTTTCTCAATGTGCAACACATATCTGCATTTGGCAGGTGACTGCTGCACTATATGCCCGGAGGAATGATTACATAACGTTTGCCCAGGCAATGTGTGAAAGGGGGCTTCTCCAGGATTGCTGGCTTCCCAAAAGGTATAAGGCTGCATTGATTGTACCCACATCACCTTGCGAGCACCTTTGAAGGATTCAGAGGTGTACAGGAACAGAAAAGGCTTCCACTCCATTAATGTGCAGCTTGTGTGACGACATGCTTTGCATCATGTCAGTTGATTCGAAATACCCTGGGAGCACCCATGATGCGTTCATCCTACGTGAGTGTGCTGTATCTGCCATGTTTCAGCAGCAGCCAGAAGGGCAGAGCTGGCTGCTGGGGTACAACCCAAACGGAAGCTGACCGAGAATACAACATGTCGCACACTGCGACGTGCAGCATGATAGAGAGGACCACTGGCATCTTGAAACAGCGTTTCCGATGCCTGGACCATTCCGGAGGCTACTTGCAATACTCCCGAGATTGCCGGTCAGTTCACTGTTGTGTGCTGCATAACTTAGCCATCATGAGGCAGCAGCAGCTGGTAGTAAAAGACCCACCTGACGAGAGAGAGGATGATGACGACGACGACGCCGCCATGCAACTACCGGAACCCGGAGCACGACGGTGGAGGAGGGCGGGCCCCTTTAACGATTGCTCAAGCCTTGTGCCAGCAGCTTATCCATGAACGCTTTGCTGCCTGAAGGCTCAGCGGCAACTATTCCAAATGGACCGTCTTTATTGTTTGGATCTGTTCTGTAATGTTGTGTTGATGGAACAAGTGATGGAAATGATTCTTGTTTATTTCAAAAGTTGTGTTAATAATGGAAATTATTCAGTTATAATTTAAAATATATTTTATTCAAAAGTTTAACACTTGTTTGTATTTAACTTAAATAAAAATATTCTTTAAAGTTTTCAGTTAAGATCACTTACAAACTTTTGAACTTGTAAATTTACCTAACTTACAAAAAACGTTTAATTTGAGAACAGTTACATCAATAATAATAAATATAATAACAACTGCAGCAAAGAAAAGCTGCACCTATCTTTTGTCCACCGTATTCTAAGACTGCTCGCTGCGCTTGGTCTTGTTGACTCCACCCCTACCTGCAGGCAGAGACGCGGTGTTTCTTGGGTTGGTATCAACCTTATTCTTACGAACATCTCAGGTAATATGCATTTCTTGATTGGGGGGGGGGGGGGGGGGGGGGGGGGGGGGGAAAAGAGGGCCTGGCTTGGGCCACTTCAGAGGCTCATCTGGGGATTGGAGTGGGAGTGGCAGTTAATTCTGTCATTGGGCGCAGGGTCTGGGCGTGTTCCCTTATTGCAGCAGCTAACTCAAACATTCCCTCCCTCATATTCACTGACAGTGCATCAGCTGCTTGTGACATTCCCTCCTTCATGTGCCCAGACATCTCATCACTCACCCTACTGATAATGACCAGGAGTGATCGTGTAAGGTCAATGCTCTCCGCACTCATTGCCATCATCTGAACCACATCTGTTAGATTCTGCACCCCAGGAGAGCACTGTTGAGCTCTCCTTCCCCTCCTCACCCTGGGTGTGGCTCGCTGCATCCCACTGGGACCCACAGCTTCAGATGGTGGGGCCCTGGATGTGTCTCACTGCATCCCACTGGAATCCCTAGCCTCGTACTGTGAGAAACCATGGAATGTCCCAACGCTCGTACCACTCAGGAAAGGGTCGAGCACCTCAATGGGTGGCACCTGCACCTCCTCCAGAGTACAATAGGGGGGGGCTTCATCCATCACCTCCCCTTCACCCCTATGCTCTTGGTCTGGAAGGTTCGATTGGAAGATGTTCTCCTCTTCAGGCTCATCCGCGTCTGAATCTTCTTCTGCATCGGTTTCAGCTTCGTCGGGGTTGGCCTCAAGTTCTGCAAAATATAACAGAACAGACAAATGGTTAGCAGCAGAGGAGGGGGCAGGGTGGTAAGAGTAGGCTCACACAGCGCAGGCAGCAGGCTCACTTGAAGGACCCCGATGAATGATAGCACATTGCATCAACCGAAGCGTAGCTGACAAGAGACATCCCCATGAACCGAAGCATGGCTAGCCCGCGCAGTACTTAACATTTAGCAAAGCCAGGCTGTGGAATTTGCAGGACTTACCCTCTCCCTCGAGTGTGGGCCCAGCTGGTGCAGTGGTGGTTGCTTTTCTCCAGGCAGGACCCATCACAGCAGCGACCCTCTCTTCCAAGGGTGTCAGTGGCTGCAGATTTGCCGGGCCTCCTCCTGTCCGAGTTTTTTCCCCTTTTGTTGTGTGCCACCTTCCTCTGCAAAGATGAAAATGTAACTTTTTAGAGACGGTGTCTTTCTGTTGGGTGGGACATAAACAGATGGTCACATTTACAATTGCAATTCCATGAAAATATTACTTACACTAACTACTTGACCAAGGTCCTCCCACTTTTTTGCACTGGCAGCCAGACCTCGGGGTGGTCACCATTGCACAGTCATTTTCTGCGTTGGTTCCAGTGTTTCTTAATTTCTTTTGGTGAAACTTGTGAGACATCTCTGCTGGTGTCCAGTTCATGCCATCTGGCCTCAATTACAGTAACCAGTGCCTCCACTTCAACCTGTAAGAAATTCTTGGTCCTTGAGCCGCATTGCATATTGTATTGCAGGTCCGATTTTTCCAATGAGAATTAAAAAGTTTTCACACACAACTGGCTCTTTAAAAATGGCCGAATGCAGACCGGGAGCTGTACTGGGCATGTGCATCCATAGCAATCACGTCAAAAACGTATTTTTTTTCCGTGCATGTGCAGAAGTGGGGGAAAAAAAAAAAGAGGGGGGCATCATTTTTTCAGCACAGACGTTTAGCTTCCGGGGGGGTGGTGGAGCCCAAGGACAGGCTGCGTGGCACTAATTTCAAAAAATAGAACGGGGAAATTTGCTATTTTGGAGTAGTCGGGGCCAAAAAAAACGAGTGCAACTCTTGCAATACGCCGAAAAATGGCATTGGGGAAAAATTGAGCCCATTGAACTGTCCTTCCCATCCCATACCCAAAATAAAAGCAAAAATTGACAATCTGTTACATTAATATTTGCTTCCGCTACCACCTCCACCCCCCCCCAAAAAAAAGCACTTTAGCATGAAAAACTTAAACCACTAAATTTAAATACCACATTAGTAAGAACTGTTTATAGTTACCATTTTGTGGATAAGTCACTGTTTATTTTAAACTAATACGATCACCCGCATTTTACAGGAATAGAAGTGACAAGAAATCTAAAAGTGGATACTTGAAGTTAACTACTTAGAGAACTGCTTTGAAATAAATTCCTGAAAATGTGGGCAAGGAACAAACAGTGGGTTGTGAAAGATGATTCACAAAATAATAGACTGCATAATAGACTTCAGGTCTGTATTTGAGGAAAAAGTTATAAAAATTTTTTACAGGTAAACACACCTGCCAGCAGATGAAAGCATTCTAATTTTTTTTAGTGAGTTGAGAAAATGTGGCTGCAGGATGTAGACGACCATAAAATGAATGATTCTCCTTCTCTTTCAGTTTCTGAGTCATGTGTGAAAAACGCAGACTACTGGGACATGCAAACAAAGTTGCAATTAAACAGGGTTCAGGAGAATATGCTAATGGCTTAGTGCATAAAAACACCATTCTGTCTGACAATAGAGTACACAGTAGGAGGGTCTTGGGTTCAATCTCGTTATGAGCCAAGTTAAAATCATATCCAGTTCAGCAGTACGAGTCACCACAGGCGAGGGAGAGAATGGAGGAGGAGCGGTCATTTCTGATCCGACATTCACGCGCAGAGGGAAATTGATGGCGAAGAGGACGAGAACAAGTTCACTTTGATACCCCAATGATTAGATAGCTTTCTGGCATCCATTGTTTAAGATGCACATGAAGAATAGCTACCTGGGCAAGGTACCAGAGGGGAGCAGGTGCCCATGAAATGGTGTCTCAACACAAGTCATCACCAGATAGAAATGGAGGATAAGGGACAAGATAAAACTGAAGTTAATGAAATAATGTTACTGGAATATCAGTCATTAAAGTTCACACTAAAAAACAAACAAACATTTCAGGAAAAAAAAAGTAGAGTTTTTGCTATTAATATTTATTAATTCAATTTCTTTAATTTTATTCTCTGCCATAATTATAGTTGGGTATACTTTGATAAGAAAAAAACAATTTTTTTTTGTGCTCATCAGCCAGTTGCTAGTGTTTACACTGTTAAGTCAGCTCTCTGTAGCTCTGCAGCACACCTATAGACCAATGTTTCCTCTAATTTGTGTGGCTCGGTGGCTTGTGCGGGCCATTTAAAATACCGTGCATGCGCAGTTTTTGTAATGAAAAGCAGGCAAGCTGGCTGCGCTGGTTCCGAGGAGTGCTGCACAACCATGCAGCTTACCGGGAATGTTGCTGTAGACCCAGTTAAAACCGCTTTCATGAAATTGGTTGTCCGGTTACCAAGAAACGAATTTAACAAAATAAACCACGAAGCCAAGTTCACAGACTCCAGAACCCAAGTTAGAATGTAAAATAAAAGTTAATTAGTGATGTTGCTTCAGGTATCACTCGCACACCATCTTTGATGTTTTCAAAGAACAGCAACATGATTTTAGCTGGATTTGAACAGGTAGTACATTAAAAATCAAAAGTCATTGCCCTTATTTTTAATCCAATGGCTAGCAAAGCAATAAGCAATATAGTTAATGTTTATTTGATACCAAACATCTACTGCAAACTCGTCATCTTGCTCAGTTCAATTAAGTAAGAGTTTTAAACGTAAAACTGAAATTTGGAACACGTACCAAGATGTAGAGCTCTCTGGCTAATTCATTATTTTCTGGGTGTTGTTAGTTTCCAGTGATTCTAGGAGAGCTTTATTTTTCATTTAGCAACAACTGTTAAGACTAACCATTCTCTTCAATTTAAAACCTGGAAGTGGGGGGGGGGGGGGGGGTGAATGGTGGAGGAAAGAGGTTTTCCTCTCTGCAATGTTAAGCAAAATTAAACCATTTATAAACTGGTTTATGATTGTTAATATATTTTTTTTTTAGAAAAGTGTAGTTCCCAAAAACAAATGTTTCAGTCCCCTGCTTTTTTAAGTTTAAAAAAAATAATGAATGAAGTTCTCGGGAGGTGGGAACTGTTCATGCATAAATACAGATGTGTTAAATGTATTGTAATATCTATTGTAGCTGTCACTTTGTAAGTACACAACAGGGAACACTGACTTCTTTTCTATGCTCTCACCTGTGTAAATGATGAGGCACACTGAAGAAAAGAAAAGCTCCACTGTCAGGACTCCAAGAATGAGGTATATGGTCAGGGTTTCCAGTTCTGTAGGCACCAATATAGCAAGTATAAGCAGGAGAACCACATTTCCTAAGGAAAAAAAACAAGTACAAGATCAGTGGATGATCCTTTCATAGGAGTAAATACAACTGCTGTAGTGCATGAATAAGTGACCAAGCTAGTGAAAAAAGTCTCAATCCCGAGAGGGGGGAGGGGGCGGTCAGGGGGAGAATAAAAAGGCGCCTGTATTCCCTTACGATTCCACCTTTAATCCCACTTCATAGGAATAGCACAGCAAAGAAGGAGGCCATTCAAACCATCAAATCTGCGCTGCTCTTTCAAAGTGCGATCCAGTTATTTCCACTCCCCCGCTCTTTGCCTATACCCCTGCAATTGTTTCTCCTTCAAGTATCTATCGATCTATCCAATTCCATACGGAAGGCTACTATTGAATCTGCATAGACCACCCTATTTGGCAGTACATTCCAAATCCTACATTTTTTTCTTTCTCCTGTCACCTTAGGTTCTTTTGCCCATCACCTTAAATATGTGCCCTCTCGTTATCGACCCCTCAGCCATTGGAACAGTTTTTCTTTATTTACTCTATCTAAACCCTTCATGAATTTAAACATCTCTATTAAATCTCATCTTAACCTTCTCTACTCCCAGGAGAACAACCCCAGCTTCTCTAGTCTAGCCATGTAACTGTATTCCCTTATCCCTCAAACACTTGGAAGCACTAACTCATGCTAGGAACACAAGTATATTCCTTTAAGGCACAAAATACCCCACAGGAAAAGTGGTCCAACCATGGCTAACAAGAGAAAAGTTAAACACAGTATTAGGTCAAAGGAAGAGGCTTATAATGTTTCCAAAAAGAGCAGTAAACCTGAGGATTGGGAGTAGTTTAGAATTCAGCAAAGGACCAGGAAAGGGAAAATAGAATATGAGTAAACTAGCGAGAGACATAAAAACAGAATATAAAAGCTTCTATAGGTATGTAAAAAGGAAAAGATTAGCGAAAGTAAATGTGGGCAGGCTGCAGGCTGAGACAGGAGAAATTATAATGGGGAATAAGGAAATGGTAGAGAAATTAAACAAATACTTTGTGTCTGTCTTCACTGAAGAAGATGCAAAAAACCTCCCGAAAATATTGGAGAATCAAGGGTCTAGCGAGAATGAGGAACTGAAAGAAATTGGAAAAAAAAAAAATAGTACTGGAGAAATTAATGGGGCTAAAAGCTGATAAATCCCCTGGACCCAACGGCCTACATCCTAGGGGGTTGAAAGAGATGGCTATAGAGATAATGGATGCATTGGTTGTCATCTTCCAAAATTCCAGAGATTCTAGAATAGTTCTCGTGGATTGGAAGGTAGCAAATGTAACACTATTTAAGAAAAGGAGGGAGAAAGAAAATGGGGAACTACAGACCAGTTAGCCTGACATCAGTAGTGGGGAAATGCTAGAATCTATTATTAAGGATGTGGTAACAGGGCACTTAGAAAATAATAATAGGATTGGGCAGAATCACCATGGATTTAAGAAAGGGAAATCATGTTTGACGAATTCGTTACCAAGTTTTTTTGAGGTTGTAACTAGCAGAATAGATAAGGGAGAATCAGTGGATGTGGTGTATATCAATTTTCAGAAAGCATTCAATAAGGTGCCACACAAGGTTATTAAACAAAATTAGTACTCATGGGACTGGGGGTAATATACTAGCATGGATTGAGGATTGGTTAACGGACAAAAAACAAGAGTAGGAATTGACGGGTCATTTTCGGGTGTCCAGGCTGTAACTAGTGGAGTACTGCAAGAATCGGTACTTGGCCCCCAGCTATTCACAATCTATATCAATGCTTTGGATGAGGGGACCAAATGTAATATATCCAAGTTTGCTGATGATACAAAGCTAGGTGGGAATGCAAGTTGTGAGGAGGATGCAAAGAGGCTTCAAGGGGATATATTCAAGCTAAGTGAATGGGCAAGAACATGGTAAATGGAATATAATATGGAGAAATGTGAAGTTATCCACTTGGGTAGAATAAATAGAAAAACAGTATTTTTATTTTTAAACAGTGAGAGGTTGGGAAATTTGGTGTTCAGAGGGACCTGGGTGTCCTTGTACACAAATCACTGAAAGTTAACATACAGGTACAGCAAGCAATTAAGAAAGTAAATGGTATGTTGGCCTTTATTACAAGAGGATTTGAGTACAAGAATAAAGATATCATATTGCAATTATCTAGCATCCTGGGAGACCACACCTGGAGTATTGTGTACAATTTTAATCTCCTTACCCAAGGAAGGATATACTTGCCATAGAGGGAGTGCAACGAAGGTTCACCAGATTGATTCCTGGGATGGGGGATTGTCCCATGAGGAGAGATTGAGTAGACTAGGTCTATATTCTCTAGAGTTTAGAAGAATGAGAGGTGATCGCATTGAAACATACAAAAGTTCGTACAGGGCTTGACAGGGTAAATGCAGGCTGGGAAGTCAAGAACCAGGGGTCACAGTCTCCTAATAAGGGGTCGGCCATTCAGGACTGAGATGAGGAGAAATTTCTTCACTCAGAGGGTGGTGAATCTTGGGCTGTGGCGGCTCAGTCGTTGACTATATTCAAGACAGAGATTGATAGATTTTGAGATATTAAGGGAATCAAGGGATATGGAGAGCGCAGGAAAGTGGAGTTGAGGTACAAGATCAGCAATAATCTTATTGAATGGTGGAGAAGGTTCGAGGGGCCGAATGGCCTATTCCTGTTCCTATTTCTTATGTTCGTAAGTAGCCCTCTGGTACCACAATAAAGAGTGGCCATTCTTCAGGCAGCAAGTGTTACTACACTATTTGGGGGACATTACAGGTGCATACTTGCCAGCCTAGGTTACTAGATAGCCAGGCCCTTCCCCTGCCCCCTCCCCCGATCCCTCACCCCCTCAAGGGTACTAAAACTAATTTAGGGTCCTTACTATGGCCTTCTTTAAAATCTGACTGTGTACAGACCAGAGGATGAACATGGAAACTAAAGGATCGAACAGGGCACTATTTCAAAATTTGCGGATGACAAAACTTGGAAGTGTAGTGAACAGTGAGAAGGATAGGGATAGACTTCAAGAGGACATAAAGAAGCTGGTGGAATGGGTGGACACGCGGCAGATGAAATTTCACGCAGCAAAGTGCGAAGTGATACATTTTGGTAGGAAGAATGAGGAGAGACAGTATAAACTAAAGGGTACAATTCTAAAAGGGGGTGCATGAACAGAGAGAGACCTGGGGATATATGTACACAAATCGCTGAAGGTGGCTGGGCAGGTTGAGAAAGTGGTTAAAAAAGCACTGGGCTTTATAAGTAGAGGAAGAGTACAAAAGCAAGGAAGTTATGATGAACTTGTATAAAACACTGGTTCGGCCGCAACTGGAGTATTATCTCCAATTCTGGGTACTGCAGTTTAGGAAGGATGTAAAAGGTTTTACAGTGGGTTCAGAAAAGATTTACAAGAATGGTTGCAGGAACAAGGGACAAGGGACTTCAGTTACATGGATAGACTGGAGAAGCTGGGGTTGTTCTCCTTAGAGCAGAGAAGGTCGAGAGGAGATTTGATAGAGGTGTTCAAAATCATGAGGGATCTAGACAGAGTAGATAGAGAGAAACTGTTCCCATTGGTGGGAGGGTCAAGAAGCAGGAGACAGATTTAAGGTGATTGAACACAAGAATTAGGAATAGGAGTAGGCCATCTAGCCCCTCGAGCCTGCTCCGCCATTCAACAAGATCATGGCTGATCAGGCCGTGGACTCAGTTCCACTTACCCGCCCTCTCCCCGTAACCCTTAATTCCCTTGTTGGTTAAAAATCTATCTGTGATTTGAATACATTCAATGAGCTAGCCTCAACTGCTTCTTTGGGAAGAAAATTCCACAGATTCACAACCCTCTGGGAGAAGAAATTCCTTCTCAACTCGGTTTTAAATTGGCTCCCCCGTGTTTTGAGGCTGTGCCCCCTAGTTCTAGTCTCCCCGACCAGTGGAAACAACCTCTCTGCCTCTATCTTGTCTATCCCTTTCATTATTTTAAATGTTTCTATAAGATCATCCCTCATCCTTCTGAACTCCAACGAGTAAAGACCCAGTCTACTCAATCTATCATCTCCAGAATCAGCCTAGTGAATCGTCTCTGTACCCCTTCCAAAGCTAGTATATCCTTCCTTAAGTAAGGTGACCAAAGGCAAAAGAACCAAAGGCGACACGAAGGAAAACATTTTTACGCAGCAAGTAGTTAGGATCTGCCCGAGGGTTATAGAGGCAGATTAAATTGTGGCTTTCAAAAGGGAATTGTATAAGTACAAGTATCTGAAGGAAAAAAATTGCAGGGTAACGGAGAAAGGGCGTGGGAGTGGGACGAGCCGAAGTGCTCTTGCAGAGAGTCGGCAGTCTCGATGGGCCGAATGGCCTCCTACTGTGTTGTAACCATTCTAACGATTTGAAAAAAATTTGAAAATCCTGAACATGCACAAGAGGTCAGCCAGGATTTGTGAAATGAAGCGGCACAGATTAACCCTTTTGAGTACTGAATGTCTTTTGGAACTTGCACATTTGTTAACTGCCAAAAATAATTTCTCTCTTCAAGTTTTGAGTGTGACCCTTCATCAGAACTGAAAATATGAAATGTAAACAAGCATCTAAACAGAATAAAAGGCATAGGGAATGGAAAAAAGACACTAGAGGGGAACTATGGGTAGAATGACTGGTAGTGTGCTTAAAAGGAAAAAAAAACACAAAGTGGTCAGATGTCAGAGAGGATCTTTAAAAATCAGAGAAAAGGAGAGAAAATAAAAAAGACATAATAGAGACAAAGAGTGTGTGAATAGCTGAGGTAATGGGGTAAACCAGGTTTGAAATTGAAACAGAAGCTGGCAAAACAGGGCAGGGTCTGACAGCACAAAGAGAAGAAATGCAGGATGAGATGTAAACCCCAAATCAGATGAAAGGTGGTGAATATGCTAAATTAGAAGTTGGTTTTCCCAGAGGCTTAAGTAACTCTGCTGACTTGTCTCTGCAACCGATAAAGCACCGTCCCCCTCCATGTGGTGGAAGGTTTTTTTCATCTTTTCCCAACTGAACAGTCAAAGTTAAAGCAGAATGTGATGCACCAAAAAGCAATCCGGCGTTTGGAAGAGGTACGCTGCAGAGAGGAGACTGCAGGAATAAGAGGTTCTGTCCTGAGACTGGAGGGCAGAATAGAAGGGGCTATTTGATTTAAGCAAGACCCAATATGGGATAGCGTTACACAGTTACAAAAGCAAAATACTACAGATGCTGGAATTCTGAAATAAGCGTTACATATTCATTATTTTTAAATCACAAAGACTAATTGTAACAAATGAACTAAGTAAATCAAGATTCTCTGTTGCTCGATATGTCATCTTACTGTGTTTAATTATTTGAACCAAGTTTCTCCTTGCCTAATTTAACTCATTTTAAAAGCCAATGCCCATACTGGATGGCTTAAAATAGAACTCCACACTAGTTCAGCTCATCTCCAGAGAAGATATTGAAATAAACACAAACAATTTAAATGGAAATGGCTAGGTATTTGAAAATTAAAAATAAAAAAAAGATACAGGGAAGAGAAATTAGATTAGCGCAGGTAGTGCCAGTTAAAGAGTTAGCACTAGCAATAGACCAAAAAGCCTCCTTCTGTGCTCCAATTTCGATGATTCTGCGATGGTGGGCCTGTCACTCTAAAACGTTGTATATTCTGTCAACCCCCACTTTACTCTAAAACCACTAGGTGGAGACAAATTCATACTAGTGACTGAATAGAAAACAGGGGCACCATTACCTGAAAACTGACTTGCCGTGCTATGTTTTTTTAAAAAAAAGGGAATTATTCAATTACCAAATAAACCTGTATTTGATCACATTAAAATTTCTAATACTGTAAACCGAAGATAAAATAAACCATTTCCACAAAAGAAATGCAATTGGAAGGCAATGATAGTCATTGTGGTGAGGTAAGGGCAATAGCGGTGAGGCGAGGCCAGAGGTCAGGCAGCGGTGGGACCTCGAGGTCGGCAGGGTCTGGAATCCGGAAGACTCTGCTACCAACCAGTCCGGAACTTCAAAAGTAGTAATCTCGGGATTGCTACCAGTGCCACGTGATAGTCAGAGTAGGAATCGCAGGATAGCGCAGATGAATACATGGCTTGAGCAGTGGTGCAGCAGGGAGGGATTCAAATTCCTGGGGCATTGGGACCGGTTCTGGGGGAGGTGGGACCAGTACAAACCGGACGGTCTGCACCTGGGCAGGACCGGAACCAATGTCCTAGGGGGAGTGTTTGCTAGTGCTGTTGGGGAGGATTTAAACTAATATGGCAGGGGGATGGGAACCAATGCAGGGAGATAGAGGGAAACAAAAAGGAGACAAAAGCAAAAGACAGAAAGGAGATGAGGAAAAGTGGAGGGCAGAGAAACCCAAGGCAAAGAACAAAAAGGGCCACTGTACAGCAAAATTCTAAAAGGACAAAGGGTGTTAATAAAACAAGCCTGAAGGCTTTGTGTCTTAATGCAAGGAGTATCCGCAATAAGGTGGATGAATTAATTGTGCAAATAGATGTTAACAAATATGATGTGATTGGGATTACGGAGACGTGGCTCCAGGATGATCAGGGCTGGGAACTCAACATTCAGGGGTATTCAACATTCAGGAAGGATAGAATAAAAGGAAAAGGAGGTGGGGTAGCATTGCTGGTTAAAGAGGAGATTAATGCAATAGTTAGGAAAGACATTAGCTTGGATGATGTGGAATCTATATGGGTAGAGCTGCAGAACACCAAAGGGCAAAAAACGTTAGTAGGAGTTGTGTACAGACCTCCAAACAGTAATAGGGATGTTGGGGAGGGCATCAAACAGGAAATTAGGGGTGCATGCAATAAAGGTGTAGCAGTTATAATGGGTGACTTTAATATGCTCATAGATTGGGCTAGCCAAACTGGAAGCAATACGGTGGAGGAGGATTTCCTGGAGTGCATAAGGGATGGTTTTCTAGACCAATATGTTGAGGAACCAACTAGGGGGGAGGCCATCTTAGACTGGGTGTTGTGTAATGAGAGAGGATTAATTAGCAATCTCATTGTGCGAGGCCCCTTGGGGAAGAGTGACCATAATATGGTGGAATTCTGCATTAGGATGGAGAATGAAACAGTAATTTCAGAGACCATGGTCCAGAACTTAAAGAAGGGTAACTTTGAAGGTATGAGGCGTGAATTGGCTAGGATAGATTGGCGAATGATACTTAGGGGGTTGACTGTGGATGGGCAATGGCAGGCATGGATGAATTACAACAATTGTACATTCCTGTCTGGCGTAAAAATAAAAAAGGGAAGATGGCTCAACCGTGGCTATCTAGGGAAATCAGGGATAGTATTAAAGCCAAGGAAGTGGCATACAAATTGGCTAGAAATAGCAGCGAACCTGGGGACTGGGAGAAATTTAGAACTCAGCAGAGGAGGACAAAGGGTTTGATTAGGGCAGGGAAAATGGAGTACGAGAAGAAGCTTGCAGGGAACATTAAGGCGGATTGCAAAAGTTTCTATAGGTATGTAAAGAGAAAAAGGTTGGTGAAGACAAACGTAGGTCCCCTGCAGTCAGAATCAGGGGAAGTCATAACGGGGAACAAAGAAATGGCAGACCAATTGAACAAGTACTTTGGTTCGGTATTCACTAAGGAGGATACAAACAACCTTCCGGATATAAAAGGGGTCAGAGGGTCTAGTAAGGAGGGGGAACTGAGGGAAATCTTTATTAGTCGGGAAATTGTGTTGGGGAAATTGATGGGATTGAAGGCCGATAAATCCCCAGGGCCTGATGGACTGCATCCTAGAGTACTTAAGGAGGTGGCCTTGGAAATAGCGGATGCATTGACAGTCATTTTCCAACATTCCATTGACTCTGGATCGGTTCCTATGGAGTGGAGGGTAGCCAATGTAACCCCACTTTTTAAAAAAAGAGGGAGAGAGAAAACAGGGAATTATAGACCTGTCAGCCTGACCTCAGTAGTGGGTAAAATGATGGAATCAATTATTAAGGATGTCATAGCAGTGCATCTGGAAAATGGTGACATGATAGGTCCAAGTCAGCATGGATTTGTGAAAGGGAAATCGTGCTTGACAAATCTTCTGGAATTTTTTGAGGATGTTTCCAGTAAAGTGGACAAAGGAGAACCAGTTGATGTGGTATATTTGGACTTTCAGAAGGCTTTCGACAAGGTCCCACACAAGAGATTAATGTGCAAAGTTAAAGCACATGGGATTGGGGGTAGTGTGCTGACGTGGATTGAGAACTGGTTGTCAGACAGGAAGCAAAGAGTAGGAGTAAACGGGTACTTTTCAGAATGGCAGGCAGTGACTAGTGGAGTGCCGCAAGGTTCTGTGCTGGGGCCCCAGCTGTTTACATTGTACATTAATGATTTAGACGAGGGGATTAAATGCAGTATCTCCAAATTTGCGGATGATACTAAGTTGGGTGGCAGTGTGAGCTGCCAGGAGGATGCTATTAGGCTGCAGAGTGACTTGGATAGGTTAGGTGAGTGGGCAAATGCATGGCAGATGAAGTATAATGTGGATAAATGTGAGGTTATCCACTTTGGTGGTAAAAACAGAGAGACAGACTATTATCTGAATGGTGACAGATTAGGAAAAAGGAAGGTGCAACGAGACCTGGGTGTCATGGTACATCAGTCATTGAAGGTTAGCATGCAGGTACAGCAGGCGGTTAAGAAAGCAAATGGCATGTTGGCCTTCATAGCGAGGGGATTTGAATACAGGGGCAGGGAGGTGTTGCTACAATTGTACAGGGCCTTGGTGAGGCCACACCTGGAGTATTGTGTACAGTTTTGGTCTCCTAACTTGAGGAAGGACATTCTTGCTATTGAGGGAGTGCAGCGAAGGTTCACCAGACTGATTCCCGGGATGGCGGGACTGACCTATCAAGAAAGATTGGATCAACTGGGTTTGTATTCACTGGAGTTCAGAAGAATGAGAGGGGACCTCATAGAAACGTTTAAAATTCTGACGGGTTTAGACAGGTTAGATGCAGAAAGAATGTTCCCAATGTTGGGGAAGTCCAGAACCAGGGGTCACAGTCTGAGGATAAGGGGTAAGCCATTTAGGACCGAGATGAGGAGAAACTTCTTCACCCAGAGAGTGGTGAACCTGTGGAATTCTCTACCACAGAAAGTAGTTGAGGCCAATTCACTAAATATATTCAAAAGGGAGTTAGATGAAGTCCTTACTACTCGGGGGATCAAGGGTTATGGCGAGAAAGCAGGAAGGGGGTACTGAAGTTTCATGTTCAGCCATGAACTCATTGAATGGCGGTGCAGGCTAGAAGGGCTGAATGGCCTGCTCCTGCACCTATTTTCTATGTTTCTATGTTTCCAGATTTTGGACGCTGCACCCATATAACTGTTTTGGTCGGTCACAAGTAATCGGGAGGTCACTTATTACTTGGAAGGTGCAAGTCTAGGTGGGGTAGAATAGCAAATGGATCTAGGAGTACAAATACACAAATCACTAAAAAGTAGTGACACAGGTTAGCAAGGCCATGAAAAAGCAATCCAAGCACGCGGGTTTATTTCCACAGGGATAGAATTGAAAAAGTGGTGAAGTTATGCTAAACTTCTATCGAACCGTGGTTATAACCATACTTGGGAGTACTATGTACAATTCTGGTCACCATATTATAGAAAGGATATATATTATATATATGCACAGGAGAGGGTGCAGATTTACAAGGATGATACCAGAAATGTGAGGGTATACCCATCAGGAAATGATGAACAGACTGGCAGACTTGAAAAAAAAAAGGCTGAGGGGTGACCGAATAGAGGTCTTAAAAATTAAGAAAGGTTTTGATAGAGTAGATACAGAGGGCTAGGCTTTCCATTCAGATCGCTAGGGCCCCAAAAATGGGCGATGTTCCAGCCTTGATGATCGCTGGAACATCGGCCATTTTTGGCTCAGCGATATGGAAGGCAAAGCTTCTCTAGCAACGGCCTTATGCACGTGTTTTTTAGGTAAACAGGTTATTCCATGTTTCGGGGTCATCCACACATGTGCAGAAGGTGTGGTGGAGGAGAGAGGGAGGGGTAAAAAAAAAAAGAGGGAGGGGAAAAAAAAGTGAAAAAGAGCGTGAAGAAAAAAAGAACGCGAGGAAACGAGAGCGAGAGCGAAAAAAAACAGTGCAGAATTAAACTATCAAATATTAAAATATGTCCGACCATGAGTCCGTTGAGAGTGGGCAGGAGGTGGAGGGAAGGAGGGTCAAGCCCTTTTCAGACGAAGCAAATGAGGCCCTCGTCAACGAAGTGCACTCTCGGCGGGCCCAATTAACCCGGGGTGAGCGTGGGAAACCTCCACCCCGGGCCTACCGCAAACTATGGAGCGAGATTGCCGATGTGGTCTCCGCGGCGTCCAACGAGGCGAGGGGCTCGGGCCAGTGCCGCAAGCGCTGGAACAGCCTGGTTTCTTCAGCAAGAGCAAGTATAGATTTTATATTGTAATGATGCAAATTGTAATAATTATAAATATCCAGGATTGAAATTAAGCTTGTTATTCTTACATATATATTGCATATATTCCCTGCGAAGATCTGGTCAGGGATATGAACCTGTGCCCTTTTTAAGTCTGTCTGGCTGCTGTCACTTACACAGTGACCCAACATGGATTGGGGGAGAGCTGCCCTTGCTCACGGTCTACCCTGGGACACTTTGGGACATTAGCTCAAGTCATTGCTGAATTCAATGGAGATTGTAGTCGAGAGATGTTTGTGTCAAGCATTAGCTCCAAAACATGATCTTTGTTATAACCATGCATCAATTGTGGATAAAATCCCTATTAGCATATAACGTTGACGACTGCTGCCTTTCAATGATATTACCAAGTCAATGAGCTTACGCCATGCTCTTTTCACGTTTGCAGAAGAAGTTCGCGAAGAATTGTTCCGAGTGAAGGCGCACCGGAGGAGGCCCTGCCCAGCTAATTCTGCTCACGGAGTTAGAGCAACGGTCGGCGGCACTCGTCGGGGGCCACACTCGGTCGGCCACCCGTGGTGAGGCAGAGCCCTCGCTTGAGTCACGTGAATAATGTGTCAAGCAGTGTTAAAGTACTGTAACGGCATTTCATTATAATACAAGAATGATGTCATGGTATGCATGCAGCTATCCTATTCTCATGCAGCCTCTGTGCAACTCTCAGGTTGACAAGAAATAAGAGATAAGAGCAAGAGCAGGCGATCTAACCATCTGTCCCCTTCTCTGTCCGCTCCCCTTAAACATTCACTCTATCATTCTGTCTTTCTCCGACTGATCCAGCCTCCAGAGCTCTCTGGGTCACTGAATTTCAACTTGGATTTACCACCATATGCGTGAGGCGTTATTATACAACGGCTCTAGTCTAATTTGTTGTAGTACTGCTACTCCTCCTTTGTATGCCAGCGCAAAGTAGCGCAAGAATGTGTACCCTTCCATTCTGATAAGCTAGATAGTGTTTTGCAGATTCACCAATACCTATGCACAGGGAGGCGCGACCAGAAACCGTCCCCCTCCAGCTGACCCTCACCACGGGGAGGGGAGGAGGAAGATAGCCTAATGGAATCAGAGAAGGATGCCCCTACGATGACCATGGCTGATGTGGGACCTGTGGCCACTTTGTCGGTTTCGACTGAAGAGGTACCGGGACCAAGCGGTGTGCAGCCGGCAACGCCAAGGCGTTTTACAGTGCACACGCCGACCCCACGGGAAGTCGGGTCAACAAGGTCAGCACTCACCTTCTCTAGCCGATCGGATAGAGGGCTTGACCAGACTGCGCAAGGAGAGTGTCGCGATCAGTCACGAGCATCTCCAGGCGTTTGTGGTGTTCACGAGAGACATGTCCCGGGTCTGTGCTTTGTAAGCGGAAGTTTTGCAGCAGACGTTCTTGGAGATGTATGCGCAGACTGTCTCCATTGATGCCTTGCTGCATGCAGTGTTGGTGGGACATGGCACTGAACCCCAAGGTGCCGCTGTTACACATACCACGAGCACCAGCGAGTCAGGAGGAAGCACTTCCTTCTGACTCGGAAGGCCATGATCCAGCTTAGTCTTCCCCTCCAAACACCCCCTCCACGACAAGCGATCGCGCCACCATCACCCCCACCACGGCAGGAAGTCTTGCCGTTGCCCGCTATACGCCAGCTTCGTCTCGGTACCTGGGGACAAAAGCAGGGTGGGTTTAAGATGCTGGGGGGAGGAGGGGTAACAGGATCTGGAGAAACGTGGCCGCAGGGAGTATTGTGTTCCTAACACAGATGAGACTGTACACAGGGAGGTTAAAGTAAGTGACCTCAGTCTTTATTAAGACACTCGAGTGAGGAACAGGCAATAGGGGCCGGCTTATATACAGTGCTCCCAAGGGATGCTGGGATCCCTTGGGACTTCAGGGGATGCGCTCCCTAGTAGCGGAACATGGGAGTGCATGCCCTGCGCTCCCCCCCCGCCGCACCAAGGTCAAAACTATTTACAAGGTGAGGCGGTCGGGAGCATTTCTTTCCCTGATGGATCGCCTCGGTACAAATGTCTGTTCTGGTGTGTTGGCTGTGCCCTCGCTGGGCACGCGTGTTGTTGGCCCTGCAGGGCTGCTGGGCGAGCCTGGCCTTGCTGGGCTGTTGGGCGTGATGGGTTCGATTTCCTGGTCCGGCGTGGTGTTGTTGATCCTTTGGGTGTGTGTTGTGGGCTCGAAAAAGGTGGTGTCTGCTGTGGGTTGTTCAGGGCAGTCTGAACTGCAGTCTTGTTTGGTCCAGGTGCTTTCTGCAAATTTGTCCATTGTCTAGTTTGACGACAAACACCCTACTCACTTCTTTAGCTATCACCATGCCCGCGATCCACTTGGGACCATGTCCATAGTTTAGCACATACACGGTCATTCAGATCAATTTCCCGTGACACAGTGGCGCGAACATAGTTTACATTTTGTTGCTGCTGCCTGCCCTCTACCTGATCATGCAGGTTGGGGTGAACCAGCGAGAGTCTGGTTTTAAGTGTCCTTTTCATGGAGTAGCTCAGCCGGTGGCACCCCTGAGAGTGAGTGGGGTCTCTTGCGGTAGCTGAGCAGTACTCGGGACAGGCGGGTTTGGTGTGAGCCTTCTGTGATTCATTTAAGGCTCTGTTTGATTGTTTATACTGCCCGCTCTGCCTGTCCATTAGAGGCTGGGACCAAGGTGACATGTTTGATCCCATTGCGGGTCATGAATTCTTTAAATTCAGCACTGGTGAAACATGGCCTGTTGTCACTGACCAGTATGTCAGGCAGGCCGTGGGTGGCAAACATGGCCCTCAGGCTTTCAATGGTGGCGGTGGCAGTGCTTCCCGAAATTATTTCAACATTCAATCATTTTGAAAAAGCATCCACCACCACCACCAGGAACATTTTACCGAGAAACGGGCCCGCATAGTCGACATGGATCCTCGACCATGGTCTGGAGGGCCAGGATCACAAACTTAGTGGTGCCTCTCTGGGCGCGTTGCTCAACTGAGCACACACGCGGCATTGCCGTACACAGGACTCTAAGTCAGAGTCGATACTGGGCCACCACACGTGGGATCTGGCTATCGCTTTCATCATTACTATACCCAGGTTTGTGCTGTGGCGATCCGAGATGAGCGTCTCCCTGCCCTTTTTGGCTAGCACTACGCGGTTACCCCACAACAGGCAGTCTGCCTGAATGGACAGTTCGTCCTTTCGCTGCTGGAACGGCTTGATTAGCTCTTGTATTTCAACGGGGATGCTGGCCCAGCTCCCATGCAGTACAGTTTTTTTTTTTTACTAGGGACAGCAGAGGATCTTGGCTGGTCCAAATCCTAATCTGGCGGGCCATGCCAGGTGATTTATCATTTTCAAACGCTTCCATGACCATCAACAAGTCTGTGGGCTGCCCATCATCAACAAGTTTGCAGGCTGCACCATTTCCACCCCCGTGGCGGGCAATGGTAGCCGACAGGATATCCGCACAGTTCTCGGTGCCTGGCCTGTGGAGGATGGCATAGTTATATGCTGATAGTCCGCATACAAAAGGTAGCACTCGCGTTGAGGCATTAGTATTTATCAACTTGTTTTCAGCGAACAGGGATATGAGGGGCTTGTGATCGGTTTCCAGCTCAAATTTGAGGCCAAACAAGTACTGATGCATTTTCTTTACCCTGAACACACACACTAATGCCTTTCTCAATCATGCTGTAGGCCCTCTCGGCCTTAGACAAGCTCCTGGAGACATAAGCGACAGGTTGCAACTTCCCTGCAATGTTAGCTTGTTGTAATACACACCCGATTACCCTACGACGACGCATCACATGCGAGCACAAGTCTTTTACACGGGTTATACACTACAAGCAGCTTGTTGGAGCATAAAATGTTTCTGGCTTTCTCAAAAGCAATTACTTGTTTTTTCCCCATACCCAGTTCTCACCTTTACGCAATAACACGTGTCGGGGCTCTAAGAGGGTGCTTAACCCCGGTAGGAAATTACCAAAATAGTTGAGGAGTTCCAGGAACGACCGCAGCTCCGTGACGTTCTGTGGCCTGGGCTCGTTCCCGATAGCCTGTCTTGGCGTCTGTGGGCCGAATGCCGTCCACTGCGATCTTTTTCCCTCAAAACTCCACTTCTGTTGCCAAGATGATGCATTTCGACCTCTGCAGCCGCAACCCTACGCGATCCAGTCGCTGGAGGACCTCCTCCAGGTTTTATACTCGACGATGTCCCGACCCGTGACCAATATGTCATCCTGAAAAACCACGGTGCGTGGTACCGACTTGAGTAGGCGTTCCATGTTTCTCTGGAAGATCGCTGCAGCCGACCGAATTCCAAACGGGCATCTGTTGTAGATGAACAGTCCCTTGAGTGTTGATGCAGGTGAGGCCCTTCGAAAACTCCTCCAGCTCCTGCGTCATGTAGGCCGAAGTCAGGTCGAGCTTGGTGAATGTCTTGCCTCCTGCCAGCATCGCAAACAGGTCGTCTGTCTTAGGTAGCGGGTATTGGTTCTGTAGCGAGAAACAATTAATAGTTACTTTATAATCGCCACAAATCCTGACCGTGCCATCACTTTTGAGTACTGGAACAATCGGGCTGGCCCACTTGGTGAATTCCACTGGGGAGATGATGCCCTCGCATTGCAGCCTGTCCAGCTCGATTTCCACTCTCTCCCTCATCACGTGAGGTACCGCTCGCACCTTGTGGCGAATGGGTCGTGCCTCTAGGACCAAGTGGATCCGCACCTTCACCCCAGAAAAGTTTCCAATGCCTGGCTCAAAAAGGGAAGGAAATTTGTTAAGAACCTGGGTACATGAGGCCTCATCGACATGTGATAGCGCTCGGATGTCATCCCAGTTCCAGCGGATTTTGCCCAGCCAGCTCCTTCCAAGCAGTGTGGGACCAGCGCCCAGGACAATCCAGAGTGGCAGTTTGTGCACCGTGCCCTCGTAGGTGACCTTGACCATGGCACTGCCCAGGACAGTGATGAGCTCTTTGGTGTACATTCTCACTTTCGTGTGGATGGGGCTCAGCGCTGGTCTGAAGGAGACTGTCGTGCACCAAGGCAAACATCTTTTTACTCATGATGGATTGGCTAGCACCAGTGTCCAGTTCCATGGCTACGGGTAAGCCATTCAATTTTACATTTAGCATTATAGGTGGACATTGTCAAAAATGTGTGCACCCAGAGTACTTCAACATCTGCCTCCTCTCAGAGGCTCGAAATTGCTTTGATCCACCATGGACCGATCTTCCTCTGCCACGTGGTGGTTAGCAGGTTTTGCAGAGCTTGCAGCTCGTCTGCAAGCTCATTGGAGGTGCCCCATTGTGCCACAGCTCTTGCAAACATACCCATTGAAGCGGCATGAATGGAAGCCTCCACAACGCCAACAAGGTGTGAATTGCCTTGCATTCATCCTTTGTTGCGGACTCAGTCATCTGGGTCACCGAAGGCCTGTTGGTAGTTGCAGACTCATGGTTTCTGCACTGTACATTTCTGCTCGCACAGTTCCAGTTAATTTATGAACATTGCTATCACTTATGTGCTGAGAGATTTGTTTGGTGTTATCACTGGTGGACATAAACGCCTGTGCTATCGCAATGGCCTTACTGAGGGTCGGTGTCTCTGCAGTCAAACGTTTTCGTAGGATGTTCTCGTGGCCAATGCCCAGTACAAAAAAGTCTGAGCATCTGCTACAGGTAGCTATCAAACTCACACTGTACTGCAAGTCGCCTTAGCTCAGCGACAGAGCTTGCCACTTCCTGACTTTCAGATCGCTGGCACGTGTAGAACAGATACCTCGCCATCAGCATGCTCTTCCTTGGGTTAAGATGCTCCCGAACCAGTGTACACAGCTCCTCATAAGACTTATCTGTGGGTTTCACCGGAGCCAGAAGATTCTTCATGAGGCTCTAGGTCGGTGCCCCGCAGACTGTGAGGAGGACCGCTCTCCTTTTTGCAGCGCTTCCTTCTCTGTCCAGCTCATTGGCTACAAAGTACTGGTCTAGCCGTTTGACATAGGCTTTCCAGTCCTCACCCTCAGAGAACTTCTCCAGGATGCCCACAGTTTGCTGCATCTTTGCGTTAGATTCGTATACTCGTCGCCAGTTATTGTGTTCCTAACACAGATGAGACTGCACACAGGGAGGTTAAAGTAACAATGACCTGAGTCTTTATTAAGACACGAGTGAGGAACAGGCCTTAGGGGCCGGCTTATATACAGTGTTCCCAAGGGATGCTGGGATCCCTTGGGACTTCAGGGGATGCGCTCCCTGGTGGCGGAACATGGGAGTGCATGCTTTACAGATACACAACAGGGAGGGGGGGGGGGGTGTTTTATTGTTGTATTTTCATATTGTTGCTGTTTTTTAAATTTATCCTTGGGTGATTGTTGGGGGTGGGGGGAGGGGGATTGTTACAGTTGAAAAATGATAGTTAAATTAAAAAATGTTATTGAATTTTACAATTGTTGTGCAGTGCCTTCTAATAACACAAGTTAAGGTAAAACATCAATGCAACTGTTGTACAACAATGGCCAGGCCAAGGATAAAACGTAAATGCAAATGCAACTGTAACTGTGACTGCCACCAATGTAAGTTCATGCAAAGTGTTCATTTATGAGCTGCTGGCACAACAGCTTTGCAGCCACGTAACTCCCATGGGGTTTCTCCAGTACTCCCTGGGGGGCGGGGGCAGTGAGACCATGGATTCATTGCCAGGCTGATTGTCCTCCCCGAAGTCCTCACCAGCCTCCTGCTCCTCATAGTCTCCACTTCCACCTCTACTCCTTCCTAAGATGGACCGGCAGCCCCATCTGGCAATTGTTGCCCTCTCCTTATAGCTAGGTTATGCAACATGCAGTGCAGCACACCACAATAAACTCAGCGACCAGGTCAGTGTGATACTGTAGGCTGCCTCCAGAGTGGTCCAGGCAGCTAAAGCACTGCTTGAGCACTCCAATTGTCTTTGATGATATTGCGTGTAGCTTTCGTTGTAATGCTTCTCGGCTTCCGTCAGGGGATTACGCGGGGCGGGGGTCATGAGCTAGCTGGCAAGGCCATATCATTTATCTCCCAGCATCCAACCATGACCTTCTGGCTGACTGTCAAACATGTCTGAGACAGAACTCTCATGCAGGATGTGCGCATCATGGATGCTGCCTGGAAATTTAGCATTAACTGTCATGATTATTTGGTTGTGGTCGACAACGAGCTGCACATTCAGGGAGTGGAATCCCTTTCAGTTACGAAACATCTCCGCGTTCTGTAAAGGTGCTTTCAGGGCGATGTACGTGAAGTCTATTGCTTCCTGCACCTTGGGGAAGTTTTCTATTCGAGAAACCCAAAGCCCTCCCGATCTGTATCTCACTGGTCATAGGGAAGTTTATAAAGTCCATCCTGCGAGCGTAAAAGGGCTTCAGTCATCTATCGAATGGAGTAGTGTGTGGCGTGCTGAGATATACCACTGATGTCGCCAGCTGAAGCCTGAAAGGAGCCAGATGCGTAGAAGGATAGTGCCGCAGTAACTTTTACCTCAACGGACAGTGCGGTCCTGATGGAGCTGGTAGGCTGCAGATCCCCTTTGATGAGTTGGCATATCTCATTGATGACCACCTTCCGGAAGCGCAGCCTCCTAAGACAAGCGTTCAGACAAGTTGAGGCAAGATTGCATTTTCCTGTATGTTCGTCGGCTGTATGTTCTTCTCCTCTGCCTCGGCATTAGTCTGCCACCTCTTTGATTGGCCCCTTCACTTAACTCAACTTCAGACGTCAACATGTAAGCATTTACAAGTAATGGTAGAGAAACTACAGGCCCCATCACTATCACTGCTGTTATAAATGCCCTTTGTACTAAAAAAATATATAAATTAATATATATATATATAAATATAAGTATAAATATGAGTGGATCTATCAGTAAAAGACCCTTAAATAACTCTCAAATTATAAGCCTCTTGTTTAAGCAGCCTCCGCACTTCCTCCGATGTTCAAAATGGCGTCTGTAGTGCCGAGTTCTGTGAGGAAGGCCAGGTAAAAGCAGCTTTTCTCCAGCGATCTTTTCGGCGAGCGATCAGCCCGGCGATGTGCCGAAAGGCGATCACCTCAGCGACCTCAACTTTCGACTTTTCAATCAAAATGGGAGATAGTCTGCTTTTTTGGGCGATATATGGGCACTAACCCAGCGATCTGAAGTGGAAAGTCTAGCCCTCAGTGTTTCCACTTGTGGGGAAGAGCATAACTAGAGGCCATCAATATAAGATAGTCACCCACAAATCAAATAGGGAATTCAGAAAAAAAAACTTTTACCCAGAAGGTGGTGAGAGCGTGGAATTTGCTTACCACAGGGAGTCGTTGAGGCAAATAGTATAGATGCATTTAAGGGGAGGCTAGATAAACATATGCGGGAAAAGGGAAGAGGATAATGCTGATAGAGTCAGATGAGGAAAGACAGGAGGAGGCTCGAGTGGAGCATAAACACCGACATGGACTGGTTGGGCTGAATGACCTGTTTCTGTGCCGTATATCCATTGTAATCCTATGTAATTTTGTTTTAAAAAAGTCACGTTTCACCCTAGACACAGCGCAACAAATACATGGGACAAGTCAATCTAAACGTTTAGAGGCCAATTAGAATATGACATCATCAACAGGTACAAAAAGATGAAATTACTGCACTTTCCAAAAAGCGAATTGAGATTATAAAAGCAATGTTAACTTATTAACCAGGCTTTGGCTTATTCTGTGTCACTTTGTTCTTGAAATGAGGCAGTGGGCTGTCCTGGTTCACTATAATTTAGCAAAATTGTTTGGAACCTGCAACACTACACTAATGATTGCTGGTTACATAACAATATTTCATAAATATCGATCAGTCATCAAGCATCGTTAAAAAAAAGAAACTGCAGTCTTCCATTAGAATACAAAACCTGCAGTGACAACCAGTGTTTCAAGTTGGTAATATCCTCACCTCAGAGTCAGAAGGCTGTGGGTTCAAGTCCCACTCCAGAGACTGGAGCACAAAAGAAAATCTAGACGGACACTCTAGTGCAGAGGCAGGTGCTATCTTTTAGATGAGATGTTAAACCGAGGCCTCGTCTGCTCTCTCAGGAGGACATTAAAGATTCAATGGCACTATTTTGAAGAGCAGAGGAGTTATCCCCAGTGTCCTGGCCAATATTTATCCCTCAATCAACGTGACAAAAACAGATTAGCTGGTCATTTTCACATTGCTGTTTGTGGGAGCTTGCTGATCGCAAATTGAACATAAGAACATAAGAAATAGGAGCAGGAGTAGGCCATTTGGCCCCTCAAGCCTGATCTGCCATTCAATAAGATCATGGTTGATCTGATCTTGGGCTTAGCTCCACTTCCCTGCCCACTTCCCATAACCCTTCACTCCCTCATCACTCAAAAATCTGTCTGAATATATTTAAGGTGGAGACAGACAATGAAATTGGCTTCCACCTTTCCTACATTACAACAATGACTACACTTCAAAAAGTACTTCATTGGTTGTAGACTGCTTTGGAATGTCCGGTGGTCGTGAAAGGCGCCATATAAATCCCAAGTCTTTCTTATTTATATCAATGGTGGTATGTTCTGTTATACAAGCATCCTTTAATACTGTTTTCATAGTGCTTCAGGAAATGGTTCTGCAATACCAGCTGTTGTAGTAATTACCCCATTTATACTGTGAGGGTAGTCTGTATAGCTTTCACCCCATATTCTAAAAATATATATATACACGTGCAGTTGTGATGCCAAGATTCAGGACATTTTGCTGGCGGTTGCTACCCTCAAATGTTACCATAAAAAAGGTCACTGATAGCAAAATGTTTTCCAGTTCAGTCTGCAAATTTGGCTGTCTCCAGCAGAAACATTTAGTTTGCAGTCAGAGGTGAGCTACCACTTACAACCTCCCAACATTGGCAGCATTCCCAGACTTCAGAGCAAAGCATATGACTTTCTGATCTGCATAACTTAGCAGTGCACCAGGTGGTGTCTTTATCCACCACACTACATTCAAACACATTTTAGTTAAAATACTCACACACCCTTATCTCCCCAATTACAGTACATCTTGCTCACCTGCAGAATGAATAAAAAGTGGCAGGTGCTTCAGATGTCTTGTGGAGCGGTGCAGTGAGAGATAGCCTCTATTCCTGGCTTTGGAGTGCTGAGCTTGCAAGTAACATTCAAAGAGAGCATGTAGAGTCCAAAGAGCACCTTTTGTGATTATTATAACAGTCGCAGGCTTGAAGGACCCAAGGATATTTTTACAATTGTCAGCTGGTGTAACACACAAAAAGCCCAAAGAAAATGCCAGAGCCACAAAAGCAACCTAGAACAAATAAGATACACTTACTTCATTAAAATTAAAAAAGGAACTCAATAGCAAAGCAAATTTATTATATCAATGAATCCATATCATGCTTTAGCTTTGTGTATATGGTTTAACTTCTTAAGTTCCCTGTTAATAGAGAGTTTGTGTATAAACAGGTTTTAGGTGTGAAACACCTCAGATATCCAAGTGAACTTGGACTTGACTTGTAGGAGGAGATCTAAACAAGTCAGTAATTTACTATTATACACAGTTTCCAAGTTGGTTTATAATTTTTTTTAAGTGAATGCCTTCATCAGTAACATTTATACGACATTCATAGGTTTGTGCTGTTTCAGAATGTCTGGAACATACTGTACAGGGTCATACTGGCTTCAAGGATTACAAAAAGTCTCCAATGGCAGACCAACCAATTACTCCAGACTCTCATTCCTGTGATAATAGGCCACTACTGTTTTAGTGAAGACCACTAATAATAATTAGTCACAATGAAAACTGTTCACACAACAATTTTTCAACCATCCAGTTTGACATTTCAAATGTCACAGACAAATTTGAACCAGGATACAATAATTTGAATTTCACACTACAAATCATGATTTCAGGATGTGGCACCAGCTTGAAGATCTCAATTTGTGGGGGGGAACATTTTTTAAAAAAAAAAGTACCAAATCAACCTTTGGGCACATTTAGCAGTTTTTTAAATCTATAATCATATACTATATTTTTAAAATACAAATTTGAAATGAATTACCCAAAGCATATTTTGCATCGGGCAAAGGAAAACCAAATATGTTTTTGTTAAAAATTTCTTCAACAGCAAGTTTGTCATAAAAGTGCGGTTACCATTGAAGACCACCGTTACTACCTGGAACAACCGGATTTGAAAGACAACTTATACACTGCTGACAATGGGCCCAAATTTCCGCCCTCTGGAAAAACAGCGCATCTCCATAAGGTGTGCTGACTTTCTGGAATAAAAAGGGCGCCAAAAACTTACCTTGTGATTCTCCGGTCTGCTCAGGACGTCTTCGTACTCGGCGTGGCACAGCACAAGGAGTCGGGGGCGGAGCCAGAGTCAGGTCCCGGTGCTGAAAACAGTGCATGTGCAGTAGCTCCAAGTCCCCGAAGTTACGTGGGAAGGGCCCGACCCTAGCCCTGGCCGAATGGGCTCCCCGGGCGAAGATCGGGACTCTGACCTCCCTCCCGTTCAGCCTTCCCCCTTCTTCACCCGCCCTCTTCTTCCACCCTCCCACTTCTTCCCGTCGTCAGCAGGACCCGCCCGGCATCTCGCTGGGGGCGGGCCCCGCCCAAAGTGTCGTCATCGTCAGCAATCCGTTCAGCCTCACACCCCACTCCTGTTCAGCCTCCCACCACCCCCCTCTTCTCCTCCTCCTCCCCAACCTCTTCTCCCCCTCCCACCCCCCCCCCCCCCCCCCCCCACCTCCCTCTCGTCAGCAGGGCCTGCCCTCCCGGCATCTCGCTCGGGGCGGGCCCCGCCCAAGGTCATCGTCTCCTCCTCCTCCTCCTCCTCCAGCCCCCCCCCCTCCACCCCCCGGTTCAGCTTTCAGCCGCCCCCCATCCCATCCCATCCCATCCCCATCAGCAGGGCCCGCCCGGCAGCTCGCTGGGGGCGGGTCCCGCCCAAAGTGTCATCGTCATCAGCCTGTTCAGCCTCTCTTCCCCCTGTCAGAGAGCAAGAGAGACAGCGAGCGAGAGAGAGCGAGCGCGAGAGAGAGCCACTCACTGGGGAGGCCCCGTCTCAGCATGCTGTTGGAGGGCTCCCAGTGCTGTAGTAGGAGAATAGAAACTTAAATTTTATATTGATTGCTTTTTTAAAATTTTTATTGATTTATCTATCAATCATTTATTATTGATGATAGTTCTTTATTTGTAAAAGTTTAATGTTTGTAAACCCCCCTTCCCCACACCCAATTTATAAATGTAGGCAAGGTTTTTCTGAGCGTACAAAAATCTATACTTACTCCACTCTAAGTTAGTTTGGAGTAAGTTTTCATTGCCTAAACTTTCAAAACAGGCGTAAGTGGCCGGACACGGCCCCTTTTGAGAAAAAAATCTGTTCTAAAATGAAACTATTCTAACTGACTAGAACTGGAGCAAACTAAATGCCGAGAATTGCAATTTCTAAGATGCTCCAAAAATATAGGATCAACTCAGGTCGAAACTTGAGCCCAATATTTCCACTCCAGAAGACCATTTTCTTTTTTTTTAATATAAAAAGGAGGGCTGTGGTAATTTTTCTATTTGTTTGATAAAATTGTGAAAATAAGTTTCAGTTTAATAGATCAAAATATGTAAACCATGAAATATCATTTGTTGCATGGTCTAAGAAATAGTTACATACAGGGAAATAAACACTATTCTACTGTATTTAAAACTGAGACAACAGAAATTCTGAAAGTCTATATTAAGTAGCTATTGTTTAAGATTCATTACTTTGCAGAGTTTGAGTATAGTACTACACACCAAGGAAACCCAACATTGTTGGAATGCAACACAATTCAAATAAATCACTATTCAGAGATGTTTCTATGTAGGAAATCCAACACTCACATGCAGAAAGGTTAACAGAATTCCCCACCATACTGTTGGCACACCTTGGAAATGAGCTCTCACATCACCAACTAGAGCATCACCATAAAGAAGGGGATGGTCTATTAGCGGATCCTCTTCCACACTTTGGGTTACATCAATAGACGAGTTCTGAAAAAAAAAATGATGCAAGAATGCTTTCGAGACATTTTTTTGTCCAACATCATCTGCAAGATTTTTGCCTATGCAAGTCAAAGCAATTGGTATAGCATTGATAGTTTGTACTGGAAAACATTTTCAACTTTGTATCCTAACTGCACAAAGGAGACATTCCATGGTGAAAACTTCACTCCTGCAATCCCACATTAACCCCTCATATACAGCACATACACTTTCATGAAGAAAAATGAGTCTAGGTGCATATTACATGCATTTTTGTGCACCATCCACAGCTAATCAAGGTACAAGTTCCTTTCTTTAGCAGTGTGAAGAAACATATATACAAGTAGCTTGGCAACATATTAACAGTGCAGAGTTAGATGCTCCATTGCAAATTTGGCTCAAGCTAAAATATCTCAAAAGAAAAGGGCTTCTCTTCTATTGTTAAGAATTAAAAAAAGGGACAATTGACAACAGAACATATCAACAGCAAATATAGTGAATTATTCTAGTGTATAGGCTGCTGAGGGAGGACAAAATGCTCACATGTCCAGTCACATCAAGGCACAATATATACTCAATTTAAATAAAATGAAAAATCAATTACATATGCTCTGTAGTAAAATAAATAGTTGATGATAGCCACCATGTAAAACTTTACCTCAAAAATCTTAAAATTAATCTTAGTTTGTTTTTAAAATATTTGGAAAAACATGCCGATATGATTGTAGTCCAGGCAAAGACACATTTCAACTTCTGCAGTGAATAAATATATTTTCTGTAAATTATTTTTAAACCCTCAGTTAAAAAAAATAAAGCAGATGTGCTCAAATTATCCCATTATTCTGTCTCTGTCAAAGCTAGTCTCACTTCAGGTGAAATTCTCAAATAGCATTAAATTTTGTTTTCCCAGTTGTTTCAAATCATTTAGAAAAACAAAAAGCACAGAAATGACGAGAAAAAGACAGACTTCCACTTACAGTAATACATCCTAGAAAATTATTTACATTGTACACACTCGGCCTTTGGCATTCATGTCTTCCTGCTAACCCCCTTCAGCTGACAATAGTGGTACCTCGAGGAAAAATATCAACTCCAGGCCCAGGTTTTTGTGGAAAGTTGAGGCCTTGGAGTAAAAATTTGTAAAAAGTACTGAGACACAAAATGTTATAGGTAGCGTCATCATGTTAATGTAATTGTTTAAGTAATTAAGGCAGAAACCTTATTATTTTGAACAAGGCAGTCATGTGTTTGTTTGAAAGAAACACTGAATGATTATGGATTGGTTTGGTTTAGTTTAGTTTGTGTTTTTTCAAAAATTGGTGGATTTTCAACTCCTCAGTTAAGATTTCTCATTTGTTGTAGTTTTCAATTTGAGCCATCAGAAAGTGTAAAACAAGAACTGTGAGGAAACTGTATGGTAAAAGTATAGTTTCTATAATACAGTATTACCAGTGGATCTCATGTGGTACTGCCCATGGTGAATCAACAGAAGAGGCAGTTTTCAAAAAGATGTTCTGGCATGTAGCATGTGTCAGCCGTGGCTCAGTGGGTGGCACACTCACCTCAGAGTCAGAAGGTCGTGGGTTCAAGTCCCACTCCAGATACTTGAGACATTAAAAAAAATCTAGGCTGACACTCCAGTGCAGAGCTGAGGCAGCGCTGCACTGAGGTGCCGTCTGCTCTCTCAGGTGGACGCAAAAGATCCCATGGCACTATTTCAAAGAGCAGGGGCGTTCTCTCCTTTTGTCCTGGCCAATATTTATCCCTCAATCAAAAAAAAGAGATTATCTGGTCATTATCACACTGCTGTTTGTGGGAGCTTGATGTGCGCAAGTTGGCTGCTGCGTGTCCCACATTCTAAAAGACTAAATGCCAAAAAGTACTTCATTGGCTGTAAAGCACTTTGAGATGTCCGGTGGTCATGAAAGGTGCTTTAGAAATGCAAGTCTTTTCATGTAACACAATGTGTTATCGGGGCCTGAGTTTTACCAAGACAATGGTTCGCGCCTGATTTTTTAGGAGCAACTGGTGGAGAACGGACTATTTTAAGAAATCGCAATTCTCCACATTTTTTTTTTTTCTGCAGTTCTAGTCAGGTAGAATAGTTCTAGTTTAGAACAGAATTTTTTCTTCAAAAGGGGGCGAGTCCGGCCACTGACGCCTGATTTGAAAGTTTCCACAGTGAAAATGTACTCCAAACTAAAGTAGAATGGAGCCAGAAGATTTTTGTAGAACTGAAAAAAACCTGTTCTACACATTAAAAAATCAGGCGCAGGTTACAAATTAGGCGCCCAGAACGAGGTGGGGGGGAGGCGGGGGGAAGGGAACTCATTAAATTCGACAATAAATCCTTATTTATACTTCTACAAATATTATACAAATAAATCCAACCTGAATAACATTTATAAACCAAGAAAAGATTAAATAAACCATCTTCCTAACTGTGTGAAAGTGCTTCAGCCAGGGAGAATTCTGCAGCTGTTCGTGCCGCTGAGCGAGAGAGGGAGAGGGCGCCGGGTCGGGGGGAGAGCGGGCGCCGGGTCGGGGGAGCGGGTGTCGGGTCTGGTCGGGCAGGGAGCAGGAGCCTCATTCACACAGCCTCAGTGAGGCCATTGGGCCAGGGCTAGGGGCTGCGTGCTTCGGGCCCCTCCCACACAGTTCGGCGCCTGGAACTACTGCACTTGCGTGCCGACTGTAGCGCGCATGTGCAGAGGTCCCGGCACTGTTTTCAGCGCCGGGACCTGGCTCCGCCCTCCCTACAGCTCGTGCTGGCTGCGCCGAGTGCCACAGGACCTGTAAGTCAGTGGAGAATACCGAGGATTTTTTTAGGCACCGTTTTAGGCGCGAAAAACGGGCGCCCAGCTCAGAGGGGCGCCCGTTTTTTTTTGTGCAAACTTGGGCCCAATGAATCAGATTGTATTTTTAAATTATGTTACAATCTGGTGTTTTTAAACTAGTGTTTTATGGATTAAATTCCAAAAAAGGTTCTAAAATAGAGATACTAGTACAGCTGCTGAAAACAGGAGTGATTAAATGAACAGCAGAATGTTGCCTGGCCTGCTCCATTTTCTGTTTATATTTCAGATTACCAGCATCCGCAGTATTTTGCCTTTGTTGTAATAGAAATTGGGGTCGTTTGTACCTCCCATTAACACTGGTGCAAATGTCATTTCGCCTGGGTGCGGCACCGCTAACGACTTCCGTTAAATTCAGTGGGAATTTAGCGCCGGTGATTAACCGTAGCGCCCCGCTCAGCTCTGCCGGCGATGACAACATCACTGTGCGCAGCGCCCCGTGTACCCTAACTTTGGTGTCGTCCCCTGAAGCTCCGCTGGGCAATGCCAGCAACAGCTTTAGGGGATGTGAACCTAGCGGCAGGCCGCTCACATGCCAATACTTAAAGGGGAGGTGGTGGCCATTGAAAAAAAATCTGTCGCTTCGATCGCCCAGTGGAAATCAGGAGACTTCACCCGAATCAAGCCCAAAACCTCAGTCTGACTGATTCAGCTACTCGCTGCATATACTGTTGTTGGGGCACCCCCATAATTGAGAGGCAATCAACCAAATGATTTACTGGAACTTGGAAAAATCCACATAGTAACAACAGGCATCTAATTGGAGGAGGTAGATGCAATAGTAGCCAAACGAGGAGAATACCTGGAAGAAATGTGGAAAAGTAGAGGCCAACAGAATATGTACAATGCAGAAATAGGAGAAAGAAATGTCTGGGAATTAAGCACTTGGTTTACTCAGAAAAGTCCAATGGCATCACAAGAACAGAATCTACTGCACCATTTATATAGCACCCTTTACAAACAAGCATCTCAAGATACCAAAGAGGCCTTTACTGCCTCCTTGGTTGATTTATCTGAGGTACCAAGAAATAAAAAGGGGTGGGAATGCATGGTACAAGATATGGGTTTGAGGTGAGGAAAGAGTTAGCAAGGTAGAGGGGTTTGGGGATACAGTTTCAAAGTGTGAAGCCGAAATGGCTGAAGGCTCAAAAACTGCCAGTAGAACAAAAACAGTTGGAACAGAGGAAGGAAAAACAGAAAGGCCAGAATCAGAAGAGCATATGTGCATGAAAAGGGTGGCAAATGCCATTAATTAATTTATAAATGAGACATTGTATGGTGTTTCGGGCACAGATCCAAGCGGAAAAAAGCTCCATACATGTCCACAGTATTTGTTCCAAAGCTCAGGGGTAGCTTATAACTGAGCTGTGCAGACGGGCAGGGAGGCAGTAATGGTGTTACAATTGGTCTTTAGTGTCTAGGATTAGGGAAAGTAAAATCAGTCAGGCATCCCACTATTGATTGCAATAGAGCTGGAAAGCATGCACATGATGTTGGGCTAAGAAACATAGAAAATAGGTGGAGTAGGCCATTCGGCCCTTCGCACCTGCACCACCATTCAATAAGATCATGGCTGATCATTCACCTCAGTACCCCTTTCCTGCTTTCTCTCCATATCCCTTTAGCCATAAGGGCCATATCTAACTCCCTCTTGAATATATCCAACGAACTGACATCACAACTCTCCGCAGTAGAGAATTCCACAGGTTCACAACTCTGAGTGAAGACGTTTCACCTCATCTCGGTCCTAAATGGCTTACCCCTTATCCTTAGGCTGTGACCCCTGGTTCTGGACTTCCCCAACATCGGGAACATTCTTCCCCTATCTAGCCTCTCCAGTCCCGTCAGAATTTTATATGTTTCTATGAGATCCCCTCTCATTCCTCTAAAAACTCCAGTGAATACAGTCTCTCCTCATATGTCAGTTCTGCCATCCCGGGAATCAGTCTGGTGAACCTTCGCTGTACTCAGTCAATAGCAAGAACGTCCTTCCTCAGTTTAGGAGACCAAAACTGAACACAATATTCCAGGTGAGGCCTCAACAAGGCCCTGTACAACTGCAGTAAGACCTCCCTGCTCATAAACTCAAATCCTCTAGCGATGAAGGGAACATGCCATTTGCCTTCTTCACCACCTGCTGTACCTGCATGCCAACTTTCAATGACTGATGTACCATGACACCCAGGTCTCGTTGCACCTCTCCTTTTCCTAATCTGCCGCCATTCAGGTAATATTCTGCCTTCACGTTTTTGCCACCAAAGTGGATGACCTCACATTTATCCACATTATACTGCATCTGCCATGCATTTGCCCACTCACCTAACATGTCCAAGTCACCCTGCAGCCTCTAAGCATCCTCCTCACAGCTCACACCATCACCCAGTTTAGTGTCATCTGCAAACTTGGAGATATTACACTCAATTCCTTCATCTAAAATCACTGATGTATATTGTAAATAGCTGGGGTCCCAGCACTGAGCCCTGCGGCACCCCATTAGTCACTATCTGCCATTTTGAAAAGGACCCGTTCATCCAGACTCTCTGCTTCCTGTCTTTCAACCAGTTCTCTATCTACGTCAATACATTACCCCCAATACTCTGTGCTTTAATTTTGCACAAGAATTTCTTGTGTGGGACCTTGTCAAAAGCTTTTTGAAAGTCCAAATACACCACATCCACTGGTTCTCCCTTGTCCACTTTACTAGTTACATCCTCACAAAATTCTAGAAGATTTGTCAAGCATGATTTCCCTTTTATAAATCCATGCTAACTTGGACCAATCCTGTCACTGCTTTCCAAATGAGCTGCTATTTCATCTTTAATAATTGATTCCAACATTTTCCTCACTACCAATGTCAGGCTAACCAGTCTAGAATTCCCCATTTTTCTCTCTCCCTCCTTTTTTAAAAAGTGGTGTTGCATTAGTTACTCTCCAGTCCATAGGAACTGATCCAGAATTGATAGACTGTTGGAACATGATCACCAATGCATCCACTATTTCGAGGGCCACTTCCTTAAGTACTCTGGGATGCAGACTATCGGCCTTCAATCCCATCAATTTCCCCAACACAATTTCCTGACTAATAAGGATTTCTTTCAGTTCTTCCTTCTCGCTAGATCCTCTGTCCTAGTATTTCCGGAAGGTTATTCGTGTCTTCTTTCGTGAAAATAGAGTGAAAGTATTTGTTCAATTGATCTGCCATTTCTCTGTTCCCCATTATAAATTCACCTGATTCTGACTGCAAGAGACCTACGTTTGTCTTCGCTAATCGTTTTCTCTTCACATATCTATAGAAGCTTTTGCAGTCAGTTTTTATGTTCCCGGCAAGCTTCTTCTCATACTCTCTTTTCCCCCTCTTTATTAAACCCTTTGTCCTCCTCTGCTGAATTCTAAATTTGTCCCAGTCCTCAGGCTTGCTGCTTTTTCTGGCCAATTTAAATGCCTCTTCCTTGGATTTAACATTATCCTTAATTTCCCTCGTTAGCCACGGTTGAGCCACCTTCCACGTTTTATTTTTACTCCAGACAGGGATGTACAATTGCTGAAGTTCATCCATGCGATCTTTAAATGTTTGCCATTGCCTATTCACCGTCACCCCTTTAAGTATCATTTGCCAATGTATTCTAGCCAATTCACGCCTCAAACCATCGAAGTTACCTTTCCTTAAGTTCAGGACCCTAATTTCTGAATTAACAGTGTCACTCTCCATCTTAATAAAATAATTTTCTACCATGTTATGGTCACTCTTCCCCAAGGGGTCTCACACAACAAGATTGCTAATTAGTCCTTTCTCATTACACATCACCCAGTCTAGGATGGCCAGCTCCCTGGTTGGTTCCTCGACATATTGGTCGAGAAAACCATCCCCAATATACTCCAGGAAATCCTCCTCCACTGCATTGCTACCAGTTTAGTTAGCGCAATCAATATGTAGATTAAAATCACCCATGATAACTGCTGTACTTTTATTGCATGCATCCCTTATTTCTTGTTTGATGCTGTCCCCAACCTTACTACTACTACTACTGTTTGGTGGTCTGTACACAACTCCCACTATCGCTTTCTGTCCCTTAGTATTCTGCAGCTCCAGCCATACCGATTCCACATCATCCTTTCTTACGATCGCATTAATTTCCTCTTTAACCAGCAACGCTACCCCACCTCCTTTTCCTTTCTGTCTATCCTTCTTAAATGTTGAATACCCCTGGATGTTGAGTTCCCAGCCTTGGTCACCCTGGAGCCATGTCTCCGTGATGCCAATTACATCATACCCGTTAACTGCTATCTGCACAGTTAATTCGTCCACCTTATTCCGAATACTCCTCGCATTGAGGCACAGAGCCTTCAGGCTTGTCTTTCTAACACACTTTGCCCCTTTAGAATTTAGCTGTAATGTGGCCCTTTTTGCTTTAGGTTTCTCTGCCCTCCACTTTTACTTTTCTTCTTTCTATATTTTGCTTCTGCCCCCATTCTACTTCCCTCTGTATCCCTGCATAGGTTCCCATCCCCCTGCCATATTAGTTTAACTCCTCCCTAACAGCACTTGTGAACACGCCCCCGAGGACATTGGTGCAGACCGTCCACTTTGTATTGGTCCCACCTCCCCCAGAACCGGTTCCAATATCCCAGGAATTTGAATCCCACCCTGCTGCACCACTCCTCAAGCCACGTATTCATCTGAGCTATCCTGCAATTCCTACTCTGACTAGCACGTGGCACTGGTAGCAATCCTGAGATTACTACTCTTGAGGTCCTACTTTTTAAATTTAGCTCCTAGCTCCCTAAATTCATCTTGTAGAACCTCATCCTTTTTTTTTTAAAAACCTATATCGTTGGTACCTATATGCACCACGACAACTGGCTATTCACCCTCCCTTTTCAGAATGCCCTGCACCCGCTCCGAGACAGCCTTGATCCTTGCACCAGGGAGGCAACATACCATCCTGGAGTCTCGGTTGCGGCCGCACAAACGTCTATCTATTCCCCTTACAATTGAATCCTCTATCACTTTCGCTCTCCCACACTTTTTCCTGCTCTCCTGTGCAGCCGAGCCACCCACGGTGCCAGGAACTTGGCTGCTGCTGCCCTCCCCTGGTGAGTCATCTCCCTCAACAGTACCAAAAGCGGTGTATCTGTTTTGCAGGGGGATGACTGCAGGGGACCCCTGCACTACCTTCCTTGCACTGCTCTTCCTGTTGGTCATCCATTCCATATCTGGCTGTAAACCCTTTTCCTGGGGTAAGATCAACTCACTAAACGTGCTATTCACGTCATTCTCAGCATCGTGCATGCTCCAGAGTGAATCCACCCGCAGCTCCAGTGCCGCAATGCGGTCCATCAGGAGCTGCAGCTGGATACACTTCCCGCACACGTGGTCATCAGGGACACCGGAAGAGTTCCTGACTCCCACATAGTACAGGAGGAGCATAACGCGTGTCCGAGCTGTCCTGCCATGACTTAACCCCCAAACTTCCTTTACTGAGTGCTATGAAATGGTTTAAGTACCACTGGCACATTGTCTACTTTAAAAAAAAAACTGAAACAAGCTGGATTAAATGAGAGAGAGAGAAGAAAAATCACACTCGAGAAAAATTTCGAAGAACAGGACCATTGCACTGTCCAGCAATTGAGGCAGAGACATCGGTGATATTTTTCCAGCGACTTGAGGTGTCTACCGTACATGGTCCATGTCTCTGAGCCATACAGAAGCGGCGGGTATTACTACAGATCTGTTGACCATGAGCTTGGTGGTAGATTTGATGGCCTGGTCTTCGAATACTCTTTTCCTCAAGCGGCCGAAGGCTGCACTGGCACACTGGAGGTGGTGTTGAATCTTATCAACAAGGGCAGACATTGACGACAAGAGGCTCCTGAGGTATGGGAAATGTCCACGCTGTCCAGGGCTACACCTTGGATCTTGATGACTGGGGGAGCAGTGCTGTGCGGTGGGGACAGGTTGGTGGAGGACTTTTGTCTTAAAAATGTTTAGTGTAAGGCCTATGCTTTCGTACGCCTCAGTGAATATGTTGATTACGACTTGGAGTTCAGCCTCTGTGTGCGCAGGCGCAGGCGTCGTCCGCGTGCTGTAGCTCGACGGCAGAGGTTGGGCTGGTCTTGGACCTGGCCTGGAGATGACGACGGTTGAACAGGTTCCCACTGGTTCTGTAGTTTAGTTCCACTCCAGCAGGGAGCTTGTTGAGTGTGAGGTGGAGCATTGCAGCGAGGAAGATTGAGAAGAGGGTTGGCGCGATGACGCAGCCCTGCTTGACCCCAGTCCGGACGTGGATTGGGTCTGTAATTGATCCGTTGGTAAGGATCACGGTCTGCATGTCATTGTGGAGCAGACGAAGGATGGTGATGAACTTTTTGGGGGCAGCCGAAATGAAGAAGGATGCTCTAGACCCTCACGGTTGATGGTGTCAAAGGCCTTTGTGAGGTCAAAGGCGGCCATGTACAAGGGTTGGTGCTGTTCCCTGCATTTTTCCTGCAGCTGCTGCGCTGTAAAATTCTGTCCGTTGTACCCCGTAGGGGACGAAATCCACACGGTGACGCCGGGAAGAGCTCCTCAGCCACAGGGTTGAGGAGGTCTCGAGCGACAACTTTCCCAATGGCTGATAACAGGGAGATTCCTCTGTAGTTGCCGCAGTTGGACTTGTCCCCTTTTTTTAAGATGGTCACGATCACTGCATCTCAAATTTGCCAGGATGTTCTTCTCCCTCGAGATGAGGTCATGTATTCGCGCCAACAGTGCCTCTCCGCCATACTTCAATGCCTCAGCAGGGATTCCATACGCTCCCGTAGCCTTGTTGTTCTTAAGCTGTCTTATGGCTTTTTCTACCTCGTACAGGCCTCAGGTTTTAGTGAGGTGGTGGCGGGCAGCATGCTGTGGGATGGAGTCGAGGACACTCGAGTCAAAGGCAGAGTCTCAGTTGAGGAGATCTTCAAAGTGCTTCTTACTGCCTCGGTGTCCTTGATGAGTGTTTCCCCATTCTTGGCCAGCAGTGGGGTGGGGCCTTGGGTGTTTGGGCCATAGGTGGCCTTGACTGCGATGAAGAATCCTCGCACATCATGGCTGTCAGCCAGCTGCTGTATCTCCTGTGCTTTCTCCATCCACCATCTGTTCTTTAGGTTCCGAGTTTTTTAACTGGACCTCCGCCTTAAACCGCCTATAGATCAGAAGGGAGAGAGCCTCCTGTAAATTGGAGTCCCTGACAGCAACAGACTCACTGGTGAGCCCCTGCCCCTGAACTCCTTCACAGGATGGCTTGGAGTTGTCCCTTGCTCTATGAGGCTATCCTTTGTCTCCAAAAACTCAAGATTGCCTAAACAGATGTTGGACTTTTCTACCATCCCATGCAAGGAGTTCTAAAGTTTCTTGCAGACCTGCAGGAAAGCTTCTGATGAATGGCCTGTAAGGTAGGAATGTGTGTGGGTCCAGCAGCAGCTGCCTGTCTAGTCCTAAATACCCCTTCCTCTTGTTGGAGCTTTGCTTTGCTTCTCTTTTTACTGGTGCTTGGCACTTCCTCATTTTCGTAACAAGCTGATGCTTGAGGGGTCTGAACTGCTTGATTACTGCTGTTGTGTTGTGATGGGATGGACCCCCCCCCCCCCCCCCCCCCGGTGCTTACATTGGGAAAGCCCTACACAAAGAAAAGGAAATATGGTCACTGAGTATGAGGTACTAGCAAGAAGAGGCAGTTGAAGTAAAGCCTTGCCTTTTTAGTCTGGCTGTCTCTCACCCACTCATTCAAATGCCTTCATGCCTGTTATATTGAGGGCCAGCTCCTCATGTCAGTTGAAGTGGCGCAGCTTAGGTTGTCTACATCAGTATTTGTTCTTGGATTTGTTTCTGCATTGGAGTCTATGTGTAGTCCTATGCCCAGACTCCATTCCACTGGAAATGAAAGGAGGAGCAGAGAGAATGCAAGTATTTGGAGGAGCTACAGCAAACAGGTGAACAAACATGCAAATCAGTTTTGTATGAATTCTAACACTTCCGTTTTTAATTTTCAGTATCATTTTTAAAGTACTTCTGCTTTTCTTTAGGTTTCTTCTAACTACCTTATTAAAACACTGTGGTCTCAGTCTTATTTTGAGTGGTTTCCAATTGATTTTCCCTAAAAACTGTTCTCATTACTCCCAAATCTACACTGCCAAAGTCTTGTACCAGCACATTGTTGGTCTTGGCCTTACTTTGTCATTTGTACAAAATTTAACCAGGTACTCAAAACCTCCAGGTTAAGGACGAGCTCTAGGGGTAATTGCTGAACAACAAATCCAACACTTCTACTCGAGTAATAGAAAATGCTTGTAACACTCAGCGGGTTCGTCAGCATTTGTGGAGTGAACAGGCAAGTTAACATTTTGGATATAACCTTTTGTCATAACTGAAAAATTACAGGTGAATAACATTTAAAAAGGGAAATTGGGAGGGGCAAATAGAATGTGGAAGGACCTATGAAATGTTTAAATGGGGAAAACAAGATATTGTTAAATGGCTGAAGTGATATTAACAAATGGTGGAAGGAAGCATAATAATAGCTAATGTGGTGGGCAGGGCAAGGCACATATGAAATGAAAACAGTGCAAAGTGGAACAGAATCCAGCAATCTGAGGAAAATAAAAAAATGCATATTCAACACCAGAATTCAGGCTGCCCTATCAGCAGAGTTGTTCAATAGAGGGTCCCCAGCCTTGTGTTTTAATAGCTTGCCTCATGTTGTGAGGAAACACTTCCTGACCAACTCGGTGAATTTGCATTTTCACTCTTCCTCTCAAAACATATCTTTCCATTTTACCTCCCAGGATATTAATCTTCTATAATTAGCTTTCTCCTACATTCTTCTGCCCTCCTTATCTCCCCAAACAACTGTCTGCCAGTCCACGTTGTGCTGGTATTCTTTTATGATTACATAAGAACAAAACAGAAGGGGCTAGACTTTCCACTATGGTTGCTATCGCCCATTTTAAAAACAACTAGTTTTGCCTTTTTAATTTGGGTGATAGCCTTAGCAATGTGAAATGAGCCTTGGCGATGTATTCAGTCATGCAAGGCTGGCGTCCATAGCAACAGCCGTTCTGCGCTTGCGCGTTTTATTTTTCAGGCAGAGAACTTTTCCCACGGGGGTTGACCGAGAGAACAGGGGACCTGGTCCCCATCAATAACATTATAGAACCTTTCTTTTATTCTAGCCCTGTTGTTTTATAAAATAAAATCTATCAGCCAACTGAGGTGAACTCTATTTCCTTCCTCATGGGATGACATACCCTAGTTCTGCTTCTACTTGTACTGTGGACCAGAGGGAGGGGGAGTGGTGGGGAAAAAGAATAATCCATGATTAATATTAACCCTGACATTACAAGCAATGTACTTGTATGTAACTTCTCATTTTATTCTCATCTCTATTCTGCAGCATGTGATTAGTGATCAATACTGGCTGAGAAATTACAGACCCCATCACTATAAATGCCCTTAATTTGTCCTCAACAAATACAAAAAGTGATTAGATGATTGGCAAGAGTCAAAAAGACACTTAAAATCACACACATTAATTCTCCCGACAGCCTTTTACTACAGATCCTCCCAGTTGTGTCGAGTTATTGCAGCTTTTCTTCAGCCTATTTTTGGGCCAGCGATCATTTGGGCTAAATGCTGAAAGTAGTGCTCGGCAATCATCTGGGCCATAATCAAGGATGCATGAGGATGACATCACTTTAAAAAAAAAATGTAGGCCGGACGATGCAGCTCATTCAGCAGTGCCAAAAGTTGGGCTGGCTATAATCGACTAGTTTCCACTTTTCAGCAAATATGGGCGATAGCCTGCATCTCAGCTCTTATATGGGCGATGATGTGCCGAAAGTCTAGCCCAAGAATTATGAGCAGGACTAAGCCATTCGGCCCCTCGAGCAACCTCTGCCATTCAATGAGATGATGACTGCTCCTCTACTTCAACTCTACTTTCCTGCACTCTCATATCCCTTGATTCTCTTAATATCCAAAAATCTATCGATCGGTCTTGAATATCCACAAAGACTGGGCCTCCACTGCCCTTTGGAGAAGAGAATTTCAGAGATTCACCGCCCTTTGAGTGAAGACGTTTTTCCTCATCTCAGTTCTAAATGACCGACCCCTTATTCGGAGACTGTGACCCCTGGTTCTAGACTGCTCAGCCAGAAGAAACGTCCTTCCTGCATCTACCTTGTCGAGAACTGTAAGAATGTTGTATGTTTCAATGAGATCACCTCTCATTCTTCTAAACTCTAGAGAATATAGGCCTAGTCTACTCGATTTCTCCTCGTTGGACAATCCCCCCCATCCCAGGAATTAGTCTGGTGAATCTTCGTTGCACTCCCTTAATGGCGAGTATATCCTTCCTTGGGTAAGGAGACCAAAAGTGTACAGGTGTGGTCTCACAAGGACTCTATATAAATTGCAGTAAGACGGCTTTCATCATCATCATCATCATCATCATCGGCAGTTCCTCAGAATCGAGGAACATTTGAGTCCTTAGGTGGCTGAACAGTCCAATACGAGAATCAGTCCCCATCACAGGTGGGACAGATAGTCGTTGAGGGAAGGGGTGGGTGGGACAGGTTTGCCACATGCTCTTTCTGCTGCCTGCGCTTGGTTTCTTCATGCTCTCGGCGATGAGACTCGAGATGCTCAGCGCCCTCCCGGATGCACTTCCTTCACTTAGGGCGGTCTTTGGCCAGGGACTCCCAGGAATCAGTGGGGATGTTGCACTTTATAATTGCAGTAAGATGTCTTTACTCTTATACTCAAATCCTCTTTTTAATAAAGGCCAACATACCATTTGCTTTCTTAATTGTTTGCTGTACCTGCATGTTAACTTTCAGTGATTCATGTACAAGGACACCCAGGTCCCTCTGAACACCAACATTTTCCAATCGCTCACCATTTTTAAAAAATACGCTGCTTTTCTACTTTTCCTGCCAAAGTGGATAACTTTACATTTCTCCACATTATATTCCATGTGTCATGTTCTTGCGCACTCACTTCGCCTGTCTATATCCCCTTGAAGTCTCTTTGCATTCTCCTCATTCCCACCTAGCTTTGTATCGTCTGCAAAGTTATCCTCCAGTACATTTGTCCAAGTTACCATTCTTCATGTGCAAGTATATGCACTGACTTTTGGCAGATCATTCAGTGGTGCAAGGAGGGAAAGGCAGTACCACAGCCTTAGGGGGGGGTGTTTGCTAGTGCTGTTGGAGAGGGGTTAAACTAATATGGCCAGGGGATGGGAACCTATGCAGGGAGACAGAGGGAAGTAAAATGGGGGCAGAAGCAAAAGATAGAAAGAAGAAAAGTAAAAGTGGAGGGCAGAGAAACCCAAGGCAAAAATCAAAAAGGGCCATATTACAGCAAAATTCTAAAGGGACAAAGTGTGTTAAAAAGACAAGCCTGAAGGCTCTGTGCCTCAATGCAAGGAGTGTTCATAATAAGGTGGACAAATTAACTGCGCAGGCAGCTATTAATGAATATGATATTATTGAGATTACAGAGACATGGCTCCAGGGTGACCAAGGCTGGGAACTCAACATCCAGGGGTATTCAATATTCAGGAAGGATAGACAGAAAAGGAAGTGGGGTAGAGTTGCTGGTTAAAGAGGAAATTAACGCAAAAGTAAGGAAGGACATTAGCTTGGATGATGTGGAATCTGTATGGGTAGAGCTGCGGAATACAAAAGGGCAGAAAACAATAGTGGAAGTTGTGCTCAGACCACCAAAAGTAGTAGTGAGGTTGGGGACAGCATCGAACAAGAAATTAGGGATGTGTGCAATAAAGGTACAGCAGTTATCATGGGCGACTTTAATCTACATATAGATTGGGCTAACCAAACTGGTAGCAATACGATGGAGGAGGATTTCCTGGAGTATATTAGTGATGGTTTTCCAGACCAATATGTCCAGGAACCAATTAGAGGGCTGGCCATCCTAGACTGGGTGATGTGTAATGAGAAAGGACTAATTAGCAATCTTGTTGTCCGAGGCCCCTTGGGGATGAGTGACCATAACATGGTAGAATTCTTTATTAGGATGGAGAGTGACACAGTTAATTCAGAGACTAGGGTCCCGAACTTAAAGAAAGGTAACTTCGATGGTATGAGACATGAATTGGCTAGAATAGACTGGCAAATGAAACTTAAAGGGTTGACGGTGGATTGGCAATGGCAGACATTTAAATATCACATGAATGAACTTCAACAATTGTACATCCCTGTCTGGAGTAAAAATAAAAACGGGGAAGGTGGCTCAACTGTGGCTAACAAGGGAAATTAAGGATAGTGTTAAATCCAAGGAAGAGGCATATAAATTGGCCAGAAAAAGCAGCAAACATGAGGACTGGGACAAATTTAGAATCCAGCAAAGGAGAACAAAGTGTTTAATTAGGAGGGGGAAAATAGAGTATGAGAGGAAGCTTGCAGGGAACATAAAAACTGACTGCAAAAGCTTCTATAGATGTGAAGAGAAAGCGATTAGTGAAGACAAACGTAGGTCCCTTGCAGTCAGAATCAGGTGAATTTATAATGGGGAACAGAGAAGTGGCAGACCAATTGAACAAATACTTTCATTCTGTTTTCATGAAGGAAGACATGAATAACCTTCCGGAAATACTAGGGGACAGAAGATCTAGCGAGAAGGAAGAACTGAAGGAAATCCTTATTAAATCAGGAAATTGTGTTAGGGAAATTGATGGGATTGAAGCCGATAAATCCCCAGTGCCTAATGTACTCTGGGATGCAAACTACTTAAGGAAGTGGCACTAGAAATAGTGGAGGCATTGGTGATCATGTTACAACAGTATTGACTCTGGATCAATTCCTATGGACTGGAGGATAGCTAATGTAACAACACTTTTTTTTAAAAAGGGAGAGAGAAAAATGGGGAATTATAGACCGGTTAGCCTGACATCAGTAGTGGAGGAAAATGCTGGAATCAATTATTAAAGATGAAATAGCAGCACATTTGGAAAGCAGTGACAGTCCAAGTCAGCATGGATTTATGAAAGGGAAATCATGCTTGACAAATCTTCTAGAATTTTATGAGGATGTAACAAGTAGAGTGGACAAGGGAGAACCAGTGGATGTGGTGTATTTGGACTTTCAAAAAGCTTTTGACAAGGTCCCACACAAGAGATTCTTGTGTAAAATTAAAGCACATAGTATTGGGGGTAATGTATTGACGTAGATAGAGAACTGGTTGAAAGACAGGAAGCAGAGAGTCGGGATAAACGGATCCTTTTCAGAATGGCAGGCAGTGACTAGTGGGGTGCCGCAAGGCTCAGTGCTGGGACCCCAGCTATTTACAATATACATCAATGATTTAGATGAAGGAATTGAGTGTAATATCTCCAAGTTTGCAGATGACACTAAGCTGGGTGGCGGTGCGAGCTGTGAGGAGGATGCTTAGAGGCTGCAGGGTGACTTGGACAGGTTCGGTGAGTGGGCAAATGCATGGCAGATGCAGTATAATGTGGATAAATGTGAGGTTATCCACTTTGGTGGCAAAAACGTGAAGGCAGAATATTATCTGAATGGCGGCAGATTAGTGGGGAGGTGCAACGAGACCAGGGTGTCATGGCACATCAGTCATTGAAAGTTGGCATGCAGGTACAGCAGGTGGTGAAGGCAGCTAATGACATGTTGGCCTTCATAGCTAAGGGATTTGAGTTTATGAGCAGGGAGGTCTTACTGCAGTTGTGCAGGGCCTTGGTGAGGCCTCACCTGGAATAGTGTGTTGAGTTTTGGTCTCCTAATCTGAGGAAGGACGTTCTTGCTGTTGAGGGAGTATCGCGAAGGTTCACCAGATTGATTCCCGGGATGGCAGGACTGACATATGAGGAGAGACTGGATCGACTGGGCCTGTATTCACTCGAGTTTAGAAGAATGAGAGGGGATCTCATAGAAACATATAAAATTCTGACAGGACTGGACAGGTTAGATGCAGGAAGAATGTTCCCGATGTTGGGGGAGTCCAGAACCAGGGGACATAGTCTAAGGATAAGGGGTAAGCCATTTAGGACTGAGATGAGGAGAAACTTCACCACTCAGAGTTGTTAACCTGTGGAATTCTCTTCTGCAGAGAGTTGTATTGATGCTAGTTCGTTAGATATATTCAAGAGGGAGTTAGATATGCCCCTTATGGCTAAAGGGATCAAGGGGTATGGAGAGAAAGCAGGAAAGGGGTACTGAGATGAATGATCAGCCATGGTCTTATTGAATGGTGGTGCAGGGTCAAAGGGCCGAATGGCCTATTCCTGCATTTATTTTCTATGTTTCTAAAGCAAGCGCTTCACGGCAAATGAGCCAAAGGTGGTCAGAGGAAATGTTTCAAGGACACCCTCAAAGCCTCCCTGATAAAGTGCAACATCCCCACCGACACCTGGGAGTCCCTGGCCAAAGACCACCCTAAGTGGAGGAAGTGCATGCGGGAGGGCGCTGAGCACCTAGAGTCTCATCGCGAAGAGCATGCAGAAATCAAGCGCAGGCAGCAGAAAGAGCATGCGGCAAACTAGTCCCATCCCCCTTTCCCTCAACGACTGACTGTCCCATCACACGGAGTGTGTTTCTCGTATTGGACTGTTCAGTCACCCAAGAACTCATTTTGAAAGTGGAAGCAAGTCTTCCTCGATTCTGAGGGTCTCGATGATGATAGGAAGTATAGTGAATTGTGAAGAGGAAATAAATTGAAAAGGATGACAGATCAAGCAAGGGGAAAGCCATGCAGATTAATGTACAAGTGTGAGGTAGTACAACTTGGATGCAAAGCATCAGATGACAATACAGTTTAAATGCAGAAGCACGGGAGGGGCAGAAGTCGATTAACATACGGATGTACGGGGTCGAGGAACACAAGTTACCAGTTGGGTGAAAAGAGAGATTCAATTTGCTAAGACTGCTGGGCTTCATCGCCAGGTTTAGAATTTAAAAACAATATCTTGACAGGTAAAAAAGATTGGCCAGATTTAATTTGGAATATCATGCTGGATGACCATCTCAGGAATCTAGTGACTATTCATTAGGATGACACACAGAAGGGATTTAGCCAAGGTAAGAGCCTGGGTAATCCTGGGTTGTGACAGACAACTGGTTTAGCCATTCAACACCAGATGTGGCTGGACCATGTAAAGCACTATCAGGTCCTGCTCCCCTCTGCCAAAACTACTCACTATTCCAGGATCATTGTGGAATGCAAAGGTAACCCCTGGCTTCTCTTCACTACAAACCACCTTCGTAAACCCTTCTCTTCCCTGCCTCCTCCAATTGCGAGGAGCTCTTTGTCACCAATATTGAGACCATCCATTCAGCTGCTTCTGGTGCTTCCCTTCCTTTTAACAGCCAACCAAGCCAAACCTCCAAAAAGGTTCCCCTTCCCTAGCTTCTCTCCCAACACACTCCATTCTCTCTAAGCTCAACTGGTCCATGAGATCCATCTCCCGCTCCCTCTACCCTATTCCCACAAAACTGCTGACCACCCAACTTTCCTTCGTGGCACCCATGTTAGCTGATATTGTTAACAGTTCCCTATCCTGAGATACTGTTCACTTCCCCTTCAAATCTGCCATCATCACCCCCACCCCACCTCAAAAAACCCACCCGTTCTTGCAAACAACAGCCCCATCTCCAATCTCTCTTTCCTCTCCAGATTCCTTGAACGTGTTGTTGCATCTTTGATTCCCTCCAATCAGGTTTCCGCCCCTGCCACATCACTGAATGGCCCCTATCAAAGTCACAAATGACATCCTATGCAACTGTGACCACAGTGACCTATCCCTACTCATCCTTCTCGACCTGTCTGCAGCTTTTGACATGGCTGACCACACCATCTTCCTCCAACATCTCTTCTGTATCATCCAGCTGCATGGGACTGCCCTAGTCTTATTCCATTCTTATCTATCAAGTTGTAGCCAGAAAAATCACATAAAATGCCTTCTCTTCCCATTCCATTACCTCTGCATGGCCAAGGAACTAGCCTTGGCACCCTCCTATTTTATCTTTAAAAAAATATTTGTTCCTGGGATGTCAGCATCACTGGCAAGGCCAGCATTTATTGCTCATTTGCCCTTGAGAAGCAGATGGTAGGCTATCTTGAACTGCTGCAGTCCTTGTGGTGAATGTACTCCCACAGTCCAGGATATTAACCCAGCGACAATGAAGGAACAGCGATATATTTCCAAGTCAGGATAGTGTGTAACTTGGAGGGGAACTTGCAGGTGATGGTGTTCTCATGTGCCTGCTGCCCTTGTCCTTCTAGGTGGTAGAAGTCCTGGGTTTGAGAGTTGCTGCAGTGCATCTTGTAGATGGTATACACTGCAGCATTGGTGGAGGGAGTGAATGTTTAAGATGGTGGATAGGGTGCCAATCACACAGGCTGCTTTGTTCTAGATGGTGTTGAGCTTATTCAATGTTTTTGGAACTGCAAGCAAGTGGAGAGTATTCCATCACATTCCTGACTTGTGCCTTGTAGATGGTGGAAAAGCTTTGGGGAGTCAGCAGGCGAGACACTTACCACAGAATACCCAGCCTCTGACCAGCTCTTGTAGCCACCGTATATACATGCTGGCCATCGCTGACATCATCCAAAAACACATCAGGTTCCACATGTACATTGACAACACCCAGCTCTACCTTACCATCACCACCACCTCTCTCGTCCCCTCCACTGTGTCTAATTTGTCACACTGCTTGCTCAAAATACAGTTCTGGATGGGCAGAAATTTCCTCCAACTAAATATTGGGAAGACCAGAGCCATTGGCTTTGGTCCCCACCACAAACTCCACTTCCTTAACCACCAAATCCATCCCTTTCCCTGGTCACTGTCGAAGGCTGAACTAGACCATTCGCTATCTTGGTGTCCTATTTGACCCCGAGATGAGCTCCCGACCACATAATTGTTCCATTACCAAGACCGTCTACTTCCACCTCCATAACATTGACCTACTCTGCCCCTGCCTCAGCTAATCTGCTGCTGAAACCCTCATTCATGTTTTTGTTACCTCAAGAGTTGACTATTCTAATGCTGTCTAGGATGACTTCCTACATTCTACCATTCATAAGCTTGAGGTCATCCAAAACTCTGTTGCCCACATCCTAACTCACACAAAGTTCAGTTCATCCATCACCCCAGCATTTACTGACCTACATTAGCTCCTAGTCTGGCAACAGCACAATTTAAAAAATTTTATCCTGGTTTTCAAATCCCTCCATGGCTTTGCCGCTCCCTATCTCTGTAATCTCCTCCAGACCTACAACCCTCCGCGATCTCTGCACTCATCCAATTCTGGCCTCTTGTGCATTCCCGATTTTAACTGCTCCACCATTGGCAGCCATCCCTTCAGCTGCTCAGCCCTAGGTTCTGGAGTTCCCTCCCTAAGCCTCTCCTCCTTTAAGACCCTGCTCAAAACCTACCTCTTTGACTAAGCTTTTGTTCACCTATCCCAATATCTTACGTGGATTGGTGTCAAATGTTGTTTGATAAGTTCATGTGAAGTGAGAGAGCTACCATGGCAAATAAAATGGAAGGGTCAATTCTATGAGCTATGTCGACGTCTAGCCTATAAAAGAGTCTTAAATATCGAACTAGATCAGCGTCATTGTGAATGGTACTTGGGAGGTCTGGGTTGCAGATATACTTCCAGTTTCACAATGATATAACGTGATTTCAGCTACACATCAATATAAATGATTCACATAGAATGCCATTTAACCTCAAAACACACAACACTCCATAAGCTGACAAAGCTGCATAGATGATGTATCAGTTGCAGTCCTAAAGACACATTCCTCTGATTTTATAAAAAAAATGTCCCTAGTTTTCTTTATACATAAAAAGGAAACATGAACAGTGATATTTGTAGATTCTGCGGGGAGCCAAAGATGTGAGCCGAATGGGGGCGCCTGCGGCCAGTGATTGACAGGCCTGCTGCCATTACGTCATGCCCAGGACTCGAACGTCGCCCGCCTCCCCGAACATTTAAAACGAACTGCCCGCTGCTGCCTCACCTCCTGCCGCTGCATCGCCTCGGAGATCGTGAGTGGTAGGCACAGGAAAATATAGAAACAGCACAGAATTACACACAGCGGGTTGAACCAACTGCAACAGGCTCCACACCGCCGCCAACTGGAGTACCAGCTTGGTGCTTCCTCCTGGTCCGTTTCGCAATCTCGTCCTCGTCTCACAATGCCTGCACTGCCCGGTTCCGCCTTTAAACCGCCCCCCGCCAGCTCGCGCTAAACTCCAAACCGCCTGCGCATGCGTTTCCACTGCACTGAGGGGAGGAGGAGAAGGGGGAGAGAAAGAGAAAATAGAGAGAACATAGAGCGGAAATAAAGAGAGAGAACAGAAAGAAAAAATAGAGCAAATAGAGAGATAGAATAGCCAGAGAATAGAGAGAATATATGTATATATCTATAAAGAGAGAGAGATAGAGATCTATATATAGAGAGAGATCTATATATAGAGAAATATATATATATATAGAGAGAGATAAATATATATATATATATCTCGAGAGATATATATATAGAGAGAGAGATATATTTATAGAAAGAGAAATACATATACATAGAGAGAGAATATATATATTAATCTCGATATATATATATATATATTTCTCTCTATATATATATAATATATAAATATTTCTCTATGTAGAGAGAGAGAGAATATATACATATATATATATATATATATAAAGAGAATATATATACAGGTTGAACCTCCCTTATCCTGCACCCTTGGGTTCTGGCCTGTGCCGAATAAGGGAATTTGCCAGATGAGGGGAAGTCAGTGGCTCGAGGGGGGGATGCGGCCCGAGGTCGGGGAGGAGGTCGGCGCCCCAGGCGGGCCCAAAGTGTTTGTGGACCCTTGGCGGGCCAGGAAATGTCGGCGGGCTGCGAAGGAAGTGTCGGCGGGTATTGGCGCGTCCCCAGCGGGCTGAGTGTCGGAGCAGCCCCAAAGTCGGGGTGGAGGCCGGCCGCGTTCTGCGCATGCGCCCCTGGCCGCCGGACTCATGCCGAACGAGGGGTGGTGCTGGATAACGGAGTCTCAGATAAGGGAGGTCCAATCTGTATATGTATACCTTATGTATAGATATATAGAGAGAGAGAGTATATAGGGAGAGAATATAAAGAGAGTGAAAGTAGTAAGAGAAAATAGGAACATATAAACTAATTTGGCAGGGGAATGGGCACCGGGATGTTGCATTAGAAAGGAGAAACAAGGTGCACAAAGGATTGGGAGAGGCAGATAACGCTAGAGTAAGAAATAGTATGGTATTAGGTGGGGTCAGAATATGAAAGGGTACAAGAAGGTGTAAGATAGGTTTACAGTGCATATGTGTGAAGGCATGGAGTGTGGTAAATAAGGTTGGTTAGCTGCAGGCACAAATAGACACATGGGAATATGATGTTGTGGCGATAACGGAGACCTGGCTCAAAAAAGGGCAGGATTAGGTACTAAATATTCTTGGATATAAATGATCAGGAAAGATAGGGAAGGAAATAAAGGAGGGAGGGTGGCAGTATTGATTAAGGAGAATATTACGGTGCTGGAGAGAGAGGTGTCCTGGAGGGGTCAAGGACAGAATCTATTTGGTTAGATGTGAGCTGCCAGTACAGTACTAGGTGTATTCTGTAGGCTGCGAACTAGTGGGAAGGATATAGAGGAGCAGATTTGCAGGGAAATTACAGAGAGATGCGAGATGCATAGAATAGTGATAATGGGGGATTTTAACTAATTATAATATATACTGGGATAGTAATAGTGTAAAGGGCAGAGAGGGGGCAACATTTCTGAAGTGTGTTCAGGATAACATTCTTGATCAGTACGTTTCCGGCCCAACGAGGAAAGAGGCATTGCTGGATCTGGTTCTGGGGAATGAGGTGGGTCAAGTAGAGCAAGTGTCAGTAGAGGAACATTTAGGGAACAGCGATCACAGTATCATAAGGTTTAGACTAGCTATGGAAAAGGACAGGGAGCAATCTGGGGTAAAAATACTTAATTGGAGGAAGGCCAATTTCAGGGGTTGAGAATGGATCTGGCCTGGGTAAATTGGAGTTAAAAATTGACAGGCAAAACTGTATGAGAATAGATTGGCAGCTCACATAAAAGAGAATCTAAAAGTCTTCTCTTGGCAAATAAATAGTAAACGGGTAGTAAGAGGAGGGGTGGGGCCGATTAAGGACCAAAATGGAGACCTACGCATGGAGGCAGAGGGCATGGCTAAGGTACTAAATGAGTACTTTGCATCTGTCTTTACTCAGGAATAAGATGCTGCCAAAGTCATAGTGAAAGAGGAGGTAGTTGAGATACTAGATGAGATGAAAATTGATAAGGAGGAGGTACTAGAAAGGCTGTCTGTATTTAAAGTAGGTAAGTTACCAGGCCCAGATGGGATGTGTTATGTATGTAACCCTTGGCAACCTGTATCATACCACCACCAGAGGGCCTACCTGTTGGAGTCCCAAGGGATCCCAGCATCCCTTGGGAGCACTGTATATAAGCTGGCCTCCCATGTTGTACCAACACTCTGGAGTTTATTTAAAGGAGCTAAGGTCACACTTACTCATTGCATGCAGTACTCAGTCATATCACTTTATTATGTGCGTAACAATTGGTGATGAGATAACGAACAACCACGCGAAAATGCAAAGAACTGTTGGTATTCTGGAGAAGTTCTCAGAAGGGGACGATTGCGAGGCCTTCGTGGAGAGACTCGACCAATACTTCATGGCCATTGAGCTGAAAGGGGACGAGAATGCTGCCAAACGAAGGGCGACCTTACCGTCTGCGGGGCAACAACCTATGGCCTCATGAAGAATCTTCGAGCTCTGGTGAAACCAACAACCAAATCCAATGAAGAACTCTGTACGCTGGTCCGGGAGCATCTAAATCCGAAGGAAAGCATTTTGATGGCAAGATATCGGTTCTACACGTGTCAACGGTCTGAAGGCCAGGAAGTGGCGAGCTACGTCGCCGAACTAAGGCGCCTTGCAGGACATTGCGAATTCGATGGATTCCTTGAGCAAATGCTAAGAGAATTTTTTCTGCTTGGCATTGGCCATGAGATTATCCTTCGCAAACTATTGGCTGTTGAAACACCGAATCTGAGCAAAGCCATAACGATAGCTCAGGCATTTATGTCCACCAGCGATAACACCAAACAAATTTTGCAGCATAAAGAGGTTTCAGCTCGGACTGTGCACAAAGTAACGTCGTTTTCAGGCAGGAATGCCTATGGCAGGACATACACGCTGGCAGCTGCACAGCCTCAGATGACCCAGAGTCCGCCATCAATCATTAATGAGAGACAATTAACACTTTATTGGCACTACGGAGGTGATCATCGAGCCCATCAATGCCGCTTCAAACACTATGCGTGCAAAGGCTGTGGAACAATGGGACACCTCCAGTGAATGTGCAGGCGAGCTGCAAACCCTGCAAACCACCACGTTGCAGAGGAAGATCGATCCAGGGTGGATCAGGCTGAACTAGCAACTCGAACCGAGGAGGCAGAAGTGTATGGGGTACACACCTTCACCACGAAATGTCCACTGAGCATGTTAAAAGTTGAACTGAATGGAATTCCAATATCCATGGAATTGGACACGGGTGCGAGTCAGTCTATCATGAGCAAAAAGACCTTCAATAGGCTGTGGTGTAACAAGGCACACAGGCCCAAGCTTAGCCCCATTCACACCAAGCTAAGAACTTACACCAAAGAGCTGATCCCTGCTATTGGCAGTACAGAAGTAAAAGTCTCCTATGATGGAGTGGTGCACGAACTTCCACTATGGATTGTACCAGGAGATGGCCCCACACTGTTCGGCAGAAGCTGGTTGGGAAAAATCCGCTGGAACTGAGTTGATATCAATGCGTTTTCGTCCGTTGACGATGCCTCATGTGCCCAGGTTCTGAGCTGGTTCCCATCGTTGTTCGAGCCAGGCATTGGAAATCTCTCGGGGGTGAAGTTGCAGATCCACTTGGTTCCCGGTACACGGCCCATCCACCACAAGGCACGGGCGGTGCTATAAATGATGCGAGAAAAAGTGGAAATTGAGCTGGACAGGCTGTAGCGAGAAGGCATCATCGTGCCGGTAGAGTTCAACGAGTGGGCCAGTCCGATTGTTCCGATTCTCAAAGGCGACGGCACGGTCAGAATTTGTGGGGACTATAAAGTAACGATTAACCGTTTTTCACTACAGGACCAGTACCCGCTACCCAAGGCAGATGACCTATTTACGACCCTGGGTGGAGGAAAGACGCTCACCAAGTTGCACCTGACCTCGGCTTACATGACGCAGGAGCTGGAGGAATCTTCGAAAGGCCTCACCTGCATTAACACGCACAAAGGCCTGTTCATCTACAAAAGATGCCCGTTTGGGATTCGTTCGGCCGCGGCAATTTTCCAATGGAACATGAAGAGCCTGCTAAAGTCGGTTCCGCGCACCGTGGTCTTCCAGGACGACATACTGGTCACAGGAATGGGACACCATCGAACACGTGCAGAATCTGGAAGAGGTTCTATGTCGGCTAGATCGCGTGGGACTCAGGTTGAAATGCTCGAAGTGTGTTTTCCTGGCGCCAGAGGTCGAGTTCTTAGGAAGAAAAATCGCGGCAGACGGCATCAAACCCACCGCGCCAAGACAGAGGCCATATAGAACGCGCTGAGACCACAGAATGTGACGGAGCTGCGGTCGTTTCTGAGACTCCTCACTATTTCGGTAATTTCCTACCCGGGTTAAGCACCTTGCTAGAACCCCTACATGTGCTACTACGCAAGGGAGACGATTGGGTATGGGGGAAATCACAAGAGGCTGCTTTTGAGAAAGCCAGAAATCTGTTATGTTCCAACAAACTGCTTGTTCTGTATAACCCATGTAAACGATTAGTGCTAGCTTGCGATGCGTCGTCATACAGGGTCGGGTGTGTGTTACAACAGGCTAATGATTCGGGAACATTGCAACCGGTCGCCTATGCATCCAGGAGTTTGTCCAAGGTCGAAAGGGCTTACAGCATGATTGAAAAAGAAGCTCTGGCATGCGTTTATGTTGTGAAAAAAATGCACCAGTATCTGTTTGGTCTCAAGTTTGAACTAGAAACTGACCATAAGCCGCTCATATCGCTATTCTCAGCGAGCAAAGTGATTATCATCAATGCCTCTGCCCGCATCCAAAGATGCGCGCTCACGCTGTCTGCATACAACTTTGTAATCCGCCACAGACCAGGCACAAAGAACTGCGCTGATGCTCTCAGTCAGCTACCATTGCCCACCACCGGGGTGGAAATGACACAGCCTGCAGACTTGCTCATGGTGATGGAGGCATTCGAAAATGAAAAGTCACCCTTTACGGCCCGCCCGATCAGGACCTGGACCAGCCAGGATCCTTTACTGTCCCTGGAAAAAAAAACTGTGTCCTCCATGGGAGCTGGTCTAGCGTCCAAGCGAAGATGCATGAAGAGATCAAACCGTTCCAGCGACGCAAAGATGAAATGTCCATACAGGCGAACTGTCTTTTGTGGGGTAATCGGGTGGTTTTGCCTAAGAAAGGCAGGGAAATGTTCATACGCTACCTACACAGTACCCACCCAGGCATAGTAATGATGAAAGCTATAGCCACATCCCATGTGTGGTGGCCCGGCATCGACTCAGACTTAGAGTCATGCATGCGCCAATGCAACACTTGCTCTCAACTGAGCAACGCACCCAGAGAGGCACCGCTAAGTTTGTGGTCATGGCCCTCCAAACCGTGATCTAGGATCCACGTTGATTTTGCAGGCCCATTCCTAGACAAAATGTTCTTGGTTGTTGTGGATGCTTATTCAAAATGGATTGAATATGTAATAATGTCTGTAAGCACGTCCACTGCCACCATCGAAAGCTTATGAGCCATGTTTGCCACACACGGCCTGCTGGATGTCCTTGTCAGCGACAATGGGCCGTGTTTCACCAGTGCTGAATTCAAGGAATTCATGACCCGCAATGGGATCAAGCATGTCACATTTGCCCCGTTCAAGTCCACATCCAACGGCCAGGCAGAACGGGCAGTCCAAACCATCAAGCAAAGTTTGAAACGTGACTCGGAAGGCTCCCTGCAGACCTGCCTGTCCCGAGTCCTGCTCAGCTACCGCACCAGACCCCATTCGCTCACCGGGATTCCCCCAGCCGAGCTGCTCATGAAAAGAGTGCTCAAAACAAGGTTCTCTCTTGTCCACCCTGATCTTCCTGATCACGTCGAGGGCAGGCGGCATCAACAAAGCATGTATCATGACCGCGCAAACTTGTCACGCGATATTGAAGTCAATGACCCTGTATTTTACTCAACTATGGACATGGTCCCAAATGGCTTGCTGGCACTGTCATTGCCAAAGAAGGGCGTAGGGTGTTTCAGGTCAAACTGGCCAATGGACTAACGTGCAGAAAGCATTTGGACCAAACCAAATTGCGATTCACAAACAGCCACGAAGAACCCAAAGAGGATACCACCAACTTCGACCCTCCAACACACACACAAGTGGCAATCGACATCACAGTTGACCACAAAGCTGAACTCACCGTCTCCAGCAGCCCGGCAAGGCCAGCTGCCCAGCAGCCCAGCGAAGAACCAACCAACTCACCCACACCTGCATTTGCACCGAGACGATCGACAAGGGAGCGAAAAGCCCCAGATCGTCTCACCCTGTAAATAAGTGTACTATTGACTTTGGGAGGGAGTGATGTTATGTATGTAACCCTTGGCAACCTGTATCATACCACCACCAGAGGGCCTACCTGTTGGAGTCCCAAGGGATCCCAACATCCCTTGGGAGCACTGTATATAAGCAGGCCTCCCATGCTGTACCAACACTCTGGAGTTTATTTAAAGGAGCTAAGGTCACACTTACTCATTGCATACAGTACTCAGTCACATCACTTTATTATGAGCATAACAGAATGCATTCTAGGATGCGGAGGGAAGTAAAGCAGGAAATTGCGGAGTATCTTCCAATCCATCTTAGATATGGGGCTGGTGCTAGAGGACTAGAGAATTGTAAATGTTGCACCCTTGTTCAAAAAAGGCTGTAATGATAAACCCAGCAACTACAGGCCAGTCAGTTTAACCTCCGACATGTGTGGATTAATTAAGGAAAAGCTAGCATGGATTTGTTAAAGGAGTTATCAGAGAGGGCTGATGAGGGTAATGCGGTTGATATGGTGTACATGGACTTCCAAAAGGTGTTTGATAAAGTGCCACATAATAGGCTTGTCAGCAAAGTTGAAGCCCATGGAATAAAAGGGACAGTGGCGGCATTGATATGAAATTGCTAACTGACAGGAAACAGAGAGTTGTTTATCGGACTGAAGGAAGGTAGCAAGTGGGGTTCCCCAGGGGTCGGTACTAGGACCACTGCTTTTCTTGATGTATATTAATGACTTAGGTCGTTGTTTCCCAACCTGGGTGGGTTCAATGCCTTCATCCCGCTGCAAAAGAAGACTTTCCCCTAATGGGCCATGTTAAGCCCGCCCAGCAGCTGACCCGGCCCCAATTAGAAGGATCGGGTCTGGTGATGTCATCACTGACACATTTGGTGCCAGTATATTTAAAGGGACCATGGCCACATTGCATTTGAAATTGCATCTAGAATCCCATTCAGAACAGTTGAGATTTATAAGGCTACAGGGCTAGAGTGACGGCTGGAACAAGGCAGAGGGCTGCACCCAGGTTCTCCGATGATTCCCTCCATATGCTTGTGGAGGGAGTCCGGATCCGCAGGGAGGTCTTCTTCCCTGCTAGTGGGCGGAAGGGACCTCCCCTGGACCTGGTTAGAGATTGCCAAGGAGTTTAATAGCGGAGCAGTTGTAAGGAGGACTTGGGTGCAGTGCCGAAAATGTTTTAATGATCTTCTGAGATCAGGAAAGGTGAGTACATAAGAACATAAGAAATAGGAGCAGGAGTAGGTCACCTGGCCCCTCGAGCCTGCTCCGCCATTTAATATCATAGCTGATCTGATCATGGACTCAACTCCACTTCCCTGCCCTCTCCCCATAACCCTTTATTCCCTTATCACTCAAAAGTCTGTCTATCTCCGCCTTAAAAATATTCAATGACTCAGCCTCCACAGCTCTGTGGGGCAGAGAATCCCATAGATTTACAACCCTCTGAGAGAAGAAATTCCTCCTCATCTCAGTTTTAAATGGACGGCCCCTTATTCTGAGACTATGTCCCCTAGTTTTAGTTTCCCCTATGATTGGAAATAACCTCTCTTCATCCACCTTGTCGAGCCCCCTCATTGGGCTCAAATTTCTCCAGGAGTTGCCCCGCTTTTTTGGGAGCAAGTAGCTTTTTTTGGAGTAACTTAAAAATCGCAAATTTCCCCATTTAACTTGCTCCAGTTAAGTCAGTTCGTTAGTTTTTTTTAATTTTGTTTTTTTTCTCGAAAGGGGGGCGTGACTAGCCACTTACGCCTCTTTTGGCCATAGAAGCAAATTTGACCAGCTAAAAGTTACTCCAAACTAACTTAGGCCAATGTATGTGGCCACTTTTGTAGGCACAGAAAAACCTTACCTACATTTAAGAAATCAACCTAGGTAGCCAGAGACAGGCGGGGAGGGGTCGAGGAGGGGGGGGGGGGGGTGGCAGGGGAAGGTGAGTTAGAGGATTGTAAAGCACTAAACACCTTCACAGCATCAGCACAACATCAAAACAACTTCAGCACAACATCTTCACAAAATCATCAAAATTAAATGAAAGGTAAATCAGCAACTGAAAATAGGGCAGTCCTGCCTTGCCGACTGCAGAATGCACCGGCTAGCCCTTCTGCCAGGGCTAGAGGCAGCAGGCACGCATGACTGTAGGGTGAGGGATGTTTTTTTTATAGTTGTTCCTAAATGTTGTGTGGTGATAATGGATCATGATTCAGTTTTAATGCAAAAAATCTTTTATTGGAAAGTTTACAATGCACTTCAACAACAACAACAGCAAAGAAAGGCTGCACCATCTCTCACCCACATATTGGGGAATGTACACTTCCTCATAGGGGCTGTGATGGTGGTGGGGGGTGCTGGGGGCCCCGCTTGGGTCTCAACAGAGGCTGGTGTGGGGATTGCAGTGGGAGTGGCATTTGATTGTCAGGCCTGTGTGCCCTTATTGCAGCAGCTAGCTCCCTCATGGCCTCTGCCATCGTTTGCACTCCCTCTGACATGCCCGCCCTCAGTTCCCGTCTCAGTGCTGATATTTCTCCCGACAGTGTTGCAACCTCATCACGCACCCCACTGACGGTGGCTACAAGTGATCGGGTAAGGGCATTGGTCTCCTCACCCAATGACATAACCTGATGTACATCTGAAGAAGGCTGCATCTCAGGAGAGACTGGTCTCATTCTCCTTCCCCTCGCCGTGAGTCTGCCTAGCGGCACCCCTCCAGTGCTGGCTGGGACAGTGGGGCCTTGGGTGTTCCAACCTGCATTTCACCACCGTCACTGGGACCCGCAACCTCAGAAGGTGTGAAACCATGGAATGTTGTGGCAGAGCTTATGGAGGTGTCTGGCAAAGTGATGCCCTGTACCATGGACTGATCCATATCATGATCAGCATTTTCCCGTGAACACAGATCCATGGACCCCTCCTCCCCTCACCCGCCTTGGTCTGGAGCGGATGCATCTGGATCTTCTTGTTGATCTTCAGGATGTTCAGGATTATCTTCTTGTTCTGCAAAATACAACAGATCAGTCAAATGGTTAGCAGGAAAGGAGGGAGCAGGATGGGTGGAATGAGTAGTCTCATGCGTAGCAGGCCAGTCAGCAGGTTGATTTGAAGGGCGACGATGATTTCATGATTGACCCTCACCCTCGCGTGTGGGCCCAGCTTGTGCAGAGCTGATTCTTTTTCTGCAGGTGCGACTCAGCAAGGCAGCGACCCTCTGTTCCAGGGGTGATAGTTGATGCAGATTTTGCGGCCCTCCTATTGTTCTAGTTCTCTCCTTTTTGTTGTGGGCCAATTTCTTCTGCAAAGATGAAAATATAATTTTTGCCACATGGTGAGCTTCTGATGGATGGGACATCTAAAGATGATCACAGTAACAATTGCAATACCATTTAAAACTCAAGATAATATTTACACTCACTACTTGACCAACGTCTTGCCATTTCTTTTTACACTGGCTTCCAGTTCTTGCGGCATTCACCCCTGCGGAGAATTCTTCTGCAACTAAGTTCCAGCGTCTCCTCATTTCTTTGGTTGGAACTTTTGTGGGACCACTCTTACTGATAGGCAGCTCCTGCCATCTGTCCTCAATGACAGTGACTAGTTTCTCCAGTTCCTCATGCAAGAAGTTCCTCGTTCTTGTTGTATGCTCTTGCGTCATTGGTGTATCGGATTCACACTCAGGTAATGTTGAAAAAACACAGTTCTCACCTTGCATGCACCTATAGAGCACTCCTTTCCACTCTCTCAGCCACTCAAAAATCAATATTAACACCTTATCTTCCAATATGGCCCACTGCCAATGCTGCTGATGCACTGAGGACGCTCTCCCTTTAAATGGCCGATTGCCAAGGTACCTGGCACATTGCGCATTCGTGCACGCTTCAACAGACACGCGTCCCCCTGCCGGCACTCGAAGACACGCTGGTCCCAAGCCCCGCCCCCCTGCTGGCTGCGCTGAACAAGCGCGACCCAAGTTCCGCCCCCCCCCGCAGGTTTCACAGCACCACTCCATGGGACCACAGGGATCCAGGAGCGGCCAAATTATCCCGGTAAGTTAGCGGCACGTTTTCTCCACCACGAAGTTGGCACACCATGTCTAACTATGCTGTTCTAAGCGGCTGGGGAAATTTGGGCCCTTAATCTTACATGTTTCGATAAGATCACCTCTCATTCTTCTGAACGCCAATGTGTAGAGGTCCAACCTACTCAACCTATCTTCATAAGTTAACCCTCTCATCTCCGGAATCAACCTAATGAACCTTGTCTACACAGCCTCCAATGTAAGTATATCCTTCCTTAAATACGGAGACCAAAACTGTACGCAGTACTCCAGGTGTGGCCACACCAATACCCTGTACTTCTCTGCAGGACTTCTCTGCTTTTATACAGTATCCCCCTTTGCAATAAAGGCCAACATTCTATTTGCCTTCCTGATTACTTGCTGTACCTGCATACTCACTTTTTGTGTTTCATGCACAAGGACCCCGAGGTCCCTCTGTACTGCAGCACTAGGTTGAGCTCAGGACAGTCTCACTGTCCCCAAAACTCCCACATATTGCAGTCCAGATACACAACCTGTTATGCCATATCTTAGTCTAACCTTACATAGGATTACATAGAATGTACAGCACAAAAACAGGCCATTCGACCCAACCACTCCATGCCGGCGTTTATCCTCCATTCGAACCTCCCGTCTTTTCTCATCTAACTATCAGCATAACCCTCTATTCCCTTCTCCCTCATATGCTTGTCTAGCCTCCCCTTAAATGCATCTATATTATTCACTTCAACCCCTCGCTGTGGTAGCAAGTTCCACATTCTCACAACACTCTGGGTAAAGAAGTTTCTTCTGTATTCCCTCTCTGATTTCTTGGTGACTATCTTATATTGATGGTCTCTAGTTATGCTCTTCCCCACAAGTGGAATCACTCTCTCTGCATCTACTCTTTCAAAACCTTTCATAATTTTAAAGACCTCTAATAGGTCACCCCTCAGCTGCCTTTTTTCAAGAGAAAAGAGACCCAGCCTGTTCAACCTCTCCTGATAGGTATACCCTCGCATTTCTGGTATCATCCTGGTAAATCTCTGCACCCTCTTCAATGCCTCGATATCATTTTTAGTATGGCGACCAGAATTGTACGCAATACTCCAAGTGTAATTTAACCAAGGTTCGATTCAAGTTTAGAATAACTTCACTATGTTTCAATTCTATCCCTCTAGAAATAAACCCTAGTGATTGGTTTGCTTTTTTTATGACCTTGTTAACCTGTTCACTTTTTAATGATTTGTTAATTTTTACTCCGAGATCCCTGTTGTGTATGGAGAAAGAGTCAGACTGAACACTGTGAGCTCAAAGTAAAGTGTGACCTTAGTCTTTTATTACGGGTCTCCAGAGTGCCTCTCCAACCTGTGAAGCCTTCTTAAATACCTGTGCTCCCAAAGGATTATGGGATCCCTTGGGACTCCAGGGGATGAGCCCTCTGGTGGCTGTACAGAGTAAATACAAGTATACATATATAACAACACCGCCCCCCCCCAAATTCAACCGTGTAACTATTTACAATGTGAGTCAATCTGGGGCACTTCTTGCCCTGGTTGATGGTCTCGGTGTGAAAGCTGGTGTTGTTGAATCATTTGTTGGGCCCTTGTTGGGCTGCTGTGCAGCTGGTCTTGCTGAGCTGCCTGGTGTGTTGGGCCCTGCTGGGCTGCTGTGGGTGATGGGTTCTGCTTCGTGGTCAACCGTGGTGCCGGTTGCCACTGATCTGTATGTTGGGGGATCAAAAAAGGTTGGGTCCAAGGTGGGTTGTTCAGGGTAGTCCGTGAATCTGAGTTTGATTTGGTCCAAGTGTTTCCGGTGAATGAGTCCATTTGAAAGTTTGACCCGAAACACCCTGCTCCCCTCTTTGGCCACGACAGTGCCGGGAAGCCACTTGGGACCTTGTCCATAATTTATTACAAATACAGGATCATTGATTTCAATCTCGCGTGACACATTTGTGCTATCATGGTATGCACTTTGTTGAAGCCGCCTGCTCTCTACCTGTTCATGTAGATCAGGTTGAACTAACGAGAGCCTTGTCTTAAGTGCTGTTTTCATGAGCAGTTCAGCAGGTGGGATCCCAATGAGTGAGTGTGGTCTCGTGCGGTAGCTAAGCAGGACTCGCGATAGACGAGTCTGCAGTGAGCCTTCAGTTGCCCTCTTCAAGCCTTGCTTGATGGTTTGCACTGCTCTCTCTGCCTGACCATTGGACGCTGGTTTAAACGGGGCAGATGTGACATGTTTGATCCCGTTACAGGTCATGAATTCTTTGAACTCAGCACTAGTAAAACATGGCCCGTTGTCGCTCACCAGGACATCGGGTAGGCTGTGTGTGGCAAACATGGCCCGCAGGCTTTCAGTAGTGGCAGCGGACATGCTAGCCGACATTATCTCACATTCAATCCACTTGGAGTACGCGTCTACAACCACAAGGAACATTTTATCCAAGAACGGGCCTGCATAGTCGACGTGTACCCTAGACCACGGTTTGGAGGGCCAAGACCATAAACTTAGCGGCGCCTCCCAGGATACATTGCTTAACTGCGAGCATGTATTACATCTGTGAACGCAGGAGTCTAAGTCCTCATCGAGACCGGGCCACCACACTTGGGATCTGGCTATCGCTTTCATCGTTACAATGCTTGGGTGGGTACTGTGGAGGGCATTGATGAAGGTGTCTCTGCCCTTCTTGGGGACCACTACTTGATTGCCTGTATAGACATTTCATCTTTGCGCCGCTGGAACGACTTTATCTCTTCCTGCATTTCCACTGGGACACTGGACCAGCTCCCCTGAAGCATACAGCTTTTGACTAGAGATAATAAGGGGTCCTGGCTTGTCCAGGTTTTGATCTGCCGGGCAATGACAGGTGATTGCTCACTCTCAAATGCTTCCATGACCATGGCTAGATGTGTGGGCTGCGCCATTTCCACCCCCATGGTGGGCAATGGCAGCCTACTGAGAGCATCGGCGCAGTTTTCTGTGCCTGGCCTGTGGCAGATGGCATAGTTGTATGCGGACAACATGAGCGCCCATCTCTGGATGCGGGCCGATGCGTTGGTATTTATCCATTTACTCTCGGAGAACAGGGATATAAGTAGCGTTTGGTCAGTTTCCAATTCGAATTTTAGCCCAAACAGGTATTGATGCATTTGCTTTACCCCATAGACACACGCTAACACTTCTTTTTCAACCATGCTGTAGGCTCTCTCAGCCTTAGACAGACTCCTGGATGCATAAGCAACCGGTTGCAGTTTCTCAAAATCATTAGCTTGTTGCAATATACACCCGACACCATATGACAACGCATCACACGCTAGTACCAAACATTTACATGATCATACAACATCAGCAATTTGTATGAGCACAACAATTTTCTCGCTTTTAAAAAAGGCATTTTCTTGGTTTTTGCCCCAAACCCATTCGGCCCCTTTTCGTAGTAAGACATGCAGTGGTTCTAACAGTATGCTGAGACCCGGTAAGAAGTTATCAAAGTAGTTCAGGAGTCCCAGAAACGATCGCAGTTCCGTCAGGTTCTGTGGCCTCGGTGCGTTCTCGATTGCCTCCGTCTTCGCGTTGGTGGGCCTGATGCCATCCGCCGCAATCCTCCTTCCCAGGAACTCCACTTCAGGCGTCAGGAAAACGCACTTTGAGTGTTTTAACCTGAGCCCCACACAGTTGAGTCGACTAAGAAACTCGACTGTTCCGACCTGTGACCAAGATGTCGTCCTGGAAGACCACGGTGTGCGGGACCGACTTCAGTAAGCTTTCCATGTTTCTCTGGAATATCGCCGCCGCCGATCGGATTCCAAACGGGCATCTGTTATAAATAAAAAGACCTTTGTGCGTGTTGATGCAGGTGAGGGCCTTCGATGATTCCTCCAGTTCCTGCGTCATGTAGGCTGAAGTCAGATCCAGCTTCGTGAACGTCTTTCCTCCCACCAGCGTTGCAAAGAGGTCGTTGGCCTTTGGTAGTGGGTATTGGTCCTGCAGGGAGAAACGATTGATAGTTACTTTGTAATCGCCACAGATTCTGACGGTGCCGTCTCCCGTGAGGACTGGGACGATAGGACTGGCCCACTCGTTGAACTCGATCGGGGAAATGATGCCGTCTCTTTGCAGCCGGTCTAGCTCGATCTCTACCCTGTCTCTCATCATGCAAGGTACTGCTCTCGCCTTGCGATGGATGGGTCGCGCCCCCGGAATTAGGTGGATCTGCACTTTTGCTTCTTGGAAATATCCCGATGCCTGGTTTGAACAGCGAAGAAAATTTGTTTAAGACCTGGGTACACGAAGTGTCGTCAGCGGGCGATAGCGCTCAGACATCATCCCAGTTCCAGCCTATCTTTCCCAGCCAGCTCTTGCCATCGCCCGGTACCACCGGTAGCTTGTGCACTGCTCCATTGTAGGGGACCTTTACGGTAGCACTGCCGATTACAGGAATCAGTTCTTTCATGTAAGTTCTTAGTTTCGTGCGAACTGGAGTTAAGACTGGCCTTGAGGTCTTGTTGCACCACAACCTTTTGAAAGTCTTTTTGCCCATGATGGACTGGCTCGCGCCCGTGTCCAGCTCCATTGACACCTGGAGTCCATTTATTTCAACATTCAGCATTATTGGGGGACAATTCATGGTGAATGTATGCACCCCATGTACCTCTGCATCCTCGATCTGAGGCTCTGGTTCATCATGATCCTCCGTGGATCTGTCCTCCTCTGCAACATGGTGATTTGCAGGTTTAACAGGCTTTGCAGCTCGCCTGCACACTTGTTGGAGGTGTCCCATTGTTCCACAGTCCTTGCAAATGTACTCTTTGAATCGGCATCAATGGAAACGATGATCACCCCTGCAGCGCCAACAAAGTGTTAATGGCCTTGCATTCATCACCCTTAATGGTGGACTCTGAGACATCTGCGGAAGTGACCTGCCCTGTACATTACTTTGTTGACAGTACTTGTAGCAGCACTTGTGTGCTGAGAGATTTGCTTCGTATTGTCACTGGTGGCAATGAATGCCTGGGCTATCGCTATGGTCTTACTCAAGGTTGGGATCTCTACAGTCAAAAGTTTGCGAAGTATGGTTTCGTGGCCAATACGAAGTATGAAAAAGTCTCTGAGCATGTGCTCCAAATGTCCTTCAAATTTGCAAGGCGTCTTAGCTCGGCGACATAACTCGCCACTTCCTGGCCTTCAGACCTTTTGTAGGTGTAGAACCAGTACCTCGCCATCAGAACGCTTTCCTTTGGATTCAAATGCTCTCGGACCAGTGTGCACAATCATCGTACAATTTCTCCGTGGGTTTCGCTGGAGTAAGCAGATTCTTCATGAGGCCATACGTTGGTGCCCCACAGACGGTGAGGAGGATCGCCCTTCGTTTGGCAGCGCTCTCTTCCCCATCTAGCTCATTGGCCATGAAGTATTGGTCGAGTTGCTCCACAAAGGTTTTCCAATCATCTCCCTCCGAGAATTTCTCCAGGATGCCCACTGTTCTCTGCATCTTTGTGTTCGCTATCTGTATCTCTTCGCCAGTTATTGTGTATGGAGAAAGAGTCAGACTGAACCCTGTGAGCTCAAAATAAAGTGTGACCTTAGTCTTTTATTGCAGGTCTCCAGAATGCCTCTCCAACCTGTGAAGCCTCCTTAAATACCTGTGCTCCCAAGGGATTATGGGATCCCTTGGGAATCCAGGGGATGAGCCCTCTGGTGGCTGTACAGAGTAAATACAAGTATAGATATATAACAATCCCTTTGCTCCTTTACCCTTCTCAGACTTGCACCCTCCAAGTAATGAGTGACCTCCCTATTCTTCCTACCAAAATGTAATATCTCACATTTATCTGTTTTGAAATTCATTTGTCAATTATATGCCCATTCTGCACATTTATTAATGTCCTCCTGTAATTTGTTGTAGTCTTCTTCAGTATTGATTACCCCCCTCCCCAAAAAAAATTTGATGTCATCCACAAATTTAGAAATTTGTTTTTGATTTCAAAGTCTAACTCGTTAATATAAATTGTGAATAACAGTGTTCCCAGCACCTATCCTTGTGAAACATCACTACTCACCTTCTGCCACTGTGAATAGCTACCCTTTACCCCTACTCTTGGCTTTCTGTCTTGAAGCCAGCTAGCTATCCAATCTGCCACTTGTCCGCCGACTCCGCATTCTCTGACCTTATGCATTAACTCTATTATATGGTACCTTATCGAAGGCCTTTTGAAAATCTAGATAAATTACATCTACTGCATTACCCTTGTCTACTCTCTCTGTTAATTTTCAAAAAATTGAGGTTGATCAAGCAAGACTTTCCCTTTTGAAATCCATGCTGACTATTCATTATTATATTTTTGGTTTCTAGATGTTCTTCTATTTTCACCTTTAGTAGGGATTCCATTGTTTTTTCTACCACCGATGTTAAGCTGACTGGTCTATAGTTCCCTGGACATGTTCTATCTCCCTTCTTAGTATTACGTTAGCTATCTGTCAATCCTCTAACACTGCACCTTTTTCTAAGGAATTATTATGTGTGTAGTAATGCCTCTGCTATCTCTTTCCTAGATTCTTTTAAAATGTGCGGATGTAATTCGTAGGGACCAGTGGTTTTTATCCTCTTTGAGTTTAATTAGTTTATTTAATAAATCTCCTCTTTTTATTTTAAATGCAGTTGTCTCATTACTAATCTCATCATCGAATGTCATGTCCACTTGTTCTATCTCTCTGGTAAATACTAAAACAAAGTAATTATTTAATATTTCTGCCATCTCTTATTGCTGCCTGTAGTATTATCCTGTCCATCCCTTATCGACCCTATTCCCATCCTGACCTTTTCTTATTTATGTGCCTGTGAAATATTTTATTAATTTGTTTTATGTTCCTTGATAATTTAATTTCATTGTTCCTCTTTGCCTTCCTAATTGTTTTTTTTTACTTCTCTCTTAATGTTCCAGTGTCAGCTGTGGCTCAGTGGGTAGCACACTCGCCTCGGAGCCAGAAGGTTGTGGCTTCAAGTCCCACTCCAGGGACTTGAGCACAAAAAGCTCGGCTGACACTCCAGTGCAGGGCTGAGGGAGTCTGCAATGTAGGAGGTGCCTTCTTTCGGATGAGACGTTAAGCAAGGATCCATCTGCCTTCTGAAGTGGACGTAAAAGAACCCATGGCATTATTTTGAAGAAGAGCAGGGGAGTTATCCCCGGTGTCCTGGCCAATGTTTATCCCTCAATCATCATAACAAAAAAAAGATTACTTGGTCATCATCACATTGCTGTTTATGGGAGCTTGCTTGTGCACAAATTGGCTGCCCCATTTCTTATATTACAACAGTAGCAAAAGTAGTTCATTGGCTGTAAAGCGCTTTGAGACATCCGATGATCGTGAAAGGCGCTATATAAATCAAATTCTTTTCTTTTCTAATCTCTTCGTACTCTACTAATCATGCTCTCCCCATGTACTTAATGTATGCCTCTTCCCTTACCCTCACTTTTTCCCTTATGGCTTTATTCATCCATGATGTCTCATCAGTGTTTAGTTTGTTCATTTTTTAGTGGAATATATTTTTCCTGGACTCTGTTGAACACCATTTTAAATGTTTCCCATTGTTGTTCTGTGTCATTGTTTGCCAATATTGTTGTCCATTTTATTTTCCCAAGTTTAATTCTCAGCCGCTCAAAATCAGCAATTCTGCAATCTATTACCCTGGTCTTTTTCATACTTACGTCCTTCTCAATTATTATCTTAAAGCACATTACATTATGGTCACTGTTGCCTAGATGTTCCCCTACTTTTTATTTCTCTTATCTGCTCTGATTCATTCCCCATTACTAGAACCAATAGTGAATCCTCCCTTGTTGGGCTTTTAACATATTGGGTTATAAAGGAGTCCCATACATATTGTAGGAACTGCATTCCCTGATTCCCTTTACCTACCTCTTCTGTCCAATTAATATCAGGGTAGTTGAAATCCCCCATGATTATTATTTTATGTTTTTTACTCATTTCCCTAATTTGTTCACATTTTCCTTTCTCCACCTCCCTTCCATTTTTAGGTGGACTGCAGACTACCCCTACTAGTTTGATTGATCCATTATTATCTTTTAACTCTATCCACATGGATCCTATTTCTGTCTTGCTGATAGCTGTGTCACTTTTTTCTACTGTCATTATGTCATCCCTAATAAGTACAACTACTCCACCTCCCCTTGTTCCTTCTCTATCTTTTTAAAATACGTTATACCCTGCAATGTTTAATTCCCAGTCCTGATTTTTCTGCAGTGAAGTCTCAGTAATCCTTACTATTCATCTGATTCATCGCAATGCATGATTGCCTCCAGCTCCCCTATTTTATTATGGACACTGCGTGCATTGCTGTACAGATACTTTAACTCATTTTTAATCTGATTTTCTCTCACTTTAATTTTTAACCATCTTTTTATACTCCTAAGGCTGGATTTTCCGGTCCTTTGCGGCTGTTTTGCGGCATGAAATGGGGCGGTGAGGTCTTCTGCATCTGGTCGCCATCCTCGGGTCCGTTTTGTGGCGGCGCTGAGCAGCACCGGATGTGCAACGCCTCTCGTTGCGACATCATCTGAATTTTGACTTGAACCTGACTCGTACGCTTGGAACTGCGCATCGAAATGACCGTCTGGGAAACCAGAGTGGTCCAGCCATGCTGGCGGCAGTGAGGAAGGTAATGTGCTGTAAAGGTAAGTTTGTTCTTTAATTTTTTTTTGCGATTTGTGTTGTTATAGGTTCCCCCCACCCCCAGCCCCACCACCACCCCCCTCTGCCCCAAAGTCTCTTGGAGCACACTTTAATTTGTGAATTTCCCATCCTTGCACCACGAAAGTTGTACACTGCCTCCCTTAGCGTTGCACACTCTGGCGCTGGGCCCAGATGCCCAAACTCCCTTACTAAAGCACAACCTATTCCCGGCCACTAATTTTCCTGTCCCACCTCCGTTTTCGCCCCCGGAAACAGAAAAGCCTAAAATCCAGCCCCTGTTCTGTAACTATTTATTCCCTGGCCATCAATGTCCTCCCTTATTTTATTCTTTCCTAAGCTCTCCTTTCCTGTTTTGTTTATATTTAGGTTAGTTTCATTGCTTGTAGATCCCTAGCCTCATCTTACTAGTTTAAAGCTTTTACCTCCTCCCTATTTACCTTTTCCACTAGGACATGGGCCTCATTCTGGTGCAGGCGGAGCCTGTCCCATTGGTACAGTTCCTTCCTGTCCCAGTACTGGTGCCAGTTGGTCTTTCCCACACCAACCCTTTAGCCACATGTTAATTCTCCTGACTACTTCTATGCCAATTTGCACGTAGCCGAGCAATAATCCAGAAATTATTACCCTTGAGGTCCTGCTTTTTAATTTAACTCCTGATACTCCTTCAGCAGGACCTCCTCCCTGTTCCTATCTATGTCGTTTGTTCTGACATGGGCAATGACAAATGGATTTACCCCCTCCCTTTCCAAATTCATTTCCAGATGACACGAGATATCCCTTACCCTGGCACTGGTTAGGAATCATACCCTTTAGGATTCTCGTTCTTGACTGCAGAGGATGCTATCTATCTCCCTAATTATAGAATCCCCTATCACTACCATACTATTCTGCTCTTCCCTCCCCTTGGACAGCCTTCTGAGCCACAGTGCATGGCCAGCATTGTGGTTGTCCTCCCTGCAGTCTTTCTCCTGTCCTCACCCATCGTACCCATTGGACAGGACCAGTGTCTGCGGGGCCTCCTTCTTAACCTCTCCTAAATCCCTGCTACCCGGCTTCCTAACAGTCACAACCTCCCCTCCTGAACCTGTGCTTTCTTCTGGGGTATGATTGTATTCTGGATAAAACTGTCCAGAAATTCCTCCACCTCCCTTATGTTTCGGAGTGTCTCCAACTTGCACTCCAGCTCAATGACTCTGAGTCACAGTGACTCAGAGCAGAGACATTTTCTGCAGATGTGGGAATCTGGGTCAGTCCTGCTGTTCACAAACTCCCACATACTCCAGTCCCGACAAACTGAATTAATTCAATTAGTTAAAGTTTTTATTCAAATGATTATTTATAGTTATATTAATTAGTTTAGCTAGTTAAGTTATTAATTTAATAAAGTACGTTATAGTTTCCCAGCTCTTAGTTTAAACCACTATCCTAGCTTAAAGAAATAAAAACTCACCAACCAATTACCTACCTGCTGTCCTGTGATGTCACTCCTTGTTTTTTTGTTGTTTTTGAATTGGCCGGAATTGTACTGCCTCCTTGGTGCTGCCAGCTCTCAGGTCTGCACTGTCCTCACCTCCCGCACACAGAGAATAGGGAGAGAGAGCAACAATAGAGAGAGAAGAGAGAAAATATTGAGGGAGAGAATAGACAGAGAGAGAAATTGAGATAGAAAAGAGACAAGAGAGAAAAAAATAGAGAGAAAAAATAGAGAGAATAGACAATAAAGAGAGAGAATAGAGAATAAGAATTAGGAGCAGGAGTAGGCCATACGGCCCTTCGAGCCTGCTCCGCAATTCAATAACATCATGGCAGATCTTCGACCTCAACTCCAATTTTCCGCTTGATCCCCATATCCCTTGATTCCTCTAGAGTCCAAAAATTAAAGGACATTAGTGACCCACATGGGTTTTTACAACAATCTGGTAGTTTCATGCAGAGAGAGAGAGAGAGAGTGGGATACAGAGAGGGGGGGATACAGAGAGAGCGAGATACAGAGAGAGTGGGATACAGAGAGAGAGAGAGAGAGGGGGGGATAGAGAGAGGGAGAGAAGGGGATACAGAGGGGGGGATGCAGAGAGAGAGGGGGATACAGAGAGAGAGAGAGAGAAGGGATACCGAGGGGGGATGCAAAGAGAGAGAGGGGGATACAGAGAGAGAGAGAAAAAATACAAAGAGAGAGAGAGAGAGAGAGGGGATACAGAGCGAGAGAGAGGGGATACAGAGCGAGAGAGAGCAGCTTACAGAAAGAGAGGGGGTGGATACAGAGAGAGAGATACAGAGAGGGAGCGAGAGAGTGGGGGTACAGAGAGAGAAAGAGTGGGGGATAGAGAGAGAGAGAGGGATACAGAGAGAGAGAGATGGATATAGAGAAAGAAAGGGATACAGAGAGAGAGAGAGAGGAAAATACAGAGAGAGGGAGATATAGAGAGAGAGGGGGATACAGAGAGGGGGATACAGAGACAGAGAGAGGAATACGGAGAGAGGGGAGAATACAGAGAGCGAGAGAGAGGGGGATACAAAGAGAGAACTAGGGGGATACAGAGAGAGAGAGAGGAGGATAGATAGAGAGAAGGGGATACAGAGAGAGAGAGGGAGAGAGCAGAATACAGAGAGAGAGAGAGGGCATGCAGAGAGACGGGATACCGAGAGAGAGAGAGAGAGAGAGAGAGAGAGAGAGAGGGATACTGAGAGAGAGTGGGATGCAGATAGAGAGAGAGAGAGAGGGAGAGAGAGATGGATATATAGAGAGAGGGCAAGACACAGAAAGAGAGGGGGATGCAGAGAGTGAGAGAGAGAGGGATACAATGAGAGTGAGAGAGTGGGGGATAGAGAGAGAGAGGGGGGGATATAGAGTGAGAGAGAAAATACAGACAGAGAGGCGGGGATACAGAGAGAGTGGATAGAGAGAGAGAGAGAGAGAGAGAGAGAGAGGAGAATACAGAGAGAGAGGGGGAATACAGAGAGAGAGGGAGAGAGAAAGAGAAGGGATACAGAGAGAGGGGGGATATAGAGAGAGAGAGGGGGGGATATAGAGAGAGAGAGGGGGGATACAGAGAGAAAGAGGGGGATACAGAGAGGGGATAGAGAGAGAGGTGGGATACAGGGGGAGAGGGGGATACAGAGAGAGAGCGGAATACGGAGAGAGGGGAGAATACAGAGAGCGAGAGAGAGGGGGATACAGAGAGAGAGGAATACGAAGAGAGGGGAGAATACAGAGAGCGAGAGAGAGAGGGATACAGAGAGAGAGAGAGAGAGGGGGATAGATAGAGAGAAGGGGATAGATAGAGAGAAGGGGATAGAGAGAGAGAGAGAGGAATACAGAGAGAGAGAGGGCATAGTGAGAGGGGGGGGATACAGTGAGAGAGAGGGGGGGGATACAGTGAGAGAGAGAGGAATATATAGAGAGAGGGCGAGATACAGAGAGAGAGGGGGGAATACAGAGTGAGAGAGAGGGATAAAGAAAGAGAGTGGGGGATACAGAGAGTGAGAGGGGGATACAGAGTGAGAGAGAAAATACAGACAGAGAGGGAGGGACACAGAGAGAGAGAGGGATACAGAGAGAGAGTGGGATACAGAGAGAGAGAAGGGGGATACAGAGAGAGAGTGGGAAACAGGGAGAGTGAGAGAGGGCTACAGAGATAGGGAGTATATATATAGAGAGAAATACAGAGAGAGTGGGATAGAAAGAGAGAGGGGGGTATAGAGAGTGAGAGAGGGTGGAGGAGAGAGGGGTTTCACAAAGAGGGAGGGGGATACAAAGAGAGAGAGAGGGTGGTACAGAGAGAGAGAGAGGGATACAAATGGTATATACTTTAATACAAGCAGTATAGCGATTAAGGCGGATCAGCTAAGAACACAGGTAGATACTTGGGAGTATGACATTATAGCCATTACAGAAACATGAGTGAAAGAGGGGCAGGTTTGGCAGATCAATATTCCTAGCTACAGGATTTTTAGACAAGATGGAGAGGGGGGTAAAAATGGTGGGTGGGCGGGGGGGAGTTGCGGTACTGATTAAAGAAACTATTACAGCGGTGAGGAGGGATGATATGTGAGAGGGATCATCAACTGAGGTCATATGGGTCGAATTTGAAAAATATGAAAGGGGCGATCACACTGCTGGGAGTGTATTATAGACCCCCAAACAGTGGGAGGAAGATATAGGAGCAAATACGTAGGCAAATTGCTGTGAAGTCTAAAAACCATAGGGTAATAGTAGGGGATTTTAACTATCCAAATATTGATTGGGACAAATTTAGTGTGAAGGGTATAAAGAGTCCGGATTGTTAAAATGCATTCAAGAGAACTTTTTTAGTCAGTATGTAGCAAGCCCAACACGAGAGGGGGCGGTCTTGGATTTAGTTTTGGGGAATGAAGCTGGGCAGGTTGAAGGAATATTAGTGGGGGAGCATTTGGGTGCCAGTGACCATAATACAGTCAGATTCAAGTTGGTTATGGATAAGGACAAGAATAGGCCTGGAATAAAAGTTCCGAATTGGGGAAAAGCCAATTTTGCTAAGTTAAGGAGTGATATGGCCATAGTGGACTGGAAACAGCTACTTGTGGGTAAATCGGTGTCGGAACAGTGGGAGGCATTCAAGGAGGAGATCCGAAAGGTTCAGGCCAAACATGTGCCCTTAAAGAAAAAAGCTGGGAAAAACAATTCTAGCGCCCCCTGGATGTCTAGAGACTTATGGGGAGGATTAAGAAAAAAAGGGACGCTTTTGTCAATATCATATAACCTGATTGAATTTTTTGAGGAGGTAACTAAGAGGGTCGATGAGGGTAGTGCGTACGATGTAGTATATATGGACTTTAGCCAGGCTTTTGATAAGGTCCTGTATGGTAGACTGGTCATGAAGGTTAAAGCCCATGGGATCCAGGGCACAGTGGCAAGTTGGATCCAAAATTGGCTTGGAGGTAGGAAGCAAAGGATAATTATTGATGGATGTTTGTGTGACTGGAAGGATGTTTCCAATGGGGTTCCGCAGGGCTCAGTACTGGGTGCCTTGCTTTTTATGGTACATATCAACGATTTAGATTTGAATATAGGGAGTATGATTAAGAAGTTTGCAGACAACACTAAAATTGGCTGTCTGGTTGATAATGAAGAGGAAAGTCATGGGCTGCAGGAGGATATCAATCTACTGGTCAGGTGGGCAGAGCAGCAGCAAATGGAATTTAATTCAGAGAAGTGTGAGGTGATGCACTTTGGGAGGGCTAATAAGGAAAGGGTATACACATTAAGCGGTAGGCCACTTAATAGTGTGTGTCATGTATCTCACATTACTGTATATAACTGTATCTTACTATGCTATACATGACTGTAACTGGATATGACCTCCAACAATAAGCATACCTTACCACCAGGGGTGCACTTGCAGGAGACACTCCATACCTGTCCCACTGAGGTATGTAAAGCGAGGTCTCAGGCAAGTGCAGAGTTGGAATTAAAGATGCAGGTCCTGAGTGACCTTGATTTCAGCATGTGTCTCGTGTAAGTCAGTACATTAGAGTCAGGACTTAACAGTCTGCTTGTCCACAGATCCCTGAAAGTAGCAGGCCAGGTAGATAAGGTAGTTTAAAAGGCATACAGAATGCTTGCCTTTATTGGCCAAGGCATAGAATATAAGAGCAGGGAGGTTATGCTTAAATTGTATATTACTTTGGTTAGGCCACAGCTGGAGTACTGCGTGCACTTCTGTTCGCTGTATTATAGGAAGGACGTGATTGTACTAGAGAGGATGCAGAGGAGATTTACTAAGATGTTGCCTGGAATGGAGAATCTTAGTTATGAGGACAGGGTTTGTTCTCATTGGAACAGAGGAGGTTGAGAGGAGACCTCATCGAGGTGTACAAAATATTGAGGGGCCTGGACATAGTGGATAGTAAGGATCTATTTCCATTGGTGGAGGGGGCTATTACAAGGGGGCATAGTTTTAAGGTAGCAGGTGGAAGGATTAGAGGGGATTTAAGGTGGGGGGGGGGGCTTCTTTACGCAGAGGGTTGTGGGGATCTGGAACTCGCTGCCTGAAAGAGTGGTGGATGCAGAAACCCTCACCATTTTTAAGAGATGGTTGGATGGGCATTTAATGTGCCGTAACCTGCAGGGTTATGGACCTCGAGCTGGTAATTGGGATTAGACGAGATGACCTTTTGTTGGTCGGCACAGATATAATGGTAAGTACTGCAGGGAATAGAATAAGGCCAGGGCTGACCTCCTGGACTAGTTTTGATCGCCTGGATGAGTCGGAGAGGAATTTTCCCAGATTTTTTCTCCCTAAATTGGCTTGGGTTTTTAATCTGATTTTTGCCTCTCCCAGGAGACCACATGGCTCCGGTTGTGGTGGAATATAGATGTTTTTAGTGTAAGGGGTGTTGCAGTGGTGTGGGACGGACTGGTTGGGCTGGGTGCTCTTTGCCTTTCCGTCATTGCTCATGGACTTGTGTGTAACCTTTAGGACTGCTGATGAAGGGCCATACGGCTCTTTGTCGGCCGGCGCAGACACGATGGGCCGAAATGGCCTCCTTCTGTGCTGTAAATTTCTATGTTTCTATATTTCTAAAGGGAGAGAGAGAGGAGGATACAAAGAGAGAGAGAGAGGGATACAGAGATAGAGAGAGACGGAAAGAGGGGGATACAGAGAGAGAGGGAGAAGGGAATACAGAGAGAGAGAGAGAAGGGAATACAGAGAGAGAGAGAGGAATACAGAGAGAGAGAGAGAGAGAGGGGGGGAATACAGAGAGAGGGGATACAGAGAGAGAGAGCGGGGAGAGGATTCAGAGAGAGAGAGAGGGGATACAGAGAGGGGGATACCGTGAGAGAGAGAGGGTCATACCGTGAGAGAGAGAGAGAAAATACAGAGAGAGAGAAGGGGATACAGAGAGAGAGAGGAGATACAGAGAGAAAGGGGCAGATACAGAGAGAGAGGGGGAGATACTGAGAGAGAGGGAGAGAGAGGGGGAATACAGAGAGAGGGAGAGAGTGACAGAGAAAGAGAGCACGATTCAGAGAGGGAGGGGGATACAGAGAGAGAGAGAGGGGTATACAGTGAATTGGACCAGAACATTAGGGAAGATGAAGACAATTTATTTCACATCCACAATGTTAAGTGGGGTCGAGGGTTGAGTCACCGAATCCCAGTATTACTCTGGTCCATTACTAAATTCCAGTACATCATTGGTGGAAGTCAGGTTGAGTCTGCGCTCATCACACTCCCCCCTATTTCCTGTTGACGGAGTTTTTGAAGGATGGGAATGTGACCAGTGTGCACAATACGCACTGACTGGTGGCTTTAACTTCCTAAAATACCACCGTAAATAATGTGAAGGGACCTTGTTGAGCAGTGTGTGGTTTGAACATTACGGATGGTAAACCCTAGATTTTCGGCTTTCCCGATTTTGGGATGCTAAATGCAGTGGGGCAGTCGCGATAACACTTGAAAATAGTTTGCACCTTCGACTGCAAATTTCGGCAAAAAGTGAGGATACATGATCGGGGGCATTAAATCAGGCGTTGCACAATGGACTTTGTGCGCCTGAGACAAAAATCGCGGTGTTAAAAGAGGTGGCCATTTTGCGCGTGCGCAGTCGTGTTTTTATTTTCCCGGGTGCAGACGTTATTTCAGGGCGCGGAAGCTTCCTCCGCGCATATGCAGATGACCTGCCTGACCTCTGGCACTTCTGCAGAGATGGAGCAGTAGGAGGCCAGGTAGTGTGCCAGGTGTTTTTCCATGGAGGCTGTTAAGGCCTTAATCCACGCAGTGGAGAGGAGGTGGACTCACTCCATCTGGTTGGGGGAGGGAGACCGCTGCCAACAATCTTCAAAAGGATATGGCGTGAAATTACCCAAGAGGTGTCTGTGGCAGGCACAGTTGCCAGAACTGGCACCCAATACCACAAAAAGTTCAACGACCTTACCAGGGTTGTCATGGTGAGTACACGTCACATTTATGTATGCCTGCTATCCTTCCAACATGAATGTCAGCCACTATGTGAAGTATTTTATGTATCTGCCCATTCTCAAAGTCTTGCAGGCTGTGGTGTGTGATTCACAATGCATCAGAAAGCTGAAGGCTGACTTCTCTAGCCCTCGTCTCTTAATTAACGATGCACATATCCTCTTGTTCCCTAATCATTGAGGACCTTCCTCGCAATACACACCCACTGATGATATGGGTTTCATAAAGTTCACCTGCAGTCCCTATGCTACCTTCCTGTCATCTCCTACCAATTGCTCACCAAGCACATGCAACATCCACACAGATTGAAGTGAAGACATTTGCACATTCACAGTCTCAGCTATTGAACTATGGTAGGCATATGTGGTACAACAGGAGGTGCACCCGTTCTGAACCCTTCCTATTTTTCTCATTACAGGCAAAGCTGTCACACAACAGGCGTGAGCAGTGCCGGACAGGCGGGGGTCCATCTCAGATCCTCGACCCAACAGATTTGAAGGAACTGGCGCCTGCCCTCATTGGAGCACCAGCTCGGACAGTTGCCGGGGAGATGCTGAGCCCCCTTGGGTATGTAAATGGATTGCGCGACTGATGTGACTTCATTGAGACGTATTATGAAGTGGTGTGTGGCCTTCACATGTAAATGTGTAATGCCACCTTCCTGCTTTCACCCTGCCCCCTACCCTGCTGCTAACCACACGTCAATGGTTTTCTGCTTGGAGAAGAACAGCCACAATCACGATAGGCATCAAGCTAGCAGAGCATGTGTAGAAAAACATCAAACTAGTGCCATCCACATTCTTAAAGGAAGGGTCACGCTAAGAAAGGGTCGACTAAAATTCTGATGATAAGGTAGATGAAGCGGCTAATCACACAGCTATTTCAGGAACCCCATGGGAATCCTCAGCAGCAGATAAGAACATAAGAACATAAGAACATAAGAATTAGGAACAGGAGTAGGCCATCTAGCCCCTCGAGCCTGCTCCGCCATTCAATAAGATCATGGCTGATCTGGTCGTGGACTCAGCTCCACTTACCCGCCCTCTCCCCGTAACCCTTAATTCCCTTATTGCTTAAAAATCTATCTATCTTTGACTTGAAAACATTCAATGAGCCAACCTCAACTGCTTCCTTGGGCAGAGAATTCCACAGATTCACAACCCTCTGGGAGAAGAAATTCTTTCTCAACTCGGTTTTAAATTGGCTCCTCCGTATTTTGAGGCTGTGCCCCCGAGTTCTAGTCTCCCCCACCAATGGAAACAACCTCTCTGCCTCTATCTTGTCTATCCCTTTCATGATTTTAAATGTTTCTATAAGATCACCCCTCATCCTTCTGAACTCCAACGAGTAAAGACCCAGTCTACTCAATCTATCATCATAAGGTAACCCCCTCATTTCTCGAATCAGCCTAGTGAATCGTCTCTGTACCCCTTCCAAAGCTAGTATATCCTTCCTTAAGTAAGGTGACCAAAACTGCACGCAGTACTCCAGGTGCGGCCTTACCAATACTTTATACAGTTGCAGCAACACCTCCCTGCTTTTGTACTCCATCCCTTTCGCAATGAAGGCCAACATTCCATTTGCCTTCCTGATTACCTGCTGCACCTGCAAACTAACCTTTTGGGATTCATGCACAAGGACCCCCAGGTTCCTCTGCACCACAGCATGTTGTAATTTCTCCCCATTCAAATAATATTCCCTTTTACTGTTTTTTTTCCCAAGGTGGATGACCTCACACTTTCCGACATTGTATTCCATCTGCCAAACCTTAGCCCATTCGCTTAACCTATCCAAATCTCCTTGTAGCCTCTTTGAGTCCTCTACACAACCCGCTTTCCCAGTAATCTTAGTGTCATCTGCAAATTTTGTTGCACTACACTCTGTCCCCTCCTCTAGGTCATCTATGTATATTGTAAACAGTTGTGGTCCCAGCTCTGATCCCTGTGGCACACCACTAACCACTGATTTCCAACCGGAAAAGGACCCATTTATCCCGACTCTCTGCTTTCTGTTCGCCAGCCAATTCTCTATCCATGCTAATACATTTCCTCTGACTCCGCGTACCTTTATTTTCTGCAGTAACCTTTTGTGTGGCACCTTATCGAATGCCTTTTGGAAATCTAAATACACCACATCCATCGGTACCCCTCTATCCACCATGCTCGTTATATCCTCAAAGAATTCCAGTAAGTTAGTTAAACATGATTTCCCTTTCATGAATCCATGCTGCGTCTGCTTGATTGCACTATTCCTATCCAGATGTCCCGCTATTTCTTCCTTAATGATAGTTTCAAGCATTTTCCCCACTACAGATGTTAAACTAACCGGCCTATAGTTACCTGCCTTTTGCCTGCCCCCTTTTTTAAACAGAGGCGTTACATTAGCTGCTCTCCGATCCGCTGGCACCTCCCCAGAGTCCAGAGAATTTTGGTAGATTATAACAAATGCATCTGCTATAACTTCCGCCATCTCTTTTAATACCCTGGGATGCATTTCATCTGGACCAGGGGACTTGTCTACCTTAAATCCCATTAGTCTGTCCAGCACTACCTCCCTAGTGATCATCTCAAGGTCCTCCCTTCCCACATTCCTATGACCAGCAATTTTTGGCATGGTTTTTGTGTCTTCCACTGTGAAGACGGAAGCAAAATAATTGTTTAAGGTCTCAGCCATTTCCACATTTCCCATTATTAAATCCCCCTTTTCATCTTCTAAGGGACCAACATTTACTTTAGTCACTCTTTTCCGTTTTATATATCTGTAAAAGCTTTTACTATCTGTTTTTATGTTTTGCGCAAGTTTACCTTCGTAATCTATCTTCCCTTTCTTTATTGCTTTTTTAGTCATTCTTTGCTGTTGCTTAAAATCTTCCCAATCCTCTAGTTTCCCACTAACCTTGGCCACCTTATACGCATTGGTCTTTGATTTGATACTTTCCTTTATTTCCTTGGTTATCCACGGCTGGTTATCTCTTCTCTTGCCGCCCTTCTTTTTCACTGGAATATATTTTTGTTGCGCATTATGAAAGAGCTCCTTAAAAGTCCTCCACTTTTAGTTTAGTCCTTGTTTCCAGTCTACTTTAGCCAACTCTGCCCTAGTCCCCTTTGTTTAAGCATAGTACTCTCGTTTCTGACACAACTTCCTGATCCTCAATCTGTATTACAAATTCAACCATATTGTGATCACTCATTCCGAGAGGATCTTTTATGAGGAGATCGTTTATTTTTCCTGTCTTGTTACACAGGACCAGATCCAAAATGGCTTGCTCCCTTGTAGGCTCTGTTACATACTATTCTAAGAAACAATCCCATATGCATTCTATGAATTTCTCCTCCAGGCTACCCCCTGCGATTTGATTTGACCAATCGATCCTGTAGCTGTTGTCAAAACTCGAATTCGGGCCACTGCTTTTGACCTTCTGGCACTTCAATCCGCTGAGCCCCAAATTGCTCACTGGAAAATACAGCAGCAATATGGTCAGACTATCTCTGTACGAGCTGTTTCACTGCCCCTGGATCAGGGTATAGATCAGAAATGGGGATATTCGCCGATGATTGCACAGTGTTCAGTTTCATTCACAATAATAGAAACATAGAAACATAGAAAATAGGTGCAGGAGCAGGCCATTCAGCCCTTCTAGCCTGCACCGCCATTCAATGAGTTCATGGCTGAACATGAAACTTCAGTACCCCCTTCCTGCTTTCTCGCCATAACCCTTGATCCCCCGAGTAGTAAGGACTTCATCTAACTCCCTTTTGAATATATTTAGTGAATTGGCCTCAACTACTTTCTGTGGTAGAGAATTCCACAGGTTCACCACTCTCTGGGTGAAGAAGTTTCTCCTCATCTCGGTCCTAAATGGCTTACCCCTTATCCTCAGACTGTGACCCCTGGTTCTGGACTTCCCCAACATTGGGAACATTCTTTCTGCATCTAACCTGTCTAAACCCGTCAGAATTTTAAACGTTTCTATGAGGTCCCCTCTCATTCTTCTGAACTCCAGTGAATACAAGCCCAATTGATCCAATCTTTCTTGATAGGTCAGTCCCGCCATCCCGGGAATCAGTCTGGTGAACCTTCGCTGCACTCCCTCAATAGCAAGAATGTCCTTCCTCAAGTTAGGAGACCAAAACTGTACACAATAGTCCAGGTGTGGCCTCACCAAGGCCCTGTACAACTGTAGCAACACCTCCCTGCCCCTGTATTCAAATCCCCTCGCTATGAAGGCCAACATGCCATTTGCTTTCTTAACCGCCTGCTGTACCTGCATGCCAACCTTCAATGACTGATGTACCATGACACCCAGGTCTCGTTGCACCTTCCCTTTTCCTAATCTGTCACCATTCAGATAATAGTCTGTCTCTCTGTTTTTACCACCAAAGTGGATAACCTCACATTTATCCACATTATACTTCATCTGCCATGCATTTGCCCACTCACCTAACCTATCCAAGTCACTCTGCAGCCTAATAGCATCCTCCTCGCAGCTCACACTGCCACCCAACTTAGTATCATCCGCAAATTTGGAGATACTGCATTTAATCCCCTCGTCTAAATCATTAATGTACAATGTAAACAGCTGGGGCCCCAGCACAGAACCTTGCGGCACTCCACTAGTCACTGCCTGCCATTCTGAAAAGTACCCGTTTACTCCTACTCTTTGCTTCCTGTCTGACAACCAGTTCTCAATCCACGTCAGCACACTACCCCCAATCCCATGTGCTTTAACTTTGCACATTAATCTCTTGTGTGGGACCTTGTCGAAAGCCTTCTGAAAGTCCAAATATACCACATCAACTGGTTCTCCTTTGTCCACTTTACTGGAAACATCCTCAAAAAATTCCAGAAGATTTGTCAAGCATGATTTCCCTTTCACAAATCCATGCTGACTTGGACCTATCATGTCACCATTTTCCAGATGCACTGCTATGACATCCTTAATAATTGATTCCATCATTTTACCCACTACTGAGGTCAGGCTGACCGGTCTATAATTCCCTGTTTTCTCTCTCCCTCCTTTTTTAAAAAGTGGGGTTACATTGGCTACCCTCCACTCCATAGGAACTGATCCAGAGTCAATGGAATGTTGGAAAATGACTGTCAATGCATCCGCTATTTCCAAGGCCACCTCCTTAAGTACTCTAGGATGCAGGCCATCAGGCCCTGGGGATTTATCTGCCTTCAATCCCATCAATTTCCCCAACACAATTTCCCGACTAATAAAGATTTCCCTCAGTTCCTCTTCCTTACTAGACCCTCTGACCCCTTTTATATCCGGAAGGTTGTTTGTATCCTCCTTAGTGAATACCGAACCAAAGTACTTGTTCAATTGATCCGCCATTTCTTTGTTCCCCGTTATGACTTCCCCTGATTCTGACTGCAGGGGACCTACGTTTGTCTTCACCAACCTTTTTCTCTTTACATACCTATAGAAACTTTTGCAATCCGCCTTAATGTTCCCTGCAAGCTTCTTCTCGTACTCCATTTTCCCTGTCCTAATCAAACCCTTTGTCCTCCTCTGCTGAGTTCTAAATTTCTCCCAGTCCCCAGGTTCGCTGCTATTTCTGGCCAATTTGTATGCCACTTCCTTGGCTTTAATACTATCCCTGATTTCCCTAGATAGCCACGGTTGAGCCACCTTCCCCTTTTTATTTTTACGCCAGACAGGAATGTACAATTGTTGTACTTCATCCATGCGGTCTCTAAATGTCTGCCATTGCCCATCCACAGTCAACCCCCTAAGTATCATTCGCCAATCTATCCTAGCCAATTCTCGCCTCATACCTTCAAAGTTACCCTTCTTTAAGTTCTGGACCATGGTCTCTGAATTTACTGTTTCATGCTCCATCCTAATGCAGAATTCCACCATATTATGGTCACTCTTCCCCAAGGGGCCTCGCACAATGAGATTGCTAATTAATCCTCTCTCATTACACAACACCCAGTCTAAGATGGCCTCCCCCCTAGTTGGTTCCTCAACATATTGGTCTAGAAAACCATCCCTTATGCACTCCAGGAAATCCTCCTCCACCGTATTGCTTCCAGTTTGGCTAGCCCAATCTATGTGCATATTAAAGTCACCCATTATAACTGCTACACCTTTATTGCATGCACCCCTAATTTCCTGTTTGATGCCCTCCCCAACATCCCTATTACTGTTTGGAGGTCTGTACACAACTCCTACTAACGTTTTTTGCCCTTTGGTGTTCTGCAGCTCTACCCATATAGATTCCACATCATCCAAGCTAATGTCTTTCCTAACTATTGCATTAATCTCCTCTTTAACCAGCAATGCTACCCCACCTCCTTTTCCTTTTATTCTATCCTTCCTGAATGTTGAATACCCCTGAATGTTGAGTTCCCAGCCCTGATCATCCTGGAGCCACGTCTCCGTAATCCCAATCACATCATAGCATTGTAGCATTGTGGAGGGGGAGGGTGAACAGCCAGTTGTCGTGGTGCATATAGGCACCAATGATAGAGGTAAAAAGCGGGATGAGGTCCTACAAGCTGAATTTAGGGAGCTAGGAGTTAATTAAAAAGGACCTTAAAGGTAGTAATCTCAGGATTGCTACCAGTGCCATGTGCTAGTCAGAGTAAAAATAACAGGATAGTTAGGATGAATATGTGGCTTGAGGAATGATGCAAGAGGGAGGGATTCAAATTCCTGGGACATTGGAACCGGTTCTGGGGGAGGTGGGACCAGTACAAAGTGGACGGTCTGCACCTGGGCAGGACTGGAACCGACGTCCTAGGGGGAGTGTTTGCTAATGCTGTTGGGGAGGATTTAAACTAATAGGGCAGGGGGATGGGAACCAATGCAGGGAGACAGAGGGAAGTAAAATGGGGTCAGAAGCAAAAGATATAAAGGAGAAAAGTAGAAGTGGAGGGCAGAAATATCAAAGGCAAAAATCAAAAAGAGCCACATTACAGCATAATTCTAAAAGGACAAAGAGTGTAAAAAAACAAGCCTGAAGGCTCTGTGTCTCAATGCAAGGAGCATTCATAATAAGGTGGATGAATTAACTGCGCAGATAGCTGTTAACGGATATGATGTAATTGGGATTACGGAGACATGGCTCCAGGGTGACCAAGGCTGGGAACTCAACATCCAAGGGTATTCAATATTCAGGAAAGATAGCCTGAAAGGAAAAGGAGGTGGGGTGGCGTTGCTGGTTAAAGAGGAGATTAACGCATAGTAAGGAAGGATGAGGTGGAATCTGTATGGGTAGAGCTGCGGAACACCAAAGGGCAGAAAATGCTAGTGGGAGTTGTGTACAGACCACCAAACAGTCATAGTGAAGTTGGGGATGGCATCAAGCATGAAATTAGAGATGCGTGCAACAAAGGTACAGCATGGGTGACTTGAATCTACAAATTGATTGGGCTTACCAAACTGGTAGCAATACGGTGGAGGAGGATTTCCTGGAGTGTATAAGGGATGGTTTTCTAGTCGAGTAACCAACTGGAGAGCTGGCCATCCTAGACTGGGTGTTGTGTAATGAGAGAAGATTAATTAGCAATTGTGTTGTGCGAGGCCCCTTGGGGAAGAGTGACCATAATATGGTAGAATTCTTCATTAAGATGGAGAGTGACACAGTTAATTCAGAGACTAGAGTCCTGAACGTAAAGAAAGGTAACTTCGACGGTATGAGACGTGAATTGGCTAGGATAGACTGGCGAATGATACTTAAAGGGTTGACAATGGATAGGCAATAACAGACATTTAAAGATCACATGGATGAACTTCAACAATTGTACATCCCTATCTGGCGTAAAAATAAAATGGGAAAGATGGCCCAACCGTGGCTACCAGGGGAAATTAGGAATAGTGTTAAATCCAAGAAAGAGGCATATAAAGTGGCCAAAGAAACCAGCAAACCTGAGGACTGGGAGAAATTTAGAATTCAGCAAAGGAGGACAAAGGTTTAATTAGGAGGGGGAAAATAGAATATGAGAGTAAGCTTGCAGGGAACATAAAAACTGACTGCAAAAGCTTCTACAGATACGTGAAGAGAAAAAGATTAGTGAAGACAAATGTGAGTCCCTTACACTCAGAATCAGTTGAATTTATAAAGGGGAACATAGAAATGGCAGACCAATCGAACAAATACTTTGGTTCTGTCCTCACGAAGGAAGACACAAATAACCTTCCGGAAATACTAGAGGACCGAGGGTCTAGCAAAAATGAGGAACTAAAGGAAATCCTTATTAGTCAGGAAATTGTGTTCGGAAAATTGATGGGATTGAAGGCCGATAAATCCCCAGGGCCTGATAGTCTGCATCACAGAGTACTGAAAGAAGTGGCCCTAGAAATAGTGGATGCATTGGTGGTCATTTTCCAATATTCTATAGACTCTGGATCAGTTCCTATGGATTGGAGGGTAGCTAATGTAACCCCAGTTTTAAAAAAAGGAGGGAGAGAGAAAACAGTGAATTATCGACCGGTTAGCCAGACATCGGTGGTGGGGAAAATGTTGGAATCAATTATTAAAGATGTAATAGCAGTGCATTTGGAAAGCAGTGACAGGATCGGTCCAAGTCAGCATGGATTTATGAAAGAGAAATCATGGTTGACACATCTTCTAGAATTTTTTGAGGATGTAACTCGTAGAGTGGACAAGGGAGAACCAGTGGATGTGGTGTATTTGGACTTTCAAAGGCTTTTGACAAGGTCCCACACAAGAGATTAATGTGCAAAATTAAAGCACATGGTATTGGGGGTAATGTATTGATGTGGAGAGAGAACTAGTTATCAGACTGGAAGCAAAGAGTAGGAATAAACGGGTTCTTTTCAGAATGGCAGGCAGTGACTAGTGGGTACCGCAAGGTTCAGTGCTGGGACCCCAGCTATTTACAATATACATTAATGATTTAGACGAAGGAATTGAATGTAATATCTCCAAGTTTGCAGATGACACTAAGCTGGGTGGCAGTGTGAGCTCTGAGGAGGATGCTAAGAGGCTGCAGGGTGTCTTGGACAGGTTAGATGAGTGGGAAAATACATGGCAGATGCGGTATAATGTAGATAAATGTGAGGTTATCCACTTTGGTGGTAAAAACAGGAAGGCAGATTATTATCTGAATGGTGACAGATTATTAAAAGGGGAGGTGCAATGAGACCTGGGTGTCATGGTACATCAGTCATTGAAAGTTGGCATAAAGGTATAGCAGGCGGTGAAGAAGGCAAATGGCATGTTGGCCTTCATAGCGAGAAGATTTGTGTATAGGAGCAGGGAGGTCTTACTACAATTGTACGGGGCCTTGGTGAGGCCATACCTTGAATATTGTGTACAGTTTTGGTCTCCTAATCTAAGGAAGGACATTTTTGCTATTGAGAGAGCGCAGCGATGGTTCACCAGACTGATTCCCGGGATGACATGACTGACATATGAAGAAAGACTGGATTGACTAGGCTTATATTCACTGGAATTTAGAAGAATGAGAGAGGATCTCATAGAAACATATAAAATTCTGACGGGATTGGACAGGTTTGATGCAGGAAGAATGTTCTCAATGTTGTGGAAGTCCAGAACCAGGGGTCACAGTCTAAGGATAAGGGGTAAGCCATTTAGAACCGAGATGAGGAGGAACTTCTTCACTCAGAGAGTTATGAGCATGTGGAATTCTCCACCACAGAAAGTTGTTGAGGCCAGTTCGTTCAATATATTCAAAAGGGAGTTAGATGTGGCCCTTACGGCTAAAGGGATCAAGGGATGTGGAGAGAAAGCAGGAATGGGATACTGAAGTGCCTGAACAGCCATGATCATATTGAATGGTGGTGCAGGCTCGAAGGGCCGAATGGCCTACTCCTGCACCTGTTTTCTATGTACCATCTACGAAATGCACTGCAGCAACTCACCATGGCTCCTTCGACAGTACCTCCCAAACCCGAGACCTCTACCACCTAGAGGGATTAGGGCAGCAAGTGCATGCAAACACCATTACCTCCAAGTTCCCCTCCAAGTCATACACCATCCTAAAAACTACAAAGCTGAGCTAGATAGATTTTTGTTAGGTAAAATGTATTAAAGGACATGGAGCATAGGCATGTAAATGGAGTTGCGATACAGATCAGCCATGATCTAATTGAATAGCGGAATAGGCTCGAAGGGCTGAATGCCACCTCCTGTTCCACATGCACTGCGATGGGGGAGGTTCTGCTGTGTATTTTCAGCATTGGCAGCCTTTTTCCGACAGGTGAGGAACACGCCATATGTGCCGAACCAGGCCAATTTGTTACTGTAGCAACGGGCCTTTGCTCATGTTCAATCCACTGTTCTCTTTAACCCGTTTGAATTATTTTCTCTTTTTTTGTGTGAACTTTACTCTGTCGCATTGCAAAAGGCAACGTTTCAGAATCCCCAGTAATACACCCAAAGCACCGTGGGATTTAATGTTTTCCTGGGAGATTTTTGAACTGAATCTCTGTTTTTAAACAGAAACAAATGGAAACACAATAGCGAGTAAGGCCAACTTTGGACTCAATATAAATCCTAAGCACCCTGAGCTAGAACCTGCACTTTTTTTGCATGCTTAACGCTCACTTAACGCCCATTTTACCGCTGAAATGATATATAACGCCCAGATATCGCCCATTTAGCCACAAAATGGAAACTGACGCCCATTTTTAGGAAACTTAACGTCGAGCGTTACTTTCTCCATGTGCTTAACACGGGAAAAAATATTACCGCCCGCGCCGTGGAGCAAGGAGGGGAAGGGGTAGAGGTGGGGAGAAGAAGGGGACGGGGGAAGGAAAGTGAGGTGCATGTCCCAAGTTGATGGCTGTGTTATATCTCCATCTGGGTGTATGCAATTAATTGTATGGGGGCAGGGGACGACCCTCCTGTTTTGCCTTTGTATTCTGTGTTGCTGGACATGTTGAACATTTGATTGATGTCAATGGTGGAAAAAGTGGGGTGTGGGCGGGCGTTGGGTGTTATTGCCTATGATCCTTATGATTTCAGACCAATGTTGGTATAAAAATTTTGTTATTGATCATAACCTTGCTGCGCATTGTCTCAGATAGCTGTACCATTACACACTGGTGATTCCTTAACATGAAAGGGTTAAATACAACTTAACATCAATGAACGTAAAGTTTAACTGGCACCAAGGTGATGGGCACCATTGATGTTTGAGCTGCACACACACAGAAGTGGATCAGCGTTGTCACTCACATCAACGCTCTTTCAGGCAAATCATTCAGATATCAGCTCCTCACGTAAGAGTCTTGCAGCCACCACGGGCCCTTTCCTATGGCCTGGAGGGGGTCATGGGCATGGTTGCATAGCCAGCCTGATTGTCTGACCCTAGGTCAGCATCCAGCCCCTCGTCGTCCTCTTCCTCTCTCTCCTGAGGTGGAGCATCAGTACCTCTGGCAATTCTTGGCCCCTCCTGATAGCCAGGTTGCGCAGCATCGAGCACACAACCACAAATTTAGCTACTTGCTCAGGGGTGTATTGTAGCTCCTCTCCTAAGTGGTCAAGACATCTGAAGCGCTGCTTAAGAACAGTTATTGTTTGGTGGCCCCATTGCATTGAAAGTATAATAGCGATTCATCAGAAGCAATGATTTCCTCACTAAAATGCACCTGGAGTAAACCCTCAATAGTCCGGAGTCTGAAAATATGTCTGTTGAGATGTTCACTTCACCTGAGAAGATCTCCAGAGTCAATGCAAACTCCCCCAAAGTTGAGGCAGCCTTTTGAATGAAGTGACCTGCAATTTTAAAAATGCCAGCCACACCGTTGGCGTTCGTTCAGAACAGTTCCACTTTTTCTGGGCGTTTTTTGGGGCGAGCGATATTGGGGGCGATATGTTTGTGAGGTGGTGAAAGTGACGCTGGGCGATCTTCCGGGCATTAGTTTCGCCAAATGTGCTCTTTACGACAAAAAAAAATGGGCGGGCGGTATTATTGAATCTCGGCGTTAATTCTGTGCGGAAAGTAACACTGGGCAATATTATGGGTGTTGATTTCGCCCATTCTGCTGATTCCACCCCCAAAAAGTGGGCGGGCGGTAATATTTTTTCCCATGTTATTAAGCACATGGGGTAAGTAACGCTCGGTGATAAGTTTCCTAAAAATATCCGTCGGTTTCCATTTTGTGGCTAAATGGGTGATATCTGGGCATTATACGTCACTTCAGCGGTAAAATGGGCGCTAAGTGGGCGTTAAGCATGCAAAATAAAGTGGAGGTTCTAGCCCCAGGTACCTAGATCATTAAAATGTCACAAACAGGTACAGAAAATAATCAAAAAGGCTAATGGAATGCTTACCTTTATATCTCGATGACTAGAATACAAGGTGGTAGAAGTAATGCTGCAGCTATACAAAGCCCAGTTTAGACCACACCTGGGGCTAGATTTTACACTTTTGTTCAGATCGCCCAAAAACGGGCGTTATTTCCGGCGTGGGTGATAAAAATGGATTTTCAAATCGCCGGCTTGTCGCCCATTCTCAAAGCCCCGAGTCTCCATTTTTGAAATTGGGTGTTACCGCGAGCGATATGAAATGGCCGGTAGCATTAAATCTCTCTGACCTTCTGCCGTAAAGTGTCGCCGACCTTAGCAACGGAATGGCAATGCTCGTTTCCTGCGATTCAGAGGTCAGGGGTCATCATTGCATGCGCAGAAGAGGAGACAGAGAGAGAGAGGGAGCAGAGAGGGACTGAAAGCGTGTGTGGGTGTGGTGTGTTCTTGTGTGGCTGTTGTGGGAGGCATGAGGTGGATTCACCAGCAGCAAAAAGCCTACTAAGCACCAAGAACATAGTTGGCACCGAGTTTTTGTCCAACAAATAAGATGTAACATGGAAGGGATGGAGGAGGTCCTGGAGCTGGTAGCCAGGAACACTGCTGGCAGAGGGCTCCCAGTGGTCCCGGAGCACAGCACTGAACCCCAAGTGCCGCACCCCCATTGCCAACGACACGAGAGCCAGGAGCAACATCTTGCTTCTGGCTCGGAGCATGTTCCCACCTCGGGACCATCCTCTCCCATATCCGTCCAAGCAGCGGCTCGGCCGTCATCCCCCACTCCCCCCATGAAGCATCGCCTGAGGAGCTCCTCGGCCAGGCAGCTTGCAGTCAGAAGGGGAAGGGGTAGAGGTGGGGAGGAGAAGCCAGAACGTGGCAAGGTGATGGCCGACGCTTCTCGGCAGAATCTGGCTAGGAAAGATCCGATGAAACTGGGACGACATCAAAGCACTGTCTTCGGTGGATGACGCCTCGTGCTAAACAAATTCGCGGTGTTATTTGAGCCAGGCATCGGCAACTTCACAAGCGCCAAGGTACAGATCCATCTTGTTCCTGATGCTCAGCCCCGAGCAGTCCCATATATGATGCGAGAGAAAGTCAAGATTGAGCTGGACAGACTTCACCGAGAGGGAATCATCTCGTCAGTCGAGTTCAATGAGTGGGCCAGTCAGCGATGGGACGGTCAGAATCTGCGGGGACTACAAGGTAACGATCAACCGAGTCTTGTTACAGGACCAGTACCCACTACCCAAAGCGGAGGACCTATTCCCAATGCTAGTAGGGGGAAAGTCGTTCACCAAGCTAGATCTAACCTCTGCTTACATGACACAGGAGCTGGCTGAACCATCAAAGAAATTGACGTGCATCAACACGCACAAAGGACTGTTCATGTACCACAGATGCCCTTTTGGGATTCGCTCGGCTGCGGCCATCTTCCAGAGGAACATTGAGAGTCTGCTAAAATCGGTTCCATGCACCGTGCTGTTCCAAGACGATATCTTGATCACTGGTCGCAAAATCACCGAACATTTGCACAACCTGGAAGAGGTTCTAAAGCGACTGGACAGAGTGGGACTCAGGCTGAAATGCTCCAAGTGTGTTAACCTGGTGCCAGAGGGCAAATTTCTGGGGAGAAAGATTGCGGCAGATGGCATCAGACCCACGGACTCCAAGACAAAGGCCATCAAGAATGCACCCAGACCACAGAATGTGACGGAGCTGCGTTCGTTCCTGGGACTCCTCAACTATTTTGGTAACTTTCTACTGAGGTTGAGCACTTTGCTGGAACCCTTGCATTTATTGCTACGCAAGGGTGACGACTGGGTTTGGGGTAAAACTCAAGAGACAGCCTTTAATAAGGCCAGAAACCTGCTATGCTCTAACAAGATACTTGTATTGTATGACCCGTGTAAACGTTTAGTACTAGCTTGTGATGTGTCGTATGTTACAGCAAGCAAATGTGTCAGGCAAACTGCAACCGGTTGCATATGCATCCAGAAGTTTATCCAAGGCTGAAAGAGCCTACAGTATGGTTGAGAAAGAAGCGTTAGCATGTGTATACGGGGTTAAGAAAATGCACCAATACCTATTTGGTCTCCGGTTCGAGCTCGAAACCAACCACAAACCGCTTACTTCACTGCTCTCAGAAAGCAAAGGTGTCAACATCAATGCTTCGTCCCGCATCCAAAGATGGGCACTAACATTGTCTGCATATGACTATGTAATCCGCCACAGACCAGGCACCGAGAACTGCGCTGACACCCTCAGTCGGCTACCATTGGCCACCACCGGGGTGGAAATGGCGCAAGCCGCAGACTTGCTTCTGGTAATGGATGCTTTTGAGAGCGAGGGCTCACCCATCACGGCTTGCCAGATCAGGACCTGGACTAGCCAAGACTCTGTGCTATCACTAGTAAAAAGCTGCATCTTTAATGGGAGCTGGTCAGCGGTTCCCGGGGAAATGCAAATAAAATTAAGCCTTTCCACCGATGCAAGGATGAATTGTCCATCCAATTGGATTGTCTCCTATGGGGGAATCACATGGTTTTGCCAAAAAAAGGCAGGGAAACATTTATACGCGATCTATACAGCACCCACCCAGGCACAGTCATGATGAAGGCTATCGCCAGGTCGCACGTTTGGTGGCCCAGCATTGACTCCGAATTGGAGTTATGCCTACACCAATGCAACACTTGATCACAGTTGAGCAATGCACCCAGGGAGACCCCACTGAACCTGTGGTCCTGGCCCTCCAAACCGTGGTCCAGGGTCCACGTAGATTTTGCTGGCCCTTTTCTAGAAAAGATGTTTCAAGTAGCAGTGGACGCTTACTCTAAATGGATTGAATGTATAATAATATCATGTACGTCCACTGCCACCATTGAAAGCCTCCGGGCCATGTTCGCCACCCATTGTTTGCCCGACGTCCTTGTTAGTGACAATGGACCGTGTTTCACCAGCTCGGAATTCAACGAGTTTATGACGTGCAATGGCATCAAGCATGTCAGGTCTGCCCCAGTTAAGCCCGCATCCAACGGTCAAGCGGAACGGGCAGTCCAAACCATCAAGCAGAGCTTGAAACACGTAACGGACGGCTCCTTGCAGACCCGGTTATCTCGCGTCCTGCTCAACTACCGGACGTGCCCCCACTTGCTCACCGGGGTTCCCCCTGCAGAATTGTTAATGAAGAGAGCACTCAAAACCAGGCTCTCCTTAGTCCACCCCGATCTCAATGATCACGTAGAAACCCGGCAGCATCGCGGTGCATAACGTGTACAATGATCGCGCAGCTGTATCGTGTGACATTGAGATTAATGATCCTGTGTTTGTTCTCAATTACGGTCATGGTCCCAAATGGATTGCTGGCACTGTTTTAGCCAAGGAGGGGAATAGAGTGTTTGTTGTTGAACTGTTGAATGGGCAAATGTGCAAAAAGCATTTGGATCAGACCAAATTGCGATTCACTGACAACCAAGAACAGTTTGAAGAAGACTTTACCATCTATGATCCACCAACACACACCCAACCAACCATCGACCTTGCTATCAACCACGAGGATGAACCCACCATGCCCGACAGTCCGATCAGACCAGCCGCGCTGCCGTGCAGCAATGATCCGACCAAATCACCCATGCCAGGACTTCAACTCAGGTGATCAACACGGGACCCAGAGCGCCAGATTGCCTCTACCTGTAAATAACTTGTACATAAGACTTTGGGGGGGGAGTGATATTATGTATGCAAACCTCACCAATATGTAAGACTTGCCACCAGAGGCACACCTGTGGGAGACCTCAGGGTCACCTGTGCACCCTGGGCAAGCAGGTATAAAAGGTAATCTACCATGCTGCTCCCTCACTTTGGAGTTACATTAAAGAGACCAAGATCACAATGGTTTGAGCTTACAACACAGTCTTATGGAGATATTCCGAACACAATACACTTTTACGCAAAAAGGGTGGTAGAAGTTTGGAACTCTCTTCCGCAAACAACAATTGATGCTAGATCAATTGTTAATTTTAAATTTGAGATTGATAGATTTTTGTTAATCAAAGATATTAAGGGATATGGGCCAAAGGCAAGTATATGGAGTTAGGTTATAGATTAGTCATGATCTCATTGAATGGCAGAACAGGCTCAAGGGACTCAATGGCCATCTTCTGTTCCTATGTTACATTCTTGTATTCAAATCCCTCCATGGCCTTACCCCTCTCTATCTTTGTAACCTCCTCCAGCCCTACCACCCTCCACGATCTCTGCACTCCTCCAATTCAGGCCTCTTCTCCATCCCCGATTTCCATCACCCCATCATTGGTGGCCCTGCCTTCAGCTGCCTAGGCCCTAAGCTCTGGAACTCACCTCTCTACCTCTCTCTTTGACTAACTTTTTTGTTATCTGTCCTAATATCTCTTTAGTGGCTCAGTGTCAAATTTTGTCTGATAATACTCCCGTGAAGCACCTTGGGATGTTTTACTACGTTAAAGGTGCTTTATAAATGCAAGTTGTTGTAGATCTCAACCTGTATAGTTATTTTGCCTCAGTCCCAATAGAGTTTTACCCACTGGGGAACTGGTTTAAAACAAACAGCCTGAGATCACGCCATGAACAGAGCAGAAACAGTCAACTGACATGGCTCCAAATCCTTACCTGAGATCGGTCTGAGTTGAATTTGAACTTTGATCCATAGTGGTGAAAGGTCAGTTTTCAAGCCCATTGTACCACCCAGTCCCTCTTCCTGGAGATCTCTCAATACAATTACTGAAAACAATGGTTCAGTTTCTATCTCCAGTGTGTGCCAAGTTAGCTGATCTGAGGGGGAAGGTGTATTATGTTCAGAATAACTCCACAAGACTTTATTGTAAGCTGAAACTGTTGTGACCTTGGTCTCTTTTTTCAGACTCCAGAGTGAGGAAGCAGCATGGTGAATTACCATTTATACCTGCTTGCCTAGGGTGCACAGTTGACCCTTGGGTCTCCCACAAGTGTGCCCCCTGGTGGCAAGTGTTACATATTGGTGAGGTTTACATACATACATAACATCACTCCCCCCCAAAGTCTTATGTACAAGTTCTTTGTAAGTTGAGGTGATCTGGCGCTCTGCGTTCCCGGGTCGATTGCCTGAGTTGAAGTCCTGGCATGGGTGAGTTGGTCGGATCGTTGCTGCACGGCCGCGCGACTGGTCTGATCGGACTGACGGGCATGGTGGGTTCATCCTCGTGGTTGACAGTGAGGTTGATTGTGTTAGTGGGTCACTGGGGGCTAGGTCCTTTCACAATGGTTCCTGGTTATCTGTAGTTCGCAGTTTGCTCTGGTCCAAATGCTTTCTGCGTTAGCCCATTACATGGTTTCACAACAAACACTCCATTTTCATCACAAAATACTCCATTCCCCTCTTTGGCTAATGCAGTGCTAGCAGCCCATCTGGGGCCCTGAACATGGTCTACATAATTTATTCTGATGCCGTGGAGGAGCCGTGCGATCATGGTACATACTCTGCTGATAGCATACGGAAGGCTCGGTTCTGAGTGATTCTGTCTGGTAACTACGTAGCACCCAGGATAGCCGGGTCTGTAGGGAGTCTACCATGTCACATATGGTGCTTGGCTTTATGATTTGGGCGGCCCGCTCCGGACTATTGTCGCTGACCCTAAGGTCTGGCAAACAAAGGATGGCCGATATGGTCTTGAGACGTTCAGTAGTGGCGGGAGGCCGCGTGGTCCCCGTGGATTCTAGGCCATGGTATGGAGGCCCAGGACCACCGATTGTATGTCGCCTCCCTGCCTTTCTTTGCAGCGTTGCAGGGGGTGCAATCTGATGGGATGAACATTTTGTCTTTGCGACTGATAAGCTGCAACATCCCGTCTAGCGGTTCGTCGTTAGTAGGCAGTAATGTGGGATCCTGGCTGGTCCAGGTCCTAAACTGGGAGACCGTTATGGTTGACCCCTCGCTTTCTAGCACTTCCATAACAATGAGCAGGTCTGCGGCTGCACCGTTTCCACCCCGGTGGTGGGCAACGGTAGCCAACTGAGGGCATTAGCGCTAGTCTCATTGCCTGGCTCGTGGCGGATCATGTTACAGTGCACAGACAATGTTAGACATTTTCAAAACAAAGCATTGATAATGGTGCCTCGACTCTCCCAAATCTGTGAGATGGGCAGCCTGTCTGACTCGAGCAAATATTTGGACACTCTTTGGTACGCCTCTTTTGTCTCGTGAACACAGGCGACTTCCTTGGCTAACTTATTGGATACATGTCCAACTGGTTGGGGGTCGTCCGCTACTTTGGTTTGCTGCACAACACACCCAACCCCGTATGATAACACATCACTTGCTATGAATACTTTGTTAGATACATATACAACTGGTTGGGATTCGTCTGCTACTTTGGCTTGCTGTACAACACGCCTGACCCCGTGTGATAACACATCACTTGCTACAAGTACTTTGTCAGATACATATACGACCGGTTTGTGTTCGCCCGCTACTTTGGCTTCTTGTAAGGTACCCCCAACCCCATATGATAATACATCATTTGCCGCAAAAGAGCGCTCACATGGGTTACACAGTGCAAACAACTTATTGGAACGTAGTGGGTTCCTGGCCTTCTCAGCGGCCGCCCCTTCACCTTTGTCCCAAGCCCAGTCTTCTTCTTTCCTGGGCAACACATGCCTCTGTTTTGTTGCGGCGACATCCCGTGGTCTGGACACTCGTCCCATGGTCTGGACGCACTTTTGTCCTGTGGTCTGGACGCACTCTTGTCCCGTGGTCTGGGTGCTCTTTTATTCCGTGGTTTGGACGCACTCTCGTCCATGTCCGTGATGCCGACTGCCGTGATCTTCCTCTCCAAGGATTTTGCCTCTGGCGTCGGGAAGACGCATTCAGATCATTTCGGCCGGAGTCCCACTCTGCTTGGTCGACCTGGAGCCTCTTCCATTGTCACAAAAAGGTCGTCGGCTTTGGGTGGTGGGTACCCCGCCTGTACCGCTGCTCGGTTAATCTTTACCTCCTCGTGGTCGTGATGAGCGGCCTGTGCCTTGGGGATCTGCAAATAGATCTGCACTTCAATGCCTGGTTCAGCTGAAGATGGGGGCTTGTATCCCATATACTTCCTCTTCATCCTCAGGTTGAGTTGCCTCTGCTGCTCGTTCAGCGTGACCCTCGCTGGATGGTCTTCCTCTGCTGACTCTGCCACGTGGTGAGTCACAGGTCGTTTGCACATTCGCTAGAGGTGCCCCATTGTTCCACAGCCCTTCCTCAGCCTTTGAGCAAGGGGGACAGGGAAGGTACACAGAGGTCTTCCCAGTTCCATCGAATCTTCCCCATCCACCTTCTACCAAGCAACGTTGGCTCATCACCTGAAACGATCCATAGTGGTAAATCGTGCACCGTTCCCTCATGGGATACTACCAATAACAGGTATCAGTCCCATGGTGTAGGTGTGCAGCTTTGCCTGAATCGGGATCAGCTTGGGTCATTGTGCTCTGTCGCCCCACAGCCTCTCAAATGTCTTATGGCTCATTATTGATTGACTCGCCCTTATGTCCAATTCCATGGTGACTGGAATGCCGTTGAGTTTAACTTTTAACATTATTGGAGGGCTTTTGGTAGTGAAGGTATGTATCCCATATACTTCCTCTTCATCCTCAGGTTGAGTTGCCTCTCCTGCTCGTTCAGCGTGACTCTCGCTGGATGGTCTTCCTCTGCTGACTCTGCCACGTGGTGAGTCACAGGTCGTTTGCACATTCGCTGGAGGTGCCCCATTGTTTCACAGCCCTTGCACACATAGTGCTTGAATCGACATTGATGGGCTCTATGACTGCCCCCGCAGCACCAACATGGTGTTAATGGATACGCATTCACGCCCCACGGCGGACTCTGAGTCACCCTAGGCCTAGGTCTGGCCTCTGCAGTCGTGTGGGCCCTGTCATGTACAGTTCTGCTTGCTGAAAGCATTATTTTATGCACAGTACTTGCCGGTGAGCTTCGATTCTGTGAAGATATCTGTTTCATGTTGTCGCTCGTGGATATGAAAGCCTGGGCAATCGTGATGGCCTTGCTCAGATCTAGGGATTCGGCAGACAGCAGTTTGCGAAGAATGACCTCGTGGCCGATTCCAAGCACGAAAAAGTCCCGCAACATTTCCCCCAAAGATCCTGCAAATTCGCACTGTCCCGCAAGGCGTCTTAGGTCGGCGACAAAGCTCGCCACGTTCTGGCCCTCGGAACGATGGTGCGTGTAAAAGCGATATCTGGCCATTAATATGCTTTCCTTCACTTGAGGTGTTCCCGAACCAGCGTGCATAGCTCTGTGTAAGTCTTGTCGTTGGTTTGTCCGGTGCCAGCAGATTTTTGAGGAGGCCATATATCGAAGACCCACATGTGGAGAGGAGAATCGCCTTGCACTTGACTGCCATCTCAGCCTTGTCCAGTTCATTGGTCACGAAGTACTGGTCAAGACGCTCAACGAAGGCTTCCCAATCATCACCCTCAACAAATCTCTCAAGAATACCAACGACAGCCATTACCGCGTGAAAGTTCGTTATCCGTTACTCGTCGCCAATTTGTTATGTTCAGAATAACTCCACAAGACTATATCGCAAGCTCAAACTGTTGTGACCTTGGTCTCTTTATTCAGACTCCAGAGTGAGGAAGCAGCTTGGTGAATTACCTTTTATACCTGCTTGCCCAGGGTGCACAGGTGACCCTTAGGTCTCCCACAGATATGCCCCCTGGTGGCAAGTCTTACATATTGGTGAGGTTTACATACATACATAACAAGGTGGACATCAATAGAGGTTCCACAACTTGCTTCGGAGCCTCTTGGCTGGAGAGTGGGAAAATCAGCTGTGGTCCCATGCCCCTGATAGCTATCCAGGCACCGCTGCTTTCTGAGTACAGTTGAGATGTAACATGTATATAGTTGGGGAGCCTGAAGTATGCTGTTTTGTAGTTTCTGCACAGTATTTGGGATTTAAAATTAATGTTGCTGTCACAATGCCTGAACAGAAATTTCACCCTTTATTTTACCAAGAAGATACAAATTGTAGGCCAGAGATATCCGTGACCAGTGTTTAGAATGGAGTGCAGAATGCAACAAATCAGTCTTTGGTTCCTCGAAACACAAGACTCTTTGTCAATTTGCATTCTCTTGTGTTTTCCTTTTTTTATTAAGTATTCAGGAAAGAAAAGAGAAGACCGAGAGGTGACCTGAGAGAGCTCCTTAAAAATATGAAGGGGTTTGATAGGGTTGATGTTGGAAATATTTTCACTTGTAGTGGATTCCAAAACTCGGGGACATGAATCCAAGATAGTCACGAATAAATCAGTAAGAAATTCCAGAGAATCTTCTTTACCCAGAGAGCGGTGAGAATGTGGAACGAATACCATAGATGCAGTAATGCCAACCAATGTTCACACAAATTTTTTTTTGGATGCGTGGCCCCTTTAAGGGGCTGTGCGGCCCATTCACAGATTCGCGCATGCGTGAAATTTAACATGGGTAAAGCTGGTCCTGGGCTGCGTGAGATTGGCAGAGAGCTGTGTGGCAGTGCAGCTTAGAGGGATCATTGATGCCAACCCCACCATCTCAACATGGACCAGTTTCCATACCTCAGGAGCCTACTGTCAGCAAGAGCAGACATTGACGACGAGGTCCAACACCACCTTCAGTGTGCCAGCGCAGCCTTCAGTCGCCTGAGGAAGAGAGTGTTTGAAGACCAGGACCTGAAATCTGGCACCAAGCTTATGGTTTACAGGGCAGTAGTGATACCCGCCCTCCTATATGGCTCAGAGACATGGACTATTTACAGCAGACACCTCAAAACACTGGAGAAGTACCACCAGCGCTACCTCCGCAAGATCCTGCAAATCCATTGGCAGGACAGACGCACCAACGTCCATGTTCTCGCTCAGGTCAACAGCCCCAGCATCGAAGCATTGACCACGCTCGATTAGCTCCATTGGGCGTGCCACATCGTCCGCATGTCTGACACGAGACTCCCAAAGCAAGTGCTCCAGGCGGAGCTTCAACATGGCACGCGAGCCCCAGGAGGGCAGAGGAAACGCTTCAAGGACACTCTCAAAGCCTCCTTGATAAAGTGCAACATCCCCACTGACTCCTGAGAATCCCTGGCCCACGACCGCCCAAAATGGAGGAAGAGTATCCGGGAGGGCGCGGAGCAGCTCGAGTCCTATTGCCGAGAACAAGCAGAAACCAAGCGTAGACAGCGAAAGGAGTGTGCGTCAATCCAGACTTTCCAACCACACTTTCCTTCAAACATTGTCTGCCCCATCTGTGACAGAGACAGTATGTCCCGCATTGGACGCTTCAGTCACCTGAGAACTCACTTTTAGAGTGGAAGCAAGTCATCCTCGACTCCGAGGGACTGCCTATGATGATGATGACTGTTATGTTCAGAATAACTCCACAAGACTGTGTGCTGTAAGCTCAAACTGATGTGACCTTAGTCTTTTTAATCAAACTCCAGAGTGAAGAATCAGCATGGCAGACAACCTTCTATACTTGCTTGCACGAGGTGTGTAAGTGACCCTTGGGTGCTCCCCCTGGTGGCACATCTTACACTATTGTAAAGTTTACATAAATAACCCCCCACAAAGTCTTAGATACAAGTTATTTACAAGTTGAGGCGATCAGGGGCTCTTTATTCCCAGGTTGATCGCCTGAGTTGAAGTCCTGGCATGGGTCGGATCATTGCTGCACGGCAGCGTGGCTGGTCTGATCGGACTGACAGGCTTGGTGGGTTCATCCTTGTGATTGACAGCGAGGTCGATTGCTGGTTGGGTGTGTGTTGGTGATCAATGATGGTAATGTCCTGTTCAAACTGTTCTTGGTTGTCAGTGAATCACAGTTTGGTCTGATCCAAATGCTTTCTGCACGTTTGTCCATCCAGACGTTTGACAACAAACACTCTAATCCCCTCCTTGGCTAAAACAGTGCCAGCAACCCATTTGGGACCATGGCCGTAATTAAGAACAAATTCAGGGTCATTAACCTCAATGTCACGCGATATAGCCGTGCGCTCGTGGTACATGTTATGCCGGTGACGCCGGGTTTCTACTTGATCATTGAGATCCGGGTGGACTAAGGAGAGCCTGGTTTTGAGTGCTCTCTTCACGCCGGGAGATCGAGGCCCTGATAAAAGGGTGTGGGGAGTCGGAGGAGTAACAGAGATCGAGGCCCTGATAAAAGGGCACAGGGAGTCGGAGGAGTAACACACACCCGGAGATCGAGGCCCCGATAAAAGGGCACAGGGAGTCGGAGGAGTAACACACACCCGGAGATAGAGGCCCTGATAAAAGGGCACAGGGAGTCGGAGGAGTAACACACAATCGGAGATCGAGGCCCTGATAAAGGGCACGGGGAGTCGGAGGAGTAACACACACCCGGAGATCGAGGCCCTGATAAAAGGGCACAGGGAGTCGGAGGAGTAACACACACCCGGAGATCGAGGCCCCGATAAAAGGGCACAGGGAGTCGGAGGAGTAACACACACCCGGAGATAGAGGCCCTGATAAAAGGGCACAGGGAGTCGGAGGAGTAACACACAATCGGAGATCGAGGCCCTGATAAAGGGCACGGGGAGTCGGAGGAGTAACACACACCCGGAGATCGAGGCCCTGATAAAAGGGCACAGGGAGTCGGAGGAGTAACACACACCCGGAGATCGAGGCCCCGATAAAAGGGCACAGGGAGTCGGAGGAGTAACACACACCCGGAGATAGAGGCCCTGATAAAAGGGCACAGGGAGTCGGAGGAGTAACACACAATCGGAGATCGAGGCCCTGATAAAGGGCACGGGGAGTCGGAGGAGTAACACACACCCGGAGATCGAGGCCCTGATAAAAGGGCGTGGAGTTTTGGAGGAGGAGCGGGAGATCGAGGCTGAAGGTAAAACAAAGAAATAAAAAGAAATCGAAGTGTGACGTCACAGCCAAGCGGGTAAGTGATTCGCTGGTTGATTGGTGAGTAGTTTTTCTTTTTTCTTTATCTTTTTCTTTTTCTTATCAGTAAGAAACTTTTGGCATTTTTGCCAAATTAAGTTAAGGGTTAAGTCATGACAGGAGAGCCCAGACCCGTGTCATGCTCCGCCTGTGCTTTGTGGGAAATCAGGGACGCTTCCAGTGTCCCTGACTACAAATTGTGCAGGAAGTGTATCCAGCTGCAGCTCCTGACAGACTGCATTGCGGCAATGGAGCTGTGCATGGATTCACTCTGGAGCATCCGCGATGCTGAGGATGTAGTGAATAGCACGTTTAGTGAGTTGGTCACACCGCAGGTAAAGGTTACAAAGGCAGATAGGGAATGGGTGACCATCAAGCAGAGCAGGAGTAGGAAGATAGTGCAGGGGTCCCCTGCGGTCATCTCCCTCCAAAACAGATATACCATTTTGGGTACTGTTGGGGAGATGGCCCATCGGGGGAAGACAGCAGCAGTCAAGTTCATGGCACCATGGTTGGCTCTGCTGCACAGGAGGGCAGGAAAAAGAGTGGAAGAGCTATAGATGTAGGGGAATAGATAGGCGTTTCTGCAGCCGCAAACGAGACTCCAGGATGGTATGTTGCCTCCCTGGTGCAATGATCAAGGATGTCTCGGAGCGGCTGCAGGGCATTCTGGAGGGGGAGGGTGAACAGCCAGTTGTCGTGGTGCATATAGGTACCAACGATATGGGTAAAAAGCAGGATGAGGTCCTACAAACTGAATTTAGGGAGCTAGGAATTAAATTAAAAAGTAGGACCTCAAAGGTAGTAATCTCAGGATTGCTAGCAGTGCCACATGCTAGTCAGAGTAGAAATAGAAGGATAGTTAAGATGAATACGTGGCGTGAGGAATGGTGCAAGAGGGAGGGATTCAAATTCTTAGGACATTGGAACCGGCTCTGGGGGAGGTGAGACCAGTACAAACCGGACGGTCTGGACCTAGACAGGACCGGAACCGATGTTCCAGGGGGAGTGTTTGCTAGTGCTGTTAGGGAGGGTTTAAACTAATAGGGCAGGGGGATGGGAATCTATGCACGGAAACAGAGGGAAGTAAAATGGGGGATGAAGCAAAAGGTAGAAAGGAGATAAGGAAAAGTGGAGGGCAGAGAAATCAAAGGCAAAAATCTAAAAGAGCCACATTACAACATAATTTTAAAAGGACAAAGAGTGTTAAAAAAACAAGCCTGAAGGCTCTGTGTCTCAATGCGAGGAGCATTCGTAATAATGTGGATGAATTAACTGCGCAGATAGCTGTTAATGGATATGATGTAATTGGGATTACGGAGACATGGCTCCAGGGTGACCAAGCTGGGAACTCAACATCCAGCGGTATTCAATATTCAGGAAGGATAGACAGAAAGGAAAAGGAGATGAGGCTGGTTAAAGAGGAGATTAACGCAATAGTAATGAAGGACATTAGCTTGGATGATGTAGAATCTGGATGGGTAAAGCTGCGAACACCAAAGGGCAGAAAACACAAGTGGGAGTTGTGTACAGACCACCAAACAGTAGTAATGAGGTTGGGGATGGCATCAAACAGGAAATTAGGGATGCATGCAATAAGGGTACAACAGTTATCATGGGTGACTTGAATCTACATTTAGATTGGGCTAACCAAACTGGTAGCAATATGGTGAAGGAGAAATTCCTGGAGTGTATAAGGGATGGTTTTTTAGACCAATATTTCGAGGAACCAACTAGAGGGCTGGCCATCCTAAACTGGGTGTTGTGTAATGAGAGAGGATTAATTAGCAATCTTGTTGTGCGAGGTCTCTTGGGGAAGAGTGACCATAATATGGTAGAATTCTTCATTAAGATGGAGTGTAACACAGTTAATTCAGAGACTAGAGTCCTGAACTTAAGGAAAGGTAACTTCGATGGTATGAGACGTGAATTAGCTAGGATAGACTGGTGAATGATACTTAAAGGGTTGATGGTGGATAGGCAATGGCAGACATTTAAAGAGCACATGGATGAACTTCAACAATTGTACATTCTTGTTTGGCGTAAAAATAAAACGGGGAAGGTGGCTCAAACGTGGCTAACAAGGGAAATTAGGGATATGTTAAATCCAAGGAAGAGGCATATAAATTGGCCAGAAAAAGCAGCAAACCTGAGGACTGGGGGAAATTTAGAATTCAACAGAGGAGAACTAAGGGTTTAATTAGGAGCTGGAAAATAGATTATGAGAGTAAGCTTGCAGGGAACATAAAAACTGACTGCAAAAGCTTCTATAGATATGTGAAGCAAAAAGGATTAGTGCATTCAGAATCAGGTGAATTTATAATGGGGAGCAAAGAAATGCAGACCAATTGAACAAATACTTTGATTCTGTCTTCACTAAGGAAGACACAAATAACCTTCCGGAAATACTAGGGGACCGAGGGTCTAGTGAGAAGGAGGAACTGAAGGAAATCCTTATTGTCAGAAAATTGATGGGATTGAAGGTCGATAAATCCCCAGGGCCTGTTAGTCTGCATTCCAGAGTACTTAAGGAAGTGGCCCTAGAAACAGTGGATGCAATGGTGGTCATTTTCTAACATTCTATAGACTCTGGATCAGTTCCTATGGATTGGAGGGTAGTTAATCTGATTCTGACCGTGCAGATTCTGACCGTGCCATTGCTTTTCAAAACCGGAACAATTGGACTGGCCCACTTGTTGAACTCGACTGGTGATATAATTCCCCTGATTGAAGTCTGTCCAGTTCGATCTCGACTTTCTCCCGCATCATATATGGAAGCGCTCGGGCCTTGTGATGAACGGCCGTGCATCAGGGACGAGATGGATCTGTACTTTGGCACCTATGAAGTTGCCGATGCTTGGCTCAAATAGCGCCGGAAATTTGATCAGCACTTGAGTGCATGAGGCATCATCTACCGAAGACAGCGCTTTGATGTCGTCACAGTTCCATCGGATCTTTCCTAGCCAGCTTCTGCCGAACAGCGTTGGGCCATCGCCTGGTACAATCCAGTGATAAATCATGCACAGCTCCATTGTATGATACCTTCACTGCCGCACTGCCAATGACTGGTATGAGCTCTTTAGTGTAAGTGCGCAGCTTTGTATGAATCGGGCTTAGTATTGGCATTTGTGCCTTGTTGCTCCACAGTTTCTCAAAAGCCTTCTGGCTCATAATTGACTGACTCGCCCCCGTGTCCAATTCCGTGGAAACTGGAATGCCATTTAATTTGACTTTCAACATTATCGTAGGGCTTTTGGTGGTGCAGGTGTGTACCCCATACACTTCTTCTGCCTCGGGTTGAGTTGCCCCTCTTACTCGTTCAGTGTGATCCGCGCTGGATCGGTCATCTTCTGCCGACTCTACCACGTGGTGAGTCGCAGCATGTTTGCACACTCGCTGGAGGTGCCCCATTGTTCCGCAGCCTTAGCACACGTAGTGCTTGAATCAACATTGATGAGTTCTATGATTACCCCCGCAGTGCCAACATGGTGTTAATGGATTAGCATTCATGCCCCATGGCGGACTCTGAGTCATCTTAGGTCTACAGGCATGTAGGCCCTGCCATGTACAGTTCTGCCTGCTGAAGGCGTTATTTTATGCACAGTACTTGCCAGTGAGCTTCGGTGTTGAAAAGATATCTGATTAGTGTTAGCGTTGACATTGTAGGGGAGGACGAAAACCCCCTCATTTTACCCAGAAGGAAAAGGGCTGTGGGATCAGTCTGTGCTGTGAATTGAAACCGATGGAAGGAAAACTTTGGGACACAAATGGAGACCCCCCCCCCCCCAGTGTTTGGACTCATAGGAAAGGGAATTTAATTTGGAACTATCTACCAGAAAGTTTGAAATCCTAAAGTGCACATGGAAGAAACTACGAACTTTAATCGAATTTGGGATTTTTTTAAAGGTCTGCAAGAAAAGGGGTGGAGTCAATATCAAAAGGGCCAGTTTGGACATTGGAACTAATCAAATTGTCTGGGAACTGTATACCCTCGAAACTTGCCCCTTGAAAACATTAGCATTTAAACAATGCCACATACATATTCCAACACCTTTTTCATCAGGCATAGAAATATCTGGCTCAGGCCAGACTAGCACAATGGCTACAGGAGGCCAATGCAATCAACACCCACTCAAACCTTGAGTAGGTTAAGATCAGTGGGAAAAAAACCTAAAAACCTCAAACTGCTGCATTTTTCAAAATCAAAAGTCCACCAATGAGAAGAATCGACTTCAGCAGGAGAGGCGGACTGGATAATCTGGCTATAAAAAAGGGGTTTCTGACGTAGTGGTATAGAGGAGTGATGATTTTCCCTGGTGATTCAACAACCACAACCACAGGCCTCTCGACACTGAAGGAAAACCAGTGTCCGAAACCACCAAAGATAGAAGAAACAAACCACCAGACTGCGGAAGGCACAGTAGTGAGTATAACCTCTGGTCCCCAGAACTCCCAACTCAGTTAGGCCAGGAAAGGTGGGATGTTGGGCATTGTACTGCTAAACTGGTGTAAAGATTTTCGTTGTGTCCGTTTAGTGGGATTTAGGGGGATTGTTTTGTTGGTGTATTGCTGTTTGTTGAGTTACACCTTGCCAAATAAATTGGAAGCCTAAAGTTCCTCTTGGAATCACCTTGTCTCAGTTCTATTGTATTACATCTCCTGATCGTGAGTCTTATGCCAGAACCGTGTAAGGGAAGCTAGGAGCGCCTCGAAAACGCTCAACTGTGTGTCACAGGCTAGGGAAGAAGGGGTTAGGAGTGTTTGACACTCACAGGTGCCTCACAGGCTAGGCATAAGCTGTGGGGACGCACGAGTCTCAAAACCCCCTTCATAAGCTGTGGACACAGTCTCTCCAGGGGTGCTCTTGCAGCACTCAGGGTACCTCACAGGCCAGGCGTAAGCTGTGAGGGCAGAAGCCCAGAGAGAGACACCCAAGGCACAACAACAACCCTGTGAAATCCCCTTACAACATGAAAGCCTGGGCTATCGTGATGGCCTTGCTCAGATTTAGGGATTCGGCAGACAACAGTTTGACTCGTGGCACGAAAAAGTCCCGCAACATTTCCCCCAAAAATCTGGAAATTTCGCACGGTCCCACAAGGCGTCTTAGGTCAGCGACAAAGCTCGCCACGTCCTCACCCTCGGAGCAATGGTGCATATAAAAGCGATACGTGACCATTAAGATGCTCTCCTTCGGCTTGAGGCATTCTCGAACCAGCGTACAAAACTCTGCATATATCTAGTCCGTTGGTTTCAACGGTGCTAGCAGATTTTTGATGAGGCGATATATCGTGGACCCACAAACGGTGAGGAGAATCACCTGGCGCTTGACCACGTTACTGTCTGTATCCAGCTCATTGACCACGAAGTACTGGTCAAGATGCTCAACAAAGGCTTCCCAATCATCACCCTCAACAAATCTCTCAAGAATACCAACGGCAGCCATAACCACGTGAAAGTTCGTGATCTGTTACTCGTCGCCAATTGGTATGTTCAGAATAATTCCACAAGATTGTGTGCTGTTAGCTCAAACTGATGTAACCTTAGTCTCTTAATCAAACTCCAGAGTGAAGAATCAGCATGGCAGACAACCTTTTTGCACTTGCTTGCATGAGGTGTGCAGATGGCCCTTGGGTCTCCAACCGGTGCTCCCCCTGGTGGCAAGTCTGACACTATTGTAAAGTTTACATACATAACAATGACGACCATCTCATAAACCATGAGGCAAACTCTTAAAAACCATGAGATTTGGTAAGAAATCATGATTTTTTTTTTATTTATAAACTTTCATTTTTTGCTTTATTTTTTGATTTATAGTTTTTTTGATTTTTAAACTTCATTAGCGGCTTTATTTAATCTCTAATATGTTGCAGCTCTTTCCCAAATCTATATTACTGCATCTGAAAATGCTTTACCAAAAACTTTTTTAAAATCCTTCCTGTTATCACCACGTTGCTATGTTTGGGTACTCCTCTTGAGTTTCGGGTGAGGGATTTTTCAGTATTAGGGAAGGAAAAAATTATTGTGTTCTAAACAAAAATAAGACTTCGTAATGCCCGTTTTTTGAAAAACTCAGCAAAGCGTGTGGCAACGCTAATGATATTGACATGGGGTCTGACGGTGGGAGGTATTTGGGCTCAGGCCGCTGATAATTACAAGAGGGAGAAAGGAATAGAAGGTTATGCTGATAGGGTGAGATGAAGTAAGGTGGGAAGAGGATCTTGTGGAGCATAAACACCACCAGAAACCTTTTGGGTCGAATGGCCTGTTTCTGTGCTATAAATTCAATGTAACATTTTATGAAGCCATCATACAGATAGAGATACTGTAAAAAGAAAGACTTGCATTTGTATAGCACCTTTCATGACCATTGGAAGTCTCAAAGCTCTTTACAGCCGATAAAGTACTTTTGGAGTGTAGTCACTATTGTAATGTAGGAAACGCAACAGCCAATTTTTGCGCAAAAGCAAGCTCTCACAAACAGCAAATCTGTTTTTTGTTATGTTGATTGAGGAATAAATATTGGCTACGACACCGGGGATAACTCCTCTGCTCTTCTTTGAAATAATGCCATGGGATCTTTTACATCCATCTGAGAGGGCAGACAAGGCTTCAATTTAACATCTCATCCGAAAGACATCTGGAGGGTTGAACTCACCTGACTGTAATGTGTGTGTCTTCTTTGGCGAAGCCGGCTTTGTAATCCCAGTGTTGGTTGTGAATATGTAACTGTTAATCGTAAATCTTTAAGTGTCAGCTGTAGCTCAGTGGTCCTGAGCCAGAAGGTTGTGGGTTCATAGTCCCACTCCAGAGACTTGAACAATTACTCTCGGCCGACACTCCAGTACAGTACTGAGGGTACGCTACACTTTTGGAGGTGCCGCCTTTCAGGATGAGATGTTGAACCAAGGCACCCTCTCAGGTGGTCATAAAAGATCCCACAGCATTATTCAAAGAAAAGCAGGGGAGTTCTTCTCAGTGTCCTGGCCAATAGTTATCCTCTCAACCAACATCAATAAAACAGATTATCTGGCCAATTAGCTGCTGAGTTCCCTACATTACAACAGGCTACACTTCAAAATTGTGAAGCACTCTGGGACATCCTGAGGTTGTGATAGGTTCGGTATAAATACAAAGGGGTTGAAATTTGGTTGCTACCACCAGCTAATACCGCCTGGGAGAGGTGGCAATGGGGCATAAACGGCTGGGCGGCAGTGTTAGGCGGTGGAGCCACCTGATGGGAAATTCGGTGGTGTTTTTTCAAGGACGTAAAGATTTGCACCCCCGCAGACTTCCGTCATGGAAATACTGACATCAGTATGCTGCAACGCCTCCTTGGCGCCAGTCTCGCCAAATTCACATTTGCCGCCTTACTTACTGGCTGGCGGTGAACACGCCACAAAAAGTTCACAAGTTGAGGCAAAGATTCTGGGGCGGTATTGCAGGTAGTTACAGCCGGGCCACAGAGGTCACGATCTCTCCTTGCAGAATGCGTAGGTGTTAGTGTGCTGCAACTACTCAATTTCACAACTAGTATTTCGCAAACATTGGTGGGATTCAGGTTGGTTCCATTGGTGACTAACATATCGCAGCTATCTTCTGAAACTTAATGGGGACAGGATGGCACATCATGTCATCCTGCGGTGAAGATTTAAAAGGTGCCAGCTACAGAGACGACTTCAGGCCAATGTGGGTCCACGCCAGAGGAGAGGCCCCAGACGTCGGGGTAGTAGGCTGTACAGACACAGGGCTTATCATGCACATTATTCTTACCTTGATATGTCCGAGGAGCGATGCATAAGAAGGCTGCAGTTCCACAAGGAGGTGGTCACTTAGCTCTGCCACCTCCTGCAGACAGCCCTCGAAGCACCAGGACCTCATTATTAGTGGCAGTGAAAGTGATAGTAGCCCTCAACTTCTACGCTACCATGTCGTTCCAGTCTCCTGTATGCGATACATGTAACAACTCGCAGTTTGCAGTATATTGCTGCATTCACCAGGTGACCAACGCTCTCTACAGCCGATGAACGGACAACATAAAGTTCAGCATGTCCAGGCAGAGACAGGATGAGCACTCCCATGACTTTGCCAGGATTGCGGGCTTCCCTAGGGTTCAGGGGGCCATTGATTGTACGCATGTGGCATTGTGGACCCCGCCTCACAATGGAGAGGTGTTTCACAATCGAAAGGGCTAGCACTCCCTCGAAGTTCAGCTGGTCTGTGATCACAGGCAGATGATCCTTGTTGTCAATAAGTACATAAAAAATAGGAGCAGGAGTAGGCCATACGGCCCATCAAGCCTGCTCCGCCATTTAATATGATCATGGTTGATCCGATCATGTACTCAGCTCCACTTCCCTGCCCGCTCCCCATAACCCCTTATCCCCTGATCGGTTAAGAAACTGTCTATTTCTGTCTTAAATTTATTCAATGTCCCGGCTTCCACAGCTCCCTGAGACAGCGAATTCCACAGATTTACAACCCTCTGAGAGAAGAACTTCCTCTTCATCTCAGTTTTAAATGAGCGGCCCCTTATTCAAAGATTATGCCCCCTAGTTCTAATCTCCCCTACCAGTGGAAACATCCTCTCTGCATCCATCTTGTCAAGCCCCCTCATAATCTTATACGTTTCGATAAGATCACCTCTCATTCTTCTGAATTCCAATGAGTAGAGGCCCAACCTTCTCAACCTTTCCTCATAAGTCAACACCCTCATCTCTGGAATCAACCTAGTGAACCTTCTCTGAACTGCCTCCATAGCAAGTATATCCTTTTGTAAATATCGAAACCAAAGCTGTACGCAATATTCCAGGTGTGGCCTCACCAATACCCTGTATAACTGCAGCAAGACTTCCCTGCTTTTATACTCCATCCCTTTTGCAATAAAGGCCAAGATTCCATTGGCCCTCCTGATCACTTGCTGTACCTGCATAATATCCTTTTGTGTTTCATGCACAAGTACCTCCAGGTCCTGCTGTATTACAGCACTTTGCAATTTTTCTCCATTTAAATAATAATTTGCTCTTTGATTTTTTTCTGCCAAAGTGCATGACCTCACACTATCCAACATTATACTCCATCTGCTAAAATTTTGCCCACTCACTTCACCTGTCTATGTCCTCTTGCAGATTTTTTGTGTTCTCCTCACACATTGCTTTTCCTCCCATCTTTGTATCATCAGCAAACTTGGCTATATTACACTTGGTCCTTTTTTCCAAGTCATTCATATAGTTTGTAAATAGTTGGGGTCCCAGCACTGATCCCTGCGGCACCCCACTAGTTACTGGTTGCCAACCCAAGAATGAACCATTTATCCCAACTCTCTGTTTTCTGTTAGTTAATCAATCCTCTATCCATGCTAATATATTACCCCCAATCCTGTGATCTTTTATCTTGTGCAGTAACCTTTTATGTGGCACCTTGTCAAATGCCTTCTGGAAGTCTAAATATACCACATCCACTGGTTCCCCTTTATCCACCCTGTTTGTTACATCCTCAAAGAATTCCAGCAAATTTGTCAAACATGACTTCCCCTTCATAAATCCATGCTGACTCTGCCTGACCGAATTATGCTTTTCCAAATGTCCTGCTATTGCTTCTTTAATAATGGACTCCAACATTTTCCCAACCACAGATGTTAGGCTAACTGATCTTATGGGCTAGACTTTCCATTTCACATCGCTGGGCTAGTGCCTATATATCGCCCAAAGATGGGAAGTTGGACAAATCGCCGAGATTATCGCTGAATTGATCGCCCGGCCCAACTTTCAGCTCACATCGCCGAGGTGATCGCTGAGATGATCGCCTACACATTGCCCAGCAGAACTTTCGGCACATCGCCGGCACATCGCTGGCACATTGCCAGGCTGATTGCTCACCGAGAACATCGCTGGAGAATAGTTGCTATTGCCTGGCCTTCCTCACAGACCTTGGCACTATGGACGCCACTTTGAACGTCAGAGGAAGAGAGGAGGCCTCTTAAACAGGGGCTTAGATAGTTTCTGAATTATTTAACAGCCTTTTAAAGATAGATACACTCACAATTAGACGTTTTATTATATTTATATAAATAAGTGACATTTCATACTTACTTGGTCTGGCCTGGACATTATTTAACAACAGTTGCACTAATGTTCTATTTTAACTTACGTTATTAGAAGACACTGCACAAAAATTGTAAAGTGAACTAAAATGGTGTGAATAAAATTACAACATTTGAACATTATTTTTCAATCACAAACACCAAAACACCCTCCCACCCCCCACTCCCCACCCACACCGCAACAGTGAAACAACAACACCAACAATGAATGTGAACAATAGGAACAATATTTTAAAAAGTGCAGCCCCCTCCCTACCTGCGGTCACGTTTCCCTCCAGATCCTGCAACCCCCCTCACCCCCCCGCCCCCCCGCCCCCCATGTCGTTACCTCACCCACCCGTTTTGGTCCCCGGGTACTGCTGCGAAGCCGGCGTGCAGTGGGCGATGGCAAGATTTCCTGCCATGGTGGGGGACATGCTGGGACGATCGCCTGTTGGGGGGCTGTTGGAGGGGAAGACAAAACAGGGAGATCGCTTTCCGAGTCAGGAGGTGGTGCATCCTCCTCACCCGCCTGTGTGCCGGTGCTTGTTGTTACAATATACATCAATGATTTTGATGAAGGAATTGAGTGTAATATCTCCAAGTTTGCAGATGACACTAAACTGGGTGGCGGTGTGAGCTGTGAGGGGGAAAATAGGAGGCTGCAGGGTGAATTGGACAGGTTAGGTGAATGGGCAAATGCAAGGCAGATGCAGTATAATGTGGATAAATGTGAGGTTATCCATTTTGGGGGCAAAAATGCGAAGACAGAATATTATCTGAATGGCAGCAGATTAGGAAAAGGGGAGGTGCAACGAGACCTGGGTGTCATGGTTCATCAGTCATTGAAAGTTGGCATACAGGTACAGCAGGCGGTGAAGAAGGCAAATGGTATGTTGGCCTTCATAGCTAGGGGATTTGAGTATAGGAGCAGGGAGGTCTTACTGCAGTTGTACAGGGCCTTGGTGAGGCCTCATCTGAAATGTGCAGTTTTGGTCTCCTAATGAGGAAGGACGTTCTTGCTATTGAGGGAGTGCAGCAAAGGTTCACCAGACTGATTCCCGGGATGGCAGGACTGACATATGAGGAAAGACTGGATCAACTGGGCCTTTATACATTGGAGTTTAGAAGGATGAGAGGGGATCTCATAGAAACATATACGATTCTGACAGGACGGGACAGGTTAGAAATCGGGTAGAATGTTCCCGATGTTGGGGAAGTCCAGAACCAGGGGACACAATCTTAGGATAAGGGGCAGGCCATTTAGGACTGAGATGAGGAGAAACTTCTTCACTCAGAGAGTTGTTAACCTGTGGAATTCCCTGCCGCAGAGAGTTGTTGATGCCAGTTCATTGGATATATTCAAGAGGGAGTTAGATATGGCCCTTACAGCTAAAGGGATCAAGGGGTATGGAGAGAAAGCAAGAAAGGGGTATTGAGGGAATGATCAGCCATGATCTTATTGAATGGTGGTACAGGCTCTAAGGGCCAAATGGCCTACTCCTGCACCTATTTTCTATGTTTCTATGTCACGGGGGCTTGGGGTGCAGTGCCGTGTACCCCCAAGAACGCATGGCATGGTTGGAGGCGGATATTTCACACAACTCCAGGATCATCTGCTGCGTCACCTCCGCTTGGCGAGCAGACACTCGGGAGAATTCCTGCGTGGACCCCACAAACGCCTGGAGCTGCTCGCGCTGGATCGCGACAGACTCCTCGCACAGTCATACCAGCCTCTCCACGTGGTCATCCAGGGTAGGCCTTTGCTCAAGCCGCTGACCCGGCCTCCATGGGGTCTGTGACGGCACCAATGTGCACCTTGTCGTCACTAACTGCATGCCGCTTGGTGCCGGTACCTCCTCAGTTGGGATCTCCATCGGTTCCCCAGACAGAGGGATGTAAGGGGCATCCTCCTCTCTCCAGGTATTCCTCCTCCTACTCGAGCTCGGTGGTCTCCTCCTCTTCACCACCCGTGGTGAATGACACATGCAGTGGGTCAGGTCCATGTGAGCGTCTGTCCTCCCGTTGCGCCTCTGGAGCTGGTAAAGCTGCAAAACACAATTGAGATTACTAGAGCAGAAAGCATTGTTGCGCCGTGCTGGCATACGTAGGAGGAGCAGCACTAATCCCATAAATGTGACTGAGAAACGTTACATATTAATGCATCATATGGTGGTATCTATGGCAGTACATCTATGTGGAATTCACTGCACCAGAGAGCTGTGGAAGCTGGATCAGTTGCAGATAGACCAAATGATAAGGGAGCGAGGGTTTATGGGGTGCGGATAGAGAAGGGGACAGATAATGAAATGATGTCATATAGCTCTTCCACTGCTTGACACATTACTCATGTGGTGCACGGGATGGTCCGGCAACACCACGGGTGGTGACCTTTCGACTGTGGGCCTCCACTAGTGCTGCAGCACGTTCCTCCAGGTCGCTCAGTGACTGTATTACAGCAGGGCCTCCCCCGGTGCACCTCTGCTGTGCCCGAATATTCGATATCTTCCTCTGCAAACGTGAATAGAGCATGGCATCAGCTACTTGACTAGGTTATGTCATTTATACACAACAGTTTCAAATAGTGCTAATAGGGGTTGTGTCCACAATTGATGCACAGTTATAACAAAGATCAGTGTGTTTAGAGGCTAACAGTTGCCACATACATCTCTCTCTGGAGTACAATCCACATTGAAGTCGGCAATGACAGTATCTAATGTCCAAAAGGGTCCCATGACAGACAGTGAGCAAAGACAGCTCTCCCCCAGTCTGTCTGGGTCCCTGTGTAAGTGACAGCAGCCAGAGAGACTTAAAACAGGCACAGGCTCATGGCCCTGTCCAGTTCTTAGCGGGGATGATATATGTTATCTAAGTCAGCATAACAAGCTTACATTCAATCGAGGAGAATTACCATTATAATGATTATTATACTTAGAATGTGCATCATTAAAATATAAAGTCATACTTACTCTTGCTGAAGCAACAAGGCTGTTCCAGCGTTTGCGGCACTGGTCGGAGCCCCTGGGCTCGTGGGACACAGGCGACACGACATCGGCGATCTCGCCCCATAACCTGCGGTATGCCCGTGATGCTGGTTTCCCACCACGTTCCCCTCCGGTCATTTGGGCCCATCGGGAGTGCCCCTCCACCACGCCTTGTTGGCTTCCTTGGAGAAGGGTTTGCCCTCTTCCTGCCCCTCTCCACATCTCTCCCACTTTCATCGCTGTCCGACATATTTCTCTGTCTTTCTTTCTCTCTCTCTCTCTTTTCTCTCACCTCTCTATCTCTGCCTTCCTCCTCTCTCTCTATCTCTCTTTCCTCTCTTGATCTCTCTCCCCTTCTGCACATGTGTGGATGACCACTGACCTCCCGAAATGTGATAAACATGGCCACCATGTTTTCACATTGCTAGGTTATCGCCAAGCCGAAAGTCGCGATCCAAAAAGTGAGTGATGGTCTACGATCATGAAGGCTGCAACATCGCTAAGGCTGGAATATCACCCATTTTTTGGACACTAACGAACAAAGTGGAAAGACTAGAAACATAGAAACATAGAAAATAGGTGCAGGAGTAGGCCATTCGGCCCTTTGAGCCTGCACCACCATTCAGTGAGTTCATGGCTGAACATGCAACTTCAGTACCCCATTCCTGCTTTCTTGCCATACCCCTTGATTCCCCTAGTAGTAAGGACTACACCTAACTCCTTTTTGAATATATTTAGTGAATTGGCCTCAACAACTTCCTCTGGTAGAGAATTCCACAGGTTCACCACTCTCTGGGTGAAGAAGTTTCTCCTCATCTCAGTCCTAAATGGCTTACCCCTTATTCTAGCCCATAGTTTCCTGCTTTTTGCACGCTATCCTGGCAGCTGCCACGAGGCCTTCATCCTGAGGGAGAGCAGTGTGCCACAACTGTTTCAGCCATCGCATGAAGAGCGTGGCTGGCTCATTGGTGACAAAGGTCTCGCCACCTGGCTGATGACACCTCTCCACAATCTCACCACACCTGCCGAACAGCGCTACAATACCAGCCACATCACAATCAGGACCACAGTAGAGCAAACTATCAGGGTTCTGAAGCAACCGCTGCCTTGACCACTCGGGAGAGGCATTTCAGTACTCACCTAATAGAGTGTCTCTCTTCACCGTTGTGTGCTGCATGCTGCACAACCTGGCCATCATGAGGGCCCAGCCATTGCCAGCACAGATGGCAGCCCCACCTCAGGAGGATGATGAAGATGAGGAGGAAGATGAGGAGCCAAGGAGGAGGCAGCCTGACACTGTTGCGGCTGCACAGGCTGCTTGTCAGAGATTCATCATGCATTGATTCCAATGAATGACACAAGATGTGCCGAATGGGGGCAATCTATTCACCAGGCGATCAGCTGAAGATATTGCACCCCACCCTCCAAGCTTTCATATATATAAATGGCAAGAATATGACAAATTAAAACAATTTTTATTGACAACAAAAACCATAGCGTGCTGTAAAGAAGCACTAAAGGATGCCATTATGCACAGTAAACAATAATTGAAAGCAGACCCCTTGAAACATTCTCACCCACATTCACATGCAACTATTTACAGGAGTTCATATTTGAACAAGGACAGCATTTCTGGGCATTATCATACAATTCTTTAGTGGCTCATCCAAGTGCAACTATTTACATGAGTTCATATTCCAGCAACTTTGCCATCTCCCACGCCTTCTGCTCCTCCTCAATGGGGTTTCAGTGCCTGCAGCAAGGCTGGTAGAAGGTCGCACTGTTGGCGCCACTGCCACAGCTGACGGCCGAGCAGGACATTCTGCACCAGCTGCGGACTGCATCACCTCAACATGGGTGGCAGCACTTTGTGGTGGATGGGTTGCAAAGAGCGGCAGGAGCAAGGGAGGAATGATGTCGTCCTGAGAGAGGACATCAAGTTCTAACAGGTCCGATATGCTGTTACTCTCTTGGGGCAGAGCGTAAGCATCGGGAGCTATCTGGCTGAGCACAGATTGTTGCCGTGCTTCGACAACGTTAGGTCCCTGTAGAAATGATGGGGCCCCAGACACAATGGCAGCGGTCAGTGCCTGCGTGGCATCAAGTTGCCTCTGCATCATGGAAGACTGCGCCTGCAGCACACCACAGAGCTGATTAATGCCACTACGCACCGATGACATGACAGTCTGCAGGCCTACCAAAGCGTCGGCCTGCTGCTCAATGGCTACTGCCATATCAGCCACAGCCCGTGCCACCATATCTGGGACCTCCATGGTCACTTGAAGCATCCAACATCCATTGGTATCTACCAAGGATGGGCTCGATGGGCTGCTGAGACACAAATGCAAAGGCTGCGGCGGACTCCTCCATCCTTCACCACAATCCTTCACCACTTCCCATGAGACTGACATTTGGAAACACCTTTCCCAGTCCTCGTCCCTCCCCTGCAGGTAACCACTCTTCTCTGGCTTTGTGCTTTCAGATGATGACGCAAACGGCCAAGGGCCTGCACGTCAGCCTTCCGGGTGATGGTGGAGAGGAGGAGGAGGCAGAGCACACCTCTCTGGACGTGACAGAGTGCTCAGACAGCAGGGCCAGCAGCTATTTTGCGGAAGGCGTGGTCGGGGAGATGGAGGTGGGTGATACTATGGGATGCTATGGATGAGTGCTTTGACACTCTCGGGCACCCTTGACAATACACCCAGCAGATCGTTGTGCATCTGCAATGACTGTCTTGCAAGATTATCTAATTTGGGCTCATCATTAGAGCGCTGCTGAGCTTCACTCGGGCACACATTCACCATCCGGGGAGCTGACCCCCTGATCTCCCCTCCCCCGTAGCGTTGCTGCAGGTCACTGGGTCCCATAGCATCACCCACCTCCTCCTCTCCACCATCACCCGGAAGGCTGACGTGCAGTCCCTTGGCCGTTTGCGTCATCATCTGAAAGCACAAAGCCAGAGAAGAGTGGTTACCTGCAGGGGAGGGGGCTAGGACTGGGAAAGGTGTTTGCAAATGTCAGTCTCATGGGAAGTGGTGAAGGATTGTGGTGTCAGGACTAAGTGGCCTGCTAGAGGCTGCAAAGGAATGCAACATACCGTCACTGTCCCGAGGAGGCTTGGCCTTGCCCACCGCCATGGCACCAACTTGTGCGCCCATCAAGGCTGAGATGCATTCTTCCACCGCAGTTAGGGGTTGCACCTCAGAGTCCCCTCCTCCGGTCTGAATCTGGTGTGTTCTGATCTGTGCGAGCTTGGCCTGTAAGATTAAAGAGAACATCAGAGTTAGTGCCCTTCTATCCGTCTGTCCGAAGTGCCTTACATAGTTCAGAACATGTTAGTGTATCAGAGTCTTTAAAGGTCGATTTAACTTCCATTAGCTGCGAGTACTTGGTGTGGCAATGCTTGAATGAGGGGGGCGAGGACCTAACAATTACTGTGAGGATAGCGTCTTCCAGGCGCTTATGAAGACTGAGGAGGTAACAAGATGAGGGGTGGGACTCCACAACCGAGTAGGAAGGTTAACAGTGCATGCAGGCCTTTGGAATGGGTGAGGCTGCAAATGCAAACCTTGCATCTCGATTCAGACGGTGACACCGCCTCAAAACAGCGGCAACAAGTTTCGACCCCAAGTTCTTTTTTCCTTACAGGAATACGTAGTGGCTCAGCCTCGACACAAGGTGGTGCTGTTCCAGGAACCTGATTCAGCACAGGAATTCACCTATTACATCCCTTCTTGCCTTCATAAATGTGTTTAAATGAATCATTTTCCTTCCACACTTCAGCATGATTACATCAAAGAGATAATTTCAGAAGCTTCGCTGCCAAAACTAAATGGAGCTAAACATGAGCGATGGTCAGAGATAGTGTTGCAACATTGTAGCCCTGAATTTCCAACCAGTGCTTGCCTATAGCCTAAAGCAAGAAAGAACTCGCATTTACATAGGCGGCTGTGACAGGAGGTGGAAGGATTGTTCAGATAACAGTTTTTCTGAAAAATTGACCATTCATTTTAAACTCATTAAATGCCTACACGGCAACCTAGAAGTCTTGGAAAAGCTGACCAGTAACTTTAATAAATCTGACAGAGCCTCAAAAGGCTGAGAACTGAAGAACGCTCCTAATTACAAACCCCTCACATGTGAAGACAAGTACTTATGTGGGCTGTGTAACTTAAGCTGTAGGTATGGAAAATGTTGGAATCAATCATTAAGGATGAAATAGCAGCGCATTTGGAAAGCAGTGACAGGATCGGACCAAGTCAGCATGGATTTATGAAAGGGAAATTATGCTTGACGAATCTTCTGGAATTTTTTGAGGATGTAACTAGCAGAGTGGACAAGGGAGAACCAGTGAATGTGGTGTATTTGGACTTTCAAAAGGCTTTTGATAAGGACCCGCACAAGAGATCGGTGTACAAAATCAAAGCGCATGGTAATGTACTGGCGTGGATAGAGAACTGGTTGGCAGACAAGAAACAGAGAGTCGGGATAAATGGGTCCTTTTCAGAATGGCAGGCAGTGACTAGTGGAGTGCCGCTGGGCTCAGTGCTGGGAGCCCAGCTCTTTACAATATACATTAATGATTTGGATGAAGGAATACAGTGTAATATCTCCAAGTTTGCGGATGACACTAAACTGGGTGGCGGTGTCAGCTGTGAGGAGGATGCTAAGAGGCTGCAGGGTGACTTGGACAGGCTAGGTGAGTGGGCAAATGCATGGCAGATGCAGTATAATGTGGATAAATGTGAGGTTATCCATTTTGGGGGCAAAAACATGAAGGCAGAATATTATGTGAATGGCGGCAGATTAGGAAAAGGGGAGGTGCAACGAGACCTGGGTGTCATGGTTTATCAGTCACTGAAAGTGGGCATGCAGGTACAGCAGGCGGTAAAGAAGGCAAATGGTATGTTGGCCTTCATAGCTAGGGGATTTGAATATAGGAGCAGGGAGGTCTTAATGCAGTTGTACAGGGCCTTAGTGAGGCCTCACCTGGAATATTGTGTTCAGTTTTGGTCGCCTAGTCTGAGGAAGGACGTACTTGCTATTGAGGGAGTGCAGCGAAGGTTCACCAGACTGATTCCAGGGATGGCTGGGCTGTCATATGAGGAGAGACTGGATCAACTGGGCCTTTATTCACTGGAGTTTAGAAGGATGAGAGGGGATCTCATAGAAACATATAAGATTCTGATGGGACTGGACAGGTTAGATAGGGGAAGAATGTTCCCGATGTTGGGGAAGTCCAGAACCAGGAGACATAGTCTTAGGATAAGGGGTAGGCCATTTAGGACTGAGACGAGGAGAAACGTCTTCACTCAGAGAGTTGTTAACCTGTGGAATTCTCTGCCGCAGAGAGTTGTTGATGCCAGTTCATTGGATATATTCAAGAGGGAGTTAGATATGGCTCTTATGGTTGAGGGGATCAAGGGGTATGGAGAGAAAGAATGAAAGGGGTACTGAAGGAACGATCAGCCATGATCTTATTGAATGGCGGTGCAGGCTCGAAGGGCTGAATGGCCTACTCCTGCACCTATTTTCTATGTTGCTATGAAAGAACTGGCTATCTACAGTACCTCTTGTGACCTCAGGATGTCCCAAAGCACTTCACAGCCAATGAAACACTTTTTGAAGTGTAGTCACTGTTGCAATGTAGGAAACATGGCAGCCAATTGCGCACAGCAAGATCTCACCAACAGCAATGTGATAATGACCAGATAATCTGATTTAGTGATGTCAGTTAAGGGATTAATTTTGTCTGAGACAGCTGGGGGAGCTGATCTGCTCTTTGAATCTTTTACATCAACCTGAGGGGGCAGATGGGACCTCACTTTGACGTCTCATCTGAAAGAGGTGAGAGAGTGGAAGAAACAGAGAGAGTGGGAGAAAGGGAGAGAGTGGCAGTGGGTTGGAAAAAGTGAAAGAGAAAAACAGGCTCGGGCTTGGCTCTGATGCTTTCCATGGTCCAATATCCTGCCAGTCCTTGAGGTCCAAGCTGACATATCAATGCTGGTCATGTAAGGGGGAGATACTGGAGGCAACTACCGCTTATTCGGCTGTTACTCATCTTTGGGTTATTGCCTTCTGGGGAGGAAGATGGTGGAGATTAAACATTAAAAATTGAGAGGGGAAAGGAAAAGGAGAGAGAGGAAATATTATAATAATCAAAACAGGGCATCCATGAGGCGCTGTGGGACATCAGCAGCAGCAGAATTGTACTCCAGCACAATCTGGTACCTCAGTGCCCAGCATATCCCTCACTCTACCATTATCATTATGCCAGGGGACCAACCCTGGTTCAATGAGGAGTGTAGAAGAGCATGCCAGGAGCAGCAGCAGGCATACCTAAAAATGAGGTGTCCACCTGAGGAAGCTGCAACACGGGACTACATGCATGCTAAACAGCAAAAGCAGCATGCTATAGACAGAGCGAAGTGATCCCACAATCAACAGATCAGATCAAAGCTCTGCAGTCCTGCCACATCCAGTCGTGAAAGGTGGTAGACAATTAAACAACTAACGGGATGAGGAGGCTCCATGAATATCCCCATGCTCAATGACAGCGGAGTCCAGCATGTGAGTGCAAATGACAAGGCTGAAGCATTTGCAACCATCTTCAGCCAGAAGTGCTGAGTTGCGGATCTATATTGGCCTCCTCCTGACATCCCCACCATCACAGAAGCCAGTCTTCAACCAGTTCAATTCACACCACGTGATATCAAGAAACGACTGAGTGCACTGGATACAGCAAAGGTTGTGGGCCCCGACAACATGCCTGGTGCTTGCCCTTCTTCTCCTCCTGTCGCCCCCTCAATCTGGGGTCTGTCATGTCTATTGCTCACCGCCTTCTTCTCCTATTGCCCCCAATCCCAAATTATAAATGTTAAAGATGCGCTTGGATGTTCCAGGGATCCCTATCCTATCCTACCTGTCCGTGCCAATAGCAACTCATGGTCCATCTCAAAGATAGTCAGCACTTCCCTCAAACATCGACCGGATGGGGTAGATGGATCAGCGGTCACTATAAGGATGCTGGACGCGATGGTCCAAGAGGATAAAAAGGGAGACATTGTCTGACATGTTGAATGTAAGAAACAGATACAACGGCTCCAAGAACAGTTGAGAGTTAAGAGAGATGTCATTTGTACAATGACGCAAGTAGATGGTGATGGAGACATGGTAGACTGGGAAATGTTGGCAGAGCAGGCTGCAAACCATCAGTCCCCAGACAACACAATGACAAAAGGAGTCGATGCTGAGAATAAAGTATATTGCGAAGGCTTAGTTGAGGAAGGAGAAATGGAAGTCACAGATGTCAAAAATGCACTTAAGCAAAGTTAAAGTGTGTTACCAGAAACCAAAAGTGAGAGTGTCAGTTGTAGAGGTTCTGGAAAGTGATCCGGGAAAGGTACTGGAACCCTCAACTGGACTCCCAGTAGCCCTTCTCATCCATACTCTATGTCACAATACTCCTTCCTTCCACCAATGGAGAAAAAGGAGAAAATGTTTAAACAGGAGATCCAATACAAGTCTGAGAAATGGCCTTTCCCACATTAGATCTTAAATTGATATAAAATTGCATTAAGTAGGAAACATCAGAGATTGAAAATTCAGATGAGAGATAAAGGATAAATGATTTAAAACAGCGGGGGGAAGGTAAAAAGGGAAGATTCTGTCTCTCTCCTGCTGTTACATGCAACAGGATTTCTCTTTTATTTTTAATGTACTGTCTCTTTAAGTATGTTGCACTCTGCAGCATCCAGGCTGCAGCTGACTCCATTTCCTCTTTCTTCACAAAACTGGTATTTTAGGTGACTACAACCTTGTCCATTGGTATTCTAAGGGAAATGGTGAAATAAATGTGAGAGCTGAAGTTCCACCTGTAGCAACAATCCCCAATCTGGGCTATGCTACTGTTCACCCAATGGGACAAGGAGCAGCATGGAGGCCCCGACCTGCGTGAGAAGAGAACACCAGCGGCAGGTCGGGGCCATAAAAGGAGCGGAGGTGAGCGGCCCCGGAGCAGCTTGGAGGCTGTGGGAGCACAAGCCCGCATTTCTGAAACGCTTTGGTCGGCACAGTCCAGAGATATCGAAAGGGTTAATGGTTGGAAGATTGAAGTTTGGATTAAAAACAGGATGTTTGGATCGAAACAAACTGCTATACAACATGGAGCCATTTAGCTATTCAAATATGTCTATCTGATCACCTGTGCGTTTACAGTACTTCATGGTGGGAGTCGATTTATGGTAGTGAGATTTGACTTCAGGATAATGAGTAGCTGGTCATTTGTCTGTATGTTGAGTGTTTGAGTGTAACTTGTTACTATGTGAATACTAATCTGAGTTGTGTATAGTAATTCATGACTTTGTCTGTATTTGATTGTACCTTGTTACTATGCAAATAATAATTTGATTATATCGCCTGTACGTAAATGATTCAGAAAGCACTTAGCCGTGATTTGAGGACAATGCCATTTTGATTCTGCATCGTCTGCATGTTAATTGCCTAAATGTACTATGCAAAGAAATAAGAGTTCAAAGGCTTTTTCGGTATAAAGATGAGAGTTTGACACACACACATTAGACACTAGACACTGGACAGTCGGAAGGTGTGTGCCTCACAAGCAGCCACGGAAATCGGAGCAAGCAGAGAGCTGCCTTTGTGAAGTGTCTCAGTAACTTTCATACTGGGTTTGTTTAGTCTGAATGCCTAAATAAAAGACCTGATCCTGCCTTTACTACAATTGAACGTGTGTGTAATTTGACGTTTAAAGCAACGAAGTGAAAAGAGCAAGAAAGCTGTACAACAGAGGCCACTGCAAGGTACAGCGCGAGCTGGTGCAGGAGGGCGACGGCAGCGAAGAGGGATGTCATCAAGGTCCAGGTCGGTGATTGGTGGGCAGACACAGCAGGAGCTGCGAAGTCGGGGCGATGGAGCGGCGAGAGATTATGGAGGGATGTGATCGGGCCCAGGAGAGGCGTGAGTTCGGGGCCAGGGGCCCAGGGGCAGCACGGGTCAGCCCACACTGCGATATGTGTGTGCACTAGGTCCATGCAGCAGAGTTGGTCTCCAGTCGTCTTAGGTAATCCTTGCCACTGAACCAAGACCTAGGTCTGTGAAGCCCGTGTGGTGGCTGGTGTGCAATGGCCACCACACGTTAAAAAAATCCACGCACAGGCATCTTCCACCCTGGAGGATGTAGTTTGGGTCCTTCATTCGATACACCTGTGAACTCATCCTTTTTTGGCGTGGAAGCAAGTCATCCTAACTTCGAGGGACCACCTATGATGATGATGATGGGACAAGGTCGAGATAAGACAAAACCTCAGATTTTACCAAATGTGTCCTTTACCCTACCTGTTACAACCCAAGTATTTATGAAAATGACATCCTGTGTGACTGTGATAAAGGTAAACTAACCCTCCTCGTCTTTCTCAAACTGTCTGCAGCCTTTGACACGGTTGACCACTCCATCCTCCTCCAACGCCTCGCCACCTTCGTCCAGCTAACTGGGACTGCACTTGCCTGGTTCCATTCTTCATCATAGGCAGTCTCTGTCACAGGTGGGACAGACAGTTGTTGAAGGAATGGGTAGGTGGGAAGACTGGTTTGCTGCACGCTCGTTCCGCTGCCTGTGCTTGCTTTCTGCATGCTCTCAGCGACGAGACTCAAGGTGCTCAGCGTCCTCCCGGATGCTCTTCCTCCACTTAGGGCGGTCTTTGGCCAGGGACTCCCAGGTGTCGGTGGGGATGTTGCATTTTATCAAGGAGGCTTTGTGGGTGTCCTTGAAACGTTTCCTCTGCCCACCTGGGGCTCACTTGCCGTGTAGGAGTTCCAAGTAGAGCGTTTGCTTTGGGAGTCTTGTGTTAGGCATGTGAACAATGTGGCCCGCCCAACGGAGCTGGTTGAAAGTTCCATTTTTATCTATCTAATTGTAGCCAGAGAATCGCCTGCAACGGCTTCTCTTCCTGCTCCCACATCGTTACCTTTGTCCTTGGCCCCCTCCTATTTCTCATCTACATGCTGCCCCTTGGCAATATCATCTGAAAACACAGTGTCAGTGACACCTAGCTCTACTTCACCACCAATTCTCTCAAACCCTCAACTGTCACTAAATTGACACACTGCTTGTCTGACATCCAGTACTGGATGAGTAGAAATGTCCTTCTGTTAAATATTGGGAAGACTGAAGCCATTGTCTTCGGTCCCTGCAACAAACTCCATTCCCTAGCCACCAACTCCATCCCTCTCCCTAGCATCTGTCTGAGGCTGAACCAGACTGTTTGCAACCTTGTTGTCATATTTGACCATGAAATGAGCTTCCGACCACATATCCACGCCATAACTAAGACTGTCCATTTCTACCTCCGTATTATCGCCCGTCTCTGTTTCTGCCTCAGCTCACCTGCTGCTGAAACCCATATCCATGGCTTTGTTATCTCTAACTCGCACTAAGTCCCGTTCACCCATCACCCATGTGCTCGCTGACCAACTTTGGCTTTCGGTTAAGCAATGCCTTGATTTTAAAATTCTCACCCTTGCTTTCAAATTCCTCCCTGGCCTTACCCCTCCCTATCTCTGTAATCTCCTCCTGCCCCACAACCCCCCGAGATATCTGCGCTTCTCCAATTCTGGTCTCTTGTGCATCCCCGATTTTGGTGGGAATAGTTGGAGGGAGCAGGAGGTGGGTCTCATGATCAAGATGAGCTCGGAGAGGGCATGAGGTGAGATAGGAGAGAAACTAGAGAAAGATGTTAGGGCGGGCACAAACTTTTGGGGAAGTTTGGCTTGGTGGGCTAGGGGAAAGAAGGGGAGCAGCAGAGGCAGCTAAACGGATGGTCTCATGAGCTCCTTGCACTTTTGTTGGAGGTGAGGGTGGAGGAGACAGGGGAAGGGGGTTGAAAAAGACAGTTTGTAATCGAGAAGAGAAGCCAGAGGTTATTTTTGCATTCCAGGATCACTCTGGAATAGTGAAAGAGAAATATACAGAAAGAGACAGATTGAGTGAAATACACATAATGACAGAGAGATACAAGGAGAGAGAGAGATACATATAGATAGCAAGATACACAGCTACAGATAGAGATAAACAACTATAAAGACGGAGAAAGCAACAGAGAGCTACAGCTACAGAGTGAAAAAGAGATACACAAAGACAGAGAGAAAGAGATATACACACACATATACACACACTCAGCTACTGAGATATAGACACACAGAGAAATACACAGGGGAACAAGTCAGTAGCAGGGATACAACTGGTGATGTGAAATCTGTAAAATCCCCTGACTCTTTATAAGATATACCTCATTTCACCCCTCCCCCCAACCCTGCTACTCTCTTTGTAGGGTCTTTCCCCCATTATCCATATATCTGAACAGGCATGAAGATTGTGATCTATGCCACTTCCTTTCTGTTTGAGCAAAATAGTGATGAACAAGTTCTATTTTGAAAATCCCTCTCCTGCATAGTTGTGATGCTGATGAAATAAATTTGCATGCTTTCCTCCTACGCTCCCGGGATAAGACTGTGATTTGTGATCCTAAAGGCAAATTACAAATGCCTTTAAAAATGTGGAGCTATGTTTTTTTAGAATTGAAATATGTCAAAAATAGTGAGTCTCTCTTTCTTACCTCCTTCTGAATAATGGGTCTACTCCCCATAACTTACTTCTTCTGTGGATTGTTGTTGTTTTTGTATCTTTATATTGTGTGGAGCTCTGGAGGTTCCATGCAGCCGGTGTATCAGCTTTTAAATAGAAAAATGGAGCTTGCGCAGAACTTTGACTGGGCCGTGCAGCCCATTAAACGGGGCATGTGGGTATGGTAGCATAGTGTTTATGTTACTGGCTAGTAATCTGCGAGGCCTGGACTTAATCATCTCGAGACTGGCGTTCAATCCCACCATGACACCTTCTCAAGGGCAACTAGAGAAAGGGTAGGACCTATTAGAGACCATGAGGGTAATCTGTGTGTGGAGGTGGAAGATGTGGGTATGGTTCTTAATGAATACTTTGTGTCTGTTTTCACAAAGGAAAGGAGCAATACAGATACTGCTATCGAGGAGGAGTGTGAAATTCTGGATGAAATAAACATAGCGAGAGAGGAGGTATTAAGGGGTTTAGCAGCTTTGAAAGTAGATAAGTCCCCAGGCCTGGATGAAATGCATCCCACACTGTTGAGTGAAGCAAAAGAGGAAATAGCAGTGGCCTTGACCATCATTTTCCAGTCCTCTTTGGATTCAAGCATGGTGCTAGAGGACTGGAGGACTGCTAATGTGGTACTCTTGTTTAAGAAGGGAGAAAGGGATAGGCCAAATAATTACAGGCCTGTCAGCCTACTATCAGTAGTGGGAAAATTATTGGACCCAATTACGAGGGAGCAGGAGCTGGAGGAGTCTTCGAAAGGCTTCACCTGCATCAACACACACAAAGGTCTGTTCATCTATAACCGGTGCCCGTTCGGGATTCGGTCAGCTGCAGCAATCTTCCAATGGAACATGGAGAGCCTGCTAAAGTCGGTTCCTCGCACCGTGGTTTTCCAGGACAACATACTAGTTACAGGTCGGGACACCAGTGAGCACTTGAAGAATCTGGAAGAGGTTCTTAGTCGGTTGGATCGCGTGGGGCTCAGGTTGAAATGCTCGAAGTTTGTTTTCCTGGCGCAGGAGGTCGAGTTCTTGGGAAGAAGAATCACAGCAGACGGCATCTGACCCACCGACGCCAAGACGGAGGCCATCAAGAACACGCCGAGACCACAGAACGTGACGGAGCTGCAGTCGTTCCTGGGACTCTTCAACTATTTCGGTAATTTCCCACCTGCGTTAAGCACCCTGCTGGAACCCCTACATGCGCTACTGCGCAAGGGAGATGATTGGTTTGTGGGAAATCACAAGAGGCTGCCTTTAAGAAATCCAGAAATATGTTGCGTTCAAATAAACTGCTTGTCCTGTATAACCCTTATAAAAGATTAGTGCTAGCTTGTGATGCGTGGTCATGTGGGGTCGGGTGTGTGTTACAACAGGCTAACAAATCGGGGATCTTGCAACCGGTCGCTTATGCGTCCAGGAGTTTGTTCAAGGCCGAAAGGGCCTACAGCATGATTGAAAAAGAGTCTCTGGCGTGTGTTTATGGGGTAAAAAAAATGCACCAGTACTTATTTGGCCTCAAGTTCGACCTTGAAACTGACCACAAGCCGCTCATATCACTGTTCTCTGAGAGCAAAGGGATTAACACCAATGCCTCTGTCCGCATCCAAAGATGGGCACACACGCTTTCAGCATGCAACTATGTAATCTGCCACAGACCAGGCACAGAGAACTACACAGATGCTCTCAGTCGGCTGCCATTGCCCACCACCAGGTTGGAAATGGCACAGCCAGCGGACTTGCTCATTGTCATGGAGGCATTCGAGAACGAAAAGTCCTCCGTTACAACCCGCCAGATCAGGACCTGGGCCAGCCAGGATCCTTTACTGTCGTAGGTAAAAAACTGTGTCCTTCATGGGAGCTAGTCCAGTGTCCCAGCGGAGATGCAGGAGGAGATTAAGCCATTCCACAGGCACAAAGACGAAATGTCCCTGCAGGCGGACTGTCTGTTGTGGGGTAATCGCGTGGTCTTGCCCGAGAAAGGCAGAGAAACGTTCATATGTGAACTGCACAGCACCCACCCAGGCATTGTAATGATGAAAGCCATAGCCAGATCCCATGTGTGGTGGCCAGGCATTGATTCAGATTTAAAGTCATCCATGCGCCAGTGCAACACTTGCTCACAGCTGAGCAATACACCCAGAGAGGCACCACTAAGTTTGTGGTCGTGGCCCTCCAAACCGTGGTCGAGGATCCATGTGGACGATGTGGGCCCATTTCTAGGCAAAATGTTTTTGGTTGTCATGGACGCTTACTCAAAATGGATTGAATGTGCGATAATGTCTGTAAGCACGTCCACGGCCACTATTGAAAGCCTACGAGCCATGTTTGCCACGCACGGCTTGCCTGATGTCCCAGTCACCGACAATGGGCCATGCTTCACCAGTGCTGAATTCAAGGAATTCATGACCCGCAATGGGATCAAACACATCACATCTGCCCCGTTCAAGCCCGCATCCAACGGCCAGGCAGAACGGGTAGTTCAGACCATCAAGCAAAGCTTGAAACGTGTGTCAGAAGACTCCCTGCAGATCCGGCTGTCCCGAGTTCTGCTCAGCTACCACACCAGACCCGACTCACTCACCGGGGTTCCCCCGGCCGAGCTGCTCATGAAAAGGGTACTTAAAAACAAGGCTCTCTCTTGTCCATCCTGATCTCCATGATCATGTGGGAGGGCAAGCCGCATCAACAAAATGTGTACCATGACCGTGCAAATTTGTCACGCGATATTGAGATCAATGATCCTGTGTTTGTGCTCAATTATGGACATGGTCCCAAATGGCTCGCTGGCATGGTCACAGCCAAAGAGGGGAGTGGGGTATTTCAGGTCAAACTGACAATGAACAAATGCACAGAAAACATTTGGACCAAATCAAATTGCGGTTCACCAACAGTTACGAACAACCCGAAGAAGACACCACCAACTTTGACCCTCCAACACACACATAAGTGGCAACTGACATCATGGTTGACCACGAAGCCAAACTCATCATCCCCAGCAGCCTGGCTGCCCAACAGCCCAGTGAAGAACTAACCAACTCACCCACACCCGCATTTGTATCGAGACGATCGTCAAGGGAGCGAAAAGCCCCAGATCGTCTCACCTTGTAAATAAGTGTACTGTTGACTTCACGGGGGAGTGATGTTATGTATTTAACCCCTTGTAACCTGTATTACACTACCATCATAGGGCCTACCTGTTGGAGTCCCAAGGGATCCCAGCGACACAGCATGTTGTGGAGGCTGACGCTGGCGAAAGCAGTGAGCTGGGAGAGGAGCACATGGGAGGACGCAAAAGAGCGAGGAGTTTCTCCGACGAGGCAAATGCCTACCTCCTGCAGGAGGTCGAGTTAAGCCGGGGTGATTTGACCCAGGGAGGGCATGGGAAGCCCACCCCAAAGGTCTACCAGAAGATATGGGCCGAGATAGCAGAGGTGGTCTCGTCGGCGACCAACGAGGAGCGTGAGGGCAACCAATGACGTAAACGATGGAACGACCTTGTCGGATCACAAGAGTAAGTATTACATTTATTTACATGTACTTACGTATTTATATAATTTGATTTGTAAGAGTCATGAGTGACTTTCATCAGATGTGAGTTGTTTCACTTTTACCAGGAATGTTGTACTCAAAGCCTGCGTTCATGGTGTACGTCTTTAGGTAAAGAATGATAATTATCATAATAATCATGATTACATCTGTCGGTTATGTGTTTTATCAGTCTCTGTGACAGTACCTAGCAATGATATCACGCAATGATCTCATGTCATGTCGTCAGAAGAAGCTATCGAAGCAGAGGCGAATGGGTGGGGGGCCACCAGTCACCAGCGACATCACTTAAGATGGAGGAGCGGGTGCTCGCACTCGTGGGGAAGCACACCCGGATGGCCACGCAAACAGCTGAAGACCCTGAAGTGATGCCACCTGAGTAAAGCTTACACCATTGCATGATGTAAAGCCAATAGATGCCACACCCACTCATATCCAAACAATAATATATGATAGATGATTTCTAAAATCGTGCTAAAAATAATGCTGACCTAATGAAAATCATTGCAATGTACAATGTGTTGATGGTCATGTAATGTGATGTCTGTGCATCCCCTTCTCTTCTAATAACCTCATTTGTGTTTTGCAGCTCAGCCAGCAGCGCAGCTCCAGGCAGGACCACAGAGGCCAGAAGGTGGGGGCGTGGGACTGGACTCGCCAGACGATCCTACATCTGGTGCTGAGGAGCTGCGATTCTCGCCCGTCAATCCACTGGGTCTGTTCTCTACGGATGAGAGCGCAGACTTAGAGGAACCTGCATCGCCATGCTCCAGAAGGCATTCCACCCCAAGGCCATCTAGTGCTCCTCCGGCCATTCACGCCTCCACTCTGGAGGTACCGGCCCCAAGCACCTCACCACAGGGCATCCCATTTGTCCTCAGGATGGCGCTAACTCTGCGGAGGTTTCGTGGACAAGGCAGGTCTGTTCCACGAGCATAACATTAGAGCAGAGTGATGGTACAGTTGTCCAGGAAGACTGTAGACATTGGTGACGAGATCCTCGATGTATTGGGGGACATATTCCGATAGTTGGCCACCATGACTGAGTACGTTCCGCACATGGCAAAGGCCCTGGAGTCGATAGCCAGGAACACTGCTAGCACAGGACTCCCTGTGGTCCCGGAGCGCGGCACTCCACCCATAGGTTCCACACCACCAGTGCCAACAACACCTGATAGGCAGGGCCAAGATCCTGCTTCTGGATCCAAGAATATCCCACCTCGGCACCCCCCCCCGCTCCCGTACCCGTGCAACCACTGCCTCTGCCTTCAACCCCCCAATGAGGCACCGCCTGAGGAGCTCTTCGGCCAGGCAGCATGGAGTGAGGAGGGGAAGGGGTCGAGGTGGTGAGAAGAAGGGGAGGGGGGAAGGAAAGTAGGTGTATGTCCGCAGGTGATGGCTGTGTTATATCTCCATCTCGGTGTATGCAATTTGTTGTAATGTATGGGGGGAGGGGGCCACCTTTCTGCTTTGCATTTGTATTCTGTGTTGCTGGACATGTTGACCATTTGATTGATGTCAATGGCGGAAAAAGTGAGGTGGGGCTGTGGTGTTTTTGCCCCTGATACTTATGATTTCAGACCAATGGTCGTATAAAATGTTTTTTATTCAACATAACTTTGTTGCGCTTTGTCCAAGATAGCTGGACCGTTACACAGTGGTGATTCCTTAACATGAAAGTGTTAAATAAAACTTTACTTGAATCAACTTAAACATTAACTGGCACCAAGATGATGCCCACCATTGATATTTGAGCTGCACACACACAGCAGTGTGTCAGCGTTGTCAATCACAGCAACGTTCTTTCAGGCAAATTGTTCATTTATAAACTTATGACAGAAGAGTCTTGCAGCTATGTGGCCACCACAGGCCCTTTCCTACGGTCTGCAGGGGGGCGTGGGCATGGTTGCATAGTCAGTCTCATTGTCTGGCCCGAGCTCAGCATCCAGCCCCTCGTCCTCCTCTACCTCTCTCTCCTGAGGTGGACCATCAATCCCTTCTGGCAATTCTTGTCCCCTCCTGATAGCCAGGTTGTGCAGCATGGAGCACACAACCAAGAATTTAGCTATTTGCTCAGGGTTGTATTGTAGCTCCCCTCCTGAGTGGTCCAGGCATCTAAAGCGCTGCTTAAGCACAGTTATTATTTTCTGGACCACATTGCGTGTGTCTCTGTGGCTCTGGTTTTATCGCTTCTTGGCCTTGGTGTGGATGTCATGCAGGGGGGTCATCAGCCAGAGGTCAAGCATCCAGCATTGTCCTTGAGGCTGACTCTTAAACATGTCAGAGACAGTGCTCTCATGCAGGATGTGAGCCTCATCGAAGCTGCCCAGACATTTGGCATTCACTGCCATTATTATCTGGTTGTGGTCGACTACTAGTTGGACTTTCAGGGAGTGAAATCCTTTTCTGTTACGAAAAAGCTCTGGGTCCTGAGAAGGTGCCCGCATGGCGATGTGAGTGCATTGTATTGCTCCCTGCACCCTGGGGAATTTAGCAATGTGGTAGAATGCTCCAGCCCTGTCAGTCTGAACCTCCGTCGATAAAGTCCATCCTATGAGTGTACAGGGCCTCCGTGATCTGCCTAATGCAGCGATGTGTGGCATGATGAGACTGAGGGGAAATCTCGATCGCGGAGGCCCGAAAGAAACCGGATGCATAGAAAGACAGTGCCGCGGTGACCTTGATCTCGACGGGCAGTGATGTCCTGATGGCAGGCTGCATATCTGGCCTGATGAGCTCGCATATTTCAGTGATCACCACCTTGTGGAAGCACAGTCTCTGAAGGCAGGTGTGCTCGGACACGTCGAGGTATGACCTCTTCTCCCTGTAAATGCGGGGTGTGTATAGTCTGGACCTCCTCCTCAGTCTGGCATATCTTAGATTGGGCACATAATGATGTGCATTAAACACGGTGCCATTTGCACTCTGCAGCATCTGCATTTAATCGATGCACGCTGAGAAATGGCTGGCCCTATTCCAATGAAAGTATAATAGCGATTGATCAGAAGCAATAATTTCCACACTAAAAGACACCTACAGTAAAACCCAATCGTCCAGAGTCTGAAAAGATGCCTGCTGAGATGGTCACTTCACCTGAGAAGAACTCCAGAGTCAATCTAAACTCCCCCGAAGTTGAAGCAGCCTTTTCAATGAAGTGTCCTGCGATTCGAAAAATGGTGCCCACACCACTATGATTCATTCAGAACAGTTCCACTTTTTCAGAGCGGTGTTTTGGGCGAGCGTTATCGTGGGCGAGCGATATTGTGGGCGAAATGTGTGCGAGGTGGTGAAAGTGACGCTGGGCGATCTCCTGGGCATTAGTTTCGGCAAATGTGATCCTTATGACAAAAAAAAGCGGGCGGTTGGTGTTAATGAATCTCGGTGTTAATTACGTGTGGAAAGTAACGCTGGGTGTTGGTTTCACCCATTCTGATGATTCCGCCCCAAAAAAATGGCCGGACGGTATTATTTTTTCCCAGCGTTATGTACATGGCGAAAGTAATACTCGGTGATACGTGTCCGAAAAATGGGCATCAGTTTCCATTTTGTGGCTAATGAGCGATATCTGGGCGTTATACCTCATTTCAGCAGTAAAATGGACGTTAAGTTGGCGTTATGCATGCAAAAATAATGGAAAATCTAGCCCATAGGAACATAAGAATTAACATAAGAACATAAAAAATAGCAGCAGGAGTAGGCCATTTGGCCCCTCGAGCCTGCTCTACCATTCAATAAGACCAAGGCTGATCTTCTACTTCAACTCCACTTTCCTGCACTATCCCCATATCCCTTGATTCCCTTAATATTCAAAAATCTATCCATCTGTCTTGATTAGCCCTCTAGGATAGAGAATTCCAAAAATTCTAGACCCTCTGAGTGAAGAGATTTCTACTCATCTGAGTGCTAAATGCCCTATCCCTTATTCTGAGAATGTGATCGCTGGTTCTAACTACCCAGCTATGGGAGACATCCTCCCTGCATCTACCCTGTCAAGCCCTGTAAGAATTTTGTGTGTTTCAATGAGATCATCTTTCATTCTTCTAAACTCTAGAGAATATAGGCCTAGTCTACTCCATCTCTCCTCGTACGACAACCCGCCATCCCAGGAATCAGTGTGGTGAATCTTTGTTGCACTTCATTGGCAAGTATATCATTCCTTAAGTAAGGAGACTAAAACTGTACACAATACTTCAGGTGTGATCTCACCAGGGCCCTATATAAGTGCAGTAAGACATCTTGGGGCCGAAATTGCCCACCACTGGAAAGGGGGCGCACGCACCCGGTTTCTGTTGTTTTCACCACCGTGGTGGATGAGGTGGACTCTTGAGCGAAATTCCTCTCTTTGGCTTTTTTTCCGGCAGACGCTTACAATGGGGGCAGACATGCAGTGGTGAGCACACTGGAGGGGCGGAAGTTGGGGGGTGGATGCAGAGTGGCCGCCGCTGTCAGTCGTCAGCATAGTGTTGAAGACGCCGTCATGGCGCCGCATCACCACGGCTCTCCCCATCACTTAAAGGGGAGCGCCTGCGAGATTTTTAAAGTTCGATCCACTGGGCCACCAGGGAGGGTTTCGGTTGGGCCAGCGGCCTGGCACCCAAGATGGGGTGCCAGGCTGCCTGTTGGCGGCCCAGCCGAACACGCGGGCATAATTGTCGGCACGGCATGATAGTCGGCCGACAGCGGCAGTATGTCCTCCCCTTTAATGGGAGCCACACCGTCATTTTAGAAGACCACAGCCTCACTGCACCATCTCAAAAAAGCAGGTTTTGGCACCATCCGGCGGGAGGAAGATTTTCTTGGCAGAATTTCGCCGTCGGGGGCGAACATCGGCGGTGCACACTCTGATGACGCACTTAGGATGGTTCGGCAACTGCGGAGCGGTAGGGGGGTAGCGGGTCACCACCGGGAAACCGCAGGAGCGCAATTTTGATAATGGCGGCCATTACACGAAAAATCGGCGCCCATTGCACTCCACAGCGTGACCACCAATTTCTGATGTTAACAGCCCCTAAGGGAAGGGGCAATTTCGGCCCCAAAGTATTTGTTTAATTTTTCTGCTATTTCCTTATTCCCCATTATAATTTCTCTTGTCTCAGCCTGTAACTTTCACTAACTTTTACTTTCACTAATCTTTTCCTTTTTACATATCTATAGAAGCTTTTACAGACTGTTTTTATGTCTCTCACATTCTATTTTCCCTTTCTTTATCAATTTCTTGGTCCTCCTTTGCTGATTTCTAAAATCTTCCCAATCCTCAGGCTTTCTGCTCTTTTTGGCAACATTATAAGCCTCTTCCTTTGATCTAATACTATGTTTAACTTCTCTTGGAAAATAAAACATGGAGCATGGTTTTTGTTATGTATGCAAATCTCACCAATGTGTAAGACTTGCCACCAGGGGGCACACCTGTGGGAAACCTAAGGGTCACCTGTGCACCCTGGGGCAAGCAGGTATAAAAGGCAATCCACCATGCTGCTTCCTCACTTTGGAGTTACATTAAAGAGACCAAGGTCACAATGGTTTGAGCTTACAACACAGTCTTGTGGAGTCATTCACAACATAACAATTGGCGACGAGTTACAGATCACGAACTTTCACGCGGTAATGGCTGCCGTTGGTATTCTTGAGAGATTTGTTGAGGGTGATGATTGGGAAGCCTTCGTTGAGCGTCTTGACCAGTACTTCATGGCCAATGAACTGGACAAGGCTGAGATGGCGGTCAACTGCAGGGCGATTCTCCTCACCGTATGTGGGTCTTCGATATATGGTCTCGTCAAAAATCTGCTGGCACCAGTCAAACCAATGGACAAGACTTACACAGAGCTGTGCCACTGGTTCGGGAACACCTCAAGCCGAAGGAGAGCATCCTAATGGCTAGGTATCGCTTTTACACACACCATCGCTCCGAGGGCCAGAACGTGGCGAGCTTTGTTGCCGACCTAAGATGCCTTGCGGGACAGTGTGAATTTTCCGGATCTTTGGGGGAAATGTTGCGGGACTTTTTCATGCTTGGAATCGGCCACGAGGTCATTCTTCGCAAACTGCTGTTTGCCGAATCCCGAGATCTGAGCAAGGCCATCACAATCGCCCAGGCTTTCATATCTACGAACGACAAGACGAAACAGATATCTTCACAGCATCGAAGCTCACCGGCAAGTACTGTGCCTTCAGCAGGCAGAACTGTACATGGCAGGGCCTACTCGACCACAGAGGCCAGGCCTAGGGTGACTCAGAGGCCACTGTGGGGTGTGACTGCATATCCATTAACACCATGTTGGCGCTGCGGGGGCAATCATAGAGCCCATCAATGTTGATTCAAGCACTATGTGTGCAAGGGCTGTGGAACAATGGGACACCTCCAGCAAATGTGCAAACGACCTCTGACTCACCACGTGGCAGAGTCAGCAGAGGACAACCGACCCAGCGTGGATCATGCTGAATGAGCAGGAGAGGTAACTCAACCTGGGGATGAAAAGTAAGTGTATGGGGTATACACCTTCACCACCAAAAGCCCTCCGATAATGTTAAAAGTTAAACTTACCGGCATTCCAGTCTCCATGGAATTGGACACGGGGGCGAGTCAGTGAATCATGAGCCAGAAGGCTTTTGAGAAACTGTGGGGCAACAAGGCACAGAGGCCAAAACTGAGCCCGGTTCACACAACGCTGCGCACGTACACCAAAGAACTCATAACTGTTATCGGCAGTGTGGCAGTGAAAGTATCGTACGATGGAATGGTGCATGATTTACCATTATGGATTGTACCAGGTGATGGCCCAACGCTGTTCGGCAGAAGCTGGCTAGGAAAGATCCAATGGAACTGGGGCGACATCAAAGCACTGTCTTTGGTGGATGACGCCTCGTGCGCCCAGGTGCTAAAGAAATTCCCGGCGTTATTTGAGCCGGGCATCGGCAACTTCATAGGCGCCAAGGTGCAGATCCATTTTGTTCCTGGGGCAGGGCCCGTTTATCACAAGGCCCGAACAGTCCAATATATGATGCGAGAGAAAGTTGAGATTGAGCTGGACAGATTTCAACGAGCGGCAATCATATCGCCAGTTGAGTTCAACAAGTGGGCCAGTCCAATCGTGCCGGTGCTAAAGAGCGATGGGAACAGTCAGAATCTGCGGGGACTACAAGGTAACGATCAACGATCAACTGAGTCTCGTTACAAGACCAGTACCCACTACCTAAAGCGGAGGTCCTATTTGCAACACTAGCAGGGGGAAAGTCGTTCACCAAGCTAGATCTAACCTTTGCTTACATGACACAGGAGCTAGCTGAACCGTCAAAGAAATTGACGTGCATCAACACGCACAAAGGACTGTTCATGTACCACAGATGTCCCTTTGGGATTCGCTCGGCTGCGGCCATCTTCCAGAGGAACATGGAGAGTCTGCTGAAATCGTTTCCATGCACTGTGCTGTTCCAAGACGACATCTTGATCACTGGTCGCAACACCACCGAACACTTGCACAACCTGGAAGAGGTTCTAAAGCGACTGGACAGAGTGGGACTCAGGCTGAAATGCTCCAAGTGTGTTTTCCTGGCGCCAGTGGTTGAATTTCTGGGGAGAAAGATTGCGGCAGACAGCATCAGACCCATGGACTCCAAGATGGAGGCCATCAAGAATGTACCCAGGCCACAGAATGTGACGGAGCTGCGTTCATTCCTGGGACTCCTCAACTATTTTAGTAACTTTCTATCGGGGTTGAGCACTTTGCTGGAACCCTTGCTTTTATTGCTACGCAAGGGTGATGACTGGGTTTGGGGTAAATCTCAAGAAACAGCCTTTAAAAAGGCCAGAAACCTGCTATGTTCTAACAAGTTACTTGTATTGTATGACCCATGTAAACGTTTAGTACTAACTTGTGATGCGTCATCATACGGGGTCGGTTGTGTGTTACAGCAAGCAAATGTGTCAGGCAAAGGGCAACCGGTTGCATATGCATCCAGAAGTTTACCCAAGGCTGAAAGAGCCTACAGTATGGTTGAGAAAGAAGCGTTAGCATGTGTATATGGGGTTAACCTATTTGGTCTCCGGTTCGAGCTCGAAACCGACCACATACTACTTCACTGCTTTCAGAAAGCAAAGCTATCAACATCAATGCTTCGTCCCACATCCAAAGATGGGTACTAACAGTGTCTGCGTATAACTATGTAATCCACCACAGACCAGGCACTGAGAACTGCGCTGATGCCCTCAGTCGGCTACCATTGCCCACCACCGGGGTGGAAATGGCGCATCCCGCAGACTTGCTTCTGGTAATAGATGCTTTTGAGAGCGAGGGGTCACACGTCATGGCTCGCCAGATCAGGACCTGGACTGTATTTGTAGGCACTCTATTAATGACTCCACGAGGCAGGGGTCTGGTACTTGAACTGTGAAGACTGTAGTCCTTTATTGCAGCTCCTAGAGTGAGGGCACCAAGAGGTGAACTCCCTTCTATACTGGGTTACCTGCAGTGTGTAGGTAACCCTTAGGTCTCCAGCAGCAGCATCCTCTGGTGTACAGGTAAAGTGTATACAGGGTGAAGGTACATTCAGTGTTACAGTACATCATAATATTTTTGGCATGCATACATAACAGCACTCCCCACTAAGCATTTTTCAAGTCCTTATTGCCATGACCTGGGGAGGTGGTCAGTAGTGGGCTGTGGGAGGTTGTGGTGAGGGTTGTGTGGGTGCCAGTTGTGATCCCAGTGCTTGAGGCTGGCCTCATACATTTCCCCCCCCCCCCCACTGCCCCTCACACACAGACCATGTGGGTGTCACTGTTGTAGGATCCCTCAGTGGGGGAGCCAGTGCAGTGGGTAGGGTACATACTCTGTAGAGTGGGTAAGTGGTGGTGGGCAGGGCCACAGGACTGTGTGGGCTCCTTGTCCTCCATTGGTGCTGAAAGTCTGGTCATCCCAGGGTCTGCCAGGAAGGCTGGAGGGTACTGGCCTCTCGCACCTGGTGCTGGCCCTAGTGGTCAGGGGGTCTAGGGCCGATCTGGGGCAGGTTTCCAGTGCTGGGTGCGTGTGAGCCCTTCCTGGGACATCACATTTGTCCCAAAAGCCCAGACTACATGGTCAGGTAGCCCACTGGACCTGGGGGTATTCCCCGGGGGGATTCCTCTGGCATTTACATTGTTCCTGTAGAACCCGGTGTCCTTTAACAGTCTACTTCCTGCATACATGATACATTGGCTCCAATCATACATAGTCGCATCTACTCTGTTATTTCTCTTTATAGTGTTACTTACAGCATTTACGTCACTTTCTTGTATCTCGGTGTCACCATACATGGTTACATTTGTCATTTTAAAATTTCTATCATCATCATTTAACAATACAAACTTGTACTTAACATCACTTACACAAGCATTTATTACATTTCTTTCATCAGTTACTATGGCATCACAATTCAACGTTACATTAGCGTACCTGCATTCGCTAACTGCACTTTTAACTTTAAAGTCCTTGTCATCTTTGGAGTGAAACTGTCCCTTTAATTTCTTTGGGTTACCGGTCTCCTTTAAGGGGGCCTTCCAATCCAGGTCGCCGCTCGGTGCCACGTGTTGCTCCTGCAACACTGCTGCTCGTGGTCTGGTCACGCCCATCTTGATTTTAGGTTCAACGCCTCGTGGTGCAGCCGCCATCTTCTCGCTCTCCTCCAGGTAGGCTGTGGTGATCTTTTCCTTCTCGGGTTCAGCTACAGACGTCAGGAAGCCACTTTTTTCGCCGATCTTCTCCCTTTCGAATCCTGCCACGGCCCGGAAGGTGAGGTCTGGGCATTCGGTTCGGGTGACCTCGCCACGGTGTTGTGCAGTCGGAGCTGCGCAGTCAAGTTGAACGGTAGGATTTCTAGGTGCAGCGATGGATCCAAGTTCGGGGCTGTGTGGGATGTCGATTGCTGGAGCCCGGAGGCCATCGTCACTTCGACCGACTTGGACCTGCTTCATCCAACTTCTTCTCAGCAGCGTTGGACCATCGCCGGCAACGATCCACAGGGGAATTTGTTCATCACGCCGCCCTAGGAGACCTGGACGTCCACGCTGCCAACATTTGGGATTTTGCTTTTGGTGTAGGTGAGCAGCTTCGCCTGGACAGGAGACAGTTTTGGTCGATTGGTGGGATTGATCCAAAGTTTTTCAAAAGTCGTCTGGCTCATCAAAGATTGGCTCGCCCCAGTGTCGATCTCCATCGAAACTGGAACTCCGTTGATGTCTACATCCATCTTCCACGGGGAACTCTTGGTGGAGCAGGTATAAATTCCATACTCTTCGTCCAGGGGTTGAGCAGCTTCGTCTTCATCTGTGTCGGAGCCCAAGTGATCAGCCAACTCTTCAGCGACGTGGTGAGTAAAGCTTTTTCTGCACATTCTCTGAAGGTGACCTTTCACGTTGCAGCCTTTGCGGGTATAGTCTTTGTAGCGGCACTGGTGGTCCCTGTGCTTCCTCCACAGCGCCAGCACGGGGCTAGCTGGTTGGCCCCATGTGGCTCAGGATTGCGGGACTCGGGGCAGCATTTCTGCCTTTAAAAGTCACCATTCGGTTCACTGCGCTCATCAGTTTAGAGTCTTGGGTATGGGTCATCATTCGTTTGGAGTCGCCGACCGAAATCATGTAGGCCTGGCTCACTTTAATTGTCTTCTGCAGGGTGACTGTGATGTCCGCCGAGAGCAGTTTGTGGAGGAGGCCCTCGTGGCCGATTCCGATAACGAATATGTCCCTTAGTGCCTCGGTAAGGTGGTCGCCAAAATCACACGGTGCAGCTAATCTTCTTAAAACTGCAGCATACTTAGCAATTTCTTGGCCTTCGGGTCGCCGCTGAGTGTAAAACCGGTGCCTGGCTGTAAGGATGCTGTCTTTGGGTTTCAGTTGCTCTTGTATTAAGGTTACAAGTTCCCCATAGCTCTTAGTTGTTGTCTTTGCTGGTGCTAGCAAGTCCCTGTTGAGGCATGGATAGTGGGCCCACAACTACTAAGCAGAATGGCCCTGCGCTTGTTCGCCAGTGTGGCCGGTGAGTCCCCATCCAGGTCGTTAGCTATGAAGAAGTGTTCCTAATCTTCCCCATCGGTGAATTGTTGGAAGTTGCTGAGGTTCAACATGTTGTGCATGTAGTTCGTGACCTCGTCGCCAGTTATTGTATATGTAGGCACTCTGTTAATGACTTCACGAGGTAGGAGTATGGCACTTGAACTGTGAAGACTATAGTCCTTTATTGCAACTCCTAGAGTGAGGACACCAAGAGGTGAGCTCCTTTTTATACTGGGTTACCTGCAGTATGCAGGTAACCCTTAGGTCTCCAGCAGCAGCACCCTCTGGTGTACAGGTAAGGTGTATACAGGTAAGGTGTATACAGGGTGACGGTACATTCAGTGTTACAGTACATCATAACATTGTTGACATGCATACATAACACATGGACTCCAAGACAGAGGCCATCAAGAACGCACCCAGACCACAGAATGTGACGGAGCTGCGTTCGTTCCTGGGACTCCTCAACTATTTTGGTAACTTTCTACCGGGGTTGAGCACTTTGCTGGAACCCTTGCTTTTATTGCTACGCAAGGGTGATGACTGGATTTAGGGTAAATCTCAAGAGACAGTCTTTAATAAGGCCAGAAACCTTCTATGCTCTAACAATTTACTTGTATTGTATGGCCCATGTAAACGTTTAGTACTAGCTTGTGATGTGTCGTCGTATGGGGTCGGTTGTGTGTTACACCAAGCAAATGTGTCAGGCAAACTGCAACCGGTTGCATATGTGTCCAGATGTTTATCCAAGGCTGAAAGAGCCTACAGTATGGTTGAGAAAGAAGCGCTAGCATGTGTATACAGGGTTAAGAAAATGCACCAATACCTATTTGGTCTCCGGTTCGAGCTCGAAACCGACCACATACTACTTACTTCACTGCTCTCAGAAAGCAAAGATATCAACACCAATGCTTCGTCCTGCATCCAAAGATGGGCACTAACATTGTCTGCATATGACTATGTAATCCGCCACAGACCAGGCAATGAGAACTGCGCTGATGCCCTCAGTCGGCTACCATTGCCCACCACCGGGGTGAAAATGATGCATTCCGCAGACTTGCTTCTGGTAATGGATGCTTTTGAGAGCGAGGGGTCACCCATCACGGCTGACCAGATCAGGACCTGGACTGGCCAAGACCCTGTGCTATCACTAGTAAAAAGTTGCATCCTTAATGGGAGCTGGCCGGCAGTTCCCGGGGAAATGCAAGATGAAATTAAGCCATTCCACCAACGTAAGGATGAATTGTCCATCTAATCGGATTGTGGTTCAATCGTGTGTTTTTGCCAAAAAAAGGCAGGGAAACGTTTATACACGACCTACACAGTACCCACCCAGGCATAATCATGATGACTGCTATCACCAGGTCGGACGTTTGGTGGCCCGGCATTGACTCCGAATTGGAGTCATGTGTACACCAATGCAACACTTGATCACAGTTGAGCAACGCACCCAGGGAGGCCTCACTGAGCCTGTGGTCACGGCCCTCCAAACCGTGGTCCAGGGTCCACATAGATTTTGCTGGCCCTTTTCTAGGAAAGATGTTTCTCGTAGCAGTGGACACTTACTCCAAATGGATTAAATGTATAATAATGTCATCATGTACGTCCACTGCCACCATTGAAAGCCTCAGGGCTATGTTCGCCACCCATGGTTTGCCCGACATCCTTCTTAGTGACAATGGACCGTGTTTCACCAGCTCGGAATTCAATGAGTTCATGACCCGCAATGGCATTAAGCATGTCAGATCTGCCCCATTTAAGCCTGCATCCAATGGTCAAGCAGAACGAGCAGTCCAAACCATCAAGCAGAAACACGTAACGGACGGCTCCTTTCAGACCCAGTTAACTCGGGTCCTGCTCAGCTACCGGACGCGCCCTCAGGGTCCCCCCTGCAGAATTGTTAATGAAGAGAGCACTCAAAACCAGGTTCTCCTTAGTCCACCCGGATCTCAATGATTACGTAGAGACCCGGCGGCACCGGTATAACGTGTCCCACGATCGCACGGCTGTACAGTGTGACATTGAGGTTAATGATCCTGTGTTTGTTCTCAATTACAGTCATGGTCCCAAATGGATTGCTGGCACTGTTTTAGCCAAAGAGTGGAATAGAGTGTTTGTTGTTAAACTGTTGAATGGGCAAACGTGCAGAAAGCACTTTGATCAGACCAAACTGCGATTCACTGACAGCCAAGAACAGTTTGAAGACTATCTATGATCCACCAACACACACCCAACCAGCAATCGACCTCGCTGTCAACCACGAGGATGAACCCACCATGTCCGACAGTCCGATCAGACCAGCCGCGCTGCCGTGCAGCAATGATCCGACCAACTCAGTCATGCCAGGACTTCAACTCAGGTGATCAACACGGGAACGCAGAGCGCCAGATCGCCTCAACTTGCAAATAACTTGTACATAAGACTTTGGAGGGGAGTGATGTTATATATGCCAACCTCACCAATGTATAAGACTTGCCACCAGGGGGCACACTTGTGGGAGACCTAAAGATCACCTGTGCACCCTGGACAAGCAGATATAACAAGCAATCCACCATGCTGCTTCCTCACTTTGGAGTTACATTAAAGAGACCAAGGTCACAATGGTTTGAGCTTACAACACAGTCTTGTGGAGTCATTCTGAACATAATAGTTTTGACTGTGGAAATACACGGCACTTGGCATGAAAAGATGTATCTGCCGTATAACATTATTTTTTTCCTTTGTTGAAAAAAGTTATTTTGACAGTTATTTGTTACAACTCAGCTACATTAAAGGAAAAGAAAAATCTCGGGGCAGTACCTTTTTATTCAAAGTTTCAGCTTCCGGAAAATCATCAGTTTTCTTAACATTGATAACTCTGAGTCAGGTCTGCCCAGCATTAACAACGTGTTCTAGAGCAGCTCCATAGTAAACAGCAGAAATACAACCTGATCCCAGCAAACCACGCTGCCAGCTGGGAATATGCTGAATGTTAATCAGTTGGAGTAAAAACATATCTCAAATCAACGTGACTCCCCTTTTACTGGATATTATTTGGTTAAAGTAGCATTTTCTTTTAATGTTGTTTTGGTTAATTATTCAGTAAGGAAACAGTGATACATTCCTGAATATCAAAAATATTCCTACCTTTAATGCGACAAATGGAGTAACTAGTGCAGGACTGTCTAAAGCACAGAGAAGTGACCACCTCAGTAGGATAGACCTAAGATTGGTACTAGATACAGACCAAGAAAGTTTCAGATTTGATCTCCAGTCTAGTGTCAGCTCAGTGGTAGCACTCTCACTTCTGGGTCAGAAGCTGTGGATTTAAGTACCACTCCAGACAATTGAACACAAAAATCTAGGCTGACACTCCAGTGCAGTACTGAGGGAATGCTGCACTGTCAGAGGTGCCGTCGTTCAGATGAGATGTTAAACTGAGGCCCTGTCTGCTCTATCAGGTGGATGTAAAAGATACCATGATACTATTTAAAATAAGAGCAGGAGCTTCCTGGCCAATATTTATCCCTCAATCAACATCACTAAAGAGCAGATTATCTGGTCATTATGACATTGCTGTTAGCGGGAGCTTGCTGTGCGCAAATTGGCTGCTGGTTTGCTACATTAGTGACTACACTTCAAAAAGTACTTCATTGGCTTTAAAGCTCTTTGGGACATCAATAAGGCGTGAAAGATGCTATATAAATCCAAGTCTTTCTTTTTCCAGTATGTGCTAAGTCAGCTGATTTTAGCCTTGGCAGCAACGGCCTGGTCGTCCGCCTCAAAGACTCCCCCTGCGGGACTAACGAACGCCTCATGACTCTTCGACTCACCCTATCTCGGAACCAATGCACCACAGTCATCAGTGCGTACGCCTCAACACTCGATGCAACGGATGAGACCAAAGAGGGTTTTTATTCCAATCTCGAAACATTCCTGTCCCATGTCCTCGCGGACGACAAACTGATCCTCCGAGGTGACTTAAACACCAGGGTCGGCAAAGACACAGTCCTCTGGGGAGGTGTGATTGGCAGAGAGTGGGTAGGGAAAGCCAACTCCAGTGGTACCCTACTCCTGACAAAATGTCTAGAACATGAATTTCTCATCACCAACACCCTATTCCGCCAGAGGGACAAATACAAGGCATCACCCTTGCTCCAAACACTGGCACCTGCTCGACTATGTCATCGTCCGAGCCAGGGATCGCAAGGATGTGCGCATCACCCGCGCCATGACAGATGCTGACGACTGCTGGACGGACCACCGCCTAATCCAATCCATCATCGACATTAACATAGCCCCAAAACAGAGAGGTCAGCAGAAGCAGTGCCGCAAAAAAGTTAATGCCGAGGCACTTAAAGACCCAGCTAAGAGAGCCCTATACAGCCAGCGCCTTACAGCTAACCTGGCGTGCCTTGATGACCCTGAGATGCTGAATGCCCACAGCGCTTGGACTGCCCTCCAGGCCTCCATAACCAGTGCCTGCAAAGAGACACTTGGTCACTCAACCAGAAAACACCAGGACTGGTTTGATGAGAATGATCAGGAGATCCAAGAACTAATAGATTGCAAGCGCAGAGCATTTCTGAGCCTTAAACAACAATCCAACTCGGGAGCAGCAAAGCAACATTACAGGCGGCTCAAAGCTGAGGTCCAACAAAAAACCCGGGACATAAAGAACAGGTGGTGGATGGAAAAAGCACAGGAGATACAACAACTGGCCAACAGCCATGATGTGCGAGGATTCGTCACTGCAGTCAAGGCCACCTACGGTCCAAACGCCCAAGGCCCCACCTCGCTGCCATGCTCCACCTCACAGTCAACAAGCTTCCCGCTGGAGTGGAGTTAAGCTACTAAACCAGTGGTAAGCTGTTTAACCTTCGCCGCCTCCAGGCCAGGTCCAAGATCACCCCAACCTCTGTCGTCGAGCTACAGTACCCGGACGACGCCTGCGTCTGCGCACATTCTGAGGCTGAACTCCAGGATATAGTCGACGTATTTACTGAGGCATACGAAAGCATGGGCCTTACGCTAAACAACCATAAGACAAAGGTCCTCCACCAGCCTGTCCTCGCTGCACAGCACTGGTCCCCAGTCATCAAGATCCACGGCACGGCCCTCGACAACATGGACCATTTCCCATACCTCGGGAGCCTCTTATCAACAAAAGCAGACATTGATGAGGAGATTCAACACCACCTCCAGTGCGCCAGTGCAGCCTTTGGCCACCCGAGGAAAAGAATGTTCGAAGACCAGGCCCTCAAATCTACCACCAAGCTCATGGTCTACAGGGCTGTAGTAATACCTGCCCTCCTGTATGGCTCAGAGGCATGGACCATGTACAATGGACACGTCAAGTCGCTGGAGATATGTCACCAACGTTGCCTCCGCAAGATCCTACAAATCCCCAGGGAGCACAGGCGCACCAACATCAGCATCCTCGTCCAGTCTAACATCCCCAGCATTGAAGCACTGACCACACTCGATCAGCTCCGCTGGGCAGGCCACATAGTTTGCATGCCAGACACGAGACTCCCAAAGCAAGTGCTCTATGCGGAGTTCCTTCATGGCAAATGAACCAAAGGTAGGCAGTGGAAACGTTACAAGGACACCCTCAAAGCCTCCCTGATAAAGTGCGACATCCCCACTGACACCTGGGAGTCCCTGGCCAAAAATCGCCCTAAGTGGAGAAAGTGCATCCAGGAGAGCGCTGAGCACTTCGAGTCTCAATGCCGAGAGCAGAAATCAAGCGCAGGCAACGGAAAGAGTGTGTGGCAAACCAGTCCCACCCACCCCTTCCCTCAGCGACTATCTGTCCCACCTGTGACAGAGTCTGTGACTCTCGTATTGGACTGTACAGCCACCAAAGAACTCACTTCCGAGGGACTGCCTATGATGATGATTCAGGTAGCAAAGGAAAAAATTGGCTGGAGTTCTTGCATCTAATTGAAGGGGAAATATTCATTTATTCCAAGCTGAACCACAAGCAGAGCACTGAGCACAGCAGGACATAATTCTAGTTGTGTGTTAAGTATTTGGTTCTGAAGATTTTTTTAATTGGATTTATAATTGGTCCTGTAACATTCATGATTGAACTCCAGGCTGCAGTCATAGGGCCGAAGTTTCGGGCAGTCCTGAGCTGGACGCCCGTTTTTCGCGCTCAAAAGTGCGCAGGAAAAAAACTGCCAGATTCTCCGGCTCCTCGGAGCTCTTCACAAGCTTGGCGCAGATCACAGCGGGGGGCGGAGCCAGACACTCGCGCCGATTCTCTAAGCAGTGGGGGGCGGGCCTAATTCAAATAAGGCAACGTCATGCCGGTAACCCTGCGCGTGCACGTTGGAGCATGCGCGCATGCGCAGTGTGAAACAAACATTAGCACTCGGCCATTTTTAAAGGAACTGGAGGAAAAGTGAAGATTTGTCTCGTGGACCCCTGGAAAGGCTTGTGATTTAATTTTAGTGATATTTTTGTGTGTGAAGGAGTGCTTTTAGCAGCACTGTTGAATAAATCACCTGCTGAAATCAGTGAGTGCAGTTTTTCACTGCTAAACTTACAGAACAGGTGCTGCATTGGTGCATGCAAATTAAGGACTGTGTGTTTTGAGAAATAAGAGTGCCAATTCAACTTTGCAATGGATCAACGTCCACCAAGAACAAAGAATTTCTTGCATGAGGAAGTGGAGATATTAGTCAATGTAATTGAGCAGAGATGGCAGGAGCTCGATACCAGCAACAGAGGTCGAATAAAAGTGCCACCAAAAGAAATGAAGAATCGCTGGAACCAAGTTGCAGAAGATTACTGCGCAGTGGTGCATATCATGAGATCTGGAAGCCAGTGGAAAAAGAAATGGCACGACCTTGGTCAAGTAGTTAGTGTCAGTAATATTTTTCATTTTTAATTTAATCTTAATTGTAACCTGGCTATCTGTATGTCCCACCTTGCAGACTGACACACTCTGTAAAAAGTTATATTTTACTCTTTGCAGAAGAAATTGGCCCACAACAAAAGGGAGGCAACTCGGACAGGAGGAGGCGTGCCCAATCTGCATCCACTGACACCCTTGCAACAGAGGGTAGCTGCTGTGATGAGTCGTACATGGAGAAAAGCAATCAGTACAGCACAAGTTGGGCCCGCACGCGAGGAAGAGGGTAAGTCCTGAAAATGCATCGTGGCCCTTTAAATCAACCTACTGCCTAACCTGCTATGTGTGAGAGTACTCATGCCACCCATTCAGCCCCCTCCCTTGCTGTTAAACATTTGACTGTTCTGATGTATTTTGCAGAACATGATGATGATAATGATGATGCTGCTGCTGCTGCTGCTGCTGTCAACCCTGAGGATCCTGAGGGTACTGAACAAGAACCAGTACAACCAGATGTGGACGAACCAGACTGGATGATGGCAGCGATGACTGAAATGTATGCAGGGGAGAGCTTCCAAATTAATGTTTATGAGCCCCCATCAAGGGGCATCAGAATTTCAACCCCTAGCATAGGTCTTGGTTCCACCTTCAATGCTTTCGCTTCCGATGTTGCGGGTCCCAGTGGTGCTGCTGATATCATGGAGCAGTTTACACCCATTCACCCATCATCCCAGCCCATGGCTCGCACTTGAGTGCTGTCGCCTGGAACACCGAGCGCCCCACTATCCCAGCCCATGCCGCTCTCTCTAGTACTGCCGTCTGCAACACAGAGCGTCCTACCGTTCCAGCCCGAGCCTCTCTCTCTAGTACTGCCGTCTGCAACACAGAGCATCCTACCGTTCCAGCTCGAGCCTCTCCCTCTAGTACTGCCGTCTGCAACACAGAGCATCCCACCGTTCCAGCTCGAGCCTCTCCCTCTAGTACTGCCGTCTGCAACACAGAGCATCCTACCGTTCCAGCTCGAGCCTCTCCCTCTAGTACTGCCGTCTGCAACACAGAGCATCCTACCGTTCCAGCTCGAGCCTCTCCCTCTAGTACTGCCGTCTGGAACACAGAGCGTCCCACCGTTCCAGCCCGAGCCTCTCCCTCTAGTTCTGCCGTCTGGAACACAGAGCGTCCCACAGTCCCAGCCCGCGCCTCCCAGTGTATTGGTGCCACGAGGCAGACCCAGGCAGAGGAGAAGGAGATTGGAGACACGCTCTCCTGAGATGCAGCATGCAACAGATGCGGCTCAGGTTGTGGCATTGGGTGTGGAGAGCAATGAGCTTACCCGATCACTCATCGGTAGCGTCAGTGCAGTGGGTGAAGAGTTGATGGTCCTGACGGGAGAAATAGCAGTAATGACACGGGAATTTAGGGAGGGAATGTCCGAGGGAGTGCAATCGACGGCACAGGCCGTCAGGGAGGGCCTGGTTGAGGTAGCTGCTGCAATAAGGGCACACAGCCCGGCCAATCAAATGACACCCTCATGAGGAAGTGAACATTCACTGAGATATGGATGAGACATGGTTGTAGCCTTTCTTTGCTGCTTTTGTTCTTGTTCTTGATGTAGCTGTAGTAGCTTTTTTCAAATTGAAATTGTTTTGTAAGTTTTGTAACTTTACAACTTATAAGTGATCTTATGGTTTTTAAGTGATCTTACAGTGTAAATGCTCTCACATTTTGTATCTTATTTAATTTTGCACCTAAAAAGTGATCCTGAAGTTTAAGTGTTCTTCAGAGTGTAAGATTTTTCACATTGAAACTGGTTTGTAAGTTTTGTAACTTTACAACATATAAGCGATCTTAGAGTTTTCAAGTGATCTTACAGTGTAAATGCTCTCACATTCTGTAACTTATTTAATTTTGCATCTAAAAAGTGATCTTGAAGTTTAAGTGATCTTAAGATTGTAAAATTTTTCACATTGAGAATGTTTTGTAACTTTTATAACTTTACAAGTTTATAAGTGATCTTAAAGTTTTTAAGTGATCTTCAAGAGTCATATTAAAAAGTATAGTTTGATACAACAAATATTTTATTACAGTGACGTTAACTTTTTAATAAAATATTTTTTCATTAAAACTGTTTCATGTTCCATTAACACAACACAACGTAGGAACAACTGCAAAGAATGAACATGTCCATGCGCAAAAGTGGTCACAGAGCCCTCAGGCATCAGTAGTTGAAGCGTTCACGGATGAGCTGCTGGCGCAAGGTTCGAGCAATCGTTAAAGGGGCACGATGGACGGCCCTTCTCCGACCTCGTGCTCCGGCATCAGGCACTTGCATGCTTTCCTGATCGTCGTCATTATCCACATCTTGCTGTTCCGTAATACTATCATCATGCACTGGAACCTCATGTAGGTCTTCTGGTTCCACTACCAGCTCCTGCTGCCTCAAGATGGCTAAGTTATGAAGCATGCAGCACACAACAATGAAGTGACCGACAATCTGAGGAGTATAGCAACTGTCCTCCAGAATGGTCCAGGCATCAGAATCGCTGTTTCAATATGCCAATGGTCCTCTCAATGATGCTGCGCATCGCAATGTGTGCCATGTTGTATTGACGGTCAGCCTCTGTCCGTGTCACGTGTAGGGGCGTCATGAGCCAGGTGGTCAGGCCGTACCCTTTGTCTCCCAGTAACCAGCTCTGGCCTTCTGGCTGCTGCTCAAACATGTCAGATATAACGCACTGGCATAGGATGAACGCATCGTGGGTGCTGCCAGGGTATCTCGCATCGACTGACTTGATGCGCTGCTTGTCGTCACACACGAGCTGCACATTGATAGAGTGGAAACCTTTCTTATTTCGGTGCTGCTCAGAATCCTCCACAGGTGCTCGCAAGACTATGTGGGTACAATCAATGCAGCTCTGTACCTTTGGGAAGCCGGCAATCCTGAAGAAGCCCACAGCCCTCTCATGGATCGCTTGTGCGATCATTGGGAAATTGATGAAGTCATTCCTTCGCGCATACAGTGCAGCCGTGACCTGGTAAATGCAGCCATGTATTGCACGTTGAGAGATGGCGCACACATCTCCAGTTGTAGCCTGAAACGATCCCGAGACATAGAAAGAAAGTGCAGCTGTTACCTTCACTGCAACAGACAGGGCAGTTGGTGTTCTGCTTCTGGGCTGCAAATCTGCTCCCACCATATCACAGATCTCAGCAACAACTTCTCTGCGGAAACGCAGCCTTTTGACACAATCAGCCTCGCTCATGTCCAGGTACGAGCGCCTGGCTCGATATTGTCGACGTGGGTAAGGTCTCCTGCCCATCAACCTACGGGCTATGACGTTCCTGGTGCAGTGAGCTCTAATCAATTCTCTCCTATGCAGTGAATTGATGGCGAACCATTGCCAAATTGTGGTGTTGACAATGCAGCACCCATTCTGCAAATTTAAGTTTAAAACTGTCTATGTGGCTGCCTCTCCCTGTCCCTGGCCAAATGGCCTCAGTCCCCCTCACAGCTTGAAGGCTGCTTGATTGCTGTGTCTTTGCCTGACGTCCAGTCACTGACGATGCCCCTATCTCATGGCCAAATGGCCTCGGTCCCCTCACAGCTCGAAGGCTGCTTGCTGTATCTTCGGCTGCCGTCGAGCCACTGACGCCGCCTCTATCACGTGGTCGAATGGCCTCAACCCCCTTCGCAGCTCGAAGGCTGCTTGCTGTATCTTCGGCTGCCAGCCAGCCACTGATGCCACCCCTATTGCATGGCCGAATGGCCTCAACCCCCTTCGCAGCTCGAAGGCTGCTTGTTGTTTCTTCGGCTGCCGGCCAGCCACTGATGGAAGGAAGGCCTGCCTGAAGCACCGCATCTCGAAGGCTGCTTGCTGCCGCTGTTGGGCTGCCGCCGAGTCATTGACGCCGCCCCTGTTTCCAACATGGAAGTGTCGGGGAGGACGAAAACCCCCTCATTTTACCCAGAAGGAAAAGAGCTGTGGGATCTGTCTGTGCCGCAATGTGAATTGAAACCGAGACTGTTTGACCTTGGCAGAGCAGTGATTGGACGGGGGAGGACACCAGAGGGCCAATGGTGGGACAGAGTCAGCCTGAAGCATGGGGCTTTCAAGCCAATGGGAGAGCACTTGCTCGAAAACTGTGGGACTGACTCATTGCCATTATCGGGCTATTATCTTCCCCATGTTTACACAATGGAGGGAAATTATGCAGACCTTCAGAAAACTAGGGAACCCAAAACAAACCAACGGCCTACACAATGGCTACAGGAGGCCAACCCAATCAACATCTACTCAAACCTTGAGTAGGTTAGAGAAAACTGAATTGGAGGGAAATTATGCAGACCTTCAAAAAACTAGGGAACCCAAAACAACCCAAGGGCCTACACAATGGCTACAGGAGGCCAACGCAATCAACCCCTACTCAAACCTTGAGTAGGTTAACATCAGTGGAAAAAAAACGCAATAATCTAAAACTGCTGCATTTTTCAAAAGCCCACCAATGGGAAGGATCAATTACAGCACGAGAGATGGACTGGATAATCTGGCTATAAAAAGGGGTTTCTGACGCAGTGTGTGTGGTTCCCTGCTCTCGTGATCCAACAACCAGCAAGCCTCTCGACACTGAAGGAAAACCAGTGTCCGAAGACACCGAAGATAGAAGAAACAAACCACCAGACTGCAGAAGGCACAGTAGTGAGTATATCCTCTGGTCCCCAGAACTCCCAACTCAGTTCGGCCAGGAAAGGTGGGAGGTTGGGCATTGTACTGCTAAACTATTGTAAAGATTTTCGTTGTGTCCGTTTAGTGGGATTTAGGGGGATTGTTTTGTTGGTGTATTGCTGTTTGTTGAGATACACCTTGCCAAATAAATTGGAAGCCTAAGTTCCTCTTGGAATCACCTTGTTTCAGTTCTATTGTATTACATCTCCTGATCGTGAGTCTTATGTCAGAACAGTATAAGGGAAGCTAGGAGCGCCTCGAAAACGCTCAACTGTGTGTCACAGGGTAGGGAAGAAGGGGTTAGGAGTGTTTGACACTCACAGGTGCCTCACAGGCTAGGCATAAGCTGTGAGGACGCACGAGTCTCAAAACCCCCTTCATAAGCTGTGGACACAGTCTCTCCAGGGGTGCTCTTGCAGGACTTAGGGTACCTCACAGGCCAGGCGTAAGCTGTGAGGGCAGAAGCCCAGAGAGAGACACCCAAGGCACAACAACACTCCCCGAGAACCCCTTACAGAAGGCCTGCCTGAAGCACAGCAGCTCAAAGGCTGCTGCTGTTTCACACAGGTAGGAACATGGATTATTTAATCTTTTCTTTGCATAAATTTTTATTCAGGTTGGATCTTTATTTGTATAACTATGACTGCTGAATGATTGTAGAATTTAATTACTTCCCTTCCCCCCTCTCTCCCCTCCCCCCCACCCCCCATTCCCTACACCTAATTTGTAACCTACACCTGATTTTCTAAGTGTAGGCAAGGTTTTTTCGAGCGTACAAAAATCTTCACTTACTCCATTCTAAGTTAGTTTAAAGTAAGTTTTCACTGCCTAAACTTTGAAAACAGGTGTAAGTGGCCAGACACGCCCCCTTTTGAAAAATAAATTCTGTTCCAAAGTGAAACAGTTCTAACTGACTAGAACTGGAGCAAACTAAATACCGAGAATTGCAATTTCTAAGATACTCCATTCTAAACCAGTTGCTCCAAAAAAACAGGAGCAACTCAGGCCGAAACTTGGCCCCATAGCTTCAACAAAACAAGAAAATGACATTTCCTTATGGCCCTTGTTGGACACAAAACCAGCTTCTATTTGTTTTTCTCACTATCAGCATTTGCACCAAACAAAATTGAAAATTATGTTCTGTTGACTCTCACTTCTTGTTAACTGTCTTACCTCCTTATCTGGCTGTCAGTGGTTATCTTCCTACTGTCAATGCAGTGATATAGGCCTAAACTGGAAAGCAACAAATGGAAAATTATTCTATTATCAACAATAACACTGTTTCCACTCATGAAACATCATGCCAGTGTATCACAATCCCACCTTCAGAACAGAACACCTATTACACTAGTGTGATTGTCTCTAGTTTCCAATCTGTACTTTCTCTAAATGATGCTGCCTGTGCCAAATTATTATTTGTCAACATCAACAATGAGATAACTAAAACTTAAATAGACCAGTTTTGTTACTGCAGTACAGTCTCTAAATTTGAAGCTAGAGGTTATCTTATGGAGCAAGGCTATCCTAATTCAGAGGAGGGTGCTCCACTCCTTCATTATGGAAGATGCACAGTATTGAAGTTAAAAATAAATTACAAATGAACGTTAGAATGAGTAAGAATTCTGGAACTGTTTTCTATTTCTAGTAGGGTAACCATACAATTCCATTTTCCAGGGACAGTTCCCGGATGTGCTGTGTCCCCGGGCAACCAATGTCCCCGGAAGAGTCCCTGGTTCAGAAAACTCGTCCCTGAAGTATACCCTGGGCAGTGAGTGTAGCCCCCTGAGCTGTCAGTTTGCAGCTCGAAGGCTAAATTAAACAACAACTTGTTCAATGGCCAGGGTGACTCACTGCACATGCGTGACTGGACAGTCTTTCTGTACATGTGCCGGTTTGTGTTTCTGAGTTTCCGGCCGGCCTCATGTTGCTGAATTGTCGGCGCCGGAAATTCCTGGGAGCACAGCAACCGGAGCAGGTGAGGGAGAGGCCATGGGGAAGGTCACAGTCACCGGGGGAAGTGGGGTGGTCCGGACAGACTAACCGTAGACACTGTGCGGTGGGGGGGGGGGTGGGGGCAGATGTGGCCTCAGTCATGCGGGAAGGGGGTCGGGGTCAGGTGCGAGCTCAATCACTGAGGGGAGCGGGATCAGGAGTGACCTCAGTCACTGGGGGAGTCAGATGTGACCTCAGTCACTGGAGGGGCAAGTCAAGTGTGACCTCATTCACTGGGGGTGGGGCAGGTATGACTTCAGTCACTGGGGGGGGGGGTGGGGTGAGCAGAGGTCAGGTGTGATCTCAGCCACTGATGGAGGGGTCAGGATTGACCTCAAGCATTGTGGGGGCAGGGAGTCAGATGTGACCTCACGGTGGGGGGGGGGGGGAAGTCAGGTGTGACCTCAGTCACTGGGGGGGAGTCAGATGTGACCTCACTGTGGGGGGGGAGAGTCAGGTGTGACCTCAGTCACTGGGGGGGGGGGGTGTCGGGTGTGACTTCTGTCATTGGGAGGAGGGGGGTTCAGGTGTGACCTCAGTCACGGGGGGAGAGTCAGGTGTGACCTCAGTCATTGGGGGGAGGGGGGTTCAGGTGTGACCTCAGTCACGAGGGGAGAGTCAGGTGTGACCTCAGCCATTGGGGGGAGGGTGATTCAGGTGTCACCTCAGTCACTGGGGGGGGGAGCCAGGTGTGACCTCAGTCATTGGGGGGAGGGGGGTTCAGGTGTGACCTGAATCACAGGGGGGAGGGGAGTTCAGGTGTGACCTCAGTCATGGGGGGGGGAGTCAGGTGTGACCTCACTGGGGGAGCGGGGTGGGGAGTCAGGTGTGACCTCAGTCACTGGGGGGAGGGGGGTTCAGGTGTGACCTCAGTCACTGGGGGGGGGGGGGGGTTCAGGTGTGACCTCAGTCACTGGGGGGGGGGGGAGTCAGGTGTGACCTCAGTCACTGGGGGGAGTCAGGTGTGACCTTAGTTACTGGGGGAAGTCAAGTGTGACCTCAGTCACTGTGGGGAGTCAGCTGTGACCTCAGTCACTGGGGGGAGTCAGGTGTGACCTCAGTCACTGGGGGGAGTCAGGTGTGACCTCAGTCACTGGGGAGAGGGGGGTTCAGGTGTGACCTCAGTCACTGGGGGGGAGTCAGGTGTGACCTCAGTCACTGGGGGGAGTCAGGTGTGACCTCAGTTACTGGGGGGAGTCAGGTGTGACCTCAGTTACTGGGGGAAGTCAAGTGTGACCTCAGTCACTGGGGGGAGTCAGCTGTGACCTCAGTCACTGGGGGGAGTCAGGTGTGACCTCAGTCACTGGGGGGAGTCAGGTGTGACCTCAGTCACTGGGGGGAGGGGGATTCAGGTGTGACCTCAGTCACTGGGGGGGGGAGTCAGGTGTGACCTCAGTCACTGGGGGGAGTCAGGTGTGACCTCAGTTACTGGGGGGAGTCAGGTGTGACCTCAGTCACTGGGGGGGAGGGGGGGGGGTTCAGGTGTGACCTCAGTCACTGATTGGGGGGGAGGGCGGTGGGGTGAAGTGTAACCTCAGTCACTGGGGGGAGTCAGGTGTGACCTCAGTTACTGGGGGGAGTCAGGTGTGACCTCAGTCACTGGGGGGAGTCAGGTGTGACCTCAGTCACTGGGGGTGGGGGTCAGGTGTGACCTCAGTCACTGGTTGGGGGGGAGGGCGGTGGGGTGAAGTAACCTCAGTCACTGGGGGGAGTCAGGTGTGACCTCAGTTACTGGGGGGAGTCAGGTGTGACCTCAGTCACTGGGGGGAGTCAGGTGTGACCTCAGTCACTGGGGGGAGTCAGGTGTGACCTCAGTCACTGGGGGGAGTCAGGTGTGACCTCAGTCACTGGGGGGAGTCAGGTGTGACCTCAGTTACTGGGGGGAGTCAGGTGTGACCTCAGTCACTGGGGGGAGTCAGGTGTGACCTCAGTCACTGGGGGTGGGGGTCAGGTGTCTGAATGTGCTTCAAAAGTATGACGCTACATCCGTGGTATGTTTCTATGTTTCTATGTAATGATATGCACATTTGTTTTGCATTTGTAGTGTATACGTGCAACTGTTAAAATATAGGCTGATAAAAAAGTTGTCTTACTACTCTGCACAACCTACATTTTCCCTTCCAGTTACCTTGCTGTGTATGTCTCCGAATTCGGTTTAGATAATATGGTCACCCGAATATCATAGAAAGGATACAGCACAGAAGGAGGTCTATCAGCTCGTTGAGCCTGTACCAGCTCTCTGCAAGAGCAGCTAGTCCCGTTCCCCCACCCTTTCCCTATAGCCCTGCAATTTTTTTCCTTCAGCTATTTATCCATAATATAAACTCTTTTTATATCATGCATTGTGGAAAAATGCTGATTTTGTTGATAATCACTGATCTTTTCAGCAACCATCACATAGTTTGTTAATCGGACATAGTTTTGAATTTTAATATATAGGCATTATATAAAGGAGTAAAGGAATAGAACCTTCAGGGCTCAAATTCACAATTTTTTTAAGTAGGTCAAATTGATAAAGCTGCAAAAAAATATATATGGGATCCCAGGATTTATAAATTGGAGTATGGAGTGTTATGTTCAGAATAACGCCACAAGATTGTATGCTGTAAGCTCAAACTGTTGTGACCTTGGTCTCTTTATTGTAACTCCAGAGTGAGGAAACAGCGTGGTAGACTGCCTTTTATACCTGCTTGCCCGGGGTGTGCAGGTGACCCTTGTGTCTCCCACAGGTGCGCATCCTGTTGGCAAGTGTTACACACTAGTAAAGTTTACATACATAACATCACTCTCCCCCCCCGCCGCCACCCCCCCCCCCCCCCCAAAGTCTTAGATACAAGTTATTTACAAGTTGAGGCGATCCAGGGCTCTCCGTTGTAAGAATAAAAGTGTTTATTAATGATTAAAATTGATTATGTGTAGGTATAAATGTTAAAAATGTAGATTACATGGAAAGTCCTGTTAGTGTTGAAACAAAATGGATGCCCACAGAGCCCACAGAGATGCCGCATGGCTTTTGTATATTGGCTTCCAGAACAAAATGGAGGCCCACAGAGATGCTGCATGGCTTTTGTATATTGGCCTCCAGACAGCCACATGTGTGAGGAGAGCCAACAAGGAGCTGCCCTGGAGCCAAGATCCAATCATGAGACTTTCGGAGGGACAATGGACTTAAGGGATTTAAAAACTCAAGCCACACAGGTTGCTCTCTCTCTTGGACACATGGCACGAGAAGACATTCCTTTTTAAGACCAGCTGAAACAGCAAGCCGTGTGTTCAAACCAGCCAGCCAAAGGGATGTAATGTATATCACTCCTTATTATAACCTCATTGTATCTCTGTTGTAACTAAGGTAGATCTGTAGGATATTTGACGACTGCTGTTAAATGCATGTGTGTGTTTTTAATAAACTGTTCCAATTGTTTTAAAGAGAATCATTTCACTGTCAAATGTAAGCCCAGAGAGGTTTAGAAATCTTACACCGTTCCGGGTTGATCGCCTGAGTTGAAGTCTTTGCCTGGGTGAGTTGGTCGGATCATTGTTGCACTGCGGTGTTGCTGGTCTGAACGGACTGTCGGGCATCGTGGGTTCATCCTCGTGGTTGACCGCGAGGTCAATTGCTGGTTGGGTGTGTGTTGGTGGATCAATGATGGTAATGTCCTCTTCAAACTGTTCTTGATTGTCAGTGAATCGCAGTTTGGTCTGATCCAAGTGCTTTCTGCACGTTTGTCCATTCAAAAGTTTGACAACAAACACTCTATTCCCCTCCTTGGCTAAAAGAGTGCCAGCAACTCATTTGGGACCATGACCGTAATTAATAACAAATACAGGGTCATTAAACTCAATGTCACGTGATACAGCCGCGCGATCGTGGTACACGTTATGCCGGTGACGCCGGGTTTCTACATAATCATTGAGATCTGGGTAGACTAAGGAGAGCCTGGTTTTGAGTGCTCTCTTCATTAACAATTCTACAGGGGGAACACCAGTAAGCGACTGGGGTCGCATCCGGTAACTGAGCAGAATCCGAGATAACCGGGTCTGCAGGAAACCATCCATCACGCATTTCAAGCTCTGCTTGATGGTTTGGACTGCCCATTCCGCTTGACCATTGGATGCGGGCTTAAACGGAGCAGACCTGACATGCTTGATGCCATTATGGGTCATGAACTCATTGAATTCCGAGCTGGTGAAACATGGTCCATTGTCACTAACAAGGACGTTGGGTAAACCATGGGTGGCGAACATGGCCCGGAGGCTTTCAATGGTGGCAGTAGACGTAATGATGACATTATTATACATTCAATCTAATACGTCCTTACTATACAGTATAAATGAACACGAGGCCCATGCTTGAGAGAAGGTCAGTCTGTGACCTGTCCTTTATTCCTTAGCACTCAAGTGATGAAGGTGGGTGGAGCTTCCCCTTTTATACCTGAAGGTCCAGGTTAGCAGTGAATCCCACCAAGTGGTCATTGTTCCCACAGTGCACAACTTAGGTCAGATTATACATGGGTTACAATGCCGGTTGAATAGATGACATCACCTCCCCGCCAAAGTCTTATTGGGATCACAGATTGAGTCTCTCTGGTGGTTTACGCTCTCTTGTAGAGCGCCTGAGTTGGGGCTCCGGTTGTTAGGCGCTGGCCTGAGTGTGTGCTGTTTGCGGTGCCTCAGGCCTATCCAGATTGCCCACAGTGATTGGGCTCTCCTCCCTTTGGTTCCGGTGTTCGGTCACCTGTGGTGGAGTGAACTCTACATCGTGTTCTTCCTCTGCTTCTTCTATGGGATTGCTGAACCTCCTTTTTGTTTGATCCATGTGTTTGCGGCAGATTTATCCATTGGGAAGTTTAACTACCAGAATCCTATTTCCCACAGTGCCTGCGAGCCATTTGGGCCCTGCAGCGTAGTTGAGGACAAAAACAGGATCATTTACATCAATACATCACGCCCTCGCATTCCTGTCATGGTAGTGATATTGTGGCTGGCGCCTGCTCTCGACAATTTCTTTCATGGTGGGGTGTATAAGGGATAGCCGGGTTTTGAGCGTCCTTTTCATTAGCAGCTCTGCGGGTGGAACCCCTGTGAGCGAGTGTGGTCGGGATCTATAGGCCAACAGGAGGCGTGATAAGCGGGTTTGTAGAGAACCCCCTTGGATTCTGAGCATCCCCTGTTTGATTATCTGCAATGCTCGTTCTGCCTGGCCGTTTGAGGCCGGCTTGAACGGTGCCGTTCTGACATGGTTAATTCCATTGCCTGCCATGAAGTCCTGGAATTCAGTGCTTATGAAGCACGGGCCATTGTCGCTGACCAAGACGTCCGGTAGACCGTGGGCGGCGAACATTGCCCGTAGACTTTCGACCGTGGCAGAGGATGTGCTTGAATTTAAAATGTCACACTCGATCCATTTGGAGTAGGCGTCTACTACAACCAAAAACATTTTTCCCATGAAAGGACCTGCGTAGTCCACATGGATGCGTGACCAAGGCTTGGCGGGCCATGGCCAGGGGCTAAGGGGTGCTTCCCTGGGCGCATTGCCCAGCTGGGCACAGGTGTTGCACCTGCGAACACAAAGTTCCAGATCTGCGTCTATCCCTGGCCACCAAACGTGTGACCTGGCTATTGCCTTCATCATGACAATGCCCGGGTGTTCATTGTGGAGTTCTCTGATGAACACCTCTCTGCCCATCTGGGGCATGACTACGCGGTTTACCCACAGTAGGCAATCGGCCTGAATCGAGAGTTCATCCCTGCGCCTGTGAAATGGTTTGAATTCCTCAGGGCATGCCCTGTACGTGGCTGCCCAGTCCCCATTCAGTACACATTTCTTGACTGGAGACAATAGTGGGTCTCTATTTGTCCAGACTTTAATCTGACGGGCTGTCACGGGTGAGCCTTCGCTTCCGAAAGCTTCAACAGCCATGACCATCTCAGCAGCATGCTCGGTAGCCCCCTCAGCGGTGGCTAGTGGGAGCCTGCTGAGTGCATCGGCGCAGTTTTCGGTGCCTGGTCTGTGCCGAATTGTATAGTCATAGGCGGCTAACATGAGTGCCCACCTCTGTATGCGGGCCGATGCGTTTGCATTTATGGTCTTGTTGTCAGCCAAAAGGGACGTTAGGGGTTTGTGATCTGTCTCCAGCTCAAATTTCCTGCCAAACAGGTACTGGTGCATTTTCTTTACAGCATATACACATGCGAGCACCTCCTTTTCTACCATCCCGTAACCCCTTTCTGCTGGGACAGACTCCTGGAGGCATAAGCTACCGGCTGTAACTGACCCTTGACATTGACATGCTGCAACACACACCCGACACCATAGGACGACGCATCGCACGTTAAGACAAGTTTCTTACATGGGTCGTATAGTGGAACATAACAAATTGCGTGCTCTATTAAAAGCCCTTTCCTGGCTGTCCCCCCAGACCCATTCGCGACCTTTGCGTAGGAGCACGTGTAGTGGCTCTAGCAGCGTGCTCAATTTGGGAAGAAAGTTACCAAAATAGTTCAGGAGCCCCAGGAACGAACGCAGCTCCGTCGTGTTACGGGGTCTGGGTGCTCTCTGGATCGCTTCCGTCTTGGACGCAGTAGGGCTGATCCAATCTGCTGCTACCCTCATCCCCAGGAATTCTACCTCTGGAGCTAGGAAGACGCACTTCGCCTTTTTCAGTCGCAGCCCTACCCGGTCCAGTCTGCGTAGCACCTCCTCCAGGTTGTGGAGGTGTTCTTCAATATCGTAACACGTGATGAGGATGTCGTCCTGAAAAATCACCGTCCCTGGAATCGACTTGAGGAGGCTTTCCATATTTCGTTGGAAGATCGCGGCGGCCGAGCGAATCCCGAACGGACATCTGTTGTACTCAAACAACCCCTTGTGTGTCGTGATGGTGGTCAGCTTCTTCGACTCACTCGCCAGCTCCTGGGTTATGTAAGCTGAGGTCAGGTCCAATTTTGAAAAAAGTTTGCCACCGGATAGCGTCGCAAAGGGGTCCTCTGCTCTCGGTAGCGGGTACTGGTCTTGGAGTGACACCCGATTGATGGTGGCCTTGTAATCACCACATATCCTGACCGACCCATCCGCCTTGAGCACCAGCATGATCGGGCTCGCCCAGTCACTGAATTCGACTGGCGAGATGATGCCTTCCCTCAGCAGGCTGTCCAATTCGCCTTCTATCTTTTCCCGCATCACATACGGCACTGCTCTGGCCTTGTGGTGTACTGGCCTGGCGTCCGGGTTTATGTGAATCACTACCTTGGCCCCCATGAAAGTGCCAATGCCGGGTTGAAATAATGAGTCAAATTTGTCCAGGATCTGTGAGTATGATACTCTCTCCACAGAGGAAATTGCATTGACATCGCCCCATTTCCAGTTCATGACAGCAAGCCAACTCCTCCACAGTAGTGCTGGACCGTCCCCTGGGACAATCCAGAGTGGCAACTTGTTCTCCGAATCTTTGTGGGTCACGACTACCGTGGCGCTGCCTAGCACCGGAATGATCTGCTTTGTGTAAGTTCGTAGCTGTGTGTCAATCGGCGATAAATTTGGTCTCCTGGCCTTGGACACCCACAACTTTTCGAACTGTTTGATACCCATCAGGGACTAGCTGGCCCCCGTGTCTAGCTCCATTGATACTGGGATGCCATTGAGGAGCACTTTCATCATTATCGGTGGCGTCCTGGTGTATGAACTGTATACGTGCTCCACATGAACTCGCTGAACTTCAGCTTCCAGCGATTTCCCCCAGTGTTCACTTCTGCAATTTCTGCAGGTATTTTGCTCATCTCTGCAAACTCCAGCTGAGTGTGTGCCTCCACGCCTCCAACATGAGCTGTTGTTTGAAACAAAAGGTTCCTTGCCAGTTGATCGTCCCTGATTGCCCCTGGTACTGTCCTTGAGTGCACCATTAACAGGTGTTGATGGCCCCATTACTGGCCGCATTGTCCCTTGCAATGGCGTGAATCGCTGTTCAGCTTGCCATTGTCTCTGTCGAACTCCCCCTCTGGGTTCGACTACATGTTGGGTCATGTCCGATTGCCCTTGTCTGCCTGGAGAACTGTGTGCTGCTTTAACCATGTTGAATCTCTGTCCCAACCATTCCTTAACACAGTACCTCTCGTCTGTTCTGCTAGTGGCCATGCTCGCGTGGTTTAAATCCCAGTTTCTTGTCGCCATTAATACGTCCTTACTATACAGTATAAATGCACACGAGGCACATGCTTGAGAGAAGGTCAGTCTGTGACCTGTCCTTTATTCCTTAGCACTCAAGTGATGAAGGTGGGTGGAGCTTCCCCTTTTATACCTGAAGGTCCAGGTTAGGAGTGTCTCCCACCTAGTGGTCATTGTTCCCACCGTGTACAACTTAGGTCAGATTATACATGGGTTACAATGCTGGTTGAATACATGACACAATCCATTTAGAGTAAGCGTCCACTGCTACTAGGATCATCTTTCCTAGAAAGGGGCCAGTGAAATCTACATGGACCCTGGACCACGGTTTGAAGGGCCATGACCACAGGCTCAGTGGGGCCTCCCTTGGTGCATTGCTCAACTGTGAGCAAGTGTTACATTGGTGTACGCATGACTCCAATTTGGAGTCAATGCCGGGCCACCAAACGTGCGACCTGGCGATAGCCTTCATTATGACTATGCCTGGGTGGGTACTATGTAGGTCGCGTATAAACGTTTCCCTGCCTTTTTTTGACAAAACTATGTGATTCCCCCATCGGAGACAATCTGAATGGATGGACATTTCATCCTTGCGTCGGTAAAACGGCTTAATTTCTTGCATTTCCCCGGGAACCGCCGACCAGCTCCCATTGAGGACGCAGCTTTTTACTAGTAATAGCACAGGGTCCTGGCTAATCCAGGTCCTGATCTGGCGAGCCGTGACAGGTGACCCCTCGCTCTCAAAAGCATCCATTGCAAGAAGCAAGCCTACGAGTTGCGCCATTTCCACCCCAGTGGTGGGCAATGGTAGTCGACTGAGGGCATCAGCACAGTTCTCAGTGCCGGGTCTGTGGCGGATTACATAATCATACGCAGATAACCTTAGTGCCCATCTTTGGATGCGGGACGAAGCCTTGGTGTTAATACCTTTGCTTTCTGAGAACAGCGAAATGAGCGATTTATGGTCGGTTTCGAGCTACAAAGTCCAAATAGGTATTGGTGCATTTTCTTAACCATGTATACGCATGCAAATGCTTTTTTCTCAACCGTACTGTAGACTCTTTCAGTCTTAGACAAACTTCTGGACGCATATGCAACCGGTTGCAGTTTGCCTGACACATTGGCTTGCTGTAACACACAACCGACCCCGTATGAAGATGCATCACAAGCTAGTACTAAACGTTTACACGGGTCATACAATACAAGTAACTTGTTGGAACAAAGCAGGTTTCTGGCCTTATTAAATCTCTTGAGATTTATCCCAAACCCAGTCGTCACCCTTGCGTAGCAATAAATGCAAGGGTTCCAGCAAAGTGCTCAACCCCGGTAGAAAGTTACCAAAATAGTTGAAGAGTCCCAGGAATGAACGCAGCTCCATCACATTCTGTGGTCTGGGTGCATTCTTGATGGCCTCCATCTTGGAGTCCGTGGGTCTGATGCCGTCCGCTGCAATCTTTCTCCCCAGAACTTCGACCTCTGGCACCAGGAAATCACACTTGAAGCATTTCAGCCTGAGTCCCACTCTGTTCCTCTTCCAGGTTGTGCAAGTGTTCGGTGGTGTTGCGACCAGTGATCAGGATGTCGTCTTGAAACACCACGTTGTGCGGAACCAATGTCAGCAGACTCTCCATGTTCCCCTGGAAGATGGCCGCAGCCAAGCGAATCCCAAAAGGGCATCTGTGGTATATGAACAGTCCTTTGTGTGTGTTGATGCACGTCAATTTTTTTGAAGGTTCAGCCAGATCCTGTGTCATGTAAGCAGAGGTTAGATCCAGCTGGGTGAACGATTTCCCCCCTGCTAGCGTTGCGAACAGGTCATCCGCTTTGGATAGTGGGTACTGGTCCTGTAACGAGACTCGGTTGATCATTACCTTGTAGTCCTTGCAGATTTTGACCATGCCATCGCTTTTCAACACTGGAACAATTGGACTGGCCCACTCGTTGAACTCGACTGGCGATATGACCCCACTCGTTGGTCTGTCCAGCTCGATCTCGACTTTCTCTCTCATCATATATGGAACCGCTCGGGCCTTGTGATGAATGGGTCATGCATCAGGGACTAGATGGATCTGCACTTTGGTGCCTGTGAAGTTGCCGATGCCTGGCTCAAATAGTGACGGGAATTTGTTTAGCATTTGGGCGCACGAGGTGTCATCCACCGAAGACAGTGCTTTGATGTTGTCCGAGTTCCATCGGATCTTTCCTAGCCAGCTTCTGCCGGACTGCGTTGGGCCATTGCCTGGTACAATCCACAGTGATAAATCATGCACAGTTCCATCGAACGACACCTTCACTGCCGCACTGCCAATGACTGGTATGAGCTCTTTGGTGTAAGTGCGCAGCTTGGTGTGAATCGGGCTTTGTGCCTTATTGCCCCACAGTTTCTCAAAAGCCCTCTGGCTCATAATTGACTGACTCGCCCCCGTGTCCAATTCCGTGGAAACTGGAACACCATTTAATTTGACTTTCAACATTATCGGAGGGCTTTTGGTGGTGAAGGTGTGTACTCCATACACTTCCTCTTCAGCCTCGGGCTGAGTTGCCTCTCTTACTTGTTCAGCGTGATCTGCGCCGGATAGGTCATCTTTTGCCGACTCTGCCACGTGGTGAGTCGCAGCACGTTTGCACATTCACTGTAGGTGCCTCATTGTTCCACAGCCTTTACACATGTAGTGCTTGAATCGACATTGATGGGCCCGATGATTACCCCTGCAGCGCCAACATGGTATTAATGGATTCGCATTCACGCCCCATGGCGGAGTCTGAGTTATCGTGGGTCTGGCCTCTGCAAGCGTGTAGGCCCTGCCATGTACACTTCTGCATACTGAAGGCATTATTTTATGCACTGTACTTGCCAGTGAGCTTCGGTGCTGCAAAGGTATCTGTTTAGTGTTATCATTCGTGGACATGAAAGCCTGGGCTATCGTGATGGCCTTGCTTAGATCTAGGGCTTCGGCAGACAGCAGTTTGCGAAGAATGACCTCGTGGCCGATTCCAAGCACGAAAAAGTCCCGCAACACATCCCCCAAAAATCCAGCAAATACGCACTGTCCTGCAAGACGTTTTAGGTCGATGACATAGCTCACCACGTTCTGGTCCTCGGAGCGATGCTATGTGTAAAAGCGATATCTGGCCATTAAGATGCTCTTCTACGGCTTGAGGTGTTCCCGAACCAGCGTGCACAACTTTGCATATGTCTTCTTCGTTGGTTTCGTCGGTGCTAGCAGATTTATGATGAGACCATATATCGTGGACCCACAAACGGTGAGGAGAATCGCCCTGCGCTTGACCGCGGTCTCTTCCGTATCCAGCTCATTGGCCACGAAGTACTGGTCAAGACATTCAACTTCCCAATCACCACCCTCAACAAATCTCTCAAGAATACCAACGGCAACCATAACCGTGTGAAAGTTCATGATAGGTCCAAGTCAGCATGGATTTGTGAAAGGGAAATCATGCTTGACAAATCTTCTGGAATTTTTTGAGGATGTTTCCAGTAGAGTGGACAAGGGAGAGCCAGTTGATGTGGTATATTTGGACTTTCAGAAGGCATTCGACAAGGTCCCACACAAGAGATTGATGTGCAAAGTTAGAGCACATGGGATTGGGGGTAGTGTACTGACATGGATTGAGAACTGGTTGTCAGACAGGAAGCAAAGAGTAGGAGTAAATGGGTACTTTTCAGAATGGCAGGCAGTGACTAGTGGGGTACCGCAAGGTTCTGTGCTGGGGCCCCAGCTGTTTACACTGTACATTAATGATTTAGATGAGGGGATTAAATGTAGTATCTCCAAATTTGCGGATGACACTAAGTTGGGTGGCAGTGTGAGCTGCGAGGAGGATGCTGTGAGGCTGCAGAGCGATTTGGATAGGTTAGGTGAGTGGGCAAATGCATGGCAGATGAAGTATAATGTGGATAAATGTGAGGTTATCCACTTTGGTGGTAAAAACAGAGAGACAGACTATTATCTGAATGGTGACAGATTAGGAAAAGGGGAGGTGCAAAGAGACCTGGGTGTCATGGTACATCAGTCATTGAAGGTTGGCATGCAGGTGCAGCAGGCGGTTAAGAAAGCAAATGGCATGTTGGCCTTCATAGCAAGGGGATTTGAGTACAGGGGCAGGGAGGTGTTGCTACAGTTGTACAGGGCATTGGTGAGGCCACACCTGGAGTATTGTGTACAGTTTTGGTCTCCTAACCTGAGGAAGGACATTCTTGCTATTGAGGGAGTGCAGCGAAGGTTCACCAGACTGATTCCCGGGATGGCGGGACTGACCTATCAAGAAAGACTGGATCAACTGGGCTTGTATTCACTGGAGTTCAGAAGAATGAGAGGGGACCTCATAGAAACATATAAAATTCTGACGGGGTTAGACAGGTTAGATGCAGGAAGAATGTTCCCAATGTTGGGGAAATCCAGAACCAGAGGTCACAGTCTAAGGATAAGGGGTAAGCCATTTAGGACCGAGATGCGGAGGAACTTCTTCACCCAGAGAGTGGTGAACCTGTGGAATTCTCTACCACAGAAAGTTGTTGAGGCCAATTCACTAAATATATTCAAAAAGGAGTTAGATGAGGTCCTTACTACTAGGGGGATCAAGGGGTATGGCGAGAAAGCAGGAATGGGGTACTGAAGTTGAATGTTCAGCCATGAACTCATTGAATGGCGGTGCAGGCTAGAAGGGCCGAATGGCCTACTCCTGCACCTATTTTCTATGTTTCTATGTTTCTATGTTACTAGTCGTCAATTGTTATGTTCAGAATAACTCCACCAGACTGTATGCTCTAAGCTCAAACTGTTGTGATCTTGGTCTCTTTAATGTAACTCCAGAGTGAGGAAGTAGCATGGTAGACTGCCTTTTATACCTGCTTGCCCGGGGTGTACAGGTGACCCTTGGGTCTCCCACAGGTGCGCCCCCCTGGTGGCAAGTCTTACACACTAGTAAAGTTTACATACATAACATGGAGTACAAAAGCAAAGAGGTAATGCTAAACCTATACAAATCATTGGTTATGCCACAGTTACAATATTAGGGCTGATATTCCTGGATGGGCACAGTGAGCGTATTGCACCTGGATTTCCTTGCGACCCTCATTGTATTGAAGAGGGTAGACTTCAGGCACTGCTGAAGGTGCTTTGTTGGGCACAGGGATTGGAATCAATTCAGGCCTTAATGGCAGCAGCACCATTAAAGGAACAGATACGGGTACAATTAAAGTCTCATAGGAGAGCCAGAAGATTTTTTATTTTTGTGCAGGCAATGGGCTTGAATTTCTATAGTAACACTTTGGAATGGCTTGTGGTGTATTTCTAATTTAATTTGTGCATGCCAGAAGCTGTGATTTGCATATTGGTGCTATTCATGTTCAGTTAAAGGTTGTGCCCCTTGTGAATGGGTTTGTACTGCTGTCCCATGGCTGGGGTGGAAACAGAAGGGAGTAAGGGAGTAATGCCATTGTGCCAAGCGATAGGTGGAACAGGGGAAACAAGTGTGTGTATAAAGATTGATGCTGCAGGAATAGGAGAGTGCTGGTTTGACTGAGGTTTCCAGGAGAAGTTGCAATGTTAGGGGGAGGTGGTGGGTTCATACTGTTTGGTAGGGAAACAGTTGTTAGTGGCTCAAGGGAGGTCCAGACAAATGACTTCAGCCTATCGATCGTTTTCCCTAATAAACCATATTGCAAAAGGGGGCTGTGGCACAACACTGAATACCGCCTCCATCACTCAGTGTCTTAGACTAACATTCTGTAATCGGTACTGAAACAGAAAAAATCGGGATTGAAATTGCCCTGTTTTGCGACACCCGTTCGCGCCTCTGGAGGCACTAACAGGGCACAAAACATTGCAATGCGCCCCGCGAGGCTGCCGTGTGCGGAGTCAGCACCAGCCTCGCCAGTCACGAACCAGGCTGACAGCCGCTTGCGGGGCGGAAGTTAAAGGGGAGGTGGGGAGCGCCCTGCGCCGCCACCTTGGCGGTTTGGCCGGCTCACCGGTCGGCCCGACTTCTGCCACCCTTGCGTGGTTCGGGCCGCCATCGTGCAGCCCGGCACTCCATTTTGGGTGCCGGGCTGCAGCCTGGGCACCACACCGCCCTGGTAGTTCAGTGAAGGCCATAACAGGCCCGGCAGAGTGCGCAGCGGCCCTCCCCTTTAACCGAAGGGGAGGGGCGTTGAAACACGTCAACACTACACGGACTGCGTAACGCAGACCAACTCGCCCCAGTAGCGCCCCAGAACCTGCCCCTACAGGAAGTAGTGCGTGCGAGATTGCGCTCCACTTCCTGTGAGGGCGGTAACTGCAATTTCATGGCCGAGATGGGACTTCAGCGCCCCCGAGTCAGTTACCGCCTCCCCCAGTCGGGGTGCTGGGGAATTTCTCCCCCATACGTTTAAATTAAAAATAAATGTTTCTTGGCAATACCAATCTGTCCCTTAAGCCAGATAGCAGAATACAGCAGCTCTGCAAGCTACAGTGCCAGATTTCTCTTGGAGCAGTTTAGTTTGAACTGCACCCAGCACTAAAGCAGGAAATCTCAGTGCACAGATCTCTGACATTCAATTCCATGCAATTTACTATGCAACACCCTCTTCAGGCACAGCCAAGTGCAACTCCCTGAAAAGTCATAGAGGAAGTTCAGCTGCAGTGCTGTTCAGGTGCAAAATGGGCAGAAAGTATTCATGTCCGAGGCACTATTTGGGTGCTGAACACAAGAAATATTCAGAGAATCCCATATCGCCACGATTTTCTGTCCATTAAAATTAATTGCCCTTGCTTGGTTCCACTGTTGCTTAACTGATCATAGCCAGAGCATCTCTTGCAATGGCTTTCCTTGCCGTTCCCTTTGCGTTCCCCAAGGATCCATCCTTGGTCTCCTCCTTTTCCTCATCTACATGCTGCTCGCTAGCAGCCTCAGCTACAGATAAGATGTCTGTTTTCAGATGTACATCAACATCAAAGATACTCAACGCGATCTCGTCACTATCTCTTGAATGCCTCCCGCTCCCCCCCACCCCCCCCGCCACTCCTCGATTGCGTCTGTGGTGTTAGGCTGCTTGTCCGACATCCAGTCTCGGATGAGACTTCACTTCCTCCAGCACTGAGTCTTACTTGATCATCAGCCCCATCCTCACTGACCTACATTGGTTCTGGGTCCTCCATGCCTCAAATTTTAAATGTTCATCTTTGTATTTAAATTCTTCCATAGTCTCACCCCTCCTTATCACTGTAAATTTCTCTAGTCCTACAATTCCCCCCTCCCCCTCCAAACCTCTGACTCTGGCCTCCTGTACAACCTTCTCACTTTGGCCAGCACTGACAGCTATGCCTTCAGCTGCCGAGGTCCCACTCTCTAGGATTCCCTGCCTGAACCCCTATGCCTTGCCACTTCCAAGATCATCCTTAAAACCTACCTCCAACCAAGCTATTGATCACTCCTCCTGATCTATCCTTCTTAGTCTCACCATCAATTTTCTTCACACCTCTGTGTAGCACCTGGAGATATTTTTTGTTTTTACAATCAAAGCACTATATAAATGCTGCTTGTTGTAGCTTCTGTAGGGATGTTGGGCTAGATTTTACAGTTTTGTGCAGATCGCCCAACAATTGGCGTTATTTCCGGTGCGGGCGGTAAAAATGGGCTTTCAGATCGCCGGCTTGTCGCCCATTCTCAAAGACCCTGGTCTCCATTTTTGAAATTGGGCGTCACCGCAAGCGATATGAAATGGGCGATAGCGTTAAATCTCTCTGACCTTCTGCCGTAAAGTGTCGCCGTCCTTAGCAATGGCATGGCAATGCGCGATTCCCGCGATTCAGGAACTCAAGGGTTATCATGACATGCGTATAAGAGGAGACAGAGGGAGCTGAGAGGGAGTGAAGGTGTGTGTGGATGTGGCATGGCTGCTTTGGGAAGAAGAAGGGAGAGTTTAGAGCTTTAGAGCAAATTGGGAAAATAAAATTAGCTGTTACCAGCCAGATATTTGCCCGAATTTGGCCTATAATGGAGGGAGAGGAGGAGGCGACACAGTACGCTATGGAGACTGATGCTGGCAAGAGCAGTGAGCTGGGAGAGGAGCATATTGGAGGGCGCAAAAGAGCGAGGAGGTTCTCAGACGAGGCAAATGCCTCCCTCCTGCAAGAGGTCGAGTTACGCTGGGGTGATTGACCCAAGGAGGGAGTGGGAAGCCCACCCCAAAGGTCTACCAGAAGATATGGGTCAAGATAGCAGAGGTGGTGTCGTCGGCAACCAACGAGGAGCGTGAGGGCAACCAATGCCGCAAACGATGGAACGACCTTGTCGGATCCGCAAAAGTATTACATTTATTTACATGTACTTATGTATTTATATAATTTAATTTGTAAGAGTCATGAATGACGATCATCAGATGTGAGGTCTTTCACTTTTATGGGAATGTTTTACTCAAAGCCTGCGGTCACGGTGTACGTCTTTAGGTAAAGAATGATAATTATCATAATAATCATGATTACATCTGTCGGTTATGTGTTGTATCAGTTTCTGTGACAGTACCTATCATGCAATGATCTCATGCCATGGCATCCTGTTACCTTTTACAGAAGAAGCTATCGACGATGAGGTCCGTGCAGAGATGAACGGGTGGAGGGCCACCATCATCATCATAGGCAGTCCCTTGGAATCGAGGAAGACTTAATTCCACTCCCTAAGTGAGTTCTTTGATGGCTGAACAGTCCAATACAAAAGCCACAGACCCTGTTACAGGTGGGACAGACATTCGTCGAGGGAAGGGATCAGTGGGGCTGGTTTGCTGCGCGCTCCTTCCGCTGCCTGCGCTTGGCCTCTTCACACTCTTTGCATTGAGACTCAAAGAGCTCAACACCCTCCCGGATGCACTTTCTCCACCTCAGGCAGTCTTCGGCCTGGATCTCCCAGGTGTCAGTGGTGATGTCATACTTTACCAGGGAGGCTTTGAGGGTGTCCTTATAACGTTTTCGCTGTCCTCCTTTGGCTCGTTTACCACGAAGGAGCTCCGCATAAAGCATTTGCTTAGGGAATCTCGTATCTGAATGCGAACTATGTGGCCTGCCCAGCGAAGCTGATCGAGTGTGGTCAGTGCTTCAATACTGGGGATGTTAGCCTGGTCGAGGACACTGATGTTGGTCCGCCTGTCCTCCCTGGGAGGCCTATTCTCCCAGTCACCAGCGACATCACTGACATGGAGGAGCGGGTGCTCGCACTACTGGGGAAGCACACCCGAACGGCCACACAAGCAGCTGTAGACCCTGAAGTGATGCCACCTGAGTAAAGTACACACCATTGCGTGATGTAAAGTCAATAGATGCCACACCCACTCATATCCAAAAATAATATATGATAGATGATTTCTAAAATTTCTAAAATAAATAATGCTGGCCTAATGAAAATCATTGCAATGCACAATATTTTGATGACCATGAAATGTGATGTCTGTAATGATTTTGATAGCGGTGGTGCTTTTGTCGTGCATATGCTGTGTTTAGCGCTGGACTCACCTTGTAACCCTAGCACCCCTTTCTCCTCTAATAACCTCATTTGTGTTTTGCAGCTCAGCCAGCAGCACGTCCCAAGGCAAGACCACAGAGGCCAGAAGGTGGGGGCGCGGGGCCGGACTCGCCTGACAAACCTACATCTGGTGCTGAGGAGCTCCAATTCTCGCCCGTCAATCCGCTGGGTCTGTTCTCTACGGATGAGAGCGCTGACTTCGAGGAACCTGCAGCGCGAGGTTGCAGAAGGCATTCCACCCCAAGGCAATCTAGTGTCCTCCGGCCAGTCCCGCCTCCACTCTGGAGGTACCGGGCCCAAGCACCTCGCCACAGGGCACCCCATTTGTCCCCAGGATGGCGCCAACACTGCAGAGGTTTCATGGACGCGGCAGGTCTGGTCTACGAGCGCCACATCAGAGTGGAGAGATGGTACAGTTGTCCAGGAGGACTGTAGACATTGGTGACCAGATCCTCGATGCATTGGGTGGCATATCCTGACAGCTGGCCACCATCTCCGGCACCATGACTGGGTACGTTCCGCCGATGGCGAAGGCCCTGGAGTCGATAGCCAGGAACACTGCTGGCACAGGCCTTCCAGTGGTCCCAGAGCGCGACACTCCACCCCTAGGTTCCGCACCACCAGTGCCAACGACACATGAGAGGCAGGATCAAGATCCTGCTTCTGGATTCGAGAATGTTCCCACCTCGGCAAACCCTGCTCCCGTACCCATGCAACCATCGCCTTTGCCTTCATCCCCCCCCAATGAGGCACCGCCTGAGGAGCTCTTCGGCCAAGCGGCATGGTCCAAGGAGGGGAAGGGGTGGAGGTGGGGAGAAGAAGGGGAGGGGGGAAGGAAAGTGAGGTGCACGTCCGCAGGTGATAGCTGTGTTATATCTCCATCTCAGTGTATGCAATTTGTTGTAATGTATGGGGGGAGGGGGCCACCCTCCTGCTTTGCATTTGTATTCTGTGTTGCTGAACATGTTGACCATTTGATTGATGTCAATGGTCGAAAAAGTGGGGTGTGGGTAGGTTGTTTTTGCCCGTGTTACTTATGATTTCAGACCAATGGTCGTATAAAATGTTTTTTATTCAACATAACCTTGTTGCGCATTGTCTCAGATAGCTGGACCGTTACACACTGGTGATTCCTTAACATGAAAGGTTTAAATAAAACTTAACTTGAATCAACTTAAACTTTAACTGGCACCAAGGTGATGCCCACCATTGATGTCTGAGCTGCACACACACAGCAGTGTGTCAGCTTTGTCAATAACAGCAACGTTCTTTCAGGCAAATTGCTCATTTATGAGCTGCTGATGTAAGAGTCTTGCAGCTATGTAGCCACCACGGGCCCTTTCCTGCGGTCTGGAGGGGGGCGTGGGCATGGTTGCATAGCCAGCCTGATTGTCTGGCCCGAGCTCAGCGTCCAGCCCCTCGTCCTCCTCTTCCTCTCTCTCCTGAGGTGGATCATCAGTTCCTTCTGGCAATTCTTGTCCCTCCCTGATAGCCAGGCTGTGCAGCATGGAACACACGGCCATGAATTTAGCTACTTGCTCAGGGTTTTATTGTAGCTCCCCTACTGAGTGGTCCAAGCTTCTAAAGCGCTGCTTTAGCACAGTTATTGTTTTCTGGACCACATTGCGTGTGTCTCTGTGGCTCTGGTTGTATCGCTTCTCGGCCTCAGTGTGGGTGTCATGCAGGGGGGTCATCAGTGTTGAGTCCTTAACTCTTAAACATAATCACACGAGGCACGTACTGCAGACACAGTCACTCTGTGACCTTCACCTTTATTGCCTGGACCAAGGAGTGCTGGCCTGTGAGGGACCTCCCCTTATATACCATTTTTTTCACACCATAAGCGCAAGCGAGTTCTTCCTTTTCGACCATGCTGTACCCACGCTCTGCCTGGGAGAGCGACCTGGAGGCATAAGCCACCGGTTGGAGTTGTCCATCTCCATTACCCTGCTGCAACACACACCCAACCCCGTATGATGATGCATCGCATGTTAAAACTAGTTTTTTACAGGGGTCATACAACGTTAACAGTTTGTTAAAACAAAGCAGGTTCCGCGCCCTGTTGAAAGCCCGTTCTTGACAGTCCCCCCCAAAACCATTCGCAACCCTTACGCAGGAGCACGTGTAACAGCTCCAACAATGTGCTTAAGTTCGGCAGGAAGTTCCCAAAATAGTTCAAAAGTCCCAGGAACGATCGCAACTCCGATGTGTTGCTGGGCCGGGGCGCACGCCGGATCACCTCCGTTTTGGATTCGGTAGGCCGGATCCCATCTGCGGCAACACTCCTGCCCAAAAACTCGACCTCTGGGGCCAAAAACACACACTTGGCCTTCTTCAGCCGCTTGCCCACCCGGTCCAGTCGGCGTAGCACCTCCTCCAGTTGTGGAGGTGTTCCTCGGTGTCTTGACCCGTTATTAGGATGTCGTCCTGGAATACGATTGTGCCGGGAATGGATTTCAGCAAGCTTTCCATGTTTCTCTGAAAGATGGCGGCCGCCGAACGGATGCCAAAAGGACACCTGTTGTAGATGAATAAACCCTTGTGCGTCGTGATGATGGTCAGAAGCTTGGATTCTTCAGCCAGTTCCTGAGTCATGTAGGCCGAAGTGAGGTCCAATTTAGTGAACAGCTTGCCACCTGCCAATGTGGCAAAAAGGTCCTCCGCCTTCGGGAGCGGGTATTGGTCCTGCAGGGACACCCGGTTGATGGTGGCTTTGTAGTCACCGCAGATCCTAACCGAGCCGTCCGCTTTAAGGACAGGAACAATTGGACTTGCCCAGTCGCTGAATTTAATGGGTGAAATTATGCCCTCTCTGAGCAGCCTGTCCAGTTCACTCTCTATTTTCTCACGCATCACGTATGCCACCGCTCTGGCTTTGTGGTGCACTGGTCTGGCGTCCAAGGTGATGCGTATAATTACTTTTGTGCTCTTGAACGTTCCGACACCGGGTTGAAACAGTGACCCGAATTTTTGTAGTACCTGTGAGCATGAGCTTTGCTCCACAGATGAAATGGCATGCACATCCCCCCATTTCCAGTTCATCTCGGCTAGCCAGCTCCTTCCCAAAAGCGCAGGGCCATTTCATGGAACAATCCAGAGTGGCAGCCGGTTCTGTGACCTATTGTGTGTTACCACCACGTTTGCACTGCCTAGCACTGGAATGATCTCTTGGGTGTACATCTGTAGCTGTGTATTAATTCGTTCTAGTTTTGGCCTGCTAGCTCTGTGTGGCCATAGTTTCTCAAATTGTTGTGCACTCATGAGGGACTGGCTAGCTCCCGTGTCCAGCTCCATGCGCACTGGGATGCCATTCAATAAAACTTTTCATCATCATGGGTGGCGCTTTGGTGTATGAGCTGTGGACGTCAGCCACATGAACCCGCTGAACTTCAGCATCCATGGCTTTACCCCAGGCATTGTCCTGCACTGCAAGCCCCTCGCCTGATTCTTCTGTCTCAGAGATTACCGGCTGTTTGTAAACCCTAGCCAAATGTCCTCTGGCATATTACAATTCCTACAGACGAACTGCTGAGATTTGCAGCTTTTCGCATAATGTTTGCCCCCGCATCTCCAGCATTGGCTGAGATCGTTGTTCACAAAAGGACTGTTAGTAGGCATTCCTCTCTGATTGTTCCCTTGGTTGTTTCTAAACACTCTGATGGTGGGTGTTAATGGTTCCCTTGATGGCGTGAATTGCCGCTCCCCTCTCCATTGTCCCTGTCGGGGCCCCACCTTAGAGTCAGTTGCAGCTTGGGCAGTTACAAAATACCTTTGTCTGATTGCTGCAGTTTCAAAATGCCTTTGCCTGACTGCGAGATCTTGAGCTGCATTTATCACGTTAATTCCTTGGTCCGTCGCCACATTGGACCCAGGACTACTCGCGTAAATGAGCTTTGTCTCTTCTTCCCCTGCTATGAAAGTTTGAGCTATCAATGCTGCCCCTTCTAGAGTTAAGTCCTTGGTCTCTATGAGCTTCCTGAAGATGCCGGCATGGCTAATGCCCTCAATGATAAAATCCCTTAACATCTCCCCCCTGCCCAGCCAGTCCTTCATGACAAAGGTCTGCTGGAGTCTCTCCACAAAATCGTCCCAGTCTTCACACACACAGTAACGTTCCTCTGAGCTACCGATGGCCATCCTCTGGGTTCAGTGATTCCCGTTTCCCGTCAGCAGGTGTTGAGTCCTTAACTCTTAAACATAATCACACGAGGCACGTACTGCAGACACAGTCACTCTGTGACCTTCACCTTTATTGCCTGGACCAAGGAGTGCTGGCCCTGCGAGGAACCTCCCCTTATATACCTGAATCTCCAGGTAAGGAGTGTCTCCCACAAGTACACCCCCTGTGGTCAAGGTGTGCATTTCTAGTAAGTATGTACAGGATGTAGTGGTTACATGAGGGTTACAATTGTATAAGGGTTACAGTAGTATGCTGGTTACATACATGACAATAAGCCAGGTGGCTAGGCCATATCGGTTGTCACCGAGCAGCAAGCATTGTCCTTGTGGCTGACTCTTAAACATGTCAGAGATAGTGCTCTGACGTAGGATGTGAGCCTCATCGAAGCTGCCCGGATATTTGGCATTCACTGCCATTATTATTTGGATGACCTTGACCTCGATGCACAGTGATGTCCTGATGGCAGGCTGCATATCTGGCCTGATGAGCTCACATATTTCAGTGATCACCACCTTGTGTAAGCGCAGTCTCCGAAGGCAGGTGTGCTCGGACATGTCGAGGTAAGACTTCTTCTCGCTGTAAGTGCTGGGTGTATATGGCCTGGGCCTCCTCCTCAGTCTGGCATGTCTTAGATTGGGCACATAATGATATGCATTAGACTTTGAGCCATTTGCACTCTGCAGCATCTGCATATTAATCGATGCAGGCTGAGAAATGGCTGGCCCCATTCCAATGAAAGTAAATTAGCAATTGATCAGCAGCAATAATTTCCGCACTAAAAGACACCGACAGTAAAACCCAATTGTCCAGAGTCTGAAAAGATGTCTGTTGAGATGGTCACTTCACCTGAGAAGAACTCCAGAGTCAATCCAAACCCCTCCCCCACCGAAGTTGAAGCAGCCTTTTCAATGAATCAACCTGCGATTTGAAAAATGGCGCCCACACAGCTGTGATTAGTTCAGAACAGTTCCCCTTTTTCTGAGCGGTGTTTTGGGCGAGCGATATTGTGGGCGATATTGTGGGCGAGGTGGTGAAAGTGACGCTGGGCGATCTCCTGGGTGTTAGTTTCGGCAAATGTGATCTTTACAACAAAAAAATGTGGCCGGTCGGTATTATTGAATCTTGGCGTTAATTACGTGCGTAAAGTAACGCTGGGCGATATTATGGGCGTTGGTTCCGCCAATTTTGATGATTCCGTCCCAAAAATGTAGGCGGACGGTATTATTTTTTCCCAGCGTTACGTACATGGCAAAAGTAACGCTCGGCGATAAGTGTCCAAAAAATGGGCGTCAGTTTCCACTTTGTGGCTAAATGGGTGATATCTGGGCGTTATACCTCATTTCAGCAGTAAAATGGACATTAAGTGGGCGTTATGCATGCAAAAATAATGGAAAATCTAGCCCGTAGTGTTGGTACTTTTTGTGGAGAACAGTAAGCCAAATTTCCAGACTGCGATGTGGGCATGCATAGACATTTTGGGGTTTTGCTGATAATCTTTTGGGGATGGGATGGGGAGATTTATGCAAAACCAGGCGAGTAGATGTGTGGTGTTACAAGGTCCTAGCAGCTCAGAGTCTCCTTCCCGCAAGAGATAGTAGTCCTTGCACAATCCAAGTTTCAAACATCCTTTTCTAATACACATCTTTTTTTATTTCAAAAATATACTTTATTCATCTAATTTTGTCAAAATATGTTGCAATACAATCCACAAATCACATTACATATCACACTGTACAAATTAAAAGCAGTACATGGCACTCAATTTAAAGAACAGATTACATGTACATTTTCATTTGAACATTTTCTGATACATACAGTCCGAGCGTTTTTTTTTACAATGCAGTGGCGGGAGGACCTTGTACTTTGGCCTCTCCCCATTGTGACGGCTGCACCAAGTTTTAGTGCGTCTCTCAGCATGTAGTCCTGGACCTTGGAATGTGCTAGTCTGCAACACTCGATCATGGACAACTCCTTACTCTGGAAGACCAGCAAGTTTCAGACAGACCAAAGGGAGTCTTTCACCAAATTCATGGTCCTCCAGTAGCAGTTGATGTTTGTCGCGGTGCGTATCCCTGGGAACAGTCTGTCGAGCACAGAGTCCTGTGTTGCAGAGCTGCTCTTGATGAACCTCAACAAAAACTACTGCATCTCTTTCTAGACCTTCCTTGCAAACGCACATTCCAGAAGGAGATGTCTCCACTGCAACTGCCTCGAAGACAGCGTGTGGTGCCGCTGAAACGCCACGTGTACATGAAGGATATGACGGGGAGAGCCCTTCTCATCACCAGCCAAGCTACGTCTTGGTGCTTGTTCTGGTGATGAGGCGTTCTGTCAAATGACTTAGAAAGTCTGTTTGGGGAACCATCCGACAGGATCCAATATCTCCTTTTCCCGTAGGGCCTCGACGACATTACGTGCAGACCACTGCTTTATGGCCTTGTGATCAAAGCTGTTTTCCTGTGTAAGCATTTCTACAAAGGATAGGTCCAACTGAATGGAGCGTTCAGACCCATCCCTCGCAAAACCAGGGTTTCTAATACACATAGCAGAAAACAAGGCCACACAGTGCATCTTTCAGCTCTCCCTACATCCTTTGAAATGCGCATTTTATGCTCAGCTGGCTGGGGAAAATCTCCTCCTACAGGTGCAATTATGTTTTAGTGGGGATGTTCTTAAAGTGGCCATACACTTCCTCTAGGATCAGGGCCCTCATCAGTCTCCAACTGACTTACCGGCCCTCAATCACCCTGCTACAGTGGGTCATCATAGGCAGTCCCTCGAAACGAGGATGACTTGCTTCCACGCCAAAAAGGAATGAGTTCACAGGTGTTTCAATGAAGGACCTAATATTCCAGATCCCGAACTACATCTTGGAGGGTGGAAGATGCCTGTGCTTGGATTTTTTTAATGTGTGGTGGCCATTGCACACCAGCCACCACACGGGCTTGAAAGAGCTAAGTCTTGGTCCAGTGGCAAGGATTGCCCAAGACGACTGGAGACTTGCTCTGCTGCACGGACCGAGCGCACACACATATCGCAGTGTGGGCTGGCCCATGCTGCCCCTGGGCCCTCGCCTCTTCTGGGCCGCAGACGCATGCCTCTCCTGGGCCCCGGTCACTTTCTTGTTGGTAGAGCCCAACTGAAGGTTGAATATAGACTATCTTCAGAAGGAGTAGAAAATGGTGGAATTGGCTTTCCTCATCCTTTATTTGCTTTGAACACGTGTGTTATGTATTTAACCCTTTGCAACCTGTATCACACCACCACCAGAGGGCCTACCTGTTGGAGTCCCAAGGGATCCCAGCATCCCTTGGGAGCACTGTATATAAGCAGGCCACCCACGAGGTACCTGCACTCTGGAGTCTTATTAAAGGAGCTAAGGTCACACTTACTCATTGTTCACAGTACTCAGTTATTATGAGCTTATCAATTGGCGACGAGGTAATGAACAATCACGTGAAAATGCAAAGAACAGTTGGTATCCTGGAGAAGTTCTCAGAAGGGGATGATTGGGAGGCCTTCATGAGGAGACTCGACCAATACTTCGTGGCCAATGAGCTGGAAGGGGATGAGAACGCTGCCAAACGAAGGGCTACCCTCCTTACTGTCTGTGGGGCAACAACCTATGGTCTCATGAAGAATCTTCTAGCTCCGATAAAACCAACAACTAAATCCTATGAAGAATTGTGTACGCTGGTCCGGGAGCACCTAAATCCTAAAGAAAGCGTTTTAATGGCGAGGTATTGGTTCTACACTTGTCAACGGTCAGAGGGCCAGGGAGTGGCGAGCTGTGTCGCCGAATTCAAGCGCCTCGCAGGACATTGCGAATTTGAGGGATTCCTAGAACAAATGCTGAGAGACTTTTTTGTACTAGGCATTGGCCATGATGTGATCCTTCGCAAATTGTTGACTGTTGAAACTCCGAATCTAAGCAAAGCCATACGGTAGCCCAGGAACTTATGTCCACCAGTGACAACACCAAATAAATTTCACAGAGTAAAGAGGTTTCGGCCAGTACTGTGCACGAAGTAACGTCATGTTCGAGTAGGAATATACATGGCAGAACGTATACGCCGGCTGCTGCTGCACGACCTCATATGACCCAGAGTCCACCATCAATCGTTAATGCGAGGCAGTTAACACCCTGTTGGCAAAGTGGAGATGATCATCGGGCTCATCAATGCCCCTTCAAGCAATATGCATGCAACGGCTGCAGAACAATGGGACACCTCCAGCAAATGTGCAGGTGAGCTACAAACCCTGCAAACCATACAAAAGATACATAAGATACATAAGAATTAGGAACAGGAGTAGGCCATCTAGCCCCTCGAGCCTGCTCCGTCATTCAATAAGATCATGGCTGATCTGGCCGTGGACTCAGCTCCACTTACCCACCCGCTCCCCGTAACCCTTAATTTCCTTATTGGTTAAAAATCTATCTATCTGTGACTTGAATACATTCAATGAGCTAGCCTCAACTGCTTCCTTGGGCAGAGAATTCCACAGATTCACAACCCTCTGGGAGAAGAAATTCCTTCTCAACTCGGTCCTAAATTGGCTCCCCCATATTTTGAGGCTGTGCCCCCTAGTTCTAGTCTCCCCGACCAGTGGAAACAACCTCTCTGCCTCTATCTAGTCGATCCCTTTCATTATTTTAAATGTTTCTGAATACTGGATTGAGATCCAGTGAGGGTATTTGCATCCAATGAGTGCGTGACCGCCCCCCCACCACCTCCGCCACCCCCGCCCCCCAACACGCCATCGTAATGGGTATCTGGGGCTCTTTAGCCTTGATTGTAGCCCAGCTAGGAGAAGGAACTCTGAAGACAAAGACTGTGAGAAAGGCAACAAGAAACCACCTCTTTCCTAAGAAAATCGGGTGGGGTGTAAAACAGGCGGCCGATTCACTGTCATCCATTTTGCACTGCTGCCCAAGATTGACTTCGCCTGTTGCATAATTCTGGCCCTGCTTAATTCCACGCCTTCCTGCTGTCTCCTGACAGACTTCTGTCAGAGTGATGCCAGAAAAGCTTGTGAATTTTGGCGACTTGTAAAAAGGGAACAGCAATAATCATGGATGATTTTAATCTCCATATTGATTGGACAAATCGAATCGGTCAGGGTAACTTTGAGGAAGAGTTCATAGAGTGCATAAGGGATGGGTTTCTTGAACAGTATGTAATGGAACCAACCAGGGGGCAGGTTATCTTAGATCTGGTCCTGTGTAATGAAACAGGATTAATAAACAATCTCCTTGTAAAGGATCCCCTCGGATCGAGTGACCATGGTTGAATTTCAAATTCAGATGGAGGATGAGAAAGTTGGATCTCAAATAAAGGAGACTACAAAGGTATGAGGGCAGAGTTGGCTAAAGTGGACTGGGCAAATAGATTAAAGTGTAGGACGGTTGATGAACTGTGGCGTATATTTAAGGAGATATTTCATAACTCAAGAAAAATATATTCCAGTCAGGAGGAAAGGGTGTAGAAGAAAAGTTAACCATCTGTGGCTAACTAAAGAAATAGAGGATGGTATTCAATTAAAAGCAAGGGCATATAAAGTGGCCAAAACTAGTGGGAAGACAGAAGATTGGGAAGTTTTAAAAGCCAGCAAAGAATGACTAAAAAAATGATTAAGAAAGGAAAGATAGACTATGAAAGTAAACTAGCATGAAATATAAAAACAGATACCAAGAGTTTCTACGGATATATAAAAAGGAAAAGAGTGGCTAAAGTAAATGTTGGTCCTTTGGAGGATGAGACTGGGGAACATAAGAACATAAGAATTAGGAACAGGAGTAGGCCATCTTGCCCCTCGAGCCTGCTCCGCCATTCAATAAGATCATGGCTGATCTGGCTGTGGACTCAGCTCCACTTACCCGCCCGCTCCCCGTAACCCTTAATTCCCTTATTGGTTAAAAATCTATCTATCTGTGATTTGAATACATTCAATGAGCTAGCCTCAACTGCTTCCTTGGGCAGAGAATTCCACAGATTCACAACCCTCTGGGAGAAGAAATTCCTTCTCAACTCGGTTTTAAATTGGCTCCCCCGTATTTTGAGGCTGTGCCCCCTAGTTCTAGTCTCCCCGACCAGTGGAAACAACCTCTCTGCCTCTATCTTGTCGATCCCTTTCATTATTTTAAATGTTTCTATAAGATCACCCCTCATCCTTCTGAACTCCAATGAGTAAAGACCCAGTCTACTCAATCTATCATCATAAGGTAACCCCCTCATCTCCGGAATCAGCCAAGTGAATCGTCTCTGTACCCATTCCAAAGCCAGTATATCCTTCCTTAAGTAAGGTAACCAAAACTGTACGCAGTACTCCAGGTGCGGCCTTTCAAATACCCTATACAGTTGCAGCAGGACCTCCCTGCTTTTGTACTCCATCCCTCTCGCAATAAAGGCCAACATTCCATTCGCCTTCCTGATTACCTGCTGCACCTGCAAACTAACTTTTTGGGATTCATGCACAAGGACCCCCAGGTCCCTCTGCACCTCAGCATGTTGTAATTTCTCCCCATTCAAATAATATTCCCTTTTACTGTTTTTTTTCCCAAGGTGGATGACCTCACACTTTCCGACAGTGTATTCCATCTGCCAAACCTTAGCCCAATCACTTAACCTATCTAAATCTCTTTGCAGCCTCTCTGTGTCCTTTACACAACCCGCTTTCCCACTAATCTTTGTGTCATCTGCAAATTTTGTTACACTACACTCTGTCCCCTCTTCCAGGTCATCTATGTATATTGTAAACAGTTATGGTCCCAGCACCGATCCCTGTGGCACACCACTAACCACCGATTTCCAACCCAAAAAGGACCCATTTATCCTGACTCTCTGCTTTCTGTTCGCCAGCCAATTCTCTATCCATGCTAATACATTTCCTCTGACTCCGCGTACATCTATCTTCTGCAGTAACCTTTTGTGTGGCACCTTATCGAATGCCTTTTGGAAATCGAAATACACCACATCCATCGGTACCCCTCTATCCACCATGCTCGTTATATCCTCAAAGAATTCCAGTAAATTAGTTAAACATGATTTCCCCTTCATGAATCCATGCTGCGTCTGCTTGATTGCACTATTTCTATCTGGATGTCCTGCTATTTCTTCCTTAATGATAGTTTCAAGCATTTTCCCCACTACAGATGTTAAACTAACCAGCCAATAGTTACCTGCCTTTTGTCTGCCCCCTTTTTTAAACAGAGGCGTTACATTAGCTGCTTTCCAATCCGCTGGTACCTCCCCAGAGTCCAGAGAATTTTGGTAGATTATAACGAATGCATCTGCTATAACTTCCACCATCTCTTTTAATACCCTGGGATGCATTTCATCAGGACCAGGGGACTTATCTACCTTGAGTCCCATTAGCCTGTTCAGCACTACCCCCCTAGTGATAGTGATTGTCTCAAGGTCCTCCCTTCCCACATTCCTGTGACCAGCAATTTTTGACATGGTTTTTGTGTCTTCCACTGTGAAGACCGAAGCAAAATAATTGTTTAAAGTCTCAGCCATTTCCACATTTCCCATTATTAAATCCCCCTTCTCATCTTCTAAGGGACCAACATTTACTTTAGTCACTCTTTTCCGTTTTATATATCTAAAAGCTTTTTCTATCTGTTTTTATGTTTTGCGCAAGTTTACCTTCGTAATCTATCTTTCCTTTCTTTATTGCTTTTTTAGACATTCTTTGCTGTTGTTTAAAATTTTCCCAATCTTCGAGTTTCCCACTAACCTTGGCCACCTTATACGCTTTGGTCTTTGATTTGATACTCTCCTTTATTTCCTTGGTTATCCACGACTGGTTATCCCTTCTCTTACCACCCTTCTTTTTCACTGGAATATATTTTTGTTGCGCACTATGAAAGAGCTCCTTCAAAGTCCTCCACTGTTCCTCAATTGTGCCACCGTTTAGTCTGTGTTTCCAGTCTACTTTAGCCAACTCTGCCCTCATCCCACTGTAGTCCCATTTGTTTAAGCATAGTACGCTCGTTTCTGACACAACTTCCTCACCCTCAATCTGTATTACAAATTCAACCATACTTTGATCACTCATTCCGAGAGGATCTTTTACTAGGAGATCGTTTATATTTCCTGTCTCATTACACAGGACCAGATCTAAGATAGCTTGCTCCCTTGTAGGTTCTGTTACATACTGTTCTAAGAAACAATCCCTTATGCATTCTATGAATTCCTCCTCCAGGCTACCCCGTGCGATTTGAGTTGACCAATCGATATGTAGGTTAAAATCCCCCATGATTACTGCCGTTCCTTTTTCATATGCCTCCATTATTCCCTTGATTATTGCCCGCTCCACCGTGAAGTTATTATTTGGGGGCCTATAAACTACGCCCACCAGTGACTTTTTCCCCTACTATCTCTAATCTCCACCCACAATGATTCAACATTTTGTTCATTCGAGCCAATATCGTCTCTCACAACTGCCCTGATATCATCCTTTATTAACAGAGCGACCCCACCTCCTATCCCTTCTTGTCTATCATTCCAAATTGTCAGATACCCCTGTATGTTTAATTCCCAGTCTTGGCCACCCTGCAACCATGTTTCTGTAATGGCCACCAAATCATACCCATTTGTAATGATTTGTGCCGTCAACTCATTTACTTTATTTCGAATGCTGCGTGCGTTTAGGTAGAGTGTTTTAATCCTAGTTTTTAAACCATGATTTTTAGTTTTGACCCCTCCTGCAGCCCCTTTATATTCAGTGGCCCTTTTTGTTTTTTGCCTTGGGTTTCTCTGCCCTCCACTTTTACTCATCTCCTTTCTGTCTTTTGCTTTTGTCTCCTTTTTGTTTCCCTCTGTCGCCCTGCATTGGTTTCCATCCCCCTGCCATATTAGTTTAACTCCTCCCCAACAGCACTAGCAAACACTCCCCCAAGGACATTGGTTCTGGTCCTGCCCAGGTGCAGACTGTCCGGTTTGTACTGGTCCCACCTCCCCCAGAACCAGTTCCAATGCCCCAGGAATTTGAATCCCTCCCTGCTGCACCGCTGCTCAAGCCACGTATTCATCTAAGCTATCCTGCAATTCCTACTCTGACGAGCACGTGGCACTGGTAGCAATCCCGAGATTACTACTTTTGAGGTCCTACTTTCTAATTTAGCTCCTAGCTCCTTAAATTCGTCTCGTAGGACCTCATCCTTTTTTTACCTATGTCAATGGTACCAATGTGCACCACGACAACTGGCTGGTCTCCCTCCCTTTTTAGAATGTCCTGCATCTGCGCCGAGACATCCTTGACCCTTGCACCAGGGAGGCAACATACCATCCTGGAGTCTCGGTTGCGGCTGCAGAAACGCCTATCTATTCCCCTTACAATCGAATCCCCTATCACTATTGCTCTCCCACTCTTTTTCCTGCCCTCCTGTGCAGCAGAGCCAGCCACGGTGCCATGAACTTGGCTGCTGCTGCCCTCCCCTGATGAGTCATCCCCCTCAACAGTACTCAAAACGGTGTATCTGTTTTGCAGGGGGATGACCGCAGGGGACCCCTGCACTACCTTCCTTGCACTGCTCTTCCTGCTGGCCTTCCATTCCCTAGCTGGATGTGGACCCTTCACCTGCGGTAAGACCAACTCGCTACACGTGCTACTCACGTCATTCTCAGCATCGTGGATGCTCCAGAGTGAATCCACCCTCAGCTCCAATTGCACAACACAGACCGTCAGGAGCTGGAGGCGGAAACACTTCCCACACACGTGATCGTCAGGGACACTGGAAGTGTCCCTGAGTTCCCACATGTTACAGGAGGAGCATATCACGTGACCGAGCTCTCCTGCCATGACAACCCTTAGATACACTTAAATTGGCAACAACAATGTTAACAAGTTACTTACTGTTATCGGAGAGAAAAAAGAAAAACTACTCACCAATCCAGCCAATCACTTACCCCCTTGGCTGTGACGTCACCTTTCTGTTTCTTTCTACTTCTTTTTTGCCTTCTCCCTGTAGCTGCACAAGTACGCCTTTTATAAACCACCATGTTGCAGAGGAAGATCGATCCACTGTGGATCAGGCTGAATTGGAGATTCGTTCCGAGGAGGCAGAAGTGTACGGGGTACGCACATTCATCACGAACTGTTCACCAATATTGTTGAAAGTTGAACTTAATGGAATTCCAGTATCTATGGAATTGGACAAGGGTGCGAGTCAGTCCATAATGAGCAAAAAGGCCTTCGACAGGCTGTGATGCAACAAGACACACAGGCCCAAGCTCAGCCCCATTCACACCAAACTAAGAACTTACACCAAGTTGATCCCTGTAATTGACAGTACAGAAGTCAAATTCACATATGATGGAGCAGTGCTCGAACTCCCGCTGTGGATCGTGGCAGGGGATGGCCCCACACAGTTTGGCAGAAGCTGGCTGGGAATAATCAGCTGGAACTGGGACGACATCTGAACGCTTTCATCTGTCAACGATGCCTCATGTGTCCAGGTTCTGAGCAGATTTCCATCGTTGTTCGAGCCCGGCATTGGAAGCTTCTCGGGGGCGAAAGTGCAGATCCATTTGGTTCCCCATCCACCACAAGGCACGGGCGATACCATACATGATGCGTGAGAAAGTGGAAATTGAGCTTGACAGGCTGCAGCAAGAAGGCATCATCGCGCCGGTGGAATTCAATGAGTGGGCTAGTCCGATTGTCCCGGTTCTCAAAGGGGACGGCACAGTCAGAATTTGTGGGGACTATAAAGTAACGATTAACCATTTTTCGCTGCAGGACCAGTCCCCACGACCCAAGGCAGACGACCTATTTGCGAACCTGGCTGGAGGGAAGACGTTCATCAAGCTGGACCTGACCTCGGCCTACATGACGCAGGAGCTGGAGGAGTCTTCGAAAGGCCTCACCTGCATCAACACGCAAAAAGGTCTGTTCATCTATAACAGATGCCTGTTTGGCACTCGGTCGGCCGCAGCAATCTTCCAACGGAACATGGAGAGCCTGCTAAAGTCGGTTCCTTGCACCGTGGTTTTCCAGGACGACATACTGGTTACAGGTCGGTACACCATTGAGTACTTGAAGAATCTGGAAGAGGTTCTTAGTCGGTTGGATCACGTGGTACTCAGGTTGATACGCTTGAAGTGTGTGTTCCTGGCGCCTGAGGTCGAGTTCTTGGGAAGAAGAATCGTGGCAGACGGCATCAGTCCCACCGACGCCAAGACGGAGACCATCAAGAACGCGCCGAGACCACAGAATGTGATGGAGCTGCGGTCGTTCCTGGGACTCCTTCACTATTTTGGTCTGGGTTAAGCACCCTGCTAGAACCCCTACATGTGCTACTGCGCAAGGGAAATGACTGGGTATGGGGGAATTCACAAGAGGCTGCTTTTGAGAAAGCCAGAAATCTGTTGTGTTCAAACAAACTGCTTGTCCTGTATAACCCTTGTAAATGATTAGTGCTAGCTTGCGACGCGTCGTCATATGGGGTCGGGTGTGTGTTACAACAGGCTAATGAATCGGGGATTTTGCAACCTGTCGCTTATGCATCCAGGAGTTTGTCCAAGGCCGAAAAGGCCTACAGCATGATTGAAAAAGAGGCTCTGGCGTGCGTTTACGGGGTGAAAAAAATGCACCAGTACTTGTTTGGCCTCAAGTTTGAGCTTGAAACGGACCACAAGTCTCTCATATCACTGTTCTCTGAGAGCAAAGGGATTAACACCAATGCCTCTGTCCGCATCCAAAGATGGGCGCTCACGCTGTCAGCATACAACTATGTAATCCGCCACAGATCGGGCACAGAGGGCTGATGTTCTCAGTCGGCTGCCATTGCCCACCACCGAGGTGGAAATGGCACAGCCTGCGGACTTGCTCGTGGTAATGGATGCATTCGAAAACGACAGGTCACCCATTACGGCTCGCCAGATCAGGATCTGGACCTGCCAGGATCCTTTACTGTCCTTGGTAAAAAACTGTCCTCCATGGGAGCTGGTCCAGCGTCCCAGCGGAGATGCAGGAGGCGATTAAGCAGCTCCACAGGCGCAAAGACGAAATGTCCTTGCAGGCGGACTGTCTGTTGTGGGGGAATTGCGTGGTTTTGCCCAAGAAAGGCAGAGAAATGTTCATTTGTGAGCTATACAGCACCCACCCAGGCATTGTAATGATGAAAGCCATAGCCAGATCCCATGTGTGGTGGCCCGGCATCGACTCAGATTTAGAGTCATGCGTGCGCCAGTGCAAAACTTGCTCTCAGCTGAGCAATGCACCCAGAGAGGCACTGCTAAGTTTGTGGTTGTGGCCCTCCAAACCGTGGTCAAGAATCCACGTGGACTATGCGGGCCCATTTCTAGGCAAAATGTTCTTGATTGTCGTGGATGCTTATTCAAAATGGATTGAATGTGCAATAATGTCTGTAAGCACATCCACGGCCACCATCGAATGCCGACGAGCCATGTTTTCCACGCACGGCCTGCCTAATGTCCAAGTCAGCGACAATTGGCCGTGTTTCACTAGTGCTGAATTCAAGGAATTCATAACCCGCAATGGGATCAAGCACGTCACATCTGCCCCGTTCAAGCCCGCATCCAACGGCCAGGCAGAACGGGCAGTTCAGACCATCAAGAGTGTCGGAAGGCTCCCTGCAGATCCGACTGTCCCGGGTGCTGCTCAGCTACCACACCAGACCCCACTCACTCACCGGGGTTCCCGCAGCCGAGCTGCTCATGAAAAGGGCACTCAAAACAAGGCTCTCTCTCGTCCACTCTGATCTCCATGATCACGTGGAGGGCAGGCGGCAACAACAAAGTGTGTACCATGACCGCGCAAATTTGTCACATAATATTGAGGTCAATGACCCTGTGTTTGTAGTCAATTATGGACATCATCATTATCATCATCATCATAGGCAGTCCCTCGGAATCAAGGAAGACTTGCTTCCACACCCCAAAATTATGGACATGGTCCCAAATGGCTCGCTTGCACGGTCATAGCCAAAGAGGAGAGTAGGGTGTTTCAGGTCAAATTGGCCAATGGACTAACGTGCAGAAAACATTTGGATCAAATCAAATTGTGGTTCACCATCAGCTATGAACAGCCCGAAGAAGACATCACCAACTTTGACCCTCCAACACACACACAAGTTGCAACCGACATCACGGTTGACCATGAAGCCGAACTCACCATCCCCAGCAGCCCGGCAAGGCCGGCTGCCCAGCAGCTCAGTGAAGAACTAACCAACTCACCCACACCCGCATTTGTACCAAGACAATCGACAAGGGAGCGAAAAGCACCAGCTCGTCTCACCTTTTAAATAAATGTACTATTAACTTTACGAGAGAGTGATGTTATGTATTTAACCCTTGGCAACCTGTATCACACCACCACCAGAGGGCCTACTTGTTGGAGTCCCAAGTGATCCCAGCATCCCTTGGGAGCATCGTACATAAACAGGCCACCCACGAGGTACCTGCACTCTAGAGTCTTATTAAAGGAGCTAAGGTCACACTTACTCATTGTTCACAGTACTCAGTTTCATCTTTTATTATGAGCTTATCAACTTGGAAACAGGTTAAAGAACATTCAGCAAAGATTCAGAAAAAGGATGTAATGTTCAGTTAAATTGTTAGAAATTGTTGAAGATGTCACTGGAAAAATTTTATTTCTCCAAAATTTAGGAGAAAAAAGAATAGACATTATCTAGTGATATTTTTACATGACCTTTCAATACTGCCCCCATTACTCTTGTAGTCTTTGATTTGTTTCTGGGTATTACAAATTTAGGTTTGCTGTAGACACCTTCTTGAGGTTCAGTGGCTTCAATCACTCCTGGGAGCATTCTGAGCATCTTACTATTATGGGAGTTGACTTACAATGTTCTATAGCTACTTGTATGATAGTGTGTAATCTGAAATTCTGAATACTAGATTGAGATCCAGTGAGGGTATTTGCATCCAATGAGTGCGTGACCCCCTCCCCCACCTCCGCCACCCCCGCCCCCCAACACGCCATCGTAATGGGTATCTGGGGCTCTTTAGCCTTGATTGTAGCCCAGCTAGGAGAAGAACTCTGAAGACAAAGACTGTGAGAAAGGCAACAAGAAACCACCTCTTTCCTAAGAAAATCGGGTGGGGTGTAAAACAGGCGGCCGATTCACTGTCATCCATTTTGCACTGCTGCCCAAGATTGACTTCGCCTGTTGCATAATTCTGGCCCTGCTTAATTCCACGCCTTCCTGCTGTCTCCTGACAGACTTCTGTCAGAGTGATGCCAGAAAAGCTTGTGAATTTTGGCGACTTGTAAAAAGGGAACAGCAATAATCATGGATGATTTTAATCTCCATATTGATTGGACAAATCGAATCGGTCAGGGTAACTTTGAGGAAGAGTTCATAGAGTGCATAAGGGATGGGTTTCTTGAACAGTATGTAATGGAACCAACCAGGGGGCAGGTTATCTTAGATCTGGTCCTGTGTAATGAAACAGGATTAATAAACAATCTCCTTGTAAAGGATCCCCTCGGATCGAGTGACCATGGTTGAATTTCAAATTCAGATGGAGGATGAGAAAGTTGGATCTCAAATAAAGGAGACTACAAAGGTATGAGGGCAGAGTTGGCTAAAGTGGACTGGGCAAATAGATTAAAGTGTAGGACGGTTGATGAACTGTGGCGTATATTTAAGGAGATATTTCATAACTCAAGAAAAATATATTCCAGTCAGGAGGAAAGGGTGTAGAAAAAAAGTTAACCATCTGTGGCTAACTAAAGAAATAGAGGATGGTATTCAATTAAAAGCAAGGGCATATAAAGTGGCCAAAACTAGTGGGAAGACAGAAGATTGGGAAGTTTTAAAAGCCAGCAAAAAATGACTAAAAAAATGATTAAGAAAGGGAAGATAGACGATGAAAGTAAACTAGCATGAAATATAAAAACAGATACCAAGAGTTTCTACGGATATATAAAAAGGAAAAGAGTGGCTAAAGTAAATGTTGGTCCTTTAGAGGATGAGACCGGGGAACATAAGAACATAAGAATTAGGAACAGGAGTAGGCCATCTAGCCCCTCGAGCCTGCTCCGCCATTCAACAAGATCATGGCTGATCTGGCCGTGGACTCAGCTCCACTTACCCGCCCGCTACTCGTAACCCTTAATTCCCTTATTGGTTAAAAATCTATCTATCTATGATTTGAATACATTCAATGAGCTAGCCTCAACTGCTTCCTTGGGCAGAGAATTCCAGAGATTCACAACCCTCTGGGAGAAGAAATTCCTGCTCAACTCGGTTTTAAATTGGCTCCCCTGTATTTTGAGGCTGTGCCCCCTAGTTCTAGTCTCCCCGACCAGTGGAAACAACCTCTCTGCCTCTATCTTGTCGATCCCTTTCATTATTTTAAATGTTTCTATAAGATCACCCCTCATCCTTCTGAACTCCAACGAGTAAAGACCCAGTCTACTCAATCTATCATCATAAGGTAACCCTCTCATCTCCGGAATCAGCCTAGTGAATCGTCCCTGTAGCCCCTCCAAAGCTAGTATATCCTTCCTTAAGTAAGGTGACCAAATCTTCACGCAGTACTCCAGGTGCGGCCTCACCAATACTCTATACAGTTGCAGCAGGACCTCCCTGCTTTTGTACTCCATCCCTCTCGCAATGAAGGCCAACATTCCATTCGCCTTCCTGATTACCTGCTGCACCTGCAAACTAACTTTTTGAGATTCATGCACAAGGACCCCCAGGTCCCTCTGCACTGCAGCATGTTGTAATTTCTCCCCATTCAAATAATAGTCCCTTTTACTGTTTTTTTTTCCAAGATGGATGACCTCACATTTTCCGACATTGTATTCCATCTGCCAAACCTTAGTCCATTCGAAATCTCTTTGCAGCCTCTCTGTGTCCTCTACACAACCCACTTTCCCATTAATCTTTGTGTCATCTGCAAATTTTGTTACACTACACTCTGTCCCCTCTTCCAGGTCATCTATGTATATTGTAAACAGTTGTGGTCCCAGCACTGATCCCTGTGGTACACCATTAACCACCGATTTCCAACCCGAAAAGGACCCATTTATCCCGACTCTCTGCTTTCTGTTCGCCAGCCAATTCTCTATCCATGCTAATACATTTCCTCTGACTCCGCGTACCTTTATCTTCTGCAGTAACCTTTGTGTGGCACCTTATCGAATGCCTTTTGGAAATCTAAATACACCACATCCATCGGTACACCTCTATCCATCATGCTCGTTATATCCTCAAAGAATTCCAGTAAATTAGTTAAACATGATTTCCCCTTCATGAATCCATGTTGCGTCTGCTTGATTGCACTATTCATATCTAGATGTCCCGCTATTTCTTCCTTAATGATAGCTTCAAGCATTTTCCCCACTACAGTTGTTAAACTAACCGGCCTATAGTTACCTGCCTTTTGTCTGCCCCCTTTTTTAAACAGAGGTGTTACATTAGCTGCTTCCAATCCGCTGGTACCTCCCCAGCTAATTTTGTCCAGAGAATTTTGGTAGATTACCCCCCCTAATGATAGTGATTATCTCAAGGTCCTCCCTTCTCACATTCCCCTGACCAGCAATTTTTGGCATGATTTTTGTGTCTTCCACTGTGAAGACCGAAGCAAAACAATTGTTTAAGGTCTCAGCCATTTCCACATTTCCCATTATTAAATCCCCCTTCTCATCTTCTAAGGGACCAACATTTACTTTAGTCACTCTTTTCCATTTTATATATCGGTAAAAACTTTTACTATCTGTTTTTATGTTTTGCGCAAGTTTACTTTCGTAATCTATCTTTCCTTTCTTTATTGCTTTCTTAGTCATTCTTTGCTGTCGTTTAAAATTTTCCCAATCTTCTAGTTTCCCACTAACCTTGGCCACCTTATGCGCATTGGTTTTTAATTTAATACTCTCCTTTATTTCCTTAGTTATCCACGGCTGGTTATCCCTTCTCTTACCGCCCTTCTTTTTCACTGGAATATATTTTTGTTGAGCACTGTGAAAGAGCTCCTTAAACGTCCTCCACTGTTCCTCAATTGTGCCACCGTTTAGTCTGTGTTTCCAGTCTACTTTAGCCAACTCTGCCCTCATCCCACTGTAGTCCCCTTTGTTTAAGCATAGTACACTCGTTTGAGACATTACTTCCTCACCCTCAATCTGTATTACAAATTCAACCATACTGTGATCACTCATTCCGAGAGGATCTTTTACTAGGAGATCGTTTATTATTCCTGTCTCATTACACAGGACCAGATATAAGATAGCTTGCTCCCTTGCAGGTTCTGTAACATACTGTTCGAAGAAACAATCCCGTATGCATTCTATGAATTCCTCCTCAAGGCTAACCCATGCGATTTGATTTGACCAATCGATATGTAGGTTAAAATCTCCCATGATTACTGCCGTTCCTTTTTCACATGCCTCCATTATTCCCTTGATTATTGCCCACTCCACCGTGAAATTATTATTTGGCGGCCTATAAACTACGCCCACCAGTGACTTTTTCCCCTTACTATCTCTAATCTCCACCCACAATGATTCAACATTTTGTTCATTAGAGCCAATATTGTCTCTCACAACTGCCCTGATATCATCCTTTATTAACAGAGCTACCCCACCTCCTTTCCCTTCTTGCCTATCTTTCCAAATTGTCAGATACCCCTGTATGTTTAATTCCCATTCTTGGCCCCCCTGCAACCACGTTTCTGTAATGGCCACCAAATCATACCCATTTGTTATGATTTGTGCCGTCAACTCATTTACTTTATTTCAAATGCTGCGTGCGTTTAGGTAGAGTGGTTTAATACTAGTTTTTAAACCATGATTTTTAGTTTTGACCCCTCCTGCAACCCCTTTATATTCATACATATTGTCCCTTCCTATCACCTTGTGGTTTACACTTACCCCAGTGCTACTCTGCTCTGTTGCCTCCTGCCTTTTGCATTTTCTTGGGGTCCTGTTCATCTGAGCTCTCACCCACTCTAATTAGCTCAGAGCCCTGTCCTGGGTTCCGAATACTCCTTGCATTGAGGCACCGAGCTTTCATGCTTGCCTTTTTATTACACTTTGACCCTTTAGAATTTTGCTGTACAGTGGCCCTTTTTGTTTTTTGCCTTGGGTTTCTCTGCCCTCCACTTTTACTCATCTCCTTTCTGTCTTTTGCTTTTGTCTCCATTTTGTTTCCCTCTGTCTCCCTGCATTGGTTCCCATTCCCCCTGCCATATTAGTTTAACTCCTCCCCAACAGCACTAGCAAACACTCCCCCAAGGACATTGGTTCCGGTCCTGCCCAGGTGCAGACCATCCGGTTTGTACTGGTCCCACCTCCCCCAGAACCGGTTCCAATGCCCCAGGAATTTGAATCCCTCCCTGCTGCACCACTGTTCAAGCCACGTATTCATCTGAGCTATCCTGCGATTCCTACTCTGACTAGCTCGTGGCACTGGTAGCAATCCTAAGATTACTACTTTTGAGGTCCTACTTTTTAATTTAGCTCCTAGCTCCTTAAATTCGTCTCGTAGGATCTTATCCCTTTTTTTACCTATATCGTTGGTACCAATGTGCACCACGACAACTGGCTGTTCACCCTCCCTTTTCAGAATGTCCTGCACCCGCTCCGAGACATCCTTGACCCTTGCACCAGGGAGGCAACATACCATCCTGGAGTCTCGGTTGCGGCCGCAGAAACGCCTATCTATTCCCCTTACCATTGAATTCCCTATCACTATTGCTCTCCCACTCTTTTTCCTGCCCTCCTGTATAGCAGAGCCAGCCACGGTGCCATGAACTTGGCTGCTGCTGCCCTCCCCTGATGAGTCATCCCCCTCAACAGTACTCAAAGCGGTGTATCTGTTTTGCAGGGGGATGACCGCAGGGGACCCCTGCACTACCTTCCTTGCACTGCTCCTCCTCCTCGTCTTCCACTCCCTATCTGGCTGTGGATCCTTCATCTGTGGTAAGACCAACTCGCTACACGTGCTACTCACGCATTCTCAGCATCGTGGATGCTCCAGAGTAAATCCACCCTCAGCTCCAATTCCGCAACGCGCACCATCAGGAGCAGGAGACAGATGCACTTCCCGCACACATAGTCGTCAGGGACAACGGAAGTGTCCCTGAGTTCCCACATGGTACAGGAGGAGCATATCACGTGACCGAGCTCTTCTGCCATAACTTAACCCTTAGATACACTTAAATTGGCAACAACAATGCTGAAGTTTACTCACTGTTACAGAAGAGAAAAAAGAAAACTACTCATCAATCACCAGCCAATCACTTACCCTCTTGGCTGTGACATCACCTTTCGTTTCTTTCTACTTCTTTTTTGCCTTCTCTCTGTAGCTGCACAAGCACACCTCTCCAACGGACTCACGTTGCTCCCGACTCAGCGACGCACCTCCCGACCTCGCGGCCTTTTATAGGCCTCTCCAACGGACTCACGTTGCTCCCGATTCAGCGACGCACCTCCCGACCTCGCGGCCTTTTATAGGCCTCACCAACGGACTCACGCTGCTCCCGACTCAGTAGTGATAGGGAACATGGAGATGGCAGAAACTCTGAACAAATATTTTGTAACAGTCTTTATGGTAGAGGACACTAAAAATATCCCAACAGTGGATAGTCAAGGGGCTATGGCGGGGGAGAAACTTAACACAATCACAATCACTAAGGAGGTGGTACTCAGTTATCATCATAATCATCATCATAGGCAGTCCCTCGAAATCAAGGAAGACTTGCTTCCATTCTAAATGTGAGTTCTCAGGTGACTGAACAGTCCAATTCTGGAATTACAGTCTCTGTCGCAGGTGGGACAGACAGTCATTGGAGGAAAGGGTGGGTGGGGAGTCTGGTTTGCCACACGCTCCTTCCGCTGCCTGCGCTTGTTTCCTGCATGCTCTCGGCGACGAGACTCGAGGTGTTCAGCACCCTCCCGGATGCTCTTCCTCCACTTAGGGCGGTCTTTGGCCAGGGACTCCCAGGTATCGGTGGGGATGTTGCACTTTATCAAGGAGGCTTTGAGGTGTCCTTGAAATGTTACCTCTGCCCACCTGGGGCTCGCTTGCCGTGTAGAAGATCTGAGTAGAGCGCTTGCTTTGGGAGTCTTGTGTCCGGCAGACGGACAATGTGGCCCGCCCAACGGAGCTGGTCGAGTGTGGTCAGTGCTTCGATGCTGTGGATGATGGCCTAATCGAGAACACTGATGTTGCTGCATCTATCCTCCCAAGGGATTTGCAGGATCTTGTGGAGGCATCATTGGTGGTATTTCTCCAGCAATTTAAGGTGTCTACTGTATATGGTCCACGTCTCTCAAGCTCCCCGCTGGAGTAGAACTAAACTATAGAACCAGTGGGAACCTTTTCAACCTTCATCGCCTCCAGGCCAAATCCGAGACTGTCCCATCCTCTGTCATCAAACTGCAGTATGCGGACAACGCTTGCGTCTGCGCACATTCAGAGGCTGAACTCCAAGTTATCGTCAATATCTTCACCGAGGTGTACGAAAGCATGGGCCTTACACTAAACATCCACAAGACAAAGGTCGTCCACCGACCTGACCCCGCCACACAGCATTGGCCCCCGGTCATCAAAATCCACGATGCAGCCCTGTACAACGTGGACCACTTTCCATACCTCAGGAGCCTATTATCAGCAAGGGAAGACATCGACGACGAGGTTCAACACCGCCTCCAGTGCACCAGCGCAGCCTTCGGCTGCCTGAGGAAGAGAGTGTTCGAAGATTAGGCCCTCAAATCTGGCACAAAGTCAACTCAGTAAGATAATGGGACTAAAGGCGGATAAATCTCCTGGATCTGATGGCTTGCATCCGAGGGTCTTACGAGAAGTAACGGCTGGGATAGTAGTTGCATTGGTTGTAATTTACCAAAATTCCCTGGATTCTGTGGAGGTACCAGCAGATTGGAAAACTGCAAATGTAACGCCTCTATTTAAAAAAGAAGGCAGACAAAAAGCAGGAAACTATAGACTAGTTAGCCTATCATCAGTGGTTGGGAAAATGTTGGAGTCCATTATTAAAGAAGCAGTAGCAGGACATTTGGTAAAGCATAATTCAGTCAGGTAGAGTCAGCATGGATTTATGAAGGACAAGTCATGTTTGAAAAATTTGCTGGAATTCTTTGATGATGTAACGAACAGGGTGGATAAAGGGGAACCAGTGGATGTGGTGTATTTGGACTTCCAGAAGGCATTTGACAAGGTGCCACATAAAAGGTTACTGCACGTGAAAAGTGTGAGGTTATGCACTTTGGCAGAAAAAAAAATTAAAGAGCAACTTATTATTTAAATGGAGAAAAATTGCAAAATGCTGCAGTACAGCGGGACCTGGCGGTCCTGGTGCATGAAACACAAAAGTTTAGTATGCAGGTACAGCAAGTGATCAGAAATGCCAAGATAAAAGATCACGGGGTTGGGGGTAATATATTAGCATGGATAGAGGATTGGTTAACTGACTGAAAACAGAGAATCGGGATAAATGGTTCATTCTTGGGTTGGCAATCAGTAACTAGTGGGGGTGCCACAGGAATCAGTGCTGGGACCCCAACTATTTACAATCTATATGAACGACTTGGATGAAGGGACTGAGTGTAACGTAGCCAAGTTTGCTGATGATACAAAGATGGGAGGAAAAGCAATGTGTGAGGAGGACACAAAAACCTACAAAAGGACATAGACAGGCTAGGTGAGTGGGCAAAAATTTGGCAGATGGACTATAATGTTCGAAAGTGTGAGGTTATGCACTTTGGCAGAAAAAAAATCAAAGAGCAACTTATTATTTAAATGGAGAAAAATTGCAAAATGCTGCAGTACAGCGGGACCTGGGGGTCCTGGTGCATGAAACACAAAAGGTTAGTATGCAGGTACAACAATTGATCAGGAATGCCAATGGAATCTTGGCCTTTATTGCAAAGGGGATGGAGTATAAAAGCAGGGAAGTTTTGCTACAGTTAAACAGGGTATTGGTGAGGCCACACCTAGAATACTGCGTACAGTTTTGGTTTCCATATTTAAGAAAGAATATATTTGCTTTGGAGGCAGTTCAGAGAAGGTTCACTAGGTTGATTCTGGAGATGAGGGGGTTGACTTATGAGGAAAGGTTGAGTAGATTGGGCCTCTACTCATTGGAATTCAGAAGAATGAGAGGTGATCTTATCGAAACGTATAAGATTATGAGGGGGCTTGACAAGGTGGATGCAGAGAGGATGTTTCCACTGATAGGGGAGACTGGAACTAATCTTCGAATCAGGGGCCGCCCATTTAAAACTGAGATGAGGAGGAATTTCTTCTCTCAGAGGGTTGTAAATCTGTGGAATTCACTGCCTCAGAGAGCTGTGGAAGCTGGGACATTGAATAAATTCAAGACAGAGATAGGCAGTTTCTTAACTGATAAGGGAATAAAGGGTTATGGGGAGCGGGCAGGGAAGTGGAGCTGAGTCCATGATCAGATCAGCCATGATCTTGAATGGCAGAGCTGGCTAGAGGGGCTGTATAGCCTATTCTTGCTCCTATTTCTTATGTTCTTAAGTTCTTATGACATAATGCTAAACTGCATGAACTCCCACTTGTATTTATTAATTTTAGCACTGATCTTGACTGGCTAACATAGCAGTGGAAAGGGGAGGGGAAGGGGTGGAGGGTATAGTGGAGAAAACAAATGCTGCCAGACAACAGCCCTCACTGAAATGCTGCCAGGCCTCAGTTACCTTTCCCAATGTTGCAAGTTATTAAACCCAGCCCCCGAGTCATATCAAGCCTCAGCTAATGTGCTTGAGTGCTCTCAAATAGAGAACCTGCTTCTCCAAGTGCTCCAAGGCCACAGCCCCTCTATCGTCTGAATGCTCACAGACTCCAGACCCCACATACTTACAGATCCCAGACCTATATCCCTTGAGTGCTGCCAGATTGGCCCTGATTGGTGCCCTTCCACCTAAGTGCTTTCTGATGCTCTGCAGTTTGCCAGGATTCAGACTATTCAGTCCACTCGTAAACCCTGGATTGGGACCTACCTCTATCCCTTGCTGTATCCAAACCTCTATTTATGGACCAAACAAATGCCATCACCGTCCCACTCTATCTTAGCCTCAACCCATTGCCCTAAAACTCCAGTTTCTTTCTCAGCTGTGCGTGATGCACCAGCTGCTGCAGAGCCTGTCCCCAGTGGATCCTGGTATACACCACTGACCTACTACATGCTGGCTGGCATCTTGCATAGAAATTGAGTCCCTTAGTAAAGTATATGTGTGAGAGCCATAAGGTACATTGGAAAACACACTGAAAGAAAGAACTTGCATTTATATAACACATTTCACAACCTCAGACGCCCCAACGTGCTTTAGAGACAAGTACTTTTGAAGTGTAGTAACTATAATAATGTAAGACACACAGCAGAAGTTTTAAGAACAACAAGGTACTATAAACAGCAATGAAATAAATGACCAGATCATCTGTTTTTGGCATTGGTTGAGGGAAAATATTGGCCAGGACACCAGGAGAGCTCCCCTGCTCTTCTTCAAATATTGCCATTGGATCTTTTACATCCACCTGAGAGGGCACGTTTAATTTCTCATCCAAAAGACGGCGCCTCCAACAATCCAACAAGACATCCCACGCTGGAGTGTCATCCATGAAACCCACAACTTTCTGACTCAGAGGTGAGAGTACTATCATTGAACCAAGGCTGACTGCTAAGAGGCTGAAGAGAAAAAAGGCAGTTAATGAGAGACATAGAAAAAAGATTCATGGTGAAAGAATGAAAAAAAAGAGTTGGATACAGAGAGACACCAGAGGTTTTTAAAAAAATCTGTTACAGCCATACAGGGATCGAGATAGGAAAAAATTGCAATCAAAAGATAAAGAGGAAAGTGTAGATGTTATGGTATTGAACTAGAATCTCAGAGTTGTGAGTTCAAATTTCACCATAGCAAGTTTTGACAGGTAATTCAATATTCTGATAATTTGGGGGTTAACACAAGAAAACTGAGCATGAAAGCTGTAGTTGTGTGTAAAAACCAAACTAGTTCATCAATGTCCTTCAGGAAAGGGAACTGGTCACCCATACCAAATCTGGTCTGTGTAGTTGACTTTTAATGCTCTCAGGGCAATTAGCAATGGGCAATAAATGCTGCAGTGTCAGTGTTGCCCACACTCCAAGAACAGTACTGATTTTTATTGGTTACAGTATCCATTTTTGATCTTAAGAAACTGCCTGGTTCTTGTACACTTAATTCAGCTTTCCATTATATCTTTGCTGTGCTAGTTTCAACCATTCAGTCCCACATCGCACTGATGATATAGGGACTCCATGAAACTCAAGTGTCTCAGCTTTGGTGATCCAATATTGAATTAAAGCGTTTTGAAAATAGACTCTAAGAATTCCAAGGCCCATTGTCATTGACTCAAAAAATGGTTTCAAGTATCATTAACAATTAATTACAGTATTGGACATTACCTGTTGATGTAATTTGTTTCTATATGAATTTAAATCCTACAATAAATGCGCTTTTGTAGTTTAACCTGTGTTTTCCTATCTATTGAGATGAACACAAAAGTTAACATGTTATATATCTTTCCTGCGTGTAAGTTAAGAAAATAATAATTTTGATCCTGCAGGATGCTAACTAACTTAGTCTTAGGGTAAGATGTATACATTTCAATTCATAGCAGGTCTTATGAGCATAAGGCTGTTGGTAAAACCCAAATTGTAGCCAATACATTTTGTGTTACATGGTTTGAAGCTTCTGTCTTTTCTAAATTAGCATGTTTTCTGAAATACCCATGACCAATATTATAGGGAATCTGCTAGTTATTATGTATAATCTTCTACATTTACTACCTCAGATTGTGGTGAAGATACAACAGCGTTGTGTGAATTGGTTTATAATAAAAATTGCTATTTCATTGTCTTGTTGTATTGTTCTGGATGTTGAAGGTTGTCTCCTTTCAGTGATTGCATCCATTTCATTTTCCCAACAGGCTTGAACTGCTGGTGCATGCAATTTCCTTCCCCAGCCCTGCGGTGAGCTTACAGCACCAAGCTCCATTTGGGCAGGACAGCCCCATGAAATCTTGGCCTTGCTAAAAATTGCTGAGGTTTTGCTTGTTGCATGGTTGCTTCACCAGTTTCTTTAGCTCTGTGGAGAATCTACCCTCTTTATATAGCAAATATTTGCATCTTTTGGAAAATATATAAAATGCTTATGTCTATTGTTCAATGCAAATATCTTACGTCTGCATGAAATTTCTGTCTACACTTGACTTCCTGCTGTCACGTTCTGTAACTCTTTTTGTGTCAGCTTTATTCCATTATAAATTCCTCATCTATATTTATAAATTCAATACTTTGATTATGTATTCTAGTCACTGAGTTCCAAAAAATTGCTGCAACTGCTTTCTTCATTTTTTTCTATCTGCATTTGTATCTCAGTGACAACATTTCTAATATCAAAATAAGGGCTTAAACTCTTTTCAAAATGATTAAATGGCCAATCGCACGCAGAATTTGGCATACAGAGGGCAGTGTGAGCACTGCACATGGCCATTACTATTGACTGTGGCAGCACGCAAAATATCTGTACGGTTGGCTGGATATCGGGCATCTATGACGCAACTTAAAGGCAGCCAACACCTCTTAAAGGGGAGGAACATGCTGGCTGCAGTCAGCATGACTTTCTGCAAACTACTGACTGCCCTGGATTCACACAGCTCTGCCCACACTTTGTTGGTTTCAGTAGTTCATGGAGCAAGTCATCTTCTATGAAATGGAGCCACTTTATTTGCGTCACCCTCTTATTTGACAGTGTTGAGATGATGATATGAAGCAGCTCTACTAAAAATTCATCATTAAAAGCTGAGGGATTGATGTAAATGTTGATGTTGATGGATTTTTCCAGCCAAGCCTGCTCAGCGGCAACATTTTGGTTACTGAGAGACCCTACTTTGGATTTTGGAGACACCTGCAACTCTAAAAATTCTACTGCCATCACTGCCTACATTAATCCTTTGGTCGGAATTTTCTGATGTCTGTGCGGGTGGAAATGGAGGCGGGTCGGGAGGGAAATTTGAAATAAGTTGGAGTGGGTCGGTGCTGTGTACGTAGAATATCTGACAAACTAAGCCAGGAGTAATGTAACTTAACTTAACTCTGCTTTTATACTACCCAAAATGGAGTCTCAAGCTGGCATGAACCAGAATGAATACAGCAACTGTGAATAGCTCCTGCAGGATCAGAATGCCCGTCCAGTGAGCTGTAACAAATAAATAGCATATGAACACAACATATTTCCCCCCCCCTTTTAAAATCACTGTTTATGTACAGACAAAGTCCTTGAGATAGCCAGGTCGTGTTCGAATATGCTGTGACCAACATGGAGCTTGCGATGTTTGATTGAGGTTATCGGTTGGGAAACAGAACGGTGCCTCTGTTCCATCCTGCTGATCTGTTGGCCTGTGAGTTGGGATCAGTCTATGAGCATTCCATCGGGTTCCATCATTGAGCTCGTAGGGCTGAACTTTTGTCCGATCTGTTTTGGAGGCGAAGGTGAAGATGCGAGCTTATGATTACGGTTTGGGCACTTAACTCTGACCCAATCTCCGTTCTTCAGTTGGGGCTTTTGAGCGCGTCATTTTGTTTCAGTGTATGACTTCACTTTTTGTTGGCATTCCAAGATCTAGGATGCGAGTGTGGTTATCTTCATGCTAGGTTTGGCTGGGGGTTTGAGAATGTCCAGTAGCCAGCGAAGATTCTGTCCAATCATGAGCTCAGCGGGTGTCTTCCCCGTTAGCGAGTGCTTTGTCGAACGGTATGTGCGGAGAATGGTTTGAACCGCTTCGTCGAATGTTTGGCCTGCTCCGAGGTTGGCTTTCAAACCCTCTTTGATGACGCGGTTAAAACGTTCACATCTCCGTTGCTTTGAGGATTGTACTGAGCAGTAAGGCAATGCTCAATAGCATGACGAGTGAAGAAATCTGCAAACTGGTCGGACGCAAACTATGGTCCATCGTCAGTGATTATGACTTCTGGAAGGCCTCACCTCGTGAACATACGCTGCAGAATAGTGACAATCGTTGATGAGGTCCCTAAACTTGTAGCGATTTCAGACCATTTGGAGTGCAGACTACAACAAGGAAACACTGGTGCTATGGAGTTGCTTCAACTGGACCAAAGATATCCAACTGAAATTGTTGCCATGGTCTTTGTGGCCATGGAATGGGCTTCATTGGCGCTGGTCGGATGTTTCACTCAGACTACATGCTTCGCAGTGTGAGACGAACTCCTTGATGCGAGTGTCAATCCCAGGCCACCATACTGAATCGCGACATCTCTGCATTATGCGGACAATACCAGGGTGTCCATTGTCTGCCAATGAGAGAACGCACTGTTGAAGTGACTTGGGAATTACTGCTCTAGCACCACGAGCTAGGCAGCCATCATTCCAAACAGAAAATTAATCGCGAAGTCTGTGGAATGTTTTCAGCTCTTCCAGAATTTGCTTAGGCCACTCCATCTGGAGGAAGTGTCACACGTGCTGGAGCATAGCATCACTCTGTGATTCAGTTTTGGGTTTGTCGCAGGAGACAAGGTTCCTGATGGACTGAGTGATGATCGACGTGACATATGTGTCGTCATCTGTGAACAAGTCAGCACCAGTGTCCGAAGCAAGTGTCGAGCGGCTGAGCACGTCAGCTACGTGGTTGCGACTGCCAGCGATGTACTGCACATCAAAGTTATACTGATGAAGGCAATCTGACCATTGGCTGATTCGTAGTGGTCTGTGCCCAGATCCAGTTGTAGCGAGTAATGTAGTTAACGCTTGGTGATCCTGCCATAGAGGTAGATGTGCCAGCGTTCACAAGCGTAGATACAAGCGAGTGTTTCACGTTCCTCTGTATAGTATTTATGTTCTGCAGGCGAGAGTGTGCGAGAGGCGACGGCTACAGGGCGTTCCAGGCCGTCAATCCATTGTGATGCCTAATGCACCCGTGGTGAATGCCTGAGCCTGGGAATCTGTCCATTCCCAAGGGATGTCCTTGCGCAGCAACTTGCGAAGTGGTTCGGCAATGTGCGCGTCATGTGGGACGAACTTCAGATAGAAGTTGCAAGTGCCGAGGAATGATGAAAGTTCTTTGACGTTGGTAGCCTCCTGCATTTGCAGGATCGCGACACCTGGTGCTGTGACTCTGTAGCCCAGAAAGTTTATTTCTCCAGCAGCGAATGTACACTTATCGGCATTAAGTGTAATGTTATGTGTAGCAAGTCTAGCCATAACTGCGTGAAGTCGCTGGTCATGTTTTTCCATTGTCGGTCCATGGACAATGATATCGTCAAGCAGATTGAGAGCCTGCTAGCCTGCTAGCATAGCAGTGACAATCTTCTGAAATGCACTTGGTGCAGAAGATAGTCCGTAGGGCATACATCGATACTGATGCAGACCATCATGCATCATGAATGCCGTGAGAGGTTTGCTGTCCTCTGCAAGGGGTATTTGCAGGTAACTGTGGTGCGTGTCGAATTTCATAAAAACTGTTGAGCGGTGGAATTCTGAAGACAATTTGTTGATGGTAGGAAGAGGGTACTTGTCGGGGATGTTGGCCTTGTTGACCTCTTTTAGGTCGATGCATCGGCAGATCTCCTCATTTTTACGCCAAGCAATGACTAAGTTCGAGATCCAGCGTGAGAAGTCGATGCTCTCAGTGATTCCCTGAGATTCGAGTCGCGTTAATTCTGCAGATACTTGGTCGCGAACTGTGAATGGGAGACAGTGAAGTCGCTGTGTAACCGGTTTGACGGAAGGGTCAATGCGGGGACGATGGCAGAATTTGGTTGTCACTCCAAACCCGGTGAAAATTGAGGGATACTGCTTGTCAAAGTCCACCGTGCACACAGGTGTGCCGGTTGGGTTGTAAACTTTGAACCCAAGCTTGTCAAAAAGGTCAACACCCATGAGGCTTTGTCCCTTCACAACCTAAAAGGAAAAGTTCTCTAATGATATGTTCTTATAGTATATCGGGACAGATATGACCCCAAGTACCTCAATTTTGGAGTCGGAGTACGCATGTAGAGTGGAAGTTGTGGGCTGCAGTTGACAGTGCGTGAAGTGGGTTTTGTACACAACCTCGCTCAATATGGAGACTTTGGCTCCAAGGCCAATGAGGAGGCAGCAGGGCATGCCATCAATGTTTACCTCACAGTCCTTGAATTTGCCCGAACCGATGTGTGAAATGTTGCTAACGGTGTAAATCATACCGGGTTTATCACTATCGGGGTTGTCCACATGTCCAATTTGCTGCGATGAGCGACAGACACTGGCAAAATGGTTCATTTTACCACATGCAGAGCATTTCTTCCCACGTACAAGGCAGTTAGGACTCTTTGCTGAGTGTGATTTGTCCCCACAGTTAAAGCAGTGGAAGTTAAGCCCGCGATCCGTAGTGGGTGGCTTATTACTAGCCCTGGGTCTCTGCTGTGATTTCCGCTTTGGATGAACGGCTTGCACATGGGCTGTAGCTGCAGCCTGCAGCACAGGGGGAGCAGGGGATCTGATTGCTTTTGAATTGGAAAGTGCTGATTTCATTTGGATGGCCAAATTAGTTGCCTTGTCCAATGTCAATTTATCATCCTCTATTAGTGAGCGTTCCTGAATGTGGCAGATCGTTGTTTTCTCAATCATTTGATCCCTGATCATTTCCTCTGTAAATGCTCCAAAGTTCAGTTCAGTTAATGAAATGATGTACTGTTTGATTAGTTCACCGTTCCCTTGCCCCCTTTGACGGAATTGATATCTCTCCATCACGATACTTTTCTTTAGCCCAAAATAGTTCTCCAGGGCTCTTACCATTTTGTTGTAGGACTCCGTGTCTTCGATTTGACCAAAGATGCGTTAGCCTTCGGTGGCGAGGCAGTGGATAAGTATTGCACGGTGGCGAGCTGCCATCATCTCACTTTCCACGCGCATTTCCCTCGGGTGCGTTTACCAGCGGCAGAGGTGGTTGAGCTAATTTAGATGGTTATTAGGTACTTGTCAGACCCTTAACTGTCTTTTTAACCCTACCGTTCAAATTTCCCTGGATGACCACAGGAATCACGCAGCTCGGGAAACATGTCTGTGAACCTGAGGTGGAAGTTCAGTGGCCATTGATTCAGCTCATTACTGCACAGCATGGAAAGTACAATGAATAATCCCACCTGACACCTCGTCACTTTCCTAAGGCAGATGCTGTTGCTGAGTACATTGTCAGCACAGATTTAGCTTTCTAGAGGTGTTAGTCTTTTCAGCAAATTCGGGATCCACTCTCACCTCATTGATACAACCTATCACACCATTGACAGCTTGCTTCTCTCATCTCTACTTACCTACCGCCTATCACATCCGCATGGGTGCCGGTTATACTGTCTCACCTTGGTCCTCAGAATCGGACCATGATGAGTCCCAACACGAGCAGCACCAGGCACACCAACAACACCACCACCAACCTTCTCCTCAACCACCTAATGCTGCAAAGGACAAAGGGCATTAGTGCAGGGCAGCACCGTGCCAAAGGCAATATCCCCAACACAGGGTATGCAAGCAGAGGCTGAGCTTCCTGGAAATGACTGAGCAGCAGTGCTTCAGGAGGCTCAGGCTTTCGTGCCAGGTCATTGCAGACATTTGCAGATTGCTGGAATAGACCTGCAGCCGAGGAATGGGTGGACACGACTTATTAGTGGCTGTCAAAGTCACCAGCTCCCTCAACTTCTTCGCCTCAGGCTCTTGCAGCAGACATTTGAGGCATCTCACAGTCGGCCACCCACAGATGCATCACACAGGTCACTGATGCCTTCTTTGGCAAGTCAACCAATTATATCAACTTTGCCACTGATGACGCCAATGTTACTGAGTGAGTGCTCGGTTTTGCCTCTCTCACTGGCTTCCCACGAGTGTAGGGCGTCATCAACTGTACACATGTGGCCATCAGGGCACCCATCGTCACCCAGGGGTCTTCATCAATCACAAGGGCTTCCACTCCCTCAATGTGCAGCTCGTCTGCAACCGAAGGAAGATCATCATGCATATGTGCGCCAAATTCCCTGACAGCTACCATGACTCTTTCATCCTGCGGCAGTCCACCCTCCCTCAGCTCTTAGGTCCTCCAAACTGGCTGCTTGGAGACAAAGGCTATCCACTGAAGACATAGCTGATGATACTCTGGAGGCCAAGTACTGAACCAGGAGAGATATAATGAAAACCACATTTCCACCAGATGTGTCATAGAGCAGACAATAGGCATGCTGAAAATTCACTTCAGGTACTTTGACAGATCTGAAGGAGCCCTTCAGTACACACCAGCCAGGGTCTCCTAAATCATGTGGCCTGCTGCACTCTGCACAACATAGCGCAGCAGCGAGGATTAACGCTGCATGAGGAGCAAGGCACAGAGTGCACAGCCTCTTCAGAGGAGGAGGGAGAGGAGGAGGGAGAGGAGGAGGAAGAGGAGTAGGAGGAGTAGGAGGAGAATCAGCTGGAAAATGAAGAGAATGAGGAGCAGAAGGAACTTGCGGTCCAGATGTCATCACCACCCGAGCATATTGCTGGCCGGGAAGCCAGGGATGGTCTCATTACTAAAGAAGTAGTATTTGGTAAAATAATGGGATTAAAGGTGGACAAGTCCCCCGGACCTGATGGCTTGCATCCTAGGGTCTTAAAAGAAGTGGCTGCAGAGATAGTGGATGCATTGGTAGTATTCTACCAAAATTCCCTGGATTCTGAGGCGGTCGCAGCAGATTGGAAAACTGCAAATGTAACACCCCTATTTAAAAAAGGAGGCAGACAAAAAGCAGGAAACTATAGACCAGTTAGCCTAACATCTGTCATTCGGAAAATGCTGGAGTCCATTATTAAAGAAGCAGTAGCGGGACATTTAGAAAAGCATAATTTAATCAAGCAGAGTCAGCATGGTTTTATGAAAGGGAAATAACGTTTGACAAATTTGCTGGAGGTCTTTGAGGATGTAACGAGCAGGTTGGATAAAGGGGAAGCAGTTGATGTAGTGTATTTGGATTTCCAGAAGACATTCGATAAAGTGCCACATAAAAGGTTACTGCACAAGATAAAAGTTCACAGGGTTGGGGGTAATGTATTAGCATGGATAGAGGATTGGCTAACTAACAGAAAACAGAGAGTCGGAAAATTACCCATTTTCTGGTTGGCAAACAGTAACTAATGGGGTGTCGCTGGGATTGGTGTTGGGGCCTCAACTATTTACAATCTATATTAATGACTTGGATGAAGGGACCAAGTGTAATGTAGCCAAGTTTGCTGATGATATAAAGATGGTTGGGAAAGCAAATTGTGAGGAGGACACAAAAAATCTGCAAGGGGATTTAGCGTCCAAGTTTCTCAACTTAAAAATAATGGCATACATTCACCTGGATGCCCGTTTTTTGTGGTCCCTCAGCACTGAAACCCCCCCCCCAAATTTTCTGCAAACATACGCCCCTTCTCACGCTGGCGCTATCCGAGTCGATCTTGCAGGGCAGCTTCGAATGTGTGCCTTAAACGCACAGCACATGCGCTCAAAAAAAAACTAATTTTTTTTTAAACGTGCATGCGTAAAAAAAAATCACCTTTGGCCTGGGGTAGCAGCGGTTGGAGTTGGCTGCATGGGTGATTGGTAGAAGGCTGCCATTGCTTTTTTTGGGATGGAAGACTTCAATTTTTAGGCTGATTTTGTCTTCCTGGTGCATCTAGAGGGAATTCCTGGACTCTGCTAATATTTTGGGCCACCAAGAACATCGAGGAAAAAGGTGAAGATTTATTTGCTTTTATCAGTTTTATTTTTAAACCTTCATACTTTTTAAATTTGTTTTTACATTTCTGAAAAGTTTCTGTAAGACAATCAGGGAGTAGGCTGGGGATAGCAGTGGGCCAGCGCGGATTTTTGTAATTGCAGGTAAGGGTTTTTCCTATGGTGTTTCTAGGGTCTGTGTGCCAATTTAAAAAATATCATTCGTGGGCTTTATTCCCCTAAATGGCGCGTAATTTAGTTTTTCATGCATACCAGCACCAGAATGTATGGCACCAAACATTCTGGCACTGGTAGTCAACGCCAGTGCCCCAACATTGGGGAATCTTTTAACTAAGCTTGAGCGCTAGAAAAATCGCTGGGCGCTGAAAAAATGTCACCCAGTGCTGTGCAAACTTGGGCCCCAATAGACAGGCTAAGTGAGTGGGCAAACATTTGGCAGATGGAGTATAATGTCAGAAAATGTGAGGTTATCCACTTTGGCAGAAAAAATAGAAAAGCAAATTATAATTTAAATGGAGAAAAATTGCAAATTGCTGCAGTACAGAGGGACCTGGGGGTCCTTGTGCATGAAACACAAAAAGTTAGTATGCAGGTACAGCAAGTAATCAGGAAGGCAAATGAAATGTTAGCTTTTATTGCAAGGGGGATACAGTATAAAAGCAGAGAAGTCCTGCGACAACTGTACAGAGTATTGATGAGGCCACACCTGGAGTACTGCATACAGTTTTGGTGTCTGTATTTAAAGAAGGATATACTTGCGTTGGAGGCAGTTCAGAGAAGGTTCACTAGGTTGATTCCGGAGATGAGGGGGTTGACTTATGAAGATAAGTTGAGTAGGTTGGGCCTATACTCATTGGAGTTCAGAAGAATGAGAGATGATCTTATTGAAACATATAAGATAATAAGGGGGCTCGACAAGTTGGATGCAGAGAGGATATTTCACTCATAGAGGAAACTAAAACTAGGGGACATAGGGCTAGATTTGACACTTTTGTGCATATCGCCCAAAAATGGGCTTTATTTCTGGGGTGGGCGGTACAAATGGGTTTTCAGATCGCCGGCTTCTCGCCCATTTTCAAAGTACCTCATCTCCATTTTTGAAAATGGGTGTTACCGCGAGCGATATGAAATGGGCGGTAGTGTTAAATCTCTCTGACTTGCTGCCGTAAAGTGTCGCCTTCCTTAGCAACAGCATGGCAATGCTTGGTTCCTGCGATTCAGGAGATCAAGGGTCATCATGACATGCGCAGAAGAGGAGAAAGAGAGAGAGGGAGCTGAGAGGGACTGAAGGCGTGTGTGGGTGTGGTGTGTGCTTGTTTGGCTGTTGTGGGAGGCACGAGGGAGATTCACCAGCAGCAAAAAGCTTACAAAGCACCAAGAACATAGTTGCCACCAAGTTTTGGTCCAACAAATAATATATAACATGGAAGGGATGGTGGAGGCCCTGGAGCTGGTAGCCAGGAACACTGGTGGCAGAGGGCTCCCAGTGGTCCCGGAGCGCGGCACGGCGCACCAAGGTGCCACACCACCATTGCCATCCACACATGAGAGCCAGGAGCAACATTTTGCTTCTGACTCGGAGCACGTTCCCACCTCGGGACCGTCCTCTCCCGTATCCGTCTGAGCAGCGTTTTAGCCGTCATCCGCCCCTTCGCTCCCCCCCTCCCAATGAAGCATCGCCTGAGGAGCTCCTCGGCGAGGCGGCTTGGAGTCAGGAGGAGAAGGGGAAGGGGTAGAGGTGGGGAGGAGAAGCTGTGGCGGGGGGCGGTGGGGGGGAGCGGGGAAGGGTTGGTTCTTACAGAAATATTGATGATTTCAGATAACTGTTTAGTTTCAATGTTTTTTATTTAACAAAACCTTGTTGTGCATTGGCTTAGATAGCTGCAACGTTACACGCTGATGATTCCTTAACAACAAAGGGTATAATTACACTTAACGTCAATCAACTTAAACTTTAACTGTCACCAAGGTGATGCCCACATTGATGTATGACCTGCACACCCAGCAGTGTGCCAGCCTTGTAAATAACATCAGTGTTCTTTCAGGCAAAGTGCTTATTGATGAGCTCCTGACGTAAGGTTCTTGCAGCTATCATGCCACCACAGGCCCTTTTATGCGGTCTACAGCGGGGGAGGGGGCATGGCTTCAGCATCAGCCTGATTGTGTGGGCCGATGTCAGCGTCTGCCTCCTCGTACTCCTCTTCCTCTCTCTCGTGAGGTGGACTGTCAGACTCATCAGACAATTCTTGTCCCCTCCTGATAGCCAAGCTGTGCAGCATGGAGCTCACCACCACGAATTGAGCTACCTGCTCAGGGTGGTATTGGTGCTCGCATCCTGAGTGGTCCAGGCATCTAAAATGCTGCTTAAGCGCACCAATGGTTTTGCAACGATATTGCAAATGGCTCTGTGGCTCTCATTGTATCGCCTCTCAGCTTCGATGTGGGTATCATGCAGTGGGGTCATCAGCCAGGTGGCGAGGCCATATCCTTTGTCACCAAGCATCCAGCATTGACCCTGTGGCTAATTGTTGAAAAAGACAGATACAGTGCTCTCATGCAGGATGTGAGCATCATGGATGCTGCCCGGAAATTTAGCATCCACTGCCATTATAATTTTCTGGTGGTCGACAACGAGTTGGACATTCAGGGAGTGGAATCCCTTGCGGTTCCTGAAAACCTCTGCATCCAGAAAAAGTGCCCGCATCGCGATTTGCGTACAGTCTATTGCTCCCTGCACCTTGGGGAAGTTTGCAATTCTGGAGAATCCTAGAGCCCTCTCACTCTGTGCCTCCCTGGTCATAGGGAAGCTGATCAAGTCCCTCCTGCGTGCATACAGGGCTTCAATGACCTGTTTAATGCAGCAATGTGTGGCATGTTGAGGCATACCGCAAATGTCGCCAGCTGAGACCTGAAAAGAACCCGACGCGTAGAACAACAGAGCTGCGATGACTTTGACCTCGACGGACAGTGCAGTACTGATGGTGCTGGCAAGCTGCAGATCTCGCCTTATAGAAACATAGAAACATAGAAAATAGATGCAGGAGTAGGCCATTCGGCCCTTCTATCCTGCACCGCCATTCAATGACTTCATGGCTGAACATGCAACTTTAGTACCCCATTCCTGCTTTCTCACCATACCCCTTGATCCCCCCAGTAGTAAGGACTTCATCTAACTCCTTTTTGAATATATTTAGTGAATTGGCCTCAACAACTTTCTGTGGTAGAGAATTCCACAGGTTCACCACTCTCTGGGTGAAGAAGTTCCTCCTCATCTCGGTCCTAAATGGCTTACCCCTTATCCTTAGACTGTGTCCCCTGGTTCTGGACTTCCCCAACATTGGAAACATTCTTCCTGCATCTAACCTGTCTAACCCCGTCAGAATTTTAAACGTTTCTATGAGGTCCCCTCTCATTCTTCTGAACTCCAGTGAATACAAGCCCAGTTGATCCAGTCTTTCTTGATAGGTCAGTCCCGCCATCCCGGGAATCAGTCTGGTGAACCTTCGCTGCACTCCCTCAATAGCAAGAATGTCCTTCCTCAGGTTAGGAGACCAAAACTGTACACAATACTCCAGGTGTGGCCTCACCAAGGCCCTGTACAATTGTAGCAATACCTCCCTGCCCCTGTACTCAAATCCCCTCGCTATGAAGGCCAACATGCCATTTGCTTTCTTAACTGCCTGCTGTACCTGCATGCCAACCTTCAATGACTGATGTACCATGACACCCAGGTCTCTTTGCACCTCCCCTTTTCCTAATCTGTCACCATTCAGATAATAGTCTGTCTCTCTGTTTTTACCACCAAAGTGGATAACCTCACATTTATCCACATTATACTTCATCTGCCAAGTCGCTCTGCAGCCTCTTAGCATCTTCCTCGCAGGTCACACTGCCACCCAACTTAGTGTCATCCGCAAATTTGGAGATACTACATTTAATCCCCTCGTCTAAATCATTAATGTACAGTGTAAACAGCTGGGGCCCCAGCACAGAACCTTGCGGTATCCCACTAGTCACTGCCTGCCATTCTGAAAAGTCCCCATTTACTCCTACTCTTTGCTTCCTGTCTGACAACCAGTTCTCAATCCATGTCAGCACACTACCCCCAATCCCATGTGCTTTAACTTTGCACATTAATCTCTTGTGTGGGACCTTGTCGAAAGCCTTCTGAAAATCCAAATATACCACATCAACTGGTTCTCCCTTGTCCACTCTACTGGAAACATCCTCAAAAAATTCCAGAAGATTTGTCAAGCATGATTTCCCTTTCACAAATCCATGCTGACTTGGACCTATCATATTACCTCTTTCCAAATGCACTGCTATGACATCCTTAATAATTGATTCCATCATTTTACCCACTACCGATGTCAGGCTGACCGGTCTATAATTCCGTTTTCTCTCTCCCTCCTTTTTTAAAAAGTGGGGTTACATTGGCTACCCTCCACTCCATAGGAACTGATCCAGAGTCAATGGAATGTTGGAAAATGACTGTCAATGCATCCACTATTTCCAAGGCCACCTCCTTAAGTACTCTGGGATGCAGTCCATCAGGCCCTGGGGATTTATCGGCCTTCAATCCCATCAATTTCCCCAACACAATTTCCCGACTAATAAGGATTTCCATCAGTTCCTCCTCCTTACTAGACCCTCCGACCCCTTTTATATCCAGAAGGTTGTTTGTGTCCTCCTCAGTGAATACCGAACCAAAGTACTTGTTCAATTGGTCCGCCATTTCTTTGTTCCCCGTTATGACTTCCCCTGATTCTGACTGCAGGGGACCTACATTTGTCTTTACTAACCTTTTTCTCTTTACATATCTATAGAAACTTTTGCAATCCGTCTTAATGTTCCCTGCAAGCTTCTTCTCGTACTCCATTTTCCCTGCCCTAATCAAACCCTTTGTCCTCCTCTGCTGAGTTCTAAATTTCTCCCAGTCCCCGGTTTCGCTGCTATTTCTGGCCAATTTGTATGCCACTTCCTTGGCTTTAATGCTATCCCTGATTTCCCTTGATAGCCACGGTTGAGCCACCTTCCCTTTTTTATTTTTACGCCAGACAGGAATGTACAATTGTTGTAGTTCATCCATGCGGTCTCTAAATGTCTGCCATTGCCCATCCAGTCAACCCCTTCAGTATCATTCGCCAATCTATCCTAGCCAATTCATGCCTCATACCTTCAAAGTTACCCTTCTTTAAGTTCTGGACCATGGTCTCTGAATTAACTGTTTCATTCTCCATCCTAATGCAGAATTCCACCATATTATGGTCACTCTTCCCCAAGGGGCCTCGCACAACGAGATTGCTAATTAATCCTCTCTCATTACATAACACCCAGTCTAAGATGGCCTCCCCCCTAGTTGGTTCCTCGACATATTGGTCTAGAAAACCATCCCTTATGCACTCCAGGAAATCCTCCTCCACCGTATTGCTTCCAGTTTGGTTAACCCAATCTATGTGCATATTAAAGTCACCCATTATAACTGCTGCACCTTTATTGCACGCACCCCTAATTTCATGTTTGATGCCCTCCCCAAGATCACTACTACTGTTTGGAGGTCTGTACACAACTCCCACTAACGTTTTTTGTCCTTTGGTATTCTGCAGCTCTACCCATATAGATTCCACATCATCCAAGCTAATGTCCTTCCTAACTATTGCCTTAATTTGCTCCTTAACCAGCAATGCTACTCCACCTCCTTTTCCTTTTATTCTATCTTTCCTGAATGTTGAATACCCCTGGATGTTGAGTTCCCAGCCCTGATCATCCTGGAGCCACGTCTCCGTAATCCCAATCACATCATATTTGTTAACATCTATTTGCACAGTTAATTCATCCACCTTATTGCGGATACTCCTTGCATTAAGACACAAAGCTGGCATATCTCAGCGATAATCTTTTTGTGGAAGCGCAGTCTCCGAAGGCAGGTGGTGTCTGGCAAGTTGCGGTAAGACTGTTTCTCCCTGTACTTGCGGGGGATGTAACATCTGGTCCTCCTCATCAATCTGGCACATCTTACATTGGGCACATAATGCTGTGAAGTGTACCTTCGGTCATCTTGTGTCTGCAGCATGTAATTGGTCATTAAGAGAGGGTGAGAAAGGACAGGCCCCATTGCAATAGCTCTCTGTTTTCCACCGATTGATCACAAACAATGACTGTCCTGATGAAGACACCTATTAAATTCCAATCGGTCACAATATGGTCAAGATGTTTATACAGATGTTCAAATCAACTCCAATGACCTCCAGAGTACATCTGAACTCACTGAATGTTGAAGCACAGCAGCCTTTTAAAGGATGCGACATGTGATGTAGAACATGGCGTCCACATCGCTGACTTTAGTTCAGAACAGTTCCTCTTTTTCCGGTCGGTTTTTTAGATGAGCGATATTATGGGTGATCTGTGTGCGAGGTGGTGAAAGTGACGGTGGATGATCTCCAGGGCGTTAGTTTCACCAAATGTGCTCTTTACGGCAAAAACAAATGGGCGGGCGGTATTATTGAATTTCGGCATTAATTCCGTGTGGAAAGTAACGCTGGCCGATATTATGGCCATTGATTTCGCCCATTCTGATGATTCCACCCAAAAAAAGTGGGCGGGCAGTATTATTTTTTCCCAGCATTATGCATATGGGGAAAGTAATGCTCGGCAATAAGTTTCTGAAAAATGCCCATCAGTTTCCATTTTGTGGCTAAATGGGTGATATATGGGCGTTATACATCATTTCAGCGGTAAAATGGACATTAAGTGGATGTTGTAGAGAAAAAAATTAATCAAAGGGAACCTAATTAATTAAAGTTAAAAACCAGAAGCAAGGAAGAAAAAAAAGATAGATCCGTGCTACGAAACATTAAACTAGAACTCTCAGGAAGATAAATTACCTTATCACAGAAAAAAACAAATAGTTGGGAAAAATACACTCCAAGGCTAGGTCACATGGGATCATAATAGTTTGGCGAAACTTTGTGACATGGCAGGGAAACAACAAATGGAAAGCTTCCATGTGGAACTTCATGATTTTTTATGTATTTTGACTGTATAAAAATAGCAGCCCCACAGCTGCTCGGAGAGAACATCTGGTTTGGGTCACCGAGTTACTGAACTCATGTAGAAGTTGTTTCTCCCTTGATTGAGTACTTTATAATAAATTATTCTTTTCTCCAAAACAGATTTGTGTTGAGTATCTTTGTAAAACTCCACAACAATTGACACTGCGATTAGGGTACCTATGGGGAACAGACAGACGGGCATTTACAAAGCATCACGAGTGAGTATATTTAAACTACCACTCATAATCCAATGTAAGCTGTTACAAAACATGTCAGTTGCCCAGGGTACCTGAATCTGTGAAAAGTCTGTTATGGTGCAAATGACTTGGGGATAACTTAAATGTGTTATATATCCATCACTATATAATCAAAGTGAGAAACCAGTGGTGCTTGCAAACTCTAGGTTTAAGGAACCAGATCAGGGAGGCAATCAGTATTATTAGTCCAGCCAGATGTTAGAGGTGTCCAAGTATTTGGAGACAATTCACAGAATCCGGTGAAGGGGTAGATGTGCCCGAACATGAGATTATAAGGTATCGATGGGATTGTAGACTCTAGGGAAGGACAATCAGTACCTAATCGATTAGAAAATATCGGTGGGGCCGTAGGTTCTGGGTTTAAGGGAAACCAAGCAGAGGGACGGGTGATATATGATACAGTGACTATATTAAGTGATGGGTGGGATCCTAAAATAGAGCCGGCCAAACTGAAATTATGGTGGGAGAAACAGAAAAATAAGAAAACAGCCAAAGCAGGATTAATGGTAATAATCAGTGCCTACAATTACGGAGGTTAAGAGTAGAAGTGAATAGTTTGAGAATAACGCCCACCGGATGGTTGGGACAGAGACTGACAAAGAAAAACAAGAGAACCAGGAAAAAAAAGAAAATAAGCTTTGTTGAATGAAAAATTGGTGTGAATGTCTGTCTTCAAATGAAAGCGCTTGTGTGGAGGTTTTCTTGACTGCAGTTTAGCTCCACCCACTTTTTCAGACAGAGAGTTGAAAGTTTTTAACCCTTTGTAGTGTTGTCCTGAATGTGGGTAGTTTTAAGAAAGTGTGAGCCTAGAATTGAATTACATTTTAAGTTAGAAACGCAGGTGCAGATTTATTTTGATGATGATTTACAGAGCGATGAAATGCACAAAGGATGTTTTTTTTTAACAAAAGATAAATCCTTCAGCCTTGCTAAAAAAATATTTTAAAAAAAGAGAAAACAGAATCGACGCATAAGCTTCAGCTCTTGTGCCGAGAAATTTGGACCTTCTAATTGGATTACAGTAAAAAAAAATGCGTGGTCTTGTTTTTAAACAAAATTCCGACACGTTCACATACTTGTCAAAAGAAAACATATAATCATTGATTACATTGGGTTGAAAGACAATAAATCTAGTCTAGGAATGAGATAAAGAAAGGAGAAGGGAGAGTGTAATGCCTTTAAAACAAAAGCCTGTGTGGGTTTCTCAAGTCTACGGGCTGGGGGAAGCTACCCCCCCTCCACCCCCCACCCCCGCCCCCCCCGCCAATTTCCTCTGTGTAGAATCTTATTTTAAATGACGTGAAAGCTTCCAGCTCAGTAAAAGAGTTTTAAATAAAAGATTGACACTACAGTATTTGAATTGGGATTTTGAGATATTTCAGGTGATTCTCCTTGATAAACATTTTGGTTGTATTGGAAAATCTTGGGTTTGGAAACCTTTTTAATGGAACTAATAAAAGTACACATCTGTGTAACTTTACCTCAACTACTACGTCAAAAGCTGAAGCTTAAAAAGATGTAATTTATGAGGTACTGTATCACAAAATATATGTTGAAGTTACAGAGCAAAATATTTTTTTCTATTTATGCTATTCCTACTTGGGTTGGGGTTCTTTTTTAATGTTCAGCTTCTAAAACAGAAGTTAGGCACATAATTATAAAACAAGGACTTTGCATTCTGTGACTCACTTAGACATATTGGCCCCAAGTTTCCACATGATTTGCTCCTGATTTTTAGGAGCAACTGGTGGAGAACAGACTATCTTAGAAATCGCAATTCTCCACATTTTTTTTTCTGCAGTTCTAGTCAGTTAGAACAGTTTCACTTTGGAACAGAATTTTTTCTTCAGAAGGGGGCGTGTCCGGCCACTGATGCCTGATTTCAAAGTTTCCACAGTGAAAACGTACTCCTAAACTAACTTAGAATGGAGCAAGTGAAGATTTTTGTAGAACTGAAAAAACCTTGTCTACACATTAAAAAATCAGGCGCAGGTTACAAATTAAGCGTCCAGAACGAGGTGGTGGGGGGGAGGGCAGGGGGAGGGAAGTCATTACATTCTACAATAAATCCTTATTTATACTTATACAAATATTATACAAATAAATCCAACCTGAATAAACATCTATAAGCAAAGAAAAGATTAAATAAACCATCTTCCTACCTGTGTGAATGTGCTTCAGGCAGGTTCAGTCAGCTCAGCGGTGTGGCGTCGTTCCCGCGAACAGGAGGGAGGGAGGGGCAGGCAGGCAGTAGGCAGGCATTTGTGCAGCCTTCCACTTGAGGTGGAAGCCTTAAAGTCAGCTCAGCAGTGTGGCGTCGTTCCCGCGAACGGGAGGGAGGGAGGGCCCGACCGACCGCAGGGGGCGGGAGGCAGGGAGGAGGAGGCAACCGTTCCCGATGGCAGGGGAGGGGGAGGGAGTGAGGGCCCGACCGACTGCAGCGGGGGGGAGGCAGGGAAGAGGCAGCCATTCCCGATGGCAGTGGAGGGGGAGGAGGCAGTGAGAAGGCTGCAGGAAACCTCAGAAGTTGAGGCAGCCATTCCCGACGGCAGTGGGGGGAGGCCGTCGGGAAACGGCTGCCTCAACTTCTGAGGCTTCCTGCAGCCTTCTCACTGCTGCAAGAAGCCTCAGTGCTGATCATGGAAGGGCAATGTGCTTTTATTAAAAAATGTTAAAAAATTAAACCGCTCAAAGAACTACAAAAATGGCCGAGTGCCAATGTTTCCTTCACACTGCGCGTGCGCGAACGCTCCAACGCGCACGCGCAGGGTTGCCGGCATGAAAAAAACTAATTTAAATGGTACCCGCCCCCTCCCACTTACAAAATCGGCGCGAGTGGTAGGCTCCGCCCCCTGGGCGCCGCGCCAAGCTGCCATGGAGCTGCAAAGCGCTCGAGAATAGTGCATTTTCTTTCAGGCGCCGTTTTCGGCGCGAAAAACAGGTGCCCAGTTCGGAGGGGCGCCCGTTTTGTAGCGTGTGGAAACTTGGGGCCAATAAGTTTAAACTATAAGCATAAACGAGAATTCCAATATTTAAAATAACAGTATTACCATATTTGACATTTTTAATTCAAAAATAAATACAAATACTACAAAAGGGGAGCAGCAATTAGGATGGGAACAGTACAGAGTTAATTTTGTTGTAAAGATTTCAAGTACCACTGGTTAAGAAAAGGCACAGCAAAATACTGAGATACATTTAAAATTGAGCCTCTTTAGAACTATTTTGGTGTTTGACATTTTTTTTGTGTTGATCTGACAGAGATCTATTGAAAGAACGTTTTTCATCGAAAAGACTCGCTTAATAAAATGTTAAATTTGGGTACTAACCATTGATGCCAACCTACAGATCAAGTGTATGCAAATTTGTAAAATCTGGTTGCTTTAAAAAAAAAGAAATAAAACTAAAAAGTTTGGAAACAATCTAAAAATGCCATTTTCTCTGATGAAAGACAGAAATGCTGTTTGGGGGAGACGAGATAAGATATGGGAGTAGCCTTGGAAATGATTTGCAAAAACTTGAATTGCGAGCACTTGTAAACTATCACTTGTTTTTGAAATACAGGAAATCGGACAATCCTGGCCAGAATGAGGTTACATGCCACACCAAATCGAAAAACAGGATTAACCCGCTATGAGCTAATGACTGGATGAGTGATGAAGCTACCCGAGGGGATAGTTACAGGAGGGGCAGAATTAGAGCCATTACGAGATAGAATCAGGAAGTACGTGGTGGAATTGAGTAAGCAGCTGAAAGAGATGCAGCAGAAAGTAAGGGATAGACAAAGGGACAAAGATAAAGATCAAGGGACAAAAACCCCCGGCGGTGGTGCCGGAGGTTGAAGCAAAGGTAATGGTTAGAGAATTGCCAGGAAAACCTGGATTTGCCGCACGATGGAGCGGACCATATGAAGTATTAATCAGTGGTGACACATGCGCGTGTATAAATATGAAAGGTGGGGGCCAATGGAAACATTTGTCCCAGCTCATAAGGGTACGGCTCATGGCGGAACCTAAGATACTCCCGGAAATCTACTCCTTAAAATACGGCTTAGAGTGTAAGGAGTGGAGGGATGCATTGATAGATGGACTTTTCGAGGGACTTGGATTAATATTTTCAATACTAGGGGTACTTACCATAATGAAATGAAGCTGGGAAAGGTCACATGTCCGGAGAAACGGTGCAAATGATCCAGTAGAAGTAGAAATGGTAAGAATCTAACTAAAAACCTGGAATATCCAGGATGTGTTTTATCAACAGAATGTATATAAACGTGATCACCACCGCCCTTATGATTTTACAAGGACAAGCTACAAGGCTGCCCCTAGGGGACCCAGAAGCATATACCCACACTGGAGGGTACAACAACTACGTAAAGCAGCCCCTAGGGGACGGCATCCGAGTGTCAGGAGCATTTATCTTGAAGCCACAAGATAAGTGGGTAACAAAATGTCACCTGAATATTGTGAACCAGGTGAATTAACCTCAGGAAAGCACCGTGGTAGTTAAACCTGGAACAGAAGTGATAGTACATTGTCTGGACCCAGAGAAGGACACGGTTTTAGAGCCGTCCTTGTTAAAAGCGATAGAATGAATCATATGTCACGAAGAGAGAAAGTGTTCAGGTCCAGCTGTGATGATTTATTGGCAAAACCTATAGTCACAACCCCAGGACCAACAACACTTCCACCAATTACTTGGCCCCTCCTTACTGAAGGTCCGCTCGGCGGGTTGGTGACGAGATTGGAGGGAATGTTGTTATTTGACAATGTGCAGCATGAAATGTTACCTGTGATCATAAATTTAACAGACCTATACCTGCCAGAAAAGTGTAGCCCCGAGACTAAAGCATTGTACACACGATTGCTAGACACAATCCTGAGAAAAGCTAGTGACGCATCAGGAGCAAGGGAGTATCACAAGCAGCTGAGACACAAAGGAGGAAGACAGGGGCGATCTATAGGGAATGATGTATTAACTGGAGTAAGTACAGGGACCTCTCTAGTAGATGTACTAGATATACAGGCGATCCAAGCAGGAGTAGATAGTTTGAGGGGAACGATGGAGGTACTCATGAGGAAACAGGCCGGAATAGGGATAGAATCTTCAGAGTTAAGATCTTAAACATCCTAAATACTGCTAGAGGGTATATCCGTATTGGAAAACCATGCACGAACAATCAACGAGCTAAATAAGCAGGAACGAGAGGACGATGGCGAGGACAGGAAAAGAGACACATGTCATGCCTATGGGAGATAGATGATCGGTCAGGTGAGACACAATATGGATCAGATACGAATCGGGCAAGTTCCAGATTGGATAAATAGCACCCAGTTGAAAGAAATGGCACAGCACACTGGGTCATTAGATGCCTGCACCCTGAAAGGAATGACTAGGGTGTATGCGGTTACAGGAGGATGTAAGGGGAACAAACCCCTATGATAGGGACAATATTAGTGATCCCTGTAATAAACCAAGGCTCATACCCATATCCTCAATATGAAGTTGAAAACATAGGGATAATATGAGGGGAAGAGTACATCCGCCATTACCCGATGGACCAGTATGCGATCAAAAAGAATGGAAAGATAAGGGGAATATCTTTATCCGGGTGCCGGAGAGAAGGAAGCCTAACTATATGCCCTCACCCAGTGGGAGCTGGGAGCAAGGATAGTTGCGGGTTTGACAATACTATGGAAGGATGTGTCATTCGAATAAGCCCTGCCCGAAACGAACCCACACATTACGCCTATCAAGGACGAGGAGAATATTGTGTGTAACTAGCCTGGGAACTTACAATTATGGAGGCTTGACTTGTAACATTACAATGCCTAACTTTTGCTTTACTCCTAGAGTGTCGGTGGCAGTGGGAAGAGCACACATGATGTATATACACGACAGGAAGACAATGACATTAAATATAAGCGATGAGATTAAGCAAAATATTGATGATTACATGGAAGAGCAGGCACCACCAATTCTCCTGTTACTTGAAAATTTAACTGAGCTCAAAGGACCATTAAGAAATAACATTAAAAGATATTATGAGCTGAAGGTTAAAGGCAAAGAACTGGACAGTGAAAATAAAAGATAACCTGAAAAACCCGCCTTGGTACTTGAGATGAACGTTGAAATACATCCATGGATAAGGATCCTTTCACATACCCTAGTGGCAGTACAGATAGTAATAGCCTTGAGTTGGTTGGTGATGTTATGTAACAAGTGCAAAAGACAGAAGAGGTATACCCGAGCAAAGCTACAAGTTAGGGATCAGGTCAAATTGTTGCAGAATGAATACCTGATATGATTTGCGGGTGCTCCCAACATATCGCCTGATCACCGAGACCGGGCGGAGTACACGAGAATCAAACAAGGTGAATTATTGGTCATGGTGTGTATTTGGGGTAACCATCTGACCAAATGGGGGATTGTAGAGAAAAAAATTAATCAAAGGGAACCTAATTAACTAAAGTTAAAAAACATAAGCAAGGAAGAAAAAAAGGTTGATACATGATACGAAACACAGGGAAAATGCTAAACTAGAACTCTCAGGTAGATAAATTACCTTATCACAGAAAAAAAAACAGACAGTTGGGAAAAATACAATCCAAGGCTAGGTCACATGGGGTGGTAAGAGATTACGGGAAACAATGGATGATTGAGAGCTGGTTTAGGGCAGATCGGCCAAGAGGGGAAGAGTTTGCAGACCTGAGAATGATGCAGCACGTAACTATCAGATAAAAGGCGCACAGGGGAGGTAACGAAGCTTGCTGTCAATATAATTGTATTAACCAATTAATATTTGTAATCATAGTAGCTAGGCGAAACTTTGTGATGCGGCAGGGAAATAACAAATGGAAAGTTTCCGCGCGGAACTTCATGATTTTGTATGTATTTTGACTGTATAAAAATAGCAGTCCCGAAGTTACTCGGAGAGAATGGCAGGTTTGGGTCACCGAGTTACTGAACTCATGTAGAAGCTGTCTCTCCCTTGATCGAGTACTTTATAATAAACGATTCTTTTCTCCAAAACAGACTTGTGTTGAATATCTTTGTAATACTCCACAACAGGTGTTAAGCATGCAAAGAATGAGGAAACTCCAGCCCATAGTCTTAGAATAAAGGGCCACCCATTTAAAACTGAGATGAGGAGGAATTTCTTCTCTCAGAGGGTTGTAAATCTATGGAATTCTGTGCCCCAGAGAACTGTGGAGGCTGGATCATTGAACATATCAGGCGGAGATAAACAGATTTTTGAGTGAAAGGAATAAATGGCTATGGGGAACGAGCAAGGATATGGAAATGAGTCCATGATCAAATCAGTCATGATCTTATTGAATGGCTGAGCAGGCTCGAGGGGCTGGGTGGCCTACTCCTGCTCCAATACTTATGTTCTTATCATGTCAGATTTACTTAACTTCAGGCATTACGTCTCGAATCTGGAACTCCGAAAACTGGAATTGTCCGAAAAATTGACATTTTGCGCACATCTGATGGACTCAACCGGAATCCGGAATTATTGTCCGAAAACTGGACATTTTTGAGGCAAAACCCAAAATCCAGCCGTATTTGGTCGAGAATTCTGGATTTCAGACAAGAAAATCTATAGTCTGAAATCCGTAATCCTCGACCGAATCCGTGCTCGATTTCGGGTTATGCTGGATTTCAGACCTCACTGCTCAAAACCTGGCATGGATTCGATCGAGGATTCCGGATTTCAGACGATTGATTTTCTTGTCTGAAATCCAGAAAATCCCATAAACCGGAACGGATTCAGTCCCGAGGATTCCGGATTTCGGACATTGTACCTGTACAACCATATAGCTGCCACATGCTTTTCCAGATTCCCATCACCCCTCAGCAACACCATAAAGCACGCCTACAATGACCAAGCCATCTATTTCACACTGACCACCATTGCTGAAGGTAACGTTATGCCTCATCATTCACTCCAACTCACGAAGCCACTTCCAAAGTTGCAGTCAAATTTGGCCACCGGAAAGTGTTGAAAATAAATATTTTTATCTGTGACATCACAGTAAAGGAAACTTTAGACAAACGGTTATTAAAACACCCAAGTGATTACCCTTGTGCATCTACTTATATGCTATCTTTCTCTTATGTGTGTCTCTACGATGTGCTGCTCCTGTGGCTTCAGCAGAGGTAGAAGCAGGCTGCTCACTTCTTTGCTGAGAATGCATAGACACTTTTGGCGGATGTCGGCTGGGTTTTGGAGCCTGTGATTGCTCCGCCAAAGTCTGCTCCTCCTGCGACTGTACAGGAATAGACTTGGCCATCGTGATCCCTGGATGCATCTGGAGCTCTGATTGAGGTGGGGGAGTGGGGGGGGCGGGGTGCGGATTCAACGGGGGAGAAGTGTGAACATTTTGAGAGGAGCCCCCACTTCAATGTCCCCTCTTACCTTTATCCCTCTCATGGACCACCTGCACTTCCCTGCTAGCAAGGAACTGGAGAGCATCTTGCTGCATATTAGTGGGACCATGAGGACCCATGTCTACATTGACATCCCTCCTAGAGAGGAGGTCTATGAGCCTCTGCCATCTATCCTCCACAGATAGCCATCTATTCCCCATATAGACCATGTGCTCCTATGAGTGGCGCATTAGCTGCTCCATCCAGGTGGCCATCCTATCCATGGAAGTGCATACAGTCGCCATTGCCTGCGACATGGTCGTGCTCATGTTGGAGATGGACTCCTCCATTCTCTGTACTTTTGCAGACATCGTGGTGGCAAAACCTGTCAAAACCTCCTGCATCTCCAGGGTTGCTCACTTTCTGCATGGCCCCCGAGGCTCAGAGTCTGCATGCTGCTGAGCAAACGTGGCAGGGTCCTGCGATCTCTGGTGAGGAGTCTCCACTGCTGTCCCTGTCTCCACCATCTCCTCTTGCTCACTTGTGACTTGTGAGACACCAGGTGACAATACTACTCTATGTCATATGGCACCCACCGAGGTGTGCGTATCTCCGCTGGTGCTGGGTGCGTTTATGTCTGGTGACAGTGCACCCTCAGAGGCTGGAGACTCCTCTGAAGGGTCTTCTTCCTCCTGGACAGTGCAGGGCGCTTTTGATGGACCTGTGGGAGAGTAAAGAGATGAGTTAGATATGTCATATCAAGAATGGCTACCAATATCATTATGCATATGATGAACATTCACTTGCTGCCGATTTCAGTCCCCACATGAGTGACTGCTGTATGACATTAGCTGTATGAGATGTAATTCTGGTTTCTGAGATGTCGCCCTCCGACTCCCATGTCGAGCTGTTCTGCAACTCCAGACACTTCGAGGGCAACCTCCTCTGCTGCTGTTAAGGTGGCCAATGATGGAGTGTCACCTCCGGTTCTCTCCCTCTCCCTCTTATTGTGGCTCTCTTCTTCTGCAAGGGAAAGAAGAGAAGATTGAGTGAGACTGATGGAATGAGTCTAAGGAATGGATGGGTTAGATCTTTAGAGGGTCACTATGATGGAGTGGGGGGTCCAATGCCAAATGACCTCCTTGTGTGTTGTTAGATTGCATTAGGATGAGGGTGAGTGTGAGGAGTGGTTAGTCAGATGAGGATGTCATAATGTAGCTAGAGAGAGAGAGGGGTGGGTGGACGTGCAAGGTAGGTTGGTGCGGGGAATGATGTACAGGAGTAGGGTTGGGATGGCAGAGTGATGGGGATGTGATGAGAGGCACAGCAGGATGAAGTTGTGTGTGGCTTTGTACTCACCTTTCTTGATCTAATGAGATAATTGAAATGTTTCTGGCACTGCACCCAGGTCCTCCTGACAGCATCCCTGCTGTTGATCTCCTCTATTTGGAGCCAGGCTCCTTTGGTCTGCTGTGGAGCTCTCTTGCGCCCATCGGAAGGGAAGAGGACCTCCTTGTGTGCTCTCACTTCCTCCACAACCATTTAATAGTGCCGGGAAATGCGCATTGCTGCCTTAATAGGCGCTGTTAATGAAAAATCAATCTCAGGAGCGGGATGGAATGAGGAGCTTTGGTCATGATCCACCAAGATGGCTACTGGCAACCGACCTCCCCAGGTGCAGAAAATTCTGCCCTTTGTCTTTTAAAGTTGACTTTCTAGCAATAATATTTTTCATAGTTCTGGTAACCAACAGGACAAAGAAATGACCTGCAACTATTTTTGACCCCACTGAGTTTCGAGCAGCTTTGAGTCCCGGCTTGGCATCTATACAGTAACTTTTAATTTTGGTAAGTATTACGCTCATAATAAATGGTGAGACTGAGTACTGTGTGTAATGAACAAGTGTGACCTTAGCTCCTTTATTAAGGTTCGAGGGTGCCGGTACCTCGTGGGTGGCCCACTTATATACTGTGCTCCCAAGGGATGCTGGAATCCCTTGGACTCCAACAGGTGGGCCCTCTGGTGGTTAGGGTAATGCAAGTTACAAAGGGTTAAATACATAACATCACTCCCCCGTGAAGTCAACAGTACAATTATTTACAAGGTGACATGATCTGGGGCTTTGCGCTCCCTTGTCGATTGTCTCGGTACAAATTCTGGTGTGGGTGGGTTGGTCAGTTCTTCACTGGGCTATTGGGCAGCCAGTCTTGCCGGGATGCTGGGGATGATGAGTTCGGTTTTGTGGTCAACTATAATATCAGTTGCCACTTGTGTGTGTGTTGGAAGGTCAAAGTTGGTGGGTCCTCTTTGGGTTGTTCGTAGCTGTTGGTGAACTGCAATTTGATTTGGTCCAACTGTTTTCTGTGCGTTTGTCCATTGGTCAGTTTGACCTAAAACACCTTACTTCCCTCTTTGGCTGTGACCGTGCCAGCGAGTAATTTGGGACCATGTCCATAATTGAGCACAAACACAGGATCATTGATCTCAATATCACATGACAAATTTGCACGGTCATGATACATACTTTGTTGATGCCGCTTGCCCTCCACGTGATCATGGTGATCAGGGTGGACAAGAGAGACCCTTGTTTTAAGCGCCCTTTTATGAGCAGCTTAGCTGGTGGAATCCCGGTGAGTGAGTGGGGTCTGGTGCGGTAGCTGAGCTGCACTCGGGACAACCGGGTCTGCAGGGAGCCTTCCGACACACGTTTCATGCTTTGCTTGATGGTCTGAACTGCCAGTTCTGCCTGGCCGTTGGATGCAGGCTTGAATGGGGCAGATGTGACATGTTTGATCCCGTTGCAGGTCATGAATTCCTTGAATTCAGCACTGGTCAACAACCCATTGTTGTTGACTAGGACATCAGGCAAGCCATGGCTCGTAGGCTTTTAATGGTGGTCGTGAATGTGCTTACAGACATTATTGTACATTCAATCCATTTTGAGTAAGCGTCCACAACAACCAAAAACATTTTGCCTAGGAATGGGCCCGCGTCGTCTACATGGATCCTCGACCACGGTTTGGATGGCCACGACCACAAACTTAGCGGTGCCTCTTTGGGTGCATTGCTCAACTGAGAGCAAATGTTGCACTGGTGCACGCATGACTCTAAATCTGAGTTGATGCCGGGCCACTACACATGGGATCTGGCTATTGCTTTCATCATTACAATGCCTGGGTGGGTGCTGTGTAGTTCACAACTGAACGTATCTCTGCCTTTCTTGGGCAAGACCACGCGATTGGCCCACAATAGACAGTCCGCCTGCAGGGATCTGTGGAACGGCTTAATCGCCTCCTGCATCTCTGCTGGGACACCGGACCAGCTCCCATGGATGACACAGTTTTTTTACCAGGGACGGTAAAGAATCCTGGCTGGTCCAGGTCCTGATCTGATAGGCCATAACGGGGGACTTCTCATTCTCGAATGCCGCCATGACCATGAGCAAGTCACTGGCTGTGGCATTTCCACCCCGTTGGTGGGCAATGGCAGCCGACTGAGAGCATCTGCGCAGTTCTCTGTGCCCGATCTGTGGCAGATTACATAGTTGTATGCCAACAGCGTGAGCGCCCATCTTTGGATGCGGGCAGAGGCATTGGTCAGAGAGCAGCGATATGAGCGGCTTATGGTCAGTTTCAAGCTCGAACTTGAAGCCAAATAAGTACTGGTGCATTTTTTTTTCACCGTAAACGCACGCCGGAGCCTCTTTTTCAACCATGCTATAGGCCCTTTCGGCCTTGGACAAACTCCTGGATGCATACGCAACCGGTTGCAAAATCCCTGAACCATTAGCCTGTTGTAACACACATCCGACCCCGTATGGTGACGCATCGCAAGCTAACACTAATCGTTTACATGGATTATACAGGACAAGCAGTTTGTTAGAACACAATAAATTTCTGGTTTTCTTAAAGGCAGCCTCTTGTGAATTCCCCCATACCCAGTCGTCTCCCTTGCGCAGTAGCACATGTAGGGATTCTAGCAGGGTGCTTAACCCAGGTAGGGAATTACCGAAATAGTTAAGGAGTCCCAGGAACGACCACAGCTCCGTCACGTTCTGTGGTCGCGGTGCATTCTTGAATGCCTCCGTCTTAGCGTCGATGGATCTGATGCCTTCCTAAGAATTCGATGTCCTGTGCCAGGAAAACACACTTCGAGCGTTTCAACCTGAGCCCCACGCGATCCAACCGACTAAGAACCTCCTCCAGATTTTTCAAGTGCTCCAGGGTAACCCGACCTGTAACCAATATGTTGTCCTGGAAGATCACTGTGCAAGGAACCGACTTTAGCAGGCTTTCCATGTTCCGCAGGAAGATCGCCATGGCCGACCGAATCCCAAACAGACCTTTGTGCGTGTTGATGCAAGTGAGGCCTTTTGAAGACTCCTCCAGCTCCTGCGTCATGTAGGCCGAGGTAAGGTCCAACTTAGTGAACGTCTTCCCTCCAACCAGGGTCGCAAATAGGTCGTCTGCCTTGTGTAGCGGGTACTAGTCCTGCAGCGAAAAATGGTTAATCGTTACTTTATAGTCCCCGCAAATTCTAACTGTACCATCCTCCTTGAGTACCGGGACAATCGGACTGAATTCCACTGAATTCCAGTGGCGTGATGATGCCTTCACGTTGCAGCCTGTCCAGCTCAATTTTCACTTTTTCACACATCATGTACAGTACCGCCCGAGCCTTGTGGTGGATGGGTCACGTACCGGGAATCAAACGGATCTGCACTTTCGCCCCCGAGAAGCTTCTAATGCTTGGCTCGAATAGCAATGGGAACTTGCTTAGAACCTGGGTACATGAAGCATCGTCGACGGACAAAAGCTCTCGGATGTCGTCTCAGCTCCAACGGATTTTCCCCAGCCAGCTTCTGCCAAACAATGTGGGACCATCCCCTGTGGGCACAATCCACAGCAGGAGTTCGTGTCGTGTACTGCTCCATCATAGGAGACTTTGACTTCAGCACTGCCAATTACAGGGATTAGTTCCTTGGTGTAGGTCCTTAGTTTTGTGTGAATGGGGCTGAGCTTGGGCCTGTGTGCCTTCTTTCCCCACAGTCGAAGGCCTTTTTACTCATTATGGACTGACTTGCCCCCGTGTCCAGCTCCATAGATACTGGAATGCCGTTCAGTTCAACTTTTAACATTATTGGTGGGCATTTCGTTGTGAACGTGTGCACCCCGTACACTTCTGCATCCTCCGTATGAGTTTCCAACTCAGTCTGATCCACTGTGGATCGATCTTCCTCTGCAACGTGGTGGTTTGCAGGGTTTGCAGGGTTTGCAGCTCGCCTGCACATTCGTTGGAGGTGTCCCACTGTTCTGCAACCATTGCACACATAGTGATTAAAGTGGCATCGATGGGGCCGATGATCACCTCCGCAGCACCAACAGGGTATTAACTGCCTCGCATTAACAGATGATGGCGGACTCTGGGTCATCTGAGGTCGGGCCACAGCAGCCGGCGTGTATGTTCTGCCATGTACATTTCTGCTCAAAACCGAGGTTAGTTTATGCAGAGCACTGACTGAAACTTCTTTGTTCTGCGAAATCTGCTTGGTGTTGTCGCTGATGGACATAAATGCCTGGGCGATTGTTATGGCTTTACTCAGATTCAGAGTTTCTACAGTCAACAGTTTGCGAAGGATTTTCTCATGTCCGATGCCCAGTACAAAAAAGTCTCTGAGCATTTGTTCTAGGAATCCCTCAAACTCACAATGTCCTGCGAGGTCCCTTAGTTCGGCGACATAGCTCGCCACTTTCTGGCCCTCCGATCATTGACATGTGTAGAACCGATATCTCGCCATCAAAACGCTTTCCTTAGGATTTAGGCTCCCGGACCAGCGTACACAATTCTTCGTAGGATTTCTCTGTTGGTTTTGCCGGGGCCAGGAGATTCTTCATGAGGCCATAGGTCGTTGCCCACAGACAGTGAGGAGGATCGCCCTTCGTTTGGTGGCGTTCACGTCCCCTTCCAGCTAGTTGGTCACAAAGTATTGGTCGAGTCTCTCCACGAAGGCCTCCCAATCGTCCCCTTCTGAGAACTTCTCCAGGATACCAACTGTTCTTTGCATTTTCGTTACCTCGTTGCCAATTGTTACGCTCATAATAAATGGTGAGACTGAGTACTGTGTGGAATGAGCAAGTGTGACCTTAGCTCCTTTATTAAGGTTCCAGTGTGCAAGTCCCTCGTTGGTGGCCTGCTTATATACTGTGCTCCCAAGGGATGCTGGGACTCCAACAGGTGGGCCCTCTGGTGGTCAGGTGTAATTCAAGTTACAAAGAGTTAAATACATAACAGTAAGCAATGGCAGAATTTCCCATACTGGAAATCACAAGCCTTTGTTCCTGGGAGATTTCTGACTCCTGGAAGAAAATTCAACTTTTAGGAAGTGGCCATTTGAAAACTGATGAACTGTATAACATCTCCAAATCTGCCCTTTCTCTGCACAAGATAACAAACATGGGTTTGTGATAGGGTGACAACCTTGTTGTATTATTAACATTGTGGTAAAGGGTTTGACAGGTTTCATCTGTGCCATCTCAGATGCATTATCCATATCAAATTGCAGGACCACATTACCAATTGAGAGATGCCGAATCGTGGAAAAGCAAATAGTGTGGAGGCAATGGCAATAAAAACATAGCTCTGTGGAAAGCTTTCCATTGGAGGACTCAAAAGGGCAGAGGCAGTATTTAAAAAATGTACTGATGCACAACCTGAAGCTGTGTGACATTTACGCAAATGACTGATTTAATATCACAAAAATGGACAACTTTGAAATGCACTACTGCCTATATCCTAACTCGCACCAAATCCCGCTTACCCAAAACCCCTGTGCTTGCTGACTGTTGCGCAAGCGGCAATTTTGCTAGTCATGTGACTAGTAGTTGCCTGCGATGGTTGCTGAGTTAAATACCAAATTACACACTAGACAAATGACAATATCGTTAATGTTCGTTTAATACAGGAAAAATACAAGACTCACTACTTATACTCTATAATTCTTCGAAACAGAAAAAGTGCGACTCAGTACTTATACTTTATCATTACTCAATACAAAAGAAGTATAAGATTCACTACTTATACTCCATTTAACTCTGCTTAACTCTGCAGAAAGGTGTTCCATAAGGTGTTCCTTTCTACTCAAAGAACTAACTCTGTTTAATCTGTTTAACTCAACTCTGTTTAACTCTGCAGATAAAGCGTTCCAAATGGTGTTCCTTGCTGCTCAAAATACTCTGTTTAACTCAACACTCTCTCATAGTTACCCAATATGTCCTGGGTGATCAATCCAGTCCTGACACTATTCCTTCAAGGGTTGCTCCCTGGTCCCTGCTTCTGTCGAGTGTTGGTCCCGGGTTCTCGTTATGGACTGTCCAAACTTGTCCATTTTTATACCTTTTTTGGGTTACTACTAATTGCCTGCTTGTTTCTACAAGATACAGAGACATTCTCTGTTACCTCAACTTGTCTCTCGCCTCTAAAAGTTATTACCAAGTTGGGAGTCTCCCTTCCCATGTGCGACCATTATTTTGATCCCTAGAATTCTTTCTTATCACCCCCTGCTGTGGCCACAGCTGGTCCTGTGATGGTGGGTAACTCCCTCCTGTCCGTTGGTCTTCAATCTGTTATTCCTGGCCTGACCTTTTGTTTGGTCATTAGCAATTGCTGGAACTTTGTTAATTGGCATTTGGCTTTATTATCCCGTGACTTTCCCTGATGGTTACAACTCCACATCATCCCTTATCCCATTGACCCTGAGGTTAACGCCTGCTTGTTTTTTGTGCAAAAGAGCTTGTTAGTTTTTTAGACCCCAAGTCTGAACTAACTTCTTAATCCTTTCTGATATTTCCACATTCCTCCCTTCGATCAATCATATATATCACAGTAGGGTTTTGGCTTCATTACGAGGTCCCTTTAGTCTATTTTGTAACGCAGTTCCTACTTGTACACATCCCAGCTGTAACTCCAATCTACGTACCAACTTTCTTACATATGCTACCATTATTATCAATGCTAGAAAAATTATTGCTATCAAGATGACCATAAGATGAGAGAAAAGTCTGATCCAGGGGTGAATATTCACATTCTCTCCCCAATTCCAAATCTCGTCCCACCAAGTGTCGATCTTAACTCGGGTAATTTTGGCTTCAATGTCTCTGGTATTTATTTCCACTTTTTCGTAAATTCTGTAGGCCATATTTAATTTATGTCTGATTTCCGTTAAGTGTTCCTTTTGTAACTGGATGTTGATGTCATTTCGGGCGAAGTAAGTTTCCAACAGGGTTTTCAAGGTTTCCTGTACTGTGATATTAACTTGTCCTCTTCTTTCAATATTAATAACTTCTTCATTCCCAATTCTCATAGGTATCAATGGGTGAGGGCAGAAGTTTGGTTTGGGCATTGGGCAAATTTGTGTTCCGTAATGGTATGTCTTTTCGGTGGTGGTGAAACAATAAATTCCATTTCCCAAATAAGCACTCCTGACGAATGTTTGGGCCTTCACATTCTGCATGGTCAGAGTACAGTTCTTAGCAGTGCTGTTCTTGAAACCACACTGGGCTTCGTTGGTAGGATAGATCTTGTATGGACAGAGTACAGTCTGGGTAGTTCAGCTGCATTGGTGCAGACTGGTCCCAGTCATTCCCGTAGGTAGATTTACCGCATATGGTTTCATATTAGTCAGGCCTATCCATACTCCGCCTTGTATGGTGCTGACATTCCTTATGTCAAATAGAGTCATGTCGGTCTGGTTATTGAATACTAGTATTCCCAATATTATTCCAATCGCTGCCGTTCCTGTTGGCCTGGCGCATTCCTCGTTGAACCACACCTTACAGTGTTCTCGCAATTGACATCCATCTAGAGGATGGTGTTCCTTACTCGAGATCAGAGTTTGAATTTGGGTATTATTAATCCAGGTTGGGACCTTACCCTCATTGGCTTCCTGCAGGTTTTCCCATAATTATTCTATCATCCAGTTTCCATAAATACTACACAAAACTTGCGCCTGAGTCTGGTTCTCTGGTTTATTGGCGGTATTGATTAATTGGTTGATAGTCTGAGCGTGGCTTTCTAATACGGTGACCATTCTTTTCTCCAGCTTACTGCCATCTTTTCCTGCCTCCGCTACCCGTCTTTGATTATCATTTAAACTATTTAAAACCTGCTTCACTTGTCCAGTCAATCCTTTTATCTTAGCATTCAAATTAGTAATATCTAAGGTATTGACTGTGGCCATCCCGGCCCCATACGCTGTATCTATGTCATTTATAATGTCACTTTTCCGTCTATTCTTACTTTCCGTTTCCCTCAGCCCTATTTCTTGTCTCAATAGTTGTGAAGTCAAGTCCTGATACAATTTCCTTAAATTGTACGGGCACCAGTTGGGTATATGAATATTACTTACGTTAAGTACAACAGGTATTCATACTGTACATTGTCATACACAACCTGATTAGTTTCTCGTAATACAACACCTCTCTTTGGTCCTGGTTCAATATATGGACATTCCCATTTAAAGGGAGTCTCAGTAGTAGGGGGGGTTGATGAGATCCCAATAGTAGTCGGGGCTATCGTGGTGGTGGTGGGAGATTGTTCCCGACGCACTATTATTTTACCCTGATTTTCACATGAACAGTTGGGCTTTGTGTTGGTCCGGAAATTGCTGGTTATGTTGAGCACAGAGGCGTTACTACTATATCCTATAAACAACTGTAATTGACCATTACCTTGGTTAATATAACAACATATTTCCCTTCCGGTCAGAATACACTTAAGCTCTATCAAGGAGTTGTTGGCCGAGGAGACCGTGTGGTACCATTCTTGGCCTGCGAAATGGCTACTAACCATGGTCTGCCAAATGGGGTAACGTCGTTGGCTGGTCACATGGTTGCACATAATGCATACCTTGGTTTGGTTACCATCCAGGCTGGTCTCGTGGCACATTTTTGTTGTATCGATACAGACACATACATTATTCCCATTATTCGGGGCCTCCCAACTACTTGCTGCATTAGTACAGTTTGTGGACTGTGACTCCCCAGTACCATTGGCATAATAAAATACCTGTATTTTACCTTGGGTTACCTTGGGTCTTTGTTGCTACGGCGAGGATGATTACCAGAATTAGTCTCTCCATGATTACCCCCTTGCTACTATTTCTATCTCGTAAGGGATTCTCCGTCTCTTCCCTCTGACTCCTGACACCCACTTACACAGTGATATATTACAATGTAAATTACAGTATTAAACAAACACACAAACACAAAATCATTAGTCCATATTTCAGCTGATTACTCCATTCATTAGGAAGGTCCCGAAAATGTTCTGATTCGTGGTATGGGATTACTTTTGGCATATATGTCCACCCTGTAGGATCATAAAACATAGTATCAATTGCTCTCCTTATGGAGTAGCTCTTCTCAATCTCCTCGAACCCGGGGCGGAGCCAGGCAATGGTATTGGATGGTTTCTCGTCCAAGCGATTGTGTTCCTTTCTCTTTCTGGGAACCGTCGTCCTCATTTCCTTTTCCTGGCCGGGGTGGGGCGGGGGTGGCTCGAGGTGCGAGACTCATAGCTTTGAAATTCTGTGACAAGCCGTCTGTTGGATTTGGTGCCGTTTCATTGTGGGAGGTGCGGGCTTCATCAGGTGTCCCTGGGGCGGGTACCTGGTTATCTTCTGAATTACTACCTCCTTCTGTGGTGGCTGCTCTGAACTACTTGCGGCCTCTAAATTTTGGGTAGGCGGCAAGATGGGTATTATACCTTGGGCGGAGATTGGGTTAGCTGCTGGGTCGGGTGGGATGAACTCGGTCTCCCCTGAATCTAACATGCCGTGGTACATGTGACTGTTTATTTTCCCAAAGGGTTTTAGCTGGTTAAGGTGGTGCCACTTATACTTCCCTTGGTCATCATGACCTTGAACACTGAGGTCCTGTATATTATGGGGCAAGAAAAGTTCCTTCCTTCTGTACTTTCATCATTACTTGGTCCCCGATTTTTAGTTCACATGGGTGTACCTTCCCATCAAAGTGGGCCTTACTTTGTTTATATTTGTTTCACAATTTCACTGTGGCAGCTATTCTAGCAGCTTCCAAATACATGATCAAGCCTGACATGTATTTCTCAGAGGACAGGGAAGTTTTCTGGATCTCATTCAAATCTAATCCCATGAAGGCTTGAACACCTCTCATAACCCTTCCGGTCATTAGCTCGTGGGGTGAATAGCCTGTAGAGGCTACCACTGTGTTTCGGATGGCCAACAATACATAAGGGAGGACCTTGTTCCAGGACGTGTGGTTCTGCTGTACTAATTTTCGTAACATTGTTTTTAATGTTTGATTCATGCGCTCTACCATCCGCTTGATTCCGGGTGATAGGCGATATGGAATTTCTGTTTTACCCCTGCCAATTGCATGACCTGCTGCATAACTTGTCCCGTGAAATGTGTTCCCTGGTCAGAATCGATGCCCTCTGGCAATCCCCATCTGGAGAACACTTCTTTCATAAGTATTTTTGCAGTTGTGGTGGCCGAGTTATTGTTAGTTGGAAATGCTTCGATGCATTTTGAGAATACGTCCACCACTACTAGGATGTATTTCTTACCACCAGGGCAAGTGGGTAAAGGTTCTACATAGTCTATCTGAAGTTGAGTCCAAGGGCCTTTGCCCTGTCTAGTATGTCCTAATTCTGCATGTATTTTGTACTGTGTTGGATTGTTCTGACACATATCAGGCAAATTTTGACATACCCTTTCACTCCTTGCTGTATTCCAGGCCACCAGCATAGCTCCTTCAATTTGGCTGTGGTCTTATCTATTCCTTAATACCCATTAAAATCGTGGCATTGGTAAATCAATCCTCCCCTTTCTGACACCGGGACTAATATTTGCCGTCTTTACGTACTACTCTGTCGTGGAGCTGTAAATCTTGTCCTAGGTATGGCTTGGGACATGGGCTTCCTAATTGTATGTTTTTAAGATCAGGGTCTGTAGCCTGGCTGGTTGCCAAGTCCAGTATAGGGCGGGTAACAGCAACTGGTGCCATTGGTGCGGTTTTTACATTTTCCAAGGGGTCCCATAGGAAACCTGTATGGGCTGCTTCTTTTGCTAGTTCGTCCGCCATTCGGTACCCCAAGAGGGTATTCTTAGCATGTGCTTTGACTTTGGTTATGACACACGGACCTTGGTTTGAGGTGACTGTATCAAAAATCAATTTTAAAAGTGGGGCTGTCGCTAGCGGCCTTGAGCTCCTTTACTGCCTTCTAATTTAATTGGCATCTATTCTAAAGCCTGTTTGCCATCCGGGGTCATTTTTATTACTGAGAATCCTGTGCACTGCTGCCCGTTAATACTTGTGAAAGAGCTGTCCACGTAAACGTGAGTTTGAAATTCGACTTCGTGACTGTTGTCTCTTCCTCCCTCCCTTTCTGACTGAAAGGGACCATCTAAGGTACCTGAAGTCAGAATCTTGCACTGATGTGGGTCACCGGGGTACAACATGTTTTGAGCTAGATTACTGGTCTTGGGCTGGTACTGGACTGCAATGTCCCATCTTTGGAGAAGGAGGGTCCATCGTGCGATTCGCTGGGAACTGACTAAGCCTTCCTTGAGATTTCCATCCATCAGCATTTTGATGGGGGTGTGGCGTTAAGATAATAAGGGGGCTAAGTCCCATTATGGGGGAGAATGTATGTACCGCCCAAAAGACACTGAGAAGATTCTTCTCGCAGGACTGGAAAGTTGCTTCCACTGGTGTTGTGACACATGAGGCATAAGCTACGAATTGGAGTTGTCATGCTGGTGCTGTGACAGTACCCCCAACAGGCCTGTGTTATCAGCTTAATTCCAAGCATTTTTTTTAAAGCAAAGTCTTAAGTTCAATTTTTGTCACCATCAGTAGTCCTGCTTAGAAGAGAAAAAAACAGAAACTCCATTGTAACTTTTTCAATGGGTTAATTCATCAATCCTGATCCCCTTTCTGATACTGAGGGAAACATCCAATCAAATTCGAAACTTAAAACCTTACAATGCGCAAAACAACACATTACTCTTGACAAGGTGTTGCTTTCTGAAGTCTGGTGCAGAGAGTTATCTTTTTTTTTTATTCGACAAACACAACAATGGTACCAACAATCTGTAAAGCAACACCACGCATACCAACAGCATTCATTGCAATCCTTCTGTACTCCACGCATAATAGCATTCCCTCCCTTTTCTCCACTGGTCACAGATTCTGGAATTGGTCAGAAAATTTTTATTTTAAAAATACCAAATATATGTGATTGCCTCATTTCCGGAACTTGAGGTTTTTCATACAATTTAAACCAACCAAAATTCCACCATGGCCAAAATTTGGTTTTCACAGGTTAATTAACCTCAATAACTCCAAATTAATTCAAACCAATTTCAAACTAACCAGTGCCAGTTGAAAAACTACAGACACACAGACAAATAAACATTTACGTGGTTTTTTAAACTTTACCATTCACACTGACGCATCGCACACAAGACATTTCATAACCTTTCAAACATCCATAGTATCAAATTCTATGTTCTATTTTCTTAGATTCATAGGAAATGCTTTTCTATTTTTTTCATCTCTTAAACAAACAGCTTATTACCATGAACACAATGGTTCTCTGAACCACAAATATACATTGCCATGCTTTGTACTTCCCTTTGGATCCCGCAGGGTCCTTCTGCTCACCTTGTTTCATTGTTCCCTGAAAACTCTTGCTGTCAGCTTTCAGATTTTTAAAACTGCTTTTGCAGCTACTGAGGATCTGCTTCAAGTTCACATCCCCCATCTCCGGTTTAAAAGTTCTTTTGCAGCTACTGAGGTTTTGAGCCTCTGTGCACTTTTGCCTCATTTTCTCTTCATTTTGCTCTGCCAATTTTAGCCTCAATCCCTCAACTTTGTCTGTCAATTTTCCTACGTCTGTCTGACATCCTGATTTTTCGTGCTCCCATTGGTTTTATAAAGTTTTGTTAAGGTCTCTCTGCTTAAGTCATTCTGCATAACATGCTGTCATTAAGACACATTTAGACTCTCTCTTCTTTTCTTTTTTAGTTTTGTCAAAGAATGAGTCTCCTCCGGTAAATCCGGGTGAGCTCATTGTTTCAAGCCACCCCCTGACATTTTTGATCAGGGTCTGGTTAAACTGCTCTTCCCACGACTGGGAGGTTCCACCTTTTCCTGTCATTTCTCTTCTGTCTTTCTTATTTTAATTTATTTTTACTCAAAATCGTCCCATCTGGGTCACCAATGTTGTGCAGGCAGAAATTTCGCTAGTCATGTGACGAGTAGTTGCCGGCGACGGTTGCTGAGTTAAATATCAAATTACACACTAGACAAATGACAGTATCGTTAATGTTCGTTTAATACAGGAAAAGTACAAGACTCACTACTTATACTCTATAATTCTTCGATACAGAGAAAGTACAAGATTCACCACTTATACTCTATAGTTACTCAATAAAAAGAAGTATAAGACTCACTACTTATACTCTATTTAACTCTGCTTAACTCTGCAGAAAGGCATTCCAAAGGGTGTTCCTTTCCACTCAAAATACTAACTTTGTTTAACTCTGTTTAACTCAACTCTGTTTAATTCTGCAAACAAGGCGTTCCAAAGGGTGTTCCTCTCCGCTCAAAATACTCTGTCAGTTCAACTCTATTGAGCTCAACTCTGTTCAACTCTGCAAACAAGGCGTTCCAAAAGGTGTTCCTTGCCGCTCAAAATACTTTGTTTAACTCAACACTCTCTCATAGTTATCCAATGTGTTCCAGGTGATCAATCCGGTCCTGACACTGTTCTTTCAAGAGTTGCTCCCTGGTCCCTGCTTCTGTCGAGTGTTGGTTCCGGGTTCTCGTTATGGACTGTCCAAACTTGTCCATTTTTATACCTTTTTTTGTCTCTTTGTTAACCATATGGGTTATGTTCTGTATCTGTAAAGCATGCACTCCCATGTTCCGCCACCAGGGAGCACATCCCCTGATGTCCCAAGGGATCCCAGCATCCCTTGGGAGCACTGTATATAAGCCGGCCCCTAAGGCCTGTTCCTCACTCTGGTTGTCTTAATAAAGACTGAGGTCACTGTTACCTTAACCTCCCTGTGTGCAGTCTCATCTGTGTCAGGAACACAATAACTGGCGACGAGGATACGAATCTAACGCAAAACTGCAGCAAACTGTGGGCATCCTGGAGAAGTTCACGAAGGATGAGGACTGGGAAGCGTATGTCGGACGGCTAGACCAGTACTTTGTAGCCAACGAGCTGGACGGAGAAGGAAGCGCTGCAAAAAGGAGAGCGGTCATCCTCACGGTCTGCGGTGCACCAACCTATAGCCTCATGAAGAATCTTCTGGCTCTGGTGAAACCCACAGATTAGTCATATGAGGAGCTGTGCACACTGGTTCGGGAGCATCTTAACCCACGGTTGAGCGTGCTGATGGCAAGGTATCGGTTCTACGTGTGCCAGCGATCTGAAGGTCAGGAAGTGGCGAGCTACATCGCCGAACTAAGGCGATTTGCAGGACAATGTGAGTTTGATGGCTACCTGGAGCAAATGCTCAGAGACTATTTTGTACTGGGCATTGGCCACGAGACCTTTTGACTGTAGAGACACCGACCCTCAGTAAGGCCATTGCTATAGCACAGGCGTTTATGTCCACCAGTGATAACACCAAACAAATCTCTCAGCACACAAGTGCTAGCAATGTTCATAAATTAACTGGAACTGTGTTTGCAAGCAGAAACATACAGGGCAGAAACCACAAGTCTGCAACTGCCAGCAGGCGTCAGGTGACCCAGATGACTCAGAGTCCGCAACAAAGGATGAATGCAAGGCAATTCACACCTTGTTGGCGTTGTGGAGGCTTCCATTCAGCCTATTCATGCCGCTTCAAAGGGCATGTTTGCAAGAGCTGTGGAACAATGGGGCACCTCCAATGAGCTTGCAGAAGAGCTGCAAGCTCTGCATAACCTGCTAACCACCACGTGGCAGAGGAAGATCAGTCCATGGTGGATCAAAGCAATTTCGAGCCTCAGAGAGAGGAGGCAGATGCTGAAGTACACGGGTGCACACATTTTCGACGAAATGTCCACCTATAATGCTAAATGTAAAATTGAATGGCTTACCCGTAGCCATGGAACTGGACACTGGCGCTAGCCAATCCATCATGAGTAAAAAGATGTTTGAGAGACTCTGGTGCGACAAGGCACTCAGACCAGCCCTGAGTCCCATCCACACGAAACTGAGAACGTACACCAAAGAGCTCATCACTGTCCTGGGCAGCGCCATGGTCAAGGTCACCTACTCGGGCACGGTGCACGAACTGCCACTCTGGATTGTCCCGGGCGATGGCCCCACACTGCTTAGAAGGAGCTGGCTGGGCAAAATCTGCTGGAACTGGGATGACATCCGAGCACTATCACATGTCGATGAGGCCTCGTGTACCCAGGTTCTTAATAAATTTCCTTCTCTTTTTGAGCCAGACATTGGAAACTTTTCCAGGGTGAAGGTGCAGATCCACTTGGTCCCAGAGGCACGACGCATTCACCACAAGGCACGAGCGGCACCTCACATGATGAAGGAGAGAGTGGAAATCGAGCTGGACAGGCTGCAATGCGAGGGCATCATCTCCCCAGTGGAATTCAAGGAGTGGGCCAGGCCGATTGTTCCAGTACTCAAAAGTGATGGCACGGTCAGGATTTGCGGCGATTATAAAGTAACTATTAATCGTTTCTCGCTACAGGACTAATGCCCGCTACCTAAGGCAGACGACCTATTTGCGACGCTGGCAGGAGGCAAGACATTCACCAAGCTCGACCTGACTTCGGCCTACATGACGCAGGAATTGGAGGAGTCTTCGAAGGGCTTCACCTGCATCAACACGCACAAGGGACTGTTCATCTACAACAGTTGCCCGTTTGGAATTCAGTCGGCTGCAGCGATCTTCCAGAGAAACATGGAGAGCCTACTCAAGTCGGTACCACGCACGGTGGTTTTTCAGGACGACATATTGGTCACGGGTCGGGACACCGTCGAGCACCTACAAAACCTGGAGGAGGTCCTCCAGCGACTGGATCACGTAGAGCTACGGCTGAAGAGGTCGAAATGCGTCTTCATGACAACAGAAGTGAATTTTTTGGGGAAAAGATCGCGGCGGACGGCATTCGGCCCACAGACACCAAGACAGAGGCTATTAGGAACACGCTCAAGCCACAGTACGTCACGGAGCTGCGGTCATTCCTGGGACGCCTCAACTATTTTGATAACTTCCTACTGGGGTTACGAACCCTCTTAGAGCCCCTACATGTGTTATTGCATAAAGGTGAGAACTCGGTATGGGATAAAACCAAGCTATTGCTTTTGAGAAAGCCAGAAACATTTTATGCTCCAACAAGCTGCTTCTATTGTATAACCCGTGTAAAAGACTTGTGCTCGCATGTGATGCCTTGTCGTACGGCGTCAGGTGTGTATTACAACAAGCTAACGTTGCGGGGAAGTTGCAACCTGTCGCCTATGCCTCCAGGAGCTTGTCTAAGGCCGAGAGGGCCTACAGCATGATTGAGAAAGAGGCATTAGCGTGTGTGTTCGGGGTAAAGAAAATGCATCAGTACCTGTTTGGCCTCAAATTTGAGCTGGAAACCGATCACAAGCCCCTCATATCCCTGTTCGCTGAAAACAAGGGGATAAATACTAAAGCCTCAGCCCGCATACAAAGGTGGCCACTTGCGCTATCAACATATAACTATACCATCCGCCACAGGCCAGGCACCGAGAACTGTGCAGATGCTCTCAGTCGGCTACCATTGCCCACCACAGGGGTGGAAATGGCACAGCCTGCAAACTTATTGATGGTGACGCAGCTCGCAGACTTGTTGATGGTCATGGAAGTGCTTGAAAATGATAAATCACCTGTCATGGCCTGCCAGATTAGGACTTGGACCAGCCAAGATCCTCTGCAGAACTGACATATGAGGAGAGACTGGATCGACTGGGCCTGTATTCACTGGAGTTTAGAAGAATGAGAGGGGATCTCGTAGATACTTATAAAATTATGATGGGACTGGACAGGTTAGATGCAGGAAGAATGTTCCCGATGTTGGGGAAGTCCAGAACCAGGGGTCACAGTCTAAGGATAAGGGGTAAGCCATATAGGACCGAGATGAGAAACTTTTTCACCCAGAGTGGTGAACCTGTGGAATTCTCTACCACAGAAATTTGTTGAGTCGAGTTTGTTGGACATATTCAAGAGGGAGTTAGATGTGGCCCTTATGGCTAAGGGGATCAGGGGCTATGGAGAGAAGGCGGGAGTGGGGTACTGGTGTTGCATGATCAACCATGATCATATTGAATGGCGGTGCAGGCTCGAAGGGCCGAATGGCCTGCTCCTGCACCTATTTTCTATGTTTCTATGTTTTAAACCTACGTCCCCTGTCATATCTCTTTATGTGGCTAGAAGTCAAATTTTGTTTGATAACGCGCCTGTGAAGCACCTTGGGACGTTTTATAGTTGCAATTTGTTGTTGCTGCAAACAGCAACAATAAAAATAGTTGCTGTGTTGGCAGTGTCAACAGCAATGGCAGTAACAACCAAGTGACTAGAATAGGGCACAAATTGCGGGAAGCCTTATGTTGTACAAATTGAACACAGCGACAAGCAGGTCTATAGAAAATGGTTTTACTCTATATATGCAATCACTGTTAATTATTTGCTTTTCATCTTGTAGTGTGTGTATTTCAATATATATAGTTTGCTTTTTGCTATACATGGCTTTAAATATGAAGTAGAGTTCACCACTGACTGCCAAGGATGCCTGAAGACAGGGATTTCATGATACTGCTAGACTTATCATTCACATATCACGGCTGTGTCTTCCAAGTCCTCCAACCCAGAGGGAGCTCCTAATAGACCATTACCTGGTAAATATCAGTTTGGATATGAGGAGCGGCATGAATATAAAAGTTGGAACTGGGCGAGAACCAGAAGCTTCCCAATGGGCTGAAGGCGCGGAGCATTGTGGGGTGTTGGAGGAGGTGATTTGCAGGAAGCGCCTCCCTCCCTCTCTCCACTGTCACGGTGAGCGGCCAGGCAGTGTTTGAGGGCGGGCACTCCCACAGTCACACAGACGGCCCATTGTGCAGACAATGGAGCGGGCGCGAGGAATGGAACGGCGATAGAATGGGGAACAATCGCACGCGTTCCTGAGTGGAATGGTGCAGGGCGCCGCGCTCGCTTTGCGCATTCGGGAGCAGGCGGAGACAATGGAGATACAGCAAATGTGAGTTGTGTGCCGCCCGCGGCATGGGCTCCGGCACCGGGAGATCACACTGCAGGCAGGGCGGGGCGGGGAAATCCGACCAGGGGGAAGATCCCTGCCAGTGGGAGGGTCTGGACATGGTGGTAGCCCCTCGCTAATTGTAAGGGCGAGGAGCACTCCAGCCAGGGGGAGGGGGGGCTTTGGTTGTGGAGAAGCAGCTTTTAAATGTAAAGCGATCTGGAGGGGATCGGGAAGCACAAGCTTGGATTTCTGATAGAAAATGGCCATGCAATTGTTTTTACATTTTAGAAATCCTGTAATTTAAAGTACACGTAAGAGGGTAAAGAGAGGTGAAATTAGGTCAGACTAAAGGGTCATAACTATTGAAGATGTGTGATTGTTTGTTGTTTGTTTGTTGGGGAGGTAGTGGGTAAGGTTGGAGGTACTTCTCCATAGATGTACGGCAGCTGTTGCTATAGTGAATATTCTGTTGCATGGATAGTTGTCTTGTTTTTGTTAGCGGGGGGATTTGTTGGGGTTACGGTTAAAACTAAAATCTCAATCGAATGTAGGAGATCGGGGTTTTGTTTCAGCGGGGAATCCGTTTCATGAGTGCAATAAAACATTAACATTTGAAATGTTAGGCATACCTTCATTTTTATACAGTAACAGATGTATTGAATAAATGGCACGATTATGTGTTTTGATTTGCAGTGTTGACACTAGAATTTTAGTGGTGAGTATGCTAAATTTTAATGCAGCCGCGCTCTGAACATCCACTCTAAATTTCAGTGAAGCATAATGGTGGGCATGTGAATTGTTTGTCCTGTCTACTTGAATCGTGGGGGAAAGAAATACTTGTAACATGAGTATAGACTTTGCTCTCCTGAAAGTTATGCCTAGAGTGGATGTTTTAGGCAATATTTGGGTGAAGAACTGGTAGAATTAATTTGAGGTAATGAATTATGATCAGGCAAGAAGCATATTGGCACAGTCTTAAAGCATATTATCGTATTTGTGATTTCCTGTGCCATATTTTACATTGCAGTTTATTATAATGTGTTTGTAAACAAATCTTTGCCTAACATTTTTTCATGATATATCTTTTTTAAAAAAAAGGAATCTGCCTATATTTTCCTTTCATGTGTATTTGTGTTTGTTGAACATTTGTATATGATTTCATTTATTTTACAGTCTGACTTTCAGTCTGTCCAGTGAAAAATATAATGTTGCCGTGACTGGCTCCATTGGTAAATGCACCATATCGTGTTGTATTCAGCCATACAGTTCAGTAATAACCCAGGTTTGATCTCTGGATTGAAATAACCGATCTTGGCTTTGGCGATTGCAGGGGGATGCTACAGATGGTTTCAGTGACCTTCGGTTAGACAGGGGCAAAACTGTATGGGTTCCTGTTTCTAATTTCTGTCCATTGATTTCTGGATGGAGGTACACATGTGTAGATGTTGGATGAAGACATCTCGTCCACTCTCTCTCTCCCCCACCCACCCCTCCCCGGTCTGAAATAGCTTGCCAACAGTCATTAACCAGGCCCACATACATTTTTCAAAAGTCATCATCTTGGGATATAAGGAGTAAATTGGAGGAGAGCAAAATATATAATGATGAATATACAAGTAAAAATATTTTGTATGGTATGGGCCACCACATGAAATAAGCTTATAGAGATATCTCTTGAGATTTCAAACTGTTCAGCAAAGCTTATTTGGCATGTGTGGGTTCTATTTCAGTTTTTATGAGACAATGGAAAAGAATAAATCAGACATTATTGCTTTTATCAGTTATAATTTATGCATACTGTGGAATTTCATATCTTCTCATTTTCTGCCCAAAAGGGTTGATTATCTAAAATACTCAAGCCCAACTCATCCATCATGCTGGATATAGATCCATGTGTTCATACACCTCCCCAGTATCTCACTCATGAAGCTGTTGTTTATGTGTGGCCCTAAGCAGTGAGGAGGCGATTTTAACCCTACTCGCTCTGCAGAAACCTGGCGGGAGGGCAGTTAAAATCACCCTGGCTCTTGCCTATCTGAAAGCCACCATGCTCACAACATTTGAAATTTTAACTTGCTTTCCTGCACAGGCAGCAAGGACACACATCCGGAGCCAACTGGGTCCTTTTTTTAAACATTTATTCTTTCACGGGATGTGGGCGTCGCTCGCAAGGCCAGCATTTATTGCTCATCCCTAATTGCCCTTGAGAAGCTTGAACCACTGCAGTCCATCGTAGCAGTTCTTTTCGTACACGATAGAGTGGCTTGCTAGTGGCCTTTTCAGAGGGCAGTTAAGAGTCAACCACATTGCTGTGGGTCTGGATCCACATGGGGTAAGGGTGGCTGGTCTCCTTCCTTAAAGGACATTAGTGAACCAGATGGGTTTTTACAACAATCGATCGTTTCATAGTCACCATTACTGATACTAACTTTTATTCTCGATTTATTTAATTAATTTAATTTAAATTTCCCAACTGTTGTGGTGGAATTTTAACTCTTGTCTCCAGATTATTAGAACAGGCCTCTGGATTATTAGTCCAGTAACATAACCACTATGCTACCGTACCTGCCATCATTACATAGGCATGTTGTGGCCTGATAACATCATTGAGACCCGACTCTAATTTTAACCGAGGCTTGAGCGGGGAATCCACCTGGAGTTAAATGTCTGACTGTTCTCATACTTATTTCAAATCCTGGTTGTTAGCTCATTAACGCTGAGGCCACTTGTATAACTCCTCCTACCTTCCCTTCCAAGATCAATTAACTGAAACGTGCAGGCTGGATTTCAAACCTGTAACTTTCCTATCTATTTGCACTTCAATGCATCAGCTTGACTAGTTGGTAGAACTCTTGCATCTGAGTCCGAAGGTTGTCGACTCAAACCCACTGCATGATTTGAACACACAATGTAGGGTGAGTCTTTCACTCCAATATCATCCTTTGGATTGGATGTTAAATGGAGGTTTGGCTCGGAACCACTCCCCTACTATGTCATTGAGAACTCCTTTTCAAAAGGCAAATTCAACTTGCATTTGAAGGGCATTTAGGGCTCCTATTATGTGACTTTTGTATTGTTACAAAGTGGTTTTGGATGCAGATTGATGCAAAAAGGCTTGCGTAATTTTGGAGTCAGATCCCAGTTTGACTTCCAAGTGAACTGAAGCAAGGATGTGTGAGATAATCTCTGCTACGTAGTTTCTGGCCATTTTGGCTATGCACTGGACATGGTATAACTCTAGTGTTGTGCAAAGTCAATTGGGCCCATTAAACCACCTGGATATTTTGTAAACATAGTATTTCATTCTTTCTGGTGTTATGAGAAATCCCACTTGCTCTTTCAAAACATTAAAACTGAGTTGCCGAGGAGTGGAACATGTGCAGAGCTTCTTAATTGCAGAGCTCAATACGAGACCCAGCTTGCAGTGAAACTTGGGTCTCTTGGCTGTGGATCATTTTGAAACTAGAAATGGTAGTATTGTATGCCAGCAGTCTGATATGGATTCCATTTTAGTGTGAAAATGCTTAATGTATTGTACACACACCAGTCTGCTCTGCAGAAAAACACCCCTGCAACTGGACTCTATCTTCAGAGCTCAACTTGGCCAGTTAAGCTTTCATAGGTAAGGACATCCTTGAGGACAGTCATTAGGTTTTTTTCTGCAAGGAAGTAGGTTAACATAAATCTTCAATCCAATTCAATTGTATTCTAACATAATTAATCCTTTATTAAAATAAGGCTGAAATTCTGAATGAGGATATATCTTTACTTTTTAAAAAAAAATTATTGTCAGTGGTATTTTCTCCCATTGTCAATGGACTGTTTCACTGATGTCATGGTTTAATCTCATCCATGTGCTAATATTTTCTACTCCCAACAGCACAATAATACTCACTGGAAAAAATAATGTGTGTGTTTGATTTTATATAATGAAAAACATAACATTTTTGGCATAGTGGTAATATTTGGAATGCTGGATTTTAATAATACACCCATTCATTATCAAGATTTTAAAATTGCTATTCTATCAGTGTTTTACTTCAAATATTTTCCCCTTTTGGGGGAGTGGGGAGTTGTCATGGCCTGCCTGTATTCCCCACAAAGTTTATGCTTGAATTTAAGTATTTGCACTTCAATGCATCAGCTTGACTAGTTGGTAGAATTCTTGCATCTGAGTCCGAAGGTTGTAGACTCAAACCCACTGCATGATTTGAACACACAATGTAGGGTGAGTCTTTCACTCCAATATCATCCTTTGGATTGGATGTTAAACGGAGGCTTTGTCTGCCAGTATTCAATATAAATGCATTATTCAAAAGGAAGATAGATCTCTTGGTCTTCTGGTTAACATTCCTTCATCAAACACCACCGAAACAGATTAATTAGTCATTAATCTCGTTGCTGTTTGTAGGATCTTACAGTGTGGTGGCCTCTCTCTCATTTTACCCTACGCAAACCAGAGATAATCCAAAACTCGGCTGCCAGTGTCCAAACTCGCACCAAGTTCCGCTCACCCATCACCCCTGTGCTCGCTGACCTACATTGGCTGCCGGTTAAGCAATGCCTCAATTTCAAAATTCTGATCCTTATTTTTAAATCCCTCCATGGCCTTGCCCCTCCCAGCTCTGTAAGCTCATAGTCGACAGAGCAGTGGTGATACCTGCCCTCCTATATGGCTCAGAGACATGGACTATGTACAGCAGGCACCTCCAAAACACTGGAGAAGTACCACCAATGCTACCTCCACAAGATCCTGCAAATCCACTGGCAGGATAAGCACAACAACATCAGTGTTCTCCCTCGGGCCAGCATCAAAGCACTGACCACGCTCGATGAGCTCCACTGGATGGGCCACATCGTCCGCATGCCTGACACGAGACTCCCAAAACAAACTCTCTACTCGGAGCTCCGACACGGCAACCGAGCCCCAGGTGGGCAGAGGAAACGCTTCAAGGACACTCTCAAAGCCTCCTTGAAAAAATGTAACATCCCCACCGACACCTGGGAACCCCTAGCCCAAGACCGTCCAAAGTGGAGGAAAAGCATCCGGGAGGGCGGTGAACACCTCAAGTCTCTTCGGCGAGAACAAGCTGAAGCCAAGCATAGACAGCGGAAGGAGCGCGCGGCAACCCAGGCCCCCCCCCCACCCACCCGTTCCTTCAACCACCGTCTACCCCACCTGTAATAGAGACTAGGTCCCGCATTGGACTCTTCAGTCACCTGAGAACTCATTTTGAGTGTGGAAGCAAATCATCCTCGACTCCAAGGGACTGCCTATAATGATGAATCTCCTCCAGCCCCACAACCACCACCATCCCCGCCCCCCTGCTGAGATGTCTGCACTCCAAGTTCTGCCCTCTTGAGCAGCCATGATTATAATCACTCAACCATTGGTGGCTGTGCCTTCTGTTGCTTAGGCCCGAAGCTCTGGAATTCCCTGCCTAAAGCTCTCTGCCTCTCGACCTCTCTTTCCTCCTTCAAGACTCCCCTTAAAACATACCTCTTTGACCAAGCTTTTAGTCACCTGCGCTAATTTCTACTTTTGCGGCTCTGTGTCAAATTTTTATCTCATAATACTCCTGTGAAGCACCTTGGGACATTTCACTGTTAAAGGCGCTATTTCGATACAAGTTGTGCAAAATGGCTGCTGTGTTTGCCTGGTCAGCAATAGTCACTGCACTTCAAAATATTTTAAGATATCAGAGATATGATCGATATATCCTAGCTATTTTATAAACTGTGCTTTGTATAGCTTTCTCACTGTAGTAAGTACAAAAGGTCTTTTGTTAACAATCATTTATTGCTCATCTGTAATTTGCATGTGTTTTGCACTATATGTGGGCAGTTTGAGCACTGACCGGGGGATGCTCCTAAGAGTTGTATGTGACGGTGTATGTATGCATTGGCATATATACACCCTCACCATTTGTAAAATGGCTGTTGTGACACACTTAGAATTTTGAAACTGTTCCCTCACCTCACATACAGAAAAAACTTTGTAAATACCTACTGTACATTTACTCTGTGAAACATGGGAATTAATTGTTAAATGCACCACAGAAAATAATTTACAAATACTTGGTTTCAATACTGTTCACAGACAGCTTTATTAACAAAGCAGATGTTAATGTGCTGTGAAAATGAAACCTATTGGCAGTGGGTTAGAATTTCACTGGGTTTTGGCCGCAATTTGACCTTCTGCGGCGAAAACCCAGTCGGTGAGATCTTCCGGCACCTTTTTGCGGCGGCGTTTCCACATACCGCCGGAGAGAGGTGTGCCGATGTGTAACGCCACAGATTGCGTTACCGTCGTAATTTCTTAGAAACATAGAAAACAGGTGCAGGAGTAGGCCATTCGGCCCTTCGAGCCTGCACCACCATTCAATAAGATCATGGCTGATCATTCACCTCAGTACTCCTTTCCTGCTTTCTCTCCATACCCCTTGATCTCTTTAGCTGTAAGGGCCATATCTAACTCCCTCTTGAATATATCCAATGAACTGGCATCTACAACTCTCTGCAGTAGGGAATTCCACAGGTTCACAACTCTGAGTGAAGAAGTTTCTCCTCATCTCAGTCCTAAATGGCTTACGCCTTATCCTTAGACTATGTCCCCTGATTCTGGACTTCCCCAACGTCGGGAACATTCTTCCTGCATCTAATCTGTCCAGTCCCGTCAGAATTTTATATGTTTCTATGAGATCTCCTCTCATCCTTCTAAACTCCAGTGAATACAGGCCCAGTCGATCCAGTCTCTCCTCATATGTCAGTCCTGCCACCTCGGGAATCAGTCTAGTGAACCTTCCCTCAATAGCAAGAATGTTCTTCCTTAGATTAGGAGACCAAAACTGAACCTCATAATCCAGGTGAGGCATCACCAAGGCACTGTACAACTGCAGTAAGACCTCTCTGCTCCTATACTCAAATCCCCGAGCTATGAAGGCCAACATACCATTTGCCGCTTTCACCGCCTGCTGTACCTGCATGCCAACTTTCAATGACTGATGTACCATGACACCCAGATCTCGTTGCACCTCCCCTTTGCCTAATCTGCCGCCATTCAGAAAATATTCTGCCTTCGTGTTTTTGCCACCAAAGTGGATAACCTCACATTTATCCACATTGTACTGCATCTGCCATGCATTTGCCCACTCACCGAACCTGTCCAAGTCACTCTGCAGCTTCTTGGCGTCCTCGTCACAGCTCACACTGCCACCCAGCTTAGTGTCATCTGCAGACTTGGAGATATTACACTCAATTCCTTTTTCTAAATCATTAATGTATATTGTGAACAGCTGGGGTCCCAGCACTGAGCCCTATGGCACCCCACTAGTCACTGCCTGCCATTCTGAAAAGGACCCGTTTATCCTGACTCTCTGCTTCCTGCCTGCCAACCAGTTCTCTATCCATGTCAATACATTACCCCCAATACAATGTGCTTTAATTTTGCACACCAATCTCTTGTGTGGGACCTTACCAAAAGCCTTTTGAAAGTCCAAATACACCACATCCACTGGTTCTCCCTTGTCCACTCTACTAGTTACATTCTCAAAAAATTCCAGAAGATTTGTCAAGCATGATTTCCCTTTCATAAATCCAAGCTGAAATTGACCGATCCTGTCACTGCTTTCCAAATGCGCTGCTATTTCATCTTTTAATTGCTTCCAACATTTTCCCACTACTGATGTCAGGCTAACCGGTCTATAATTACCCGTTTGCTCTCTTCCCTCCTTTTTTTAAAAAGTAGTGTTGCATTAGCTACCCTCCAGTCCATAGGAACTGATCCAGAGTCGATAGACTGTTGGAAATTAATTACCAATGCATCCACTATTTCTAGGGCTACTTCCTTAAGTACTCTGGGCTGCAGACTATCAGGCCCCGGGGATTTATCGGCCTTTAATCCCATTAATTTCCCTAACACAATTTCCCACCTAATAAGGATTTCCTTCAGTTCCTCCTTCTCGCTAGACCCTCTGTCCCCTAGTATTTCCGGAAGGTTATTTGTGTCTTCCTTAGTGAAGACAGAACCAAAGTATTTATTCAACGGGTCTGTCATTTCTTTGTTCCCCATTATAAATTCACCTGAATCTGACTGCAAGGGCCCTACGTTTGTCTTCACTAATCTTTTTTTCTTCACATATCTACAGAAGCTTTTGCAGTCAGTTTTTATGTTCCCAGCAAGCTTTCTCTCATACTCTGTTTTCCCCTCCTAATTAAACTCTTTGTCCTCCTGCTGAATTCTAAATTTCTCCAGTCCTCAGGTTTGCTGCTTTTTCTGGCCAATGTATATGCCTCTTCCTTGGATTTAACTCTATCCTTAATTTTCCTTCTTAGCCACGTTTGAACCACCTTCCCCGTTTTATTTTTACTCCAGACAGGGATGTACAGTTGCTGAAGTTCATCCATGTGATCTTTAAAAGTTTGCCATTGCCTATCTACCATCAACCCTTTAAGTATCATTCGTCAGTCTATTCTAGCCAATTTACGTCTCATACCATTGAAGTTACCTTTCCTTAAGTTGAAGACCCTAGTTTCTGAATTAACTGTCACTCTCAATCTTAATAAAGAATTCTACCATATTATGGTCACTCTTCCCCAAAAGGCCTCGCACAACAAGATTGCTAATTAGTCCTTTCTCATTACACATCACCCAGCCTAGGATGGCCAGCCCTCTAGTTGGTTCCTCGACATATTGGTCGAGAAAACCATCCCTAATACACTCCAGGAAATCCTCCTGCACCATATTGCTACCAGTTTGGTTAGCTCAATCTATGTGTAGATTAAAGTCGCCCGTGATAACTGCTGTACCATTATTACACGCATTTCGGCACTCTCCGCCACGCCCAGAATACCGACAGTGTGAAACCTGTGGCACAGTCCTGCCAGCGGTGGTAAGTATGCATAGCTGCAAAAGAGATACCTTAAAGTTTTTATTTTTTAAAATTATTTTTCAGCGATTTTAGTAGGTAAGGGTTTTGTGATTGTTTTTTGCAATTCCAGCCCCACCCCCCAAAGGCCTCTCTCGCAGCGTTACCAGCCTCAGACTAAAGTTGCCGAAACTCGTGGTTTGTGCTGCGAATCCTTGTGCAATGCCGAGTTTACCGAAGTAAAGGCTGAAATTTAGGCCTAAAAACAGTGGCACAGCAAAAACGGTAATTTTGGCGTAAAACTAGCATTTTCGCCGACAACTGAAAATCTAGCCCACTGAATTTTTTATAACGAAGGCAAAATACTGTGGATGCTGGAAATTTGAAGCAAAAACAGAAAATGCAGGAAGTACTCAGCAGGCCAGGCAGCATCTGTGGGTAGAGAAACAGAGTTTCCTGTCGACCTTTTGTCAGAACTGAAAGATGTAACCGGTTTTAAGCAGGTGCAGAAGCAGGGAAAGGAAAGAGCAAAATGGGAAGGACTGTGATAGGGTGGAAGGTAGGAGTGATTAAATGACAAAGAGATGATGGTGCAAGGTAAAAGGGAGTGATAATGGTACAAGTAAAGAAACAAAAGGTGGGTCTGGAGGATCTGTAATTGGCAACGGGCAACCGAGTTTTGGATGACCTCTGGTTTATGTAGGGTAGAACGTGGGAGACCAGCCAGGAGTGCGTTCCCCTCCACCTTTCAGTGCTTGTTAAGAATATGTTCTTTCTTTCCGAACACTCTTCAGCTCTGACGAAGGGTCATCGACCCGAAATGTTAACTCTGCTTTCTCTCCACAGATGCTGCCTGACCCGCTGAGATTTCCAGCATTTTCTGTTTTTATTCCAGATTCCAGCATCTGCAATATTTTGCTTTTGTGTTGTGCATTGGAATAGTGAAGTCTAGACGTAACAAAGGCATGGATGAGGGTTTTAGCAGCAGATGAGCTGAGGCAGAGGTGGAGACGGGCGATTGTTAGAGGTGGAAATAGATGGTCTTAGTTATGGTGCGGAAGCTCATTTCTGGGTCAAATATGACGCCGAGGTTGCGAGCAGTGTGGTTCAGCCTCGGACAGAAATTGGGGAGAGCGATGGAGTTTGTGGCAGGGACTGAAAACAATGGTGTCAATCTTCCCAGTGTTTAATTGGAGAACATTTTTGCTCATCCAGAACTGGATGTCAGACAAGCAGTCTGACAATGTAGAGACCTTGGAGGGGTCGAGAGAAGTGGTGGTGAGGTAGAGCTGGGTGTCGTCAGCGTACATGTGGAAATTGATGTTGTGTTTTCAGATGATGTTGCCAAGAGGCAGCATGTAGATGAGAAATAGGAGGAGACCAAGGATAAATCCTTGAAGGGCACCAGAGGTAACGATGCGAGAGTGGGAAGAGAAGCCATTGCAGGTGATTCTCAGGCTTCGATTAGATCGATAAGAATGGAAACAGTAGCATAGTGATTAAGTTACGGGACGAGTAATCCAGAGACCTGGACTAATGATCCGGAGACGCAAGTTCAAATCCCACCACGGCAGTTGTGGAATTTAAATTCCGTGAATTAAATAAGCCTGGAATAAGAAGCTTGTGTCAGCAATGGTGACCATGAAACTACCGGATTGTCATAAAAACCTATCTGGTTCACTAATGTCCTTTTAGGGAAGGAAATCTGCCGCCCTTATCTGGTCTGACTCCAGACTCTCAGCAATCGGGCTGACTCTTAACTGCCCTCTGAAATGGCCTAGCAAGCCACTGCGTTGCAACAAACAGCTACAAGAATAAAACTGGACGGACCACCCGACATCGACCTCGGCACTGGCTTCGGACACAACAACGGCACACCCAACCCAGTTGGCCCTGAAAAGTCCTCCTCACTAACATCTGGGGACTTGTGCCAAAATTGGGAGAGTTGTCCCACAGACGAGTTAAACAACAGCCTGACATCGTCATACTCACAGAATCATACCTTTCAGCTAATGTCCCAGACTCCTCCATCACCATCCTCTGGGTATGTCCTGTCCCACCGACAGGACAGACTCATCAGAGGCAGCGGTACACTGGTACCTCGTTTTTAGGTGTGCCTGGTGCTGCTCCTGGCATGAAGTCCCATGGCTCCAGGTTAATCGTGGGCAATTACCACATGTGCTGATTACCACATACCGCTCTCCCTCAGCTGATGAATTAGTACTCCTCCAGGTAGAATACCACTTGGAAGAAGCACCGATGGTAGCAAGGGCACAGAATATACTTTGGTGGGGGACTTCAATGTCCATCATCAAGAGTGGCTCGGTAGCACCACTACTGACCGAGCTGGCCGAGTCCTAAAGGACATAGCCGCCAGTTTGGGCCTGCAGCAGGTGGTGAAAGATCTAGCGCAAGGGGAAAAACCTACTTGACCTCGTCCACACCAATCTACCTGTCGCAGATGTATCTATCCATGACCGCATTTGTAGCAGTGATCACCGCGCAGTCACTGTGGCACTGTCTTCAAACCCTTCATCGTGTTGTGTGGCACTACAACCATGTTAAATGGGATAGATTCAGAACAGATCTAGCAGCTCAAAACTGGGTATCCATGAGGTGCTGTGGACCATCAGCAGCAGCAGAATTGTATTCCACCACAATCTGTAACCTCATGGCCTGGTATATCCCTCATGCTACCATTACCATCAAGCCAGGGAACCAATAGTGGTTCAATGAGGAATGCCAGGAATGGCACCAGGCACACCTAAAAATGAGGTACCAACCTGGGGAAGCTGCAACAAGGACTACATGCATACTAAGCAGCATGCTATAGACAGCTAAACGATCCCACAATCAACGGATCAGATTAAAGCTCTGTTGTCCTGCCACATCGTCGTGAATGGTGGTGGACAAGTAAACAACTAACAGGATGAGGAGGCTCCATGAATATCCCCATCCTCAATGATGGCAGAGCCCAGCACAAAATTGCAGAAGACAAGGCTGAAGTGTTTGTAACCTTCAGCCAAAAGTGTCGAATGGATGATCCATGTTGGCCTCCGCCTGACGTGCTCACCATCGCAGAAGCCAGTCTTCAGCCAATTCGATTCATACCATCAAGAAGCGGCTCATTGCATTGGACAAACTAGGTCCTGATAATATCCCGTCTGTAATGCTGAAGTCTTGTGCTCCAGAACAAGCTGCACCTCTAGCCAAGCTGTTCCAGTGCAGCTACAAAACTGGCATCTACCCGACAATGTAGAAAACTGCCCAGGTATGTCCTGTCCACAAAAAACAGGACAAATTCAATCCGGCTAATTACCGACCCATCCGTCTACTCTCAATCATCATCAGCAAAGCAATTGAAGGTGTCATCGACAGTGCTATCAAGCGGCACTTACCAATAGCCTGCTCAGTTTGGGTTCAGCTAGGACCACTGGGCTCCAGACCTCATTACAGCCTTGGTCCAAACGTGGGCAAAAGAGCTGAATTCCAGAGATGAGATGAGTGACTGCCGATGACATCAAGGCAGCATTTCACCGAGTGTGACATCAAGGAGCCCAAGTAAAACTGAAGTCAATGGGAATCGGGGGGGGAAACTCTCCATTGGCTGGAGTCATACCTAGCACAAAGAAAGATGGTTGTCCTCCAACGACTACAATCATCTTAGACCCAGGACATCGCTGCAGGAGTTCCTCAGGGCAATGTCCTAGGCCCAACCATCTTCAACTGCTTCATCAATGTCCTTCCCGCTATCATAAGGCCAGAAGTGGGGATGTTCGCTGATGACTGCAGTGTTCAGTACCATTCGCAACCCCTCAGAAAATGAAGCAGTCCATGCCCGCATGCAGCAAACCCTGGACGACATTCAGGCTTGGGCTGATGTGTAGCACGAAATGTTACTTGCCACTTAAGTGCCAGGCAATGACCACCTCCAACAACCAAGAGTCGAACCAGCTCCCCTTGATATTCAACGGCATTACCATCGCCAAATCCCCCACCATCAATATCCTGGGAGATCACCATTGACCAGAAACTTAACTGGATCAGCCACATAAATACCATGGCAACGAGCAGGTCAGAAGCTGGGTATTCTGCGGTGAGTGTCTCCCTTCCTGACTCCCCACAGCCTTTCCACCATCTACAAGGCACAAGTCAGGAGTATGATGGAATACTTGCTTGGGTAAGTGCAGCTCCAACAACACTCAAGAAGCTTGACACCATCCAGGACAAAGTAGCTGCTTGATTGTCTCCCCATCCACCACTTTAAACATTCACTCCCTCCACTACCAGTGCACTGTGGCTGCAGTATGTGCCATCTATAAGATGCATTGCAGCAACTCTTCACGACTTCTTCGGCAGCATCTCCCAAACCCGTGACCTGTACCACCGACAAGGACAAGGGCAGTAGACGCGTGGCAGCATCATCACCTGCAAGTTCCCATCCAAGTTACACACCATCATGACTTGGAAATATATAGCCGTTCTTTCATCCTCGCTGGGTCAAAATCCTGCAACTCCCTCCCTAACTTCACTGTGGTTGTACCTTCACCACAAGGACTACAGCAGTTTAAGAAGGCGACTCACCACCACCTTCTTGAGGGCATTTTGGGATGGGCAATAACTGCTGGCCTTGCCAGCAGCGCCAACATCCTGGAACTACTTTTTAAAAAAAAAAAAAAATGGAAGCAGACTAGTGCAGTCCCACCCAGCTGGATGACAGCGAGGCGTTGGAGAAGGTTGGAGTGTTCTACTGTGTCAAAGGCTGCAGAAAGTCAAGAAGGACGAGGAGGGATAGTTGACATTTGTCACAGTCACAAGGATGTTATTTTGTGAATTTGAGAGCCGTTTTGGTACTGTGGCAGGGGCCGAAACTTGATTGGAGTGATTCAAGCATGGAGTTACGGGAACGCTGGGCACGGATTTGGGAGGTGACAACACGTTCAAGAACATTGGAGAAGAAAGTGAGTTTGGAGATGGGGTTGCAAGGACGGAGGTGGTCAAGGGTTGGTGTTTTGAGGATAGAGGTGATGATGGCAGGCTTGAGGGAGAGGAGGATAGTACCTAAGGAGAGAGAACCTCAAAGTTTGAAGACAGAGCTGGAAGATTCTCAAGCGGATTGATTCTTCAGCAGAGTGAGGAATTTTGTGAGCGCAGGAATTGGTGGAGAGGAGCAAGACGGTGAAGATGTCTGACAGAAAAGGAGAGGTGGAGCCACCGAACCCAAGGTCTCGAAGTTAATAGACACGATAGCAGACCTGTGGGACAGTGAGAGGAGCGGCCGCAGATAAAGGTAGGCCCAAGAGCTCAGAGGAGCACGAGTGTCAGAGTGAGGTAAGTGATGTCAGCGCAAGGGAAGGAGCTGATTGGTGAGCAGTTGTTTTTTTTTAAGGCTTCAGTTTATTTCTGCTAACTAACTTTAAAAAAAAAAAACATTTAGTTAATAGTCGAATGAATAAAGGCATGGCAGGGCAGCTTGGTCCAGCAGAATGCACATCTTGTGCCATGTGGGAACTCCCGGACGCTTCCCGTGTCCTGGACAACTATGTGTGCAGGAGGCGTCAGCTGGAGGAGCTCGAGGTCCGGGATTCAGATCGTGAGCAGCAGCTGGCATCACTGCGGTGCGTCCATGAGGCTGAGAGCTACGTCAATGGCCTGTTTCTGGGGGCAGCTGACGAGTGCGCAGGCAGAGAAGGAATGGGTGGGTGACAGACAGAAGAGGAGGACCAGGCAGGTTGTGCAGGAGTACCCTGAGTGCATCTTGCTCTCCAACCAGTAGTCTGTTCTGAGTACTGGTGAGGGTGATGGTTCCTCTGGGGAGTACAGCCAGAGCTTGGTCCATGGCATCACGGGTGGCTCAATTGTACAGGGGTGGGGAAGGAAGAGGAGAGGGAAGAAGAGGGGTAAAGACAAGGAAAGCAATGGTGGTAGGGGATTCGATAGTTGGGGGAGAAGAAGGATTTTTGCGGCCACAGACATGACTCCAGGATGGTATGTTGCCTCCCTGGTGCCAGGGCTAAGGATGTCACTGGTTGCAGAACATTCTTGGGCGGGGGGCCTGAACAGCCAGAGGATCATTGTCCATATTAGTACCGATGACCTCAGTAGAAAGAGGAATGAGATCTTGCAGGCATATTTTAGGAAGCTAGGAAAGAGATTAAAAAGCAGGACCTCCAAGGTAGCAATCTCTGGATTACTCCTGGTGCCATGCGGAGTGAGTATAGAAATAAGAGGTTCGAGCAGATGAATGCGTGGCTGGAGAGATGGTGTAGGAGGGAGGGCTTCAGATTCCTGGGGCATTGAGGTCGGTTCTGGACAAGGTGGGATCTGTACAGGTCAGACGGGTTGCACCTCAACAGAGCTGGTACCAGTATCCTCGTGCTGTTGGGGAGATGAAGTTGGCAGGGGGATGGGCACCAGGATGTAGCAAAGGGCACAACAGATTGGGAGAGACGGATAGCACTAGAGCAAGAAATAGTAAGGTTTTCGGTGGGGTCCAGACTAAGAGAGAACACCGGATGGTCTAAGATAGGTTTACAGTGTATGTGAATGCACAAAGCATAGTAAACGAGGTTGGTGAGCTGCAGGTGCAAATAGCCACGTGGCAATAAATGAGACTTGGTTCAAAAAAAGGCAGGATTGGGTGTTAAATATTCCTGGATATATGGTGCTCAGGAAAGATAGGGAAGGAAAGATAGCAGATGGCGTGGCAGTATTGGTTAAAGAGAAAGTTACAGTGCTGGAGAAGGAGGATGTCCTGGAGGGGTCAAGGACAGAATCTATATGGCTAGAGTTAAGAAATAACAGAGGTGCCATTACAATACTATGTATATTCTATCGGCCACCAACTAGTGGGAAAAATATGGAGGAGCAAATTTGCAGAGAAATTACTGAGATGGAAGAACTATAGAGTAGTGATAATGGGAATGGGCTGATGTGTGGTGCGAATGTTAATTGCCAGGCAATGACCATCTCCAACAAATGAAAATCTAACCACCTCCTCATGATATTCAACGACATTACCATCGCCAAATCCCCCACCATCAACACCTTGGGGCCATCATTGACCAGAAACTTGACTGGACCGACCACATAAATACTGTGGCAACGAGAGCAGGTCAGGGGCTTCAACCAGCCTAATATATAGACTGGGATAATAGTGTGAAGGGCAGAGAGGGAAAAGAATTTCTGAAGTGTGTTCAGCAGAACTTTCTTGATCAGTATGTTTCTGGCCCAACGAAGCTGGAGGCATTGCATTGCTGTATCTGGTTCTGGGAAATGTGGTAGGTCAACTGGAGCAAGTATCAGTAGGTGAACAACACTGATTATAGTATCATAAGGTTTAGATTAGCTATGGAAAAGGACAGGTAGAGTAAAAATGCTTAACTGAAGGAACGCAAATTTCAGTGGGATGAGAACGGATCTAGCCCGGGTAAATTGGAATCAAAGATTGTCAGGCAAAACTGTAGTTGAAAGTGGACTGCCTTTTAAAGAGGAAATAGTTTGGGTACAGTCGAGATACATTCCCACGAGGGGGAAAAGTAGGGCAACTAAAGTCAGAGCTCCCTGGATGATGAAAGAGGTAGAGAGCAAGATGAAGCAGAAAAAGAGCGCGTCTGACAGATGTCAGGTTGAGAATACATCTGAGAATCCAGTTAAATATAGAAAGTTCAGAGAAGTGAAAAAGAAAATGAGTGGCAAAGAGAGGGTATAGGAAATGTTGCGTATGCAATAACTAAATAGGTTTATTACCGTGCACTCAATCAGGTGCGACCTGACTACTTTGTTAGCTCTCAAAGTGAGGATTAAACATGGAGGCTTTCTTTATATACAAGGGCTGCACGTGTGTGTCTGTGGCCCAGTGACCTCCAACGGTCGCTCCCCCTGGTGGCAGGTAAATCCAGGCATACATACATTACATCATTTTCCCCACCCCCCAAGATCTTGGTATCAGTCCTATTTACAAATTGAGACGGTCCGGGGCTTTCTGCTCCTTAGTTGATCGTCTCCGTTCAATTCCAGATCTGGGTGAGCTCTCCGAGTCATTCATGACTTAAGACTGGGAAACTGATCTAATGGGAGAGGCAGTGTACATGTTGAGGATTGAAGATCCAGATTAATTGACAACAGCAGGGTCTTCTGATAGCTGAATATGAATCGGTTGGTCATTGATGGTGTCTTCTTCAAGCTGTTCCGGTTCATCTGTGTGCCGCAATTTCGTCTGACCAATGTACTTCCTGCATATTTGCCCATTAGTGAGCCTGACAATAAGCACCCTGTTACCTTCCTTGGCTGTAACAGTGCCAGTGACGCACTTGGGGCCTTGACCATAATTTAGCACACACACAGGATCATTAATAGAGATGTCGCGTGACTGCTGATGTTGATGTCTGTTTTCGACGTGATCGTTAAGATCCGGGTGGACAAGCGAGAGCCTGGTCTTGAGAGCTCTCTCCTTCAACAGTTCAGCAGAAGGGACCCCAGTAAGCGTGTAGGGTCTCGTCCTGTAACTAAGCAGTATGCATGACAAGCGATTCTGCAAAGAACCATGAGTTACACGTTTCAGGCTCTGCTTGATGGTTTGGACGGTCCGCTCCGCTTGACCATTGGACGCGGGTTTGAATGGTGCTGATCTTGCGTGCTTGATACCATTGAGTCTCTCAAACTCTTGAAACTCCAAACTCGTGAAGCACGATTCGTTGTCACTCACAATGATGTCGGGCAGACCATGAGTAGCGAACATGGCACGAAGGCTCTCGATGGTGGCTGTGGATGTGTTGGATGACATGATTAGATATTCTATCCATTTGGAATACGCATCCACCACCACCACCAAAAGCATTTTTCCCAGGAAAGGACCCACATAGTTGATGTGGATTCTCGACCATGGTTTTGGATGGCCATGACCACAAACATAGCGGAGGTTCCACTGGTGCATTGCTGAACTGCATGCAAGTGTTACACTGATGCACGCATGACTCCAAATCCAATTCAATGCCTGGCCACCAAACGTGAGACCTGGCAATGGCCTTCAACATCACAATACTGGGATGGGTACTGTGTAAATCCCGTACAAATCTCTCCCTGCCTTTCTTGGGCAGAACAACACGATTACCCCATAGCAAATAATCAGATTGAATGGCTAGTTCGTCTTTGCGACGGTTGTAAGGTTTGGTCTCATCATACACTTCCCTGGGAATGGCTGACCAATCACCACTAAGGACACAATGTTTTACAACCGATCAGATCGGATCCTGGCTGGTCCAGGTCCTAATTTGTTGAGCAGTGACAGGCGACCCTTCACTCTCAAAGGCATCCATGACCAACAGTCAGTCTGCGGGCTGTGGCGTTTCCACCTCCGGCGTGGGCAACGGTAAACGGCTCAATGCATTGGCACAATTCCCAGTGCCAGGTCTATGGCGAATGACATAATCATAGGCAGATAATGTCACCGCCCACCTCTGGATGACGCATTGGTATTGATACCTCTATGCTCTGAAAACAAAGATATGAGCGGCTTGTGATCAGTTTCAAGCTTGAAATGAAGCCCAATCAGATACTGGTGCATCTTTTTAAACCCCATATACGCAGGCTAAAGCTTCTTTCTCTACCATGCCATAGCCTCTTTCCGCTTTAGACATGCTTCTCGACGCGTACGCAACGGGTTGTAGTTTGCCCGACTCATTGGATTTTTGGAGCACGCAACCAACCCCATGTGATGAAGCGTCACAGGACAATACTAAACACTTGCACGGGTCATAATGTACCAGAAATTTGTTGGAACAAAGCAGATTTCTAGCCTTCTCTAAGGCCCTGTCTTGCGATACACCCCAAACCCAGTTGTCTCCTTTTCTGAGCAGCATGTGCAGTGGCTCGAATAATGTGCTCAATTTAGGTAAGAAATTACTGAAGTAGTTGAGAAGACCAAGGAACGAATGCAGCTCCGTCACATTCTGGGGTCTGGGTGCATTTTCGATGGCCTCTGTTTTCGAGTCCTTAGGCCTGATGCCGTCTGCAGCAATCTTCTTTCCCAGGAATTCGACTTCCAGTGCCATAAAGACGCACTTTGAACGTTTCAGCCTGAGCCCCACTTTGTCCAGATGGCGTCGAACCTCTTCCAGGTCGGCAGTGTCACGACCTGTGGCCGGAATGTCGTCTTGGAACACCATGGTTTTAGGGGCGGACTTCAGTACACTCTCCATGTTTCTCTGAAATATGGCTACAGCCCTGCGAATTCTGAAAGGACACCTGTTGTAAATGAACAGCCCTTTATGCGTATTGATGCACGTAAGTTTCTTCGACTATTCGACAAGCTCCTGTGTCATATAGGCTGACGTCAGATCCAATTTGGTGAACGACTTTCCCCCGGCTAGCGTTGCAAACAGGTCATCAGCCTTTGGTAACGGGTACTGATCCTGTTTCGAAACTCGGTTGATCGTAACCTTGTAGTCTCCACAAATCCTGACAGTGCCATTACTCTTCAGCACAGGAACAATGGGACTAGCCCATTCGTTAAATTCAGCCGGTGAAATGACCCCTTCACGTTGGAGTCTGTCCAGTTCGATTTCGACCTCCCTCATCATGTACGGGACCGTGATGGATGGGTCTTGCATCTGAGTCCAGGTGGATCTGCACCTTGGCTGCCGTGAAGTTGCCGATGCCCGGTTCAAACAGCGAGGGAAATTTGCTCAGCACTTGAGCACACGAAGCGTCATCCACCGATGGCAAAGCTTTAATATCGTTCCAGTTCCACTTTATTTTTTCGAGTCAACTCCTGCCGAACAGCGTTGGACCATTGCCTGCAATGATCCACAACGATAGATCATAAACCGCCCCATCGTACGACACCTTGACTGCTGCACTGTCAATCACTGGTATGAGCTCTTTGGTGTCGGTACGCAATTTTGCATTTACTGGACTCAGCTTGGGTTTCACATCCTTGGTGTCCCACAGCTTTTCGAAAGTCCTCTGGCTCATAATTGACTGACTCACACCCGTGCCTAATTCCATAGATACCGGCATGCCTTTCAATTTTACTTCAATCATTATCGGTTGGTTCTTTCTCAGGAATGAATGTACACTATACACTTCCTCCTCGGGTTGCATTGCCAGATCTGCTCCGGATCGGTCATCATCCATGTGGTGTGTCACAGCACACTTGCTGAGCTATGGACACATCCGCTGAAGGTGCCCCATTTTTGCACAGCCTCTACAAATATACTGTCTGAAACGGCACTGAGGCCGATGATTGCCCCCACAATGCCAATAGGGTGAAATTGGATTCGTGCCCAATGGCGGACTTCGAGCAGCTACAGGTTTTGCAAACAGTCGGGTAGGCCCTGCCAGGTGCCGCTCTGCCAACCGACGTCATATAATCTGGTGCACAGTACTTGCCGTGGAATTCCAACTTTGCGAGGATATCTGCTTTGTACTATCGACCGTGGTCAGGCAAGCCTGGCGACCGTGATGGCCTTGCTCAGATCCAGCGTCTCCGCAGCCAGCAGCTTCCGCAGGATCACTTTGTGATTTATGCCTATTACAAAGAGGTCGCGCAGCATGTCTTCCAATGCGGATCCAAACTTGCACGGCCCAGCGAGATGTCTCGGGTCGGCAACAAATTCTGCCACGTCCTGGCCCTCAGAACGAACATGCTTGTAAAAGCGATATATCGAGATAATGATGCCTTCTTTAGGTTTGAAATGGTCCCGAATCAGAGCACACAATTCCTCATAGGTCTTTTCCATTGGACGTGCAGGTGAGAGCAGAATCTTTGAGGCCGTAGATTTTTGGACCACAAACCATGGGTAAAACCGCCCTTCGCCCAAATGTATCAGCATCTTCATCCATCTTGTTGGCCATGAAGTACTGGTCGAGGCAATCTGTAAAATCCTTCCGGTCTTCTCCCTCCACGAATCGCTCCAGGATTCCAACGGTGCTCATTTTTGTTTGTGTGTGAAAGTTCGTACTATGCCTCGTTGCCAAATGTTGCGTATGCAATAACTCAATAGGCTTAGTACCATGAACTCAGTCAGTTGCTACCTGACTATTTTATTAGCTCTGAGGATTAAACATGGAGGCTTTCTTTATATACATGTAAGATGTTTTGATCCTCGCCCAATGGCTAGATGGACGGTTTGAATCTCCCCTGCCTTATGAGAATTCTATTCCCGGGGATTATTATTCAGAGTGTAAATGGAATAAGTCACGGACAGGAATGCTTCGGTGAAAAATCTCACTTATTTATTTGGTCTAACATACACTAGCTAAAACATGCACTACTAAACAAAATCACTGTCTCTCTCTGGAGAATAAGATCCAAGTTAAAACAACATACATTACAACACTGAAGACCGGTGACATGCAGTAATTTCCTTGTTGCTATGGTGGAGTCTTAACTTCTCTTTCCTCCCCCCCCCCCCCCCCCCCACCAGCAAATTGCCCAGTCGCATGAAGCTCCCTCCCCAGAATAACCCGAAAAAGCTTCACTTCCAAGAAAACTCTTGAGCCCTTTACACCCTACACAGCTCGCCTGGCGCTCTGGTTACCGGCTTGGGACACTCTCGACCATGCTCACCAGTTGGTCTCGAACGCTCAGCTGGTCCTTCTCCTTGTCACGTCGGTCTTGGTGGAGTGAGAAAGAGAGGGGGATTGCTAGAACGCTCCAGAATGCTGGAAAAGAGTCTATCTTTAAAGGAGTCCTGCTGCCCTTGTCTCTCCCGCCAATCTTTGAAATCCGTGATGGGCCATCAGACCCATGTGTATTGGACTGATGGCCCTAGGTCTGGGACATCTCTCGGCTTTTGTGTAGGGAAGAGCTGTCCCCTCTTGGTCTGGCCAGGCTAGTGAGTCCATTGTCCTGCTTCTCTTCTGAGATGGAAACGAGAAGTGCCTTTGCATATTAGTGGTTTTCCAATAGTTTATGCATGTCTCAGATATCTGAGCCCCTTTCCTTTTGCTAGGGTGAACCCGTACATTCTGGATGACTGACAGTTCTTTGTCACAGCCAACTGTCATGCGGTCTCTGGAGTTTCAACAAACCAGCCTTTTCACGTATCTGCACAGGGTGACCCCATCACAGGGAAAGTATCCTCAGAAAACAACCCATAAAGCCCACAAAATATTCTCGATTGAGTCCATTCTTTAAACAGAGACTTTGCGATCTCTTCGTACAAGGGCTGCATGTGTGTGTCTATGGCCCAATGACCTTTGACGGTCGGTCGCTCCCCCTGGTGGCAGGTAAACCCAGGCATACATACATTACAAGAATAGCATGGCAGCTAACATAAATGGTAATCCAAAAGTCTTCTATAGGCATATAAATAGTAAATGGGTCGTAAGAGAAGGGGTGGGGCCCGATTAGGAACCAAAAAGGCGACCTTCGCATGGAGGCAGAGGGTATGACTGAGGTACTAAATGAGTACTTTGCATTTGTCTTCACCAAGGAAGAAGATGCTGGCATAGACATAGTAAAGAAGGAGTTAGAGGAGATACTGTATGGGATAAGAATTGATAAAGACGAGGTACTAGAAAGGCTGTCTGTACTTAAAGTAGATAAGTCACCGGGATTGGATGGGATGCATCCTAGGATGCTGAGGGAAGTGAAGGAAGAAATTGCAGAGGCACTGCCCATAATCTTCCAATCCTCCTTAAAAACTGGGCTGGTGCCAGAGGACTGGCGAATTGCAAATGTTACACCCTTGTTCAAAAACAGGTGTAAAAATAAAGCCAGCAACTATAGGCCTGTCAGTTTAACCTCAGTAGTGGGGAAGCTTTTAGAAATAATAATCGGGGACAAAATTAACCGTCACTTGGACAAGTATGGATTAATTAAGGAAAGCCAGCACGGATTTGTTAAAAGCAAATCGTGTTTAACCAACTTGATCGAGTTTTTTGATGAGGTAACAAAGGATTGATGAGGGCAATGTGGTTGACGTGTACATGGATTTCCAAAAGGCGTTTGACAAAGTGCCACATTATAGGGTTGCCAGAAAAATTGAAGCCCATGGAATAAAAGGGAGAGTGGCAGTATGGATACAAAATTGGCTAAGTGACAGGAAATGGAGAGTAGTGATGAACGGTTGTTTTTTGGACTGGAGGATGGTATACAGTGGTGTTCCCCAGGGGTCAGTACTAGGAACACTGCTTTTCTTGATATATATATATTAATGACTTGGATGTGGGTGTACAGGGCACAATTTCAAAATTTGCAGATGACACATAACTTGGAAGTATAGTGAAAGTGAGGAGAATAGTGATAGACTTCAAGAGGACATAGAGAGGCTGGTGGAATGGACGGTCTCGTGACAGATAAAATGTGAAGTGATACATTTTTGGTAGAAAAAATGAGGACAGGCATTATAACCTGAAGGGTACAATTCTAAAGTGGGTGCATGAACAGTGTGACCTAGGGGTATATGCACAAATCGTTGGTGGCAGGGCAGGTTGAGAAAGCAGTTTAAAAAAGCTTATGGGCTTCATGAATAGAGGTATATAGTGCAATAGCTATGACGAACCTGTATAAAACACTGGTTTGGCCTGAATTGGTGTATTATGTCCAATTTTGGGAACTGCACTTTGGGAAGGGTGTGAAGGCCTTTGAGAGGGTGCAGAAAAGAGTCACGAGAATTATTCGAGGCAAGAGTAACTTCAGTTATGTGGATGCCCTGGAGAAGTTGGGGTTGTTCTCAGAGCAGTGAAGATTGAGAGGAGATTTGATAGAAGTGCTCAAAATCATGAGGGGTCTGGACAGAGTAGATTGAGAGAAACTGTTTCCATTGGCAGAATGGTCGAGAACCAGAGGATACAGATTTAAGGTGATTGGCAAAAGAACCAAAGGCGACATAAAAACCTTTTTTACACAGCGAATGGTTAGGATCTGGAATACGCTACCTGAAAGAGTGGTGGTAGCAGACTCGATCACTGCTTTCAAAAGTCATCAACATAAGCAATCCCTCGAAACGAGGGTGACTTGCTTCCACGCTAAAAAAGGATGAGTTCACGTGTTTCAACGGAGGACCTAATATTCCAGGTCCTGAACTACATCCTGAAGGGTGGAAGATGCCTGTGCATGGATTTTTTTTTAAACGTTGGGTGGCCGTTGCATACCAGCCACCACATGGGCTTGACAGAGCGAGGTCTTGGTCCAGTGGCAACTGTTAACCAAGACGGTTAGAGACCTGCTCTGCTGCACGGGCCTAGTGCACGCACACATCACAGTGTGGGCTGGCCTGTGCTGCCTCTGGGCCCACACCTCTTCTGGCCCTGAATTCTCTCCTCTCCTGGGCCTCGATCACGTTGCTCTACATTCTCTCGCCGCTCCTTCACCCTGACCTCGCCGCTCCTGCTGTATCTGCCCACGCTCCAATCACCGACCTGGACCTTGATGACGTCCCTCTTCGCTGCCGCCGCCCTCCTGCACCAGCTCGCGCTGTACCTTGCAGTGGTATGCCGCCACACTGCCCATGATCGCCGCTCCTTTTATGGCCTCGAGCTGCTGCTGATGGTCGCTCGCAGGTCGGGGCTGCCACGCCGCTCGCTGCTGGATAAGTACCTGAAGGAAAAAAATTGCATGTCTACGGGGTAAGGGCAGGGGAGTGGGACTCGCCGAGGTACTCGTAGATGATTTTATGTTAATTGTTTACAATGTCTGCTAGCATGGGAGCCAGAAAAGGAAGTTGGGTGATCAGCAGTTTCGTGGGAATAGGCTGGAAACACCAGTTCAACATGGAAACACCAGAAGTGGGTCTCATGGACAAGATGAGCGTGGAGAGGTAATGAGGGGAGATGGGAGAGAAACCTGGAGAAAGATGTGAGTTCAAGGCTAGGGCAGGGGGGAATCTGAGAGGAAGTTTGGCCTGGTGGGCTAGGGGAAGGAAGGGAAGTGGCAGAGGCAGCTGAACCGATGTTCTCCATCTTCAAGACAAAGAAATCCATGAACTCCTCACAGTTGTTGTCGGAGGTGAAGGTGGAGGAGACTGGGGGAGAGGGGTTTAAAAAGACGGTTAGCAGTGGAGAATAGAAGCCAGGGTTTATCTTTGTATTCCAGGATCATTCTGGAATAGTGAGCAGTTTTGACAGACGGGAGCAGGACTCGATAATGCTTTGTGGTCCAGCCTAATCTGGCAGTGAATGGCTAAACCAGTTGTCCCCCATATCCATTCAAGTCTGCGTCCCTTGGAATTAAGGGAGCGTTGATGAGGGCTGTACCGGGGGAACGACCAGGGTGAGAGGCTAATTGTTTTAATAGAGACTAGGGCATCAAAGATGGTGATGAGGGTGTGGTTGAGCAGATCGGTAGCTGTCAAAATGTTGTGAATGGAGGGCCAAAGGCTGGACTGTTGGGATTTCGTCGTGCAGTTGTAAGAGTTTTTTCCAGGGGCGGACACAGAAAGAAGTAGGGTTGGGTAGTGGGGGTGGGTGGAGAGCGATATGAGGCATTCACTGCAATTATTTTCTATACCCTCTGTAATAGCTAACTTATACTTCAGTAAAAGATTTAACAGTTTAAGAAGTATAGAAATTTAATGTGCAATAAATTATGAGGAAATAATGCTTCTTTCTATATTCAAAGTGAAAGTAACTACAATGAATAGCAAATACAGCTCCAGCAGTGAAGTGTCTTCAGATTAATCACAAATACAGTAGTTATTTTTTTAATATGCCCTTGCTTGTCTATTTTTGCAACATGTATCAAGGGAAGGAAAAAGATGGAAGAGGCCTATAAATAGCGATGCTTTATGTGGGAGCAGCTAAATGGCTGGGACACAAAGAGAAAGGAATTCAGCAATTAAAAAGAAAGAAAGGTGAACAATTCAGACAGAACCTTTTTTATTAGACCTGGTCAGAGTTTTAAAATTTGTCTTTTTTTCTTTTTTTAATCTGTACTTTTCCTTTTGAGTTACCTATCTCTTTCAAACTATTCATGTAGTTCGTGAACTAAGTGTGAGTGTTTCTGATGACCTGAAGGGATTCCATTTTTTGTATTCAAAATGTGCAAGTGGGAATTCTAACAGTATTGAGGATAATTTTGAGCAATGATTAGTATCTCTGCTGTTTTATGGTTGAAAATTTCAGCCATGAAATATCATTTGCATCAAAGATTTTTTTATCTTGAGTGACAATTGACATTTATTCTGCAAAATATGAAACTACTTAATTACAGTATTAAAAGTTCAACCTTTTGGATTGGTTGGGTGTGGCAGTCTATTGTGGCTAGGAAATTGGTACAGCTTAAAGATGGGAGTATGAAATTTTTGTACCATGTCCACTTGCACTGTGGAAAACCAGATAGCAGTACAATTATAGATGTTGTTCTTCGACACATGGGTTGTGTCTGGGGGGATCATTTTTAACTATGTAACACAAAAGTGAATTGGTGGTGGGAGCAACCAAAGATGAAGTAAGAGTATTTGCACAACAAGCATATTACACTAAAATGTAGTGGCTTAGGTGTGTTTTTGTTTTGCTAAAGCATACATTCAGAACAACAGGACAAGACTGCTATGTTATTAAATAACAAAGATAATAAAACTTGCCTTCAATGTTAATCATTTTGCAGTGTTAACTGTGGCTCAGTGGGTAGCACTCTGGCCTCTGAGTCAGAAGGTCCACTTCAGGGGCTAGAACACAAAAGCTAGGCTAACAATCCAGTGCATTACTGAGGGAGTGCTGCACGGTTGGAAGAGTCATCTTTCGGTCGAGATGTTAAACCAATACCCCATTTTCCCCCTCAGGTTGACGACCCTTCGTCAGTACTGGAAAGTGTTCGGAAAGAACGTCTTCTTAACGAGCACTGAAAGGGGAGGTCTGTGATAGGGTGGAAGGGAGGAGAGATTAGAAAGACAAAAGGGATGATGGGCCGAATTGAAATGGTAATGCTAGGAGTTAGAAAAACATTAGTCAAGATAGGGTATGAATGGCGGAATAATGACCAACTGCCATTAGAGATGAGGAGAAAAAAATAAACTGGCTCGGGAGTGGGGGGGGGAGGGGGAGGAAGGGAGCCAAAGATTAGCAGAGGTTACACTCCGAAATTTTTGAACTCCATGTTGAGTCCTGAAGGCTGTAAAGTGACTAAAGGAAAGATGAGGTGCTGTTCCTCGAGCTTGCGTTGAGCTTTGTTGGAACAGTGTAGAAGACTAAGGACGGAGAGGTCCGAGTGGAGAATTAAAGTGACAGGCAACCGGAAGCTCAGGATCACGTGCGGACTGAACGCAGGTGCTTCGCAAAGTGGTCACCCAATGTAGAGGAGACTACATAGTGAGCAGCGAATACAGTATATTAAATTGAAAGTAGTCCCTTTGTACCACTGAGAAAGGCGAGCAGGGGAAGATGTGATTGGTGGTGGGATCATGCTGGAAATGGCGGAGGATGATCCGTTGAATGCGGAGGCTGGTGGGGTGAAAGGTGAGGACAAGTGGAACCCCCTCATGGCTCTGAGAGGGAGGGGAAAGGGGTGAGAGCAGAGGTGCGGGAAATAGAACGGACACGGTCGAGGGTGGAGGGGAATCCTCTGTTGAGGAAGAAGGACGACATGTCAGACACTAGTGTGAAAGGTGGCTTCGTCAGAGCAGATGCGATGGAGAAACTGGGAGAATGGAATGAAGTCCTTTAGGGTGGGAGGAAGTGTAGTCCAGGTAGCTGTGGGAGTCATCATAACATAGAAATTTACAGCGCAGATGGAGGCCATTTCAGACCATCGTGTCTGCGCCGGCTGACAAACAGCAGCACGGCCCTCGGTCAGCAGCCTTGAAGGTTACATATAAGCAATGAAGAATGGCAGAAAGGTAAAGAGCACCCAGCCCAACCAGTCTGCCCCATACAACTGTGACACCTCTTACACTGAAACATTCTACACTGGACCCCAACCGGAGCCATGTGTTCTTCAAGGAGAGGCAAAAAACAGATTAAAAACCCAGGCCCATTTAGGGAAAAAAAATCTGGGAAAATTCCTCTCTGACCCATCCAGGTGATCGAAACTAGTCCAGGAGATCACCCTAGCCGTATTCAATTCCCTGCAGTACTTGCCATCATATCTGCGCCGGCCAACAAGAGGTTATCCAGTCTAATCCCAGTTACCAGCTCTCTAAGCCCATAACCTTGCAGGTTACGGCACTTGAAGTGCCCATCCAACCATCTCTTAAAAGTGGTGAGGGTTTCTGCATCCACCACCCTTCCAGGCAGTGAGTTCCAGATCCCCACATCTCTCTGCATAAAGAAGCCCCCCCCCCCCGGCAAATCTCCTCTACTTTCCACCAACCACCTTAAAACTATGCCCCCTCGTAATAGGCCCTTCAATATTTTGTACACCTCAGTGTGCTCTCTCAACTTCCTCTGTTCCAATGAGAACAAACCCAGCCTATCCAATCTGTCCTCATAACTAAGATTCTCCATTCCAAGCAGCATCCTAGTAAATCTCCTCTGCATCCTCTCTAGTGCAATCACGTCCTTCCTATAATGCGGCAACCAGAACTGCACGCAGTACTCCAGCTGTGGCCAAACCAAAGTATTATACAAGTTGAGCCGAACCTCCCTGCTGTTATATTCTATGCCTCGGTCACTAAAAGCAAGCAATCCGTATGCCTTCTTAACCACCTTATCCACCTGGCCTGCTACTTTCAGGGATCTGTATACAAGCACTCCAAGGTCCCTTTGTTCATCTACACTATTAAGTGGCCTACTGCTTAATGTGTATACCCTTTCCTTATTCGCCCTCCCAAAGTGCATTATCTCACACTTCTCTGAATTAAATTCCATTTGCCACTACTCTATCCACCTGACCAGTAGATTGATATCCACCTGCAGCTCATGACTTTCCTCTTCATTATCAACCACACAGCAATTTAGTGTTGTCTGCAAACTTCTTAATCATACTTCCTATATTCAAATTTAAATCGTTGATGTATATCACAAAAAGCAAGGGACCCAGTACTGAGCCCTGCGGAACCCCACTGGAAACATCCTTCCAGTCACAAAAACATCCATCAACCATTATCCTTTGCTTCCTACCTCTAAGCCAATTTTGGATCCAACTTGCCACTGTGCCCTGGATCCCATGGGCTTCAACCTTCTTGCCAGTCTACCATGTGGGACCTTATCAAAAGCTTTGCTTAAGTCCTTATACATTACATTGTACGCACTACCCTCATCGACCCTCTTGGTTACCTCAAAAAATTGAATCGGCTTAGCCAAACACAATCTTCCCGTAACAAATCCGTGCTGACTGTCCCTAATTAATCCTTGTCTTTCCAAATCTAGATTTATCCTGTCTTTCAGGATTTTTTTCCAATAATTTTCCCACCACTGAGGTTAGGCTGACAGGCCTGTAATTACTCGGCCTATCCATTTCTCCCTTCTTAAACTAAGGTACTACATTAGCAGTCCTCCAACCCTCCGGCACCATGCCCAGATCCAAAGAGAACTGGAAAATGATGGTGAAGGCCTCTACTATTTCCTCTTTTACTTCGCTCAACAGCCTGGGATGCATTTCATCTGGGCTTGGGGACTTCTCTACTTTCAAAGCTGCTAAACCCCTTAATACTTCCCCTCTCACTATATTTATATTTATATTTATATTTATATTTATTTCATCCAGAATATCACACTCCTCCTCGATAGCAGCAGTATCTGCATTACCCCTTTCCTTTGTGAAAACAGATGCAAAGTATTCATTAAGAACCCTACCAACATCTTCCGCCTCCACATACAGATTACCCTCATGGTCTCTAATCTGCCCTACCCTTTCTTTAGTCACCCCTTACTCTTAATATATTTATAGAACATCTTTGGGTTTTCCTTAATTTTACTAGGCAAGAATTTTTTGTGTTCTCTCTTAGCATTACTAATATTCTTTTTAATTTTACCTCTTAACTTTCTATATTCCTCCAAAGATTCTATAGTGTTTAGCTGTTGGTATATGAGATAAGCTTCCCTTTTTTTCTAGACATCCAGGGGGCTCCAGAATTATTATTCCTACCATTTTGCTTTAAGGGCACATGTTTGGCCTGAGCCTTCCAGATCTCTTCCTTGAATGCTTCCCACTGTTCCGACACTGATGTACCCACAAGTAGCTGTTTCCAGTCCACTGTGGCCAAATCACTCCTTGACTTAGCAAAATTAGCTTTTCCCCAATTTGGGACTTTTATTCCAGGCCTATCCTTGTCCTTATCCATAACTAACTTTTGCAGATTGGAAAACTGCAAATGTAACACCCCGCAGACAAAAAGCAGGAAACTATAATCCAGTTAGCCTAACATCGGTGGTTGGGAAAATGTTGGAATCCATTATTAAAGAAGCAGTAGCAGGACATTTGGAAAAGCAAAATTCGGTCAGGCAGAGTCGGCATGGATTTATGAAAGGGAAGTCATTTTTGACAACTTTGCTAGAGTTCTTTGAGGGTGTAACGAACAGGGTGGATAAAGGGGAACCAGTGGATGTGGTGTATTTGGACTTCCAGAAGGCATTTGACAAGGTGCTACATAAAAGGTTATTGCACAAGATAAAAGTTCACGGGGTTGGGGTAATATATTAGCATGGATAGAGGATTGGCTAACGAACAGAGAGTCAGGATAAATGGTTCATTCTCTGGTTGGCAACCAGTAACTAGTGGGGTGCCGCAGGGATCAGTGCTTGGACCCCAACTATTTACAATCTATATTAACAACTTGGAAGAAGGGACTGAGTGTAATGTAGCCAAGTTTTCTGACCATGCAAAGATGGGAGGAAAAGCAATGTTGTGAGGAGGACACACAAAATCTGCAAAAGGACATAGAAAGGCTAAGTGAGTGGGTAAAAATTTGGCAGATGGAGTATAATGTTGGAAAGTGTGAGGTCATGCACTTTGACAGAAAAAATCAAAGAGCAAGTTATTATTTAAATGGAGAAAGATTGCAAAGTGCCGCAGTACAGCGGGACCTGGGTGTACTTGTGCATGAAACAAAAAAGGATAGTATGCAGGTACAGCAAGTGATCAGGAAGGCCAATGGTATCTTGACCTTTATTGCAGAGGGGATGGAGTATAAAAGCTGGGAAATCTTACTACAGCTATATAAGGTATTGGTGAGGCCACATCTGGAATATTGCGTGCGGTTTTGGTTTCCATATTTACGAAAGGATATACTTGCTATGGAGGCTGTTCAGCGAAGGTTCACTAGGTTGATTCCGGGTACGAGGGGGTTGACCTATGAGGAAAGGTTGATTAGGTTGGGCCTCTACTCATTGGAGTTCAGAAGAATGAGAGGTGATCTTATCAAAACATATAAAATTATGAGAGGGCTTGACTAGGTGGATGCAGAGAGGATGTTTCCACTGATGGGAAGACTAGAACTAGAGGGCATGATCTTAGAACATGGGGCCACCCATTTAAAACAGATGAGGAGAAATTTCTTCCCTGAGGGTTGTAAATCTGTGGAATTCGCTGCCTCAGAGAGCTGTGGAAACTGGGACATTGAATAAATTTAAGACGGAAATAGACAGTTTCTTAAACGATAAGGGGATAAGGGGTTATGGGGAGCTGGCAGGGAAGTGGAGCTGAGTCCATGATATTGAATGGCAGAGCAGGCTTGAGGGGCTGTATGGCCTACTCCTGTTCCTATTTCTTGTGTTATTTTTACCTATGTTGTTGGTCCCGATATGGACCAGGACCTCTAGCTGTTTACCCTCTCCCCTAGAATGCCCTGCGTCCACTCAGTGACATCCTTGACCCTGGCACCAGCGAGGCACCAAACCATTCGGGAGTCGCGTCTACGGCCGCAGAAACACCTATCACTAGAGCTCTTATTCTTTGTCCCTCCCCTGCTGAGCTACCCGTGGTGCCTTGGAATTGGATCTGGCTACACTCCCCAGAGGCATCATCGCCCTCACCGATACTCAGAAGTGAATATCGGTTTGAAAGCGAGATGGACTCACGGGGGGACTCCTGCACTACCTGCCTAACATTCTTAGCACAGAAAGTTGTTGAGGCCAATTCACTAAATATATTCAAAAAGGAGTTCGATGTAGTCCTTACTATTAGGGGGATCAAGGGGTTTGGCGAGAAAGCAGGAATGGGGTACTGAAGTTGCATGTTCAGCCATGAACTCATTGAATGGCGGTGCAGGCTCGAAGGGCCGAATGGCCTACTCCTGCACCTATTTTCTATGTTTCTATGTCTGGTGGTCACCAACTTCCCCTCTGCCTGCACACTTTTAAGCTGCAGGGTGACCACCTCATGAAATGTGCTATTCACATAGCTCTCAGCCTCGCGGATGCAACGTATTGACTCCATCTGCCGCTCAAGCTCCAAAACGCAGAGCTCAAGTAGTTGAAGCTGGAGACACGTTCTGCACACATGGTTGTCTAGGCCACGCGAAACATCCAAGACTTCCCACATGCCGCAGGATGTGCACTCCACGGGACTGAGCTGCTCTGCCATCCCTCTAGTTAGCCTTATCTAGTTTAAAATCTAATTAAAAAGAAAGAGAAAAGAGAGCTACTTACAAACTCACCGACCTCTGTGGCCTCCCGGAACTCTCGGACTCACAGACTCTCCCGCTCTCCCAGTGGGCTTATATCCCCAGAGATGGCGACAGAGAAGTCGAGGAAGGGAAGAGTTGGAGATGGACCATGTGAAGGTCAGAGAAGGATGGAAATTGGATGCAAAGTGAATTCAATTTTCAGGTTCAGGGCGAGAACAGGAAACAGCACCGATACAGTCATCAATGTACCGGAAAGAGGTGAGGGAGTGGACCCGGGTAGGACTGGAACAAAGAATGTTCCACATATATCTCGAAAAGGCAGGCATAACTGGGACCCATGCGGGTTCCCATAGCAACACCTTTAATTTGGAGGAAGTGAGTGGAGTTAAAGGAGAAGTTGTTCATTGTGAGAACAAGTTCAGCCAGACTGAGGAGGGCGGTGGTGGTTGGGCCTCTGATCGAGGAAGAAGTAGAGTGCCCTCAGGCCATCCTGGTGGGAGATGGAAGTGTAGAGAGATTGGACGTCTATGGTGAAAAAGAGATGGTTGGGGCCGGGAAACTGGAAACTGTTAAAATAACAGAGGGCATCGGAGGAGGCACGGATGTAGCTGGGAAGAGCGTGGAGAAGGGGAGAAAAAGATATAGACCTTATTTCTTCCTGTGGGGCAAGAACAGGTTGAGGCAGTCCTGTTTGTGGATCTTGAGAAGGAGGGAGAAGCGGGCTGTGTGGGGTTGGGGATCTTTGAGGTTGGTGGCTGTGGAGGAAAGATCTTCAGAGAAGATGAGGTCAGTGACTGCCTGGGAAATTATAGCTTGATGTTCAGTAGTGGGGTCATGGTTGAGGGAGGTGGGAGGAGGTGTCTGAAAGTTGGCCATCAGCCTATGCAAGGTAGAGGTCGGTTCACCATACAACAACAGCGCCACCCTTGTCAGCAGGTTTGATGACAACGTTGGGGTTGGATCTGAGCGAGCAGAGTGTTGCAAGTTCAGAGGGAGAGAGGTAGGTTGGAGTGAATGAGAAGGGCAGAGAAATTGAGATGGCCGATGTCCCATTGGCAGTTTGCAATGAAGCATCTAGAGAGGGTAAGAGGCCAGAGGGAGGGGTCCAAGTAGAGTGAGAATTCTGAAAACAGGAGAAAGGTTCAGCTGTGTGGGGTGGGGGGGGGGGGGAAACCCCTGGCTGAAGAAGTAGGCATGGAGGCAAAGGCGATGGAAAAAGAGCTCAGCATCGTGCTAAGGTGCGTGTGCAGCTGCGCAGTAATCTGAAAGGTCTTGCGCAGGCCGCTCATCGGCTTTTTCATTGAAAATACCACACGTGCGCAGAAATTTAAAGGGACCGCGCATTACAAGAAACAGGCCGTGCAGAACAAAGCGTAGCTTACAGGGATTATTGGTAAAGACCCTCTGGTTCATCCAGCCTGACCCACACAATTATGATATCTTGCATTACATACACTCTCCACCAATGTTCCTCAATTTTTTTCCCTGTGTCGGCCCTTTAAATTTGCTGTGTGACTGTGTATGTGGTGTATCTCTTCCAGCAGCAGCGCTGGTGAGCGACCTGTGCTGGACCTTGCGATTGGTGCGCAGCCGGACACCTGAGGGGAACATTGCTCTCCACCCCACCCAAAACTATGTGATCTCCTGGAAGAGGCGAAAAAACAGATTTTAAAAACCCAGGCCAATTTGGGGGGAAAAAATTTGGGAAATTCCTCTCCGACCCAGCTAGGCGATCGAAACTAGTCCATAAGATCACTCGGGTTCTGAATTCCCTGCAGTATGTACTGTTCGTAAGAGATGATCCCCGCCTCGTTCTCGCTTGAAGGAATTCAGCGAATTGGCATCCACCGCACAAGACAACAGCCTGTTCCAGAGGTCCACTATTCTGAGAAAAGAACCATCTCCTGACCAATGTTTCCTCTTTTTAAAAAAAAAAAAAAAAATGTTTTTGTGTTGCGCGATATCTTGGAGGGAACAGCTTTTGAGCGGCTAGCGTGGTACCTACCAATTGCTGTGCGGCCGTGCACTCGCTCAGCTTAGAGGAAACATTGCACCTGACATCATACCTAGATATGGCCTTGTGCAATTTAAAATTGTAACCCGTGGTATTCCCTATTCTATTTAATTGGAACAAGCAGTCAACTGAAACACAATCTATTCCCTTCATTATCTTGCAGACCTCAAACAGTCATCCCAAATGTCTACACTTCTCTATTTTGATAACTAAAGTGCTTTAGACTGGGAATTAGTCTAATGATCCTCCTCCTATTTCCACCGCTAACATCGCCCGTCTCTGCCCTTGCCTCAGCTCATCCGCTACTGAAGCCCTCATCCATGCCTTTGTTACCTCTAGACTTGACTATTCTAACGGACGCTTGGCTGGCCTCTACATATTCTACCCTACGTAAATTAGAGGTGATCCAAAACTCGGCTGCCCGTGTCCTAACTCGCACCAAATCCCGCTTACCCATCAGCCCTGTGCTCACTGACCTACGTTGGCTTCCGGTTAAGCAACGCCCCAATTTAAAAATTCTCATCCTTATTTTTAACTCCTTCCGTGGCCTTGTCCCTCCCTATCTCTGCAATCTCCTCCAGCCCCACAACCCCCCCTCCCCACCCCGAGTTGTCTGCCGCCCTCTAATTCTGCTCTCCTGAGCATCCCTGATTATAATCACTGAACCATTGGTGGCCGTGCCTTCTTTGCCTAGGCTCCAATTTCTGGAACTCCTTGCCTAAACCTCTCTGCCTCTCCCTCTTTTTCCTCCTTCAAGACACCCCCTTAAAATCTATCTTTTTGACCAAGCTTTTGATCGCCTGCACTAATTTCTACTTGTGGGGCTCGGTGGCAAATTTTTATTGCATTATACCTCTGTGAAGCACCTTGGGATGTTTCATTACATTAAAGGAGCTTTATAATCACACATTGTTATTGCAACATCAACAACAACTTGTATTTATATAGTGCCGTTAAGATAGTAAAACGTCTTGAGGTGCTTCACAGGAGTGTTCTAAAACAAAATTTGACACCAAGCCACGTAAGGATACATAAGAACATAAGAAATAGGAACAGGAGTAGGCCACGTGGCCCCTCGAGCCTGCTCCGCTATTTAATAAGATCATGGTTGATCTGATCATGGACTCAGCTCCACTACCCTGCCCGCTCCCCATAACCCTTTATTCCCTTACCGCTCAAAAATCTGTCTATCTCGGCCTTAAATATATTCAATGATCCAGCCTCCACAGCTCTCTGGGGCAGAGAATTCCATAGGTTTACAACCCTCAGAAGAAATTCCTCCTCATCTCAGTTATAAATGCGCGGCCCTTTATTCTGAGACTACGTCCCCTAGTTTTAGTTTTCCCAGTGAGTGGAAATATATCCTCTCTGCATCCACCTTGTCGAGCCCCCTCATTGGGCTCAAATTTGGCCCACCCGTTTTTTTGGCGCACTTGTAGGAAATGCGGCGCTTTTCTCCGTTGATAAGTGCGCAGAAAAAAAATCGCTCCCCACTTTGGCTGCTGTCCGGCCTCTCCTCTGTCGTCGCTCAGCGTGGCCAGTCAAATCGGAGGTGGAGCCAACGTCCCGCGCTGAAAACAGTGCCGGGACGTCTGCACATGCGCAGTGGAGTGTCAGTAGCTTCTCGCCCCCAGCCTCTGTGTGTGTGTGTGTGTGTGTGTGTGTGTGTGTGTGTGTCGATGCCTGCCCCTGGCCGAGTGGCATCCCGGTGCGATTGACCTCTGGTTTGACATTTTATGCACTGTAGCTATTTTTCAACTTTCTTAATGGCTTGTCATTTTCCTGGATTTTTGGATATTTTGAAAAAATTATGTAAATATGTTTTGTCTCTTGTGAATAATGGTGACCATTTGTCAAGCCTATTCACCTGGTGCTATTGTGAAAGACGAACATAAGTAACCGAGGAACACTGAGCGAATATCTTAGTTATTGAAGTAGACTTTATTTAGATATAGGCTCAATTTTGGCCCAGTATAACCATTACAAACAAATAGTTGTTTAATTAGTTGTGAGATTAGGGCAATTTAATTCCACTATCTTTTACTACTTTTATTTTTGTAGTTTAAGCTTCCATGAATGCTTCTGTTGTATAGTAAATTAACTTTGTGAAGTTTGTCATATGATGTCCTGTATAGCTGTTTGATCCTATTCACATTCTTTAGTCAAGTCATTAAGTTCTGCTGGCCTCCGATGTACCTACCTGCGCTGATTTCTTAACTCTCCAATGGTTTTCTGAAGTGGCCACATATGCTGGCCTAAGTAGATTTGGAGTAACTATTAGCTGGCCAAAGTGGCCTAAATGGCCAAAACTGGCATAGGTGGCTGGTAACGCTCCCTTTTGAGGGAAAAAAAACAAATCCTAACTTACTCACGTACACTGACACAAATTGAATGTGCAAAATGGGGATTTTTTAAGATACTCCAGAAAAATCAAGTTGCTCCAAAAAATAACTGAGCAACTCCTGGCCAAAATTTGAAGTTTTAGTAAGATCACCTCTCATTCTTCTGAACTGCAGTGTGTATAGGCCCAGCCTACTCCACCCATCTTTATAAGTCAAGCCCCTCATCTCTGGAATCTACCTAGTGAACCTTCTCTGAACAGCCTCCAATGCAAGTATATCCTTTCTTAAATACGGAGACCAAAACTGTATGCAGTACTCCAGGTGTGGCCTCACCAATACCCTGTACAGTTGTAGCATGACTTTGCTTTTATACTCTATCCCCCTTGCAATAAAGGCCAACATTCCATTTGCCTTCCTGATTACTTGCTGTACCTGCATACTAACTTTTTGTGTTTCATGCGCAAGGACCCCCAGGTCCCTCTGTACTGCAGCACTTTGCAATTTTTCTCCATTTAATTTGCTTTTCTATTTTTTCTGCCAAAGTGAATAACCTCACATTTTCCTACATTATACTCCAACTGCCAAATTTTTGCCCACTCACTTAGTCTGTCTATATCCCTTTGCAGATTTCTTGTGTCCACCTCACAATTTGCTTTCTCACCCATCTTTGTATCATCAGCAAACTTGGCTACATTACACTCGATCCCTTCATCCAAGTCATTAATATAGATTGTAAATAGTTGAGGATCCAGCACCGATCCCTGCGGCACCCCACTAGTTACTGTTTGCCAACCGGAAAATGACCCATTTATCCCGACTCTCTGTTCGTTAGCCAATCCTCTATCCATGCTAAAATATTACCCCGAGCCCCGTGAACTTTTATCTTGTGCAGTAACCATTTATGTGGCACCTTATCAAATGCCTTCAGGAAATCCAAATACACCACATCCACTGGTTCCCCCTTATCCATCCTGCTGGTTGCATTCTCAAAGAACTTCAAGTTTGTCAAACATGATTGCGCATATACAGAGGCTGAATTCTAGGACATAGTTGACGTATTTACTGAGGTGTATGAAAGCATTGGCCTTAGGCTAAACATCCGTAAGACAAAGGCCCACCACCAGCCTGTCTTCAACGCACAGCACTGCCCCCCAGTCATCAAGATCCACGGCGCGACCCTGTACACCGTGGACCACTTCCCATGTCTCGGGAGCCTCCTGTCAACAAGAGCAGGCATCAACAACGAGATCCAGCACCGTCTCCAGTGCGCCAGTGCAACTTTCGGCCGCCTGAGGGAAAGAGTGTTTGAAGACCAGGCCCCCCAAAACTGCCACCAAGCTCATGGTCTACAGGGCTGTAGTAATACCTGCCCTCCTGTAGGGCTCAGAGACATGGGCCACGTACAGCAGACACCTCAAGTCGCTGGAGAAATATCGGCAACTATGTCTCCGCAAGATCCTACAAATCCCCTGGGAGGACGGGCGCACCAACATCAGTGTCCTCGTCCAGGCTAACATCCCCAGCGTTGAAGCACTGACTACACACGATCAGCTCCGCTGGGCAGGCCACATAGTCCGCATGCCAGACACGAGACTCCCAAAGCAAGTGCTTTACGCTGAGCTCCTTCAGGGCAAACGAGCCAAAGGTGGGCAGCGGAAACGTTACAAGGACATCCTCAAAACCTCCCTGATAAAATGCGACATCCCCATTGACACCTGGGAGTCCCTGACCCAAGACCGCCCGAAGTGGAGGAAGTGCATCTGAGGGGGCGCTGAGCACCTCGAGTCTCAACACCGAGAGCATGCAGAAATCAAGCACAGGCAGCGGAAAGAGCATGCGGCAAACCAGTCCCACTCACCCCTTCCCTCAATGACTATCTCTCCCATCTGTGACTGAGTCTGTGGCTCTTATTGGACTGATCAACCACCAAAGAACTCACTTCAGGAGTGGAAGCAAGTTTTCCTCGATTCTGAGGGACTGCCTATGAAGATGATGATGATCATGCTGACTCTGTTTGATTGAATTATGCTTTTCCAAATGTCCGGCTACTGCTTCCTTAATAATGGACTCCAGCATTTTCCCAACGACAGATGTTGGGCTAACTGGTCTATAGTTTCCTGCTTTTTGTCTGCCTCCTTTTTTTAAATAGGGGCGTTACATTTACTTTCACCACTCTTCCTTTTATGTACCTGTAGAAATTCTTACTATCTGTTTTTATATTTCGTGCTAGTTTACTTTCATCATTTTTTTTTTAGTCGATCTTTGCTGGCTTTTAAAAGTTTCCCAATCCTCTGGCCTCCCACTAGTCTTGGCCACATTGTATGCTCTTGTTTTCAATTTGATACCATCTCTTATTTCCTTAGTTAGCCATGGATGGTTATCCTTTTAGTCTTTCCTTCTCATTGGGATATATTTTTGTTGCAAGTTATGAAATATCTCCTTAAATGTCTGCCACTGCTCATCAACCGTTCCAAACTTTAATCTCTCTTTCTGGTCCACTTTAGTCAACTCTGCCTTCATACCTTTGTAGTCTCCTTTATTTAAGCTTAGGACCCTGGTTTGAGAACCAACTTTCTCACCCTCCAACTGAATTTGAAATTCAACCATATTATGGTCACTCATTCCTAGAGGATCTTTTACTAAGAGATCATTTATTAATCCTGTCTCATTACACACTATCAGATCCAAGATAGCCTGCTCCCTGGTTGATTCTGCAACATACTGTTCAAGGAAACAATCCTGGATACATACTGTGAACTCTTCCTCAAGGCTACCCTGGCCAATTATCTTTGTCCAAGCAATATGAAGGTTAAAATCGACCATGATTATTGCCGTTCCTTTATTACAAGCCTCCATTATTTCTTGATTTATACTCCATCCAACAGTGTAGCTACTGCTGGGGGGCCTAGAGACTATGCCCACCAGTGACGTTTACCCCTTATTCCTCATCTCCACCCAAACTGATTCAACATTTTGATTCTCTGAGCCACTATCATTTCTAACTCATGCACTGATCTCCTCCTTTTATTAACAGTGCTATCGCACTTTCTTTCCCTTTCTGTCTGTCCTTCTGAATTGTCAAATACCCCTGAATATTTACTTCCCTGTCTTGGTCAGCTTGCGACCACATCTGTGTAATGGCTATCAGATCATACCCATTTGTATCTATTTGTGCCGTCAATTCATCTATTTTGTTACGAATGCTGTGTGCATTTAGATAAAGGGCTTTAATGATTTATTTCCTGCTTTGACTCACTTTCTGATTCACTTTTATGTTTTATACATTCTATCCCTCCCTGGCACGCTCTGGTTTTCATTTCCCCCAGTGCTACCCTGATCTAGTGCCTTCTCTTTATTCTTTGACTGTTTAAATTTTTGCTGATGACCAAAAGCTTGGTCGAAGAGGTAGGTTTTCCGGAGAGTCTTAAAGGAGGAAGAGCAGGTTTAGAGACGGAATTCCAAAGCTTAAGACCTTGGGAGCTGAAGGGATGGTCACCAGTGGTTGAGCAATTAAAATTAGGGTGCTCAAGAAGCCAGAGTTAGAGGGATGCAAATATCGCTGAGGGTTGCAGGACTGGAGGAGATTACAGAGATGGGGAGGGGCGAGCTAATGTAGGGATTTGAAAAGAAGGATGAGAATTTAAAAATCAAGGCATTGCATAACCGGGTGTAAGTCAACAGGTACAGGGTTTTTGGGTGAACGGGACTTTGTCTGAGTTAGGACATGGGCAGCCGAGTTTCGGATGACCTCAAGATTATGGACGTTCGAATGTGGGAGGCCAGCCAGGAATGCGTTGAAGTCAAGTCTAGAGATAACAAAAGCATGGATGAGGGTTTCAGCAGTGGATGAGCTGAGTCAGGTGATATGGAGCTGGAAATAGGCGGTTTACTTATGGTGCAGATATGTAGTTGGAAGCTAATTTCATGGTAAATATGACACCAAGGTTACAAATTGTCTAGTTTGGGAGAGGGATGGAGTCGGTGGCTAGGGAATGCAGATTTTGGCGGGAACTGAAGACCATGGCTTCGGTCTTCTCAATATTTAGTTGCTCATCCAATACTGGATGTCGGACAAGCAGTCTGACAATTTAGCGACAGTTGAGGGGTCAGGAGAAGTGATGGTGAGGTAGTGCTGGGTGTCATCAGCGTACATGTAGAATCTGACGATGTTTGTTCGGATGATGTCGCCGAGGGGCAGCATGTGGATGAGAAATAGTACCCTTTCCAAAGTCTCCATGTCACCCACTGTGTGAGGAGACCAAAGCTGGACACAGTATTTGTGCTATGAATGTACCCCAACACCCTACTCGCTATCGCTTCACGGCATTGCTCACGTAGCGATGAACTGAATTGCACAGATCTCTTTTTTTTTCTCTCTTTCCATCTTTTTTAATGCTTTTCCCTGAAGGGTGTATGTATGTTGAGCATTCGCTCTACCCACATCCATCACGCTGCACTTATCCATCATTTGCCAGTCATGAGTCCAATCTTCCAACATTTCAAAGGTCTGCCAGAAGCTGTCGAGCATTGTCTACAGTCCTGACAATCTCTCAGATTTTGGTATCATCTACAAATCTGTAGATCATGCCACCAACACCTGCATCTAGATCATTAATAAAAATATAAGAGTCCTTTCATTAAATCTCAGTCATTAATTTTTCATTGTGAATGTCATTGTGTATCAACAATGTGGAATGCACTGGACATCAACATTAGCACTGACTGGCTGTGGTCATAAAAAGGGATCTTCATCTTGTATATCATTTTTTTAAATTGCTTGGCGTGTTTTCAAGACTATAATCTAATCTTGGGATTCAGATGACTGTTGTAAATTGCTTGAGTTTTGTTTTTGTGATGTATTCGCTGTTAGAAACAATAAAGATAAGTTGCAACAGGAAAATGGTGAATATCTTTCATTTTTTTTCTATCAGTTGATGGAAGAAGCTGCTTACTTGAGGGTTGATTTCCTGGAAAATGAGAACCCTTTAAGAATAATGATTACTGATGAGGGAATGTCTCAAATGTTTGAGGGCACAGAAAGTGGGGCCCAAATGGCTTGTCCACACACATACTTAAGAAATGTCTGACAAAATGGTCTCTTAGGCATCTTCTTAGAATCAGGAGTTCTTTCAAAGGATTGGAGAGAAGGGAGCATTGCATCTATATTTCAAATAGAGCCAATGGAGTGTCATGGAAATTTCAGTCTGGTAAGCATGAAATCTGTTGGAGGCTATCCTGAAGAAGGATATTGTGAAACATCAAGAGGGGTATGAAGCGATCAGGGCAAGTTGCAGGAAATTCCGAAGATGGCGTTTAGTCAGCTGAAAGCACGGCTGTAAAGGGAGGGTTGGATGCACAAGATGCCAGAATCGGAAGAATGAAGAATATATGTGGAGTAGGTGCGAGTGTTTTTAAACACGAGGATGAGAATTTTTAATTTTGAGGTGTTTTGCTACTAAGAGCCAATGTAGATAAATGAGGACAGAGCGACGTGTGAGTGGTACTGGGTGTGGGCTCAATATGGTCGACAGAGTTTTGGATGAGCTGAAGTTGTCAAACGGTGGAGGATGGCAGGCCGGCCGTACAGCTTTGGAATGGTCGAGTCGGAGATGATAAAGGAGTCAATGAGGTTTTCAGTAGTAGATGGGCTGTGCTTCGGGACGGGGGAGGAAATGCGTTGGAAGGTCAGCATAGAGTTGAATAGGAAGCCAAGATTATGAATAGATGGTGGAGACGATGGATGGTATCCGTGGCAAGGGGGACAAGGGTCTTGTTGCGGAGGCTAAAAACAATGGCTTTGGTCTTCCCAATGTTTAGCTGGAGGAAACTGCAGCTCATTGGATACTGGACAAGCAGTTCATCATCGAGGCAGTGGAAGGACTCCATGTTTGTGGATTATGTTGCCAATGAGCATGGAGATGAGGGGTGTTTGTGGTGGACTCTAGAAAAAGATACTGGAGATGCTTTGGCGAACCAAGCAAGGGCAGTTCCACCAAGTTGAACAAGGAGGAGAGGCGTTGGAGGAGATGAAGTGGTCGAGCATGTCAAATTCTGTAGAGGGGATGAGCAAGGATAAAGTACCATGGTAAAAGTCACAACGGATATCATTCATCACTTTGTTTGTTTAAGGCCGTCTCAGTGTTGTGTGGTCAGAAACCTGATTTGGGGATTCAAACGGGAAGTGGCAGGAGAGATGAGCACTGGTTTGGGAGGTGACATTGGAACTACAAATGAAATGTTAGTCTACAGGGTACAGTGCAGGAAAAGGACTAGAAGCTAATTGTGGACAGATCATTGGGCCCAATTTTCCCCAACCCCTTTTTTTCGACGCACTTTCCCTAAATGCGGCGACTTTGCGCGCTAGAAACGGCGCTGAAAAAAAGTGGCCCCATCCTGCCCGCTCTGCCGAGTCTCCGGTGTCCCAGCGTGGCGTAGATAGTGAAGTGGGGGGAGTGGAGCAATAGCCCAGCGCAGAAAGCACTGTCGACAGCTGCGCGCATGCGCAGTGAAGTCTGCGCGCATGCTCCTCGCCCTTCCAGCATGTCCTGCAGGCTGTGAGCAGGACCTGATGCTCGCAGCCCCTATCCCCGGCTGTGTGGCCAGCCTGCTGACTTCCTGGGCCGAGGTAGGACTTGAGTTTTATTTTTTATTCATTGATGGTTGTGCTTTGATTAGTGAGGAGAGTTTTGATTGGGCGGTGGGGGGGGAACTTGTTTCTGGCATAAAGGTAGGACTTCTATTTTTTATTTGTTATTGATTGATTGCGTATTACTTTTTGTTTAGTGCTTTGTAAGTCTTGGTGCTTTAAATGTACCAACCTGTGCCGAATTCTTAACTGCCCACAATGTTTTTCACAGCTGGCCACATACGCTGACCAAAGTGGATTTGGAGTAAGTTTTTAGCTGGCCAAAACTGGCATAAATGTCTGGGAATGCCCCCTTTTTAAAAAAAAAACTCAACTTAAAAAAAAATCGTACCTAACTGAGTTACTCTGGAGCAAGTTTATTGAGGAAAATGCTGTTTTTTAACTTACGCCAGCAAAACCAACTTACTCCAAAAAAATTGGAGCAAGTCATGGCCAAAATTGGGCCCATTGAAACTATCTGCACAATGTGCAGCAGTGTAAATAAGGCAAATAAGATCTTGGACTGTGTAGCTGACAGAATTGAACACACATCACAGGATGTGGCATTGAGCCTATACAGGGCATTGGTTTGACCTCATCTGGAATACTGTGCGCCATTGTGGAAAAGGTGCAGTACAGAGCTGGCTGTCATTTGGTATCCAACACCTAAGCTACAGAGAAACTGCAAAAGTTTAGCTTTGTTTAAACTGGAGACGAAACTGAGAGGTGATTTTGTTGACTTATTCAAGATCCTTAAGGTTATAGGCAAGCTGAACCATGAAAATCTATTGAGCATTGTCTCAAGAATGACAACAAGCGGACATGGGATGAGTGCAGATGAAATAAGATAAATGGACAGATCAGAGAATTATTTCCCTACCCTATGTATGTATGAATGCGTGATGTGGTTTGCTCAGGGGAGTGATCAAGACTGCTAACGTCAGTAATTTTAAGAGAATGAAAAGGTGTTTAGTGAGAAAATCAATTGAGACATATAGGTAGTGAACTGTTTTTTTTCAACTGAGATTTGCCAGATAGACCAAATGGTCTTTTCCAGTCCTGTATATTCCCATATACATGCATGCTCTTTACGTTTGCTATTCTGCACATCGCTGCGCTGCTGCATCAATGGTGAGATCCTGAACAAAGGCCAGATTTTTCTCCAATTGTTGCATTATGCTGACCTCTGGGTCTGCCGCAGATATTCTCTTTGGTACAGCAGTGCTGGCCACTCTTGTAAGTCCTAAGTTCCTCTTTAAAACAGATCTTTGCTCTTTTGCACATCACTAGTGAAGTGCTGAATGAATGGCCAGATGTTTATCAGGAGGGTCACTTTCGTGCATATTATAGTGACCATCTCAGAATGGCATTGGTGAAACGGTTGGCTGCACTTGAGTGATCTTGAATGGGAGAAAAAGAGGGACCGTTTTAGAGACTGGTGGAAAAATACACTTTTTAATGAAGGTATATACTTTAAAGACTTCGATTCTCTTTCTTCCATTCCCTCTACCCTGGGGTAAACAAGAGGTCTTAAAAGTAGAAGGAAAAAATAACATTTTACTTGTTTTTTATTGAATGTGATAAAATATGAAAATTGGGCATCAGTAAATTTGAACTCTTTGAAGTTGGGAATAACTGTCCAAGTCTGGGTAATGGCCATACGACTAAACCCAAATAATTTGGTTATTCTGAGATAAACATCGGTTTGCTGCAGTCCAGACACAACAACTTGCATTTATATAGCGCCTTTTAAAGTAGTAAAACTGTCCCAAGGCTCTTCTCAGGAGCCTTATCAGACAAAATTTGACACCGAGCCATGAGAGATATTAGGACAGGTGACACAAAGCTGGCTCAGAGGTAGGTTTTAAGGAGAGAGAGAGATTTAGAGAGGCTTGGGGTCAGGCAGCTGAAGGTATGGCTGCCAATGATGAGTGATGAAAATCGGGAGTGTGCAAGAGGCCAGAATTGGAGAAAAGCAGAGACCTCCTCTCGTATGGTTGTACACTGACCAACAGAGTATTTGATTTAGGTACAATTCAATGTTCTGCTGAGCAGTTATGGATCATTTAGTCAGGTCATAATTTTCAGAGGTTTCAACCTAATCTAGAAACTCGTCATCTTCTTAGGCGGTCCCTTGGATCGAGGATGACTTCCTTCCACACCAAAAACGGATGAGATCACAGGTGTTTCAATGAAGGACTTGATATTTCAGTCCCGAACTACATATTGAAGGGTGGAAGCTGCCTGTGCATGGATTTTAACGTGTGGTGGCCGTTGCACACCAGCCACCACACTGGCTTGGTCCAGTGGCAAGGATTAACCACGATGACTGGAGACCAGCTCTGCTGCATGGACCTTGTGCGCACACATATCGCAGTGTGGGCTGGCCCGTGCTGCCCCAGGCCCTCACCTATTCTAGGCTCCGAATTCATGCCTCTCCTGGACCCCGATCACGTCGCTCTACAATCTCTCGCCGCTCCTTCACCCCGACCTCGGCGCTAGTCTGCTGCTTGCCGCCTCTTCTGCTGTACCTGCCCACGCTTCAATCAGCGACCTGGATTTTGGTGATGAACAATCCAGTCGCCCTCTTGAACCGGCTCTCGCTGTACATTGTAGTGGTATGCCTCCGCATCTCCACTCCTTTTTATGGCCCCGACCTGCTGCAGATGGTTCCTCGCAGGTTGGGGCCTTGTAAAGGGGTGCTGATCTTGTATTTAAGAGTTTCCTGATTGTTGCTACACATACTTTTACTTGGCAATTTTTACACTTCCCGTGCTCGTGTGTAATATGAAGTTTCCTGCCATTGTAGGTAATGTCACTAATCGATCATGATGCACCCACCTTTTGTGTATAGTATTTCATTGGCTGTAAAGCGCTTTGGGACATCTGGTGGTCGTGAAAGGCGCTATATAAATGCAAGTCTGTCTTTCTTTTTTCTTTCTTTAATTTTCATTCTTTCCAAGAATTAAAAAAAAAAATATGATATCACTCCTTACGAAATGAGACTAATTCTATATGGATGCCTAGCTGGAGCATTGTAGTCTGCTGAGGATGCATATAATTACCAATTTTAATTGTTTGATAGGACTGGTTGTTGTGCCCTCAGGGTGTTGGCTTATTTAGTGGGACGAAAGCTAACTAAAGAGTCACGTTTCATCTATTACGGACCTGCCCTGATGGATATTTAATCATCAATTTTGCTTACAGGTGCACAAAATTATGCCAACATAAACGCCACGATCTAAAGGATGATGTTTCTGAGAAACAGTGTCCAGTTACTGTGAATCCTCATCATATGAAAAAAGCTTTTAAAGTTATGAATGAACTGAGAAGGTATGACCTAATTAATTCTCTCTCTGGCAACTAGGCTCTGTCCATTGTAGTGTCATGGGGTCTGAAACAAATATTTTAATGCTACTTGCAATTCTACAATTCTATATTCTCTTCCTTAAGTTTCGCCACAGTAGGTAATCGGCTGCCAGATTTACAGCCACTAGTTGCACAAGCACAGTCCTGGAGATATCTTTATTTTTACTCACCCCTTCCCTCCTTGCCTCCCTATGGCACCTACTTGATGCTTCACTTGGAAGTCAGGACCTTACTGGGGGAATCCAGGGAACGAACTTGCTGTATGCCACATTTGGTATCCCAGCAGTTGCCAGGTAAACATTATTATTTATCAGCAATACTGTGTTAAGTCCTCATTAATGTAGTGGTGAGTTTCCCCAGCTGTCATGGGTGAGACCGGGTTCAATTTCCTGGCAGAGAGAAGCAAAGTTTTCTTGGGATATTAAGGAAATCAAGGGATGTGGGGATGGGGCAGGAAGGTGGCGTTGAGGTAGAAGATCAGCCATGATCTTATGGAATGGTGGAGCAAGCTCGAAGGGCTAATGGCCTCCTCTTGCTCCTATTAACATAAGAACATAAGAATTAGGAACAGGAGTAGGCCATCTAGCCCCTCGAGCCTGCTCCGCCATTCAACAAGATCATGGCTGATCTGGCCGTGGACTCAGTTCCACTTACCTGCCCGCTCTCCGTAACCCTTAATTCCCTTATTGGTTAAAAATCTATCTATCTGTGACTTGAATACATTCAATGAGCTAGCCTCAACTGCTTCCTTGGGCAGAGAATTCCACAGATTCGCAACCCTCTGGGAGAAGAAATTCCTTCTCAACTCGGTTTTAAATTGGCTCCCCCGTATTTTGAGGCTGTGCCCCCTAGTTCTAGTCTCCCCGACCAGTGGAAACAACCTCTCTGCCTCTATCTTGTCTATCTCTTTTATTATTTTAAATGTTTCTATAAGATCACCCCTCATCCTTCTGAACTCCAACGAGTAAAGACCTAGTCTACTCAAATCTATCATCATAAGGTAACCCCCTCATCTCTGGAATCAGCCTAGTGAATCGGCTCTGTACCCCCTCCAAAGCTAGTATATCCTTCCTTAAGTAAGATGACCAAAACTGCACGCAGTACTCCAGGTGCGGCCTCACCAATACCCTGTACAGTTGTAGCAGGACCTCCCTGCTTTTGTACTCCATCCCTCTCGCAATGAAGGCCAACATTCCATTCGCCTTCCTGATTACCTGCTGCACCTGCAAACTAACTTTTTGGGATTCATGCACAAGGACCCCCAGGTCCCTCTGCCACTGCAGCATGTTGTAATTTCTCCCCATTCAAATAATATTCCCTTTTACTGTTTTTTTTTTTTTTTTCCCCCAAGGTGGATGACCTCACATTTTCCGACATTGTATTCCATCTGCCAAACCTCAGCCCATTCGCTTAACCTATCTAAATCTCTTTGCAGCCCCTCTGTGTCCTCTACACAACCCACTTTCCCACTAATCTTTGTGTCATCTGCAAATGTTGTTACACTACACTCTGTCCCCTCTTCCAGGTCATCTATGTATATTGTAAACAGTTGTGGTCCCAGCACCGATCCCTGTGGCACACCACTAACCACCAATTTCCAATCCGAAAAGGACCCATTTATCCCGACTCTCTGCTTTCTGTTAGCCAGCCAATTCTCTATCCATGCTAATACATTTCCTCTGACTCCACGTACCTTTATCTTCTGCAGTAACCTTTTGTGTGGCACCTTATCGAATGCCTTTTGGAAATCCAAATACACCACATCCATCGGCACACCTCTATCCACCATGCTCGTTACATCCTCAAAGAATTCCAGTAAATTAGTTAAACATGATTTCCCCTTCATGAATCCATGTTGCGTCTGCTTGATTGCACTGTTCCTATCTAGATGTCCCGCTGTTTCTTTCTTAATGATAGCTTCAAGCATTTTCCCCACTACAGATGTTAAACTAACCGGCCTATAGTTACCTGCCTTTTGTCTGCCCCCTTTTTTTAAACAGAGGTGTTACATTAGCTGCTTTCCAATCCGATGGCACCTCCCCAGAGTCCAGAGAATTTTGGTAGATTATAACGAATGCATCTGCTATAACTTCCGCCATCGCTTTTAATACCCTGGGATGCATTTCATCCGGACCAGGGGACTTGTCTACCTTGAGATCCATTAGCCTGTCCAGCACTACCCCCCCTAGTGATAGTGATTGTCTCAAGGTCCTCCCTTCCCACATTCCCGTGACCAGCAATTTTTGACATGGTTTTTGTGTCTTCCACTGTGAAGACCGAAGCAAAATAATTGTTCAAGGTCTGAGCCATTTCCACATTTCCCATTATTAAATCCCCCTTTTCATCTTCTAAGGAACCAACATTTACTTTAGTCACTCTTTTCCGTTTTATATATCTGTAAAAGCTTATCTATGTTCCCGCAGCTGTCTGAAGCTCACATGCAGGCTGCTTGCAGACTTCTCAGTGGAAAAATTGAGCATGTGTGGAAGTTTGAATGGGCTGTGCACCCAATAAAAAGTTGGAGATAACTTTGGTTCTTATGTTTTCAACTTTTTTCCTTCCCCAGTTTATAGCCATTTATTTTATCCAGAGTATACTACATTGTGGTAGTGGTTTTTAACAGCCTGTATTCATGATCCTATTGGCAGCTTCAGTTTTACAAAGTATTTACAGCACAGAAACAGGCCATTTGGCCCAACTGGTCTATGCCAGGTTTATGCTCTACATGGGCCTCCTCCCACCCTTCATCCAACCCCATCAACATCTCCTATTCCTTGCTCCCTCATGTGCTTATCTCACATCCCTTTAAATACATCTGTACTATTCGCCTCAACTGCCCCATGTGGTAATTATAATGTATTTAACCCCTGTAACCTGTATTACACTACCACCAGAGAGCCTACCTGTTGGAGTCCCAAGGGATCCCAGCATCCCTTGGGAGCACTGTATATAAGCAGGCCACCCACGAGGTACCTGCACTCTGGAATCTCATTAAAGGAGCTAAGGTCACACTTGCTCATTGTACACAGTACTCAATTTCATCCTTTATTATGAGCATAGCAGTAATGAGTTCCATGTTCTAACCACTCTCTGGGTAAAGTAGTTTTCCTGAATTCCCTATTGGATTTATTAGTGACTATCTTGTATTTATCCCCCCCTAGTTCTGATCTCGCCCGCAAGTGGAAATATCTTCTCTACGTCTACCCTATCAAACCCTTTCATAATCTTAAAGACTTCTATCAGGTCTTCTCTTTCCAGAGAAAAAAAATCCCAGCCTGTTCTAACTTTCCTGATAGTTTGACCTCTCAGTTCTGATATTCCAGTAAAAGATTTTTACACCTTCTCCAGTGCCTCTGTCCTTTTTATAATATGGAGACCAGCATTGTTCATAGTACGCCCAAGTGTGGTCTAACCAAGGTTCCATACAAGTTTAACATAACTTCTCTGCTTTTCAATGATAAAATTCTAGAAATGAATCCCATGTGCTTTGTTCTTTTTATGGTGTTATTAACCTGCGCCATTACTTTTAATGATTTGTGAATCTGTACCCCTAGATCCCTTTGTTCCCTTATCCTATTTAGACACTTACTTTGCAAGGAGTATGTGGTTTCTTTATTCTTCCTACCAAAAAGTACCACCTCACACACTTATCGATAATGAATTTCATTTGCCAATTACACGCCCATTCTGCAAGTTTATTAATGTCTTCCTGTATTTGTCATAGTCCTCTATTAACTGCACCCCCCAATTTGGTGTCATCCGCACGTTTTGAAATTGTACTTCTGATTCCCGAGTAGTGATGGGAACAAATTCAAATTACATCTCTAGTAGTATATAACTGAATATATTTATATGGTGAGCATTTTCTAATGTGATTAGTTTTTAAAAAAACTGATTTATTCACAATATTGCAACCTGTCTTTTTAACATCTTGAGTCAGTACTAATGTTTTGTTGCCTTTTATTTTGTGGGAGAAGAAATTTTGTGTTGACCAAGGTGAGGTTTATTGCTGCTAGAGTCAGCAACACTTCTCCAATGTTTGCCCTGTAACAACCTTGGGGTCTACCTTGTATATTCTCTCGGGTACAGCTGTGCTGGTCATTCCCATAAGCTCTTACTCTTTTGTTGTTCTATCCATCACTTGTGAAGTGTTGAATGAAGGCCAGATGTTTTTCTATCGGGATGCTCACTTTCACGCTTGTTCATGACTGAATGATATTGACGAAGTCCTGGGAAAAGATTGGCTTCATTTTATTTTTCTCCCACTCAAGACAAACACAGAGACAATCTCAGTGGAAAAACATACTTCAACAAAGACATATGTTGTAAAGGCTCAGATTCTCTTTCTTTCATTCCCTCCAACGCTCCCCAGGGGAGGACAAGATTTTTAAAGAACGAGAGAAAAATATAATTTTGCTTGTTACTTTTTTGAGCATTTGGTAAGATCTGAAAATTAGGTATCATTAAATTGAGCGTCTTAAAGGTGTACCGCTTCTGATCTAATTATACAATGTTATTACCTGGGGGTGTAAGAGCAGGACTCCTTGTGATTTGAAATGTCCCTTTTTTGTGTCCTGAAGTACACCTCCCCAGTCTCTTCAGCAGTTCACTAAGAAGCGCTTTGTGAAGCGAGGCCAACTATCAATTATTAAGCTGCGTATTTTCACAGGCAGGAAGTGAACATGCAGAACAAATTCAAATTTGGGGGGGGTGGGGGCGGAGAGGAGGAAGGAATAAAATATATATTTATAAATTATATAGTATGTGCCCTTATCCTTTTTATGGACTGACTTGTTTTTGGCATAACTTTCTTTCTAGACAATGTCTGATTGCGATACCCAATCTTTTGCATTTTTAGCGTAACATTCCAGGCCAAACTTTGAAAGCCTCCAATCATGGGTTTTCCCTTCCTTTCTGTTAATTCAGACTCTGGAAGCAGAAGGGTGGTGTTGGGCTCAGTGATGAGTAAAGTGGGTATAGCATTGGGTTTAATGCTGAATATTTCCTTCAAATAATCTTCACTCTGTTCTCTTACAGTCAGAACCTGTTATGTGATGTAACACTTGTAGCTGAGGATACTGAGATTCCAGCACACAGGGTCGTCCTGGCAGCCTGCAGTCCATACTTCCACGCAATGTTTACAGGTATTGTGGTACCAGTAGTTAGTTACATACATACATACATACATACATACATACATACATACATACATACATACATACATACATACATACATACATACATACATACATACATACATGTATCTGTAAAAAAAAAACGAATGGTCAGGGAGAGGCGTAGTGCTGTTGATTGGGGATTCAGCACTCTGCTACACTTCGCCACAAAATTGTACCTGTGATTTCCTCGCATGGTAAATTTCCAACCTTATTGATGCCTGAATGGAATTTTGATACTTCCCCAAAGGGAAGAAAAATTGGAAGACAAGTTAATGCAAGCTGCTCTGGTGCACCTTCTTGGTAGCTTGCTCAGAAGTAGTAGAAATCACTATTTGATCTTGTATGTGATGCCCTCCATAATCAATCATCATACATGTGCTTTTTAGCAAGTGTCACATGAGCAATCGGGAATGGGAGCCCTCGCTGATTTTTATCTCCCTCCCCCAGTCCAGGGTGCCAGCTGCTCCTCCAGTTGAGAACACACAGGTTGTAACAGAACAGTAAGTAACCACAAGCAAATGGCGAGACCCTTAAATTGTTTGCAAATATTTTGCTTCTATAATTTCCAGTTGAACGGTCTGGTTCTGACTTAGAAGATTGTAATTTCCTTCATCATGAATCCTGTTTAAACATTCTATGAGTTGTTTTTAAGTTCATGACTTTCAATGAGTAAGCACCGCCACCCCAAAAAGCCCCCTGATGTTTGTTTGTAATACTGCCGTTGCCTGAAGGATTGAATAAATAAGTAGCATTGTGGATTACTCTTCCACTGCAGACTAGCTTTGCCTTTAGAGCATATATTTTGAAACTCATTATAGAAAACACTACTATCTGCTTGCAGCATTTGCTCTGTTGTACCCTCCGGCTGTATTCCATCTAGGAATTGGAAGAAGAATTGTATACACATAGTTATTTACGAAACTTTCACTTGTGTACAAGTGCATTTTGTTGTAGATCTCATGAGCCTAAATAGACCTGTCAAGACAAAAGCAAAATACCGTGGATGCTGGAATCTGGAATAAAAACAAAATGCTGGAAATCTCAGCAGGTCAGGCAGCATCTGTGGCGAGGAAGCAGAGTTAACGTTCTGACCCTTCGTCAGAACTGGAGAGTGTTCGGAAAGAACAGATTCTTAACGAGCACTGAAAGGGGGAGGGGAAGAAAGACCCAAAGGGAACACCGTGATTAACATGGCCCTCGACCATGCCTGTTTTATTTCCCGCACCTCTGTCCTCACCCCTTCCCCTCCCTCTCAGAACCATGACCGGGTTCCCCTTGTCCTCACCTATCACCCCACCAGCCTCCACATTCAACGGATCATCCTCCGCCATTTCCGCCACCTCCAGCGTGATCTCACACCCATCACATCTCCCCCCCCACCCCCTCCAGCATTCCAAAGAGACTGCTCCCTCCATGACACCCTGGTCCATTCCACAGTCACCCCCTCCCCTTCCCCTTCCCATGGCACCTTACCGGGTAAGCGCAGGAGATTGCAACGCCTGCTCTTTTACCTCCTCCCTTCCCACTATCCAGAGTCCCAACTACTCCTTCCAGGTGAAACAGCGATTTACTTGTACTACTTTCAATTTAATATACTGTATTCGCTGCTCACTATGTGGTCGCCTCTACATTGGGGAGACCAAGCGTAGATTGGGTGACCACTTTGCAGAGCACCTCCATTCAGTCCGCACGTGTGACCCTGTACTTCCGGTCGCCTGTGACTTTAATTCTCCACTCCATTCCCACTCTGACCTCGGTCTCCTACACTGTTCCAATGAAGCTCAATGCAAGCTCAAGGAACAGCATCTCATCTTTCATTTAGGCACTTTACAGCCTTGTGGACTCGACATTGAGTTCACAAATTTCAGAAGGCTGCGCTGGCGCACTGGAGGCGGTGTTGAACCTCGTCGTTGATGTCCGCCCTTGCTGCTGATAGGCTCCCGAGGTATGGAAAGTGGTCCACGTTGTCCAGTGCTGCGCCGTGGATCTTGATGACTGAGGGGGGCAGTGCTGTGTGGCGGGGTCAGGTTGGTGGTGGACCTTTGTCTTACAGGTGTTTAGTGCAAGGCCCATGCTTTCGTATGCCTCAGTGAAGATGTTGACTATGACTTATAGTTCAGCTCTGTGCGCAGATGCAAGCGTCTTCTGCGTACTGTAGTTTGACGATAGAATGGAAAGATCTTGGATTTGGCCTGGAGGCGACGAAGGTTGAACAGGTTCCCACTGGTTCTATAGTTTAGTTCCACTCCAGCAGGGAGCTTGTTGAGTGTGAGGTGGAGCATAGAAACATAGAAATTTACAGCGCAGAATGAGGCCATTTCAGCCCATTGTGTCCGCACCAGCCGACAGAGCCGCACAGCCCTCAGTCAGCAGCCCTGAAGTTTACATGTAAACATGTGAACAATGAACAATGGCGTAAAGGTAAAGAGCACCCAGCCTAACCAGTCCGCCTCACACAACTGCGACACCCCTTACACTACAACATTCTCCCAACTGGAGCCATGTGATCTCCTGAGAGGCAAAAAGCAGATGAAAAACCCAGGCCAATTGGGTAAAAATAAATCTGGGAAAATTCCTCTCCGACCCATCCAGGCGATCGAAACTAGTCCAGATCATCACATGGCTCCGGTTGGGGTGGAATGTAGAATGTTTTAGTGTTCAATTCCCTGCAGTACTTACCATCGTATCTGCACCAGCCAAGAAAAGGTTATCTAATCTAATCCCAATTACCAGCTCTAGGTCCGTAACCCTGCACGTTACGGCACTTTAAGTGCCCATCCAAGCACTTTTTTTAAATGTGAGGGTTTCTGCATCCACCACCCTTCCAGGCAGAGTTCCAGACCCCCATAACCCTCTACGTGAAGAAGCCCCCCTTAAATCCCCTCTGAACCTGCCACCAACCACCTTAAAACTATGCCCCCTCGTAATTGACCACTCCACCAATGGAAATAAGCCCTTGCTATCCACTATATCCAGGCCCCTCAAAATTTTGTACACCTCAATGAGGTCTCCTCTCCACCTCCTCTGTTCCAATGAGAACAAACCCAGCCTATCCAATCTGTCCTCATAGATAAGATTCTCCATTCCAGGCAGCATCCTAGTAAATCTCCTCTGCATCCTCTCTGGTGCAATCACGTCCTTCCTATAATATGGCGACCAGAACTGCACGCAGTACTCCAGCTGTGGCCTAACCAGAGTATTATTCAATTTAAGCATAACCTCCCTGCTCTTCTATTCCATGCCTTGGCCAATAAAGGCAAGCATTTCATATGCCGCTTTAACCACCTTATCCACTTGGCCTGCTACTTTCAGAGATCTGTATACAAGCACTCCAAGGTCCCTTTGTTCATCTACACTATTAAGTGGCCTACTGCTTAATGTGTATATCCTTTCCTTATTAGCTCTCCCAAAGGGCATTACCTCACACTTCTCCAAATTAAATTCCATTTGCTACTGCTCTGCCCACCTGACCAGTAGATTGATATCCTCCTGCATTCCATGACTTTCCTCTTCATTATCAACCACACAGCCAATTTTAGTGTTATCTGCAAACTTCTTAATCATACTATATTCAAATCTACGTCATTGATATACACCACAAAAAGCAAGGGACCCAGTACTGAGCCCTGCCGAGTCCTTCCAGTCACAAAAACATCCACCAACCATTACCCTTTCCTTCCTACCTCTAAGCCAATTTTGGATCCAACTAGCCACTTTACCCTGGATCCCATGGACGTTAATCTTCGTGACCGGTCTACCATGTGGGACCTTATCAAAACCTTTTGCTAAAGTCCATATACACTACATCGTACGCACTACCCTCATCGACCCTCTTCGTTACCTCCTCAAGCAGTGAGCAAGATCGAGAAGAGGGTTGACGCGATGACTCAGCGCTGCTTGACTCCAGGTCCGGATGTTGATTGGGTCTGTCCTGGATCCATTGGTCAGGAGCACGGCTTGTATGTCATTAACATATATCAAGAAAAGCAGTGGTCCCAGTACCGACCCCTGGTATTTATTCACAAGGGGCAAAGGAAAATTGAAAGAGTTGCCTTAAGTGACTCTTGCACACTTGGTGGTTTTTCAGAGTTGGTTTATGAGAAAACCCAGAAGAAAGGAAAAGGGAAAATATAAAAATAACTCTTCAGAATTTTCAATTCAATATTTGTGATACCAATTTGGTATGGGTAGCTGAGGCTTATGTACAACTACAATGTGGCTCTGCACAAAATAAATTGGTTGAACATTTACATGTAATTTGTTTTTAATGGTGATTTCTGTTTTAGTTAATGAAATCTATATTACAGTTGCATTATTTTGGTTATTTAATATTGCTGATGGCCAATATATTAACTATTGCCCAGTTTGGCTGAATCGTTTACATTTTTATTCAACGCTCAGTAGTTTAGTTTTGTCGATGGTTACTGTGAAGCTCATAAATGATCACTAATATAGTACCATCAATTGTTACGAATAATGTCAGAGTTACAACTGTAGGTCATGGATGCATTGGACTTGTAGTGACAGGCGTAGGTCTGGTACATGCAATTCGAGCATTTGAAATTGTGCATCTTTATCGTTAAAGAACCAATGCTTTTTGTATGTTTTAAAAAAAATGTTAGCAGGTACTCTTAATTAATGAGAGAATTCTGTCATCATGATGACATCTCAAGCAGCCATTTAGTGTGTTAACTGAATTTGCCAAGAAAACATTAGTTCAGCTATATAACCTCTTTTGTGGTATTCAATTTTATTTTATTGTTCTTCTGGTACAATGTTGTAGTTAGATACAAGAGAGCCAGGTGTTTCAGATTGCTTTTGTAGTAGGGAAGGTAAACCAGATGGTGCCCATTATTGGAGTATGTTCCTGTTAATAGATCGGAGTTGGGGTTTGAATCCAGTCAGACCGAAGGAATTTAAGTGTTTTTTTTCTGGCAGGACGGTCGCTAAAGCTTGTGCGATCTGAAACCAGTTTCTAATTGGTGTGAATCCACACAACAACAACAAAAACTGCTCCTGATTTGGCACTAAATTGGCAATGCCATTCGAGGACTATATGGCTGGCTGGTAGGGAGACAAAACATACTGGTGCAAAGGGATGTTCTTTTGAGGGTGGGCCCAGAAGAGAGACAGATTTCCTCTGCATCTGACCCACACTATACCTGATGTAGAAATGCTCAGTGCTAATACAGGGAATACTACCATTTCCAGGACTGATCTCTCCTCTTTCTGAACACACAATAGTATTGCTTTCAGAATGGAAATTTTACAGATGACACCTGTGTTTTTTTACATTGATAGACGTCAATGCACTTCTTTGATGTTTTGATTGGTCAGTTTTGTAAGTATTTGTGGAGTTAGTTTGAGCCAGTCACCTGATCATTTTAAAAGTTCTCATAGCCTATTATTTTTTAAAGTTCTGATTACCTATGATGCCATGTAATTGTGAATATTATACTGAAGGGTGAAAATAGCAAAATTACAAAACCGTTTATATTTTGCACTGTTTTCTGGAAGATAAATAAATCCTTTTAATTTTGGTCTCAGCTTATGCTGCAATTCTTAAGATTTGATGTATAGAAAACTGCTAATAAAAGCACATTCTGTCGATAATCCAATTAATGTACATTGGCAAGAAATGTACAGTGTGGGAATTTATATTGGATTGTGAAATTTGTGCTTTCAGAATGCTGTTACGTTTTCTATAATGAGCAGTTAAAAAGGGCAAAGAACTAATTTTATTTCAGTGGTCAGCCCAGTCTATTGGAGCACCAGTGCTTTGTTTCATGGGTTAGTGAGGCACGGCTCTATACTCCAGATTCTCATGCCAAGGAACAGAGGATGAGAGAAATATGCATGAGTTATCTCAACTGCGAAGGCAGTAGATCCATACTTCAAACAATGATAGGAGGAAGTGTGCTAATTACTTTTGACATTAGTTGGTATGGAGTTGATGATGCAATGTACTAACACAGGCACTGGACTGGACTGCTTCAAGAAGGCAGTCTTGTGAGACTATTGGAGCATATTATGTGGTTGAGAAAGACCTCAGCAACATGTTGTCAGTTATTTTGATCCCCCCCGCCCCCCCCCCACCCCAGCATTGCTGTATAGCAATCAGCAGTGGGAAAACTGGCTGATTTTTCACCTCTCTAACCCAGGGTCATGGGACTAAACTCAGCACAAAATGGGGGTCAAACCAGAGATTTCTCTATGAATGGCTCAACTCCGAACTGGATAAATATTGTGAAACATCAGTGATCCACCCCACCCCCAATCCGCACTCTCAACGAAAAGGAAATCTAACCAAGTTATTTTCTGACAGAATACACACTAGTGTAGCAACTCAACCCTCCTGTTAAGGGAAGGAGACAAATGCTGCAGCAGCGAAACAAAGTGGATACCCAGAAGAGATGTGGAAAACAGCAACAAAATGCCAAATTTTTCTAGTTGATCTACTTGTCTTGGGGAAGTAAAACACATTTTAAAAAGAAAAAGTTGCACCTAATATATAGGTGATCAATAAATATGCACCATAAGCATAAAGATGTGATGATTTTGTCTGATAGAAAGATGGACAGATGACATGCTTTTATTTTTCAGGTGAAATGAGTGAGAGCAAAGCAAAGAGAGTTCGCATAAAGGAAGTCGACAGCTGGACATTGAACATTCTTATTGACTATGTTTACACAGCTGAAATTCAGGTTACGGAAGAGAACGTACAGGTACTGTGTGAGTAGATTATGATGTTTAATACCTAATGAGCAGTAATTACAAGGGTAGACGTGCACCTATTGGAACTTGTGAAGTGATTGCAGTCGAATGATAGTAAGGTCTATATAGTCTGCTAAACTAATTTGCAGAGTTGCTGGCTATTTTTGTGCTTGTAATAGTGCCTTTAACACTGAGCCGCACAAGTACAAATTAGTGCAGGGGACCAAAAGCTTGGTCAAAGAGGTATGTTTTAAGGAGCGTCTTAAAGGAGGAAAGAGGTAGAGAGGCGGAGAGGTTTAGGCAGGGAGTTCCAGAGCTTGGGCCGAGGAAACGGAAGGCACGGCCACCAATAGTTGAATGATTGATTAAAATCAGTGATGCTCAAGAGGGCAGAATTAGAGGAGCGCAGACATTTTGTTTGGGGGGGGGGGGGGGGGGGGAGAAGAGAGGGGTTGTGGGACTGGAGGAGATTACAGAGATAGGGAAGGGCAAGGCCATGGATGATTTGAAAATAAGGTTGAGAATTTTGAAGTCGAGGCGTTGCTTAACTGGAAGCCAATGTAGGTCAGCGAGTACAGGGGTGATGGGTGAGCAGGACTTGGTGCAAGTTAGCACACGGGCAGCCAAGTTTTGGATCACCTCTAGTTTATGTAGGGTAGAATGTGGGAGGCCAGCCAGGAGTGCATTGGAATGGTCAAGTCTGGAAGTGACAAAAGACATGGATAAGGGCTTCAGCAGCGGATGAGCTGAGGCATGGGCGGAGACGGGCGATGTTACGGAGGTGGAAATAGATGGTCTGAGTTATGGTGCGGATATGTGGTCGAATGCTCGTTTGGTTAACCTGTTGTCTTCAATGTTCTCGTGTGTGTGTGTGTGTATGTATATTTACATGTATATTAATTTGTGCATGTGTTGATATATTTGTGTGTGTGTATATATGTATATCCATATAATTATATTTATATATATTTATTGATATATATATATATATATATATAGATGATGAAATTAAGAACATGCCTTAACTAGGCTGTCATCTCCAAAAATCAAATTAACTATGTGCTAAAGTGGACATGATCTGCTTCCCCAGTGGCTTTGTGCTGAGCTATATATGTCCAGCTCCCAGGTTTGTGCGAAATGAGTTGATTTCAGCTGGGGCACCAGTTGGACAGTACAGCTGGTATCAATTGTTCCTATGCTAGAGAGATGGACATACAGCAAGAATTTCTGCTCTGATCCTGCTAGAAAGTGTGAATGTTGGGGTTCAGCTGTGATACCCCCTTGATGGTCAAATAGCTGATAGGGGCACTACAATTGGCATCAGCACTCTGGGTAGGAAGGGGAAAATCAGCTAGAGCAGTGTTTGCTGACGAGCTACAGGTGGTGTTCTGGTGACATTGTTTTAAAGACATGCACTAATTTTTGTAGAAAGCACCTTGCATACACTCACATAGGTTAAGTGTACTTCACATGTATAATTATTCAACACATATATATTTAATTAACAAACATTTTTTGCTGTTCAGTCACCATGGAAGTAAAGCATTCACACCAATCAAAAAGCTTTCTCACATTGCTTTTTGTCTTACCCATATCCCTGTGCTTGCTGACCTACATTGGCTCCTGGATAAGCAACGCCTCGATTTTTTAAATTCTCATCCTTGTTTTCAAATTCTTCCATGGCCTCTTCCTATCTCTGTAACCTCCCCCAGCCCTACTGGCCTGTTGAACATGCTCTATTTTAATCTCTCCACCATTGGCGGCCCTGCCTTCAACTGCCAAAGCCCTAAGCTTTGGAGTTCACTCCCTAAACTTCTCTGCTCCTCTACCTCTCCCTCTCTGCTCCTCTACCTCTCCTTCCTCCTTTAAGTTGCTCCTTAAAATCTACTGTCATCTGCCCTAATATCTCCTTATGTGGCTCGGTGTCAAATTTAGTTAGATAACGCTGTAGTGACATGCGTTGGGCTGTTTTACTACGTTAAAGGTGCGACAAAAGCAAGTGACCATTTTATCAACAAACGCACTTAAAGTACACATGCATACGCTGTACGGATATGGGTTTTGAGGTCATATGCCCATTGAAGGTGTCTATTAGTCAGTTTTATTTATTAATCACAAAATGCAATTAGCTATACCTGGGTTTTCGATCTGTGGCTAATGTATTGGACAGCACTCGGCTAGAGGGTTTTCTGCTCCTGATTGATGTCTAGTCCCTATGATGGCCCTGGCTTTGAATCTGCTACTAACACTCATTGATTAGGTAAACACATTTTTGTTACTGAGTCTGATTATATATTTTTAATTTAAAATACTTGGGCGCAATACCAGATGAGGCCTGTGAAATAGTATCCCAGTAAGGAGTCACCATCTCCTGGATAGGAAGTGAGGAGAAAATTGAAAAGTAGCTGGGGGGTAGGAGGAAGGAATAGAAAATTGATATAACTTGTGCAAATCTAGATTTAGCAGGTTTGGACCATCATTTTAAAATTGGTCTGTGGTTACCATAATGCTCAAACTCTGATCTCTCAAACGAGTGCCAAGCTCAAATTGCAGGCAGTTATTTTGGTAAGAGTCATATTTCAGTGTGATTGTGACCATGTTGTTATAATGCAGCATAGATATTCTTTATTGTATATTTATGAAGTAATTCCAATAATCCATATGCTACATTCCCACTAAAGATATTTGCTATTTCCCCAAACTAATTTATTCTGTTAAATAAGAATTATAAAATACACAAAACCAGAATGATGACTTTCGTTAGAATGCAAAACCTTGATGTTTGCATTTTATAGATTTCCCCTAAGTATACGACACTCTACTTACCTCAAATTTACAAATGGGCATTTCACTTTTTTATTAAGAGGGTGGGGTGCAGTGGATTATTTGCACATTCTCTTTACTTCTGGAACCAGAGTTTAAATCCAGTCCAGGCTGGTTGGTGTAATCATGTGAAATTATTTTCTAGTGGGTGTCAGCCATTGTAGGGGGAGGGGGAGGGGAAGGATGAAGGGGGCATACTTTTTCTTTTCTTTTTTCCTCCCTTGCAATATTTTTTTGAATGATAGCCTCATTTACTCTTGTCCTTGAATCGTCTCTTTCCATGCCCACCCTCTAACATCTTTTTTATATGGAGTTGCACCTCTGCTGTAAAATGTACTCAACGGTGACTAATATCCCCGCCCACAGATTTGTGATCATGCTTAAAGAAACCACAAGATGCCTGGTGTGAAGAGGGTTCTTCTATAATTGGGCTTAAAGCACACCTTAATTGAAACATTTGAAAAGTGTGCCTTAGATCAAGCAGATCAAATCCACTCGCAAACAGTAGTGGGGGAGAAGGAGACCTTTTTTAATTATTATTGTGATGGGCATTAATGGCATAACGTAGTTTGTGTTCACTCCTTTTATTCTCTTAGGATATTACAAATTTCAATTTATTTTCTTGAATTAAACAAATATATCTTTTTTTGTCAGTATTTTGGTTTGCTTCTAGCCTCAAATCGTGTTGAATTTTACTTCAATATATTGGGGTAATTTTGTGAGTGCACTCACCTGCTTCCGGCTCAATTTTGCAACAATTTGCGATTATATTTTATATTTTATCTTTATCGTAGTAAAATGTCTCTAAGTGCTACACAGGAGCATAATCAGACAAAATTTGTCAAGAGCCAATGAAGGAGATATTGGAAAGGGTGACTTAAAGCTTGGTCCAGACCTTTAGGAGGGTCTTCAAGGAGGGGAACAAGATGGAGAAGCAGAGAGGTTTAGGTAGCGAATTTCAGAGCCAGTCTCCATTACCAGTTACTGGCTTTCTCAAGCTGTCTACATTGGACCTAAATGTACCGAACATCTAGGAAATGGTGACGATACCATTTAATTAGGTTCAGCATGAAAATAGGAAAGGATGAAGAAAAACTTAGTTTGATTTAAAAATACACCTTGCCCATATGAAATGGAAGAAAAAATTAGTAACAAGATCCATAGATCAACAATGGCAAGTATTTAAACAGGAGATGGAAAGGATGCAATCTATTGATTGAGTGGTTTAGAACAAGGGGACATAGTAATGTGAAAGCTTTAGGACAGAGGGCAGGAGAAAGTATTTTGTACAAAGGCTTCTGCAGCTAAGGATTGCACAAGCAGAGTAAATAATTGAAACAGAGACCACGTCAACATTTAAAAATAGGTTAGATAGGTGGTGGCTGAAGTAAAGGGGAATAAAGAGATATGGGAACAGAGTGGACACATAGAATTGGGACTACTGCTCATATGGAGAATAAACACCCAACACGGCCTGTTTCCATTGTTGTAATCTATGTAATCCTTCCCATCCCCACACACCATTATCTCTGAAGTCTCCATAGAATTTATCCATGACTCTTTCTTCCTCATCTACACGCTGCCCCTTGGCAACATCATCCTTGGTTATGGAGGGAGCTCCCACATGTGCACTGATGGCATCCAGCTCTACCTCTTCCTGACCTCTTGACTCGTCCGTTGCCTCTGTTGTCAGAATGCTTGTCTGACATTCAGTCTTGGATCTGCTGCAATTTCCTTCAGGTAAACATTGGGAAGGTGACAGCCATTGTTTTTGGTCCCCAGCACAAATTCCACATCTGTTGTCACTCTCTTCGGCTGAACCAGATGTCTTGAGCTAAGTTTCCAACCCCATGCCCTCTCCATCACAAATATCGCCTGCTTCTAACTCTCTCTAACATCACTGTCTCTGTCCCTTTCTGAGCCCATCTGCTGCTGAAACCCTCATATATACTTTTGTCATCTCCAGACTAAACTGGAGCCTCCCACCATCCGTAAATTTCAGCTCATCCAAAATTCTCCTGCCCGTGTGTGAGCCTGCACCCTGTTCCACCCACTTGCTCACTCGTTCATCATCTTGTCCCCACTGACTACAGTGGGTCCTGTTCCACCCACCCGCTCACTCGCTCATTCCACTGTAGCTTCAACAAATACATAGATAAGGGCCCTCACATGGCACACGGTCAACTTTTATCGCACCTACAAATTTTTCATATTTGCCTGACCAATCATTGCTCACTTCTGTTTGGTCAGTGATTTCTCACTTCCACTCTATCAGAAGTAAATGTGCTCCTTGGATAGTACATAGACTTCTGTTTGGGCAGGGCAGAAGCTCATTATCACTCCATCATATTTCCTGCTAATACATGTCCACTGGAATTATTCAGTCAGGCTAGTAGGTGTAACTGTCCATTCCAACCCTCAGTGTGCCGTTAAAATAATGGCCCGGATTTTGTATTAATAGTAACGGTGAGGCTGTTGGCACTCACCGTTATATGGAGTAACTCGGACAGCAACTTACGGAGAACGCACAGGCATAGTTAAACACGGAAATCTGGAAGTTGCAGTCAGAGTTGCCCTGCTCCTCTACAGGCTGCGCTATAACAGAACCTCGCTGATAGATTTGGCATTGAAAGACATGCAACACTGTGAAATTGGGGTACTTGTCCACGAGTTGCCTACTAAACACGCCAGAAAAAGTTAGGGCTGGTGCATTCAGGAATAAGTGAATTTTTACGGCGTGATAAGTGATTTTTTAAAAAACTTTTTCTGTGACTTTTATTTCTGTCTCTTAATCCCATCGTTCTTTCCCAATCTGTATTTTTCTTTCTGTACACTATTTACATTTTATTTATATTTCTTGCTGTCTCAGTGAGGATTCGTCAATCTGATTGGTTGAAAAGCCTCGCGGTTTCTTTACCTGCTCACAGACACCACAGATCCCCTGTAGAGGGTGCCATGCTGGATCAGATGCCTGATGAGAGCAAGTCTACACTGAAAAGCCTGTGGGCAGCTGTTCCTTCCCTGACCACAAAATCCAGCCTATTATCTAGATCTGTCTTGTAGATAAGCTCAGTTTAAAATGAAATTCAAGTTTCTCTTTGAAGGATGCTTTATTATTCATTCTAAGGATGAGGGCGTTTTTGGGAAAATGGGCATTCATTGCCCATCGCTAGTTGTCCTTAGAGGTGATAATGGCTTTCTTCTTCAACTGCTGTAGTATAGCGGTTTTGATATAACTGAGTGGCTTACTTGGTCACTTGAAAGGGCTGCTTAGGGTCAACCATGTTATTGTGGAACTGGAGTGTCATATAGGTCAGCCCAGGTAAGGATGGCAGCTTTCCTTCCCTAAAAGATATTGGTAAACCAGGTTGGTTTTTATGACAATCCAACAGCTTCATGGTCACTTTTACTGATACCAGCATTTTTTGTTCCATATATTTAAAAAACTGAATTCAAATTTTCAAACTGTCGTGGTGGAATTTGAATTTGCGTTCTCTGGATTATTAGTCAGGTCTCAGGATTACTAGTCCAGTAAAATAACACCTACACTACCGGTCCAAAAATCTTGTTAAGATTGATGACTGTGGTAAATGGACCACACTGAATATAATCGGGAACTCCTGCTGTAGATAAACTGAGTCAATCAATTCATGTGCAATTATATATTTAAAACAAATGTTTTCCCTTTTGTTTTCTTCACTCTTTTGGGTTGCCTTTAGCACTACATGCCATTTTGGCAGATAATCTCCAGCCTGCCCTCTATGAATTACATTCTGTTACTGGCTGCTGGGAAGTGTGTCGTTGATCAGGCTGATTTTATTTGTTTTTACATTTCTTTCCTCCTTCCTGTGGCAAAGCACATTTCCCGAGATGATGCAGCTAACATAGGGATGTCAGAATATATGTGGTTGTGAATCCACCTGCTACCACATAATAGAGGGCGATAAATCCTTTATTTTCTTATTTCTGACTGCAGATGCATACCAAGATTACTTTTCTTGAAGGGTTTGGCGTTTCTACCCATGTGAAGTCATTTGGCCATGAGACATAGTCACTGATCCTTTAATGTACAAATGTTTTGTGTATCACCATATATAGTTGTTCTTTGGATGAGACAGTAAAAAAAGCTCCCATCTGGCTGTTCAGCTGTTTGAAAAAGAAAGGGGAGTGCTCCTGGTGCCCTGCCTAATATATTTTAACTGGTCATTCATCCTACAAGAACATAAGAATTAGGAGCAGGAGTAGGCCATACGGCCTTTCGAGCCTGCTCTGCCATTCATTAAGATCATGGCTGATCTTCGCCAACTCTGCTTTCCCGCCCGATCCCCATATCCCTTGATTCTTCCAGAGTCCAGAATCTATCTATCTCTGCCTTGAATATACTCAATGATTCAGCATCCACAGCCCTTTGGAGTAAAGAATTCCAAAGATTCACAACCCCCTGAGTGAAGAAATTCCTCCACGTGTCAGTTTTAAATGGCCAACCATTTAACCTGAGACCATACCCCCTAGTTCTAGATTCTCCAGCTAGGGGCAACAGCCTCTCAGCATTTACCCTGTCAATCCCCCTCAGAATCTTGTATGTTTCAATGAGATCACCTCTCATTCTTTGAAACTCCAGAGAGTTTAGGCCCAATCTACTCAATCTCTCCTCATAGGACAACGCTCATCTCAGGAATCAAATCTTGTGAACTTTCATTGTACCATCTCCAAGGCAAGTATCTCCTTCCTCAGATAAGGAGATCAAAACTGTGCATCGTGCTCCAGGTGTGGCCTCGCCAAAGCCTGTACAATTGTAGCAAAACTTCCTTGTATTCCAACCCCCTTGCAATAAAGGCCAACATGCCATTTGCCTTCCTAATTGCTTGCTGTACTTGCATATCTGAACACCAACATTTCCTAGTTCTCTTACAACTGCACTTATCAACTCCAAACTGTCCAGCCTTTGCCCTCCATTCACCATGGCATTTTTGCAGCCACCGATCTGCTCAACCACATCCTCACCACCACCTTTGATGTCCTAGTCCCTATTGAAACCATTGCTCTCTCAGCTCGGCTGTTCCCTCTGTTACGGCCCTCATCTTTTCTCCCTCAAGTCCAAGGGGCGCAGACTTGAATGGATGTGGTGGATAACTGGTTTCTCCAATCACTGCCAAATCTGGCTGGACCACATAAAGCATTATTGGGTCCTGCTCACTTCTGCCAAAACTGCTCACTATTCCAGTATAATTCTGAAATGCAAAGATAACCTCCGGCTACTATTCCCCACTGCTAACAGTCTTCTTAAACCCGGCTCCCCTGTCGCCACCACACGCGCCACCAACAACAAATGAGAGGAGCTCATGGACTTCTTTGTCTCAAATTTTGAGACCATCCGATCAGCTGCCTCTGCCACTTTCCTTCCTTCCCCAGCCCACCGGGCCAAACATCTTCTGAGGTCCCCCCCCTGCCCTAGCCCTGAACTCACATCTTTCTCCAATTTCTCTGATCTCCCCTCTTGACCTCTCCAAGCTCATCTTGTCCATGAGACCCACTTCCTGCTCCCTTGACCCTATTCCCACTAAACTGCTGACCACCTAACTTCCTCTTCTGGCTCCCATGTTAGCTGACATTGTTAACGGTGCTCTCTCCTCGGGTACTGTCCCCCTCTCGTTCAAATCTGTTACCCCTCTCCTTGAAAAAAAACAACCCTTGACCCCACTGTACTTGCGAGCTACCGCCCCATCTCCAGCCTCCCATTCCTCTCCCAAGTCCTTCAACATGTTGTCGCCTCCCAAATCCATGCCCATCTTTCCCAAAACTCCATGTTTGAATCCCTCCAATCTGGTTTCCGCCCTGCTACAGTACTGAAGGGGCTCTCATCAAAGTCACAAATAATATCCTTTGTGACTGTGACAAAGGTAACCTATCCCTCCTCGTCCTTCTCAACCTGTCTGCAGCCTTTGACATGGTTGACCACTCTATCCAATGCTTCTCCACCATCGTCCAGCTGGGTGGGACTGCACTCGCCTGGTTCCAATCTTGTATAACTAATCGTAGCCAGAAAATCACCTGCAACAGCTTCTGTTCCCACTCCTGCATCGTTACCTCTGGTGTCCCCCAAGGATTTATCCTTGGCCTCTTCCTATTTCTTATCTATATGCTGCCCCTTGGTGATATCATCCGAAAACACGGCGTGAGTTTCCACATGTACGCTGATGACACCTAGCTCTACCTCACCACCACTTCTCGCGACCCCTCCATGGTCTCTAAATTGCCAGACTGCTTGTCTGACATCCAGTTCTGGATGAGCAGAAATTTTCTCCAATTAACTATTGGGAAGACCAAAGCCATTGTCTTTGGTCCCCGGCACAAACTCTGTTCCCTAGCCACCGACTCCATCCCTCTCCCTGGCATCTGTCTGAGGCTGAACCACACTGTTAGCAGCCTAGGTGTCATATTTGACCCTGAAGTGAGTTTCCGGCCACATATCCACGGCGTGACTAAAACCGCCTATTTTCACCTGTAACATTGCCTGTCTCCGCCCCTGCCTCAGCTCATCATCTGCTGAAACCCTCATCCATGCCTTTGTTACCTCTAGACTTGACTACTCCAACACACTCCTGGCTAGCCTTCCACATTCTACACTATGTAAACTCGCGCCAAGTCCCGCTCATCCATTACCCCTGTGCTCGCTGACCCACATTGGCTCCTGGTTAAGCAACACCTCAATTTCAGAATTCTCATCTTTGTTTACAAATCCCTCCATGGCCTTGCCCCTCCCTATCTCTGTAATCTCTTCCAGCCCCAAAACCCTACGAGATGTCTGCGCTCCTTTAATTCTGCCCTCTTGAGCATCCTTGATTAGAACTGCTCAACCATTGGTGGCTGTGCCTTCAGCTGCCTGGGCCCTAAGCTCTGCAACTCCCTGCCTAAACCCCTCCGCTTCTCTACCTCTCTTTCCTCCTTTAAGACGCTCCTTAAAACCTACCTCTTTGACCAAGCTTTTGGTCATCTGCCGTAATCATTTCTTATGTGGCTTGTTGTCAAATTTATTTGTTTTGTCTTAACACTCCTGTGAAGCGCCTTGGGATGTTTTACTACATTAAAGGTGCTATATAAATACATGTTGTTTCTCTCCATTTCAAAAATATTCTGTTTTTTTGTTTTTCCTACCAAAGTGAATTATCTAACATTTCCCCACATTATACTCCATGTGCCACCATATTGCCCACTCACTTAATTTGCAGGTTCCTTGTGTCCTCCTCACAGCTTACATTTCCCACCTAGGTTAGTATATTCAGCAAACTTGGATACATTGCCCTCGATCCCTTCATCTCAGTCATTAATATAGATTGTAAATAGTTGAGGTCCCAGCACTCATCCTTGCGGCACCCCAGTAGTTACAGCCTGCCAACCGGAAAATGACCCGTTTAACCCTCCTCTCTGTTTTCTGACTGTTAACCAATCCTCTATCCATGCTAATATTACTTCCCAACCCCATGAGCCCCACAAAACATCATTGTCTCTGAGGCAGCAGGGGAGTCATAACCAAAAATGGAGACGGGCAAATTAAATCTGCCATTCGCTGTCAGTGTGTCGTTATCACACCGGAAACCTCAGTTTCTGATCCATCACTGCAATGTGAAAGGTGAGTTACTCATGGTTTGTGGGTTCAGTTTCCATAAATCTGTACAAACTTTCCAGATAAATGCACGACAACATAAATACTTTAAATATATAAAATAACGCCATTGGCAGCATGACTTGGAATTGGCTCAATCGAATCGATTGGAAGATTGTTTACTTGGAACTTTAAAAAAAAAACTTGCAGTGTTTATTTTTAGTCTCAACTCATCTCTGAAGGAATTGTAGAGACTAATTCAAAACTAGTCCTAGGCTTGATTTCATTCCAGTGAGTTATAAAATGCTATTTTTGGTTGTTGGTGCAATTGGGTGAAAGGTGTTGTCAGAATTCCGTGGGGGAATTGCCAGTTTGCCGGCATAACTCTGGTGCTGACCCAGTTATGTCAGGTCCCTGCCGTTTTTGGGAGTTTCCTCAGTAAAGAACTGGGAAGATTCTAGCCCAGTATGGACAAAATACCTGGCCCACCAGTTCATTCTATCCAGCTGGCTGGACAGGTCAGAAATAGAGCGCGAGCCGAAGGACGAGTTGCACGTTAGTCTGAGTCGAGTAATGGCTACTCATCTCAATGACTCTTTTACCGAAGAAAGAGACCAGCGCTGTGTCTTTCCTCTCCCAGTACCCAGAGTACGATGGCGGGGGTTCTCATCGCCATCTTGGATAGAGGAGTAGATCCCGAAGCACAAGGACTCCAGGTAATGGCACGCGATTGTAGTTCAGGCTTTGCGAGGCCTCGGGCTCCCGTACACAGCACACTAAAGAGCGAACACTTCCTGTGTATTGGAGGCTTCGCAGACTCGAGCCACTCTGCCAAACAGCCATGTAGACTTTCAGTACAACCTACAATCGATTCATCATTCATTTAGTAACACAAGATTTTACTATTTTATACTACATTTTGAGTCTTTAAGATAGTATCTGAATTTTATGTTAACAAATTATTGGGAGGATAGAAAAGGGAGTGATGATCAACATTGAGCTGGCCTAATTCAAATTTACCAATTGAACACTTGGCTCTCATCAACGTGTGCGGTCCCTTTAAATTTGCTGCGTGGTATCTCTTCCGGCGGCAGGAGCTGGTGAGCGGGACCTCCCGATTGTTGCGCGACTGTGTGGTGGCGCACATTGGGGGCAACATTAGTGTACGGCCCTCAGACTAACGTGCGACTCGTCCTTCGGCTCGCGCTCTCGTTCTGACCTGTCTAGCCAGCTGGATAGAATGAACTGGTGGGCCAGGTATTTTGTCCATACTGGGCTAGAATCTTCCCTGTTCTTTACTGAGGAAACTTCCAAAAACAGCAAGGACCTGACATAACCGGATCAGCACCAGAGTTCTGCCGGCAAACTGGCGATTTCCCCATGGAATGCAGACAACACCGTTCACCCAATTGCACCAACAAACAAAAATAGCATTTTTAATCTACATATTGATTGGGCTAACCAAACTGGTAGCAATGCGGCGGAGGAGGATTTCCTGGAGTTTATTAGGGATGGTTTTCTAGACCAATATGTCGAGGAACCAACTAGTGAGCTGACCATCCTAGATTGGGTGATGTGTAATGAGAAGGGACTAATTAGCAATCTTGTGTAAGGCCCCTTGAGGAAGAGTGACCATAATATGATAGAATTCTTCATTACGATGGCGAGTAACAAAGTTAACTCGGAAACTAGGGTCCTGAACTTAAGGAAAGGTAACTTCGACGGTATGAGGCGTGAATTGGCTAGAATAGACTGGCAAATGATACTTAAAGGATTGACGGCAGATAAGCAAACATTTAAACATCACATGGATGAACTTCAGCAATTGTACATCCCTGTCTGGAGTAAAAATAAAACTGGGAAGGTGGCTCAACCATGGCTAACAAGTGAAATTAAGGATAGTGTTAAAGCCAAGGAAGAGGCATATAATTTGGCTAGAAAAAGCAACAAACCTGAGGACTGAGAAATTTAGAATTCAGCAGAGGAAGACTTAAGGGTTTAATGAAGAGGGGGAACAGAGAGAACGAGAGGAAGCTTGCAGGGTACATAAAAACTGACTGCAAAAGCTTCTATAAATATGTGAAGAGATAAAGATTAGTGAAGACAAACGTAGGTCCCCTGCAGTCGGATTCAGGTGAATTTATAATGGGGAACAAAGAAATGGCAGACCAATTGAACAAATACTTTGGTTCTGTCTTCACGAAGGAAGACACAAATAACCTTCCGAATGTACTAGGGGACAGTGGGTCTAGTGAGAAGGAGGAACTGAAGGATATCCTTTATTAGGCGGGTAGTTGTGTTAGGGAAATTGATAGGATTGAAGGCCGATAAATCCCCGGGGTCTGATAGTCTGCATCCCAGAGTACTTAAGGAAGTGGCCCTAGAAATAGTGGATGCATTGGTGATCATTTTCCAACAGTCTTATCGACTGGATCAGTTCCTATGGACTGGAGGGTAGCTAATGTAACACCACTTTTGAAAAAAAAAGGAGGGAGGGAGAGAGAAAACGAGTAATTATAGACCGGTTAGCCTGACATCAGTAGTGGAGAAAATGTTGGAATCGATCATTAAGAATTAAATAGCAATGCATTTGGAAAGCAGTGGCAGGATTGGACCAAGTCAGCATGGATTTATGAAAGGGAAATCATGCTTGAATAATCTTCTGGAATTTTTTGAGGATGTAACTAGCATAGTGGATAAGGGAGGAACCAGTGGATGTGGTATATTTGGACTTTCATAGAAACATAGAAAATAGGTGCAGGAGTAGGCCATTCAGCCCTTCTAGCCTGCACTGCCATTCAATGAGTTCATGGCTGAACATGAAACTTCAGTACCCCCTTCCTGCTTTCTCGCCATACCCCTTGAACCCTGAGTAGTAAGGACTTCATCTAAATCCCTTTTGAATATATTTAGTGAATTGGCCTCAACTACTTTCTGTGGTAGAGAATTCCACAGGTTCACCACTCTCTGGGTGAAGAAGTTTCTCCTCATCGTGGTCCTAAATGGCTTACCCCTTATCCTTAGACTATGACCCCTGGTTCTGGACTTCCCCAACATTGGAAACATTCTTCCTGCATCTAACCTGTCTAAACCCGTCAGAATTTTAAATGTTTCTATGAGGTCCCCTCTCATTCTTCTGAACTCCAGTGAATACAAGCCCAGTTGATCCAGTCTTTCTTGATAGGACAGTGCCACCATCCCGAGAATCAGTCTGCTGAATCTTCGCTGCACTCCCTTAATAGCAAGAATGTCCTTCCTCAAGTTAGGAGACCAAAACTGTACACAATACTCCAGGTGTGGCCTCACCAAGGCCCTGTACAACTGTAGCAACACCTCCCTGCCCCTGTACTCAAACCCCCTTGCTATGAAGGCCAACATGCCATTTGCTTTCTTAACCGCCTGCTGTACCTGCATGCCAACCTTCAATGACTGATGTACCATGACACCCAGGTCTCGTTGCACCTCCCCTTTTCCTAATCTGTCACCATTCAGATAATAGTCTGTCTCTCTGTTTTTACCACCAAAGTGGATAACCTCACATTTAACCACATTATACTTCATCTGCCATGCATTTGCCCATTCACCTAACCTATCCAAGTCACTCTGCAGCCTCATAGCATCCTCCTCGCAGCTCACACTGCCACCCAACTTAGTGTCATTGCAAATTTGGAGATACTACATTTAATCCCCTCGTCTAAATCATTAATGTACAATGTAAACAGCTGGGACCCCAGCACAGAACCTTGCGGTACCCCACTAGCCACTGCCTGCCATTCTGAAAAGTACCCATTTACTCCTACTCTTTGCTTCCTGTCTGACAACCAGTTCTCAATCCACGTCAGCACACTACCCCCAATCCCATGTGCTTTAACTTTGCACATTAATCTCTTGTATGGGACCTTGTCGAAAGCCTTCTGAAAGTCCAAATATACCACATCAACTGGTTCTCCTTTTGTCCACTTTATTGGAAACATCCTCAAAACATTCCAGAAGATTTGTCAAGCATGATTTCCCTTTCACAAATCCATGCTGACTTGGACCTATCATGTCACCTCTTTCCAAATGCGCTGCTATGACATCCTTAATAATTGATTCCATCATTTTACCCACTACTGAGGTCAGGCTAACCGGTCTATAATTCCCTGTTTTCTCTCTCCCTCCTTTTGACAAGGTCCTGCACAAGAGATTGGTGTGCAAAATCAAAGCGCATGGTATTGGGGGTAATGTACTGATGTGGATAGAGAACTGGTTGGCAGACAGGAAGCAGAGTCTGGATAAACGGGCCCTTTTCAGAATGGCAGGCAGTGACGAGTGGAGTGCCGCAGGGCTCAGTGCTGGGACCCTAGTTCTTTACAATATACATTAACGATTTAGATGAAGGAATTGAGTGTAATATCTCCAAGTTTGTGGATGACACTAAACTGGGTGGCGGTGTGAGCTGTGAGGAGGACGCTAAGAGGCTGCAGGGTGACTTGGACAGGTTAGGTGAGTGGGCAAATGCATGGCAGATGCAGTACAATGTGGATAAATGTGAGGTTATCCATTTTGGGGGCAAAAACATGAAGGCAGAATATTATCTGAATGGTGGCAGATTTGGAAAAGGGGAGGTGCAACGAGACCTGGGTGTCATGGTTCATCAGTCACTGAAAGTGGGCATGCAGGCGGTGAAGGCGGCAAATGGTATGTTGGCCTTCATAGCTAGGGGATTTGAGTATAGGAGCAGGGAGGTCTTACTGCAGTTGTACAGGGCCTTGGTGAGGCCTCACCTGGAATATTGTGTTCAGTTTTGGTCTCCTAATCTGAGGAAGGACGTTCTTGATATTGAGGGAGTGCAGCAAAGGTTCACCAGACTAATTCCAGGGATGGCTGGACTGTCATATGAGGAGAGACTGGATCAACTGGGCTTTTATTCACTGGAGTTTAGAAGGATGAGAGGGGATCTCATAGAAACGTATAAGATTCTGACTGGACTGGACAGGTTAGATGCGGGAAGAATGTTCCCGATGTTGGGGAAGTCCAGAACCAGGGGACATAGTCTTAGGATAAGAGGTCGGCCATTTAGGACTGATGAGGAGAAACTTCTTCACTCAGAGTTGTTAACCTATGGAATTCCTTGCCGCAGAGAGTTGTTGCCAATTCATTGGATATATTCAAGAGGGTGTTAGATATGGCCCTTACGGCTAAGGGGATCAAGGGGTCTGGAGAGAAAACAGGAAAGGGGTACTGAGTGAATGATCAGCCATGATCTTATTGAATGGCGGTGCAGGCTCGAATGGCCTACTCCTGCACCTATTTTCTATGGGGCGAAGTATCGGGCCGCCGCGCCCGAAAGTGCATCAAAAAAATATCTTCAGATTCTCCGGCTCCCTGCAGGTCCTTTGGAGCTTGGCGCGGCGCGCGCAGAGCAGCGGCGGGGGGGGGGCGGTGGAGCAAGAGAGTCGCGACGATTCTAGAAGTGGTGGGGGGCGGGGCTAATTTAAATGAGACAACGTCGTGCCGACAGCCTTGCGCGTGCACGTTAGAGCGTGCCTGCACGCGCAGTAGCGTATAAACATTGGCACTCGGCCATTTTTAAAGGGACTTGAAGAAAAGTGTTGATTTGAAGGCTGCTTGCTTGCTGTGTCTTCTGCTGCCGTCCAGCTACTGACGATGCCCCTATCCCGTGGCCGAATGGCCTCGGTCCTCTTCGCAACTCAAAGGCTGTTTGTTTGCTGTTTATTCGGCTGCCGTAGAGCCACTGCTACCGCCCCTATCCTGCGGCCGAATGGCCTCAGCCTCCTTTGCAGCTCGAAGCTTGCTTGCTGCCGCTGTTGGGCTGCCTTTGAGTCACTGACGCCGCCCCTGCCTCTAACATAGAAGGCCTGCCTGAAGCATCGCAGCTCGAAGGCTGCTGCTGCTTCACACAGGTAGGAACATTGAATATTTTGTCTTTGCTTTGTTTATAATTTTTTATTCAGGATGGCTCTTTATTTGTGTAATTAAGACTGTTGAATGCTTGTAGAATTTAATTACTTCCCTTCGCCCCTCCCACCCCTCGTTCCCTACGCCTGATTTGTAACCTATGGCTGATTTCTAAAGTGTAGGCAAGGTTTTTCTGAGCATACAAAAATCTGCACTTATTCCATTCTAAGTTAGTTTGGAGTAAGTTTTCACTGCCTAAACTGTCAAAACAGGCGTAAGTGGCCAGACACGCCCCCTAGAACTGGAGCAAACTAAATGTCGAGAATTTAAATTTCTAAGATACTCCATTCTAAACCAGTTGCTCCAAAAAAACAGGAGCAACTCAGGCTGAAACTTGACCCCTATGTTTCAACCGCTCACCAAAACTTGTTTAGTGGCACTCCAGCCCAAATAATTGCCCACCCCTGCATTACACAATGACAGCAGTACTGTGTATGTGTGTTATGCATGTATAGTGGGGGGTGGGAGAGGAGATGGAAAGGAAAACATCTCTTAGGCACGTCTGCCCTGTTAGAGGAGTCGAGATTAAGGGATACATAGCAATGAGAGCTGTGCTGTGAATAGGTATTGAGAGCACACAAATGTCTGTGAATGTGGTTGTTGCCTTGACATTCAGCACAAAGCATTTAGACTTCTGGCAACATGCTGTATTTTGCAAGTCTGTACCCCACTGTGTGTTTTAGATGTTCTCTGAAGTTAACTGATTGAAGCCAGGATCCAGAGAGCCTTTCTGCTGACTTGCAATCTCTACTTTCTCCATAAGAGGTTTTGGATAGCCATGGAACAAACCTTTTCTGAAATGCTGGAGATTTGGTTAATAAAACCCTTTCCCCCTCCCTTTTATCTGTGAGAATAATCGTTTGTTGGACCAGTAACGTGAGTTTGAACTTTTGCATGGCAGACAGCATGTGAGGAGCTCTTCAGGAGTGGCATTGTGAGCAACACCAATTAACCATAAGATATGTCAATGACTGCTACCATTCTCCTGCCAACAGCATAGGCACACACCATACTGCTTCAAACAGTTGGAAGTGTGGAACTTCTGTAGGAGCTGCATTTTAACTTTCTGCAATTCAATCATGGCCTTGGAGGAGTGAATACTTGTGCTCATACTTAGCCTCAAAGTAACGCCTTCCATCAGCTGATGAAATGTTAACTCTGTTTCTCTCTCCACAGATGCTGCCTGACTTGCTGATTATTTCCAGCATTTTTTGTTTTCCTTCCGTCAGCTGTTGTCCCAAGCTTTCATATTTAATTTTAAGTTTTAATTTCCTCATTAACTGTATGACTGAGATCTACCTTTAGCGTGGTGGAAGTATCTCTGCAGGGCAGGTAGTGGTGCAGCAACCACTTCATTTTTCTAGATGTCCAAATCCAGTGTTGCGTACCAAGCTAGCTAATCGCCAACTGCGAATCCAAATCTTTGGTGTGAAGCTGATTTTTCTTCCAGGGTACTTACTGGCAAATGCCACATACCCACCCATTGCTTTCTGTGCTTTAAAAGTTTCCATTGATGTTGAGAGCTGAAAGCACTTGCGCAACTTTCAGTGGATTCCCAGCAATAGCGGGGGAAGTGGCTTTTCTCACTTGGGGGGGGTTGGGGGTCAAGGATGGAATTTCCTAAAAGTGTTTCCCTAGCAGTGACCTGGGAAACTTGCATTATTTAAAAAAAAAAATCTCTCTTGTATTTTTAAAGGATGAGATTTGCCTCTTGTAGGCCGGAATTTTAATTTGGAGGTGTGTAGGGAGCGGGGACGGGGCTGGAAAGCCATTGGGAAAGCCGGGAGAACAGTTTTCCCGCAGGCCCTGCTGAATTTAATGGCAGGATTTGATTAGGGTGTCACAAAGGGAACAATCCCTTAGAAATGCTGAAAAGAGAGGGGAAGATGTGTTTGGTGATGGCATCGTACTGGAGGTTGTGAAAATGGCAGAGGATGATCCGTTGAATTTGGAGGCTGGTTGGGTGGAAGGTGAGGACAAGGGGAAGCTTATCGTGGTTTGGGAGGGAGAGAGAGGGGCGAGAGCAGAAGTGTGGAAAATGTGACTGACATGGTCGAAGAGCCCTGTCAATCACGGTGAAGGGGAATCCTCGGTTGAGGAAAAAGGAAGACATATCGGACACACTAGTATGGAAGGTGGCATCATCAGAACAGATGCGACAGAGACTGAGACATTGGGAGTATGGAATAGAGTCCTTGGAGGAAGCGTGTTGGGAGGAAGTGTAGCCAAAGTAGCTGTGGGACATTGTCTATTAGATATTGGTTGACGGCCTATCCCCAGAAATAGAGAGAGAGATGTTGAGGAAGGGAAGAGTCGGAGATGGACCATGTGAAGGCGAGGGAGGGGTGGAAATTGGAAGCAAAGTTGATGACATTTTCCAGTTTGGGGCAAGAGCAAGAAACGGCACCGATAGTCATCAACATACTGGAAAAAGGGGTGAGGGAGGGGACCCGAGTAAGACTGGAACAAAAAATGTTCCACATATTGCACAAAAAAGCAGGCATGTTTAAGCCCCATACAGGTTCCCATAGCAACACCTTTTATTTGGAGGAAGTGAGGAATCAAACGAGAAGTTGTTCAATGTAAGAACCAGTTCAGCCAGACTGAGGAGGGTAATGGTAGATGGGGATCGGTTGGGACTCCGTTCAAGGAAGAAGCGGAGTGCCCTCAGGCCGTTCTGGTGGAAGATGGAAGTGTAGAGGGATTGGACGTCCATGGTGAAAAGGAGATGGTTCGAACCAGGAGTGGCAGATGGTGTCGGAAGAGTTCGGGATGTAGGAAGAAAAAAGAAAGACTTGCATTTACATAGCGCCTTTCGCGACTTCGGAACATCCCAAAGCACTTTACAGCCAATGAAGTGCTTTTGAAGTGTAGTCATTGTTGTAATGTAGGAAACATGACAACCAATTTGTGCACAGTAAGCTCCCACAGACAGCAATGTGATAATGACCAGACAATCTGTTTTTGCGATGTTGATTTGAGGGATAAATATTGACTAGGACATCGGGGATAACTTCTCTGCTCTTCTTCAAAATAGTGCCATGGAATCTTTTATGTCAACCCGAGGGAGCAGACGGGGCTTCGGCTTAACATCTTGTCCGAAAGATGACACCCCCTCAGTACTGCACTGGAGTGATAGTCTAGATTTTTGTGCTCAAGTCGCTGGAGTGGGACTTCAACCCACAATCTTCTGACTCGGGCGAGAGTGCTACCAACTGATCCACAGTTGTCACTGAGACTGGACAAGGGGAGAAAAAAATAGTTGAAATAAGTTCTGTGGGGCAAGAGCAGGCTGAAATGATGAATCTACCAGGGCAGTCCTGGTTGTGGACCTTGGGAAGGAAGTAGGATCGGGTTTGTGGGACGATGAGGTTGGAGGCCGTGGTGGGAAGATCTCTAAAGGGGATGTTTGGTAGTTGGGTCGTATTCCAGGGGAGGTAGAAGATGGTGTTTGTTTTGCCTCTGCAAGTTAGAGGTCTGATCGCCAAACAACAATGGCGCCACCTTTGGCAGCAGATTTAATGACGATTTCAGGGTTGGGTCTGAGAGAACGCAATGCTGCTAGGTTAGAGTGAATGAGTGAAGTAGAGAAATGGAGATGGCCGATGTCACACCAGAAGTTTCCAATGAAAAGATCGAGGGAGCGTTGAGATCAGATGGAGAGGTCCAGGTGGAATGAGAATTCTGAAGATGGGAGAAAGGGAGGTGGGGGGAAGACTTCTGGCCAAAGAAGTAGGCATGGAAACGAAGGTGACGGAAGAAGAGTATAACGTCATGCAGAGCTTGAAATTCATTGAGGTGGGGGTGTAAGGGGATGAAGCCCGAGGCCTTTGCTGAGGACTGATCGTTCAGGGTCAGAGAACGGAAGGTCAGAAGGGATAGTGAAAACACAGCAAGGGGTGAGATTGGAAAGTGATGGGAAGGGTGCTGGAATCTAAGAGTTGTTGAAGCTTGTGGTCTTTGACATCTGAAAGAAAGGGAAAAATGTTTGTTGCAGCGTCAGATCAGGTGCAGAATGAAATGGAATGCGGACCAGGACAGCTGAGATAGTGAGTCGCTGCTGCTGAAGAGCGAGGTTGCGAGTGCTCCTGTGGCATGGCGTTGCGCATGGACCTTAGGAAACGGCGAGAGCAGTGTTTCAAGGAACGCTGAATATCTTGGCAATATCATGGCTGGATCCAAAACATAAAGAATGGAATTTCGGTTGGAATTCATGTGGAATAAGTTGAAGCTGGAGACCGTTGCTGCGGAAGCAGGTGTGATTGTGAAAGCGAGTTTTGGTAGATACCTGCTCAAACACGAGAAGAGAAACAGAAAGCAATGAAAGTGAACAAGGTAAAAGACAAATGGTAATCCTGTCTGAGAGAAGAGCAGAACTTCTTCAAGGTGGGCATTCCTGGACAAGAAGTGGCAGTGAATGAAACACTAATGCAAAAGGCAAAATACTGCGGATGCTGGAAATCTTAAATATAAGCAGAAAATGCTGGAAATATTCAGCATATCTCGCTTTCTAAGATGTCACTTGAGCAACAAACCTGTCTTGAGCTAACCAGTTACGACTTTCTATGGAAACTTTAGCATTATTATATTGATGCAAGTTAAAAGCTTAGTGCCTAGTGCTCTCAGTAATAAGACTATCTGGCTTTCTATCCAAGGTCCAAGAAGACTTGCCTCAAAGAAGAGAATTTGTTCTTTAATTGACCTACAATTTTGTCTCTGCACTGAATAACGCAAGGGAATTAATACTTTTGGTTGAACGACAACTCTCAAACTTTTTAAAGGATATTTACTTTTAAATTTAAACAATATTTAAAGATACATTTGTATGCTTTTTTTGCTGTGATATTTGGAAAGATCCTAGATTTGATCCCTGGTTTGTGTTAGACCTCTGCCTGTGTGAGGTGATGGTGATTGATTGATCTTTCCTTCCCTGGGCTAGGAAGGATAAATAATAGCAATCCCACTACTGATTGTAATCCAGTGAAGTGCAAGCGTGTGTGAATGTCCGATGAGGGTAAAGTTTATCTTGCCTGTGGTGTCTGCACACTTCAACAGCCTGCTGCCGTTCATTGTTCAGCCTCAGATATGAAGGAATACTAGTTGGCTGAGGGCTAATGGCACCCCTGGAACTATAGTGTTAATATGAAGCATTGCTTTCATGAAATAAGGGGAGAGGTTTGGTGGGGGAAGTGGCAAAAGTGTAAAAAAAAAAGTTATTTTTTTCAATTTTCTACCCTTTGTCTCCACTTACTGAAAGTGGTGAATCTGCTGGGCTACAGTTCCACAGGTGCTAGTTGACCTCTGGTATCATGGCCAAGTGGCCATTCTTAATGTGTGAGCCTGGCTCAAGTGATTGACAGCAGGCTGAAACAAAAACAGAATATGCTAGAAATGCACAACCGATCAGTCAACATCTTGTCAAGACAGCATAGATTCTGACTAAGGTTTACCCCCACAATAATGACATAACTTTCCTCTTTTTACAGATGCTGACTGAGCTGCATATTTGACGTTTTCTGTTTTTCTTTGAGCTCCAGCATCTGCAGTGTATTTTTCTTTTTATTTGGCATGTTGGCAGTCTGTTGGAAGTATAGGGAGCGTGACCACTGAGACTGATTCTGTTCTTGGACAACTTTGGCATGTGTACACTCAGGAACAGAAATTCTAACTTTATTCTTTCTTTCGCCTCCCTAGACTGGGGTTGCTGCTGTTAATTGTAGTGTCCCAATTGTTGCCCTGACTGAGATCAGCCAGCAGCACAGGCTGAGAATTGAACTTGGGGCCTTCTGGTTTGCATGACTTACTGTTGCACTGGGTGGTGCCTTTAACCAGCGAGCCATTGTGAGAGCTTGATAAAATTTCATTTAATTAACTATCCTGTGCCACTTAGTAAACCATAACATTTTAAATTGGCATGTAGCTTTTTCTATTCAAATGCTGTGAGAGCCATTAATTCTCCCACCATCAAGTAGTTGATGGATGTTTTTGTGTCTGGAAGGCTGATTCCACTGGGGTTCTGCAGGGCTCAGTACTAGGTCCCTTGCTTTTTGTGGTATACATCAATGATCTAGACTTGAATATAGGGGGTATGATTAAGACATTTGCAGATTATACTAAAATCAGCTGTGTTTGATGAAGAAAGCTGTAGACTGCAGGAAGATATCAATCAGATGGACAGAACAGTGGCAAATGGAATTCAGTCAGGAGATGTGTGAGGTAATGCATTTGGGGAGGACTAACCAGAAAAGGGAATACACATTAAATAGTAGGACACTGAGCAATGTAGAGGAACAAAGGGACTTTGGAGTGCATGTCGACAGATCCCTGAAGGTAGCAAGCCAGGTCGATAAGGTGGTTAAGAAGGCATACGGAATGCTTGCCTTTATTAGCCGAGGCATAGAATATAAGAGTGGCGGGGGGGGGGTGGGGGGTGTTATGCTTGAATGGTATAAAACACTAATTGGATCACAGCTAGCGTAATGCAGTTCTGGTCACCACATTACAGGAAGGATGTGATTGCACTGGAGAGGGTACAGAGGAGATTTACGAGGATGTTGCTGGGAGTGGAGAATATTAACTATGAGGACAGATTGGATAGGCTGGGTTTGTTTTCCTTGGAACAGAGGAGGCTGAGGGGAAACCTCATTGAGGTGTAAAAAGTTATGAGGGACCTAGATAGTGGATAGAAAGGGCCCATTTCCCTTAGCAGAGGAGTCAACAATCAGGGGACATACATTAAAGTAATTGGTACAGGGATGAGAGGGGATTTGAGGGGAAATTTCTTCACCCAGAGGGTTGTGGGGGTCTGGAACTTACTGCCTGAAAGGGTGGTAGAGGCAGAAACCTTCACCATATTTTAAAAAGTACTTGGATGTGCACTTAAAATGCTGTAACCTGCAGGGCTACGGACCTAGAGCCGGAAAGTGGGATTAGCTGGATAGCCTCTTGTTGGCTGGCACGGACATGATGGGCCGAAAGGGCCTCCTTCTGTGCTGTAAATTTATATGATTCTATGATGATCAACTGGATATAGCAACTTTGTATAGCATCCATTATGTTAACACATACTAGTAATGCTAATTTCTTGGGAGGCAAAAAAACTGGCCAACTTCAAGAGAAACTCTGCAAAGTTCCCCCAACTTCATAAGGCAATCAAGTAACGAAATTGGTCAGTATTGGTGTTTGAACTTATATTTGTGTTGCCTATTTATGGGATTCTTAACATGTGATGTCTTCCTGTCAAAATGCACAGTAACTTTAATTGTTCATATGAAGTTGTCTTATGTTATGTGTTACTATTCTTTAACAGGTGTTACTTCCAGCCGCAGGACTACTGCAGTTACAGGATGTGAGAAAGACGTGTTGTGATTTCCTGGAGTCCCAGCTTCATCCTACCAATTGTTTAGGGATTCGAGCTTTTGCTGATATGCATGCCTGCACTGAACTCTTGAACCAAGCCAACACGTATGCAGGCAAGTGCTGTCCAAAAGAGCTCTGTGCCCTTTAAGCCCTGGATATGGTCAATAATTAACCATGTAATGTGCGTCTTTTAGATAATTTGTGGAATTTTTTTTTTCTTTATGTATAGTCTACATATCAGATGATGGCAGAGATTGTATTCATGCAGAGGACCAAAACGTATGTTATCAACTTACTGTGGTAACTACTGGAACAATAAATTCTCCACTCCTCCCCTTTTCATTTCCTCAGTTGTTTTGGGGAATAGTTCCGTAAGTGACAGCAATCCTCCATTACCATAGCCAAGATTGAACAGGTTGGGGCTTTTTTTCTTTAGAAAAGAGACTTAGAAGTGACCTGATAGAAATCTTTAAAATTATGAATTAGATGGATAGGAGAGATGTGTAAAGAATGTTCCCATTTGTGGGAGAATCCAAATCTAAGGGTCATAATAAATACAAGATAGTTACTAACAAATCCAACAGGGAAATAAGGAGAAATGTAGAGAGCGGTTAGAATGTGGAACTTTGGTTGAGGCAAATAATTTAGATACTTTCAAAAGGAAACCTAAATGAATACATGAGAGAAAAGGAAATAGAAAGATATGCTGAAAGGCTGAGATGAGGTAGGGGGAATAGGAGGAGACTCGTGGGAAGTATAAATACCAGCACAGACTAGTTGGGCCATGTGGCCTGTGTTTATGCTGTATATTCTATGTAATTCTGCACGTGATCCTGATCAGTGTGCACAGACTTTTGATCGTGGACCGCATGGATAGAGGATTGGTTAATGAACAGAAAACTGAGAGTCGGGATAAGTGGTTCATTCTCAGTTTGGTAATCAGTAACCAGTGGGGTGCTGCAAGGATCAGTGCTGGGACCCCAACTATTTACAATCTATATTAATGAAGGGACCGAGTGTAACGTAGCCAAGTTTGCTGACGATACAAAGATGGGAGGAAAAGCAATGTGTGAGGAGGACACACAAAATCTGCAAAAGGACATAGACAGGCTAAGTGAGTGGGCATGCACTTTGGCAGAAAAAAAATCAAAGAGCAAGCTATTATTCAAATGGAGAAAGATTGAAAAGTGCTGCAGTACAGCGGGACCTGGGGGTAGTTGTGCATGAAACACAAAAGATTAGTATGCAGGTAGAGCAAGTGATCAGGAAGGCCAATGGAATCTTGGCCTTTATTGCAAAGGGGATCGATTTATAAAAGCAGGGATGTCTTGCTACAGTTGTACAGGGTATTGGTGAGCCCACACCTGGAATAGTGCGTGCAGTTTTGGTTTCCATATTTACGAAAGGATATACTTTCTTTGGAGGCAGTTCACATGGTTGATCCTGGAGATGAGGGGGTTGACTTATGAGGAAAGGTTGAGTAGGTTGGGCCTCTACTCATTGGAATTCAGAAGAATGAGAGGCGATCTTATCGAAACGTAAAAGATTATGAGGAGGCTTGACAAGGTGGATGCAGAGAGGATGTTTCCACTGATGGGGGAGACTAGAACTAGAGGGCATAATCTCAGAATAAGGGGCTGCTCATTTAAAACTGAGATGAGGAGAAATTTCTTAGGGTTGTGAATCTGTGGAGTTTGCTGCCTCAGAGCTGTGGAAGCTGGGACATTGAATAAATTTTAGACAGAAATAGACTATTTTGTTAAACGATAAGGGAATGAAGGGTTATGGAGAACAGGCAGGGAAGTGGACCTGAGTCCATGATCGGATCAGCCATGGTAGTATTAAATGGCGGAGCAGGCTTGTGGGGCCATATGGCCTACTCCTGTTCCTATTTCTTATGTTCTTATGTAACCACACCCAATCCTATTCTCATCTGGTGTTCACACAAACTTTATAGCACGGCTAGTGATCAGGAATGGGGAGCGCGTGCTGAGTCCATTTGGAACAACCCACTGTTGCCCCAGAGCTAACAGAGGAATTGAAGCTGGGGCCCTCTGGCTTATATGGCTCATACCACGTTGAATAGTGCAGTTACCAACTAATCCATCAGGGGAGCTCTTTTTTACAATTTACTCTATTGTCAGCTGCTTCAAAGCTGACTAAATATTACGTTAATTACTATCCAGTTTATATCTTTCCCCATTAAAATATTGGAGTTGCATTTATATATACGAAAGCTGAAGTTATTTTAGGTTTGCAAATATTGTGCAAGGCTTATTTATTTCTAATCGAATTGTCTATGTAAAATTTGAGATGGATATTACAAAGGAAAAATTAATCTGGTTGCATTTTGCCAAATCATTTAGCAATATTTTACAGAGAATTTCTGCCCTAGACTTGGTGCCTTTAGCATGGTTGTGGGCAATGATTAATAACGTGTATATTTGTTTACTGGGTTACAGCTTGAAAGCTGCTATGAGTACTTCAACTCATTTAGTTCAAAGTTAATGACTCAAATCGATATAATTTCCTACAAGCACAATTGTTTTGTTGTGTGTTAACTTAAGTACTTGAAATAGTTCTTGTAATTCATTTTATTAATTTATAAATGTTTGCAAACTTGCTTTGGCATGTAAAATAAGATTCATGTCAATAAAACTGTTTATTCATGAGCTCAAGCTCAGAAATCATTTAATACTGACTTGTTTTTGCTCGTGCCAGTTTAAGTGCTAAGTTATCTCAAATAATGGCAATAAGGTGCAATGAACATTCAGAAATTCTTAAACCCAAGTCGAATGTTAAAATGTTTATTTTACAATATATGGACATTTCATTCATAAACCCTAACATGTTGCACAGTAACTTGCATTTGCAATTTCTTTAAACCAAAAAATCTGCCAACATCTGATGTCCTCACAGATTTTCTAGCAAGGGTCATTGGATTGCGATCAGGAGCAGGGGAGATCCTGGCGAGTTCAGTATAAGAACTTAAGAAATAGGAGCAGAATAAGGCCCCTCGAGTCTGCTCTGCCATTCAATAAGATCATGGCTGATCTGATCATGGACTCAGCTCCACTTCCCTGCCTGCTCCTCATAACCCCTTATCCCCTTATCGTTTAAGAAACTGTCTATTTCTGTCTTAAATTTATTTAATGTCCCAGCTTCCACAGCTCTCTGAGGCGGTGAATTCCACAGATTCACAACCCTCAGAAGAAATTTCTCCTCATCTCAGTTCTAAATGGGCGGCCTCTTATTCTAAGATTATGCCCTCTAGTTCTAGTCTCTCCCGCCAGTGAAAACATCCTCTCTGCATCCACCTTGTCAAGCCCCCTCATAATCTTATACGTTTCGATAAGATCACCTCTCATTCTTCTGAACTCCAATGAGTAGAGGCCCAACCTACTCAACCTTTCCTCATGTCAACCCCCTCATCCCCAGCATCAACCTAGTGAACCTTCTCTGATCTGCCCCCACAGCAAGTATATCCTTTCGTAAACCAAAACTGCACGCAGTATTCCAGGTGTGGCCTCACCAATACCCTGTACAGCTGTAACAAGACTTCCCTGCTTTTATACTCCATCCCCTTTGCAATAAAGGCCAAGGTTCCATTGGCCTTCCTGATCATTTGCTCTACCTGCATACTATCCCCCTGTGTTTCATGCACAAGTACCCCCAGGTCCTGCTGTACTGCAGCACTTTGCAATCTTTCTCCATTTAAATAATAACTTGCTCTTTGATTTTTTTTTCTGCCCAAGTGCATGACCTCACACTTTCTAACATTATACTCCATCTGCCAAATTCTTGCCCACTCACTTAGCCTGTCTATGTCCTCACACATTGTCCTTCCTCCCATCTTTGTATCGTCAGCAAACTTGGCTACATTACACTCCGTTCCCTCTTCCACGTTCATATAGATTGTAAATAGTTGGGGTCCCAGCACTGATCCCTGTGGCACCCCACTAGTTACTGGTTGCCAACCAGAGAATGAACCATTTATCCTGGCTCTCTGTTTTCTGTTAGTTAGCCAATCCTCTATCCATGCTAATATATTACCCCAACCCCTGAACTTTTATCTTGTGCAGTAACCTTTTTGTGTGGCATCTTGTCAAATGCCTTCTGGAAGTCCAAATACACCACATTCACTGGTTCCTCTTTATCCACCCTGTTCGTTACATCCTCAAAAAACTCCAGCAAATTTGTCAAACGTGACTTCCCCTTCATAAATCCATACTGACTTTGCCTGACCAAATTTTGCTTTTCCAAATGTCCTGTTACTGCTTCTTTAATAATGGACTCCAACATTTTCCCAACCACAGATGTTAGGCTAACTGGTCTATAGGGCCCAAGTTTCCGCCCACTGTAAAAACGGCATACCTCCATAAGGTGCGCCGTCTTTCTGGAATAAAAGGGGCGCCGAAAACTTACCTTGTGATTCTGCGAGCTCCTCAGGACGACTTTGCGGTCAGCATGGCGCAGCACAAGGGGTCGGGAACGGAGCTAGGTCCCGGCACTGAAAACAGTGTCGGGACCTCTGCACATGCGCGCTAGAGTGTGCGCGCATGTGCAGTGGCTCCTTGCCTCCGAGGCTGCGTGGGAGGGGACTGAAGCACGCTGGCCCTAGCCCTGGCCAAATGGGCTCCCCGGGCGAAGATTGGAACTCGGGACTCCCTCCTGTTCAGCTCCCCCGCCCGGCATCTCGCTGGGGGCGGGCCCCGACCGAAGTCCTCCGCGGCAGCCCAGCTTCCACGATGTCGGTGGGGTCCGATCAGCCCTCCCCTCTCCTCTCTTTTCTCTTACCCCCCCCCCCCCTTCTCCCTTCTCCCTTCTCCCTTCTCCCCCTTCCCTCTCCTCCCTCCCTCTTTTTCCCCCCCACCCCTCGCTATCAGAGAAAGAGACACCGGGGGGGGGGGGCGTCCAAACACGTTGTTGGAGGGCTCTCGGTGCTGCAGTAGGTGAGTAGAAATTAAATTTTTTATTTATTGATTTTTAAAATTTTAAAAAAATTATTTTTTGATTTATTTATCATTTATTATTGATGATGGCTCTTTATTTGTAAAAGTGAAGTGTTTAATGTTTGTAAACCCCCCTTCTCTCCTCCCCCCCACCCCCCAATCTCTCGTTCCCTACGCCTGTTTTATAAGTGTAGGCAAGGTTTTTCTGAGCGTACAAAAATCTACACTTACTCCATTCTAAGTTAGTTTGGAGTAAGTTTTCGCTGCCTAAACTTTCAAAACAGGCGTAAGTGGCTGGACATGCCCCCCTTTTTTAAAAAAAAAAAAAATCTCTTCTAAAATGAAACTATTCTAACTCACTAGAACTGGAGCAAACTAAATGCCGAGAATTGCAATTTCTAAGATGCACCCTTCTAAACTAGTTGCTCCAAAAAAATAGGAGCAACTCAGGCTGAAATTTGAGCCCATAGTTTCCTGCTTTTTGTCTGCCTCCTTTTTTGAATAGGGGCGTTGCATTTGCAGTTTTCCAATCTGCTGGAACCTTCCCAGAATCCAGGGAATTTTGGTAAATTACAACCAATGCATCCACAATCCTTGCCGCTACTTCTCAAGACCTTGGGATGCAAGCCATCAGGTCCAGGGGATTTATCTGCCGTTAGTCCCATTATCTTACTCACCACCGCCTCCTTAGTGATTGTGATTGTGTTAAGTTCCTCCCCCCCTTGCTACATCCCCTTGATTATCCACTGTTGGAATATTGTTAGTGTCCTCTACTGTAAAGACTGATACAAAATACTTGTTCAGAGTTTCTGCCATCTCCATGTGCCCCATTACTAATTCCCTGGTCTCGTCCTCTATAAAGGACCAACATTTACTTTAGCCACTCTTTTTCTTTTTATATACCTATAGAAACTCTTACTATCTGTTTTTATATTTTGTGCTAGTTTACTTTCATAGTCTATCTTTCCTGAATCATTTTTTTAGTCATTCTTTGCTGTGTGGGAGGTGGAGAAAATAAGGAAAATTAGAAAAAAAACATTTGAGTGTAATTGTGATTATTTTCATGACTGATTTTAATTCGATTTACAAGTATTGTGCAGAGTATAGCTTTAAAAGATTATAGTTTTTTAAATTATACTCAATTTGATGGTGTGGAAACCAGGTAGAAATGCAATTTTAGTGCTGCAATATTTGATTCACGTGTGTCACTGCAGAATAGGTGGTAAAGTCAGATAGGTGTCTTACAGTTTATGAAAATTGCGTTTGATGAAGGTGCTGATTCTTCAGGAGAAACATCGTGTAGGCAGGATTCTATATCTATGCTTTTTCCTTCTCTCAGTCACCTTAGTAACCAGAAAATATTGCAGAAAAAGCTTATCTAATGCTTTTCTTCTTTCTTGCAGCTTTCCACTTGTCAGCTAGATGCAGATTACTTTCTAACAAATTAATAGTCCTCGGGTGATTTTGAGTGGGTTGGTTTATTTACTATGCAACCAGCTCACAATTATAGTTTTTACATTTTCTTCACATTTTTGGTGCCTGCTGGTTGTCTTGCTTGCAAATGGTGTTTTAGACCCACTCTATTGTCTGTTTAATCTTATTACTGCACATGGTGTTTTCAGTAATCTGCCCTGAAACCGACCTATTCAGTTTATTCACGTAAAAGGTCTAATGGGAAGAGCCAAATGTTTGTAATGCATAAATCCTTTTCCTTCTACATCTGTTTTAATTAGACAGACATATCTTTACTAAATTCATACTGCAATTTCCCGTGTGCCCTTTTATATAAAAGTAAATACTTGATTACAATTCATTGTGATTGCAGAATCATTCAATATTCAGACAATGAGCTGCATGCAAATTACTTTTGTGGTGCTTTGTGTTTTTTTACATGCAAACAAGCAATTTAGCCATTATAATTGTGACATTGTTCTTTATACACTATCTATTTTCGAGCTAGTAAACCTTCAAAAAAGGCTTCAATGTTTAAATTGTTATTACAAAATGAAAATAAGTCCTGTCCAAATGATTTGTTGTGCCACACTACTTAAAAAAGAATGTTTTTAAAAATGTTATTACATACCTTTTTAAAATAGATAAGTGGGTGCAGCAAACATTTAGTATTCTGAGTGGATTAAAATAAATTATGGTTTATTGAAGAGTTAAAGAAACATAACCCATTTCTAAATTAATTCGCAGTAGGATAACCCAATATTTAGTATTTTAAATATTGAGCTGTTTATGGGATATGAATGCCTTTAGCCAACGACTGCTGGCTGGTGTAAGGGACTTGGTGATCCACAGTACTAAACTATCCCTAAAGGAACTAAAATTGACAATTTCACGAAGACTTCAAGTAACTGGTATGTTAATTGGGAAAATATATTAAACTGATGCAGTAGAGGTTGCTCTTCTGTAGCTGGGACACTTTGTTAGGATAGAGTAGAGGGAGTTTTACTCTACTTATAATCATTCGGTATATGACTTGGTAGGCGTTGAATGCAAATTTGTTCATTCTCCAGTAGAAATACTCATCTTGAGCATCAATATCATGATTGCGGGGAGGGGGTGGCAGTGGCTGCGGGTGAGAATTTCATCTTTGATTCTTCATGCAGTTAGCTGAAAGTTGCAAAATTACAGACTTTTATGGTCCTAGTGGCTTTTTGGTATGGTTAGGGTCAGCCTGTTGTAAATAGATTTTTAAAACAAATGATTTAATTTCTTTAAAGAATGTAAGCCAATACATATGCAGTGCAATAAACAAATTTCATGGAGTCACTTACATCATTTTTTACTCTTGTTGTTCTGGGCTACATTATTTTAATGGGGTCCCTCATCTTTACGTGGTCCATCTCAGACTCTTCCCTTCCCTTCCTCGACTTCTCTGTCTCCATTTCTGGGGATAGGCTATCTACAAACATCTACTATAAGCCCACTGACTTCCACAGCTATCTGGACTGCACTTCCTCCCACCCTGTTTCGTGTAAGGACTCTTCCATTCTCCCAGTTTTTCCATCTCCGCCGCATCAGTTCTAATGATGGCACCTTCCACACTAGTGCTTCCGATTATGTCTTTTTTCCTCAACAGAGTATTCCCTTCTACAGTGTATGTTCCATTTCCCGCACTTCTGATCTCACCCCATTCCCTCCCTCCCAGAATCACGATAGGATTCTCCTTGTCCTCACCTTTCACCCCACCTACCTCCACATTCAAAGGATCATCCTCTGCCATTTTCGCCACCACAAGCATGGTCCCACCACCAAACGCATCTTCCCCTCCCCTCCCCTTTCAACATTCCAAAGGGACCGCCCCCTTCGCGACACCCTGGTCCACTCCAGAATCACCCCCAACAGCCCCTCCCCTCCCCATGGCACCTTCCTGTGCAAGCGCAGGAGATGCAACATCTGCCTTTTTACCTCCTCCCTTCCCACTATCCAAGACCCCAAACACTCCTTCCAGGTGAAAGTGATTTATTTGTTGTACTTGCCATTTAGTATACTGTATTCGCTGCTCACGATGCGGTCTCCTCTAATTTGGAGAGACCAAACACCGATTGGGTGACCATTTTGCGGAACACCTCCGTTAAGTCCGTAAGCGTGACCCCGAGCTTCTGGTCGCCTGTCACTTTAATTCTCCGCTCCACTCCCACTCCGATCTCTCCGACCTCGGCCTCCTGCACTGTTCCAGTGAAGCTTGAGGAACAGCACCTCATCTTTCGCTTAGGCACTTTACAGCCTTCTGCACTCCACTTCAAGTTCAACAATTTCAGCCCATAACTTCTGCCCTTATTTTTTCAGGTGGCAATTTATGATTCTGCCATCCCCATTTGCAAAATTTAATCACTCCTGCCTTCCACCCTATCACAGACTGTCCTTTGTTCTTTCCCCCGCTCCCTTTCCCTGCCTCTGCACCTGCTTAAAATCTGTTGCATCTCTAACTTTTCCAGTTCTGACAAAGTGTCTCAGACCGGAAACGTTAACTATTTCTCTCTCCACGGATGCTGCCTGGTCTGCTGAGTGTTTCCAACATTTTCTGTTTTTGTTCCAAATCGATGAGAGAGCACAAATAACATTTTCTTATGAGTATTTCCATCAGTGGCTAATTTGGGCATAATATAGATTGGTGAAGTTAAGACTGATCATAAGCCTTTGGTTACTTTTAAAGAAATCTCTCTGATTGTCTACCAAGAATACAAAAATTGCAGAAATGCTATCTACATGTGCTGTGATAACGTACACAGCTGATACATTGTTGAGAACCCCCACGTTGTTAGAGTTCTAGTGTTGATAAAGTAATAGCATATATGCACAGTTTGATAGTATCAGTATCAGGATCAGTATCGAAATGGAGATTGCATCGCAGAAGATACTGAGGAATGCAAATTCTGCAAGATGCCATGTAAAATACATGGCCAGAGCAAATGGAGTCCTGCTTCAAGGAAATTGTGGATTGCTGGAACTAGAGATGGACTATCCGTGATCAAGCAGAATTGTAATTCCTTGCTGTGCGACATTTTGGTATTGAGAAATGCAAGCGAAGAGCCCATGGGATTATGTATTGGCTAAGATTGAACCAGGATATAAGAGCTTGAGTGAAAGATTGTGCTTCCAAGTGTTACTTAATTGAATAAGCAACAAACAAAGCCATTCCCTCCCCATCTGTTTATCACAAGGCTATGGCAGAAATTGCTTCACATCTCTGAATACAAAATTAGTACTTAATACTAGCTTGCCAGCGTTCTAATTATCCTGAAGTATGCCATTTGACATGCTAGCAGTGAATTGGTTATTCAAGTAGCGAAATCAATATGTTGCAGAAATAGTATACCAGAGGAGGTCTTCATTGATGACTGACCTTGTTATGATAGTATTGAGTTGTGGAAGAGTGCAACTTTAAGCACAGTGCTTTTAGCTCATGATACCCAAATCAAATGATCTTTTATATGTAAAAAAAAAATAGTGTCTGTGGTCAAGATCCAAACAAGGCTTTGTTAGTTACACACTGTTGGAGAATGGGTTCTCCCCAGCACAACTTTTGATGGATGGTTGCATCTGTTATGACTTGCCTTTTAAAGACAACTTCAAAAGTGGTTCAGCATAACAACATTCAGAAGAAGGAGAAGAAATGCTATTATGACCAGCGTGCCAAACCTCTACCCATGGTAACAGTGTTCATCTTGGATAGAAACAAAACTAGAACTGGCAGGGGAAAGGAACTCTGTCATGCCGAGTTGCACACAATCGTGCCTTATAAAGTAGAGGTTCAAAGCTACCTTATGTAACTAAGAGATTCAGGGCTTCATGCATTATTTTTGCTTGGAAAATATCACAACACAAACTGTGTTACCAGCATGATGCTGTACCTCATCTATGTAAACCAAATCCATGAAGAAAATATAATTTATGTATTTCTCTTAGGATTTTTTAACTTTGGTTTTGAAGTAAAGATACAACATTCAATTGTTTTTAAACAATACCTTTCGACGTATTGTTTTCACACCATTGGCATTATGTTTTCATAATCACATAACCATAATAATCTGGGCATCTCTTCACAGTGAGTACAGTAGCAGTACACACTTATGTTTTGCTTCTTCCACTTGATCTTCCAGGACAAGTGTTTGTTCCTGTAGTGGTAATCCCAGTTTTAATGAGCCCTTACTGTTTTTAAAACTAAAACAACTTGTGCAATAATTTCTTTTCTTTTCTCTTTGTTTTTCTTTGAACAGAACAGCATTTCTCAGAGGTTGTGCTCGGAGAGGAATTCCTCAACCTTGGTATAGATCAAGTATGCAGTCTGATAGCCAGTGACATGCTCACAATCTCATCGGAAGAAAAGGTAAAACAACAATAATTAATATTGGAAGACTTTCAATGAATTGACATTGATTTAAACTTGAGAATTGGAGGTATTCGGCCAAGGCCAGATCCTTGCTTACAAGGATGGTTGAATGGTGGGAATGCATTTGTGCATCACCTACCAACCAGATGTGTGGAATGACAGAGACTTGGAACCAGTTTTTTGCCCGCTGGAAAAGAATGGCACTGACACTGAAAAATGGGGCCAATCTTTCCTTCCATTCCACATTTTTATTAAAGTTTTTAGTGTATTGATTGAATGTGACTGAAATAGTTTAGGTTGATCCTTTTTTATGTTATGTCTTTTTTTTGAAAAGCCCTAAACTAAAGGGTGGACCAATTATGAAAACAAACATTTGATGCATTAAATTTTCATCCAAAAACAAGGCTCTGTGTTCTGTATCTTCCCCAGTAATAATGATCTTGTGCAACAGGCTAAACCGCTCATTCAGATCCATCTTTTTCCTACACAATGAATACAAACGTCACCTATCATTGGAACAAACCTGAATAATCAAGTCACACATGTATACAGCTCGACTGTCTGGCTGTCTGTGACTATTAGATCAATAGATTTTAGGAATTCTCTTATTGGCAAGCACACCTCCTTCCTCTTTTTATTTTTATATGATGATCTGTCAGAAAAGCAGCTTACATCCACATCAGTGGACATCTCTGCAGATGCCGTCTGTTGTTTCTTTAACTAGCTAATAGCGAAGCTTCAGTGGTATGGGAATGGAGCTTCAACAGCTGGATGCTGTTGTAGAATAAAAACACGGGGCAATGTTGTTGTGGAAACTAAAGATTATAGAGCAAAGTTAGAAGAAAAGCTGCTAGTCTGGATGCTGAAAGTAACAGGAGTGTGAAGAGTAGTTTACACTCAAGATTTAGCTGCAATCTGCACAGTGCATCACAGAGGTGAACCATGTATGTTTCAATGGGCACTTAAATTTAAGTTATAGATATAGACTGTGTATATATCTGTACAACAGTGAACCAAGTGCTACCTTCGAGCTGTCAACAGAAAGAGGCTATTTTCTTGGCCTTCATGCCTCCTCCTTCTCTTCCAGCCCGACTGCTGCCTCCCAGAAGATTCTGTCGGGTCTCCAGGGTTCTCTTGCACCCGTTTGTCCTCTCTTAACTGTTTCCTCATAAATAGCTGCCATTTTATAACTATTCATTTAATCATGAATATTCATTTAATCATCAGCAGTAAATAATTCAAGTTATCATTTTTTCAATTCATTAATATACATGGCTGATAATTTTAACATTCTTTAGTTAGATGACCATTTTTGTATTTTCCTGTGACATTTTGTAAATTATTTCCCTATTTAATTCATAGTGCCAGCCTATATTCCCACGCACTGCTCCAGGGAACCCATGCAGCTGGCATTTCAGTGCAAAAGCCAGTATTTTGAAGGGGCCGTGTAGGGCCAAAAAGAATTACAAGGATCATAGCTGTCAACATTTATTCTTCTGGATCAAATTTCATTATTTCTATCATCTTAGAATGCTTCTACTTACGGGTATGTTGATTTTGAGATTGCAAGACAATGTGGGAAGTTTGTAGGCGATTTAGCTTGGACAAGATATGATGCAGTGAATGTTAACTCCAGTAGACATCAGCTGTACACGACTGAGTGACTGAGTATTCTTGTACTCACTATGGAGAACATCATGGGAGATCGACGAGCATATAAAAAGTATTATGTGCAACGTGTCTGTTGTATTTGAAAGTGTAACACTTGCATCTGATTGGCTTACATATTACATTCATGCAACAGCAGCAAATAGCAATTGAACAGTTAACAAACCTACCGATAGAACAAGTAGCATATTTTTTTGAAAAAGACTTTCCTGCTTATATCTTCTGTTCTTGGGGAGCAGCCGTAAGTTTATGCACTGCTACCAGTCTTCTAAGCAACTTTTCCCACACATAGTGCCCAAGTTTCCACATGATTTGCGCCTGATTTTTAGGAGCAACTGGTGGAGAACGGACTGTCTTAGAAATCGCAATTCTCCACATTTTTTTTTCTGCAGTTCTAGTCAGATAGAACAGTTCTACTTTGGAACAGAATTTTTTCTTCAAAAGGGGGCGTGTCCGGCCACTGACGCCTGATTTTGAAAGTTTCCACAGTGAAAACGTACTCCAAACTAAAGTAGAAAAAGTAGAATGGAGCAAGTGAAGATTTTTATAGAACTGAAAAAACCTGTTCTACACATTAAAAAATCAGGCGCAGGTTACAAATTGGGCGTCCAGAACGAGGTGGGGGGGGGGGGGTGGGGGGGGTGGGGAAGGGAAGTCATTAAATTCTATAATAAATCCTTATTTATACTAATACAAATATTATACAAATAAATCCAACCTGAATAAACATTTATAAGTAAAGAAAAGATTAAATAAACCATCTTCCTACCTGTGTGAAAGTGCTTCAGGCAGGCCTTTCGGGACCGAAGGCTGAACGGGCCGGCCCGAGACTTCGGGCAGGGCCCGTCTCCAGCACCAGATTTACAGTTGGTGGCTTTGGGTTGGGTCGGGTCAGGGAGGTTCGGTTCGGGTCGGGGGGGGGGGGGGGGAGAGGGGAGGGGAGGGGACAGGCGAAGGAGGGGAAGAGGGGGGGGGGGGAGGGGAGGGGACAGGCGAGGGAGGGGAAGGGGGGGGGGGGGGGGAGGGGAGGGAGGGGAAGAGGGAGAGAGGGGGGGGGGGGCGAGGGAGGGAGAGAGGGGGGGGGGGGCGAGGGAGGGAGAGAGGGGGGGGGGGCGAGGGAGAGAGGGGGGGGGGAGGGAAGGGAGAGAGGGGGGGGGGCGAGGGAGAGAGAGGGGGGGGGGGCGAGGGAGAGAGGGGGGGGGGGGCGAGGGAGGGAGAGAGGGGGGGGGGGCGAGGGAGGGAGAGAGGGGGGGGGGCGAGGGAGGGAGAGAGGGGGGGGGGCGAGGGAGGGAGAGAGGGGGGGGGGCGAGGGAGGGAGAGAGGGGGGGGGGCGAGGGAGGGAGAGAGGGGGGGGGCGAGGGAGGGAGAGAGGGGGAGGGGAGGGAGAGAGGGGGGGGGGGGAGGGAGAGAGGGGGGGGGCGAGGGAGGGAGAGAGGGGGGGGGGCGAGGGAGGGAGAGAGGGGGGGGGGCGAGGGAGGGAGAGAGGGGGGGGCGAGGGAGGGAGGGAGGAGAGAGGGGGGGGGCGAGGGAGGGAGAGAGAGAGAGGGGGGGGGGCGAGGGAGAGAGAGGGGGGGGGGCGAGGGAGAGAGGGGGGGGGGAGAGGGGGGGGAGTCAGGTCGGATCCAGTTCGGGGGGCGGGAGCGCGGGTCGGGTTGGGTCCGGTCGGGTCGAGGCGGGGAGCGGGAACAGGAGCGCAGGTCCAGTCGGGGGGGGCGGGGAGCGGGAACAGGAGCGCGGGACGGTCGGGTCAGTCGCGGGGGGGGGGGGGGGCGCAGGTGTCGGGTCTGGTCCGGGGGCAGGGAGCGGGTGTCGGGTCTGGTCCAGAGGCAGGGTGGGGGGAGCGGGTGTCGGGTCTGGTCGGGAGGCAGGGGGGGGCGGGGAGCTCGGGTCTGGTCGGGGGGGGGGGGGGGGGGGAGCAGGAGCTGGCCGTGGGAGGAGCCTTATTCACGCAGCCCCAGTGAGGCCATTCAGCCAGGGCTAGGGGCTGTTTGCTTCGGGCCCCTCCCACACAGTTCGGGCCCCTCCCACACAGTTCGGCGCCTGGAGCTACTGCACTTGTGTGCCCACTGTAGCGCGCATGTGCAGAGGTCCCGGCACTGTTTTCAGCGCAGGGACCTGGCTCCACCCCCCCACAGCTCGTGCTGGCTGCGCCGAGGGCCAGAGGATCTGCAAGTAGGTGGAGAATACCGAGGATTTTTTTAGGGGCACTTTGTGGCATGTAAAACGGGCGCCCAGCTCGGAGGGGCGCCCGTTTTTTTTCTTGTGGAAACTTGGGCCCATAGTAGCTGTCTCTAATTGATCTCTGGAATTTTGGCGATTTACAACAATTGAATTTTGCTGCCTGAAGGGACAAACCAGACAAGCTACCACCTGCTTGCTAAACACCAAAATCAGCAGGCTATAGATAGATCTAAGTGATCTCATAAAGTTCTCTTGCCCCCACCACATCCAGTTGAGAATGGTGGTAAACAATAAAGCAACTAACAGGAGGAAGAGAGCCCATGAACAACATCCTCCTCAAATATGGTGGACCCCAGCATTTGTATACAAGAGACAAAGCTTGAAGTGTTTGCAAACAGTAAAAGTGGCGAATGGATGATCCTACTTGCTTTTTCCTGAATCTCCACTCTCTTAGATGCCAGTGTGCAGCCAGTTTGGTTCACTCCACATGACTTTGAGAAGCAGCTAACTTCACTGAACATAGCAAAGGCAATGGGCCCTACTACCATCCTGGCTTTTGTGCAGAAGGCCTGTGCACCAGAGGTGGTTGTTCACCCTAGCCAAGCCAATCCAGTATAGCTATGTATCAGATAATATTGAAGATTGCCCAGTTATGTCCTATCCACAAAACACAGCATAAATCTAATCCAACCAATTACCAACCTATCTGCCTCCTCAGTTATTAGTAAGGTGGTAGAAGGAATCATGAATAGTGCCATCAAGCGACACTCACCGGTAAACTGCTCAACGATTCAGTTCAGGATACACCTGAAATTCTCAGTTACAGACCTCACCATAGCTTTAATACAGATATGGACACAAGAGCTGAATGCCAGAGGAGAGGTGGGTGGAGTGACACTCAACATCAAGGCAGCATTCGACCAAGTCTAAGCAAAACTGAGGTCGTTGAATGGTGATGGGTTGCGGGGTTGGGGGTGGTTAAAGGGAAAGCCATCCAGTGGCTGAAGTTATGTCTGATATACAGAAAGATAATTGTGGTTGTTGAAGGTCAATCATTGCAGCCTCAGGACATCACTTGAGGAATTCCTTAAGGAAATGCCCTCTGCCCCCTCATATTCAGCTGCTTCTTCACTGATCTTCCTCCAGTCAGAAGGTCAGGAGTGGGGCTATTCACTGATTTAAGAGTTCAGCTCCATTCACAACTCCAACAATAATGAAGCAGCAAATGCTGGGCTACGCCAGGACCTGGACAACGTCCAGGCTTGGTCCGACAGGTATCTGGAAGCTTATCCAAGTGCCAAGTGTTCTCGAACAAGAAAAGAAACCCTTACTTTTAGGTGCCAGCCATGGCTCAATGACCACAATCTCGCCTGAGTCAGAAGGTTCTACTTCAAAGACTTGAGCACGTAATCTAGGCTGACACTTCAGTGCAGTACTGAATGATTGCTACACTGTCTGAGATGCTGTCTTTCGGTTGAGATGTTAAACCGAGGCCTGGTCTGCCCTCTCCGATGGCTGTAAAAGATCCCATGGCACCATTTCGAAGAAAAGCAGGGGAGATCACTCTGGTATACTTTCCAACACCATTCAATTAGCACTACTGAAACAGATTATCTGGTTATTATCACATTGCTGTTGTGGGACCTTGCTGTGTGCAAATTTGCTGTTGCATTTCCCACATTGACTACATTTCAAAAGTTATCGTTGGCTGTAAAGCACCCCTAATGTAATGGAAGGTGCTATATAAATGCAATGCTTTTTTCTTTCGTATCATTTTGTCACCATGTCTACAAGTGCAGGGCAGAGGCAGAGTGTGCTGTGTTGAGTGTCTCATCTTCGGTCCCCTCAAAACCTCTCCATCTACAAAGCTTGAACCAAGAGTGATGGAATACTCATCACTCGCTGGATGGATGCAACCGTGATGACACTCGAGGAGCTCTATCATTCACTGGATGAGCACCTCTGTCACTGGATTCAGTATCCATCACCTCATGCCGTTGATATGGCTGGTTCAGTTAAGCTTCTGTTCAGTGGTGACCCCTAAGATGTTGATGATGAGGGACATGGGAATGGTGCTCTTTTTCATGCATTATGTATGATCTACAGGATGCACTGCAGCAACTCACCAGTGTTACTTCAACAGCACCTCCCTCCCAGCAACTTGCACCTTTTTGAGGGCAAGAGTAGCAATATCGCGAGAACACTATTTGCCTACAAGTCACGAACTATTCTGCTGTATACCACTATTCCTTTATCAATGAGTGTCCTGGAATTCCCTACCTAACGCCATTGTACAAGCATCATCACCAGAAGGACTGCAGTGGTTCAAAGACCTGAATGTAAAATGCTGTGCATTGTATGCAGAAAATTGAAACTATTTTTAGTGGTAAAACACTGTCCATTATTAAATATCATTAAATATGTTGATTGCATCATTGTGCTGCTCCTTTCACTTAAAAAAAAAAAGCATGGTAATGGTGCCTTGAGGCAATATTCCAAGGTGTCAAATGGCCCTTTTAAGATTTAGTGAAATTGTCAATATGTCACATGTTTTAAAAAAATATATAAACATTTTTTTTTTAATTCATTCATGGGATGTGGGCGTCACTAGCAAGACCTACATTTATTGTACATCCCTAATTTCCCTCAAAGGTGGTTGTGAGCTTCTGCCTTGAACTGCTGCAGTCTGTGTAGGGAGTTCCAAGATTTTGACCCAGCAGCGATGAAGGAATGGCGATATATTTCCACGTCAGGATAGTGTGTGACGTGGAGGAGAACTTGTAGATGGAGGTGTTCCCATGTGCCTGGTGCCCTTGTCCTTCTCGGTGGTAAGAGTTTGTCGGTTTGGGCGGTGCTGCCAAAGAAGCCTTGGCGAGTTGCTGCAGTGCATTTTATAGATGGTACACACTGAAGCCACAGTGCCGGTGGTGGAGGGAGTGAATGTTGAAGGTGGTGGATGGGGTGCCAGTCAAGCGGGCTGCTTTGTCCTGGATGGTGTCGAGCTTCTTGAGTGTTGTTGGAGCTGCACTCATCCAGGCAAGTTGAGGGTATTCTATCAGACTCCTGACTTGTGCCTTGTAGATGGAAGAAAAACTTTGGGGAGTCAGGAGGTGAGTCACTTGCTGCAAAATACCAAGCCTCTGACCTGTTCTTGTTGCTACAGTATTTATGTGGCTGGTCCAGTTAAGTTTCTGGTCAATGGTGACCACCAAGATGTTGATGGTGGGGAATTTGGCGATGGCAATGCTGTTGAATGTTAAGAGGAAGGAGGTGATTAGACTCTCTCTTGTTTGGAGATAGTCATTGCCTGGCACTTGAAGGCGTGAATGTTACTTGCCACTTAACAGCCCAAGCTTGAAAGTAATGCCATAGAAGAGTCTATTGGTGAGCAGCAATTATTTGTGTGTTGAAGTTTATTTTTGGTTTGGGGTCAGCTGAAATTGTACGGCATTCTTGATGCCGGAGTAATGGTGCTGTAACCATGGCTACCAATGGTCTTTTAAGTGTGGAATTCGGAAAAACTGTTACCACATTTCAGACTCGTAACAGCAGTGCTGACTCTGTTTTATGCCAGAATTTTTTGATCTCTTTCATAACCTCTTGGCAGGAAATGTAAAACCTGCAGAACTTGACAAGGAAACTAACTGGCACCATGCATCATGATTTGGTTTGATTTATGTAAAAAGGAAACTGTTCCCACACTGGCCCCAAATTTCCACATGATTTGCTCCTGATTTTTAGGAGCAACTGGTGGAGAACGGAGTATCTTAGAAATCGCAATTCTCCACATTTAAGTTTTCTGCAGTTCTAGTCATGTAGAACAGTTTCACTTTTGAACAGAATTATTTTTTCAAAAGGGGGCGTGTCCGGCCACTGACGCCTGATTTGAAAGTTTCCACAGTGAAAACGTACTCCAAACTAACTTAGAATGGAGCAAGTGAAGATTTTTGTAGGCCTGAAAAAACCTTGTCTACACATTAAAAAAATCAGGCACAGGTTACAAATTAGGCGTCGGGAATGAGGTGGGGGGGTGGGGAAGGGAAGTCATTAAATTCTACAATAAATCCTTAGTTATACTTATACAAATATTATACAAATAATTCCAACCTGCTTAAAAATTTATAAGCAAAGAAAAGATTAAATAAACCATGTTCCTACCTGTGTGAAAGTGCTTCAGGCAGGCCTTTCAGGGAGGGAGAAGGCTGCAGGAAGCCTCACAAGTTGAGGCACCCGTTCCCGACGGCGGGGGGGGCGGGGTGGAGGCAGTAAGGGCCCGACCGACCCGTTCCCGACGGCGGGGGGGGGGGGGGGGGAGGCAGTGAGAAGGCTGCAGGAAGCCTCAGAGGTTGAGGCAGCCATTCACTGCCGTCGGTCGGGCCCGTCGGGAAACGGCTGCCTCAACCTCTGAGGCTTCCTGCAGCCTTCTCACTGCTGCAAGAAGCCTCAGTGCTGATCATGGAAGGGCAATGTGGTTGTATTAAAAAATTAAAAAAATTAAACAGCTACAAAGAACTACAAAAATGGCCGAGTGCCAATGTTTCCTTCACGCTGCGCGTGCGCGAACGCTCCAACGTGCACGCGCAGGGTTGCCAGCACGAAAAAAACTCATTTAAATTGTACCCGCCACCTCCTATTACAAAATCGGCGTGAGTGGTAGGCTCCGCCCCCTGGGCGCCGCGCCAAGCTGACATCGAGCTGCAAAGCGCTCGAGAATAGCTCGTTTTTTTTTCAGGCGCCGTTTTCGGTGCGAAAAACGGGCGCCCAGCTCGGAGGGGCACCTGTTTTGCCGCGTGTGGAAACTTGGGGCTTATATAACTATAACTAAAAAAGGAGTGAAAGCAGAGGGAAAATACAAGGATGTAACAAAGGATGTATTTTCTCTTGCCGTTAGAGGATTTGGCACTGCGAAGTAGCTTCGAGATGCCAGTTCCTGGTTTGAGACAGATTGGCAGTTTGTGTGTATATGCAGGGAGGGAGAGAGAGAAAATGCTCGATAAAAGACTAGAAGTAGATTTGTCCCAAAATCAGAATGGGGGAGAAGAAAGGCAGGTTAAAACTTAGGTGGGTGTAGACCCTTTGTCAGCACACCGTGCAAGAGGGCGAGGCTATGTTATTCTCTTTGGACTGTCAGACACTGCCTTTTTTCCAGCTTCTTTCTATTTCAAACCCCCACTTCCTAATCTATTCACATGTTATGTGTCTTTATTCTGCCTTTTATTGTGCTTCTTTCCATCATCTGATGTGAAGATCATCTCTGCCACCTAACCACCTCCTGTTTTTCCTTTAAGCATATTATTGGTCATAATACCTATACTTCCCCTCTCTTTTTTTTTTTCCTTTCTTCTCCATTTTGATTCTATTTAAACGCGTTCATGTTTAATTTTTTTTCCAGTTCTGACAAGGATTATACCCAGAATGTTAATCTGTCTGCTCTCCAGAGGTGCAGACTGACCTGTAGTGCGTTTGTAGCATTTTCTGCTTTTGTTTCCAAACCTTGTGCTCCCCTACAAACCAGAGTGTAGTCTACTTGGTACCTAGTTAAATGTAGCAAGGACCCCTGGGATCAAACCGAGAACCCTTGCCAATGTATTGCAGCCATGTCATGAGCTGCCTCGTGATCTCCGAGCTTCATAATTAGATGGAGCGAATGTTCTCCAGGTTGCCTACATGTGGAATGCCAGTCGTCATCAAAGGTTGAGTGAGATGATAATCCCTTACTAACTGTCTATTTCATTGTGCCCAAACTAAGTTTGAAGGCTCCAATTGTACAGTAGAGGGCTAAACCAGGATTTCACACCGAAGTGCCAAAAAACATTGCTTTACAATAACAAATGAATCAACCAATTTGTGCACAGCAAGATTTTGCAAACAGCAATGATCTAAATGACCAGATAATGTTGTTTGGTGCTGTTGGTTGAGGGAGGAACGTTAGCCAGAATACCTTGTATTTGAAGGGTGGAAGCAGATGGCACTTGTTATGGGAATGATGTGGTGGAGAAATTAGACTCTGGATGGATGAACTAGCATGAGCCTACTGATTGGCTTTGTTTTCAGTTCTGAATACCATTTATAAAAAATACCCCAATTTTTCAGCAGAAGCTGTCATTTTTTTTTTTAAGTATAATTTTTAATTTCAGATAGCAAAAAAATAAAAAATATAGAAATTCATTGGAGATCATGCACCTGGGAACAACTTTATTAAAATTAGAACAACAACTTGCATTTATGTAACGCCTTTAACATAGAAAAATGTCCCAAGGAGCTTCAAAGGAGTGTTATCAAACAAAATTTAACACCGAGCATCTTCAAGGAGGAGAGACGGAAAGGGTTAGAGAGGGAATTCCAGAGCTTGGGGCCGAGGCAGCTGAAAGTACAGCCTGGTGGAACGATTAAAATCAGTAGATGAGCAAGAGTCCAAAATAGGAGGATTGCAGAGATCTCTGAGGGTTGTAGGGCTGGAGGAGGTTACAGAGATAGGGAGGGGTGAGGCCATGGAGAGATGTGAAAACAAAGTTGAGAATTTTAAAATTGAGGCCTTGCTATACCGGGAGCCAATATAGTGAGCACAGGGGTGATGGGTGAACAGATCTTGATGCAAGTTAGGATACGGGCAGCAAAGTTTTGGATGAGCTCAAGTTTATGTAGGGTAGGGTAGGGTGGAAGATGTAAGGCTGGCCAGGAAAACATTGGAATAGACAAGTCCTCATCATTCGCAGTCCCTCGAAATCGAGGAAGATTTGCTTCCACTCAGTGAGTTCTCAAGTGACTGTACAGTACAATGTGGGAATTACAGTCTCTAACAGGTGGGGCAGACAGTGGTTGAAGGAAAGGCTGGGTGGGACAGGTTTGAAGCATGCTCCTTCCGCTGTCTGCGCTTGTTTTGTGCATGCTCTCAATGAGACTCGAGTGCCCAGCGCTCTCCCCGATGTTCTTCGTCCACTTTGGACGGTCGTGGGCCAGGGATTCCCAGGTGCCGGATGTTACACTTTATCAAGGAGGCTTTGAGGGTGTTCTGTTTCCTTTGCCCACCTGGGGCTTGCTTGCCATGTAGGAGTTCAGAGTCTCGCGTCGGGCATGTGGACGATGTGGCCCGTCCAACGGAGCTGGTCAAGTGTGGTCAGTGCTTCGATGCTAGGGATGTTGGCCTGAGCGAGAACACTGACTTTGGTGCATCTATCCTCCCAGTGGATATGCAGGATCTTGCGGAGGCAACGCTGGTAGTACTTCCCCAGTGCTTTGAAATGGGGGGGGGGAGGTGGCGGGGCCAGGTTGGTGGAGGACCCATGTATTCCTCGATGAAAGTGGCTTGGAGTTTAGCCTCTGAGTGTGCGCACACGCAAGCATCGTCTGCATACTGTCAGACCACCACAGCCTACCTGGAGGAGAGCCAGAAGATGGCGGCTGCACCACGAGGAGAAGAACCTACAATCAAAATGTCCGCGACCGGACCACAAGGGGCAGCATTGGAGGAGCGACACGTGACACCGAGCGGCCAATCGGATTGGAAGGCTCCCTTTAAAGGAGACCGATAACCAAAAAAATTTAAAGGGACAGTTTCAACTTTAAAGGTGACAGGGACTTTAAAGCTAAAAATGCAGTAAAAGGGTGCAAGTATGATGATGTAACCATGAATTGTGATGCTGGTGTAACTAATGTGAAGAATGAAATGAATGCATGTGTAAGTAAGGTTAAGAACCAGCTTGTTATGTGTGATGATTATGACAGAGTTTGAAATGCCTAATGTAACCATGTCTGGTGCGAACATGATACCAAAAAGTGTCTAAATGCATGTAGCATTCGTAACAAAATAGATGAGTTGACGGAGTAAATAGATACAAATGGGTATGATCTGATAGCCATTACAGAGACGTGGTTGCAAGGTGACCAGGACTGGGAAAAAAATATTCAGGGGTATTTGACAATTCGGAAGGACAGACAGAAAGGAAAAGGAGGTGGGGTAGCACTGTTAATAAAGGATGGGATCAGTGCTTTGGTGAGAAACAATATTGGCTCTGAGGATCAAGATGTTGAATTTCGGTGGAGATAAGGAATAATAAAGGGAAAAAGGTCTCTGAAGGGTGCAGTCTATAGGCCCCCTAACAGTAGCTACACGGTTGGATGGAGTATAAATCAGGAAATAATGGAGGCTTGTAATAAAGGAACGGCAATAATTATGGGTGATTTTAACCTTCATATTGATTGAACAAAGTAAATTGGCCAGGGTAACCTTGAGGAGGAGTTCATAGTGTATCTGGGACAGTTTCCTTCAACAGTACGTTGCGGAACCAACCAGGGAGCAGGCTATTTTAGATCTAGTACTGTGTAGTGAGGCAAGATTAATAAATGATCTTGTAGTAAAAGATCCTCTTGGAATGAGTGACCATAGTATGGTTGAATTTCAAATTCAGTTGGAGGGTGAGAAAGTTGGTTCTTAAACCAGGGTCCTAAGCTTAAATAAAGGAGACTACAAAGGTATGAGGGCAAAGTTGGCTAAAGTGGACTGGGAAAATAGATTAAACTATGGGACGATTGATGAGCAGTGGCAGACATTGAAGGAGATATTTCATAACTCGCAACAAAAATATATTCCAATGAGAAGGAAAGACTAAGAGAAGGGCTAACCACCCGTGGCTAACTAAGGAAATAAGGGATGGTATCAAATTGAAAACAAAGGCATACAATGTGGCCAAGACTAGTGGGAGGCCAGAGGATTGGGAAATTTTTAAACGCCAGCAGAGAACAACTAAAAAAAATGATTGAGAGGGAAGATAGATTATGAAAGTAAACTAGTACGAAATATAAAAACAGATAGTAATAGTTTCTACAGGTACATAAAAAGGAAAAGAGTGGCTAAAGTAAATGTTGGTCCCCTAAAGGATGAAACTGGGGAATTAATAATGGAGAACAGGGAAATGGCAGAGACATTAAACAAATATTTTGTATTGGTCTTCACGGTAGAAGACACTAATAACATCTCAATAGTGGATAATCAAGGGGCTATAGGGAGGGAGGAACTTAATACTATCACTAATGAAGTAGTACTTGGTAAAATAATGGGATTAAAGGCAGACAAGTCCCTGGACCTGATGGCTTACACCATAGGGTCTTAAAAGAAATGGCTGCAGAGATAGTGGATGCATTGGTTGTAATCTACCAAAATTCCGTGGATTCTGGGGCGGTTCCAGCAGATTGGAAAACCAGAAATGTAATGCCCCTATTTAAAAAGGAAGCTGGCAAAAAGCAGGAAACTATAGACCAGTTAGCCTAACATCTGTCGTTGAGTAAATGCTGGAGTCCATTATTAAGGAAGCAGCAGTGGGATATTTGCAAAAACATAATTGAATCAAGCAGAGTCAGCATGGTTTTATGAAAGGGAAATCACGTTTGACAAATTTGCTGGAGTTCTTTGAGGATGTAAAGAGCAGGGTGGATAAGGGGGAAACCGGTGGATGTGATGTATTTGGATTTCCTGAAGGCATTCGATAAGGTGCCACATAAGAGGTTACTGCACAAGATAAAATCTCATGGGGTTGGAGGTAATATATTAGCATGGATAGAGGATTGGCTAACTAACCGAAAACAGAGTCGGGATAAATGGGTCATTTTCCGGTTTGCAAACAGTGACTAGTGGGGTGCCACAGGGATCGGTGCTGGGTCCTCAACTATTTACAATCTATATTAATGACTCGAATGAAGGGACCGAGTGTAATGTAGCTAAGTTTGTTGATGATACAAAGATGGGTTGGAAAGCAAATTGTGAGGAGGTCATAAAAAATCTGCAAAGGGATATAGACAGGCTAAGTGAGTGGGCAAAAATTTGGCAGATGGAGTATAATGTGGGAAAATGTGAGGTTATCCACTTTAGCAGAAATAATAGAAAAGCAAATTCTAATTTTAAATGGAGAAAAATTGCAAAGTGCTGCAGTACAGAGGGACCTGGGGGTTCTTGTGCATGAAACACACAAAGTTAGCATGCAGGTACAGCAAGTAATCAGGAAGGCAAATGGAATGTTGGCCTTTATTGCAAGGGGGCTAGAGTATAAAAGCAGAGAAGTCATGCTACAACTTTACAGGGTATTGGTGAGGTCGCACCTGGAGTACTGCGTACAGTTTTGGTCTCCTTATTTAAGGAAGAATATACTTGCATTGGAGGCTGTTCAGAGAAGGTTCACTAGGTTGATTCTGGAGATGAGGGGATTGACTTATGAGGATAGGTTGAGTAGGGTGGGCGTATACACATTGGAGTTCAGAAGAATGTGAGGTGATCTTATTGAAACTTCTAAGATAATAAGGGGGCTCGATAAGGTGGATGCAGAGAGGATGTTTCCACTCGGGAAAGCAAAACTAGCGACATAGTCTTGGAATAAGGGGCCGCCCATTTAAAACTGAGATGAGAAATTTCTTCTGAGGGTTGTAAATCTATGGAATTCTCTGCCCCAGAGAGCTGTGGAAGCTGGGTCTTGGAATATACTTAAGGCGGAGATAGACAGATTTTTGAGCGATTTAAGGGAGTAAAGGGTTATGGGGTGCGGGCAGGGAAGTGGAGCTGAGCCCAAGATCTTATTGAATGGCGGAGCAGACTCGAGGGGCCAAATGGCTTACTCCTGCTCCTATTATGTTCTGATTAGGTCTTTAAAATTATGAAAGGTTTTGTTAGAGTAGACCAAGAAAGAGTTTCCACTTGGGAAGAGCAAAACTCGAAGCCATCAATATAAGATAGACACCAAGAAATCATATGCGGAATTCAGAAGAAACTTCTTTACCCAGAGCGTGGTGAGAATGTGGAACTCACTACCATGGAGTAGTTGAGGCGAATAGTATAGATGCATTTAAGGGGAAGCTAGATAAGCAGGGGGAGGAACTGAGGGAAATCCTTATTAGTCGGGAAATTGTGTTGGGGAAATTGATGGGATTGAAGGCCGATAAATCCCCAGGGCCTGATGGACTGCATCCCAGAGTACTTAAGGAGGTGGCCTTGGAAATAACGGATGAATTGACAATCATTTTCCAACATTCCATTGACTCTGGATCAGTTCCTATGGAGTGGAGGGTAGCCAATGTAACCCCACTTCCTTTTAAAAAAAAAAAGGAGGGAGAGAGAAAACAGGGAATTATAGACCGGTCAGCCTGACCTCAGTAGTGGGTAAAATGATGGAATCAATTATTAAGGATGTCATAGCAGTGCATTTGGAAAGAGGTGACATGATAGGTCCAAGTCAGCATGGATTTGTGAAAGGGAAATCATGCTTGACAAATCTTCTGGAATTTTTTGAGGATGTTTCCAGTAGAGTGGACAAGGGAGAACCAGTTGATGTGGTATATTTGGACTTTCAGAAGGCTTTCGACAAGGTCCCACACAAGAGATTAATGTGCAAAGTTAAAGCACATGGGATTGGGGGTAGTGTGCTGACATGGATTGAGAACTGGTTGTCAGACAGGAAGCAAAGAGTAGGAGTAAATGGGTACTTTTCAGAATGGCAGGCGGTGACTAGTGGGGTACCGCAAGGTTCTGTGCTGGGGCCCCAGCTGTTTACATTGTACATTAATGATTTGGACGAGGGGATTAAATGTAGTATCTCCAAATTTGCGGATGACACTAAGTTGGGTGGCAGTATGAGCTGTGAGGAGGATGCTATGAGGCTGCAGAGCGACTTGGATAGGTTAGGTGAGTGGGCAAATGCATGGCAGATGAAGTATAATGTGGATAAATGTGAGGTTATCCACTTTGGTGGTTAAAAACAGAGAGACAGACTATTATCTGAATGGTGACAGATTAGGAAAAGGGGAGGTGCAAAGAGACCTGGGTGTCATGGTACATCAGTCATTGAAGGTTGGCATGCAGGTACAGCAGGCAGTTAAGAAAGCAAATGGCATGTTGGCCTTCATAGCGAGGGGATTTGAGTACAGGGGCAGGGAGGTGTTGCTACACTTGTACAGGGCCTTGGTGAGGCCACACCTGGAGTATTGTGTACAGTTTTGGTCTCCTAACCTGAGGCAGGACATTCTTGCTATTGAGGGAGTGCAGTGAAGGTTCACCAGACTGATTCCTGGGATGGCGGGACTGACCTATCAACTGGGCTTGTATTCACTGGAGTTCAGAAGAATGAGAGGGGACCTCAGAAACGTTTAAAATTCTGATGGGTTTAGACAGGTTAGATGCAGGAAGAATGTTCCCAATGTTGGGGAAGTCCAGAACCAGGGGTCACAGTCTAAGGATAAGGGGTAAGCCATTTTGGACCGAGATGAGGAGAAACTTCTTCACCCAGAGAGTGGTGAACCTGTGGAATTCTCTACCACAGAAAGTTGTTGAGGACAATTCACTAAATATATTCAAAAAGGAGTTGGATGTAGTCCTTACTACTAGGGGGATCAAGGGGTATGGCGAGAAAGCAGGAATGGGGTACTGAAGTTGCATGTTCAGCCATGAACTCATTGAATGGCGGTGCAGGCTAGAAGGGCCGAATGGCCTACTCCTGCACCTATTTTCTATGTTTCTATATGAGGGAGAAGGGACTAGAGTGTTATGCTGCTCGGGTTAGATGAGGAAGGATGAGAGGAGGCTCGAGTGGAGCATGAATTGCTGGGCCGAAAGGCCCATTTCTGTGCTGTATATTCTATGTAACAACAACTTGCATTCATATAGTGCCTTTAACGTAGTAAAAATGGCCCAAACAGAAGTGTTATTAAACATGACACCGAGCAACATAGAGATATTAAGCTTAGTCAAAGAGGTATGTTTTAAGGAACGTCGTTAAGGAGGAAAGAGGAGTGGAGAGGCGGAGCCGCTTCGAGAGGGACTTCCAGAGCTTGGGGCCTAGGCAACTGAAGTAGTGGCTGCTAATGGTGAATGGATGAAAATTGGGGATACGCAAGAAGCCAGAATTGGAAGAGCGCAAAGATCACTGCCACCCATTGAAATGGAAAAGTTTAAGAAAACAGGAACTGGAAGGTGCACACGCTGGCCTTTCATTTTAAAATCTAAATCCAACCCAAATTGATGGGGTGAAAGTATCTTCTGTCTGCCAGCTGCAAAGCCCCTATTTAAAATAATGCAAACAACTGCAACTGATGGAAATCTGAAACAAAGGCAGAAAATGCTGGGAATGTACACTCCGAAGGTATCTGTAGAGAATACACAAGTTAATGATTTAGGTATCTGTAGAGAATACACAAGTTAATGATTTAGGTATAACTTTGTTAAAAGCAAAGAAAAAATAAAAATGATCATGTATTTAAATAGAATCAGAGCAAAGGATGAGAGGTTGACAAAAAAAAAACAGGAGAGGCAGCATCGGTGGAACAACCTGTAATCTGCCTAAAGCAAAGGACATGGTTTGATGGCTGAGGTAACCTTTACATCGGATGAAGGGAAGAAGCATAATAAGAGATTGAAGACATGAAACATATGAGGTAGTTCTGTCTCAACAAAGATTAAGCCATTCTGACCCTACTGTTGCGCTCCCCCACCGAACAGGATTTTAGTCTCCCACCTGAGCAAAATAGAGGCCTCCAATTGTCTCTCTGAGGCAAAATCACCCACCACCCTTCCCTTTCCCCCTTCCATCTCTCTTCTCTTCCTTTTCTCATTCTCTCCTCTGCCCTGTGAATCTTCTATCTTTCCCTGCATTGGTTCAATTATCTACCCATCCTTTAACCCTGCTTGACCTTTAAAAAGTGCTCTTGGTCTTGACTTCTCATGTACAATGCCACGGGAGATCAGCTAATACTTCAAAAAAGTCATTAATTTTCCAGGTGCAGGGTTAGACGTATTTAAATTGCAGTCAGAAATAGGGCCTAGGAGGCATGGCTGGCTGGAAGGATTTATAGCCAGCAATATTTTTTTTATATTACTTAATTCCAAACCAAGCAATGGGGTCAAGCTGGGGAATAGGTCCCAGCGGGGATTTAAGATGTAGAGAAAAACAGAGAGCAGAGCTGGAAAGACTCGGGACGGTTTGGGATAAGAGATAATAGGTGGGAACAGTGAAATTGCCTGCCTGGAGGCAAAGGACTGATTGGAGAAGGCAGAGCACAATGTGGGGCTGGAAGGTAAGTAGGGAAGGTGATTTAAAAAGAAAAGTAAAAAAAAAAAAGTTACAACTTGCCTGCAGCACACTCTCCATTTTCAAAATTTAAAGGATAAAGATGATGCCAGAGTTGGAGACAACATTTGAGACTTGCCATCCAGTGTTCAGAGCCTGCAATTACATCCTGACCGGCAACACCTGACAGAGCAAAATGATCGTTCCCGGATTTTGCGGTCAACAGTGAAGGAACGGCGCTCGCCATTCGCCTCGCTGACAGCTGCCCACAGTTTTCGCAGGCTTTTGAGTGGAGATTTGTTCTCATCGGGCGCCTGATCCTGTGCGGCACCCTCTACAGGAGATCTGTGAGCAGATTAAGAAACAGCGAGGTTCTCCAACAAATCAGATTGCAGAATCCTCATTGAGGCACGCGGAGTCTAAACCAGGAAGAATCAAATCGTCTACAGAAAGTAAGCTGCTGGGAAAGACAGATGGGATTGAGCGAGTGATAAAAGGGACAGACAGAAAATATAAAAAGTAAAAAAAAATAATATTTTTTAAAATCTCGAACACTCACTAACTTCTGAAGGAATGAGCCTCTGCACTTCTAAAATTGAATTTTCAGGGCCAGAGAGGTTGTTTGGCAATAATTATAATTTATCACGCAGTTAAAAATTCACTTATTCCTGAACGCACCAGTCCTAACTTTTTTTGGCATCTTTAGTGGGGAACTAGTGGACAAGTACAGCAACTTCACGCCATTGCATGTATTTCAATGCTGAGACTATCAGCGAGGACTGTTACCGGATACCCTGTGGAGAGGAGCTGGCTATCTCGAACAGCAACCTCTGGATTTCAGCGTTAAACTGTGCATGTGGATGCCAGATGTAGCCATCTGATTTACTCCGTTATAACGGTGAGCACTGTTGGCCTTTCTTCTTCTTACTGCAAAATTCGGACCATTGTAAATGTTGCCACAAGAGCATGACTCAAAATCATGCCAGCAAAGGTAGACAAGAAGTGTGCGCTATAAACAATCGCTATGTTACACTGTTACATATTTTATAGTTCATTATTTAATAAATTTGCTTGATATTTTTAAACATAGATTGAGGTTCAGTGTGACGTTCTATTGTTGATTGAGGACCAGAAATAGATTTTGTGAAGGCACAATGATAATTACAGCAGCTTAAAAATAATCTGTGAATCATGCTTTTCTTTTCATCAGTTCTGACTGCTTTGCCAAATGATTTACTTAGTCAGGTTAGGGAGATACTTTTGAAGCTATAAGGCATTGGAATTTGTCCAGGAAAATGATCTAAGATGTGAGCTACAAAATATATTTGCAGAAAAGACTCAAATAGAACGGTAATATTGCAGAAAAAGTTTGAATACAGTATAAATGTCTCTGCAATTTTGTGTTGGGAATCATTGTCAGAAAGTAAATCTAGATCGTGTACTTGGACCCCAGAGCAAGTGTTTAAGAGGAATATGGGTAAAGGGTGCACACACTTTTATCTTGCTGTTCACCTTCTCTATAGGACAATTAGCAATAGTTGTGGAAAAAATACGATTTAGCTATGGAGGGAATTCAAGTCACAAAATGTTGTATGTAGGTGCAGTAAAAACTACAACATGTAATCCTAGGAGTAGTTTCTTGTCTAACTGGTGAAGGTTTTTGGGTGGTGATATGTCCTTACTATACAGTATAAATGCACATGAGGCCCATACTTGAGAGAAGGTCACTCTGAGACTAGTTACCTTTATTACCAAGACCTCAAGTGTTGAAGGTGGGTGGAGCTTCCCCTTTTTATACCTGAAAGTCCAGGTTAGGAGTGTCTCCCACAAGTGCACCCCTTGTGGTCAATGTTCTCAAGGTGTACAACTTAGCTCAGCTTATACATGGGTTACAATGATAGTTGAATACAGGACATCACCTCCTCCCTCCCCCCCCCCCCCCCCCCACCTCCCAAACTCTTATTGGGATCACAGGTTAAGTCTCTGGTGGTTTACGCTCCCTTGTAGAGCGCCTGAGTTGGGGCTCCGGCCTGAATGCTGTTTGCGGTGCCTCAGGCCTGTCCGGACTGGGCTCTCCTCCACTTGGTTCCGGTGTTCGGTCACCTGTGGTGGAGTAAACTCTATGTCGTGTTCTTCTATGGGGTTGCTGAACCTCCTTTTAGTTTGATCCACGTGTTTGCGGCAGATTTGTCCATTGGTAAGTTTAACTACCAAAACCCTTGTCCCCTCTTTGGCAATCACAGTGCCTGCAAGCCATTTGGGCCCTGCAGCGTAATTAAGGACAAAAACAGGGTCATTGACATCAATACCTCGCGCCCTCGCATTCCTGTCATGGTAGTCATATTGTGACTGACGTCTGCTCTCAACAATTTCTTTCATAGTGGGGTGTATAAGGGATAACCTGGTTTTGAGCGTCCTTTTCATTAGCAGCTCTGCGGGTGGAACCCCTGTGAGCGAGTGTGGTCGGGATCTATTGGCCAACAGGAAGCATGATAAGCGGCTTTGTAGGGAACCCCCTTGGATTCTGAGCATCCCCTGTTTGATTATCTGCACTGCTCGTTCAGCCTGGCCGTTTGAGGCCGGCTTGAACGGTGCTGTTCTGACATGGTTGATTCCATTGCCTGCCATGAAGACCTGGAATTCAGTGCTTGTGAAGCACGGGTCATTGTCGCTGACCAAGACATCCGGTAGACCATGGATGGCGAACATTGTCTGCAGACTTTCTACCGTGGCAGAGGATGTGCTTGAATTTAAAATGGCTCACTCAATCCATTTAGAGTAGGCGTCTACTATAACCAAAAACATTTTTCCCATGAAAGGACCTGTGTAGTCCACATGGATGCGTGACCATGGCTTGGCAGGCCACGACCAGGGGCTAAGGGGGGCCTTCCCTGGGTGCGTTGCCCAGCTGAGCACGTGTTGCACCTGCGAACACAAAGTTCCAGGTCTGCATCTATCCCTGGCCACCAACCGTGTGACCTGGCAATTGCCTTCATGACAATGCCCAGGTGCTCATTGTGAAGTTCTCTGATAAACACCTCTCCAGCCAATCTGGGGCATGACTACTCGGTTTCCCCACAGTAGGCAATCGGCCTGAATCGCGAGTTCATCCTTTCACCTATGAAATGGTTTAAATTCCTCAGGGCATGCCCAGTACGTGGCTGCCCAGTCCCCATTCAAGACACATTTCTTAATTAAAGACAGTAGCGGGTCTTTATTTGTCCAGACTTTAATCTGAAGGGCTGTCACAGGTGAGCCTTCGCTTTCGAAAGCTTCAACAACCATGACCATCTCAGCATCATGCTCAATTGCCCCCTCAGTGGTAGCTAGTGGGAGTCTGCTGAGTGCATCAGCGCAGTTTTCAGTGCCTGGTCTGTGCCGAATTGTGTAGTCATAGGTGGCTAACGTAAGTGCCCACCTCTGTATGCGGGCCGATGCATTCGCATTTATGGCCTTCTTGTCGGCCAAAAGGGACGTTAGGGGTTTGTGATCTGCCTCCAGCTCAAATTTCCTGCCAAACAGGTACTAGTGCATTTTTTTTTTACTGCACATACACATGCTAGCGCTTCCTTTTCTACCATCCCGTAACCCCTTTCTGCCTGGGACAGACTTTTGGAGGCATAAGTTACTGGCTGTAACTGACCATTGGCATTCACATGCTGCAACACATGCCCGACCCCATAGGACGACGCATTGCATGTTAAAACAAGTTTCTTACACGGGTCATATAACGTTAACAGTTTGTTAGAGTACGCAATTTGGTATGCTCCATCAAAAGCCCTTTCCTGGCTGTCCCCCCAGACCCAATCGTGACCTTAGCGTAGGAGCACGTGTAGTGGCTCTAACAACGTGCTCAATTTGGGAAGAAAGTTACCAAAATAGTTCAGGAGTCCCAGGAACGAACGCAGCTCCATCGTGTTACGGGGTCTGGGTGCTCTCTGGATCGCTTCTGTTTTGGACGCAGTGGGTCTGATCCCGTCCGCTGCTACCCTCCTCCCCAGGAATTCTACCTCTGGACTAAGAAGATGCACTTTGCCTTTTTCAGTCGCAGCCCTACCCGGTCCAGTCTGCGTAGCGCCTCCTCCAGGTTGTGGAGGTGTTCTTCAGTATTGCGACCCGTGATGAGGATGTCGTCTGAAAAGCCACTGTCCTTGGAATCGACTTGAGGAGGCTTTCCATATTTCGCTGAAAGATCGCGGCGGCCGAAATAATCCTGAACGGCCATCTGTTATACTCAAACAATCCCTTGTGTGTCATGATGGTCAGCTTCTTCGACTCACTCGCCAGCTCCTGGGTCATGTAAGCTGAGGTCAGGTCCAATTTTGAAAAAAGTTTGCCACCAGATTGCATCGCAAAGAGGTCCTCCGCTCTCGGTAGCGGGTACTGGTCTTGGAGTGACACCCAAGATGGTAGCCTTGTAATCGGCACATATCCTGACCGACCCATCCGCCTTGAGCACCGGCACGATCGGGCTCGCCCAGTCACTGAATTCGACTGGTGAGATGATGCCTTTCCTCAACAGGCGGTGCAATTGGCATTCTATCTTTTCCCGCATCATGTACGGCACCGCTCTGGCCTTGTGGTGTACTGGTCTGGCGTCTGGGTTTATGTGAATCACTACCTTGGCCCCCATGAAAGTGCCGATGCCGGGTTGAAATAGTGAGTCAAATTTGTCCAGGACCTGTGAGCATGATACTCGCTCCACAGAAGAAATTGTATTGACATCACCCCATTTCCAGTTCATGACAGCAAGCCAACTCCTCCCCAGTAGTGTGGGACTGTCCTCTGGGACAATCCAGAGTGCAACCTGTTCTCCGAATCTTTGTGGGTCACCGCCTAGCACCGAAATGATCACCTTTGTATATGTCTGTAGCTGTGCGTTAATCGGCAATTTTGGCCTCCTGGCCTTGGACACCCACAACTTGTCGAAATGTTTGATACTCAACAGGGACTGGCAGGCGCCCATGTCTAGCTCCATTAATACTGGGATGCCATTGAGGAGCACTTTCATCATTATCGGTGGCGTCCTGGTATATGAACTGTATATGTGCTCCACATGAACTCGCTGAACTTCAGCTTCCAGCAATTTCCCTCAGTATTCATTTGGCCTCGTAGAGCTTACATCGGGCCCGTCCTCCTCGTACATCAACCTGGCTGCAGGCTTCCTGCACATACGCGCCAAGTGACCGCTGACGTTGCAGTTTCTGCAGGTATATTGCTGATACCTGCAAGCTCTGGCTGGGTGTTTGCCTCCAAAACTCCAGCATGAGCTGGAGGCCCCATTGTTGGAAACAAAAGGTCCATTACCAGTCGAATCGTCTCTGACTGTCTCTAACTGTCCTTAAGCGCACCATTAACAGGTGTTGATGGCCCCATTACTGGCCGCATTGTCCATTGCGATGACATGAATCGCCGTTCAGCTAGCCATTGTCTCTGTTGAATTCCTCCTTTGGGTTCGACTACATGCTGGATCATGTCCGATTGCCCTTGTCTGCCAAGAGAACAATGTGTCGCGTTAACAATGTTGACTCCCTGGTCGTTTGCCGCATTTGAGCCAAGGATTTTGTCATACCTCATTCTGGTCTCTTCCTCCCCTGAGATAAATGTCTGGGCTATCAGCCGCCGCTTCCAAGGTCAAGTCTTTGGTCTCAATCAGTTTCCTGAAAACCCCAGCGTGCCCGATACCCTCAATAAAAAAAGTCTCGCAGCATCTCCTCTCTGCATGCATCTGGGAACTTGCATAATCTCGCCAGTCAACGGAGATCTGCCACGAAGTCTGGAACGCGCTGCCCTTTTCGCTGCCGGTGCGTGTAAAACCGGTGTAAAACCGGTGTCTCGCCATGTGCATGCGGCTTGCCGGTTTAAGGTGTTCCCCGTCAACTTACTGAGCTCTTCAAACGTCTTGTCTGCCGGCTTCTCTGGCGCTAGAAGGTTCTTCATCAGGGAGTACGTTCTGGATCCACAAACCGTCAGGAGATGAGCCCTGCGTTTGTCGGCCGAATCCTGTCCCAACCATTCCTTAGTGACAAAACTTTGCTGTAGTCTCTCAATAAAGTCGTCCCAATCATCACCAACACAGTACCTTTCTTCTGTGCTGCTAGTGGCCATGCTCGTGTGGTTTAAATCCCAATATCTCGTCGCCGATGATATGTCCATGCTATACAGTATAAATGCACACGAGGCCCATACTTGAGAGAAGGTCACTCTGTGACCAGTTACCTTTATTACCAAGTGATGAAGGTGGGTGGAGCTTCCCCTTTTATACCTGAAAGTCCAGGTTAGGAGTGTCTCCCATAAGTGCATCCCTTGGATTCAATGTTGTCAAGGTGTACAGCTTAGGTCAGTTTATACATGGGTTACAATGATAGTTGAATACATGTGGTCAATAAATTGAATGAAAACAGGTAATTCTTATGTTAGTCCATTGCTGTTTGAAATAACTGTTAGAACTCCCCTTTAGATGGCTGCAAGAGGGGATCAATTAATTTGGCATTTTCCTTTTTTTTAAATATCCCTAGCTTGAAAAACATAGAGTAAAAGCAACCCCCTAGGCAAATCTAAAATCCAGAATGAATTAGAAATATGTGATTTCCTTTGTCACGTAATCTCGAGCAGACACCTCAAAGCGCTGGAGAAGTACCACCAGTGCTGCCTCCACAAGATCCTGCAAATCCCCTGGGAGGATAGACACACCAACGTCTGTGTTCTCGCTCAGGCCAACATCCCCAGCATCGAATCACTGACCACACTCGACCAGCTCCGTTGGGTGGGCCACAGCGTCTGCATGCCCGACACAAGACTCCCTAAGCAAGTGCTCTACTCGGAACTCCTACATGCCAAGTGAGCCCCAGGTGGACAGAGGAAATGTTTCAAGGTCACCCTCAAAGCCTCCTTGATAAAGTGTAATATCCCCACCGACACCTGGGAATCCCTGGCCAAAGACCGTCCAAAGTGGAGGAAGAGCATCTGGGAAGGGCGCCCAGCACCTCTAGTCTCGTCGCCGAGAGCATGCAGAAAACAAGCGCCGATAGTGGAAGGAGTGTGCGGCAAACCAGTCTCCCCACCCACCCTTTCCTTCAACCACTGTCTGTCCCACCTGTGCCCGAGACTGTAGTTCCTGTATTGGATTGTACAGCCACCTGAGAACTCACTTTTAGACTGGAAGCAAGTCTTCCTCAATTTCGAGGGACTGCCTAAGCTGATGATGTTGAATCTAGAGCATTGCGATAAGGCAATGTTCATATGAATCTAACTCTGGCGGGTGGGACATGGACAGTGTCGGACATTCCAGGTTTGTTTTGTTCAGCGAGCTCAAAAATGCAAGGACTTGTGGGGTGGCCCAAGGATTAAAGCGCAATGTGAATCTCTGGGGTATTGATACAAGCAACTGGGAGATGCTTGTGACAGATTTACCAGGATGGCATTGAATGTTCTGATGCAGATTGGGTATCTTTGAAATATGACGCTGTTAATAGCAGTGATTTCTACAGAAATGGTGATAACCAAGTGACTGAAACGGCATTTATATGCACAGGCTGTGGAAAGCCCAATGCTTCATGATCGAACAAATAAATAATTATTGACCAGTTTCATGGGTATCAAGTCTGCCACAAGTCTAATGGAGACGGATTTAGCAACGTAAATTTCCGAGCTGGCTCGGACGGCAATCTCACAGAACGTGAATTAAAATGGCGGCAATATAAAAGTAGTTAAAGTCGTGAATACAAATTTTCTAGTTGCACACGGTCGCTTGTTGCCAAATCTAAGTTACTATATAAACTCTGAATATTCACCAGCAAAGGGAACCATTTGAAGTGGTTTTTTTTTATATAATGAAGTTTAAGTGGAAATGGGAGATCAGCATAGATGGAGTTAAGCATATGCCATTAAATATCTTGTGACAAAATGGAATAGGCTCAGGTTCATGAAGTAAATTGCCTTTGTTATGCATGCGTGACTTTCTGAAGAGCTGTGTAGGTTGGTTGTCCTGTAGAGCTGCTAATTAGTAATTTGTTGTAGGTTGGTGGTTGCTATGACAGCACAGTGGCTGTCAGAATATGAATATTGTGTAATACACTGATCTATTCAGCTATAAAAGATAAAATATTGAATTTATTTATTTTTCAGTTCGTATTTGAAAGAAGAAAACAGATTAAAGCACAGATTTTATTAATTTATACAGTTTTTGAAACATATCTATTTTGGAAGGATAATTGTCCCCATCCTCTTGTATTACTGGTAGAAGGATTCTAGTACCCAGAGGTCTGAAATGCACAATTACCGACCAACACTGACTTTCTAATCCACTTTGAGAGTGCAAGAGGTTACTGTGTTGCTTGATGCAGAATTCATGATGACACTGTGCTTATAGTTAAATTATGGTGAGACTTGGTATAATTTAAATATGTAAATGGGGTTAGTGTGTATAAACTTTTGAACACATTCTCAAACCTTAGATTGATTGTTAGACAATATTAACAATGCACAACTGAGAGTAATTCATTTGTACATTAATATTACATACCAAATGAAGTACTGTTGACATCTAGTATAATCATAGAACTTAAAGCTTTGCCAAATAATTCTAAGCAAATTAATTGATTTGATGAAATTCTTACTTGCCAAAATCTAAATCTGCACTTTTGCAATGTATGAATTTTTGCCACATTATTAATTTCATAATTGGCGCTGCTTTATGTCTTAATATATTGCATTATTTCTTGGATTTGTTATAGAAATGCATTACATTTGCATTATAAAATTAATGGCTTGAGCAACAATTATAGTTCAAGTAGTGATCTAATGCATCTCTTATTAGCACCACTGTGGGGTTAGCAAACTTTGTTCTGTATCATGGATTTTTATTTCAATTCTATTTTGCTAAATGTGAGGTACACTTGGGTCCAGTGAGTGAGCGACAGTATTACAATTTTGACTTGCACAGTTGCAGGTGTACATTCAAAGCACTTTCTTTCCTGTCCCCAAACTCTCATTCTTTAATTTAGTTAAACTTGAGTCCAGTGAGAAATGTGTTTGAGGAATCCAGTGGCATAGGCCAACAGCACAAAACATCTCCTGACTTGGCAAGAATTAAAACAAAATTGACAACCTCGGATCATAAAATGGCTGGTATGATAAGTTTAAAAAAAAAGATTCTAATGGTTTGTTGGGGATAGTCTTCTGAGGTTGGAACTAAAGCCTATTGTCGGTGCAGAGTACAGGGAGCTTATTCTGCACATAACTAAGCTATACTGTCTTGGGAATGCTTGATTGAGTGAGTTCCTAAAATGGAAAATATTCCATATGCCAGCATGGATATCCTTTACTTCAATCCCAAAATTTGCAAACTGGAAAAAGAAGTGACCACTTTACTTAAGCGTTCTGTTCCTCAATACTGCAACTTCAGAGATTCGGACCTATTTTCACATCCAACAGTTCCTTCAGATGGTATGAGGCGTGAATTGGCTGAGATGGATTGGCGAATGATACTTAAGGGGTTGACTGTGGATGGGCAATGGCAGACATTTAGAGACCGCATGGATGAACTACAACAATTGTACATTCCTGTCTGGCATAGAAATAAAAAAGGGAAGGTGGCTCAACCGTGGCTATCAAGGGAAATCAGGGATAGTATTAAAGCCAAGGAAGTGGCATACAAATTGGCCAGAAATAGCAGCGAACCTGGGGACTGGGAGAAATTTAGAACTCAGCAGAGGAGGACAAAGGGTTTGATTAGGGCAGGGAAAATGGAGTATGAGAAGAAGCTTGCAGGGAACATTAAGACGGATTGCAAAAGTTTCTATAGATATGTAAAGAGAAAAAGGTTAGTAAAGACAAATGTAGGTCCCCTGCAGTCAGAATCAGGGGAAGTCATAACGGGGAACAAAGAAATGGCGGACCAATTGAACAAGTACTTTGGTTCGGTATTCACGAAGGAGGACACGAACAACCTTCCGGTTATAAAAGGGGTCGGGGGGTCTAGTAAGGAGGAGGAACTGAGGGAAATCCTTATTAGCCGGGAAATTGTGTTGGGGAAATTGATGGGATTGAAGGCCGATAAATCCCCAGGGCCTGATGGACTGCATCCCAGAGTACTTAAGGAGGGGGCCTTGGGAATAGTGGATGCGTTGACAGTCATTTTCCAACATTCCATTGACTCTGGATCAGTTCCTATGGAGTGGAGGGTAGCCAATGTAACCCCACTTTTTAAAAAAGGAGGGAGAGAGAAAACAGGGAATTATAGACCGGTCAGCCTGACATCGGTAGTGGGTAAAATGATGGAATCAATTATTAAGGATGTCATAGCAGTGCATTTGGAAAGAGGTGACATGATAGGTCCAAGTCAGCATGGATTTGTGAAAGGGAAATCATGCTTGACAAATCTTCTGGAATTTTTTGAGGATGTTTCCAGTAGAGTGGATAAGGGAGAACCAGTTGATGTGGTATATTTGGACTTTCAGAAGGCGTTCGACAAGGTCCCACACAAGAGATTGATGTGCAAAGTTAGAGCACATGGGATTGGGGGTAGTGTACTGACATGGATTGAGAACTGGTTGTCAGACAGGAAGCAAAGAGTAGGAGTAAATGGGTACTTTTCAGAATGGCAGGCAGTGACTAGTGGGGTACCGCAAGGTTCTGTGCTGGGGCCCCAGCTGTTTACACTGTACATTAATGATTTAGATGAGGGGATTAAATGTAGTATCTCCAAATTTGCGGATGACACTAAGTTGGGTGGCAGTGTGAGCTGCGAGGAGGATGCTGTGAGGCTGCAGAGCGACTTGGATAGGTTAGGTGAGTGGGCAAATGCATGGCAGATGAAGTATAATGTGGATAAATGTGAGGTTATCCACTTTGGTGGTAAAAACAGAGAGACAGACTATTATCTGAATGGTGACAGATTAGGAAAAGGGGAGGTGCAAAGAGACCTGGGTGTCATGGTACATCAGTCATTGAAGGTTGGCATGCAGGTGCAGCAGGCGGTTAAGAAAGCAAATGGCATGTTGGCCTTCATAGCAAGGGGATTTGAGTACAGGGGCAGGGAGGTGTTGCTACAGTTGTACAGGGCATTGGTGAGGCCACACCTGGAGTATTGTGTACAGTTTTGGTCTCCTAACCTGAGGAAGGACATTCTTGCTATTGAGGGAGTGCAGCGAAGGTTCACCAGACTGATTCCCGGGATGGAGGGACTGACCTATCAAGAAAGACTGGATCAACTGGGCTTGTATTCACTGGAGTTCAGAAGAATGAGAGGGGACCTCATAGAAACATATAAAATTCTGACGGGGTTAGACAGGTTAGATGCAGGAAGAATGTTCCCAATGTTGGGGAAGTCCAGAACCAGGGGTCACAGTCTAAGGATAAGGGGTAAGCCATTTAGGACCGAGATGCGGAGGAACTTCTTCACCCAGAGAGTGGTGAACCTGTGGAATTCTCTACCACAGAAAGTTGTTGAGGCCAATTCACTAAATATATTCAAAAAGGAGTTAGATGAGGTCCTTACTGCTAGGGGGATCAAGGGGTATGGCGAGAAAGCAGGAATGGGGTACTGAAGTTGAATGTTCAGCCATGAACTCATTGAATGGCGGTGCAGGCTAGAAGGGCCGAATGGCCTACTCCTGCACCTATTTTCTATGTTTCTATGTTTCTATGTTTCTAAAAGCACTGTTTGCTGAACCTCTGTAACAATTATTTTAAGGTTCAAGCTTTTGTCAATGATGGCAGCTTCCTTCTTTCACACCTATACCAGGGTAACTATACACCCTGGGGACAGTCCCTATCCCCGGGCAAACACTGTTTTCGGAAGAGTTCCCAGTTCACAAACCTCGGCCTCCAATATCTGTGGGGTAAATCGGAACCCACGTGGCCCTGAGCTGCCCTACGATTGGTCATGACTGTGCGGTGGGGTGGGTTCCGATTGGTGGGAGGGGTGTCAATCTCCTGATTTCAAACAGCAGAAAGGGAGGGACTGACTGAGGAACTTTAATTTATCAGAGATCGTGCTCTGTGGCCGAAGTGTGAATGCTCAGTGCCCTCCATCCAATCCCCAGGCAGTCCTGTGAAAGTCGGTCGAAGAGAAATCGGCCCCAAAGCCAAAATGTCCGATAATCGGGGTCGCTTGTCGACGGAATGAGCGGCGTGTGTAACCGCGCTGTGTGGATGTGCCGGGAGCCAGATCAGAGCACGGTCTGCAACCTCGGATGGTGTGGGTGAATGTCGGGGGGGCATGTGAGCAGCAGCACCGCATTATTCAGCTTGCAAGTTTTGCGGTTAAATTTTGCTGTTTCAGTTTGCATCAAAATAACGCACAAATCTGTCTCGCTATGTTGTGCAGCCTGCATTTTCTGCCCTCGCTACTTTGCTCCCACCCTATGTCCCTGGATTCAGTTTAGAAAATATGATCTATGCTGTAGATTCAGTGACATTTCATAACATCAACTATGAAATGAGAAAAAGCCCTTTTGTTCAAGATCAGTTGACCAGTTGCCCAAATTGTCATTATATTTCCATGGACCAACTGTTCAAAAATCATTGTGTTCCAAGCAACATTTGTTTGTGCTGATCTATACTTATAACCTTTTTATCCTACTAATCAGATATTCATCAAGTTTTTTTTCGAACATTAACTGCTTTAGCTGGAAGTCTGTTTCACATTCAGGGTTTGCAGAGCACAAATACATAATTCCTTCCAACTTCAAACTGGGATTGTTCTTATGGGACATTTCGGGTGTTTAAAATTATGAAGGATTTTGATAGAGTAGATAGAGAGAAACTGTTTCCACTCCCAGGAGGGTCAACAACCAGAGGACATAGATGTAAGATAATTGGCATTAGAACCGGAGTGGGGGGCGGGGAGGAAATATGAGAAGAATTTCTTTAATGCAGTGAATTGTTGTGATCTGGAAGTTGGATATACCTGTATACTTAAAAAGGAAAAAAATTGTATAGCTATGGGAAAAGAGCAGGGAAGCGGGACTATTTGGATAGTTCTTTCAAAGAGCCGAAATAGGTACGATGGGCTAAATGGCCTCGTTGTGTGCTGCAAGATTCTATTAGGGCTAGATTTTCACTGACTTTGCGACCGGGTTTTCGCTGCAAATTGACCCTCCGCGGCGAAAATTTGGTCAGCGAGATCTTTGGGCACCTTTTTGCGCCGGCCATTCCACGTACTGCCGGAGAGAGGTATGACGACATGAAATGACGTGCAATGCCACGGATTGAGTTACCGTCGTACTTTCGACACACTCCGCCACGCCCAGAATATCGACAGGCAAACCTGTCGGTGCAGCCTTGTCAGCAGCGGGAAGTATGACGACCTGCAAAAAAGGTTAGTTAGAGTTTTAAATTATTTTTCATTGATTTAGTAGGTAAGGGATTTGTGAATGTTTTTTTCATTTTTTTTTTGTTTTTGTTTTTCCCCCTTCCCAAGGTCTCTCTCGCAGTGCTACCAGCCTCGGACTAAAGTTGCGGTTTGCGCCACGAATCCTCTTGCTACACCGACTTTACCAAGTCATAAAGGCTGAACTTTAGGCCTAAAAATGGTAGCGCAGCAAAAACGGTAATTTTGCCGTAAAACTACCGTTTTGCCGACAACCGAAAATCTAGCCCTGATTCTAGTTCCGTATTTTAAGCAAATTACCCCACATACATTTGCATCATTGATTTCTCTCATCATTTCTAAAACCTGTTCACATCTTTCAATCTTTTCTCTACTGAAAGCAGGCTCAGTTTGAGTCTCTCTTCATACTTTTGAACTATACAAGTCAATTTTGTGCTTTTGTTAGTTTGGTTCAGTTGGTCGTACTCTCACCTCTGTCAGAAGATCATGAATTCACTTGAGCCCACAATGGAAGCTAACACTTCAGAGCAGTACAGATGAAGTACTGCATTATCGGAAGTGTTTTATTTCGCAAGAGATGATGTTGATGCGTTTTGAATTCGTCTTTGGGCGTACAGTGGATAAATGCGCATTCATAGAATGGTTACAGCACGGAAGTAGGTCATTCAATCCATCGAGCCTGTGCCGACTCTTGGCTCGTCCCATTCCCCTGCCTTTTCCCCGTAGCCCTGCAAATTGTTTTCCTTCAGATACTTATTCAACTCCATTTTGATTCAGCCTGCCTCCACCACCCTTTCAGGCAGTGCATTCCAGATCCTAACTTCTTGCTGCATTTTAGAAAAAAAAAAAGTTTTTTCTTGCATCGTCTTTGGTTCTTTTGCCAATCACCTTAAATCTGTGTCCTCTGGTTCTTGACCCTTCTGCCAATGGGAACAGTTTCTCTCTATCTACTCTGTCTGGACCCCTCATGATTTTGAACACTTCTATCAAATCTCCTCTCAATCTTCTCTGTTCCAAGGAGAACAACCCCAGCTTCCCCAGTCTATCAACGTAACTGAAGTCCCTCGATCCTGGAATCATTGTCGAAAATCTTTTCTGCACCATTCTTAATGCCTTCACATCCTTCCTAAAGTCTGGTGTCCAGAATTGGACAGTACTCTAGTTGGGGCTGAACCAGTGTTTTATACAGGTTCTTCATCATTTCCACACTTTTGTACGTTCTGTCTCTATATTTATGAAGCCCACTATCCCGTAAGCCTTTTTAACTGCTTTCTTTCTCAAACTGCCCTGCCACTTTCAATGCTTTGTGCACACATACCTCCAGGTCTCTGTTCTTGCACCCCCTTTAGGATTGTACCATTTAATTTATATGTCTTTTCCTCATTCTTTCCACCAAAATGTATCACTTCACACTTTTCTGCATTAAATTTCATCTGCCACGTGTCTGCCCATTTCACCAGCTTGTCTATATCTTTCTGAAGTCTATCACTGTCCTCCTCACAGTTCACTATACTTCCAAGTTTTGTGTCGCCTGCAAATTTTGAAATTGTGCCCTGTACACCCACATCCAAGTTATTAATATATATCAAGAAAAGCAATGGTCCTACAACCGACCCCTGGGGGACACCACTGTATACCTTCCTCCAGTATGAAAAACAACCGTTCGCCACTACTCTGTTTCCTGTCACTCAGCCAATTTCGTATCCATGCTGCCACTGACCCTTTTATTCCATGGGTGTAAACTTTTCTGCCGAGCCTATTATGTGGCACTTTATCAAACTCCTTTTGGAAATCCATGCACACTACGTCAACCACAATACCCTCATCAATCCTCTGTTACCTCATCAAAAACTCAATCAAGTTGGCTAACCACAATTTGCCTTGAACAGATCCATGCTGGCTTTCCTTAATTGATCCACACCTATCCAAGTGACAATTTTATCCCTGATTACTGTTTCTAAAAGCTGCCCCACTACCAAGGTTAAACTGACTGGCCTGCAGTTGCTGGCTTTATCTTTACACCTTTTTTGAACAATGGTGTAACATTTGCAATTCTCCAGTCCTCTGGCACCAACCCCACATCTACGGAGGATTGGAATATTATGGCCAGTACCTCCGTGATTTCCACCCCTAATTCCCTCTCATCGTAGGATGCATCCCATCCGCTTCTGGTGATTTATCTACGATAAGTACAGCCAGCCTTTCTAATACCTCTATCAATTTATATCCAATCAAGTGTTTCCCCACTACTTCCTCCTTCACTGTCAATGGCAGAATCCTCTTCCTGGGTGAAGATAGATTCAAAGTACTTGTTTAGTACCTCAGCCATACCCTCTGCCTCCATGTATAGGTCTCCTTTTTGGTCCCTAATCACCCCCATACCCCTCTTAGTCTTTTACTATTTATATGCCTATAGAAGACTTTTGGATTATCTTTTATGTTGATTACCATTCTATTCTCATACCCTCTCTTTGCCCCTCTTATTTTCTTTTTCACTTCTTCTCTGACCTTTCTATAGGTAGCCTGATTCTCAAATGTATTTACAACCTGACATCTATCATAAGAGCTCTTTTTCTGCTTCATCATATTCTCTATCTGTTTCATCATCCAGGGAGCCCTGTCTTCAGTTGCCCTGTTTTTCCCCCCATATGGGAATGTACCTCAACTGTACCCGAACTATTTCCTCTTTAAAGGAAATTACAGTTTTGCCTGCCAATCTTTGATTTCAGTTCCCCGGGCCAGATCTGTTCTCATCCCACTGAAATTGCCCCCCGCCCCAAGTTAAACATTTTTACTCCAGATTGCCCCCTGTCCTTTTCCATAGCTAATCTAAACCTTATGATACAATGATCACTGTTCCTTAAGTGTTCACCTACTGACACTTGCTCCACTTGACCTACCTCATTCTCCAGAACCAGATCCAGCAATGCCTCCTCCTTTATCAGGCTGGAAACATACTGACCAAGAAAGCATTATTCATAGTTTAAAAAAAAAAAATTATTCTGGGACATGGGAATCACGGGCAAGGTCAACATTTATTGCACATTCCTGGTTGCTGTGAGAAGGGGCTAATGGGCCGCCTTAAACCACTGCAGTCTATGTGCTGAAAGTGTTTCCACAATACTGTTTGTTATGGAGTTCCTGGTTTTTGACTCAGCGACAATGAAGGAACAGTGATATTTGTCCAAATCAAAATGGTGTGACTTGGAGGTGATGCTTTTCCCATGCATCAGCTGCCGTTGTCCTTCTAGGTAGTGGAGGTCACAGGTTTGAGAGGTGCCGCCGAAAAAGTCCTGGCGAATTGCTGCAGTGGATCCTGGAGACAGTATACACTGCAGCTGGTGATGGAGGTGGTGGGTGTAAGTGTGTGGAAGGCCAGGGCAATAGATTGGGGAAAAGTTGATTTTAAGGGACTTGAGAATAGAACTTAAAAAATGGGCAACAATATTGGTAAACAGTGCTGTAGAACAGCAATGGAAAACATTTAAAACTGTGTTCAACAGAGGCCGGGAAAAATAAATTCCGCAAAGAATAAGAACAAGCTAAACACTAATCGTGGGTGGGATTTTCAGCTTTTGTGTTTTTCGACAAAAACGGTAGCGATACGTGAAACTTGCCGTTTTTGGTGCGCTGCCATTTTTATGCCGAACGTCCGGTCTTTACATCTGCGGTAAGGGAGGCATTGCACAAGCATTCGCGGCGCAAATCGCGAGTTTCAGCAACTTTAGTCTGTTGGCCAGGAGTGCTGTGAGAGAAGCCTCGGAAGGGGAAAAAAAAAAATTCCAAAAAACATTTACAAAACCCTTAAACTATCTAATCGCTGCAAAAAAATGAAAAAATTAAAGCTTTAACTTTTATCTCTTTTGCAGGTTTTCATACTTAACGCTGCCAGCAGGGCTGCACCGGCAGGTTTGACCTGTCGCTATTCTGAGCGTGGCGTACGGCTCGGGAGAGTGCCGAAAGTCTGTCGCAAATGCAATCTGCGTCACTGCACATCGGCGCACCTCTCCCCGGCGGTACTTGGAAGCGCCAACACAAATAGGTACCCAAGGATCCCGCCCGGGCTTTGTGACCGGGTTTTTTGCCGTGGAGGGTCAAATTGCGGCGAAAACCCGGTCGCAAAGCTTCAAAAATCCGGCCCCATGGATGAATAAAGCCAGAAGGGAAAAATTGAGCATCAGGAAAGAAGCATACATTAAGTACGTGGGCAGCAGGAGAGAGCATAAGGGAAAATATGAGGGGATTAGGAGAGAATTCAAAACAACAATTAGGAGGGCAAAGAGAAACTATGAAATTAAATTATCAAGGGACATAAAACAAAAAGTAGTAAAATATTTCAAAGGGCCACTAAGGGATGGACAGGATAATACGACAGGTAGTGATGGAGAGATGGCAGGAATATGAAATAATTACTTGGCCTCATTATTTACTCGGGAGATAGAACAGGTGGACATGACATTGGATGATTAGATTAGTAATGAGATAAGTGCATTTAAAATAAAAGGAGATATATTAAATAAACAAATCATTCTCAGAGGATAAAACCTCAGTTCTGGATGGATTACATCTGTGCATTTTAAAAGAATGTAGGGAAGAGATAGCAGAGGCATTACTACACATATTTAATAATTCCTTAGAAATAGGTGCAGTGCCAGAGGACTGGCAGATAGCTAACATAATACCTATATTTAAGAAAGGCGATAGAACATGTCCAGGGAATTATTGACCAGTCAGCTTAACATCAGTGGTAGGAAAAATAATGGAATCTCTACTAAAGGAGAAAATAGAAGAACATCTACAAACCAAAAATATAATACAGGTTGAACCTCTCTTATCCGGGACTCCCGTATCCGGCACCATCCCTCGTCTGGGACCATTCATAGAAACATAGAAAATAGGTGCAGGAGTAGGCCATTCGGCCCTTTGAGCCTGCACCGCCATTCAATGAGTTCATGGCTGAACATGCAACCTCAGTACCCCATTCCTGCTTTCTCGCCATACCCCTTGATCCCCCTAGTAGTAAGGACTACATCGAACTCCTTTTTGAATATATTTAGTGAATTGGCCTCAACAACTTTCTGTGGTAGAGAATTCCACAGGTTCACCACTCTCTGGGTGAAGACGTTTCTCCTCATCTCGGTCCTAAATGGCTTACCCCTTATCCTTAGACTGACCCCTGGTTCTGGACTTCTCCAACATTGGAAACATTCTTCCTGCATCTAACCTGTCTAAACCCGTCAGAATTTTAAAACTTTCTATGAGATCCCCTCTCATTCTTCTGAACTCCAGTGAATACAAGCCCAGTTGATCCAGTCTTTCTTGATATGTCAGTCCCGCCATCCCGGGAATCAGTCTGGTGAACCTTCGCTGCACTCCCTCCATAGCAAGAATGTCCTTCCTCAAGTTAGGAGACCAAAACTGTACACAATACTCCAGGTGTGGCCTCACCAAAACCCTGTACAACTGCAGTAACACCTCCCTACCCATGTACTCAAATCCCCTCGATATGAAGGCCAACATGCCATTTGCTTTCTTAACCGCCTGCTGTACCTGCAGGCCAACCTTCAATGACTGATGTACCATGACACTCGGGTCTCGTTGCACCTCCCCTTTTCCTAATCTGTCACCATTCAGATAATAGTCTGTCTCTCTGTTTTTACCACCAAAGTGGATAACCTCACATTTATCCACATTATACTTCATCTGCCATGCATTTGCCCACTCACCTAACCTATCCAAGTCACTCTGCAGCCTCATAGTATCCTCCTCGCAGCTCACATTGCCACCCAACTTAGTGTCATCTGCAAATTTGGAGATACTACATTTAATCCCCTCGTCTAAATCATTAATGTACAATGTAAACAGCTGGGGCCCCAGCACAGAATCTTGCGGTACCCCACTAGTCACTGCCTGCCATTCTGAAAAGTCCCCATTTACTCCTACTCTTTGCTTCCTGTCTGACAACCAGTTCTCAATCCATGTCAGCACACTACCCCCAATCCCATGTGCTTTAACTTTGCACATTAATCTCTTGTGTGGGACCTTGTCGAAAGCCTTCTGAAAGTCCAAATATACCACATCAACTGGTTCTCCCTTGTCCACTCTACTAGAAACATCCTCAAAATTCCAGAAGGTTTGTCCAGCATGATTTCCCTTTCACAAATCCATGCTGACTTGGACCCATCATGTCACCTCTTTCCAAATGCGCTGCTCTGACATCCTTAATAATTGATTCCATCATTTTACCCACTACTGATGTCAAGCTGACCGGTCTATAATTCCCTGTTTTCTCTCTCCCTCCTTTTTTAAAAAGTGGGGTTACATTGGCTACCTTCCACTCGATAAGAACTGATCCAGAGTCTATGGAATGTTGGAAAATGACTGTCAGTGCATCTGCTATTTCCAAGGCCACCTCCTTAAGTACTCTGGGATGCAGTCCATCAGGCCCTGGGGATTTATCGGCCTTCAATCCCATCAATTTCCCCAACACAATTTCCCGACTAATAAGCATTTCCCTCAGTTCCTCCTTCTTACTAGACCCTCTGACCCCTTTTATATCCGGAAGGTTGTTTGTGTCCTCCTCAGTGAATACCGAACCAAAGTACTTGTTCAATTGGTCTGCCATTTCTTTGTTCCCCATTATGACTTCCCCTGATTCTGACTGCAGGGGACCTACATTTGTCTTTACTAACTTTTTTGTCTTTACATATCTATAGAAACTTTTGCAGTCCGCCTTAATGTTCCCTGCAAGCTTCCTCTCGTACTCTATTTTCCCTGCCCTAATCAAACCCTTTGTCCTCCTCTGCTGAGTTCTAAATTTCTCCCAGTCCCCAGGTTCACTGCTATTTCTGGCCAATTTGTATGCCACTTCCTTGGCTTTAATACTATCCCTGATTTCCCTAGATAGCCATGGTTGAGCCACCTTCCCTTTTTTTATTTTTACGCCAGACAGGGATGTACAATTGTTGTAGTTCATCCATGCGGTCTCTAAATGTCTGCCATTTCCCATCCACTGTCAACCCCTTAAGTATCATTCGTCAATCTATCCTAGCCAATTCACACCATATACCTTCAAAGTTACCCTTCTTTAAGTTCTGGACCATGGTCTCTGAATTAACTGTTTCATTCTCCATCCTAATGTAGAATTCCTCCATATTCTGGTCACTCTTCCCCAAGGGGCCTCGCACAACGAGATTGCTAATTAATCCTCTCTCATTACACAACACCCAGTCTAAGATGGCCTCCCCCTAATTGGTTCCTCGACATATTGGTCTAGAAAACCATCCCTTATGCACTCCAGGAAATCCTCCTCCACCGTATTGCTTCCAGTTTGGTTAGCCCAATCTATATGCATATTAAAGTCACCCATGATAACTTCTGCACCTTTATTGCATGTACCCCTAATTTCCTGTTTGATGCCCTCCCCAACATCACTACTACTGTTTGGAGGTCTGTACACAACTCCCACTAACGTTTTTTGCCCTTTGGTGTTCTGCAGCTCTACCCATATAGATTCCACATCATCCAAGCTAATGTCCTTCCTAACTCTTGCATTAATCTCCTCTTTAACCAGCAATGCTACCCCACCTCCTTTTCCTTTTATTCTGTCCTTCCTGAATGTTGAATACCCATGGATGTTGAGTTCCCAGCCCTGATCATCCTGGAGCCACGTCTCCGTAATCCCAATCACATCATATCCGTTAACATCTATTTGCACAGTTAATTCATCCACCTTATTGCGGATACTCCTTGCATTAAGACACACAGCCTTCAGGCTTGTTTTTTTTACACCCTTTGTCCTTTTAGAATTCCCGGCCATCGGGTGGCGGATGTGCAGAACTCCGACATGAACAAATTGAAATCCTTCCTCGCTGCCGACTCCCGCAATCGCTGGCCTGACCCCGCGATCCACCGCCCCCCATGATCTCTCTGCCACACTCCTAGCCTCAAGCCAGTCAGCCCCGATATCCCCTTGCTCAGTACCTGTACCATCCAATTTAATGTGACCTCCCCATGTCTGGCAAAATCCCTTAATCCGGCACAGGCCAGGTCCCGAGGGTGCCAGATAAGAGAGGTTCAACCTGTAATGAATAGTCAGCATGGATTTCAAAAGGCAAGGAAGGCAAAGTCTTCCTTGACCAACTTCAATGAATTTTTTGAAGAGGTAACGAAGAGAATAGACCAGGGTAATGTAGTCGATGTAATTTATCTAGATTTTCAAAAGGCCTTCGATAAGGTGCCACATAATAGACTGATGAATGCAGAGTCAGGGGACAAGTAGCAGAATGGATAGCGAGCTGGCTTCAAGACAGAAAGCAGAGAGTCGGGGTAAAGGGTAGCTATTCACAGTGGCAATAGGTGGGTATTTCAGTTCCACAATAATCCGTGCTAGGACCACTGTTTTTCACAATTTATATTAATGATTTCGACTGGAGTCAAAAACACAATTTTTATACTTGCGGATGACACCAAATTGGGGTGGGGGGGGGGGCGGAATATTTAATACTGAGGAGGACTGCAACAAATTACAGGAATGCATTAATAAACTTGCAGAAAGGGCATATAATTGGCAAATGAAATTCAACACAGATAGGAAGAATAGGGAGGTCACTTATTACTTGCAGGGTGCGAGTCTGAGTTGGGTAGAAGAGCAAAGGGATCTCGGAGTACAAATACACAAATCACTAAAAGTAGTAACACAGATTAACCAGGCTATTTTTTTAAAAAACCCTCTCGTTCCTCCCCCCGCCCCCGCCCCCCTGCGAACACACTGTTCCACTGACTCTGGATTCTTATGCAGCCCTCCCTGGCATGCTTTCTGCTGCCTAAGCCCCAGATTCTCCCTTCACCTCCCTCTCCTTTAAAAACCCATTCTTTGACTTAATTTTTGGTCATTACTCCTTATCTCCCTTCATCTTTGGCCAGGTATCCATTTTTTGTCCTTGTGCCTCTGTGAAGCACCGTGGGACATTATTCTACATTATTTCATCATAGGCAGTCCCTCGAAATCGAGGAAGACTTGCTTCCACTCTAAGTGAGTTCTCAGTTAGCTGTACACTCCAATGCGGGAATTACAGTCTTTGTAGCAGGCGGAGCAGACAGTGGATGAAGGAAAAGGTGGATGGGGAGTCTCGTTTGCCGCATGCTCTTTCCGCTGTTTGCGTTTGTTTTCTGCATGCTCTCGGTGATGAGACTCGAGGTGCTCAGCGCCCTCCCGGTGGTCTTCCTCCACTTTGGGCGGTCTTGGGTCAGGTATTCCCAGGTGCCGGGTGGGATGTTGCACTTTATCAAGGAGGCTTTGAGGGTGTCCTTGAAACGTTTCCTCTGCCCACCTGGGGCTCGCTTGCCATGTAGGAGTTCCGAGTAGAGCGCTTGCTTAGCGAGTCCTATGTCGGGCATGAGGACGATGTGGCCTGCCGAATGGAGCTGGTCGAGTGTGGTCAGTGCTTCGATGCTGGGGATGTTGGCCTGAGTGAGAACACTGTCGGTGCGTCTATCCTCCCACTGGATTTGTAGGATCTTGCGGAGGCAGTGCTGGTGGTACTTCTCCAGTGCTTTGAGGTGTCTACTGTATATAGTCCATGTCTCTGAGCCATATAGGAGGGCCGGTATCAGTACTATCCTGTAGAACATAAGCTTGGTGCCAGATTTGAGGTTCTGGTCTTCAAACACTCTCTTCCTCAGGCGACCAAAGGCTGCGCTGGTGCACTGGAGGCAGTGTTGGGCCTCGTCATCGATGTCTGCCCTTGCTGATAGTAGGCTCCCGAGATATGGAAAATGGTCCACGTTGTCCAAGGCTGTGGATTTTGATGACCGGGAGGCAGTGCTATGTGGCGGGGTCAGGTTGGTGGAGGACCTTTGTCTTATGGATGTTTAGTGTAAGGCCCATGCTTTGGCACGCCTCGGTGAAGGTGTTGGCAATGGCTTGGAGTTCGGCCTCTGTGCGCAGATGCAAGCGTCGTCCGCATACTGTAGTTCGATGACCGAGGATGCAACGACCTTGGATCAAGCCATGTTCCCATTGGCTCTATAGTTTAGTTCCACTCCAACGGGGAGTTTGTTGAGAGTGAGATGGAGTATTGCAGCAAAGAAGATCGAGAAGAGCGTTGGTGCGATGACCAAGCCCTGCTTGACCCGGTCGTGGATTGGGTCTGTGGTGGATCCGTTGGTCAGGATCACGGCTTGCATGTCGTCGTGGAGCAAGCGGAGGATGGTGACAAACTTTTGGGGGCAGCTGAAATGGAGGAGGATGCTCCATTATTTACTCACCTTTTCTCTATCTTTTGATATCCTTAGTTAACAACCTATTGATCTCAGTCTTGGAAAATTTCAATTGATCCACTTCTGCAGGCTTTTACATAGAAACATCGAAAATAGATGCAGGAGTAGGCCATTCGGCCCTTCGAGCCTGCACCACCATTCAATAAGATCATGGCTGATCATTCACCTCAGTACCCCTTTCCTGTTTTCTCTCCAAACCCCTTGATCCCTTTAGCCATAAGGGCCATATCTAACTCCCTCTTGAATATATCTAACGAACTGGCATCAACAACTCTCTACCGCAAAGAATTCCACAGGTTCACAACTCTGGGTGAAGAAGTTTCTCCTCATCTCGGTCCTAAATGGCTTACCCCTTATCAGACTGTGTCCTTTGGTTCTCGACTCCCCCAACATCGGGACCATTCTTCCTGCATCTAACCTGTCCAGTCCCGTCAGAATTTTATATGTTTCTATGAGATCCCGTCTAATTCTTCTAAACTCCAGTGAATACAGGTCCAGTCGATCCAGTCTCTCCTCATGTCAGTCCTGCCATCCCGGGAATAAGTCTGGTAAACCTTCGCTGCACTCCCTCAATAGCAAGAACGTCCTTCCTCAGATTAGGAGAGCAAAACTAACACAATATTCCAGGTGAGGCCTCACCAAGTCCCTGTACAACTGCTCCTCCCTGCTCCTAAACTCAAATCCCCTAGCTATGAAGGCCAACATGCCATTTGCCGCATTCACCGCCTGCTGTACCTGCATGCCAGCTTTCAATGACTGATGTACCATGACACCCAAGTCTCGTTGCACCTCCCCTTTTCCTAATCTGCCGCCATTCAGATAATATTCTGCCTTCACGTTTTTGCCAGCAAAGTGAATAACCTCACATTTATCCACATTATACTGCATCTGCCATGCATTTGCAAACTCAACTAACCTGTCCAAGTCACCCTGCAGCCTCTTAGCATCCTCCTCACAGCTCACCCAGCTTAGTGTCATCTGCAAACTCGGAGATATTACACTCAATTCCTTCACCTAAATCATTGATGTATATTGTAAATAGCTGGGGTCCCAGCACTGAGCCCTGCGACACTCCACTAGTCACTGCCTGCCATTCTGAAAAGGACCCATTTATCCCGACTCTTTGCTTCCTGTCTGCCAACCAGTTCTCTATCCAGGTCAGTACATTACCCCCAATACCATGTGCTTTAATTTTGCACAAAAATCTCCTCTGTGGGACCTTGTCAAAAGCTTTTTGAAAGTCCAAATACACCACATCCACTGGTTTTCCCTTGTCCACTCTACTCGTTACATCCTCAGAAAATTCTGGAAGATCCTGCCAATCAGGAAACATTCCCTTTATCCCTACTCTCTCCTACCTCACAACCAATGTTGCACGTTACCTTGAATTCTGTTCATTTAGAAAATCATATAAATGTAAGTTATTTTTCTCTTCCCTGGACTTTTTGAACACCATGAATGTAGGGTGCCAAAAACTGCACAACATTCCATCTATGACCTCACCAATGATCTGTTTTGATGTTCCTGAGACCCACAATCACACCTGTAAGTTCCAGGTTTTCTTCTCCCATGCTTACTTTACTTTACCTACTTTTTAAAATATGGCTGCTCTTTATTTGCCATTGCCGAGTTGGTCTAAAATCATTTGATTGGTGTTGCTTTTTCCTAACTTGCCACTTGGCTTAGTATCATCAATAAATTCTGTAGTACTGCAAATTTCTTTTGCTGCATCAGCTATGAATAACTATTTACCCAGTAAGCCATTGAATGTGCTAAGAGACATGTTTCTTTTAAAATTTAGGCAAAAAAACTGCATATTTGTGATTTCAATAAAAAGAATGACATATGGAGTAATAAGTGTGTGTGTTTACAAAACTGCAATTTAATTGATGAGTTCTGATGAGAACTTAAATCTGACCCAGTCAGTAAATTGCAGTGATCTCTATTTCTGAAGACGTATTGCTATCTCGATCCCACTGTGTTTCTTGCACTCTCTCTCTTTGTCTCTCTTGCATGTGTTCTCTTGGATTTGCTGTCTATCTCTTACTCTTTCATTCTATATTCATTTTTGGTGGATTTGAAGAGTTTTTATTGTTTCTGGAGTGTCCTGGGGGGAGAAATTCCCCAGCACCCGATTTGAGGGCGGTAACCCAGTTGGAGAAGGACTTCCTGCGCTCGGCGCGGAAGTCCCGCCCCAGTCGCAAAATTGGGCTTATCGCCCCTCACAGGAAATGGAGCACAATGTCGCGTGCTGCACTTCCTGTTGGGGCGGTATCCGGGGCGCGACTCGGGCTGGGTAACACTGGCGCATTTCAACGTCTCTCCCCTTCCGTTAAAAATGAGGGTCGCTGCGAACTCTGCAGGACCTCTGATGGCCTCCACTGGGACACCAATGCGGTGCCCTGAGGCCGCAGCCCGGCACCAGGGCACCAAGACGTGCCGACCGGAGAGTCGGCAAACCGACAAAATGGCGAGTGCAGCCCACCTCCCCTTTAAATTCTGCCCCGCGAGCAGAGGTCGGCCCTGTTCACGACCCGCGAGGCTGGCCGGTTGTGCTACCAGCTGGGCGCGGTGCTACCGTGTTCGTGCCTCTGCTAACTCCTGTGCAATTTCATTAGCGCTCCCCCTGGGGAAAGACCCAACAGGGGAATTTCCCCCCCACCCCCGGTGTTTATAGGCTGTGTTGCAAGCTCACAGATGAGTGTTGCAATTTGGAGGTGTTTTCACTGGGTTTATGACAAACTTTCAAACTGGAGCCTGCAGGTTAATCCCAGAAGGTCATTTGATTTGTGTCCATCTGGGACTGAGCAGTGCCTCGAGGTTGCTGTATTCTGTATTTTTTTTCTGTACTCTTGACTTAAGATTTTGGCTCCGCTATTAACAGAAGGCCGAAATCAGCTGAAGAACCTGACGAGGCTGGTGACATGGAGGCCCTGCAATCTTCGCAGCAGGGTCTTATTGCCATATTGTAGGGCTGTCTGTCGGGCGGGAGAAAACACAAGGGACCCTTGAGGATGGTACCCGGCACCAGGAAGGGAACATCAGCACTGGGAGGCTGTCGGGAGGTCAGCAATTGGGAGAGCTGGGGGTAGGCTGGAGATCGGGGCTGCGGGAGGCCAAACGCTTTTTTCGAGATGCCTGGAGGGAGCACTCCTGCTCCTCCTGGCCCACAAGGAGTGCTAAAAGAGCCACTTCGCTTGGGAAGCGAATCGCTCTGACATAGAACATAGAAAAGAGATGCAGGAGTAGGCCATTCGGCCCTTCGAGCCTGCACCACCATTCAATAAGATCATGGCTGATCATTCACCTCAGTACCCCTTCCCTGCTTTCTTTCCATACCCCTTGATCCCTTTAGCTGTAAGGGCCATATCTAACTCCCTCCTGAATATATCTAACGAACTGGCCTCAACAACTCTCTGCGGAAGAGAATTCTACAGATTAAAAACTCTGAGTGAAGACATTTCTCCTCATCACTGGACCATCGGTTCCCTAGTATTTCTGGCAGGTTGTTTGTGTCTTCCTTCCTGAAAACAGATTTAACTGGTCTGCCATTTCTTTGTTCCCCATTATAAATTCACCTGAATCTGACTGCAAGGGACCTATGTTTGTTTTCACTAATCTTTTTCTCTTCTTACTTTGCATCAACTGCCAGGAATCCCACGGGTCAGGTCTTCCCCTCACCTTACTATTAAATTTAAGTCATGGCATCAATAATGTCCCCTGGCCGCGACTTTGATAAGTTAATTAGGCCCTGTCTGCGGGAGCCTCGTCCGTGGCCTGATTTCTGCACTTTAAAATTTAAATGGACAGGGATAAGGTCTGGTTGCCCGATCCTGATATTTTAACTCTTCCCATGACCCCCTCCCATCTATTGGGGGAGCAGGTGGGCAGGCACGGCGTGCTTAATCAAGCCCTTTATTTTCTGTTGTTGTTTGTTATTTATGCTAATAAATGTTTTCTACAGCAATGGCACTTCTTCAGTTGGGTATTTATTTTGAGTTAGGATGGGGATTTGTGTTCCCAATTGTTAGGTTTTTTTTTTAACCAAAGGGTTCCCCCACAGGGAAGTTTGAAACCCACTGACCTGAGATAATCTGCAATGGGTTACAGAAATGTGCATTGCACGGTATATGAAACAATTGGATCAAAGGCTGTGCAGTTGTAGTAACTTGTCATTAATTCAAACAGGTTTTCGAAGCAGCCATCTCGTGGGTAAAGCACGATAAGGAACCCCGGCAGGAGCACATGGCACGACTGATGGAACACGTGCGCCTACCTCTTCTTACACGTGAATACTTGGTGCAGGTAACATTATCGTACTGAAGTTAAATCATGGCCTGGAAGGGTCAAATCATTGTGGATTTAGTTTTTAAAAGTAACAAAAAAGTTACAGCCACAGGTTTTGATTGCTGTTGAGATTTCTTTTTTAAGTAGATGATTCTTTTTTCCCCTTTTGCTTCATCATAGACTTGTGGGGATGAAATTAAGATGAACCATTTTATTCTTTCACCCACATCTACCAAGTTAATAATCGAGCTGGCTTAGCCATGGTAGTACAGGACATCAGTGTATTGATGAGCTGTGACAAAGAGAGGAAATATGTGGGTGTTCTCTGGGAGAACTAAAATCAAATAAGCAAGTCAGCCCCTGCTGCACTTGTACACTTTCTAATAGAAAGTCAGTGCACCTTGTTGGAAACATAGAAACCTAGAAAATAGGTGCAGGAATAGGCCATTCGGCCCTTCGAACTTGCACCACCATTCAATAAAATCAAGGCTGATCATTCACCTCAGTACTCCTTTCCTGCTTTCTCTCCATACCTCTTGATTTCTTTTGCCATAAGGGCCATATCCAACTCCCTCTTGAATATATCTAACGAGCTGGTATCAACAACTCTCTGCGGAAGAGAATTCTACAGGTTAACAACTCTGAGTGAAGACATTTCGCCTCATCTCAGTCCTAAATAGCTTGCCCCTTATCCTTAGACTGTGACCCCTGGTTCTGGACTCCCCCGACATCAGGAACATTCTTCCTGCATCTAACCTGTCCAGTCCCGTCAGAATTTTATATGTTTCTGTGAGATCCCCTCATTCTTCTAAACTCCAGTGAATACAGGCCCAGTCGATCCAGTCTCTCCTCATATATCAGTCCAGCCATCCTGGGAATCAGTCTGATGAACCTTTGCTGCACTCCCTCAATAGCAAGAACGTCCTTCCTCAGATTAGGAGACCAAAACTGAACACACTATTCCAGGTGAGGCCTCACCCAGGCCTTGTACAGCTGCAGCAAGACCTCCCTGCTGAGGAGTCTGAGGAACAGGTCCACAGTCCTGGCTTTAAATGGTGAATTGTCTATGCTATGGGACCTAGAAAGGTAGAGAATTTATAACTTGGAAATTTGGGGTAATAAAGCTAACTGGTTAATACGGCAGGGACTGTAGTGGGGGATGCAAGCATCATTTATTGACCAGTATTATACCTATTTGGTTTAACTTGCTGTAATTGAAACTCTAACTGGTAAGTCACAATTTCAGACATCACCTAGAACATAACCTTAAAGTTAGAGAGAAAGAAAGAAATAAGAGATAAACACTGGCAGATTTAATAGCAGAACTGTAATGGCCTTAAATCTATGCCAACTTTAAAATGTTTTTATCAGATATGATCTGGTTTATTGACAATTATTTTTATCTGATAAAGGAAAACAAACTTTTGAGAGTAATGTGCTAAATTTTATTAAACACTTGTTTAATACATTCACTGCTATTGATTTTATTTAACAGAGAGTAGAAGAGGAGACACTTGTCAAAAATAGTAATGCATGTAAAGATTACCTCATTGAAGCTATGAAGTATCATTTGCTTCCTGCTGATCAACGTGCATTGATGAAAACAACCAGAACAAGATTAAGAACTCCAGTCAGTCTTCCGAAGGTATGAGATTCTCAGTGTCATTATAGTTGTGCAATCAAACACATCAGTTATTGCCACATCCACACTACTCTGAGCAGATTTCGTAACATCCTTGCTTCCAACTCCCTTTTAATTTACTCCAGCTATAAGTATGTCAGCCAAATATCATCCTCTTTGAGTTTCATACACAGGAACTATCTAGGAGTGAATCAAATCATAATACTGTAGATTGCCTGATTGGCTAAATTGATGATATAACTGCTTGCATCTTCTATTACAGAAAGCCATATAAATTTTTGTGACAAAATCAGGGCAGGATATTAAGGCAAGTTTCATTAATAACCATTTAGACTACATATCAAAATAATGTAACATACTGTGTTTTCCTCATTCTAACAATTGACTGAGAGAATTTTTTTTTCTCTCTTTTCCCTCCTTTGCTTTTTGAATAACTGCATGAGTTTAGTTGAGGGAAGAGCACATTTTCACAGTATGGGTGTATTGGATCTTAGTTTTTTTTCCTTACAAAAGTAATATAATGAAGCTAATAATTTCTTCTACAGCTTAAGAAATAATGCAGAACTTTAACTGAACACCACTTCAAATTTCAGGTGCTGGTAGTGGTTGGTGGCCAGGCGCCAAAAGCTATCCGTAGTGTGGAATGTTATGATTTTGCAGAGGAACGTTGGTACCAAGTTGCTGAACTTCCCTCTCGGAGGTGCAGAGCAGGTAGACGAGCATTGATTAATACTTGGCTTTGAATGATCTTTTGCCATCAGATATAAAATGTTTCTAATGATGCCCTTGAAAACCCACCTCTCTACTATGTTAAATAGTAAATGCTTTATAAATGCAAGTTGTTATTGAACTTGTATTCTGAGGAACTGATTTATCTTTGATTTTTCGACTGAGAATGCTTTGAAGCAAGATTTTCATGTACCAAGACTTGCAAATAACCGCCACAGTAGTACTCTAGAAAGGAAGTGTTTGTATTTAGATGATGCTTTATCACTTTTTTAAACATTCCAAAGTACTTCACATACAGGCAATTATTGTTATATTGTGATATATGGCAGCTGCTTTGCACACAGCAAGCTCCCTGCAAACAGAAAGAGATGAATGATCAGTTAATTGACCATTAATTGAGGGAAGAATATTGCTTCGGATATCAGGAGATCTGTTCCTCTTTGCATAGTCTTTAAAATCCAACTGAACTACCAGAAGAAGACAGAGTCTCAGTTAAACGTCTCATAAAATATTAGAATAAGGGCCCCTCTAATAATGCAACATTCCCTCAGTTCTGAACTGGAATATCAGCCTAGATTATGTGCTCAAGTCCTAGAGCTCAATTTTCCCCAGTGATTGATGCCGTTTTTTTGGGGGCCTAAATTTTAAAAGTCCAAGTTTCCCCAAAGGTTGTGCGCCAGCATAAACGTTAGTTATGATTCTTTTAGGTCAGTTTTTTTTTTGCGTCATAGTGGGTGTAACCTGATGTCTGCGCCAGTTTTTCACATTTATGCAAGTTTGGCCAACTTGCATTTCTCCGAGGATGGCATATGTGACCACTCCCAAAAAACCTCTGGGCACTTAAGAAAAAACAGCGCACGTTAAAAAAATCGTTGCAGAAATATGCCATTGTTTTTATGTTCTTTGGAGGGAGTCAAGAACACATTAAATATACGTCATGAAGCTTAATTTTTTTCAAACTTAAAGCATTGAAAATGGAAATTGAATGCAATTCTTTCATTTTTGGATTTTTTTCGAAGTGCCACGCCACCACCGAATGTCTCTAAACCGAGCTGGAGGGTTTGAGCGTCGGCCGGCAGAATCGCTCCCTCGTCCGGGCTCTGCTTCAAAAGAAGTCCATGGGGGGGCGGGGGGGGAGGGAAGGGAGAGGGGTGGAATCCGAACTAAAGGGATTAGAACCCTTACACTATGCCGCAGCATCTAATGAAGCCCGCGGGGGTTCCCCCGATCGAAGCAAGCCTATTGCGCATGCCCAGACCTGGGTGTGGTCCATACTACTAGGGCATCGACCTTTGGGAGAGACAACAAAGAAGCTAGTCCTGCTTTTTTGAGCTTCTTACAAACGTACAATTTAATCCATGGGGCAATACTGACAGTGCCATACCTCGTGCAAGCATGATGGTGCTGCGGAGGAGACAATTGATTCAACGTCATCACATAAACCTCAGAGCACGTAGGATAATGGGCAGGAGGCCTTACCCACTTCGGGTATATTGAAACAGTCTTTCATACCTGCACCTGAGTGACGCAGACTGAGAGGCTGCGTTTCTGCAAATAAATAGTAACCAAGATCTGTGAGTTAGTAAAAGCAGATCTGCAACCTAGAAGCATAAGGAGGACTGCTTTGTCAGTTGAAGTGAAGGTTACAGCTGCACTTTCATTCTATGCATCTGGATCGTTCCAGGTCACAACTGGGGATGTGTGTGCCATTTCTCAACATGCTGTACTACATGCCCGGAGGAATGACTACATGAAGTTCCCCATGACCACCCCGGCAATGCATGAAAGGGCTGTAGGCTTCTCCAGGATTGCTGGCTTCCCAAAGGTACAGGGCTGCATTGATTGTACCCACATCGCCTTGTGAGCACCTCTGAAGGATTGCAAGACAGGAACAGAAAAGGCTTCCACTCTGTTAATGTGCAGCTCATGTGATGACATGCATCGCATCAAGTACTTTGGTTCGGTATTCACTAAGGAGGACACAAACAACCTTCCGGATATAAAAGGGGTCGGAGGGTCTAGTAAGGAGGAGGAACTGATGGAAATCCTTATTAGTCGGGAAATTGTGTTGGGGAAATTGATGGGATTGAAGGCCGATAAATCCCCAGGGCCTGATGGACTGCATCCCAGAGTACTTAAGGAGGTGGCCTTGGAAATAGTGGATGCATTGACAGTCATTTTCCAACATTCCATTGACTCTGGATCAGTTCCTATCGAGTGGAGGGTAGCCAATGTAACCCCACTTTTTAAAAAAGGAGGGAGAGAGAAAACAGGGAATTATAGACCGGTCAGCCTGACATCGGTAGTGGGTAAAATGATGTAATTAATTATTAAGGATGTCATAGCAGTGCATTTAGAAAGAGGTGACATGATAGGTCCAAGTCAGCATGGATTTGTGAAAGGGAAATCATGCTTGACAAATCTTCTGGAATTTTTTGAGGATGTTTCCAGTAGAGTGGACAAGGGAGAACCAGTTGATGTGGTATATTTGGACTTTCAGAAGGCTTTCGACAAGGTCCCACACAAGAGATTAATGTGCAAAGTTAAAGCACATGGGATTGGGGGTAGTGTGCTGACATGGATTGAGAACTGGTTGTCAGACAGGAAGCAAAGAGTAGGAGTAAATGGGGACTTTTCAGAATGGCAGGCAGTGACTAGTGGGGTACCGCAAGGTTCTGTGCTGGGGCCCCAGCTGTTTACACTGTACATTAATGATTTAGACGAGGGGATTAAATGTAGTATCTCCAAATTTGCGGATGACATTAAGTTGGGTGGCAGTGTGAGCTGCGAGGAGGATGCTATGAGGCTGCAGAGTGACTTGGATAGGTTAGGTGAGTGGGCAAATGCATGGCAGATGAAGTATAATGTGGATAAATGTGAGGTTATCCACTTTGGTGGTAAAAACAGAGACACAGACTATTATCTGAATGACGACAGATTAGGAAAAGGGGAGGTGCAAAGAGACCCGGGTGTCATGGTACATCAGTCATTGAAGGTTGGCATGCAGGTACAGCAGGCGGTTAAGAAAGCAAATGGCATGTTGGCCTTCATAGCGAGGGGATTTGAGTACATGGGCATGGAGGTGTTGCTACAGTTGTACAGGCCTTGGTGAGGCCACACCTGGAGTATTGTGTACAGTTTTGGTCTCCCAACTTGAGGAAGGACATTCTTGCTATTGAGGGAGTGCAGCGAAGGTTCACCAGACTGATTCCCGGGATGGCGGGACTGACCTATCAAGAAAGACTGGGCTTGTATTCACTGGAGTTCAGAAGAATGAGAGGGGACCTCATAGAAACGTTTAAAATTCTGACGGGGTTAGACAGGTTCGATGCAGGAAGAATGTTCCCAATGTTGGGGAAGTCCAGAACCAGGGGTCACAGTCTAAGGATAAGGGGTAAGCCATTTAGGACCGAGATGAGGAGAAACTTCTTCACCCAGAGAGTGGTGAACCTGTGGAATTCTCTACCACAGAAAGTTGTTGAGGCCAATTCACTAAATATATTCAAAAAGGAGTTAGATGAAGTCCTCACTACTAGGGGGACCAAGGGGTATGGTGAGAAAGCAGGAATGGGGTACTGAAGTTGCATGTTCAGCCATGAACTCATTGAATGGTGGTGCAGGCTAGAAGGGCCGAATGGGCTACTCCTGCACCTATTTTCTATGTTTCGATGTCAGTTGATGCGAGATACCCTGGGATGATGCATTCATCCTACGCGAGAGCGCTATATCTGCCATGTTTCAGCAACAGCCAGAAGGACAGAGCTGGCTGCTGGGAGACAAAGAGACACCTGGCTCAATAACGCCCCTACGTGTAACCCGGACGGAAGCTGACCGGGAATACAACATGTCGCACATTGCAACATGCAGCATAATAGAGAGGACCATTGGCATCTTGAAGCAGTGTTTCTGACGCCTGGACCATTCCAGAGGCTACTTGCAATATTCCCCTGAGATTTTCGGTCAGTTCACTGTTGTGGGCTGCATGCTGCATAACTTAGCCATCATGAGGCAGCAGCAGCTGGTAGTGGAAGTCCCACCTGAGATGAGAGTGGTTGATGATGAAGAGGAAGATGCAGATGAAGAGAAGGAGGAGGAAGCCATGCAACTATCTGAACCTGTAGCACGATGGCGGAGGAAGGTGGGCCGTCGGGGCCCCTTTAACGATTGTTCGAGCCTTGCGCCAGCAGCTAATTCGAGCACGCTTTGCTCCCTGAAGGTTCAGCGGCAGCCATTCCAAATGTTTACTGTTTGGACCTGTTCCGTAATGTTGTGTTGTGTTAATGGAACAAATAATGTAAATGATTCCGTTAAACTTTTGAATAAAATATATTTTAAATTATGACAAACACTTGTTTGTACTTAACTTTAATTAAAATATTCTTGTATCAAACTTTAAAGTTTTCAGTTAAGATCACTTACAAACTTTACGATCATTAAAGGGCTAGACGTTCAGCATCATTCCGCCCAATTACCGGCTATTGTCAGGTTTTTAGACCAATACCGCCCATTATTCACTTTTAATGGAAACTAGCGCCCACTTACTGCTCATATGCCGCAGGCGGTAATTTCCGCTTCCGAAAGGGGGTCATCAATGAGATATGCCAGCTAATTAAAAGGGAGACCTGCAGCCTACCAGCATAATCAGGACCACACTGCCCATTGAGGTAAAGGTGACTGTGGCACTTTCATTCTATGCATCGGGCTGCTTTCAGGCATCAGCTGGTGACATTTGCTCCATCTCTCAGCAAGCCACACATTGCTGCTTTCGGCAGGTGACAGAAGCACTTTACGCACGAAGGTTTGACTTTATAAATTTCCCAATGACCAGGGAGGTTTTGGGTTTCTCGAGAATAGCAAACTTCCCTCTGGTCCAGGGTACAATAGACTGTGCGCACATTGCCCTGCGAGCACTTTTAGAGGATGCAGAGGTGTTTCGGAACCGAAAGGGATTCCACTCCCTGAACGTGCAGCTCATTGTCGACCACAAGCAAATAAAAATGGCAGTAAATGCCAATTTTCCAGGGAGCATTCATGATGCGCGCATCTTGCATGAGAGCACTGTCTCCGACCTCTGAGTCAGCGCAAGGTCAATCCTGGATGCTTGGTGATAAAGGATATGGCCTCGCCACCTGGCTCTTGAACCCCCTCCGTAAGCCTCAGACAGATGTCGAGCATTTATATACTAACAGCCACAGCCACACGCAATATAATCGAAAAGACAATTGGAATACTGAAGCAGTGCTTCAGATGCCTGGACCACTCTGGAGGCAGCTTACAATACCACCCTGAGCAGGTTGCGGAGTTCATTGTGGTGTTTTGCATGTTGCACAACTTGGCAATCAGAAGGGGACAGGAATTGCCACAGGGGACTGCAGGAGCACCTCAGGACACGGGACGAGGCAGAGGAAGACGCGGAAGAGACGGTCGAGGAGGAGTCTGGCAATGAAACCATGACACCACACACCCCTACACCGCAGGAGAAGCCCCATGGTAGTTACACAGCAGCAAAACTGTTATGTCAGCAGCTCATAAATGAACGCTTTGCTTGAACAGTTAAGAGTTAAGTTTAAATCTTAAAATGTCCATTGTTTGTAACCCTTGTATTGATTATTGACCTCTCATTTTGTAAAAGTGAGTGAGACATTGCACAATAATTAAGTTCAATAAAATGTTATAAATTTTGAAAGGTTTTTTGTCAAATTAATCAATAATTTTAAAATAAATTTGAAACAAATTTTAAAACAATGTACAAGATTGAAAAAATTAACCATTAGATTTTAAACATTAAATCCACAACCCCCCCCAAACAGTAAACAATTTTTCATTACACAACGCCCACCGCACCCCCCCCCCCCATAAACAGTAAACAAAATAGTAATCAATTTTTTTGTTAACATTTTTGGAATAAACAACCTCTCCTCATCCCCTCTCAACCTGCCAACAAAACTACCTTTGACCACCGGCTCTTCACCCCCACCACCTCACCCCCAAATGTTTTTGGGCATCACCCCTGCCCTTGCCAGAGTTGGAGCCAGTGCGTTGAGCAGCAGGGTGCCCCGAGCGCTGTTGCTGTCGGGGGGTGGTGACGATGGCAGCGCCATATGTGGGGAATCTGGAGAAAATGTAGGATCTGACGACCCGTCTTCGGAGTCGGAAGTATTGCCATGCTCCTGACTCCCATGTGCTGTCGGCAGTGATGATACGACACCTTGGGGTTCAGTGTCGTACGCCGATTCCAGCGGCTGCCACATAGCATCCATGGACCGGCGATTCGGCGCATCACTGCTGCCGTGTCCTCCGATTGCCGCACTGATTGTGTTGCGATGTTTCCGGCCAGTCCACCTATTGCCTGGAGGCGCTCTCGACCTATGTCGACGCTCGCCCTCGACAGCGCAACCATGTCCAGATTGGCGTCTGCCTGTCTTTGAGCATTACTCCCTTGCCCGATCAACCTCCGCAGATTAGGCACAGGGGCTGTACCACTCGGTGTGCCCTGCTGCACACCGCTTGGTCCGGCCACTTCCTCGGAGCCGAATCCATGAAATGTGGATTCGGCTGAGGAAGAGGTGGTCGCAGGAATGAAAGGACCCTTCAGTAGCCGTCCCCCCTACTTCCACTTCCGATGGTGCTTCCTGGGGTGGGTTGGACAGCCGCATAATTTATTTTTCTTCATCATCCTCTTCGGTGTTGTCTGCGCTGATAAGTACCACAATCGACACTGCGTGTTCCTGGTCAACTACAAAACATAACGGGAGGGTCAGGGTGATATTTTAATGCTTACATTGCACAGACATCTGAAGAGGAGCAACATTACTGCATTATGCAGGCAACTCTCGATTATCTGGGTCCCTCGGGGATTGGGCTATGCCGGGTAAACAATTTCTCCGTTCGAGCGAGTTGACAAAGTTAAAACTTCAATGAATAAATACTGTGCAATCAGCTACAAACAGTAACAAGGCAGTCAAGTATGGACCTTACCAGCATGCATGCAGATGGCCTCGAGGAGGAGATTGTCTCGCTCCGGGGTTCCGGATCGCAATGCCTTTCCAAGCCAAATGGACTCCGACGTCAGCGGCCCGATGCCTTCCCAGGCCGAATGGACTCCGACGTCAGCGGCAGCCGCGAGAGACAGCGGTTGCAGCAGCGCGTGCACACGGAATTTTAAATGCCATTACAACAGTTTCCCGTTGTATCCGTGTGCGGATAATTGAGAGTTGCCTGTATATCACCGACGTGAACAGAATTTACAGAGACTGCATGGCATTATAATATTTAATGATGGTTCCAGCATTACATTATATTACTTGGCATCATTTATACATTATGTTCACATGACGATGCATGGCCCGGGGATTATGCGTTATTTACGTGGCGCCAACACCGGATCTGCACCCTCACAGGTGGCTGAGTGATCATGCGCCCCTGTGAGGGCTGCGGCCCGCTCCTCCAGGTCCATGAGGTCCTCCAGCTCTGCAGGACCTCCTTCGGTGCGCCTGCGCTCGCCTCTGTTAAGCGATTTTTTTTTTCTTTCTGAAAAGCTGACTATGGTATAAGATAATTGCTCCGGTACTAGTACCCACCCAATGCCTTTCAACACTGTCCATTAACACACCATTAGCATGCAAGTGATACATGATGAACACATCTTATTAATTACAGGAAAACAATATAACATCGTTGATAGTAATAATGTGTAACACCAAGTTTAGCAAGATTAACAATCTCAATATTTTGTGTACAATATAAATGTAAATCAAGTTTTACATTTTAAGTAATGAGTCAGTGCATGATTAAAATTATTATTTACTCTCGCGGGAGAAACAAGATCGTTCCAGCACTTGCGGCACTGGACAGGCCCCCGACGGACCTGGGCAATCGAGGCCACCGTCTCGGCAATCTCTGTCCATATTCTCTGACATATGGGCGGGCTGGGTTTTCCACAGCCATCCCGGGTCAATTGATCCCACTGTGCCTCCACTTCGTGGACCAAGGCAGCTTGGGTGTCCATGGTGAACCTATTCACCCTCTTCCTCCCTCCTACCTTTGCCTTGGGCTCGACCATCAATTGCTCTTCCATTATGATTGTTTTTTATATTAATATAATTAATATTATTTATTTCTAATATGTTTTGTATGCACAATAATATGTTCAGCACACGAGCTTATATAAGTATTCAATATAAGTTATCAATGGATTCTCAACAAGCTGCTCGACGATTTCTCCTCTCCCTCGCTACCCCTCCCTTCCTCAATTGCGCATGTGTGGATTGACCCCTGATCACTCGAAACGCGGAAAAGAAAAAAAACGCGCATGTACAGTACGGCCATTACAGCACAAGTCAGCCTTACACGAGAGATGATGCTGCTCACTACCTACCACTACCACCGGGAAAAAAAAGCCGAAATTAGCGGCTTTTGATCTCGGCGGTATTGAAAACTCTTAAGTTCATACTGCCCGTCTTCCCTGTGGCTGAGGAGCTCCTCCCGGAATCACAGTGCGGATTCCGTCCACTACGGGATACAACGGACATGATATTTACAGTGGGACAACTGCAAGAGAAATGCAGGGAGCAGCACCAACCCTTATACATGGTCTTCTTTGACCTTACAAAGGCCTTTGACACTGTTAACCACGAGGGACTATGGAGCATCCTCCTCTGTTTTGGCTGTCCCCAAAAGTTTGTCGCCATTCTCCGCCTGCTCTACAACGACATGCAAGCCGTGATCCTGACCAACGGATTCACCACAGACCCAATTCACATCTTGACTGGGGTCGAGCAGGGCTGTGTCATCGTGCCGACCCTCTTCTCGATCTTCCTCGCTGCAATGCTCCACCTCACACTCAACAAACTCCCCGCTGGAGTGGAACTAAACTACAGAAATAGTGGGAACCTGTTCAACCTTCGCCATCTCCAGGCCAGATCCAAGACCGCTTCAACCTCTCGTCGAGCTACAGTAAGCGGACGACGCTTGTGTCTCCAAGCTCCAAGTCATAGTCAACATCTTCACTGAGGCATACGAAAGCACGGACTTTGCACTAAACATCCGTAAGGCAAAGGTCCTCCACCAACCTGACCCCACCACACAGCACTGCCCCCCAGTCATCAAGATCCACGGCGCGGCCCTGGACAACGTGGACCACTTTCCATACCTCGGGAGCTTATCAGCAAGGGCAGACATCGATGACGAGGTTCAACACCGCCTCCAGTGCGCCAGCGCAGCATTCGGCCGCCTGAGGAAGAGTGTATTCGAAGATCAGGCCCTCAAATCTGGCACCAAGCTTATGGTCTACAGGGCTGTAGTGATACCCACCCTCCTGTATGGCTCTGAGACGTGGACCATATACAGTAGATACCTCAAATCACTGGAGAAATACCACCAACGATGTCTCCGCAAGATCCTGCAAATCCCCTGGGATCACAGACGCACCAACGTTCGTGTCCTCCATCAGGCCAACATCGAAGCACTGACCTCACTCGACCAGCTCCGTTGGGCAGGCCACATTGTTCGCATGCCTGACACAAGACTCCCAAAGCAGGCGCTCTACTCGGAACTCCTACATGGCAAGCGAGCCTCAGGTGGGCAGAGGAAATGTTTCAAGGACACCCTCAAAAGCCTCCTTGATAAAATGCAACATTCCCACCGACACCTGGGAGTCCCTGACCAAAGACCGCCTTAAGTGGAGGAAGAGCATCCGGGAGGGCGCTGAGCACCTCGAGTCTCGTCGCCGAGTGCATGGAGAAAACAAGAGCAGGCAGTGGAAGCAGCGTGCAGCAAACCAGACTCCCCACCCACCCTTTCCTTCAACGACTGTCTGTCCCACCTGTGACAGAGACTGTAATTCCCATATTGGACTGTTCAGTTACCCGAGAACTCACTTAGAGTGGAAGCAAGTCTTCTTCGATTTTGAGACTGCCTATGATGATGACTGCCGAGACACGGGCAGTAACAGTAGCAAATGGAAAATCCAGCCCTTTAAGATCACTTACAAACTTTTAAACTTGTAAATTTACATAACTTACAAAAAACTTTTAATTTCAGAAGTTACAAACACAACAAGAATAATAACAACAACAACAACAACAGCAGCAAAGAAAGGCTGCACCCATCTCTCCTCCACCTTATTCTAAGACCGCCCGCTGCGCTTGGTCTTGTTGACTCCACATCTGCCCGCAGGCGGTGGCACAGCATTTCTTGGGTTGGTACCAAGTGTATTCTTTCAAATATCCAGGGTAAATGCGCACTTCTTGATGGGGGGCAGGGGGTGTGGGGCAGGTGGTAATGTGGAAGGCCCGGCTTGGGCCTCTTCAGAGGCTGCTCTAGGGATGGGAGTGGCAGTTGATTCTGTCAATGGGCACGAGGTCTGGGCGTGTTCTCTTGCAGCAGCTAACTTCAACATTCCTTCCCTCGTACACCAACATTGTATCAGCTGCCTGAGACATTCCACCCCCTCATGTTCCCGGATAGTGTTCCCATTTCTCGTGAGAGTGTTGTTACTTCTCCCGACAATCTCGATACCTCATCATCCACCCCACTGATGGTGTCCAGGAGTGATCGTGTAAGGTCAATGCTCTCTGCACTCATTGCCATCATCTGAAACACATCTGTTAGATCCTGCACCTCAGGAGAGTGCTGTCGAGGTCTCCTTTCCCTCCTCACCCTGGAAATGGCTCGCTGCATCCCACTGGGACCCGCAGCCTCGGACGGTGGGGCCCTGGGTGTGTCTTGCTGCATCCCACTGGAATCCCCAGCTTTGGACTGTGAGAAACCATGGAATGTCCCACCAACACTCGTACCACTCAGGAAAGGGGCTAGCACCTCAATGGGCAGCATCTGCACCTCCTCCAGCGTGAGTACAACAGTGGGGGCTTAATCCATCACCTCACCCTCACCCCCATGCTCTTGGTCTGGAAGGTGGAATTGGAAGATATTCTCCTCATCAGGAGAGGGTGTCTTTCTGCTGGGTGGGACATATACAGCTGGGCATATTTACAATAGCAATTCCATTGAATAAATGAAAATATTACTTGCACTAATTACTTGACCAGTGCCACTTTTTGCACTGGCCTCCAGTCCTCTGGGTGGTCACCATTGCACAGTAATCTTCTGCAAGTTGGTTCCAGTGTTTCTTTTCTTTTGGTGAAACTTTTATGTGACCTCTGCTGGTGTACAGTTCGTGAAATCTGGCCTCAATTACAGTAACCAGTGCCTCCACTTAATCCTGTAAGAAATTCTTGGTCCTTGAGCCACACTTGTATCTTGTATTGCAGCTCTGATTTTTCCACTGAGAATTAAAGTTCTCACACACACAAGTGGCTCTTTAAAAATTGCTGAATGCAGACCTGGAGCTATGCTGGGCATGCGTGCCCATAACAATCACGTCAAAAACTTCCTTTTTTTTCCGTGCATGCGCAGAAAGGGGGGGCGGGGGGCATTGTTTTTTCGGTGCAGACGTTAGGCTCCACCCCTCGCAGCTAAAGGACCGGCTACGTGGCGCCAATTTCAAAAAATACAACGGGAAACTTGCTAGTTATTTGTTTTGAGTAGTCAGGGCCCCAGAAAACGGGCGTAACTCTTGCAGTATGCCAAAAAACATCATTTGGGAAAATTGAACCCCTAGAGTGGAGCTTAAACCCACACCCTCATTATTTGGAGCTGAGAATGATACTCTGAGCCAAGCCTTAAGTCACATTATAGAGGGGGCTTAACACTGCAATGGACTCATGGTATAACTGTCCTGGGAGTGCTTGATGCTGATACTGGGTGCGGAAATTGCAATATATATCATTCCCTTCATAAGCACAAAATTTAGGGGAAAGCTCACAAAACGCCTAAAGTTTTCCTAATAGTTCTCTGATTGGAGTTTTCATCTAGCCAAAAACAAATTAAAGTTATCATAATGGAAGCCCTAGTCATATAACATAGTTGTGTTTTTGTTCACCCAGCAATAAATCATGGATGTGCTGCATTCATTTTCTCATTTTACTATACTAAAATGACTGCAGTTCAGCTAGGTAAATGTGCTGCTTACATGGCTTCATTGTTTCCATTTAGTTTTACTTGTTTTACCAATTCATTAATTTTGGAATAGCAAGACATTACCACAAATCATGCCTCCATCAGAGAGGCTATGTATAAATATATTGACTAGATTTCAAAATTGATGTAACTTCAAAGAGGAAAAATAATTTACAAGTGTCTGCCTTAAATAGCCCTGAAGTTGTCAGTCATGGCACAGTGATGGCATCTTCTGAGTCAGAAGATTGTGGGTTCAAATCCCACTTCAGAGACTCGAGCACAAAATCTAGATTGACACTCCAGTGCAGTACTGAGGGAGTGCTGCACTGTTGGCTGTGCCGCCTTTTGGATGAGATGCTAAACTCCCCGTCTGCCCCCTCAGATACATGTAAAAAATCCCATGGCATTATTTCGAAGAAGAGCAGGGGCTTCCTGGCCAATATTTCTCCCTTACCCAACATCATTAAAACAGATTATCTGGTCATCAACTCATTGCTGTTTGTGGGACTTTGCTGTGCACAAATTAGCTGCCATGTTTCGTGCATTATAACAGTGGCTACACTTCAAAAATACTTAATTGGCTATAAAGCACTTTTAGGGACATCCTGTGGTTGCGAAAAGCGCTATATAAATGCAAGTATTTAGTTCTTGACTTTGGTTAAAAGAAACGAGCCCCCCAGAATTGTGTTCACATATATGTGGATGATGTCTTCACATTAAATGAATGCTCCAGAATAAGATCCTTCTATGAGCTTCTCCTAGAGAATATATGGGAAGAAATACTGAATATATCTAATTTTTAGAAAAATTCTGTGGTGGCAAATCTTGCCATGTGATGGGAGTGGTTTCTGCTTATAAGAACATAAGAAATAGGAGCAGGAGTAGGGTATTTTGCCCCTCGAGCCTGCTCCGCCATTCAATAAGATCATGGCTGATGCAGTGGGGGGGAGGCATTTCTCAAAACTACTGCTAAGTGAACAAACATGGGCCCAGATCTTGCTTTAGCGTGTCCTGTTAGATGTTTTCCGTCATGCTTCAGCTCAAAATTTCTTTGCACTACAAGTGCAAACTGTTAGGTCAACAGGGTATCTGGGATTTCGGTGAATGACAGGACCAACAGTCTATCTCCTTAACCAAAGAGATTTAAGGATTGAGAAAGAAACAGAGGAATGATGGAGAAGAAAATAGGGTGAATTAGAGTCAAATCAAGTACAGAAAGAGAAACAAAGAGGGCAAGAAAGATTGGATTAAGAGAGAAAGAGAGAGATTGAAAGGAAAAGTAAGAAAAAAATGTAAACTTTAATGAAACTCCAGTTTCAATTTTTCCCTTTCTGTGCCGGAGAAGTTGAGTGGCATTGCAGGAACACAAATCCTGTCATTAAAGAGGTACTTGTGCTGTTAAGTACCAGCCCTAACTTTCCACGGCGAGTTTAATTAGTAATTTATGCGCAAATGCAGCAATTTCTTGAAAGTCACGGGGAGGTTGACTGTGAGCTTTTTTCACGAGGCTAAAGGTGGAGAGGTGCAAATCATCCGGCGATTTGTAACTCACTGGGTATCTCTCCTTCACTGCAAATTGCTGAACGATTTAAACATTAATAATTGCACATTAAACTCGCATTATTTTGCCAGTGAATTCTGTCCTGTTATGTTTCCATGTCTAGTTGGGAATGTGGCAAAAACAGTTTAATCAGGAGGCCAGTTACTTAAAAAAAAAAACTAGACCGTTGAAAGAAATAGGTGTGGGAATAAGCTTAGAAAAGGAGATCTATCCTGGAGTGTTCCTTTTAATGCACACTGTTCTTGATTTTGCGGCTCAAGAGTTAAGGCAGATTTCCAATACTTCTGAAGCTTTTTTATCTACAATGCAAAATGGTTATTTATACCACAAATACACTTAAAAGTATTATACTCTTTAATGTACAATGGCTAATGAAATAGGAAGCCAAGTTGTCTCTGTAACTTTGTATTTTGTTAATGAAAGGTTGCAGGAATGAAATAGTCAAAGTTTGTTGTCCTTCCCAGTCCATCCACAGTTTAATCTGAATCCACATATTCCATACCATAACTAGGTATTTTTGTTCTGTCACAGTAATGTTTGTACAAAGGACAATTAAGAAAATCATTAAATGAAACTGTACAGAGTGTATTATTTTGATACAGCTCTTCATCTAGGATTGCGAAGAGCCTGTTGATGTACAGAGAAGTGGATATTTTGCAGTGTATTTATCATCCAAGAGTTGAATTACATTTTCATCCTTCCTGTCCCCTGCAGGTGTGATGTATATGGGCGGGTTGGTTTATGCTGTTGGAGGTTTTAATGGCTCATTAAGAGTGAGAACAGTTGATTCGTATGATCCAGTCAAAGACCAATGGTTGAGCAATGCTAACATGCAGGACAGGCGGAGCACTTTGGGAGCTGCAGTACTGAATGGATTGCTATATGCAGTGGGAGGATTTGACGGAAGTACAGGTATTCCCAAGTTGTGAACGTTGGTCTTCCATGTTGTCATGCAATGCATTATTGGACTAGGATGAGTGCATTCTCAACATTATTTATAGCTTGAAAGCTTATTAGTAAAGGTCCTGAGTATTTTTTTTTTAAGTAAAGATCATGGTTCCCTGTGCTCATTGCTGTCCAAAAGATTTAATTGCAAACTCTGGTCCTGCTTGAGAAACATTTAGATCAATGCATGGCACTCCCAAATTTTTGTGAAGATTTACAAAAAACAAACTCCTATGTATTAGATTTAAATAGAATACTCACACTATGTATTGGTGGTACTATTTGTCAATCTAAATAATTCACTTATGTTGCTACATTTAAAATGCATCCTTTGTGAGGTATGATGAGGCTCATTAACAAGCTGACTGTCCATTTGTCTATCACTTAATTCTAAATAACTTGCCTATGTTTTTCAAGTTATTTCTTTGCTTATCTGTGTATAAATTGTTCAGAATAGTTTCTGATATTGAATTTTGTGTATTTTAGTAATTTCCAATAAATTTAATATGATGAAACTTGCTAAAATAGTGTGATGATTAGTCATGGGGAGTGTTGTGATATAACAGTAGTACCAGCTGTATGATATACCCACTGTAGACCTATAGAGGAAAGAGCTGGAAAAGTGTAGATCTTTGGGTAGGGGGTATTTAAAAAAAAAAGAATAATGGTGAATGCAAGAAATGAGTGCGAGACTAGGGAGCAAGTCAGAGAAACAGAAATCAGGTAGAAAGTAAGCAACAATGTGAAATGAAAAAATATGCACATTCTAAACAGGAAAAGATAAAGGTAGCTAAATAGAGAATAAAAGCAGACTGGGATGCAATGTTCCCTCTAATTTTTTTTCCTGTGCGGTCCCTTTAAATTTGCTGCACATGCGCGGTATCTATTCCCGATTGTGCATGGCCGCGCACCTTAGGGGAACGTTGCTCGGATGGTGAATTTTTTTCCCCGCCTAAAACTGAGCCATACAGACCACAAAGGTCCCTGGATTGTGCTGAATTAACTCTGGGCTGGGAAAGGGGAAGTTGGTCTGAGTTTCTGCTAAACATCCAGTGACGCCCTCCTAGAAAGTGCATGAATATGAATGTCTGATCGAGACAAAATTGTGATTCACTGTGATGCCCTCAAATCGCCTGCTGATACTCACTTTCTAGGCTTACATATGAAGAATAGCCACTAGGTGAAGTACTGAAGGGCTGCTGTGCCCCTTAATTGTAATCTAATGTATGTTGATAACCTTCAAAAGAAGCGAGGACAAAAGAGAAATAAAATTATGAAAAATTAAGAGAAAGGGTAAGTTGAGCAATAAAATTATGTAATACCATATTTGTGACCTCATTGGGTTTTCATGACAATCTGGAAGTTTTCATGGTTATTTTTTGCTGCTAGCTTATTGACTTATTGAATTCAATTTTACAACTTGCCATGCAGGGATTATGGACTCATAACCTCTGGGCTGCTTGTCCAGTACTATAACCACTAGGCTGCCAGTTCAGATGCAGATTTGTATGAGCTGTGTAAATTTCTATATATCTGTTGTTCATTGACATTTTGTATTTTGAAGCTGGTAAGCTGTAAGCATATATATCTGTTGCTGTCTTTTACAGGTTTATCATCTGTAGAGGTGTACAATGTCAAAGCGAATGAGTGGTTTCATGTAGCCCCAATGAATACCAGAAGGAGTAGTGTTGGTGTGGGTGTTGTAGGAGGTGAGTTCTGCTGAACCAGCTGTCGTGTGCAATAAATTGAAAACCTGTCCTGCATGTCCTTTCATGTTTTGCCACTTTAAATTAGTGCAGGATAATGATGATTAACAGAGAGTAGCGATTTGATGTTACCATGTTTTTATAACCAATGAGATTATGAATTATAGTTGTCTGGCTGCTAGTTATAAAAACATTCTAAACACTGGTACCAGGTAGCTATTCTTAGTGTTTCTTTTAAATGTTTAAGCTTTGTATATCCCACTGCAACTTAATTGTTCAGCCCAAGGCTAAACTACAAATGGTTAGTAATTTCTGTGTCATGGGAGTGTTGTTTAATTCACTTGCATGGTTAGTGATCTGCAGTGTTGGAATTTGTCACGATAATTGGACTTTCGTTTTGTGTCTGTGTTCTATACTATAAGCAGGAATGTTGTATTACATTTACTGTCATTGCTGAAAGGAATTACAAGGAATAATGCCTCTTAGAACACAACTGATTTTAGACTGCATTCTGAAAAAGAGGAGATACCTTTACAGCCACCCAGTTAACAGTCTCATAATAAGTTCTGGAACTGTTTGTCAATGCTGCTTTGTGTTTTAAAAAAATTATATTTGTTAAAATTCTCCTCCTTGTTTTCCCCTGTATCCTCAGCCCCTAGTGGGCGAAGGATAATATACTGTTTGTCCATAGGTTGTGAAGTCAAAAAATATTTTAATTAAACATTATTATGAGAAGACCTGCTACAATCAACTTTATTCAGATGTAGAGCTTTTATTTTCTCCCGTCCCCACCCAAAAGCCATTTATTCCTTGCTGTGGTACAGTTCTACAGTCACTGGACATCTCTTATCTCATTGTTGCCATTCTTTATGCGTGAACCTTGATATTGTGTGTTAGCAGGCTAGTGAATGTAGGGATTTCAGCTGAGCCTGATCCTGACCGCCACACGTGAGGGCATCCAGCTAGGGTAACTGGATAGCAGTCTGGAGTGGGCACCCTGAACAGTCTTTACTCCTTTAACGGAGAAGTGTTTTTTTTCCCCCAAAAATATACTTTATTCATATAAAATTTTCACAATACATTGGAGACTAGCTCAGTACCTTGCGGTCAGCAATTCCATACAATTAGTTTGGATGCTGACAGCAGTTCCATACAATGCACTAGGTTGCATTTCATTTCAAGGTACAGTTTAGTACATTCCGTAAATCACGTTACATGTAGTACTGTGCAAATGAGGGTATTACATGGAGCGGATGAGAACAGGTTTACATTAGATTCCAGGATATATTTCAATACCGATCACGAATCACGTTACATGTAGCACTATGCAGATGAATGCAGTACACGGACCGGATGGAGGTATATTTACATTTCTTTACAAGTTACTAAACAGTGCAGAGACTTTAATTATACATGGCACAACAGGTGTTTTTCAGTACATGGTGCTCGATGTATATAAGCAGATTAACAAGTACAGCCCGAGGGGGGTCTGATTTCATCCCACGGGTTTACCGTGGCGGAAGGGCCTTAAACTGTGGCTCTTCCCCATCATGCCTTTGCGGCGACTATCAATCTTTAGTGTGTCCCTCAACACGTACTCATGGACCTTGGATTGCACCAGTCTGCAACACTCGGCCGTGGAGATATCCTTGCTCTGGAAGACCAGCAAGTTTCGGGAAGACCAAAGTGCGTCTTTCACCGAGTTGATGGTTCTCTAGCAGCAGATGATGTCTGTCTCGGTGTGCATCCCTGGGAACAGTCCCTAGAGCACAGAGTCCTGTGTTACAGAGCTGCTTGGGATGAACCTCGACAGCAACCAATGCATCTCCTTCCAGACCTGCCTTGCAAAGGGGCAGTCCCAAAGGAGATGGATGACGTCTCGTCCGCACCACAGCCAACTCTGGGGCAGAGTTCCGTGTCTCTGAAACCTCGGCTGTGCATGAAGTATCTGACTGGTAGGGCCCTTCTCACCGCCAACCAAGCTACGTCTTGGTGCATGTGTGAAAGTTCTGGCGATGAGGCATTCTGCCAAATGAGTTCGACAGTCTGCTCGGGGAACCGTCCAACAGGATCTATCATCTTTTGTAGGGCGTCCAGGACCTTGCGTGCCGACCACTGCTTTCTGGCCTTGTGGTCAAAAGTGTTTTTCTTGAAAAACTTTTCCACAAAGGACAGGTGCTGAGGCATGGTCCAACTGGTTGGAGCATTCAGCGGCAGCCTGACCAGACCAATCCTTCGCAACACCGGGGACAGATAGAATCTCAGCACGTACTGACACTTGCCGTTTGCGTATGAAGGGTCTATGCACAGCTTGATGCAGCCGCACACAAAGGTGGCCATCAGGATGAGGGCCACGTTCGGAACGTCCTTTCCCCCCTTGTCCAGAGATTTGTGGACACGGTCCATTTTCGATCTCCAGACGAAGTAGAAGACGGCTCGGGTGACTACCACAGCACAGGAGCGGGGTATGGGCCAGACCTGCACCACGTATAACAACAGCGAGAGCACCTCACTCCTGATGACCAGGTTCTTTCCTGCAATGGAGAGTGAGCGCAGCTTCCACCATCCCAGTTTATGTTTCGCTTTAGCGATACGCTCCTTCCAGTTTTTGACGCACGCCCCATCCGCTCCGAACCATATTCACAAAACCTTCAGGTAATCTGACTTCACGGTGAATGGAATAAAGGATTGGTCGGAACAGCTTCCAAAGAACATGGCCTCGCTTTTGCTGCGATTTACCTTCGCTCCCGAGGCCAGTTCAAACTAGTCACAGATTGTGAGCAGTCCGCAGACCGACTGCGGATCCAAGCAAAAGACGGTGACGTCGTCCATGTACAGCGAGGTCTTGACCTGAGCGCCTCTGCTGCCTGGGATTGTCAACCCCCCTAATGCCTGCATCCTACCTGATGGACTCGGCAAAGGGCTCAATACAGCACACAAACAAGACAGAGGAGAGGGGACAGCCTTGCCTGACTCCAGACCTGATCGGAAAGCTTTTAGTTTCCCACCCATTGATTAGAATTGTGCTACTGATGTCTGTCTAGAGCAGTTGGATCCAATTGTGGATACCCTCCCCAAACCTCATCTTGGAGAGCACGTCCATCAGCTACATGTGCGATATCCTGTCAAAGGCCTTCTCCTGGTCCAAGCTGATTAAACAGGTGTCCACCCTCCTGTCCCGTACATAGCCTCGCGCTACTCAGGGATACGATTGCCTATCAGAGATCTTCCTGCCGAGGACAGTGCAGGTCTGGTCCGGGAGGATCACCAGCTCCAGAGCAGACTTGACCCTGTTTGCGATGACCTTCGACAGGATCTTGTAGTCCACATTGAGCAGCGAAATGGGCCGCCAGTTTTTGATTTCCTCCCTCTTCCCCTTCTGCTAACGGAGAAGTGGTGAAGACAGCCATAGCCCCCCATCACCACCTTGGCTGAGATCATCAAACTCAGCACAGACTGGGATCGAGCCTGTACTCTTCCTAGTCTGTCTGGCTCTGGTACTCACTGCCTTAATAGCTGAGCAATTGGGGGCAAATGTCAAACATAGAGCTTTAACAAAGGGTGTTTTTTTTATTTTTCTACAAAAATAGCTAGTTTGTCCGAATTAAATGCCATCTTTGAAAATAATTCTCATTCCCATCCAAAAAGAAAACCTGTGAACCTTGTTTTCCCAATTATGGTGTTTAGTGCAGGCCTGTCTTTCAGATGTATGCAAAAGATCTTGTAAATATACATAGTAATTTAAACAAACCTTTTGTACGTTTTTGCTAGGTGTGCTGTATGCTGTTGGTGGCTATGATGGAGCATCACGACAATGTCTTAGCTCTGTAGAGGCCTACAACTCGGCTAAAAATGAATGGACCTACATTGCTGAAATGAGCACGCGTCGCAGTGGAGCAGGTGGGAAATTGGAAAATACAGACTACACTTAGCTTTGAATACACGAAGGGGGAAAATTTACAGGGCATGGGGAAAGAGCATGGGAGTGGGACTAATTGAATAGCTCTTTCAAAGACCTGGCACAAGCACGCTGGTCCAAATGGCTTCCTTCTGTGCTGTATCATTCTACGAAAGGCAGCAACATGTCCCATTATTGATATTTAACTTTTGTAGCAAATAAATTATAAAAGTATCGTAACGTTATTAATTACTGAATAATAATCATAGGGAAAGATTTCTTCTGCTATTTTTAGTGAAATCGTAAACAAACTCTTTATAAACATGGTTACATTTTCACTACAAATATTACACTGGAAATGTGTCTCTTTTTTAATTAGTGAAAATGGTAACAATTGTACATAATCTTTTTTTCCCAAGATTTATTTATCTTTGAATGCAATTGATATTTCAGTGCAGTACTGAGGGAGTGCTGCTTTGTCAGAGGTGCTGTATTTCAGATTAGATGTTAAACCAAAACCCTGTCTACCCTCTCAGGCGGATGTAAATGATCCCATGGCGCTATTTGAATAAGAGCTGGAGAGTTCTCCTGGTGTCCTGGCCAATATTAGTTCCTCAACCAACATGACTAGGATATATTATTTGGTCATTTATCTCACTGCTGTTTGTGGGACCTTGCTGTCTACAAATTGGCTGCCATAGTTCCCCAGATTAAACAGTGATTACACTTAAAAATTCATTGGTTGTGAAGCACTTTGGGATGCTCTGAGGTCATAAAAGATGCTACATAAATGCAAGATCTTTCTTCTTGTGCATTATAGTACTTCAAATTAATGATTATTTGCAGTGCAGTTATTGCTTGTGGACTCAAGAGCCGTTCTCATTTTAACTTTTTTCCTGTAATATAGTACAGCCCCATCTTTGTAATGGATAAAAATGTTATTCAGTAAAGGGGAAGCCAAATTTATTACTATCAGCAGATGCATTTATGTATTTTATTTAATATGATTCAAATTTGCTTAAAATGTAGTTGTGGCAGAAACAGTCTTAACAATGTTCTTGCTTCTCATCATTTCCCCCCTGCCCTGGCCCAATACTAGTCATGAAAGTGTCAAGAAATACTGATTCAAGACTGCAAAAGTGGATTATGCTGGGTATATTTTCTCAATCCGCTATGGTTGTCACAATTTTGAAATCTCCATAGTTTAGAAATAGGAGACCATATTTTTAAGCAATCAAAAGTAATTGGATCTTGTTTGGTTTGCTGCAGGTGTGGGTGTTCTAAATGGTTTACTTTATGCAGTTGGAGGTCATGATGGCCCACTGGTGAGAAAAAGCGTGGAAATGTATGACGCCTCTGCAAATACCTGGAAGCAGGTTGCCGACATGAATATGTGCAGAAGGAATGCAGGTAGGATTGGTGAAGCAAAAATCTTAGAAACATAGAAGCTTAGAAAATAGGTGCAGGAGTAGGCCATTCGGCCCTTCAAGCCTGCACCACCATTCAATAAGATCATGGTTGATCATTCACCTCAGTACCCCTTTCCTGCTTTCTCTCCATACCCCTTGATCCTTTTAGCTGTAAGGACCATATCTAACTCCCTCTTGAATACATCCAATGAACTGGCATCAACAACACTCTGCGGCAGGGAATTCCACAGGTTAACAACTCTGAGTGAAGAAGTTTCTCCTCATCTCAGTCCTAAATGTCTTACCCCTTACCCGAAGACTGTGTCCCCTGGTTCTGGACTTCCCCAACATCGGGAATATTCTTCCCGCATTTAACCTGTCCCGTCCCGTCATGATCTTATCATTTTCTATGAGATCCCCTCTCATCCTTCTAAACTCCAGTGTATAAAGTCTGGTGAACCTTCACTGCACTCCCTCAATAGCAAGAATGTCCTTCCTCAGATTAGGAGACCAAAACTGAACACAATATTCCAGGTGAGGCCTCACCACGGCCCTGTACAATTGCAGTAAGACCTCCCTGCTCCGATACTCAAATCCCCTAGCTATGAAGGCCAACATACCATTTGCCTTCTTCACCGCCTGCTGTACCTGCATGCCAACTTTCAATGACTGATGAACCATGACACCCAGGTCTCGTTGCACCTCCCCTTTTCCTAATCTGCCGCCATTCAGATAATATTCTGCCTTCGTGTTTTTGCCACCAAAGTGGATAATCTCACATTTATCCACATTATTACTGCATCTGCCATGCATTTGCCCACTCACCTAACCTGTCCAAATCACCCTGCAGCCTCTTAGCATCCTCCTCACAGCTCACACTGCCACCCAGTTTAGTATCATCTGCAAACTTGGAGATATTACTCAATTCCTTCATCCAAATCATTAATGTGTATTCTAAAGAGCTTGGGTCCCAGTAGTGAGCCCTGCGGCACTCCACTAGTCACTGCCTCCCAGCCTCCCATTCTGAAAAGGACCCGTTTATCCCGACTCTCTGCTTCCTGTCTGCCAACCAATTCTCTATCCACGCCAGTACATTACCCCCAATACCATGTGCTTTGATTTTGCACACCTATCTCTTATGTGGGACCTTGTCAAAGGCCTTTTGAAAGTCCAAATACACCACATCCACTGGTTCTCCCTTGTCCACTCTACTAGTTACATCCTCAAAAAATTCCAGAAGATTTGTCAAGCATGATTTCCCTTTCATAAATCCATGCTGACTTGGACCGATTCTGTCACTGCTTTCCAAATGCATTGCTATTTCATCCTTAATAATTGGTTCCAACATTTTCCCCACTACTGATGTCAGGCTAACCGGTCTATAATTACCCGTTTTCTCTCTCCCTCCTTTTTTAAAAAGTGGTGTTACATTAGCTACCCTCCAGTCCTTCGGAACTGATCCAGAGTCGATACAGACTGTTGGAAAATGATCACCAATGTATCCACTATTTCTAGGGCCACTTCCTTAGGTACTCTGGGATGCAGACAATCAGGCCCGGGGATTTATCAGCCTTCAATTCCATCAATTTCCCCAACACAATTTCCCGCCTAATAAGGATATCCTTCAGTTCCTCCTTCTCACTAGACCCTCGGTCCCCTTGTACATCCGGAAGGTTATTTGTGTCTTCCTTTGTGAAGACAGAACCAAAGTATTTGTTCAATTGGTCCGCCATTTCTTTGTTCCCCATTATAAATTCTCCTGAGTCCGACTGCAAGGGACCTACGTTTGTCTTCACTAATCTTTTTCTCTTCACATTTCTATAGAAGCTTTTGCAGTCAGTTTTTATGTTCCCAGCAAGCTTCCTCTCATACTCTATTTTCCCCTTCCTAATTAAACCCTTTGTCCTCCTCTGCTGAATTCTAAATTTTTCCCAGTCCTCAGGTTTGCTGCTTTTTCTGGCCAATTTATATGCCTCTTCCTTGGATTTAACACTATCTTAATTTCCCTTGTTAGCCACGGTTGAGCCACCTTCCCTGTTTCATTTTTACTCCAGACAGGGATGTACAATTGTTGAAGTTCATCCATGTGATCTATAAATGTTTGCCATTGCCTATCCACCATCAACCCTTTAAGTATCATTTGCCAGTCTATTCTAGCCAATTCACTCCTCATGCCGTCGAAGTTAGCTTTCCTTAAGTTCAGGACCCTCGTTTCTGAATTAATTGTGCCACTCTCCATCTTAATAAAGAATTCTACCATTTTATGGTCACTCTTCCTGAAGGGGCCTCGCACAACAAGATTACTAATTAGTCCCTTCTCATTATACATTACCCAGTCTAGGATGGCCAGCTCTCTAGTTGGTTCCTCAACATATTGGTCAAGAAAACCATCCCTAATACACTCCAGGAAATGCTCCTCCACCGCATTGCTACCAGTTTGGTTAGCCCAATCTATATGTAAATTAAAGTCGCCCATGATAATTGCTGTACCTTTATTGCACCCTTATTTCTTGTTTGATGCTGTCCCCAACCTCACTACCACTGTTTGGTGGTCTATACACAACTCCCACCAGTGTTTTCTGCCCTTTGGTATTCCATAGCTCTACCCATACCGATTCCACATCATCCAAGCCAATGTCCTTCCTTACTATTGCATTTATTTCCTCTTTAACCAGCAACGCCACCCTGCCTCATTTTCCTTTCTGTCTATCCTTCCTAAATGTTGAACACTCCTGGATGTTGAGTTCCCAGCCTTGGTCACCCTGGAGCCATGTCTCTGTGATGCCAATTACATCATACCCGTTAACTGCTATTTGCGCAGTTAATTCGTCCACCTTATTTCGAATACTCCTCGCATTGAGGCACAGAGCCTTCAGGTTTGTCTTTTTAACACACTTTACCCCTTTAGAATTTTGTTGTAATGTGGTCCTTTTTGTTTTTTGCCTTGGGTTTCTCTGCCCTCCATTTTACTATTCTCCTTTCTATCTTTTGTCTCTGTCTCCCTTTTATTTCACTCTGCCTCCCTGCATAGGTTCCCATCCCCCTGCCATATTAGTTTAACTCCTCCTGAACAGCACTTGCAAACACTCCCCCTCGGACATTGGTTTCCGGTTCTGCCCAGGTGCAGACCGTCTGGTTTGTACTGGTCCCACCTCCCCCAGAACCGGTTCCAATGTCCCAGGAATTTGAATCCCTCCCTTCTGCACCACTCCTCAAGCCACGTAATCATCTGAGCTATCCTGCGATTCCTATTCTGACTAGCACATGGCACTGGTAGCATTCCTGAGATTACTAATTTTGAGGTCCTACTTTTTAAATTTAGCTCCGAGCTCCCTAAATTCGTCTTGTTGGACCTCATCCCGTTTTTTACCTATATCGTTGGTACCTGTATGCACCACGACAATTGGCTGTTCACCCTCCCTTTTCAGAATGTCCTGCACCCACTCCGAGACATCCTTGACCCTTGCACCAGGGAGGCAACATACCATCCTGGAGTCTCTGTTGCGGCCACAGAAACGTCTATCTATTCCCCTTACAATTGAATCCCCTATTACTATCGCTCTCCCGTTCTTTTTCCTGCCCTCCTGTGCAGCAGAGCCACCCATGGTGCCATGAACTTGGCTGCTGCTGCCCTCACCTGATGAGTCATCCCCCCCAACAGTACTCAAAGCGGTGTCTGTTTTGCAGGGGGATGACCGCAGGGGACTCCTGCTGTACCTTCCTTGCACTGCTCTTCTTGTTGGTCACCCATTTACTATCTGGCTGTGTACCCTTTACCTGTGGTGTGACCAACTCGCTAAACGTGCTATTCACGTCATTCTCAGCATCGTGGATGCTCCAGAGTGAATCCACCCGCAGCTCCAGTGCCGCAATGTGGTCTGTCAGGATCTGCAGGAGGATGCACTTCCCGCACACGTAGTCGTCAGGGACACCGGAAGCGTCCCTGACTTCCCACATAGTACAGGAGGAACATAACACGTGTCCGAGCTGGCCATGACTTAACACTTAGGTTAACCTAATTTGGCAACAACAATGCTAAAAGGTTACTTACTGATGAGGAAAAGAAAAAAGAAAAACTACTCACCAATCACTTACCCCCTTGGCTGTGACGTCACCTTTCGATTTCTTTCTACTTTTTTGCCTTCTCCCTGCAGCTGCACCGGCTGGCCTTACCAACGAACTCTGGGCCTTTATAGGCCGCTCGACGCTCCCCGGACTGTCACTGCTCACGCTCTCGCCTCACCAACGAACTCTGGGCCTTTTATAGGCCGCTCGACGCTCCCCGGACTGCCGCTGCTTGCACTCCTGCCTCGCCAACGAAGTCTTGTTTATTTATATTCATGGTGCAGGAATGAACTAACCTCTTTCTTTCTCCCCCTTTCCCCCCTCACACACACACACACACTCCGGCAGGTGTCTGCGCTGTAAATGGTCTGCTTTATGTAGCCGGTGGAGATGATGGCTCCTGCAACCTTGCATCTGTGGAATATTACAACCCAACATTAGATAAATGGATACTTCTACCACAGTGTATGAGCACAGGAAGAAGTTATGCAGGTAAAAGTCTTATTTGCTGACTTTTTTTCTCTATATTTATATTGCCACATTCTCATCACCTCGTTAGTGTTGTTCTCCAGGCCAACTTGGACAGTTCTTTCGCAGAATTGACCCGGCATAGCCTACCTGCTGTATTTGTGTCGAAGCTTTCCCTCTGCAGGTTTGATGGGGCATTGCATCTTTCAAATCTATAACGTATAACACCAAAAGAATTACTTTTACAAATAATTTTTTATTTCATATATTTTGTTTCTTGTTTTTCTGGTTAATTAAAGATCCTGATAATTCACTGAAGGTCTAAGCAGCTGACGTTGAGAAATGTGAACTTGCATCTTTGCTATTGGAGCTCTACAACCTTTTGGGTATATACAAAAGAGGGCTTCTTCACCAGATTTTAAAATGTATATTATACATAAACATTGTGGCTTAGTTCATTTAGATGTTATTGCAAATTGAGGGCTATTGTATGATTGATACATCCTACACCTGCTCAGGACGACTTGGGCATGATTATTTATTCTGATTTTTGATTTTATTTCCTCCTTTCTGGGAAAGGTTGTAGCTTCTTCTCAGTTCCTCAGTGTGGCTTGAGTCTTGCTTGATTCAGAAGTAAGCACAGCAGAACTGCATACTTACTACATGCCACAGAGTGTGGAGGCATATTTAAAATTTTGAGGGGAAAATCAGATTTTTCTTGAAAACTAGCAATTTTACAATTTTACATCACGCCTTTTACAATGTCGAAGGATAAAGACCTGTATCACTTCTTTATTTGTAGTCAGGGACAATAACCCAGCAGAGATTCTAGATTTTGCCACTTTCCACAAATGTCCGCCTTAAACAATAAAATAATTTTTAATATAAAATAAAAGCAGAAAATCCTGGAAATACTCAACAGGTCAGACAGCATCTGTGGAGCAATAAACAGAGTTAATATTTCAGGTTGATGACTTTTCATCAGAATAATGGGCTGCCTTTAAAGAGGAGATGGTTCGGGTACAGTCGAAGTATATTCCCACGAGGGGGAAAGATAGGGAAACCAAAGCCAGAGCTCCCTGGACGATGGAAGAGATAGAGAGTAAGCTGAAGCAGTATGACAGATGTCGAGTTGAGAACACAAGTGAGAACTAGGCTGAATATAGAAAGTTTAGAGGGGAAATGAAAAAGGAAATAAGAGGAGCAAAGAGAGAGTATGAGAATAGATTGGTAGCTAACATAAAAGGAAATCCAAAAGTCTTCTATGGGCATATAAACAGGTAGCAGGTAGTAAGAGGAGGGGTGTGGCCATTTAGGAATCAAAAACAAGACCTAAGCATGGAGGCAGAGGGGATGGCTGAGGTACTAAATAAGTACTTTACATCTGTCTTTACCAAGGAAGATGCTGCTACCAAAGTCATAGTGAAAGAGGAGGTAGTTGAGATACTGGATGGGATAAAAATTGATAAAAGGTACTCGAAAGGCAGGCTCTACTTAAAATAGATAAGTCACCAGGACCGGATGGGATGCATCCGAGGATGCTAAGGAAATTGCCACGGTACTGGCCATAATCTTCCAATCCTCCTTGGATATGGGGCTGATGACAGAGGACAGGAGATGTGCAAATCTTACACCTGTGTTCAACTACAGGCTGTCAGTTTAACCTCGGTCGTGGGGAAGCTTTTGGAAACGATAATCTGGTTCAAAAATTTACAGTCACTTGGACAAATGTGGATTTAATTAAGGAAAGCCAGTACGATTTGTTCCCATGGACTGGTGGGTAGCTAATGTAACACCACTTTTTTAAAAAGGAGGAAGAGAGAAAACGGGTAATTATAGACCGGTTAGCTTGGCATCAGTAGTGGGGAAAATGTTGGAATCGATAATGAAGGATGAAATAGCAGCGCATTTGGAAAGCGGTGACAGGATCGGACCAAGCCAGCATGGATTTATGAAAGGGAAATCATGCTTGACGAATCTTCTGGAATTTTTTGTGGATGTAACTAGCAGATTGGAAAAGGGAGAACCAGTGGATGTGGTGTATTTGGACTTTCAGAAGGCTTTTGACACGGTCCCTCAAGAGATTGTTGTGCAAAATCAAAGCACATGGTATTGGGGGTAATATACTGGCGTGGATAGGGAACTAGTTGGCAGACAGGAAGCACAGAGTCGGGATAAACGGGTCCTTTTCAGAATGGCAGGCAGTGACTAGTGGAGTGCCGCAGGGCTCAGTGCTGGGACCCCAGCTCTTTACAATATACATTAACGATTTGGATGAAGGAATTGAGTGTAATATCTCTAAGTTTGCAGATGACACTAAACTGGGTGATGGTGTGAGCTGTGAGGAGGACGCTAAGAGGCTGCAGGATGACTTGGACAGGTTAGGTAAGTGGGCAAATGCATGGCAGATGCAGTATAATGTGGATAAATGTGAGGTTATCCATTTTGGGGGCAAAAACACGAAGGCAGAATATTATCTGAATGGCGGCAGAGTAGAAAAAGGGGAGGTGCAACGAGACCTGGGTGTCATGGTTCATCAGTCACTGAAAGTGGGCACGCAGGTACAGCAGGCGGTAAAGAAGGCAAATGGTATGTTGGCCTTCATAGCTAGGGGATTTGAATATAGAAACGGGGAGGTCTTACTGCAGTTGCACAGGGCCTTAGTGAGGCCTTACCTGGAATATTGTGTTCAGTTTTTGTCTCCTAGTCTGAGGAAGGACGTTCTTGCTATTGAGGGAGTGCAGCGAAGGTTCACCAGACTGATTTCAGGGATGGCTGGGCTGTCATATGAGGAGAGACTGGATCAATTGGGCCTTTATTCACTGGAGTTTAGAAGGATGAGAGGGGATCTCATAGCAACATATAAGATTCTGACGGGACTGGACAGGTTAGATGCAGGAAGAATGTTCCCGATGTTGGGGAAGTCCAGAACCAGGGGACATAGTCTTAGGATAAGGGGTAGGTCATTTAGGACTGAGGTGAGGAGAAACTTCTTCACTGAGAGTTGTTAACCTGTGGAATTCCCTGCCGCAGAGAGTTGTTGATGCCAGTTCACTGGATATATTAAAGAGGGAGTTAGATATGGCTCTTACGGTTAAGGGGATCAAGGGGTATGGAGAGAAAGCAGGAAAGGGGAACTGAAGGAATGATCAGCCATGATCTTATTGAATGGCGGTGCAGGCTTGAAGGGCTGAATGGCCTACTCCTGCACCTATTTTTCTATGTTTCTTTTTCTAAAGACAAATCGTGTTTAAGTTGATTGAGCTTTTTGATGAGGTAACAGAGGGTTGAAGAGGGCAATGCGGTTGATGTGTACATGGACTTCCAAAAGACATTTTGATAAAGTGCCACATAATAGGCTTGCCAGCAAAGTTGAAGCCCATGTAATACAAGGGACAGTGGCAGCATGGATACGAAATTGGCCAAGTGACAGGAAACAGAGTAGTGGTGAAGTTACTTTTCGGATTGGAGGAAGTTACATAGTACCGACTCCTTGGGAACACCACTAAGACCACTGCTTTTCTTGAATTATACCAATGACTTGGACTTGGGTGTACAGGGCACAATTTCAAATTTGCAGATGACACAAAATTTGGAATTATAGTGAACAGTGAGGAGGATAGTGATAGACTTCAAGAGGACATGGACAGGCTGGTGGAATAGGTGGACATGTGGCAGATTAAATTTTAAATGTATGAAGTGATATATTTTGGTAGGAAGAACAAGGAGAGGCAATATAAACTAAAGGGTACAATTCTAAAGAGGATGCATGAACAGAGAGACCTGGGGGAATATGTGCACAAATCGTTGAAGGTGGCAGGGTAGGCTGAGAAAGTGGTTAAAAAAGCAAATGGGATCCTGGGCTTCATAAATTGAGGCATAGATTACAAAAAGAGTGGAAATTATAATGAATCTTTATAAAACACTGGTTTGGCCTCAACTGGAATATTGTGTCCAATTCTCCTTGGAACAGAGAAGGTTGAGAGAAGATTTGATGGAGGTATTCACAATCATGAAGGGTCAAGATAGTAGATAGAGAGAAACTGTTCCCATTGGCAGAAGGGTTGGGAACCAGAGGACACAGAGTTAAGGTGATTGGCAGAAGAACCAAAGGCGACATGAGGAAAAACTTTTTTTACGCAGGGGGTGGTTAGGATCTAGAATACATTGCCTGAGAGGGTGCTGGAGGCCGATTCAATTGTAGCTTTTAAAAGGGAATTGGATAACTATGTGAAGGGAAACAAATTGCAGGGCTATACGGGGAAAGGGACTAGCTGAAATGCTCTTGCAGAGAGCCGGCATAGGCTCGACAGGCCGAATGGCTTCCTGTACTGTAACCATTCTATGAGAACTGGGTTAATTATTTGCTTTCTGTAAGATTTTATTTACCTCGTTCTACATTTTGTTCCTTTTAAAACTGTCCTACTAAGGCACTTTGTTTTTTCATAACCAGATGGATTGTACTTGATCTGCGCAGAGGTGAAAAATTATCAGTAACTTCTTAAGAATTATTGATATTTCTAAAACCCCACATGCTACAACCCAGATGTTCCTCTTTTTATTTCTCTCCCCATTCTCTAATCTAGTGGTCTGTACTAAATCTGAAAAAGTAACTGCAGACACAACCATGAGTAGAGATGGAGATAGGTTCATCCCCTGTTCATTTTTACATTTGCTGTTGGTGGCTTATCAACTGTGCTTAAGATTTGTTCCATTTTAGGTGCAGTCCTAAGCATTTGGCAAGACTTGTGCCTGCCCACCTCCTGGAACAACCTGTAAATTCACCTTTTGGTGTTACAGGAGTTTCCATGGGCTCAAGTTTCGGCCTGAGTTGCTCCGGAGCAACTAGTTTAGAATGAAGCATCTTAGAAATTGCAATTCTCGGCATTTAGTTTGCTCCAGTTCTAGTGAGTTAGAATAGTTCCATTTTAGAATGTTTTTTCAAAAGGGGGCGTGTTCAGCCACTTATGCCTGTTTAGCAAGTTTAGGCAGCGAAAACTTACTCCAAACTACCTTAGGCTCAGAAAAACCTTGCTTTCACTAACAAATCAGGTGTAGGGAACGAGAGATGGGAAGGAAAGTTTACAAACATTAAACATTTCTATTTTACAAATAAAGAGCCATCATCAATAATAAATGATAAATAAATCAACCAATAAATCAATCAAAAAAAAATTTAAAAATAAAAAATAAATAAAAAAATCAATCAATAAATAAAAAAATTAAGTTTCTACTCACCGACTATAGCACCGGGAGCCCTCCAACAGTGTGCTGGGACGGGCCCCCCTAGTGTTTCTCTCTCTGTCTCTGTCAGTGTTTCTCTGTCTCTGCCTTTGTCAGTGTCTCTCTCTTTCTGACAAGGGTGGGGAGGGGGGGAGGAAGGGATGGGGGAGGGGGGGAGGAAGGAGGGGGGGAGGAAGGGATGGGGGAGGGGGGGAGAGGAAGGGATGGAGGAGGGGGGAGAGGAAGGGATGGGGGGGGAGAGGAAGGGATTGAGGGGGGGTGGGGGAGGGAAGGAGAGAGAGGGGGAGAGGAAGGAGAGAGAGGGGGGGAGGAAGAGGGGGAGGGGGGGAAAGAAAGAGAGAGAGAGAGAGAAGACGGGGGGCTGAACGGGGCGGGGGGGTGCTGAACGGGCCCTGTCGCCGCCACCGTCTGGCTCCCATGGAGGACTTCTGGCGGGGTCCGCCTCCAGCGAGAGGCTGGGCGGGCAGGCCCCGCCGACGATGACGTGGAGGGAGGGAGGGGGAGAGGCTGAATGGGAGGGAGGAAGTTGGGGGGGCTGGGGGGAGAGCGGGGCCAGAGTCCGATCTTCTCCGCCCCGGTGAGCCCATTCGGCCAGGGCTAGGGGCGGCATGCTTTGGGCCCCTCCCACGCAGCCTCAGGGGCCTGGATCTCCTGCACATGCGCGCCCACTCTACCATGCATGTGCAGAGGTCCCGGCACTGCTTTCAGCACCGGGACCTGGCTCCGCCCCCCCCCACCATGCGTTCTGCTGCCCTGCGCCAAGTGTCTGGATCAACCAGACGGATGGGAGAATACCAAGGTAAATAATAGGCGCTGTTTCTGTTCTAAAAAGTCGGCGCACCGCACAGAGATGCGTCGTTCTAACCCTGGGGGCAAACTTGGGCCCCATAAGTGGCATGATTTGGATCTTTCACAGCTCTTCTTGCTGCTTGGCAGAATTCTGACCTCCCTGTGTCCGTACGGAATGTGTACAGACCCGGGAAGGCATCGTAAAAGCCGGTTTTCAGCGCACAATGCGCATGCGCTGAAAACCGGCTCTTCCGATCTGTCAAGCATGGGCAAGATTGCAGTATTTACCCATATCTTGCCCAGCAAATGTCCTCAAAACTCTGATAAAAGCAGGCACATAGCCTTCTTTTACAGACATACATAGCCTACTTTTACAGACATAAGACTTTTAAAACACACTTAAAACATTAAAAATAAAATTTAAAAAACACTTTATTTTTAAAAACACTGCCCACGATGTTACATTTCTTTTAAACCATAATTTACATTTTTTTTTTAAACTCGGTGGGGGGGGGGGGGGGGTAAATTTCTCTAAGCTATTTATTAACTTTAATTTTAATTTTATGTGAGTTGTGTTTTTTATTTAGTGTTTGTTTTTCTTTCTCAATTAATAGCAATGAAAACTTGTAGATACGGAGTTCCCATTGCTATTAATTGAGAATACTTTACCTGATTGGTTGAGCAGTCACATGTGACTGCATCTTCTGTGTGGGAACCTGGAGGACGGGGGTGCGCTTCGGAGTGTGGGAAGAGAAGTCCTCCCCAACGGAACTCCTTGCTCCTCCGGGACCACCAGGTACTTTCAGAAAAATTCTCCAGTCAGAGACGTTTGTCCGAAAGAAGCCTCCGACCGGAATTTCAGGGCCATTTATTTAGCTTCAGTATTTACCAAGGAGATAGAACAGGTGGACATGACATTGGATGATGAGATTAGTAATTAAAATAAAAAGAGGGGATATATTAAATAAGCTAATCAAACTCAAAGAATATAAAGCCCTGAATGGATTGCATCCATGCATTTTAAAATAATCTAGGGAAGAGATAGCAGAGGCATTAATACACATATTTAATAATTCGTTAGAAAACGGTCTACTACCAGAGGACTGGCAGATAGCTAACGCAATACCTAAATTTAAGAAGAGGTACAGAACATGTCCAGGAAATTACAGACCAGTCAGCTTAATACCAGTGGTACAAAAAATAATGGAATCCCTACCAAAGGAGAAAATAGAAGAACATCTTGAAACCAAAAATATAATAACGAATAGTTAGCATGGATTTCAAAAGGAAATGTCTTGCTTGACCAACCTCATTGAATTTTTTGAAGAGGTAGCGGAAAGAGTAGACAATGGTAATGCAGTAGATGTCATTTATCTAGATTTTCAACAGGCCTTCGCTAAAGTACTCCACAATAGACTGATGAACAAGGTCAGAGAATGCAGGGTCAGGGGACAAGTAGCAGAATGGATAGCTAGCTGGCTTCAACTCAGAAAGCAGAGAGTTTGTCATAAAAGGTAGCTATTCACAATGGCAGAAGGTGGGTAGTGGTGTTCCACAAGGATCAATGCTCGGACCACTGTTGTTCACAATTTATATAAAAAATTTCGATTTTGGAATCAAAAACACAATTTCTAAATTTGCGGATGACACCAAATTAAGGAGAGGGGGGTGCGGTTAGTCAATACTGAGGAGGAATGTATTACAAGAGTGTTATTTATGCAACACCTTGTAACCAGCATTCTACCGCCACCAGAGGGTGCATCTGTTGGAGTCCCAAGGGATCCCTGCATCCCTTGGGAGCACTGCATATAAACAGGCTTCCCAGGCTGTGCCAGCACTCTGGAGTCAGAATAAAGAGACTAAAGTCACACTTACTCAAGTCTATAGTATTCAGTCACATTGCTTTATTTGAGACATAACAAAGAGAACATTAATAAACTTGCAGAATGGGCATATAATTGGCAAATTAAGTTCAACACAAATAAATGTGAGGTATTACATTTTGGGAGGAAGATCGGGAGGTCACTTATTACTTGGAGGGTGAGAGTCTGGGTGGGGTTGAGGAACAAAGGGATCTTGGGGTACAAATGCACAAATCACTCAAAGTTGCGACACAGGTTAGCAAGGCCATGAAAAAACAAACCAAGCACTAAGGTTTATTTCTAGAGGGTTAGCATTGAAAAGTAGGGAAGTTATGCTAAAATTGTATAAAACCTTGGTTAGACCACACACAGAGTACTGCATACAATTCTGGTTGCTATATTATAAAAAGGATAGAGGTACTGGAGAGGGTGCAGAGAAGATTTACAAGGATGATATCAGAAATGCGCCGGTATAGATATTGGGAAAGGATTAACAGGGTGTGTTATGTCCATAATAAAGTAGTGTGATTGAGTACTGTAGACATGAGTAAGTGTGACCTTAGTCTCTTTATTCCAACTCCAGAGTGTTGGTACAGCATGGGAGGCCTGCTTATATACAGTGCTCCCAAGGAATGCTGGGATCGCTTGGGACTCCAACAGATACGCCCTCTGGTGGCGGTAGAATGCTGGTTACATAGGGTTACATACATAACATCACTCCCTCCCAAAGTCAATAGTACTCTTATTTTACAGGGTGAGACGATCTGGGGCTTTTCGCTCCCTAGTCGATCATCTCTGTATAAATGCAGGTGCAGGTGAGTTGGTTGGTTCTTCGCTGGGCTGCTGCACTGCTAGCCTTGCTGGGGATGATGAGTTCAGCTTCGTGGACAACCGTGATGTCGGTTGCCACTTGTGTGTGTATCGGAGGGTCGAAGTTGGTGGTGTCCTCTTCAGTTGCTCGTGGCTGTCTGTGAATCGCAGTTTGGTTTGGTCCAAATGCTTTCTGCAAGTTAGTCCATTTGCAAGTTTGATTTGAAACACCCTACTCCCTTCTTTGGCTATGACGATGCCAGCAAGCCAGTTGGGACCATGTCCATAGTTGAGTAAATACAGGGCCATTGACTTCAATATCACGTGACAAATTTGCGCAATCATGGTACATGCTTTGTTGATGTCACCTGCCCTCGACGTGATCATGGAGATCAGAGTGGACGAGAGAGAGCCTTGTTTTGAGCCTCCTTTTCATGAGCAGCTCGGCTGGGGGAACCCCGCTGAGCGAGTGGGGTCTGGTGCGGTAGCTGAGCAGGACTCGGGACAGGTGGGTCTGCAGGGAGCCTTCCGACACGTGTTTCAAGCTTTGCTTGATGGTTTGAACTGCCTGTTCTGCCTGGCCATTGGATGCGGGCTTGAACGGGGCAGATGTGACGTGCTTGATCCCATTGCGGGTCATTAATTCCTTGAATTCAGCACTGGTGAAGCTCAGCCCGTTGTCGTTTTCAAGGACATCAGGCATGGCAAACATGGCTTGTAGGTTTTCCATGGTGGCAGTGGACGTGCTTACAGACATTATTACACACGCAATCCATTTTGAATAAGCATCCACAACAACCAAGAACATTTTGCCTAAAAACGGGCCAGCGAAGTCAACGTGGATCCTAGATCACAGTTTGGAGGGCCATGACCACAAATTAGCGTTGCCTCCCTGGGTGCATTATCCAGTTTAGAGCAAGTGTTGCATTGGCACACGCAAGACTCCAAATCTGAGTTGATGCCGGGCCACCACACGTGGGATTTGGCTATAGCTTTCATCATTACTCTGCCTGGGTGGGTACTGTGTAGGTCGCGTATGAACGTTTCCCTGCCTTTCTTGGGCAAAACCACGTGATTACCCCACAAAAGACAGTCCACCAGTGGACATTTCGTCTTTACGCCGCTGGAACGGCTTGATCTCTTCATGCATCTCCGCTGGTCCTGATCTGGCAGGGCGTAATGGGTAACTTTTCGTTTTCAAATGCATCAATCACCAAGAGCAGGTCTGCAGGCTGTACCATTTCCATCCCGGTGGTGGGCAATGGTAGCCGACTGAGGGTGTCAGCGCAGTTCTCTGTGCCTGGCCTGTGGTGAATTACATAGTTATATGCAGACAGCATGAGCGCCCATCTTTGGATGCGAGCAGAGGCATTGGTATTGATACCTTTGCTCTCTGAGAATAGCGATATGAGCGGCTTATGGTCAATTTCTAACTCGAACTTAAGCCCAAACAGATACTGATGCATTTTTTTTTATCCTGTAAACACATGTCAGAGCTTCTTTTTCAATCATGCTGTAGGCCCTTTCAGCCTTGGACAAGCTCCTGGACGCATAAGGACTGGTTGCAATGGTCCCGATTCGTTTACTACTTGTAACACATACCCGACCCCGTACGAAGGTTCATCGCAAGCTAGCACTAAACGTTTACAAGGATCATACAGGACAAGCAGTTTGTTGGAACATACGAGCTTTTGAGCTTTCTCAAAAGCTGTCTCTTGTGATTTTCCCCCATACCCAGTCATCTCCCTTGCGTAGCAACACGTGTAGAGGTTCTTTCAAGGTGCTTAACCCGGGTTGGAAATTACCAAAATAATTGAGGAGTCCCAGGAATGACCGCAGCTCCGTCACATTCTGTGGTCTCGGCGCGTTCTTGATGGCCTCCGTCATGGCATCGGTGAGTCTGATGCCATCTGCCGCGATTCTTCTCCCTAAGAACTCGACCTCTGGCACCAGGAAAACACACTTCGAGCGTTTCAACCTGAATCCTACACGATCTAGCTGACTTAGAATCTCTTCCAGGTTCTGCAAATGTTCGATGGTGTTCCGACCTGTGGATCAGTATGTCGTCCTGGAAAACCACGGTGCACGTTCCTTTGAAAAATAGCTGTGGCCGAACAAATCCCAAACGGGCATCTATTGTAGATGAACATACTATTGTGCGTGTGCAGATGAGGTCTTTCGAAGATTCCGAGCTCCTGCGTCATGTAGGCCGAGGTCAGGTCCAACATGATGAACGTCTTTCCTCCTGCCAGCATCGCAAATAGGTCGTCTGCCTTGGGTAGCGGATACTGGTCCTGCAGCAAAAAATGGTTAATCGTTACTTTATAGTCCCCGCAAATTCTGACCGTGCCATCGCCCTTGAGAACCGGAACAATAGGACTGGCCCACTCGTTGAACTCCACTGGTGCGATGATGCCCTCTTGTTGCAGCCTGTCAAGTTCGATCTCCATTTTCTCTCTCATCATATATGGCACCGCCCGTGCCTTGTGGTGGATGGGTCGCGTACGGGGAATCAAGTGGATCTGCACCTGCGCCCCTGAGAAACTTCTGATGCCTGGCTCAAACAACGACGGAAACTTGTTCAGAACCTGGGCACATGAGGTGTCGTCGACGGACGAAAGCGCTCGGATGTCATCCCAGTTCCAGCGGATTTTTCCCAGCCAGCTTCTGCCGAACAGTGTGGGGCCATCTCTTGGTACAATCCATAATGGTAGTTCGTGCACTGCTCCATCATAGGAGACTTTTACTGCTGCACTACCAATTACAGGGATAAGCTCTTTAGTGTAAGTTCTCAGCTTGGTGTGAATGGGGCTTAGCTTGTGTGAATGTGCCTTGTTGCACCACAGCCTGTCGAAGGCCTTTTTGCTCATGATGGACTGACTCGCACCCATGTCCAATTCCATGGATACTGGAATTCTGTTCAGTTCAACTTTTAACATGGTCGGTGAACATTTTGTGGTGAAAGTGTGTACCCCATACACTTCTGCCTCCTCGGTTTGAGTCTCTAGTTCAGTTTGATCCGCCATGGATCGGTCTTCCTCTGCAACGTGGTGGTTTGCAGCTCGTCTGCACATTCGCTGGAGCTGTCCCATTGTTCCACAGCCTTTGCACGCATAGTGTTTGAAGCGGCATTGATGGGCTCGATGATCACCTCTGCAGCGCCAACAAGGTGCTAACTGCCTCGCATTAACGCTTGATGGGGGACTCTGAGTCATCTGAGGTTGTGCAGCTGCAGACATGTAAGTTCTGCCATATGCATTCCTGCCTGAAAACGATGTTACTTTGTGTACAGTACTTGCCGAAACATCTTTATGCTGCAAAATTTATTTGGTGTTAATCGCTGGTGGACATAAATGCCTGGGCTATCGTTATGGCTTTGCTCAGGTTCGGTGTTTCAACAGTCAATAGTTTGCGAAGGATAACCTCATGGCCAATGCCAAGCACAAAAGTCTCTTAGCATCTGCTCCAGGAATCCGTCAAATTTGCAAAGTCCTGCAAGGCACCTTAGTTTGGCCTTCAGACTGTTGACATGTGTAAAATCGATACCTTGCCATCAGAACGCTCTCCTTCGGATTTAGCTGCTCCCGGACTAGCGTACACAGTTCTTCATGCGATTTGGTTGTTGGTTTCACCGGAGCAAGAAGATTCTTCATGAGGTCATCGGTTGTTGCCCCGCAGACGGTGAGGAGGATCGCCCTTCATTTGGCAGCGTTCACACATCCTTCCAGCTCATTGGCCATGAAGTATTGGTCGAGTCGCTTCACGAAGGCCTCCCAATCGTCCCCTTCTGAGAATTTCTCCAGGATACCAACAGTTCTCTGCATTTTTGTGTGATGGTTCGTTATCTCGTCGCCAGTTGTTATGTCCTTAACAAAGTAATGTGATTGAGTACTGTAGAGGTAAGTGTGACCTCAGTCTCTTTATTCCAACTCATGGGAAGCCTGCTTTATAAACTGTGCTCCCAAGTGATGCTGGGACTCCTTGGGACTCCAACAGATACACCCCTTGGTGGCGGTAGAATGCTGGTTACATAGGGTTGCATACATAACAGGGGTGGGTCTCTCTTTTGGGGAAAAAAGAAGGCTGAGGGGTGACCTAATGGAGGACTTTAAAATTATGAAAGGTTTTGATAGAGTGGATACAGAGAGAATGTTTCCACTTGTGGGAAAGAGCATGACTGGAGGCCATCAATATAAGAAAATCACCAAGAAATCCAATAGGAAATTCAGAAGAAATTTCTTTACCCAAAGAATGGTGAAAATGTGGAACTCGCTACCACAGGGAGTGGTTGAATCAAATAGTATAGATGCATTTAAGGGGAGGCTAGACAAGCATATGAGGGAGAAGGGAATAGAGGGTTATGCTGATAGATTTGGAGGAGGCCCGAGTGGAGCATAAACACCAGCATGGACTGGTTGGGCTAAATGGTCTGTTTCTGTGCCATATATCCTATGTAATCCTATGAGATGCTTTGATCTCGGCTGTTGCAAATTGAGCGATTTCCAAATCTACCATTTCCTTCTAGATCAGAAGATATGCACCAGGCTTTCTGATGAGTATTGAAGGTTTTTGATTCAATTGGTTGAGAAGAATGGATTTATTTCACAGCTGTTTCCTATGGACATACTAAGCTTGTTTCACTAATGAAAATAGCTGATGCTAATGTACAATTTTAGATGAGAATTAGTCATTCCGAAGAACATAAATAGGAGCAGGAGTTGGCCATACGGCCCCTCGAGCCTGCTCCGCCATTCAATACGATCATGGCTGATCCGATCATGGACTCGGGTCCACTTCCCTGCCCGCTCCCCATAATCCCTTATTCCCTTATTGGTTAAGAAACCGTCAATACTGCCTTAAATTTAATCAATGACCCAGCTTCCACAGCTCTTTGAGCTAATTCTGGCTTACAATTGCCAGACTATCAACCAGCAACTATCTGCTGAATATTTTATGCCATACCTGCTACACACCAGCACTTTTGGTGGAGGCCTATGATTATGATTCAGTGTTAACGGTGCAGTGGGATTATCTCCCACTTGCATATTTTATAGAGATAAACCTTTAGTCCAATTGTATTGCGCCATGAGACTCCAATTAGAATTAATTCTGGCCAAATACAAACAGATGAAAGAGCAGTAGAGGTCAGTGTGGTTAAATAGGGTTGTAAAGAATAGGATGAACATCAGTAGGTGGAAGGATTGGGTACATTTCCCACATCACAATAGTGACTACACTCCAAAAGTACTTCATTGGCTGTAAACACTTTGAGATGTCCGGTGGTCGTGAAAGGCGCTATATAAATGCAATTCTTTCATTTATAAAGATTCAAAGTAATTTGGAGGAAAAAAGTAGGAAGCTAGAATGTAGGGATGAGGAAATAACCATTATTAAATAGTTCCCGCACATCTCTCTCTACTCAAAGAGGAACAAAAGTTGCTTGTGGTTATTGGGTTTCTAGTAATGAAAGGGAATTGGCTAGACAGTTTGTTTAAGTATATTTTAAGGACATCTAATCTTTTTATAACTATACCCATTAAATACCTAGTCCAGACAATCTGCTCCTACCAGTCTTAAAGGAGATGGGGATAGAAATTAATTAAGCTGTAACTGACATTTTTGTAAGTTTATTAAATTCAGTACAGACTCCTGTATTTCAGAAAATAACAATGATTTGGTAATGGTTTCACATCTCCAGTTCCTTGAAATCAAAAGACAACGTCTGTAATGATGTATACTATTTCCTCCTAATTACAAGCAATGTCATGGGAAATTCAATACAGGGTAATTTGTTTTAATTTTTTTTAAAGGTTGAGGCACACCTGGAATTATAGACCAGTATATTTAACATCTGTTGTAAGGAAAGTCTTTGAAATGTTCGGGAGGAATTTACCCTTAATTTGGATTTTGTTTGCAATTTTCAGTCTTCTCACTTCTGCACTGTACAATGTTCCCCTTTTCCTCTTTAATTTCCCAATTAAAGCATCACTGCTGTCACACAGTCCCCTATGAGCTGACATTGCAGGATGACGTAGCCATATATTTCATGAAATGTTAGTACCAACCCTATTAGTGTGTGTTTAATATATTTTTCTTGCCTACAGGATGAGAGAGATTTTCCAGCTGTTTCCTTTCCCTAGGATGGAGTGTTGCTAGAGCAACCAGGCTACTCGCCTTTGCTTTTTTTTCCTTGTCCTTTGTTAGAGAAGGAAAATTCTGCTTATGTTTTATTTCATATTTCTATCAGAAACAACCTTCTGTTCTGCTCCCATACAGGACTATAAATAATCAACCTTTTCTCTCTTTTAGGTGTTACAGTAATTGACAAACCTTTATGACTAAAGTACGTTGGATATGGTGAATACTGGATTCTTCATTGAAATGGTATTTCATGAAGTAGCTCAACTTTTTAGCACTTTGCTAATGACCACATTAGAAGCAAGCATTTAAAGCAATGTGGAAGAGGGCAGACAACCATGTCTCGTCAGCAAGAATAGAAGATTATGATGATTGCACTTGATAGAAGCACTACATGGAAAGGGGCTACATTACAGCTATTAGCGTGTAGTGTTGGAATGGAGCCTTGAAGTATAGGATTTGAAATTTTAAAAGCTGCTATAGAAATACTGACGTGTGTCAGGCAAGATAGACTTGAGTGTTGTGTGAAACAAAGCATCACTCTGTTATGGACACTACAGATAGTGGCTTCACAAACCTTGTGAAAAGGAAACAGAGTAATGGTTACAATTGTATAGTGGCAAATAAACTGCTTCCATATGTCTGACTATGGAGGTCGATGTGCAAGTTGTCAACAGTTACATTTTGGTTACAGGACCATAATTTTGACTACCTTTTGCTGTTGGCACAGCACTTCAAGCCTTGATTAAATATTTAATTTATTTTTGATTTGGTACAGAAAAAATACCAGTCAAGAGTAGTAGTATTTGTTTAACACTAAGTTATCACTTGTGGAGAAAAAAAATAAAGACTGTACCAAAACTTTTAAATGCATTTCCAATTTTTAAAAAATCATGCAACTAATAAGTAAGTGCAGGAAGATTTTGAAATGTATGATTTGTTCTTTGTTTCTATTAAATCATGACCACGTTTTGATGCATTCCTACTTTTTTGTGACTTTTGGTTTACTTAAAATAGTTCTTGGCATGAAGAGTAGTGTTGTAAGTTTACATTATTAAATGCGTGTGCATTTTCCCTGAATTGCATGTTGTGTTGCCAATATACAGTATATTTATGTACTGGTTACATTTTGCTGCTGTTTTTTTGAGTAACACTTGCCAATTTTGTTTAGTATGCTGTAAGGAATATGAACACTGAAGAATTTATTTGTTTTGTGGAGAAATAACTTCCTGCATTACTCAAATTGTTTAAATAAAACTTTCTATTGTGTTTGATTGAAAAAATCTCTCTCTTTGTGATGGGGAGAAAGTAGGATACATCTTTCTGGAATTTGAAAGATATTCAGGTTAATGTCTGGAAGATGAAGGATTTATTATAAGCTTGTTAAGCTTTGATGCGCTAACATTGTCATTGATATTTTCTACCCTGTTTTGAATACAGTGTAAAGACTATTGCTAGAAATCTCAGATGCTGTTAATTTTATCTGCATTCTTCTTTTCTTTCTGTCGGCCAAATCTCGGACATTTGAGGAAACGCATCACCATACTGAAGCATCTCTCAACCACACTATTAGGAAATCCATATCAGTATAGTTTATGTATGCCAGGTACCCAGCCAATCTGGAGAATGTGAGGTTGTTGAGAACCAGGAAATGTGTGCGGTTTAGGCGAAAAAAGCTGCAAAATAATTTTACACTTTGGGGTATTGCCTTTTTATCTATGCATGATTTAATGTTATTTTTAACTTTAATGAGGTTTTTTTCTAAAGAAACTTCAGGCGCAAACCATGGCTTTATAAAGAAAATAGTAATTTATTAACACATTAGAAAATATGCGCAAATTACAATTCCCTTAACATTACAACATTAGAAGCAAGCATTTAAAGCAATGTGGAAAAGGGCAGACAACCATGTCTCGTCAGCAAGAATAGAAGATTATGATGATTGCACTTGATAGAAGCCTTTTGAATTTCCAAAAAGCAAAACCGTTAGAAATTAAATATCTAACGAAGAGTAACCTCATAACAAAAGTCATATACTCCTGCTTGGCTCAAGCTTGTCGAAAAGATTGTTTGCAAACAATCAAGATACCACCACATGAGGTGGCGGTGCCAGGAAGTGAAAGGTGAGGTGGAGCTGTCTCTCTTTTCACTCTTGGAAAAAAAGTCTAGCTTTATAAAAGCCGTTTTTTTAAACCTGAAACCGCAACTGAGATGGTTGCTTGTCAACAATTGATTTCAACAAATACTACCCACGATTGGTTTACGGACTTGTTTTCTGTGTCCACAACCTAACATAAGCAGGTGTTCAAAGCAACATCACCCTTCTCCGCCCTTGCCTCAAGCTCATCTGCTGCTGAAACCTTCATCCATGCAATTGTTACCTCTCGACTTGACTATTCCAACGCACTCCTGGCTGGCCTCCCACATTCTACCCTACGTAAACTAGAGATGATCCAAAACTCGGCTCCCCGTGTCCTAACTTGCACCAAGTCCCGTTCACCCATCACCCGTGCTCGCTGATCTACATTGGCTTTCGGTTAAGCAATGCCTCGATGTGAAAATTTGCATCCTTATTTTCAAATCCCTCTCTGGCCTTGCCCCATCCTATATCTAATCTCGTCCAGCCCCATAACCACCCGAGCTGTCTGCGGTCCCGATTATAATTGGTGGCCGTGCCTTCTATTGCTGAGGCATCAAACTCTGAAACTCCCCACCTAAACCTCTCCACCCCATTTTCCTCCTTCAAGATGCTCCTTAAAACATACCTCTCCTGCGCTAATTTCTACTTATGTGGCTCGGTATCAAATTTTTATCGCATAATACTCCTGTGAAGTGCCTCGGGACGTTTCACTCTGTTAAAGGCGCTATATAAATACAAGTTGTTGTTGATCTCCAGCCGGCCTGGATTTGTTCTTGTTGCTATGATGATCTATCTGTTGCTGTGTGGTCTTTTACAATATAACCAAGTTAAGTTGGCAGGTATTCAAACGAGCCTTTAAGAGTCCTGTTTGTTCAGACTTTAGTATCAGGCTTTCGTCACTAAATGTAACGTCAGCAGGAGTAGTAAAGCCACAAAGTTTACCATCAGAGGACACTGGTATGCTTTCTGCCACTTGTCCAGGTAGGATTACAACCATTTAGAGCATTGACGCGGAGAGTTATCTGGAGCTGCGTGGGAAGAATCCCAGTACCCAGTCTATCCCTGAATGTCCCAACAATGAGTCCGGCTAATAAAAACAGAAAATGCTGGAAATCTCAGCATGTCAGGCAGCATCTGTGGAGAGAAACAGAGTTAACGTTAACTCTCTTTAACGTTAACGCTAAGAGGCTGCATGTGACTTGGACAGGATAGGTGAGTAGGTAAATGCATGGCAGATGCAGTATAATGTGGATAAATGTGAGGTTATTCACTTTTGGGGGGCGCAAAAACACGAAAGCAGAATATTATCTGAATGGCGGCAGATTCGGAAAAGGAGACCTAGGTGTCATGGTACATGAAAGTTGGCATGCAGGTACAGCAGGCGATGAAGGCGGCAAATGGTATGTTGGCCTTCATAGCTAGGAGATTTGAGTATAGGAGCAGGGAGGTCTTACTGCAGTTGTACAGGGCCTTGGTGAGGCCTCACCTGGAATATTGTGTTCAGTTTTGGTTTCCTAATCTGAGGAAGGACGTTCTTGCTATTGAGGGAGTGCAGCGAAGGTTTACCAGACTGATTCCTGGGATGGCTGGACTGACATATGAGGTGAGACTGGATCAATTGGGCCTTTATACACTGGAGTTCAGAAGGATGAGAGGGGATCTCATAGAAACATATAAGATTCTGACGGGACTGGACAGGTTAGATGCGGGAAGAATGTTCCCGATGTTGGGGAAGTCCAGAACCAGGGGACACAGTCTTAGGATAATGGGTGGGCCATTTAGGACTGAGATGAGGAGAAACTTCTTCACTCAGAGTTGTGAACCTGTGGAATTCCCTACCGCAGAGAGTTGTTGGTGCCAGTTCATTGGATATATTTAAAGGAGAAGTTAGATATGGCCCTTACGGCTAAAGGTATCGAGGGGTATGGAGAGAAAGCAGGAAAGGGGTACTGAGGGAATGATCAGCCATGATCTTATTGAATGGTGGTGCAGGCTTGAAGGGCCGAATGGTCTACTGCACCTATTTTCTATGTTTCTATGATTAACTAGGATATCAGTTTGGAGCCAACATGAGCTGAAGGAGCCCCTACTTATCTTCTCCCTGTGCCCAACCAAAAAAATGCGGTTAGTTAGTGCAGAAATGTGGAATAGCATGGAAATGTAATGTATGAGTAACTTAGGGCGGAGGGAAATAAAATTATGGATTTGTTACTCTAAAAATTCAGTATATGGCTCTATAATTCAGCCAGGTAGTAATATAAACAGTGGCTACAACTAGGTTAGGGGAAAACTGCTGTAATGTAATTATTTGAAATTTCAACCTTTCAAGTGGTTGCTTTTCTGAGCAATCTTTGAACTATATTTCAGCAAATAAATATATTAAAATTGAATGTGAACCAATGAGAAAAATTACACGACTCTCTTAGTCAATGTGGCTCTTTACAAATTTTGTCTGCCGTGCGATATGGGAAACTTTCAATAATTACTTGTGCGACTGTTTAGGGTGATGGACTGTTTTATAACAATATGGGTCTTACACCAACGCACGATCAGGGCCAATGACATGATGACGAATAAGTCAAAGTCCATTTTACATGGTACTTTGGGATGTTGCGGATGTTTTGGGGATTGATTTTGTGGCACAATACATTTTTCCTTGAAAACCATAAATTACTTTATTCTGTGCTTTTAAGCTTATCTCACCTTTTAAAAGCCCAGTTTATACAGGAAGATGATGGGCAACATGTAAGAGATTGGCGATAGATGTGCGAGTTTAGTTGGGAAGATCCTGGGGTATTATATATTTGAGGGATGCTCCTGGAATATGGCTGTACTGTTGAGGAAACTGGGGTTTGGTACCACAGCGGTGCACGGAGAGCTTTGCTTTACAGGGAGATTCCTGGGGTCTAGCAGTGGTGGAGTTTTATGGTCTGACAGCAGTAGGGTTGGGGGGGGCGACGAGAGGTATAGAAGCACTGTGGGAGTGAAGAGGTGCTGCAGTTTACCAAATGCTGGGGTGCAGGGAAAGGGTGCAGAGTTCATTGTATGTAGTAACAGTAAGGACAGTGTTCGAGTCTCTCTAATGGAAGGGATGGGGAGTGTTGAGGGTTAAGGGCATGGTGGGGGATGGGGGGGGGGAAGGCTCCTGGGTTTGGTAGCATTCAGTCTGGAGGGGTCCAGAAATCCAGCATGTGGGAGTAGTAGAGATGGTGTTGGGTTCTGTCTGCAATTGGGTGGGGGTGGGGGGCAGTGGGGAGGTTCCCTGATTGGTAGTATTGAGTGTGGAGTGGGTTGGGGGGCTGTTTTAGGATCTGAGAGCATCAGCAGGCTCCTGATGGCTGGTCACAGTAGAGAGATGTCTTAGGATATGCCAGTACTCTGGGCAAGGGGGTCTAGGTCTATTTAGGGAGGTATCAAGTTCTGTCAGCACTGAGGGTGACGATTGCGAGGATATGATAGCACTGGGATGGGTGCTCGGATTTGGAGCACTCTGGGGGATCCTGGAGTGTGTTAAAGCTGTTGGGGCAGAATAGCGGAAGCATTAAAGCTAACAGGAAGACAAATGTTTTAAAGAAATTATAGGATAAGTTGTAGAGATATGAATAGGACAGACAAGTAGACTTTACCTATTTCTACCTCTTTTATTTTGTTAATAGTTTATGAAATGTTATGGCTAAATGGAAAAGTTGTCCATTAAATAGTGATTGTTACAGTTTTTCATCTTTAAGGATAACTCAAGCAAAGTGCAATATGCGTACTGCAATCAACATAGATTGTAACTTTGACATACAGAATGTAAACTTTTTTGTCTTTGATATCTCGGCAAAATCTATCAATTCTGCTCTGAGGGAAAGCATTCAAAGAGTACGAACTAAAGCACTAGCTAAGAATCTAATCTGTATGTAATATCTTAATTTGTGTACAAAAATTTGGATTTATTGAAGAAAAAAATAAATGAGCTAAATGTCACCCACCGGCTTATATTCCAATTTCTTGCACTGAATTCATTACATCCAGTTTATACTCTTGTCTCAGCAAAGATTTTTGGAGTGTGATGGGGATATGGAATCTGGAGGAGTGGAGAGAGGGGGAGATTGCAGGATGGGAAATGGGAGAATAAACATTTTCTGCAGAATCAGGAAGAGCAGCAGCCAAGTCATAAAGAGCAGTCAGTAAAGTGGTGAGTGAAACCTGGGTACTTTTACTGTGGATAAACAGTGAAAGATTGTTTCCACTGATGGGCAAATGGGAGACAAGAGGAGGGAGACAGAGTATTCTCACTGGAAGAACAAAGGGAGAAGGAAGGTTTTTGAACTGAGGTCTATTAGATGCTTTACTGCAGGTGGCTATTGAAGTAGAGACTAGAACCTACTTTAAAAGGGAATGGGATAAGTATTTGAACAGGAGGAATATAAAAGGATCTGGCGGAATAGGGTTACAGGAAATGGTGCCGGCATAGGTACTGGGGGGTGAATGGCCTCCTGTCCTGTAATTTCTATTCTGCACCAACAACTTGTATTTATATAATGCCTTTAACATACTACAACTTCCCAAGGCGCTTCACAGGAGTATTATCGCACAGAATTTGACACTGAACCACATAAGGAAATACTAAAGCAGATAAAGAGGTAGGTTTTAACGAGTGTCTGAAAAGAGGAAAGAGAGGCGAACAGATTTCGGGAGGGAATTCCACAAGTTAGGGTCTTTGCAGCTGAAACCACAACCGCAAATTGTGGCGTGATTTAAAATCAGGGATGTTCAAGAGGCCAGAATTGGAGGAGCACAGATATCTCGGAGGGTTGTAGGGCTGAAGGAGATTAGAGATAGGGAGGGGCAAGGCCATGGAGGAATCTGAAAGCAAGGATGAGAATTTTAAAATCAAAGCGTTGCTTAGTTGAGAGCTAATGTGGGTCAGCAAGCACAGGAGTAATGGTGAATGCGATTTGGTGCAAGTACGAACACGGTTAGAGTTTTGGATTACCTCACGTTTACGGACAGTAGAATGTGGGAGGCCGGCCAGGAGAGCATTGGAATAGTTAAGTCCAGAGATAACAAAGGCATGGATGAGGGTTTCAGCAGCAAATGAGCTGAGGCAGGGCGGAGTCGGGTGATGTTATGGAGGTGGAAATATGCGGTCTTCGTGATGGTATGGATATGTGGTTGGAAGCAAAACTCGGGTCAAATATGATAAGATTGCGAACAGTCTGGTTCAGCCTCAGTCAGTTGCCAGGGAGGGGAATGGAATTGGTGGCTCGGGAAAGGAGTTTGTGGCGGGGACCGAAGATAATGGCTTTGGTTTTCCCCAATATTTAGTTGGGAGGAATTTCTGCTCATCCAATACTGGATGTCGGACAAGCAGTCTGACAATTTAGAGACGGTGGAGGGGTTGAGAAGGATGGTGATGAGGTATAACTGGGTGTTGTCAGCGTACATGTGGAAACTGATGCTCTAGTCTCGGAGCATGTTGCCGAGGGGAGCATGTAGATGAGAAATCGGAGGGAGCCAAGGCTAGATCCTTGGGGGACACCAGAGGTAAAGGTACGGCTGTGAGAAGAGAAGCCACTGCAGGTGATTCTCTGGCTATGACTGGAATCAAGTGAGTGCCGTCCCACCCATCTGGACGTCTGTGGAGAGGCATTGGAGGATGGTGTCGTCAACCATGTCAGAAAAGGAATAGATTGCCACAGTCAGTCACCTAGAATGTGGCTTTGATAAGAGCCACTTCAGTACTGTGGCGGGGCAGAAACCTGATTGGAGGGATTAAAAATACGTAGCTCTGGGAAAGATCGGCATGGATTTGGGAGGCGACAGCACGTTCAAGAACTTTGGAGATGAAAGAGAGGTTGAAGGTGGAGAGGTAGTTTGAAAGGATGGAGGAGTCAACTGTTTTTTGAGAGGGGGGGGGGTAGATTTGAGGGAGCAGAAGACAGGACCAGCTAACATCGGGGTCAGGAAAGGAAGTTGGGTGGTCAGCAGTTTAGTGAGAATAGGATCGAGGGAGCAGGAGGTGGTTCTCATGGACAAGATGAGCTTGGAGACGGCATGAGGGGAAATATGAAAGAAACGAGAAAAATGTGAGTTCAGCGATTGGGCAAAGGGGAACCTTAGACAAAGTTTGGCCCAGTGGGCTACGAGAAGGGAAGTAAGCGGCAGAGGCAGCTGAACGGATTGTCCCAATTTTAGTGACAAAGAAGTCCATGAGCTCCTTGCACTTATTGTTGGAGGTGAGGGTGGTGGGCGTTTAAGACGACGGTTAACAGTAGAGAATAGAACCCGGGGATTATCTTTGCATTCCAGGATATTCCGAGAACAGTGATATCAGATGAGAGCAGGGCCCGATAGTGCTTTATGTGGTCCAGCCAGATATGGCGATGAATGGCTAAACCAGTTGTTCGCCATATCAAGTCTGCATCACTTGAACTTAAGCAGGCAGAGATGAGTGCCGTACCAAACTCTTTTTTGAGCCTTAACTAGGACTGGTTTAGGAATGTTGGTGCTCAGCGGGCCTTGGGACAATGTGCTATGAGTAATGCCCCAAACACCGAGCCCATTGCCCTTTGTGTGATCTCGGTTTGATTCAGGTCAGTCTGAGCCGGCCAGTTTTGATGTGAGGAATCTCTAAGTACAGATTGGCTCTGACTGAGGTTCCCAGTTCAAAGTTGTCATCTTCTCTCAGAACCGGAGTCCGAACCAGAATCCAAGGAGATTGGGAAAGGAATGGGGCCTATGAAAAGTGGCATAGACTAGGGAGCCTGCCCGCATCTTGTGCAGTGCAGGGGGATTCTGGCTGTAATATAGTGAATATAGGATTACTACCAATTACAGGTTGGATAACATATCATTAGACCTATTACTACCAGTTACCTATAGACCATCAGTGAGTTATTGTATTATTGTTGGTTATGAGAGGAATCTGAGTGTTACCAGTATTATTGTTAGTTATTGGTGCAATTGCAATGAGTTATTATTAGTTCCTGGTGGAATTAAAGTTTCCCTTCACCTCTGAATTGCTCCCTCACTTTCGATTTCCCCTCTTCACCTGCTCACGGGTAGCCTTCGAGTTCTCAGAACTTCTCGCACAACAGCTGCTGGTGCAAAGCCACAAAGATACTCAACTAAGGGGACCCAAACGTTGGAAGATAAATGCAATAACATTTGCAGATGGCACTTGGTCAGACCTCCAGGAATGCTTCCAACTAGAGTTGGCAATGGTACGTATTATTTTCCTCATTTTTATGTCAATGAATTTGCCGATGACAAAGATTGGTGGTATTGTAAGTAGTATTGACTGGAGCAAAAAATGACAGAGACATTGATAGTTTAAGTGAGTGGATAAAACTGGCAGATGGATTTCAATATAGGTGTGAGGTCATCCATTATGGACCAAAAAGGGATAGATCCGAGTAGTATTTAAAAGGTGAAAAGCTAAGAACAGTGGAGCTCCAAGGGGATTTAGGGGTCCACACAGATCACTAAAATGTAAAGTTCAGGTACAAAAAGTTATCAAAAAAGCTAATGGAATGTTGGGTGTCGAAATTTGGTCCCGACGATTGAGGCGGTGCCACCGGCTGAGTGCTGATTTGAATGCCAGGCGGTGCCACCTCAAACTGCAAAATTCAGTTTTGCCGCCCAAAGATGAGAGAGATGTGCACATTCATGCTCGGGTACCAACGGAGCACCATCTCAGGAGGCCAACCGAATTTCCCAACGGTAGGCTGCCGGCATGCGAGTATTTTTTTTAAAGTTTCCGACACTTGCCCTCACCCACACTTCCCCACTGGTCCCATTAATACCCGAGTGTCCTATCATCTTTCCCAGGTTGTAGACGCCAGCCGGTAAGGCCACCGTACTCACCTCATTGCGGAGCCATCGCGCCAAGGGGGCGTTTCATGCTTGGACGTCACCACGTGGGTGGTGGCCGAGCACGCAACAGTACATCTTGGCGCCGCCACCACTGCCTAACTAAATTTAACATGAGCCCAGGAACCCGGTTGGCGCTGACGGTAAGTACTTCGCCGTCCCTCTCTGGCATAACTGGTGGCGTAAGAAACCGAATTTCGAACCCTTAGTTTTTATAACTAGAAGGCTGGAATATAAAGAAGCAGATATACAAAGCCCTGGTTAGACCACATCTGGAGTACTGGGTACAGTTCTGGGCACCGCACCATAGAAAGGATATATTGGCCTTGGAAGGAGTGCAGTGCATCTTCACCAGAATGGTACCAGGGCTCCAAGTGTTAGATTATGATGAAACATTACGAAAACTAGGCTTGTAATCCCTGGAATATAGAATGTTAAGGGGTGATTTGATTGAGGTTTTTAAGATTTTGAAAGGAATTGATCGGGTAGAGAGAAACATTTTCCGCTGCCTGGGGGAGTCTAGGACAAGGGAACACAGCCGTAAAAATCAGAGCCAGGCCATTCAGGAGACAAAACAAAAAGTGCTGAAAATACTCAGCAGGTCAGGCAGTATCTGTGGAGAGAGAAACAGAGTTAACGTTTCAGGTTGATGGCCTTTTGTCAGAACTGGGAAAATGTAGAGATGTAACAGATTTTAAGCAAGTGCAGGAGCAGCAAAAAAAGGGGGGGGGGTGAGGAAAGAAAAGGGATGGTCTGTGATAGGGTGGAAGGCAGGAGTAATTAAATGACAAAAGGTACGATCAGTCCGTATGCTGCTGGTCGCCTGTCACTTTAATTCTCCGCTCTACTCCCACTCTGACCTCTGTACTCGGCTTCCGACACTGTTCCAATGTAAGCTTGAGGAATAGTACCTCATCTTTTGATTTGGCATTTTACAACCTTCCCAACTCAACATCACATTCAGACCATAACTTCTGCCCTATTTTTTCCCACATGGCAGCTGTTGATTCTGCCATTCCCATTTACACCCCACGTAAACTTGAGCTCATCCAAAGCTCGGCTGCCCTTGTCCTAACTTGCTCCAAGCCCTGTTCACCCATCACCCCTGTGCTCTCCGACCTCCATTGGCTCCCGGTTAAGCAACGCTTCGATTTAAAAATTCTCATCCTTGTTTTCAAATCCCTCCTTATGCTGGATAGCTCTTTTTCATAACTACATAGGCCCCTTCTCCTGTGCTATTAAAAAGATTGAATGCTCGGTGTGTGACTCCGCGGTGCTTTCCCTGGGCCCAGCTCTTTTGTCGAACGCTCCTTTCGCCATTGGCTCGCGCGCCCGGTCTCGCTACATCAGTCCACCTGCCCAGCCAATCAACGGCCGGCGGTCCATTCTGACGTCTGAACGCTCTTCCGTTGGCAGCCAATGAGCGGCGGGCCCTAATGGAACAGCTGATGTTGTGGAATGTAAATACAACCCGGTGGCTGAGCGCGCGCGCTCCAGGGCCGGTGCGTGCGCCGGAGGACCAGTGACTTGTGTAGGGCAGAGCCTCCACACGTGCAGCGCTGGGAACCGGCACAGCAGCAATGAATGGCACTGGTGCAAGCATCCTCAGCTCGGCTTACCTGGCAGTGGAATATGTGGACTCGATGCTTCCTGCGAACCCGCTGCAGGGACCCTTCCGCAACGGCTGGAATTATATGACGAGCAATTACACCAAGTTTCAGATCGCAACCTGGGGTTCGCTACTTCTTCACGAACTCGTCTACTTCGCCATCTGTTTGCCTGGGTTCATCTTTCAGTTCATACCTTGCATGCAGAAGTACAAAATCCAGCAGGTAAAAGGGATTGGGGGCGGCACCTGACTTGGTGAACGTGTTTCTGTTTTTGTGACTGTCGCCCACCTAAATGGTGGGATTTGTACTTCCCTTCCTCCCTTGTACTCAGTTTAAAGAGGGGTTGTCTTCATGAAGTATTCATTTACTTGAAACAAACACCTACTCCCCAAAAGTTTGCCGAATACAGTCCAACGATATTTGTATAATTATTGTGTAATGTCATTGACACAAATAATGTGTGGTTGCTGAGTTCCTGCTTGTCCAAACACAAGTACTTGACGTCCGTTAAAGGCCTGTGCAGTTTGCTTTGTGCTTGAAATGCTGGCTTTTTTATGCTGTTGGGAAGATAATGGTGCAATAACATTGTACAGTGGTTAACATTCTCTGTCATCTGTGTTTTATAAGACAAATGTGAGTCTACAAATCATCCAGTATATTACTAATGTCATCCTCGTTTAATTCAAAACAAAGTATTATTCTAAAAGGCCTCACTATTGAATAACTGTTGATAGTATTAATCTTTTCATTTTCCCCCACAAAAAAAACTGCCAACAATGAGGATAAAAAAAAGTACTTGTTTGATGGAAGTGGAGCATTAGGCATTATTAGTATGGCATCATACTATGTTCTTGCTGGTATATATGTCTATATAATAGTTTTCTGGTGTCATTGTACCTTCTTTGTAATGAAGTAATACAACAATTTTAGCAGAATCCAGTTCCGTGAAGAATATCATTTCTGATACACTTTATTGGTAAAACTAATATTGGTAATGTTATATATGTAAACCTTAAATACCATGTTTAACCACCAGAGGGCTCATCCCCTGGAGTCCCAAGGGATCCCACAAACCCTTGGGAGCACCTGTACATAAGGAAGCCTCACAGGCTGGAGAGGCACTCTGAGACCTGTAATAAAGGATTACGGTCACACCTTACCTTGAGCTTGCAGTATTTAGTCTGACTCTTTATTCAAGTCACAACAACTGGCGACGAGATACAGATGACGAACCCCACCGCAGCGATGCAGAGAACCGTGGGCATCTTGGACAAATTTTCAAAGGGAGATGATTGGGAAACCTTCGTGGAGCGACTTGACCAATACTTCGTGGACAACGAGCTGGAAGGAGAAGGGAACGCTGCCAAATGAAGGGTGATCCTCCTCACCGTTTGCGGGGCACCAATGTATGGCCTCATGAAAAATCTGCTCGCTCCAGCGAAACCCACAGAGAAGTCCTACGATGATTTGTGTACACTGGTCTTGGAGCATCTAAACCCGAAGGAAAGCGTTCTGATGGCGAGATATCGGTTCTACACGTACAAGAGGTCTGAAGGCCAGGAAGTGGCGAGCTACGTCGCCGAGCTAAGGCGCCTTGCAAGACATTGCAAATTTGAAGGACACTTGGAGCACATCCTCAGGGATGACTTTGTACTTGGCATTGGCCATGAAGTAATACTTCGCAAACTTTTGACTGTAGAGACCCCAACCTTGAATAAAGCCATAGCGATAGCCCAGGCGTTTATCGCCACCAGTGACAATACCAAACAAATCTCTCAGCACACAAGTGCTGCTGCAAGTACTGTGAACAAAGTAATGGTTGTTTTCGAATCGAAATGTACAGGGCAGGACTTACATGCCTGCAGTTGCATGTCCGCAGATGTCTGAGTCCACCATCAAGGGTGGTGAATGCAAGGCCATTAACACCTTGTTGGCGTTGTAGGGGTGATCATCGTTTCCATTCATGTCGCTTCAAAGGATATGTTTGCAAGGACTGTGGAACAATGGGACACCTCCAATGTATGTGCAGGTGAGCTGCAAACCTTGCTAATTCTGCAAACCACCATGTTGCAGAGGAGGACAGATCCACGGTGGATCATGACGAACTAGAGCCTCAGGCTGAGGAGGCAGAGGTATATGGGGTGCACACATTTACCACAAAGTGTCGCCCAGTAATGCTGAAGGTTGAATTAAATGGACTCCCGGTGTCAATGGAGCTGGAAACTGGCGCGAGCCAGTCCATAATGAGCAAAAAGCCTCGAGGCCAGTCCTGACTCCCATTCGTACTAAACTGAGAACGTACACAAAAAGGCACTGATTCCTGTAATTGGCAGTGCTACCGTAAAGGTCTCCTACGATGGAGCGGTGCACGATTTACCACTCTGGGTGGTACCGGACGATGGCCCCACGCTGTTCGGCAGAAGCTGGCTGGGAAAGATATGCTGGAACTGGGACGACGCGACACTTCATGTGCCCAGATCCTAAATAAATTCCCCTCGCTGTTCAAACCAGACATCGGGAAGTTACAAGGAGCAAAAGTGCAGATCCATTTGATTCCGGGGGTGCGACCCATCCATCACAAGGCGAGAGCAGTACCGTATATGATGAAAGAGAGGGTGGAGATCGAGCTGGACAGGCTGCAACGAGAGGGCATCATTTCGCCGATCGAATTCAACGAGTGGGCCAGTCCGATTGTTCCAGTCCTCAAGGGAGACGGCACCGTCAGAATCTGTGGTGATTACAAAGTAACTATCAATCATTTCTCCCTGCAGGATCAATACCCGCTACCAAAGGCAGACGACCTATTTGCGACGTTGGCATGAGGAAAAACGTTCACGAAGCTGGACTTGACCTCGGCCTACATGATATAGGAGCTGGAGGAATCATCGAAGGGCCTCGCCTGCATCAACATGCATAAAGGTCTCTTCATTTACAACAGATGCGCGTTTGGGATCCGATCGGCCTCGGCGATATTCCAGAGGAACATGGAAAGCATGCTAAAGTCGGTCCCGCGCACCGTGGTCTTTGAGGACGACATCTTGGTTAGAGATCGGGACACCTTCGAGCAGCTGCAGAACCTGGAGGAGGTTCTTAGTCGGCTTAATCGTGTGGGGTTCAGGCTAAAATGCTCGAAGTGCGTTTTCCTGGCTCCTGAAGTGGAGTTCCTGGGGAGAAGAATTACGGCGGACGGCATCAGGCCCACCAATTCGAAGACTGAGGCAATCAAAAACGCAATGACACCACAGAACATGACGGAGCTGCGGTTGTTTCCATGACTCCTGAGCTACTTTGCTAACTTCTTACCGGGTCTTAGCACATTGTTAGAACCACTGCACTCCTTACTGCGTAAAGGAGATGAACGGTAATGGAGTAAAAGCGAAGAAAATGCCTTTTGAGAAAGCTAAGAAACTGTTATGCTCAAACAAATTGCTTCTGTTGTACGATCCATGTAAGCTTTTGGTACTAGCATGTGATGCGCCGTCATACGGTGTCGGGTGTGTATTGCAACAAGCTAATGAATTTGGGAAATTGCAACCGGTTGCTTATGCATCCAGAAGTCTGTCTAAGGCCGAGAGGGCCTACAGTATGATCGAGAAAGTATGTGTTTATGGGGTAAAGAATCAACATCAATATCTGTTTGGGCTCAAATTTGAATTGGAAACTGACCATCAACCGCTTATATCCCTCTTTTCTGAAAGTAAGGGGATAAATGCAAATGCATCGGCCCACATCCAGAGATAGGTGCTCATGTTGTCCACATACAACTACGCCATCTGCCACAGGCCAGGCACAGAAAACTGTGCTGATGCTCTCAGTAGGCTGCCATTACCCACCACGGGTGGAGATGGCACAACCCACAGATTTAGTTATGGTAATGGAAGCATTCGAGAGTGAGCAATCACCTGTTACCGCCCGACAGATTAGAACCTGGACGAGCCAGGACCCCTTACTGTCCTTAGTAAAAGAAACTCTGTGCTCCATGGGAGTTGGTCTAGTGTCCCGCTAGAGATGCAGGAAGAAATAAAGCCGTACCAGAGGCGTAGAGATGAAATGTCGATACAGGCAGACTGCCTCCTTTGGGGTAATCAGGTTGTGATGCCAAAAAAGGGCAGGGACACCTTCATTAGTGACCTCCATAGTACCCACCCAGGCATCGTAATGATGAAAGCAATAGCCAGATCCCACATGTGGTGGCCCGGTATCGATGCAGACTTTGAGTCCTGCGTGCACAAATGTAATACATGTTCATAGTTAAGCAATGCACCCAGGGAGGCGCCACTAAGGTTATGGTCCTGGCCCTCCAAACCATGGTCCAGGGTCCATGTCAATGATATGCGGGCCCGTTCTTGGGGAAAAAGGTTCCTCGTGGTTGTAGATGCGTACTCCAAATGGATTGAATGTGTGATAATGTCGGCAAGCACGTCCGCTGCCACCATTGAAAGCCTGCGGGCCACGTTTGCCGCGCACGGCTCGCCTGACGTCCTTGAGTGACAGTGGGCCGTGCTTTACCAGTGCCGAGTTCATGACCCGCAATGGAATCAAACATGTCACATCTGTCCCGTTTAAACCAGCGTCCAACGGTCAGGCAGAGTGAGCAGTGCAAACAATCAAGCAGAGCTTGAAAAGGGTAACTGAAGGCTCACTGCAGACTCGCCTATCCTGTGTCCTGCTTAGCTACCGCACAAGACCCCACTCGCTCACTGGGGTCCCTCCTGCTGAACTGCTCATGAAAAGGGCACTTAAGACAAGGCTCTCGTTAGTCCACCCTGATCTACACGAACAGGTAGAGAGCAGACGGCACCAACAGAATACATATCATGAGCGTGCAAATGTGTCACGTGAAATCGAGATTACTGATCCTGTATTTGTGTTGAACTATGGACAAGGTCCCAAGTGGTTTCCCAGCACTGTGTTGGCCAAAGAGGGGAATAGGGTGTTTGTGGTCAAACTCTCAAATGGACTTACCTGCAGGAAGCACTTGGACCAAACGAAACATAGATTCACGGACTATCCAGAACAATTCACAATAGACTCTACCTTTTTCGACCCTCCAACACACACACAGGTGGTAACCGACCCAGCGGTTGATCACGAAGCAGAACCCATCACCCGCAGCAGCCCAGCAGGACTCAACACACCGAGCAGCACAGCAAGGCCAACTGCGCAGCAGCCCAGCGAGGGCCCAACAAACGACTCACCAAAACCAGCATTTGCACCGAGATGATAAACCATGGAACGGAAGGCCCCAGATCGACTCGCTTTGTAAATAGTTACACTATTAACTTTGGGGGCAGGGAGGGGGTGAAGAGGAGAGAGTGTTGTTGTATATGTAAACCTGTAAATACCATGTTTAACCACCAGAGGGCTCATCCCTTGTACAAAAGGAGGCCTCACAGGCTGGAGAGGCACTCTGAGACCTGAAATAAAGGATATCAAGAAACGGCTGAGCGCACTGGATACAGCAAAGGCTATAGACCCTGACAACATCCCGGTTGTCGTGCTGAAGACTTGTGTTCCAGAACTAGCCACACCTCTAGCCAAGCTGTTTCAGTACGCTACAACACTGGCATCTGCCCAGGTATGTCCTGTCAACATAATGCAGGACAAATCCAATCCAGCCAATTACCGCTCCATAAGTCTACTCTCAATCATCAGCAAAGTGAAGGAAGATGCCGTCGACAGTGCTATCAAGCAGCACTTACCAATAACCTGCTCACCGATGCTCAGTTTTGATTCAGCCAGAACCTGTCGGCTCCAGACCTCATTACAGCCTTCGTCCAAACATGGACAAAAGAGCTAAATTCGAGGGGTGAGGTGAGGGTGACTGCCCTTGACAGCAAGGCAGCATTTGACCGAGTGTGGCATCAATGAGCCCTAGTAAAACTGAGGTCAATGGGAATCGGGGGGGAAAAACTCTCCGTTGGCTGGAGTCATAGCTAGCACAAAGAAAAATGGTTGTAGTTGTTGGAGGACAATCATCTCAGCCCCACGACATCGCTGCAGGATTTCCTCAGGGCAGTGCCCTAGGCCCAACCATCTTCAGCTACTTCAACAATGACCTTCCCTCCATCATAAGGTCAGAAGTGGGGATGTTTGCTGATGATTGCACAGCATTCAGTTCCATTCGCACACATGGAGCAAACCCTGGATGACATTTAGGCTTGGACTGATAAGTGGCAAGTGACATTTGTGCTGCACAAGTGCCAGGCAATGACTATCTCCAACAAGCAAGAGTCTAGCCACCACCCCATGATATTAAACTGCATTGCCATCACTGGAGTCCCCACCATCAACATCCTGGGGGTCACCATTGACCAGAAACTTAACTGTTCCAGCCATATAAATACTGTGGCAACAAGAGCAGGTCAGAGGATGGGTATTCTGCAACTAATGTCTCGCCTCCTGACTCCCTAAAGCCTTTTCCACCATCTATAAGGCACTTGCTTGGATAAGTGCAGCTCCAACAACACTCAAGAAGCCCAACACCATCCAGGACAAAGCAGCGCGCTTCATTGGCACCCATCCACCACCTTAAACATTCAGTCCCTGCAGTGTGTACCATCTACAGGATGCATTGCAGCAACTTGCTAAGGCTTCTTCGGCAGCACCTCCCAAACCCATGACCTCTACCACCTAGAAGGACAAGGGCAACAGGCGTATGGGGACACCATCACCTCCAAGTTCCCCTCCAAGTCTTGCTGCATTCGGGCATGGACTTCTTCATTATCTGAGGAGTTGCGAATGGAACTGAACACTGTGCATGTGATCCTAACTTGGAAATGTATCACCATTCCTCCTGGAACTCCCTGCCTTACAGCACTGTGCGAGTACCTACAAGGACTGCAGTGCTTCAAGAAGGCAGCTCACCACCACCTTTCAAGAGCAATTGGGGATGGTCAATAAATGCTTGACCTTGCCAGCGATGCCCACATCCCACGAACAAATAAAAAAAATGTTTTTGTAATATGGAGACCAGAACTGTACACACTATATTTAAGTGTGATTTAACCAAGATTCTATACAAGTTTAACATAACTTCTCTGCTTTTCAGTGCTATCCCTCTCGAAATAAACCCTCGTGTTTAGTTTGCATTTTGTATGGTCTTGAAACCGGCATTGCTAATTTTTAATAATTTGTGAATCTGTACTCCTACATCACTTTGCTCTTGTACCCCATTTAGACTTTATTTTCCAAGGAGTATGTGGCTGCCTTATTTCCCCTACCAAAATGTAACACCTCACACTTCTCCACCATTTTGACATCCTTTTGCCATTTACAAGCCCATTCTGCAAGTTTATTGATGTCTTCTTGATGTCATTTGTGAGCCTGGACAAGGAGTGTTGGTGGCTGTTTGTTCATAGGGATCGGCACAGATATGCTGCACCTTGTCCTCACACAAACCTTCAGCTGGGTGATGATTAGTGACTATGGCCAGTTTTCCACTTCCTAGCCTGGATATACTGAGACTAGCTCCATTTCATCTTTAACTTGAAATCTGAAATCAAATAGACCATAACATCAGTTCATTAGCCTGTGTGTCACCAGTTTTAATGGTTGTGTATATATAATATCAAATTGCTGTAAAATGCAGGAGCACTGTTTGGAAACTGTAAGATAAGGGTGATATCTCAATGTTGTAAATGTAGTACTGGAGGTTACCAGCATTATCTGACAAAAGTCCATAAAAGCCAAGTGTGCACTAGAACTATATAGGCTACCGGTCACTATTAAATAGTTTCTATTTTTATGCAAGCCTTTCATCATGTCAAAGATTTTCTGTGGTTTAGGTTGCTTTCTATACTGTATCTGTTTCTGTTCTTTCCAGGACAAACCAGAAACCTGGGAAAAACAATGGAAATGTTTCAAGGTGCTGCTCTTCAATCACTTCTGTATCCAGTTCCCCATGATCTGTGGCACTTACTACTTTACTGAGTACTTCAACATCCCTTATACCTGGAACTCTATGCCAAGATGGTACTTTTGTATTGTATTTACTCTACTTTTGTTGTTGGGGAAAGTTTCCTTAGTAATACCACTTCTAGTTAAAGTTAAAAATGGTTAAAGTTTTTAAAAAAATTGTTAGAATGCTTCTTCATCTTTGGGAAACGTTGCTTGGACTTTTTTTTAAAGTGAGAACGTTTAAAGAAATATAGAGCCTCCTGTCTTCGGGACATCCCAAAGAGCTTTACAGACAATTAAATACTTTTGAATTGTAGTCACTGTTGTAGTGTAGGAAACACGACAAACAACTTATGCACTGTTTGAGGGATAAATGTTGGCTAGGTCACGGGGGAGAACTTCCCTACTTTTCTTCAAATAATGTCATGGGATCTTTTACACCCACCTGAGAGGCAGACAGGCCCTCAGTTTAATGCCTCAACTGAAAAGCAGCATCTCCGACACTGCAGCACACTTTCTGTCTGTATTATGTTCTCTGGTCTCTGGCATTGGGATGTGAACCTACAACTTTCTGGCTCAGAGGGCAGCTGTGGCTCAGTGAGCAGCACTCTTGCCTCTGAGTCAGAAAGTTGTGGGTTCACATCCCACTCCATGGACTTGAGCACACAAAATCTAGGCTGACACCCCGGTACAGTACTGAGGGAGTACTGCACTGTCGGAGGTGCCGTGTTTCGGATGAGACGTTAAACCGAGGCCCCCTTTGCTCTCTCAAGTGGATGGAAAAGATCCCATGACACTATTTTGAAGAAAAGCATGGGAGTTATCCCCGGTGTCCTGGCCAATAGTTATCCCTCAATCAACATAACAAAAAAAAACAGATTATCTGGTCACTATCACATTGCTGTTTGTGGGAGCTTGCTTATGCACAAATTGGCTGCCGTGTTTCCTACATTACAACAGTGACAACATTCTAAAAGTATTTCATTGGCTGTAAAGTGCTTTGTGACGTCTGGTGATCGTGAAAGGTGCTATAATAATGCAAGTCTTTTTCTTTCAAGAACAAAGGCTGACATCTAATCTCAGATGGGTCTCTTTTGTGAATCACCCTGGCACGAAGAGTAGGAAGTGTTTTTTTTTGTGGAACTGGGACAGGTTGTTGGAAATATTTGCAAAACATCTTGCGTTGCCTGACCTATATACATGGGATTTATTTTTAGATGCTGTGACTATGAAAACATTTTTGGGTGGTCGTGGTGAAATGAGAGAGAGTGTTTGTTCAGATTAATTTATCTTCCCTTGAAGAATGGGTCCCACCACACCTGAGCATAAGGCTTGTTGTCTAGACCCAGACACCTTCGCCTGGCCATTAATAATTGTATTCCAAACAGCCATGCTTCCCTCAAATTGCAGATGTCTTATCCTTCAATTGTATGTGTGAAGATTATCCTTTTAATACAGTATTATGCATATAATCATGTCAGTGTTTTTCCACAGTTTTTCTAAGCGTTTATATTGAATGCTGCCTGTGGCTCTACCCAATTAAGATAAATGCAGCTGTAGGTTGCCTGGAGAGCATGCTCCTGACTCACTCCTTTGAATTAATTTAGGTACATGCTTCTAGCCCAGTGCTTTGGTTGTGCAGTTATCGAGGACACATGGCACTACTTCTTGCACAGAATGTTACATCATAGGAGGATCTACAAATATATTCACAAGATGCATCATGATTTTACAGTAAGTTCCAAGCCGTACTAATTTTTTTTCTGAAAGTGCTCACTCTTCAATTCAGATAAAATTTACCCAGAAGTGTGATTAAGTTGTCCTTTTAATCTTGTTCATAATTCTTCCTGAGACTCTAAGGCACAAATGGAGATCTTTTTCTGAAATTTGGTTGTACTAATCTGAATTTGTGCAACTTCTTGGTGCATTTTTAATCTTGGACTTCAATTTACAAGCTTTAGTCCTTGATGCTGCGCTTTTAAATTAAAAAAATACAATTTTGAATTGAAAGATCTTTGTTTTACCTAGAGAAGAAAAGCACATGGCATTTAAAAAAAAATTCATTCATGGGATGTGGGCATTGCTGGCAAGGCCAGCATTTATTGATCATCCCTAGTTGCCCTTGAGAAGGTGGCAGTGAGCCGCCTTCTTAGACTGTGTTTTATTTAAAGGATTGTTTCAGAAAAGATTGAATTTAGTACTGGCAATATCCTCTTTACTTGTTTTGTTGTTGTCTATAGTCATTTTCAAATTGTGTGGAAAAAGTTTTATCTTAAGTCTTTAAACAAGAGTTTCTATGAAGCTGTCAATTACTCTTTTCTAAATTCTCTTCAGGATTTAGTTGCAAGTGCAACTAAACTAGCTCTCAATTGTGCAATATTATTAGTTGCAATGGGTCTCAAACACAATTTTGGCACAAATGATACAAATGACTGGTTAGTTGGCAATGAATTCTCCAGTTGCTAGAGTTCACCAAAATGAATCTTGGGCAACAATGTTGCTATGAGAAACTGAACTCCCATGTAATACTGACATTCCTACCGTGAAACTTCTTTTCGGAGGCTTTACATCCAGGGTTTTCTTTGGTACTATTGCACTGAAGTCTTTTACATCTTTCTAAAATGCTGAGAGGCACAAAAATTTAGATCTCAGCAGGCTATTTAACTTGATCTATGAGTGCAAAATTAAAGGAGACATGCATAAAATTGTCAAATTTCAAGAGTTTGGAAGAATTTATACATGTACACATGTATGTACATATATATGTGTGCAGGCATACATGTGCGCACACACAGAGTAGGGAATATACAGAATGGACTATCAGCAAAACTAGTTGATGCGGCATTGATTAATTCCTTCATAAAAGAGCTGGATAAGTGTCTTGTTCGGAAAGGTTTTGAAGGTCATATAAAGTTCAAGAAAGTAGTACATGTGCTACTGACAAAATGAAAATATCATCCGTGGAAAGAAAATTTAACAAATGGAGGTAAAAGTGTAAATTGGTCAGCAAAACTCCACAATATCTATCTTTGAAAGTCAATTGGTGTGGTAGAGTTTCAGAACTTTGCCTTGCTGATTAAATTTGGGTATTGTACATGATAGGACAGACTGTACATGCTCTGTGAAAATGGGGTTGATGAGACAAATGTTCCTTTTTTCCAAGTGCTAAAAATGAAATTTTACCATAAATCAAGCTATGCCATATTCATAAAAATATTTTCTTTTAGTCTCCATTTGGCATGCAAGCTGAATATGCTCATCCATTGGAGACCATTATCCTTGGAGCAGGCTTTTTCATTGGAATCATGATCTTCTGCAATCACGTGATGCTGCTGTGGGCTTGGGTCGCTATCCGCCTGCTGGAAACTATTGATGTCCATAGGTAGGTCTGCATATATTGTATAAGAGTTACAGATGGGGCAAGTTTAGTTGATTCAAACATAGATCAACAAATTACAAGCAAAAGATTGGATCAGACATTCCCATTTCAAGGAGCAGTTATTGCTGTATTGCCAAATTAAATGCACTGGGAAAACACTTTTTTTTGCCTTAATATATAGGGATTGTAGCTAAATGAGTACTACTTTTGAATTTATTTTTGTTTTCATTTAGTTTTATTATACAATGATTGATTAATCCTTTCATGTAAATGCAAAATTACTTCTTAAGCTGTGCAGAAATAGGGGAAAAGAAGCAAAATGCTGTCAGTTGAAATGTCATTCATTTTGAAACCTTTCTTGCATCTCCATTTTTAAAAAAAAAAACTTTTTTTTTGGTTTTTGCTGCATATGTGACTTTAACCTCAGTATGAAATTTTAGGAACAGAAAAGGGACTAACACTTTTCCTTAGACCAACCTCCCATCCATCTTCTCACTATATGCTTAATCTCTCCTCTCCAGAAACACATTTTGTTTTTTGGACCCATTTATACTTGTAGCTTCAACCCCTTCCCTGCTAACTTTTTCCACAACTCTACTACTCCTTTGCATGAAAATGTTTTACATGACTTGCTCACATAATAGATCCACATCAATGAATCATTTAGCTGGTACATATTGATGTGATGATGATCTGCATCCTTCTTGAAAGAATATAAGAAATAGGAGCAGGAGCAGGAGCAGGCCATATTGCCACTTGAGCCTGCCCCGCCATTGAATAAGACCATGGCTGATCTTTTATATCACTCCACTTTCTCGCCGTATCCCCATATCCCTTGAATCCCTTAGTGCTCAAAAATCTATCTCAGTCTTGAATACACTCAACGTCTGAACAGCCACAGCCTCCTGGGGTAAAGATTCACAACCCTCTGAGTGAAGACATTTCTCCGCCCCTCAGTTCTACATGGCTGACCCCATATCCTGAGACTATGACCTTTAGTTCTAGACTCTCCAGCCAGGGGAAACAGCCTCTCAGCATCTATCCTGTCAAGCCCACTTTGTTTCAATTAGATCACCTCTCATTCTTCTAAATTCCAGAGTATATAGGTCCAAACTACTCAACCGCTCCTCATAGGACAGCTCTTTCATCCCAGAGATCAATCTAGTGAACCTTTGTTACATCCCACTCTAAGGCAAGTATGTCCTTCCTTGGGTAAGGAGACCAACACTCTTGCTATCGTCAGTAAACTTGGAAATATTACACTCTGTCCCCTCATCCAAGTCATTAATATAGATTGTAAATAGCTCAGGCCCAAGCACCGATCCTTGCAACACTCCACTAGTTACACCCTGCCATCCTGAAAATGATCCGTTTATTCCTATACTCTGTTTTCTGTCTGTTAATTGTACATCATTCTCAATCCTCAATCTATGCTAATATAATACCCCCAATCCCATGAGCCCATGGAACAATCCCATGCTTCCAGATACAAGACAGAGTCTCGGCACTCACCGGACTTTGACATGATCTGTCTTTTCTTTAGTTAAATGAGTTAACCTTGTAAAAAAGAAATGTACTAGCTTTTCTTCAAAATTGTCATCCTTTCAGTTTTTTCTGAATGAAAGATTAAAGCTATTTTGTTTTTTACTATTGATATGTGCCACCCTTTTATAGTGTTGTTTTAATAATATCGTGCACATTTTACCTCCAGTGGTTATGACATCCCTGTGAATCCTTTGCATCTGATTCCGTTTTACGCTGGAGCTCGGTTTCATGATTTTCACCACATGAACTTTATTGGAAACTATGCTTCAACTTTCACCTGCTGGGACAAAATTTTTGGCACTGACTCCCAGTTCAACACTTACTGCACAAAGTTAGCCAGCAAAGAAACACTAGAAGATAAGAAGATAAACTGAAGTCCATCAGTGTGTCACACACCATTGAACAATCTTCCTTCTAAGGTTCTGATTCAGGTCAGGAGTATTGATAACCATTCACTGAGATTATGAGAATATGGCATGTAATGACCTGGGCTTCTACTAAGGCTCCCCTGAGTCAGCTCCTGCTGAAGTATTATTTAGGCTGTGCTGGAACTTTTTGTGCCAGCTGTATTGCATCATCAGTTTATATCACTTGTGTAGCTCCAGAGACCTTAGATATGTGAAGGTAGGAATTCCACCTCCTGAAGTCCAAGGAGTTGACATCTCCTCATACTTGACCAGTTGCTACTGTTCTATAACAGATTCACCAAATCAAAAAAAAGAGTTACAGTATAAAAGTAAATGTGGCACAATGTGCTGCGCTGACGCTTCTAATTATTCAGAAATTTGAATGGTTTTTTTGAGTGTTACTGTAACATAATGCACCTTAATGGGACTAAAGCCTGTATTTAAGTTAAATCAGCAGTTACATTGTTTTGGACCACTTTGATTAATAATCATTTAGATGTCTTGGGTGTGGACATACACAGCACCCTCCACAGACATATATACTATGTTTAGAATTAGCTGCCCAGCTATGAAAGAAAATTTTCCTTAAACTGGATTAATTTGCAGACATGTGATGTCTATATTCTTGGTAAATGTATGTTTTATCCATAATGTTTTCCCTGTTGTCAGTATTTAATAATAAAACCTGAGAACATTGATGAGATTGTATCACTGGGATTTAATGGAATTGATATATCTCCATTTTTCCCATTTGTGCCATCAAATTGGGTGTAAAACATGAATTGTTAAAGAAGTAACTTGTGATGTTTGTTCAGTTTTTATTCAAAAAGTGGTTTGAATTTTGTTTGATTTTACAGTTTTCCTTTTTTTTTAGCATTTTCATATAAACATTGGTGTAGTATGTTGACTTTTGGGTTTGTTCATAACCAAATATCATCTTGTGTAGTCTGCAAATTAGAATTTTATCTGAACTCCAAAATACATTGAAAAATCTATCTGTATTTGATTTGCATCTCCCCAAAAAAGTATTTCCCGATGCAGCAGTGGCAGGTTAAAAAACTTGGAACCAGAGTCAAAAGGCATTTTATTTTATTTGTACATGAGATGTGTGCATTTCTGGTATCGTCTTCACTTATTATACAGTGATGTGTAAAGGATATACAATAAAGAAACAGAAAAACATAGAGAGATTAATTATGCTTCATAAATTATGAAGCTGATCCTATTTGTGGAATAAATAAAGTACTTTACTGTTACCCATTGTTTTATCTGTTTACATACCAGTTGTATTTGTCTCTCTCCTGTGACATTTCTATGACCATTATGGAGGATGGTCCAACATCATGAAATAGCTCTCAAACTAAAATGATCAGCAAACATGTTAGAAAATTCCCCATATGGGGATTAAATATTTTCATAGGATTTTACTGGACCAAAATAGTACTTTCCCCAATTGCTGTGAATATTTAGCCCATTAGTTGATATAAATACACCATTTCAAAATCTCTTAATTCTCTGAATTCTCTGGCCAGTCCAGAATACAAGCCCAGTTCAGTTCATTATAGCAGATTGTAAGTAGAGTTTTACTGCCAGAGTGCTTGCCTACAGCCATTTGCAGCAGTAGTGGTAAGTGAATAGTTGTTTTGGTTGCAGTGTTGTCTTTTACATCTGATATATATTGAAATCTGTAGATGGGTTACCTCATTCCATTTGAAATTTCATCAAAAAGTGTTTTGAATTTTGTTGATTTTTGTCAACTCCCTTATGGAATTTCTCATTTTAACAATGTTTACATTCCTATTGCAACAGCTATTACTCCTGAACATTGGCAGTGTACTGGATGGTTCCAATATTAAATGTCACATAACATTAGCTGCTAAAATGAACTAATATTTTATACCGATAATGTGAATGTACATGCTCCATACCGTGGCCACCAAGTAGTTCTGCACTAAACTTCCTTTGAGTATGACGTGATGTTCAAATATTTTTTGTAATTGTGATCACTGTGATTATTTTATATGTAGTTTGAAACAACCCTACCCTGATTTTGAAAAGTTTTATCTACTCAGCTGATTTTAGAATTGCCCTTGGATGCCACTCCACTCTCACACCAGTGATTGTATTTTTTCAGGTCTTCCTGTGAAGTGCGGGGGGGGGGTGGGGAAGAAAGAGAGAGGGAGACCACTCTCGTGCGCGCGCGCCACCACTCTCGTGCGCGCGCGCCACCACTCTCACACGCGCGCCACCACTCTCACACGCGCGCACCACCACTCTCACACGCGCGCGCCACCACTCTCACACGCGCGCACCACCACTCTCTCACACGCGCCACCACACTCTCACACGCGCCACCACACTCTCACACGCGCGCGCCACCACTCTCACACGCGCGCACCACCACTCTCACACGCGCGCACCACCACTCTCTCACACGCGCCACCACACTCTCACACCCGCCACCACTCTCACACACGCACCGCGATACGTCACACCACGACACCACACACCACCACACACTTCATACCCTAGCCCAAGTTCCTGCTCCATCCCATGACCTACACACAATGCCCCAACTATGGTTTGGGGGGTAAGATCAGAAACATGGGCTAGGGGGTTGTCAGGAACTTGGGAAGGGATGGGGCAGGAACATGTAGCGGGGGGGGGGGGGCGTCAGCAACATGGGCAGGGATGAGGCATGAACTTGGATTGGAGGATGTTAGGAACTTGGGCTGGGGGATGAGGCAGGAACGTGGGGGGGGAGGGGTTCAAGTGCGAGTGAGCTCGCTTCTGTCTGGAGTCCGCTGTCAGAATGGCTCAAATTACGCTTTGCAAAGCCACTGATTACGTAGGCAGGGCGGTTCTAATTACACATTCCAGAGAAACTGCTGGTTGGTCACCTTGGAGGACAAAACACAGTCAGCAATTGGGTCATTGGATCGCCTTGATCACATCAGAGCATTTTTCTGTTGCAAATAAGCATGTCCTTGTTGTTTTAGCCAGACTTCACTTCCGCATTGAAATTGTTTTCCATTTTAACTCCAGCTCTGCTCCTCCATTACCCTCTTTCCAAATTCCATTCCTCCCTCTGCTCTTTCTCGCTCTCTCTACCTGTAGTCTCTTCCTCACCTCGGTCCAATGATCCCTACCCTCTAATCCTGCTTGACTTGAATACTGCACTTGGGAGAACATCAGAACAGGAATAAGCCATTCAGTCCTTCAAGCCTGTTCTGCAATTAAATTAGATCATAGCTGATCTATAATCTCAACTTCACTTACCTGCCTTAAGAAAGGGTACCAATGATACGGAGCTATCAAAAATCCATCGGTCTCAGTCTTGAAAGTTCCAACTGTCCCAGCATCCTCCGAATTCCAGATTTCTACTACCCTTTGGAAAAAGTGCTTACTAATTTCCCTCCTAAATGTCCTAGCTCTAATTGTAAGATGATGATCCCTCATTCTTGATTTCCCCTACCACAGGAAATAGTTACTCTGTATCTTCCCTATTGAATCTTCTTTACAGTTTAAACATCTCAATCAGATCTCTTAATCCCCTATACACAAAGGGAATACAAACCAAGTTTATACAACTTGTCCTCGTAATTTATCATTCTGGTGAATCTGCACTGCACCCCCTTCAAGGCCAATATATTTTCCTTGAGGTACGGTGCCCAGTACTCCAGAAACGATCTGACCAAGGTTCTGTACACTTGATCATACTCATTGTGTGCAATGGTGCAGGTGATTGACTCGTTGGTTGTAAATTTGCCATCATACTATTGTGTGTGATAATGGAATATTGTCATTTTATATCACTCATATATAAAATGAGTGATATAAAATAAGAAATTTAGATTAAAGGAGTAAAGTTTTAATTCTGAACATTTTGTTGTTGACACTGTTATTTTGGCCTTTTACTGTTGCCTTTTTTATTTCAGTTTATCCTAACTATTTGTAAATGCTGTAATGATATATTGTGTCAAAACTTGACATTCTCCTTTACTTGTTTTGCAAGTAATAAATTGTTTTACATGGCTACCAACAATTATGTAAAGAATAAAATGGGTGTCTTTTTAAAAAAAAAAAAATTGAGATGTAATTTTTTTCCTTTTAGTATTTTACCTGGATTTAAAAAATCTAAATTTAAGTTACCGGTCCAGAATTTACTGTAGTAGGGCATCCAGTGACATTTGCCATTAGACTTGCCTCTACACCATTCAACTCAAAATACTTTTTCCCATGAAGTTGCTAGAAGTGCGAGCATCTGGGACCTGAATGGATAGAGCTACCAACATGGTATCTCCTTAACCAATGAGATTTAAGGATTGGGAAATAAACACAAGAAGGACTGACCAAGAGGATGAATTGGAGTGGGTGAATTCAATGTCAAATCAAGAACAGAAAGAGAAATAGAGAGGGAAAGAAAGATGGGATTAAGAATGAGAGAAAAAAAACAAATTAAAATTGACATTTTAAAAATCTTGAAAAATTCAAAACCTGAAGGAATGAGATACTTGTAAGAGTTAATTTACGGTGCCAGAGAGGTTGATTGACAGTAATTAATACTTATCACACCCTTAAAGGGTATTTACACTGGTACTGATGAGACTTAACTTTCTGTGGTGAGATTCGTGAGCAAATACAGCAAGTTCCCCAAAAAAGGGAGGCTGAAGGCGAGATGCCGTTTTCAGCAAATTCTGGCCAATCAAATTTAGACACAGTAAGCTGTGTACTTTTTGAATGTGGTCTTTATTTTACAAGCATTGCTGTAATAATAGTTCATTTGTTTGTTCTGTCTGTTTTGACTTACTGCACTTTTACTATTTACTGTATAGTATGTGTGTGTGTGTATATATATGGCATTGCGAGGTTGCCTGAAGAGATTCTATTTGCTAAGGTAACTGCTGTATTCTGTAGTTGAAAAGGCTTATTTACATCCCTCATTCTGCATTATGCATGAAGTAATTGAAAAGTTTGTAAATGTATTTAATTAAAAACTCATGATTTGAATTAAATGATTTTAATGTATTACTTTACATTTATGTTTCTGCAAGTTCCAGTCACTTTATAATTTTGTTATCTTTATATAGTTAGCCAAGATTTCTTGTTGCCACATTGGTGGGTATCTTGAGGCTGTGCACTAGTTACCTAAATGACAACCCAGATCTGTGTTACACCCAGAACTAATAATGTAGTGTGGGGTAATATTGCAAAATGTGGTGTGGCATAACTGATCTCTGCAGCGTTGGTCACTCTGGGAGCTAGAGTAAAAGTTATTTAGTTATAGGAGCTATTTTCTTCAAATGAGAAATTTTGAGTACTGTGATGTGCTGTTGTAAGTGCAGTGGAGCGGGACATCTGTTTGCCAATCGGCCTGCCACCGTCCCAATCAGAAATATTTCAATATGGCTGGATGAGACGGGTGCATGTCCTGCCAACAATTGGCCAGTTACAGCAGGGGTCCTGGGAAATAGGAGGAGGAGAATGCTAAATAAACACTTAAGGGCATAGCTGCTGGATTTGAAGCTGGTTCTTTATGCAGTAGTAGCATGCAACAATTTGAAACCATGGCTCAAAAAAGACAGGAAGGTGAGAAACCTCAAACTTCTTGGAGTAATGCAAATATTGTTTAACTGAATTTGAGAGGGGTTTGGTGGGAGGGGATTGTATAATTGGAGTGAATGGCAAGTACCTGTCAATTAAGTAGCCACGACTATGTAGATGAAAGTGGCATGGGAGTGAGTGGAAACTCTGTAACCCCTCAGGACCCCTTTCAAATGCAGAGCAAGATTCAAAGACCTCACATGGTCAGCAAAGGTAAGTGTTATGGCTGCGGGTTACAGTTAATGTATATTTTGTATCCTTCAGGAGTAGGCCTATATCAGAACAGTAACTACACTTCAAAAGTTCTTAATTGGCTGTAAAGCTGGGGGAGAGGGGACATTTGCCCGGATTTTAGTCAGTGTTCACCGTCATTATCCTCTGAAACTGAAAGCAACTTCAGGATTTAGTGCAGGCGCAGACAAATGCAAAAATCCAGAAATTGCATTCAGTCATTCCCTGCTCCGCCACAGGTTGGGCTGTGGAAGCCCCAGAGCCGGCAATCAACTCAAATCACCTTGAGCTGGTGAAAACTTCCACTTTTACGACGGAATATCGCTGTTTTTAAATTAAAAAAAAAACTAAAACGTAAAGCCTTGTTGAAAGAGCTGTAACTGGGTTTTTAACGGCTGACTGACTGCTGAAAACCTGTTCTGGCCCTGAAAAACAAATTTTATATTTGTGGAATATCACATTTTTCCATGAATAGGATTAATAATTATATTTTATAAGTTTATGATTTTTCAGCTTTTACCTGAATCTAAAGGCTCAATTTTCCTCTGCCGTTTTGTTGACGTATTTGAAGAGTTATGCCCGTTTTTTTGGGGCCCGACTGTGACGAAAAAAAACTTTAAAGTTTCCCTGTTCTAATTTTTGAAATTGGGCCCGTGCAGCCTGTCCTTTAGGCTCCACCCCCAATGCTAATGTCTGTACCAAGAAAAGGATGCAACCCCCCCCCCCCCCCCCCCCACTTCTGCGCATGCGCAAAAAAAATAGTTTTTTACATGCATGCCCAGTACACTTCCCGGTCTGCATTCAGCCATTTTTAAAGAGCCAGTTTTGTGCGCGAGAATTTTAATTCTAAGTGGGAAAAAAATCAAAGCTGCAATATGCAACGCGGCTCGAGGACCAAGAATTTCTCACAGGACGAAGTGGAGGCCCTGGTTACTGTAAGACCAGATGGCACGAGCTGAACACCAGCAGAGGTCAAACAAAAGTTTCACCAAAAGAAATGAAGAAACTTTGGAACCAACTTTCAAAAGATTACTATGCAATGATGACCGCCCCAAGGTCCGAAGGCCAGTGCAAAAAGAAATGGCAGGACCTTAGTCAAGCACTTAGTGCAAGTAATATTTTCATTTATTCACCGGAATTGCAATTGTAAATGTGACCATCTGTATGTCCCATCCAGCAGAAAGACTCCCTCTCTTTAAAAAAAAAATATATTTTCATCTTTGCAGAGGAAGGTGGCACACAACAAAAGAGAGAGAACTCGAACAGGAGGAGGCCCGGCAAATCTGCACCCACTGACACCCTTGGAAGAGAGGGTCGCTGCTTTGATGGGTCCTGCCTGGAGAAAAGCAGCCACCACTGCACAAGCTGGGCCCGCACTCGAAGGAGAGGGCAAGTCCCGCAAATTCCACAGCCTGGCTTTCCTAAATGTTAAGTACTGCGCGGGCTAACCATGCTTCGGTTCCTGGGGATGTCTCCGTCAACTACGCTTCAAGTGGTGCAATGTGCTATCATTCATCGTGGTCCTTCAAGTGAGCCTGCTGCCTGCGCTGTGTGAGCCTACTCTTACCACCCTGCCCCCTCCTCTGCTGCTAACCATTTGTCTGTTCTGTTATATTTTGCAGAACTTGAGGCCAACCCTGACGAGGCTGAAACCGATGCAGAAGAAGATTCAGACGCGGACGAACCTGAAGAGGAGAACATCTTCCAATCCCACCTTCCAGACCATGAGCATGGGGGAAGGGGGAGGATGAATGCCCCCCACTGTTGTACTCACTCTGGAGGAGGTGCTGGTGCCACCCATTGAAGTGCCAGCCCAATTCCTCAGTGGTGCAACTGTTGGGACATTGCATGGTTTCACACTGTCCGAGGCTGCGGGTTCCAGTGGGGTGCAGCAAGCCATAACCAGGGGTGTAGTGAGCCACACCCAGGGTGAGGAGGGGATGACAAGCGCTCTCCTGAGGTGCAGGTTGTAACAGATGTGGCTCAGATGATGGCAATGAGTGGTGAGTGCATTGACCTTATGCGATCACTCCTGGGCACCATCAGTGGAGTTGGTGATGAGATATCAGGACTTGGGAAAAGTAACAACACTCTTGTGAGAAATGGGAACACGGTCCGGGCACATTAGGAATGGAATGTCATAGGTAGCTGATACACTGTCAACATTAGGGAGGCTAGTTGCTGCTGCAATAAGGGAACATGCCCAGATCCCACGGCCATTGACTGAATCAACTGCCACTCCCACTCCAATCCCAGACCAACCTCTGAAGAGGCCCAAGCTGGGCCTTCCACATTACCGCCTGCCCACGCTCCCCAACAAGAACTGCGCATTACCCGAGATGCTCGAAAGAATAAGCTTGGTACCAACCCGAGAAACGCTGCGTCACTGCCTGCGGGCAGGGATGGAGTCACCAAGCGCTGTGGGTGGTCTTAGAATAAGGTGGAGGAGAGATGGGTGCAGCCTTTCTTTGCTGCTGCTGTTGTTATTGTTACTGTAGTAACTTATCAAATTAAAAGATTTTTGTTAGTGATGTAAATTTACAAGTTTAAAAGATGGTAAGTGATCTTAACTGAAAACTTTAAAGTTTAATACAAGAATATTTTTTATTTAAGTTAAGTACAAACAAGTGTTAACATTTTGCATAAAATATATTTTAAATTATAACTGAATCATTTACATTATTTGTTCCATTATTAACACAACACAACATTACGGAACAGGTCCAAACAGTAAACATGGTCCATTTTGACTAGTTGCCGCTGAGCCTTCAGGCAGCAAAGTGTTTAAGGATGAGCTGCTGGTGCAAGGCTCGAGCAATCAATAAAGGGGCACGACGGCTTGTCCTCCTCTGCCGTCCCGCTCCAGGTTCAGGAGTTGCAGGCTTCCTCGTCCTCCTCTTCCTCCTAGTCATCTGCATCATCCTCCTCGTTAGCCCCTATAACCTCAGGTGGGTCTTCTACTACCACCTGCTGTTGCCTCATCATGGCTAAGTTATGCAGCATACAGCACACAACAGTGAACTGACCGACAATCTCAAGGGAGTATTGCAACTAGCCTCCGGAATGGTCCAGGCATCGGAAACGCTGCTTCAAGATGCCAATGGTCCTCTCTATTATGCTGTGCGTCGCAATGTGCGACATGTTGTATTCCCGATCAGCTTCCAGCCAGGTTGCGCGTAGTGGCATCATGAGCCATACCCTTTGTTTCCCCCAACAGCCAGCTCGGCCCTTCTTGCTGCTGCTGAACCATGGCTGATATTGCACTCGCATAGGATGAACACATCATGGGTGCTCCCAGGGTTTCTCGCATCAACTGCCATGGTGCGATGCATATCATCACAGACGAGCTGCACATTCATGGAGTGAAAGCCTTTTCTGTTCCTATATATCTCTGAATCCTCCAAAGGTGCTCGCAAGTTGATGGTACAATCAATGCAGCCCTGTACTTTGGGAAAGCCAGCAATCATGGAGAAGCCCATAGCCCTGTCACACACTGCCTGGGCGGTCATGGGGAACTTTATGTAGTCATTCCTCCGGGCATATAGTGCAGCAGCCACCTGCCAAATGATGATATGTGTTGTTTGTTGAGAAATGGTGTTGAAATCTCGACTCACAATATACGACTTGGACACCTTCAGCCCCGGCAGATGTTCCTTTAATTTTACTTGCCAGCAAGGGAAAAATCTCACTCAGTCAACGGCTAAGTGAACACCTTCGAAATGGTACAATTTCACGAGATATTTATAGAGTTAAAAACCCAAGTTATGGCCTCTTCCTATGTATTGGCTCTATCTTGCAGTCAGTGAATACAGATAAAGAGTTAATTACTACATCCTTGTCCTGACATGGTTTCCAAATATTTCCTTTTGTCAGGGTTATTAGTTGGCCAGTCAGCCATTACTCAATGAGAGTGTGGTAATGAGCTATTACCGGCATTGCATTGTGTCAGGATTGTCCAGTTTCCTGGTCAGTTATCTTTTTGCATGAAATGGATGAGGTCTGTACAAGAGATAATGGCTGGTGGTTTGAGTATCTCGAAAAAGGGGGTGGGGGGGAAGTGGAACTGGTGCTGCAATGGACAATTGGAGAGTACCATGGGTGGTACTTGTCTCAGCAGGATAGTCTCCTGCTGACTGGTGGCTATTGATTAGCTATCAGCCATTTCAAGCCAGGTTTAGCTATTTATGCAAACAGACTTGCTGAAATTTCTGGAAGGACCAACACTCCATTTTTTTTATATCAAAAAGGGTACAAAATACAGTGTGATACAGCTTAGATAAAAATACATTTCCACATTCCCCCCTTTTGTCCTTCACAAGGACAACTTAATCCATTCTGATCTTGCACAGTCTATCTATTTTCATTTCCACACAAGAACCTTCAGTAGTTGTCGCTGCCATAACTCTAGCCGTGGTCTCGGTAGGTAACACGGTTTTTCCCAACCTGGCACAGCAACACTTAACCAGGACAAATAAAAGATATAGGGCGAAGACTATCAGCAAGAATATGATCAAACCCTGTACCACAGATCTCCCTAGGGATCCCAACCATCCCGATGCCCACTTCCACAAGGTGGTACCATCCTGGCCAACTGTCTGTTTGTACTCTCTTAACTTTTTCCTAATGTATTCAGCTAGACTGCCAATTTCTTCTGACTGATCCGGGATATCTGTACAGCATTCTCCACCTATTAATGCGCATGTCCCTCCTTCTTTGGCTAGGAGATAATCTAAGGCCATTCTATTTTGGAGAGCCACTGTTTGAATAGCTACCATTTCATCATTCACCCCTTTGAAGGCTTGGGAAGTTGCGTTGGCTACTGATTCGACTAAATTAGCCAGTTCCCGTAACTGCCATTCGGTTGATGCTATTCCATAGGGTGGCACCATTACCTTGAATATTCCATTTAGCCATGTCAAATCCCATTTAAATCTATGACTCCCATAGGCATCCCTTAGAGTCTTTGTTGATCTAATAAGGGGTACCACATATCCTAAGTAACAGGACCCTGTCCAGTTGGCTGGTAACCATGGGTAGGCTTTATGGCCACAAATAAAGTAGGTGCAATTATAGGACGTCAGCTCCTGGTCCTTTTGTGCCATCCATACTCGAGTGGTCTCGCCATCCCACCCTTCACCTGAGGCTTTGTTATGGATCATCGTCCAGCTAATGGTTGCTATCTTTCTCCCATCAGTGGGATATATTGTGGCTTGACATTTAGTCATTTGGGAACACTTGCTGCGTCCCATTTCTGGTCCCTTAGTTTCATTACTCACGAGGCATATTATACCTTCAGGATTTTCTATTCCGGGAGTAATACTTAGGAAGGGTGGCTGACAGTTATTATTATAATTTGGCTGGTACCATCCCTGGAAGGTTGTAAGTTTATACCCTGCTGACTTCCATTCTGTTAGATCCTTCGTTTCTGACACCTTGGTTAGGTTTGTCCTATTTTGCACTATCAACCATTCTATCATTCTGATTCGTTAAAGGGGACGGATCTTAGGGGAATACCCCCTTCGGAGTGGACAGGTACCTGGGAACATATCCAGCAACTAGACAAGTTTCTTTCTTGAGCATACTTATGACTCAGAGCCATAAATACCTGCAGTTCCCTTCGTTTGCGTGTCTGTACCCCTGGTATACTCAATAATGCAAAGCAGAACCCTGTCAAGCATAGCACTATCAGTCCCCATAGTCCATACAGTTCCTTATTCAGTCTTCCTTTTTCTGTTCTTCTGGTTCCTTCTTCCCTTCCTCCTGGTCGGGTGCCCTTTTGCAATGGGACGCATGGATCCATGTTGGTCTTTCCTTTACCTTGATTGCAGTATTGGTCGCCAGCAAGACCTGGTATGGTCCTTCAAATCTTGGCTGTAGACTGCTTTTTCTTCTAAAAATTTTAATGTAAACGAATTCCCAGGGCTCCAGGTTATGACACTTCCCTTCCGCTGGCTTGACTTGAGCTTCTTTTACCTGCGAAAAAAGCTGGAAATACATTTGGTTAGTGCAATACAATAATTCAACATATTTTCCTTCATTTTGTGGATGTCCATTTGTTTTGCAGTAAATGGTGCTGTAAAAGGTAGTCGTTGGGGACGTCCTATAACTATCTCATGCGGTGTTCTGTTGGTTGCAGATCGCATTACCATCAAGGCTAAGGGCAGTAGTTCTATCCATTTCAGTCCAGTATCATTACATAATTTTGCCAGCTTATTTTTAAGCATTCCATTATATCTTTCAACGAGTCCAGCAGATTGTGGATGATAACTGCAATGAAAACGTTGGTTAATCTGTAACGCTTTACACATTTCTCTTATAACAGTTCCCGTGAAATATGACCCGTTATTACTAGAAAGCTGAGCAGGGATTCCGAAGCGCGGTACGATTTATTTTAACAAACATTTAGCAACAGTAGTGGCATCAGCCTTTTTACATGGAAAGGCTTCAATCCATCTAGAGAACACATCTACAATAACTAATACATACTTGAATCCCATACACATAGGTAATTCAATAAAATCCATTTGTAAATGTACAAAAGGCCCCACTGGATTTGGGTGGGAGGCAGATTCTACTTTTTTCGTCTTACCCTAATTCATTGTCTGACAGGTAACACAATTTTCACAGATTTGTTTTGCAATTGCCGAAATACCTGGTGCATACCAAGTTGCCAAAATATAATCTGCCACCCGCCGCCCCCCCCCACCCCCCTTTTCCCACATGTGTAAATGTATGAACACATTGGGCAATCCATGGAAGTAAGGATTTGGGCGCCACCATGCGGCCGTCATGGTGAACCCATATTCCTTCTGGATTTTTATAACATTGATCCTTCATCCAGGTCAACACCTTCTCCGTACTGGCCTGTGTCTGAAAGGCCAGCACATCATTTAATAGTGGGTGGTGGATCTGAGCAATTGAGACTTTTCCTTAGTGGGAACAATGACACCTGCATCTCCCCCTTTGACAGAGCTGCTGACTTAGCTGCATTATCAGCTCTGGTGTTCCCATGTGCCACCTCATTCGACTGGCCTGTATGTGCATTAGCATTTAATAATGGCAAGTTTCAAGGGACATTGAATGGCTCACAGGAGATTTTCTACTTGTTCTGCATTCTTGATAGTGGTTCCTGAAGAAGTCAGGTACCTGCAAAATTTCCAAATTTGTCCATAGTCATGCGTTACCCCAAAAGCATACCCAGAGTCGGTGTAGATATTAACTGTTTGTCCTTCAGCCAGAATACAGGCTCGAGTTAACGCAAACAATTTGGCTTGTTGGGCTGAAAAGGAGTCTGGAAGAGAGGCTGTTTCAACAACATTAAACTGGGTTACAGCCGCTCTAGGTTGGCCCCTATCATTTCGTAAGGCTGATCTGTCAACATAGTACACTAGATCAGGGTTACATATTAGTACATCTGTTAAATTGATACGTGGTTTAGTCACTAATTCAGTTATCATTTCACATGAATGGGGTTCGCCGTCTTCTTCCATGGGGAATAGAGTGGCTGGATTTAAGGTAGTACATCTTTTGAAGATAAGGTTCGGATTTGATAACAGTTCAACTTCATATTTAGTGGTTCTTGCAGAAGTTAGGTGTTGAGTGGCACATTTAGTAAGTAAAATCTCAACAGAATGTGGGATGTATAGAATGGTTTGATGATTTAGAGTTATTGTCTGAGCCTGTTGTATAGCGTAATAAGCTGCTGCCAACAAAGGAAGACATCCTGGTAGTCCGCGTGCCACTGGATCTAGATGGGCACTGAAATATGCTACCGGTCGCTGCCTGTCCCCATGTAATTGAGTCAAAACAGATTGTGCAAAACCCGACTTGTGATGAACAAATAAGTTGAATGGCTTCGTGTAATCTGGTAATCCCAAGGCTGGTGCTGAAGTGAGGGACTGCTTAAGATTCTGGAAAGCATTCCGGGATACTTCATTCTAAATCCTTCTTTAAGCATTGTGAGAATATAGTAGATTCATTCACAGCTCGTAGGTCTTGGACAAACCTCCATTTGTCACTATTGGGCTTCTGAACTGGAAGAATTGGTGTGTTACACGGACTTCTCATTTATGCTTATACTGATTCACAGATCACAGAATGCAAAGTACTTGTTTTATAATTTTATTAAAAGTCTTCCAAACCCAAGATTTTTCCAATACACCCAAAATGTTTATCAAGGAGAATCACCTGAAATATCTCAAAATCCCAATTCAAATATTGTACTGCCAATCTTTTATTTAAAAATCTTCTTACTGAGCTGGAAGCTTTCGCGTCAAGGTTTTACACAAAGGACAATGGGGACATACTCCTCCAGCCTGTAGCCTCGAGAGATCCACACAGGCTTTTTAAAAAAAAAGGCATTACAACTTCCCTTCCCCGTTCTTTATCTCACTCCTAGACTAGATTTATGTCTTTCAACCCAATGTAATCAATGATGCTGCGAGGAGGATGCTATGAGGCTGCAGAGCGACTTGAATAGGTTAGGTGAGTGTACAAATGCATGGCAGATGAAGTATAATGTGGATAAATGTGAGGTTATCCACTTTGGTGGTAAAAACAGAGAGACAGACTATTATCTGAATGGTGACAGATTAGGAAAAGGGGAGGTGCAACGAGACCTGGGTGTCATGGTACATCAGTCATTGAAGGTTGGCATGCAGGTACAGCAGGCGGTTAAGAAAGCAAATGGCATGTTGGCCTTCATAGCGAGGGGATTTGAGTACAGGGGCAGGGAGGTGTTGCTACAGTTGTACAGGCCTTGGTGAGGCCACACCTGGAGTATTGTGTACAGTTTTGGTCTCCTAACCTGAGGAAGGACATTCTTGCTATTGAGGGAGTGCAGCGAAGGTTCACCAGACTGTTTCCCGGGATGGCGAGACTGACCTATCAAGAAAGACTGGATCAACTGGGCTTGTATTCACTGGAGTTCAGAAGAATGAGAGGGGACTTCATAGAAACGTTTAAAATTCTGATGGGTTTAGACAGGTTAGATGCAGGAAGAATGTTCCCAATGTTGGGGAAGTCCAGAACCAGGGGACATAGTCTAAGGATAAGGGGTAAGCCATTTAGGACCGAGATGAGGAGAAACTTCTTCACCCAGAGAGTGGTGAACCTGTGGAATTCTCTACCACAGAAAGTTGTTGAGGCCAATTCACTAAATATATTCAAAAAGGAGTTAGATGAAGTCCTTACTACTAGGGGGATCAAGGGGTATGGCGAGAAAGCAGGAATGGGGTACTGAAGTTGCATGTTCAGCCATGAACTCATTGAATGGCGGTGCAAGCCCGAAGGGCCGAATGGCCTACTCCTGCACCTATTTTCTATGTTTCTATGTTTCTATGATTACGTGTCTTCTTTCGACAAATAAGTGAGCGTGTCAAATAAATTCTCTTTTTTTTTTATCCACTGGGACCATGTCTCAACAAACCTATCCTTTGTGCATTTCCTAGCTCCGTAACTTCTCATCCGAATAAATCCACACCTGCGTTTCTAACTTAAAATGTCTTAAACTTCCCACATACAGGACAACACTACGAAGGGTTAAAAAAACCTTCACTCTGTTTGAAAAAGTGGGTGGAGTTAAAACAAACAGGCAGTTCCACCACCTTCCCAAACAGGCTTTCAGACACATGAAAAATTCCGCAGTCCAAAAAAAAAACAAGCACTCTCATTCAAAGACAGACATTCATAAAAGTCTCTCTTCATTCAACAAAGCTTATTGTTTGGCCAGCTCTATTTTTGGATCCATATGTCACTATCAGGTTTTCTTTTTTTTTCTTACATATTGATTTACTTCCTCTGTTAATTTTATGTGGGCTCGAAGAATTGGAACCCAGGCCTTTTCTATTACTTTTTTTTAACCTCTTCTACCTGGGTCTCTGTCTATAAGGCACTCCTCTAGACATGTTGTTCTCTCTAAATTAAATGAACCATCGGGTGGAAATGGCCAGTTTTCACCCTTAATCCACTTTATCCATTTTTTTTTTAGGTGGTCAATTGAAGACTGATCACAATTCTGGAGCATATAATAGGCTGGTGTGCCTTCTGGTGGTGTTTTACTTGCTCCGGCACCCATTCTGGATGATTAAGATTTTCCACAGTTTCTGATCTCACAATCCTTTCGGCCAATCGAGTTCTCTACGCCCACTTTTCCTGGCCGTCACATGGCCTGAAAAGGCTCTTAATTCGGGCTCAGTCTGGGTGTGTGAGAGATGTTGGCACGAACCAACCGAAGTTGATCAATCAGTTACTGTTTTTTTTCTCAATCAATCCTTGTTTTTCCGAATCACAATTTTCCCTAGTGACTCTTCCCGGTTCTCTAATTGCAATGTCGCACAAAGGTATTGAACACAACAGTATAACAAGGACAATTAGGAAAACAACATTCACGCGAGTATACAAATCATAACCTTAAACTCTAACTAAACAACTAATCAATTCTCAATCTGCGTTGTACGCCACTACAGACCAAGTCCTTAACTTATCCTAATAAAACTTATGGTCCCATTATCTTAACTCTTATCACATAAGAACCGTCGATCGAATAGCACTCTTTTTTTTTCCTTTTCCTAATTAAAATCTCCCCAGGCTGTTCAAGATATTTCCAGGACCAGATCCCTTCTGCCTGCAAGCTGAGAAAGAAATGATCACAAAAATAACTTTAGCTTTGAAATGTCGAGTCTCGTAGATTGCAGTACCTCCCCTGTGGACAACAGATTACATATGCGATTCAACAGTGAAGAAACCTCTTGTGAACAAAAGGCTCATCTTATTCTAGCCAGTGAAGCCCTTCACTGAAGAACCACTATGCCCGCATCCGTTTTACTCACAGGGTAGAGAGTAAGCGATCTCGGTGGAACCTCCAAGAAGTAACTGTCGAAATCTCGACTCACAATATACGACTCAGACACCTTCAGCCCTGGCAGATGTCCCTTTAATTTTACTTGCCAGCAAGGGAAAAGTCTCACTCAGTCAACGGCTAAGTGAACACCTTCGAAATGGTACAATTTCCTGAGATATTTATACAGTAAAAACCCAAGTTATGGCCTCTTCCTGTGTATTGGCTCTGTCTTGCAGTCAGTGAATACAGATAAAGAGTTAATTACTATATCCTTGTCCTGACATGGTTTCCAAATATTTCCTTTTGTCAGGGTTATTAGTTGGCCAGTCAGCCATTACTCGATGAGAGTGTGGTAATGCGCTATTACCGGCATTGCATTGTGTCAGGATTGTCCAGTTTCCTGGTCAGTTATCTTTTTGCATGAAATGGATGAGGTCTGTACAAGAGATAATGGCTGGTGGTTTGAATATCTCGAAAAAGGGGGTGGAGGGGGCAAGTGGAACTGGTGCTGCAATGGACAATTGGAGAGTACCATGGGTGGTACTTGTCTCAGCAGGATAGTCTCCTGCTGTTTGGTGGCTATTGATTAGCTATCCGCCATTTCAAGCCAGGTTTAGCTGTTTATGCAAACAGACTGTCTGTTGCAGAAATTTCTGGAAGGACCAGGACTCCATTTTGTTTTATATCAAAAAGGGTACAAAATACAGTGTGATGCAGCTTAGATAAAAATACATTTCCACAATGGCGCACATATCCTCAGTAGTGGCCTGGAATGATCCAGTTGCATAAAATGAAAGTGTAGCTGGGACCTTTACTTCAACTGACAAAGCAGTCCTCCTGACGCCTCTAGGGTGCAGGTCTGCTTTTACTAGGTCACAGATCTCGCTTACAACTTCTATGCAGAAGTGCAGCCTTCTCACAGTCTGCATCACTCAGGTGCAGGTATGAATGCCCTTCTCTATATACCTGATCTGGGTAAGGCCTCCTCCTATCATCCTATCATCCTACATGCTCTGAGGTTCCTCAGGTGATGCTGTCTAATCAATCTTCTTCTCCACAGCACCATCATGCAGCAGGCTTACACGAGGTATGGCATTTTCAATATTACCCCCATAATTAAATTGTAGCTTTGCAACAACCTCAAAACAGCAGGACAAAGCACTCACACCTCTTCTTCCCCCTCTCTCTCCAAGGTGCATGCCCGAGTATGGACCACACCCTGGACTACAATTGCGCAATCGGCTTGCTTAGAACGGGAAGCTAGGCATTCAATGAAGATATTTGGGGCAAAATCTAATGCAATTCTTTAATTTTTGATTTTTTTCAAAGTACCACGCCGCCACCAAACCTCTCCTCACCGGGCTCGATGGTCAGAGTGTCAGCCAGCAAAATCACTCCCTCACCCGGGCTCAGGGGCTCAGTACCCACCCCCTCCCCTGGGCTTCTTTTGAAGCTGCTAAGGTGGACAGTATTAAGGATAAAAACAGCTTTTAGAAATTGATAATTTATAGCCTAAGGGTTCTCATCCCTTATATAAGTGGCTGGTAATTCAGTTCGGCTTCAAACCCCCTCCCCCTCCCACCCCCCTTCCACCAGGCTTCTTTCAAAGCAAAGTCCCAAGCCCATGTGTCAGGGCGAGGGAGCGATTCTGCTGGCCGACCCTCGAGCCTGGTGAGGAGACATTCTGTGGTGGGGTGGTACTTTGAAAAAAATCAAAAATTGAAGAATTGCATTAGACTTCCAATTTCTCTCTTTTGACTTTGAAAAAAATTAACACTTATGATGCATATTCTCTGCCTTCTTGACTCCCTCCAAAACTTCGGCTAAAAACAATGGCAACTTTCTGCACCGATCTTGGAATGTCCGCTGCTTTTTCTTAAGTGCCCAGAGTGGTCACATACGCCGTCCGAGGAAAAATGTAAGTTGGCCAAACTTTCTTAAATCTGAAAAACTGCCGCAGACATTAGGTGCCCCACATGACACAAAAAAATCATAAGCTAAAAAATCGTACCTAACTGAATTACACTGGCGCAGAAACTTTGGGGAAACTTGGAGATTTTTATTTACTCCAAAAAGAATGGTGCATTCCAAAAAAACTGTGCATATATTTGGGGAAAATTGAGCCTCCTGTGTTGGTCCCAATCTTTATATCGCGCTCTCTAAAATTTATTAAAAGTAAATTATAATCAGTGCATTTTACTTCCTGGTTTCCTGTCTGTGAGAATTCTTCAATGTGATTGGCTGTTTAGCCAGCTTGATGACATCACTGTTGCTGGACATTGTAGATTTGTTTGATTTGACACCAGATTCAAACTTAACATCGGGAGAACTTAAATTAGCGTCACAGAGAACGCTAGATCTTTGGGCAGTTTTCTTCGAAGTCAGTGACGATTGTCGTCGCTTTGCTGACCCTAAATTCCAGACCAATATTATAGGCCTAATATATAGCAATGTTCCCTCTAATTTTGTTTGGCGCTGCGTGGCCCCTTTAAGGGGCTGCGCGGGCAATTTAAAATACCGCGCATGCGCGGTTTTTCTATTGAAAAGCCAGCTGTGCAGGTTCCCCGGTTTATGGAGAATATTGACTGTGAGTGGCATAGACACTTTCGCTCATATAAATGCTTGCATGTCATGATGATGAGTGTTTGAGGTGATTTGTCTCTTTAAATTAATTGTCTTTGAAAACTGGTGGTGATTTAGATGGTGTTTTTGTATTCGGAGAGGTTGAACTTCGTGTGCTAACTTAATTGAACTTAATACCTTGTGTGTGCACATTTAATGCTTTTTATACGCGTCTAGAACCTGGCAGCTTAAAGTTGTGTACAGTATGCCTTCAATATTATACACAATCTTCAAACTACCAGGTTCTGTACCAGTATTAACTAGTTTCTGACACTAGAATATCCAAAGTGAGCTGTCGCAATGTTATAGCAGCCTCTTGTGACAAAACATTGATTGCGACTCTCTAATTTCTTGCTATTTCATTCATTTGTACTTAACACACTATAAATGTCTTGCTTTGCCAAATGGGAAAATTGAAGAAATGACTGTCTCCAACAGAATTTGAGGGAACAGAACTATATAAAACCCTGGCTAAGTTGAGATACCCTATCGTGCTCACTTTCAGTTCTTTTTCATCGTATTTTTACCAGTTGTGATTGCTCCATCATGAAAGACGTGCTGATTTTGTTTTTCTTGTTCCTTTGAGGGTGCATTATCCATGCAATTTTCTTCCTGTTTGTTCTCCACTCGTTCATACTAGATCATGTATTTCCTGCTGCTTAGAAGGTGAAATATTAACAGCACAGCAGAAGATGTGGGAAAGCAGTTTTTTATCCAATTTTCCCTTGTCTTCTCTGGAAAAATTCCTTATCCTCTGCTTGGCAGCTCCTCAAAGTACCACAGCTAATACTGGAAATTCAATGGTATGTACTATTAAATCTGCAACCTTCCACTTTGTGGTGCTGTGTACTGTACTCAAAAACAATGCATTGTTTACAGAAAAATCTTCCCCATTGTTGTTGGCTATGCAGGTTGCCTTGGCTGTCTTCCACTTGAGTGTGACAAGGCTACATAAGACGTGCAGGATAGCATAAGGAAATGAAAAAGGCTTCTTTTTCATCAACTGTGGTAGCTAAGACAGAAGTCCCGCTCAGTCAAACAAAAGGGCATCTCACAGCACTGGGGATCCAACTTTTCATTCTCCATGTTAAATCTTCTCTAAGAACAGATATAACTCAGTGCAGTACGTCAAACATTTACCTATCTTGTGCTCTTAAGATAGGATCAGGGAGAATAAGGTAAAACCTGCTCCTGACATAGTTATTAATGTGAAGTGCACACTCCAAAAGGTTAAAATCAGTTTTACCAGACTATTTCCCTGGCTACACATAGGAACAGGAATAAGCCATTCAGTCCCTCGAGCCTTTTCTGCTATTCAATGAGATCATGGCTGATCTGTATTTTAACTCCATCTACCTGCCTTGGTTCTGTAACCCTTAATAATATTCTTGCCTAACAAAAATCTATCAATCTCAACACTTGGGAACATGAATGTTTTTTTACATTGACCCACAGTGGAGAAGGAGGCACCATTTAAAAAGAAAGGCAACAGGAATGGAGTCCCATTGAGTCAGGACACAAAAACATTAATTTCAAGCTGAGGCAAAGAGGCATGGCCAGGAGCAGGAGAGAGTCCAGACTGAGGCAAAGAACAGGGTCAGCAACATAGCCAGGAGAAGGGCAGAGCCCAGACTGGGGCAAAGAACAGGGTAGAAAGGCCAAGCCAGGTGAAAGAGCTGAGCAAGATGTATGGCCATGAATTAGGGAAGAGAGTAAGTTGAGGTAAAGGAGAAGAGGCTGAGCTCAGGTAAAGAACAGGTCAGAGGCAGAGTCATTTTCTAAGTTTCAGTTTTTTATTTTAGAGTTGAGGCATGATCAGTGGCAGAGGTTGGCCTGTTGTGCTTGTGTGCTGTAACTTTGACAGAAGAGCTGCGGAAAACCTGGAAAAATGACATTAATGGTGTTCACACCAATTTTCCGGCATTTATCACGGCTTTTCCACCGAAGTTCTGGCGGACAAGTGGAAGAACCCCAGGGGAAATTCACCCCCATGTTTTTTCACATCAGATTGATCGTCAGGCAATGTACTTGCATCAACATCAAAACATATTGTACAAAACTAGTGTCCACGATCATTTCAGATTCCTGTTATACAGCAAAGAAAAGCATTTAATTGTTTTCAGAACATATCAACAATTTTTAAAATTGCATAATATCAGGAGCACTCTGGTAACCTTGACAGCCTGCTGAGGAAAGTGCAACAGGATGTAATGCAGACACAACTTCATTTTGGCCTATTAAAAGGACTAGCAGTGAAGCAATTGTCTCCTGATATCTCCTTATGTGGCTCGGTGTCAGATTCCATTTGATAACACTCCTGCAAAGTGCCTTGGGATGTTTTACTATGTTAAAGGCATTATATAAATGAAAGTTGTTGTTGTGGTTGATGGACACTGACTTTGTCAGAAAGGCACAGTTTAATACTGTGTAAAATTCATTGGCACTTTTTGTTATTTTTGTGCAATGTAATATGGTAAAGCATACCATATATTAACGGTTGTGGTTTTCAGTTAAGGTTCCCATTTAAAAGAAAATTGTACTTCAGTAACAAATCATATAGGGTTATATACCCGACAATTTAACTTTGGTATTGCTGTCCCTATCAGTTCGTTCAATAAGATACATTCCTGCTTATTATGTAAGGATCTTGCAAAGTTCACTTAGAATAGTAGGTTGTAACAAAAGAATAGCTGAGCAGCTTCCTCAAAGACATACTGGGTAACTGTATAGCCAAGTGTGTGGGTGAATCATACAAAATGAAAGCTCATGGATTCAATCCCTGGTCTATGTTGTGTCAGCAAATAGTAGCCAAGGCAGAAATTCAGCTGCTACAATTGTCCACAGCACCCCAGGAAAAGAAATAGCTAGGAGTGCCACTTCCAATTATTATTCATTGACCTCTCCTGCTAGACAGTGAACATGTGTAAAGGATTAAACTCAGTTGTAATTCCCTCCGCAATCAAATAACTGATCAATGATCACTGTCTGGGTTCACACAGGGTACAAGATGGCTGTCAGCACCCATGGTTATCAATTGGAGTTGGATGTTTTCTGGAAGGTTTTATCACATGACATAATAGTAAGACTCGTTCAATGTTCCCTTTAAGCCACCCAGCACTCTGCAGGTCCCGTGCAGCCGGTGAGCTGACAGTTAAATAGAAAAACCGTGTATATGTGGAATTTTGAATCGGCCGTACAGCCTGTTAGAGAGAACACTGGACTCGTTCTATCTGATCCATGCATGATCTCCCGTGTAATGGTATTGTGTGATAAATTGCAGTGCTCTCCCCCAGATAAAGCATTATCAGGTCCTGCTCTCCTTTGCTAAAACTGCACGCTATTCCAGGACCATTCTGGAATGCAAAGATAACCACTGGCTCCTCTTCCCCACTACAAACTGTGATCTTAAACCACTTTCCCCTGCCTCCTCTACCCTCACCTCAACATGTGTGAAGAGCTCATGAACTTCTTTGTCACTAAGATTGAGACCATCCGATCAGCTGCTTCCCTACCCTTCCCTAACCCACCAGGCCAAACTTCCACTAAAGATCCCCCCTACCTAGTTCTGAACTCTCATCTTGCTCTAGTTTCTTTCCTTCGCAGCTCATCACTCTCCGAGCTCATCTTGTCCATGAGATCCACGTCCTGCTCCCTTGACCCTATTTCCACAAAATACTCACCACCCAACTTCCCTTCCTGACCCCCATGTTAACTAATATTGTTAATGGTTCCCTCTCCCACAAAATCTGCCACCATCACACCTCTCCTCAAAAAAACAGTCTTGATCCCTTTGTCCTTGCAAACTCCAACCTCCGATCTCCAACCTCCCTTTTCTCTCTAAAATCCTTGGAACATGTTGTCAACTCACAAATTCATGCCCATCGTTCCCACAACTCCATGTTTGAATCCCTCTAATTAGGTCTCCGCCCCTGCCACAATATTGAAACAACCCTTATCAAAGTCACAAGTAACTGTTACCATGATAAATGACCCTTCATCTTTCTCGAACTGCTCACAGCTTTTGACACAGTTGACCACACAATCCTCCTCCAACACCTCTTCTCCATCAGCCAGCTGGGTGGGATTACTCTCACCTGGTTCTATTCTTATCCAGTCATTGCCAGAGAATCACCTACAGTGGCTTCTTCTCCCGCTCTTGCACCATTTTCTCTGGTGTCCCTCAAGGATCTATTCTTGGCACCCTCCTATTTCTCATTTACAGGCTGCCCCTCGGTGACATCATCTAAAAACACACCAGCTTCCACATGTACGCTGACGACACCCAGCTCTCCCTCCCCACCACCTCTCTCGACCCCTCCACTATCTTTGATTTGTCAGACTACTTGTCCAACATCTAGTAATGGACGAGCAGAAATTTCTTCCAACTAACTATTGCAAAGACTGGAGCCATTGTCTTTGTTCCCCACCACAAACTCTGTTCCCTAGCCACTGACTCCATTCCTCTCTCTGGCTACTGTCTGAGGCTGAACCAGACAGTTCGCAACCTTAGTATCGTATTTGACCCCGAGATGAGCATCAGACCCTATATCCTTTCCATCACCTTTCTTCACCTCCGGAAGATTGCTCGACTCCACCCCTGCCTTAGGTTATCCGCTGCTGAAACCCTCATCCATGCCTTTGTTACCTACAGACTTGACTATTCCAATGTTCTCCTGACCAGTCTTCCAACTTCTATCCTACGTAAACTTGAATTCATCCAAAACTCTGCTGCCCATGTTCTAACTCGCACCAAGTCCCATTCACCAATCACTCCTCTGCTTGCTGAGCTATGACAATGCTTCGATTTTAAAATTCTCATACTTTTTTCAAATCCCTCCTTGGCCTCGCCCCTCCCTATCCCTGTAACTGTCTCTTGCGCTACAACCCTCTCAGATCTCTGTGCTCCTCCAATTCTGGCATCTTAAGCATCCCCGATTTTAATCACTCCATTATGCCGAGACTCTAATCTCTGGAATTCCCTCCCTAAACCTCTCAGCCTCTCTACCTCTTTCTCTTCCTTTAAGATGCTCTTTAAAACCTACCTCTTTGAATCTGTCCTAATATCTCCTTGTGTGGCTTGGTGTCCAATTTTGTTTTATAACAGTCCTGTGAAGTGCTTTGATATATTTTTCTACGTTAAAGATGCTACATAAATACAAGTTGTTGTTTAATTATTGGGAACCCTGAATTTCTGCTGTTATGCTACCATAACTGTGTCGTATATACAGCAGAAACCCTGGCACTATAATAGGGTTGCCAACACTAGTTGGTCAAATTCCAGGAGGTTTCATCACATTTCCCAAAATACTTCCACGCCCCTGGCATTAGTAGCCTGACGCATCCATCTTTGGGGCATATCTCCTTCCCACAACAATTGGAAAGAGAACAGGCTTTTTGACGTGATTGCTATGGGCGCGTATGCCCAGTACAGCTCCCAGTCTGCATTCGGCCATTTTTAAAGAGCCAGTTGTGTGTGAGAATTTTAATTCTCATTGGAAAAATCGGAGCTGCAATACAAGATGCAACACGGCTCAAGGTTCAAGATTTTCTTACAGGATGAAGTGGATCGGATTGGAAAGCAGCTAATGTAACGCCTCTGTTTAAAAAAAGGGACAGACAAAAGGCAGATAACTATAGGCCAGTTAGTTTAACATCTGTAGTGGGGAAAATGCTTGAAGCTATCATTAAGGAAGAAATAGCGGGACATCTAGATAGGAATAGTGCAATCAAGCAGACGCAACATGGATTCATGAAGGGGAAAATCATGTTTAACTAATTTACAGGAATTCTTTGAGGATATAACGAGCATGGTGGATAGAGGTGTACCGATGGATGTGGTGTATTTGGATTTCCAAAAGGCATTCGATAAGATGCCACACAAAAGGTTACTGCAGAAGATAAAGGTATGCGGAGTCAGAGGAAATGTATTAGCATGGATAGAGAATTGGCTAACTAACAGAAAGCAGAGAGTCGGGATAATGGATCCTTTTCAGTTTGGCAATCAGTGGTTAGTGGTGTGCCACAGGGATAACAACTGTTTACAATATACATAGATGACCTGGAAGAGGGGACAGAGTGTAGTGTAACAAAATTTTCAGACGACACAAAGATTAGTGGGAAAGCGGGTTGTGTAGCGGACACAGAGAGGCTGCAAAGAGATTTAGGTAGATTAAGCGAATGGGCTAATGTTTGGCAGATGGAATACAATGGCGGAAAATGTGAGGTCATCCACCTTGGGAAAAAAAACAGTAAAAGGGAATATTATTTGAATGGGGAGAAATTACAACATGCTGTGGTGCAGAGAGACCTGGGGATCCTTGTGCATGAATCCCAAAAAGTTATTTTGCAGATGCAGCAGGTAATCAGAAAGGCGAATGGAATGTTGGCCTTCATTGCGAGAGGGATGGAGTACAAAAGCAGGGAGGTCCTGCTGCAACTGTACAGGGTATTGATGAGGCCGCACCTGTAGTACTGCGTGCAGTTTTGGTCATCTTACTTAAGGAAGGATATACTAGCTTTGGAGGGGGTACAGAGACGATTCACTAGGCTGATTCCGGAGATGAGGGGGTTATCTTATGATGATAGATTGAGTAGACTGGGTCTTTACCTGGAGTTCAGAAGGATGAGGGGTGATCTTATAGAAACATTTAAAATAATGAAAGGGATAGACAAGATAGAGGCAGAGAGATTGTTTCCACTGGTCGGGGAGACTAGAACTAGGGGGCACAGCCTCAAAATACGGGGGAGCCAATTTAAAACTGAGTTGAGAAGGAATTTCTTCTCCCAGAAGGTTGTGAATCTGTGGAATTCTCTGCCCAAGGAAGCAATTGAGGCTAGCTCATTGAATGTATTCAAATCACAGATAGATAGATTTTTAACCAATAAGGGAATTAAGGGTTATGGGGAGTGGTCGGGTAAGTGGAGCTGAGTCCACAGCCAGATCAGCCATGATTTGTTGAATGGCGGAGCAGGCTCGAGGGGCTAGATGACCTACTCCTGTTCCTAATTCTTATGTTCTTATGTTCTTATGAGGCACTGGTTACTATAATTGAGGCCAGATGGCATGAGCTGGATACCAGCAGAGGTCCCAGGTTTCACCAAAATAAATTAAGAAACGCTGGAACCAACTTACAGAAGATTACTGTGCAATGGTGACCACCCTGAGGTCTGGAGGCCAGTGCAAAAAGAAGTGGCAGGATCTTGGTCAAGTAGTTAGTGTAAATAATATTTTCATTTATTCAATGGAATTGCAATTCTATATGTCCCACCCAGCAGAAAGACACTCTCTCTAAAAAAAAAAAAATTATATTTTCATCTTTGCAGAGGAAAGTGGCATACATCAAAAGGGAAAGAACTCGAAAAGGAGGAGACCCGGCAAAACTGCAGCCACTGACACCCTTGGAAGAGAGGGGCGCTGCTTTGATGGGTCCTGCCTGGAGAAAAGCAACCACCACTGCACAAGCTGGGCCCACACTCGAGGGAGAGGGTAAGTCCTGCAAATTCCACAGTCTGGCTTTGCTAAATGTTAAGTACTGCAAGGGCTAGCCATGCTTCGGTTCATGGGGATGTCTCCATCAGCTACGCTTCTGTTGATGCAATGTGCTATCATTCATCGTGGTCCTTCAAATGAGCCTGCTGCCTGCGCTATGTGAGCCTGCTCATGCCACCCTGCCCCCTCCTCTGCTGCTAACCATTTGTCTGTTCTGTTATATTTTGCAGAACTTGAGGCCAACCCTGACGAGGCTGAAGCCGATGCAGAAGAAGATTCAGATGCGGACGAACCTGAAGAGAAGAACATCTTCCAATCGAACCTCCCAGATCAAGAGCATTGGGGTGAGGGGAATGGGTAGGGGGGTTGGAGGGTGGGGGTGGTGGATGAAGCTCCCACTGTTGTACTCACACTGGAGAAGGTGCAGGTGCAAGCCCCTTTCCTTAGTGGTACAAGCGTTGGTGGGACACTCCATGGTTTCCCACAGTCCGAGACTGGGGATTCCAGTGGGGTGCAGCAAGACACACCCAGGGCCCCAACGTCCGAGGCTGTGGGTCCCAGTGGGATGCAGCGAGCCACACCCAGGATGAGGAGGGAAGGAGAGCTCGACAGTGCTCTCCTGAGTTGCAGGTTCTAGCAGTTATGGTTCAGATGATGGCAATGTGTAAGATTCGGCAAAAACATCGACGGAAACTTTTGGACTTATAATTTCTGAACTTTGCTGGGACACATTCACTGTACAGCAGAAGAGCTAACCTGGGAAAGCCCAAACATATTATAACTTGAATACACATTAGCTGGGCGGGAATGAGAATGGCTGAAAGCAGGTTAATTGGGCGCCTTTTGTCATGGAATGGGAACTCATCATGAGACATTAAGTAAGGTGGCCGGTGTTTCAGGACATCGAAAGACAAAGGAAAGCTATTTTGACCACAGACTCATCAGAGCCATCCATCAAGGGACGGCCCAGTTTGACAAAGGGGCAGGCAAAGACTTAGTTTTTACTTTTCAGTTGGACAGCCTCAGGTGGGAAGGACAGTTTCACTTTAAGCAGTCTTGCAGGAATAAGAGAAGGCAGTAGAAGACATCTCTCTTTCTCCCCTCTTCTACGCCTGCTCACAACGCACAGGGACCGAGCACTCCATCTGGAACGGAGAGAAGAAACCACCATCTACAGCCAAGAGAGCCTTGCTACTTCGACTGATCTTGAGACTGGACTTGGTACGGACCCAGAAGATGCGCCTCATCGGGAGAAGCAGCAAGTAAGCCAGAGGGGTAATTGGTGAGCATTTATCCCAGCCCATGGTTCTTTAAGACCATCGCATAGTGTGAAAGGATGTTGTGTGTCCCAACCAAGCTTTAGGGGTTTTCAGGCGAGGTGTTTTAGATGTGGGTACTTCACTTTAGGGGCTTGTTTAGACAGTCCAAACTGTGTATTGTACTGCATTTGTTTGTTTTACACACCAGGGTGTGTGTGGTTTTACTGGGTGCAGGTGTGTGTTTTAACTTTAATAAAAGCATTGCCGGTACTCGGACCAAGGTACCCGTCCCTGACTCATTCATCTGTTCATTAGAGTAATTCCACGTTTGAACTATTGTAAAGTGGGGGTGCTTCGAAAACACCTAAGGAAAACCACTTACAAATGAATGCGGAGAGCATTGACCTTACACGATAACTCCTGGACACCATTAGTGGGGTGGTTGATGAGGTATCGGGACAGTCGGGAGAAGTAACACTTTCACGAGAAATAGGAACACTGCCCGGGCACATGAGGGAGGGAATGTCGCAGGCAGCTGATACAATGTCGGAGTACATGAGGGAGGGAATGTCGCAGGGAGCTGATGCTCTGTCGGTGAACATGAGGGAGGGAATGTCACAAGTAGCTGATACACTGTCGGTGAACATGAGTGAGGGAATGTTGGAGTTAGTTGAGACAGTGTCGGAGCACGTGAGGGAGTGAATGTCGGAGTTAGCTGTTGCAATAAAGGAATACACTCAGACCCCGCGCCCTTTGACAGAATCAACTGCCACTCCCTCACCCATCCCCAGACCAGCCTCTGAAGAGGCATAAGCTGGGCCTTCCACATTACCACCTACCCCCACTCCCCATCAAGAAGTGCGCATTACCCGAGATGTTCGAAAGAATAAGCTTGGTACCAACCCGAGAAACGCTGCGCCACCGTCTGCGGGCAGGGGTGGAGTCACCAAGATCAAGCGCAGCAGGCGATCTTAGAATAAGATGGAGGAGAGATGGGTGCAGCCTTTCTTTGCTGCTGTTGTTGTTGTTCTTATAATTGTTGTAACTGTTCTCAAATTAAAAAATTTTTGTAAGTGATGTAAATTTACAAGTTTAAAAGTTTGTAAGTGATCTTCGAGTTTGTAAGTGATCCTAAGATTTGTTAGAGATCTTAACAGAAAACTTTAAAGTTTGATACAAGAATATTTTTATTAAAGTTAAGTTAAGTACAAAAGTGTTTGTTAAACTTTTGAATAAAACATATTTTAAATTATAACAATCATTTCCATTATTTGTTCCATTATTAACACAACTTTTTGAAGTAAAAAAGAATAATTTGCATTATTTATGCCATTAATACAACACAACATTATGGAACAGCTCCAAACAGTAAACATGGTCCATTTGGAATAGTTACCGCTGAGCCTTCAGGCAGCAAAGTGTTCACGGATGAGCTGCTGGTGCAAGGCTCGAGCAATCATTAAAGGGGCACAACGGCCCACCCTCCTCCATCGTCGTGCTTCAGGTTGAGGTAGTGGCTTCCTCGTCCTCCTCCTCCTCCTCCTCCTCATCTGCATCTTCCTCCTCATCATTAGCCATTGTCACCTCAGGTGTGCCTTCCACTATTAGCTGCTGTTGCCTCATGATGGCTAAGTTATGCAGCAAGCAGCACACACCAGTGAACTGACCGACAATCTCAGGGGAGTATTGCAAGTAGCCTCCGGAATGGTCCAGGCATCGGAAACGCTGTTTCAAGATGCCAATTGTGCTCTCTATTATGCTGCACGTCGCAAAGTGCGACATGTTGTATTCTCGGTCAGCTCCATCCGGGCTACGCGTAGGGACGTCATGAGCCAGGTGGCGAGGCCATACAGTTATATATGCAACCCTATACAACCTGTATCATAGCGCCACCAGAGGGCATTCCTGTTGGAGTCCCAAGGGATGCTGGGATCCCTTGGGAGCACTGTATATGAGCAGGCCTCCCATGCTGTACCAACACACTGGAGTTTGAATAAATGAGCTAAGGTCACACTTACTCATGTCTACAGTACTCAATCACATTATTTTGTTATGGACATAACCACTGGTGACGAGATAACGAACAATCACGCGAAAATACAGAGAACAGTTGGTATCCTGGAGAAATTCTCAGAAGGGGATGATTGGGAGGCCTTCATGGAGCGACTTGACCAATACTTCATGGCCAATGAGCTGGAAGGGGATGAGAATACTGCCAAATGAAGGGCGATCCTCCTCACCGGCTGTGGGGCAACAACCTATGGCCTCATGAAGAATCTTCTAGCTCCGGTGAAACCAACAACCAAATCGTATGAAGAACTGCGTACGCTGGTCCGGGAGCACCTAAATCCGAAGGAAAGCATTCTGATGGCAAGATATTGATTCTGCACGTGTCAACAGTCCGAAGACCAGGAAGTGGCGAGCTACGTCGCCGAACTAAGGACATTGCGAATTCGATGGATTCCTTGAGCAAATGCTAAGAGACTTCTTTGTCTTGGCATTGACCATGAAGTTATCCTTTGCAAACTGTTGAAACACTGAACCTGAGCAAAGCCATAACGATAGCCCAGGCATTTATGTCCACCAGCGATAATACCAAACAAATTTTGTAGCATTAAGATGCATCGACAAGTACTGTACACAAAGTAACATAATTTTCAGGCAGGAATGCATATGGCAGAATGTACACGCCTGCAGCTGCACGACCTCAGATGACCCAGAGTCCACCATCAAATGTTAATGCGAGGCAGATAACACCTTGTTGGCTCTGCGGAGGTGATCATCGAGCCTATCAATGCTGCTTCAAACACTATGTGTGCAAAGGCTGTGGAACGATGGGACACCTCCAGCGAATGTGCAGATGAGCTGCAAACCCTGTAAACCACCACGTTGCAGTGGAGAATCGATCTATGGTGGATCAGGCTGTTACTAGAGACTCGAACCGAGGAGGCAGAAGTGTACGGGGTACACACCTTCACCAGGAAATCTCCACTGATCATGCTATAAGTCGAACTAAAAGAAATTCCAGTATCCATGGAATTGGACACCGGTGCGAGTCAGTCTATCATGAGCAAAAAGGCCTTTGACAGGCTGTGGTGCAACAAGGCACATAGGCCCAAGTTTCGCCTCATTCATACCAAGCTAAGAACTTACACTAAAGAGCTGATCCCTGTAATTGGCAGCGCAGCAGAAAAAGTCTCCTATGATGGAGCAGTGTATGAACTCCCACTATGGATTGTACCAGGACATGGTCCCACACTGTTCGGCAGAAGCTGGCTGGGAAAAACCTGCTGGAACTGGGACGACATCTGAGTGCTTTCGTCCGTCGACGACGCCTCATGTGCCCAGGTTCTGAGCAATTTCCCATCGTTGTTTGAGCCAGGCATCGAAAGTTTCTCGTGGCGAAGATGCAGATCCACTTGGTTCCCGGTACTCAACCCATCCACCACAAGGCACGAGAAAGTGGAAATTGAGCTGGACAGGCTGCAGTGAGAAGGCATCATCGCGCCGGTAGAGTTCAACGGTTGTTCGATTGTTCCGGTTCTCAAAGGCGATGGCACGGTTAGAATTTGTGGGGACTATACAGTAACGATTAACTGTTTTTCGCTACAGGACCAGTACCTGCTACCCAAGGCAGATGACCTATTTGCGACCCTGGCTGGAGGAAAGACATTCACCAAGTTGGACCTGACCTCGGCCTACATGATGCAGGAGCTGGCAAAATCTTCAAAAGGCCTCACCTGCATCAAAACGCACAAAGGTCTGTTCATCTACAATAGATGCCCATTTGGGATTCGATCGGCCGCGGCAATTTTTCAAAGGAACATAGAGAGCCTGCTAAAGTCAGTTCCGTGCACCGTGGTTTTCCAGGACGACATACTGGTCACAGGTCAGGACACCATCGAACACTTGAAGAACCTGGAAGAGGTTCTAAGTCGGCTCGATCGTGTAGGACTCGGGTTGAAACGCTCAAAGTGTGTTTTCCTGGCAGGAGAGGTTGAGTTCTTAGGGAGAAGAATGGCGGCAGACGGCATCAGACCCACCGACGCCAAGACGGAGGCCATCAAGAACGGGCCGAGACGACAGAACATGTCGGAGCTGCGATCGTTCCTGGGACTCCTCAACTATTTTGGTAATTTCCTACCTGGGTTAAGCACCTTGCTAGAACCTCTACATGTGTTGCTACGCAAGAGAGACGGCTGGGTATGGGGGAAATCACAAGAGGCTGCATTTGAGAAAGCCAGAAATCTGTTATGTTCCAACAAACTGCTTGTTCTGTATAACCCATGTAAACGATTAGTGCTAGCTTGCGATGCGTCTTTGTACAGGGTCGGGTGTATTACAACAAGAAAATTAATCGGGAACATTGCAACCGGTCGCTTATGCATTCAGAAGTTTGTCCAAGGCTGAAAGGGCCTACAGCATGATGCTCTCAGTCGGCTACCATTGCCCACCACCGAGGTGGAAATTGCACAGCCTGCAGACTTGCTCTTGGTGATGGATGCATTTGAAAACTAAAAGTCGCCCGTTACGGCCCGCCAGATCAGGACCTGGACCAGCCAGGATCCTTTACTGTCTCTTGTAAAAAACTGTTTCCTCCATGGGAGCTGGTCCAGCGTCCCAGCGGAGATGCATGAAGAGATCAAGCCGTTCCAGCGGCGCAAAGATGAAATATCCATACAGGCGGACTGTCTTTTGTGAGGTAATCGCGTGGTTTTGCCTAAGAAAGGCAGGGAAACATTCATATGCATCCTACACAGTACCCACCCAGGCATAGTAATGATGAAAGCTATAGCCAGATCCCATGTGTGGTGGCCCGGTATCGACTCAGATTTGGAGTCATGCATGCACCAATGCAACACTTGCTCTCAACTGAGCAAGGCACCCAGGGAGGCACTGCTGAGTTTGTGGCCATCGCCCTCCAAACCGTGGTCTTGGATCCATGTTGACTTTGCGGGCCCGTTTCTAGGCAAAATGTTTTTGTTTTGTGTGGATGCTTATTCAAAATGGATTGAGTGTGTAATAACGTCTGTAAGCACGTCTTGTCACCATTGAAAGCTGACGAGTCATGTTCGTCACGCACGGCTTGCCTGATATCCTTGTCAGCGACAATGGGCCGTGCTTCACCAGTGCTGAATTCAAGGAATTCATGACCCGCAATGGGATCAAGCACGTCACATCAGCCCCGTTCAAGCCCGCATCCAACGGCCAGGCAGAACAGGCAGTTCAAACCATCAAGCAAAGCTTGAAACGTGAGTCGGAAGGCTCCCTGCAGACCCGCCTGTCCCGAGTCCTGCTCAGCTACCGCACCAGACCCCACATGCTCACTGGGGTTTCCTCAGCCGAACTGCTCATGAAAAGGGCGCTCAAAACCAGGCTCTCTCTTGTCCACCCTGATCTCCATGATCATGTCGAGTGCAGGCGGTATCAACAAAGCATGTACCATGATCGCGCCAACTTGTCATGCGATATTGAAGTCAATGACCCTGTATTTGTACACAACTATGGACATGGTCCCAAATGGCTTGCTGGCACTGTCATAGCCATAGAAGGGAGTAGGGTATTTCAGGTCAAACTTGCTAATGGACTAATGTGCAGAAAGCATTTGGACCAAACCAAACTGCGATTCACAGACAGCCACAAACAACCTGAAGAAGACACCAACTTCGACCCTCCGACACACACACAAGTGGTAACCGATATCACGGTTGACCACGAAGCTGAACTCACCATCCCCAGCAGCCCAGCAAGGCCAGCTGCCCAGCAGCCCAGTGAAGAACCAACCAACTCACTCACACCTGCATTTGTACTCCAGATCATCTCACCCTGTAAATAAGTGTACTATTGACTTTGGGAGGGAGTGATGTTATATGTATGCAACCCGATGCAATCTGTATCATACCACCACCAGAGGGCATACCTGTTGGAGTCCCAAGGGATCCCAGCATCTTTTGGGAGCACTGTATATAAGCTGGCCTTCCATGCTGTACCAACACTTTGGAGTTTGAATAAAGGAGCTAAGGTCACAATTACTCATGTCTACAGTACTCAGTTACATTGCTTTATTATGAACATAACAGTACCCTTTGTCTTTTCTGTTCCTGTACATCCCAGAATCCTCCAAAGATGCACATGTGGGTATAATCAATGCAGCCCTTTACCTTGGGGAAGCCAGCAATCCTGGAGAAGCCCACAGCCCTATCATGCACTGTCTGGGCAGTCATGGGGAATTTATGTGGTCATTCCTCTGGGCATATATTGCAGCAGTCACCTGCCAAATGCAAATATGTGTTGCATGTTGAGAAATGGCACACACATCCCCTGTTGTGGCCTGGAATGATCCAGATGCATTGAATGAAAGTGCAGTTGTATCCTTCACTTCAACTGACAAAGCAGTCCTCCTGATGCTTCTAGGTTGCAGGTCTGCTTTTACTAACGCACAGATCTCGGTTACAACTTATTTGCAGAAACGCAGTCTTCTCACACAGTCTGCATCACTTGGGTGCAGGTATGAATGCCTGTCTCAGTATACCTAATGTGGGTAAGGCCTCCTGCCCATCATCCTACGTGCTCTGAGGTTCCTCATGCGATGACGTCGAATCAATCATCTCCTCAGCAGCACCATCATGCAGAAGGATTGCATGAGGTATGGCATTGTCAGTATTGCCCCCATGATTAAATTATACCTTTGCAAGAAGCTCAAATCAGCAGGACAAGCTTCTTTTTGTCTCTCTCCCCAGGGTCGACTCCCTAGTATGGACCACACCCAGTTCTGGGCATGCACAATAGTCTTGCTTGGACCGAGAAACAGCCATCCCTGGGCGTCACTTGATGCTGCTGCTGTATAGTGTAAGGATTCTCAGTTCGTTTTCCACCCGTCCACCGGTCTTGTTTTGAAGCCGAGCCCCTGTGTCTAGGTGAGGGACCGATTTTGCCGGCCAATGCTCCGACCCTCAAACCCGGTTTGGAGACGTTCGGTGGTGGTGTGGCACTTTGAAAAAAACTGAAACTAAAAAATTCCATTAGACTTCCATTTTCTGCATTTTAAGTTTGAAAAAATTAAGCTTCATGATGCATATTTAATGTGTTCTTGACTCCCTCTAAAACTTTGCCTAAAAGCAATGGCATCATTCTGCATCGATTTTTTAACGTGCGCTGGTTTTTCTTAAGTGCCCAGAGGTTTTTTGGGAGTGGTCACATACGCCATCCTCAGAAAAATGTAAGTTGGCCAAACTTGCATAAATGTGAAAAACTGGCGCAGACATCAGGTTACGCAAATAAAAACCTAACCTAAAAGAATTGTAACTAACTGAGCTGGCGCACAATCTTTGGGGGAAACTTGGATATTTTACCTTAGGCAAAAAAAAGGTGCCGCGCGCCAATAATAACGGCGCAAATCACTGGGGAAAATTAAGTCCAATATTTGTAATGTTTGTCGGCAAAAAAGATCATTACCTACAATACAGATTCACAAAACTGAAAAGGTGCGAAAGATTGGATCACTTCTCAGAAGATATTTAGATCAGATAAATTTGCGATGCTGTTGCAACATTTTTTAAAATTCGGTCCTGGGATGTGAGCGTCGTTGGCAAGGCCAGCATTTATTGCCCATCACTAATTGCACTTGAGAAGTTAGTGGTGAGCCGCCGCTTTGAATCTTATCTGCCATTTATGTTTCAATCACATTACTGTCAGTCTGGAGTCACATATAGGTCAGACCAGGTAACGATGCCAGATTTCCTTCCCTAAAGGGCATTAGTGAACCAAATGGGTTTTTACGACAGTCTGGTAGTTTCATAGTCACCATTACTGATTCTAGCTTTTTATCCCAGATTTATTTAATTAACTGAATTTAAATTCCCCGGCTCCCACAGTGGGATTTGAACTCATGTCTCCAGATCATTAGTCCAGGCCTTGGGATTACTCATCCAGTAATATAATCACTATGCCTCTATACCTCGTAATTTATGCTAATATGGATTTTGGAGGACTTGACCTGTGTCAGTAAAGTGTTTGGGATAAGATAGATTTTAGATTGTGTATAGAGTGACCTTCGACTGTTACTCATATTGACAACAAAAGATTTGTTTTTGCGGCAGGAATGTTAAATCAAAACTGATGCCATAACATCATTCGATACAAGCTGCAGAATCACTGTCTCCCTGTGTGTGTGTGTGTGTGTGTGTGTGTCCCACCACACCACTCGATACTGTAGAATGAAACATAACTAAATGCAACAAAGGGGCAGAGACACAGAGAGGGAAATGTCCCAAGGATCGGTCAGACTTGGTGCACATGTTCCTGGAGCTCTCTTCCCTCAGAGGAAGTGAGTTCTCAGCGACACTATGGGGCCAGAATTGCCCTCTGCCCTAATGGGGCGCACTTACCAGGGCAGAAATTGCCCCTCTCCTTAAGGTCTGTTACCACCACAAATCGGCGGCCATGCTGCGGAGTGGAGTGGCCGCTGACCTTTGGTGGAATGGCCGCTGCTAACCCAATTGCCCTCCCGAGTTTTCCCAGCGGTGCCCCAATACCACCACCCCCCCCTCCCCCCACCCCCACCGCTCCGCTGCTGCCGATCCGTCTTAAGCACATTAGCACCGTGCGCACCACCGATCTAACCCCCCGACGGCGACATTCCCCTCAGGAAATCTTCAGTCTGCTCGGCGGTGCCAAATCAACTTTTTCCCGGTAGTCCAGTGAGGCTGTGGCCTTCTGCAACAGCGGTACTGCTTCGCTTAAAGGGGAGAGCTCACTGCCACTGCCACCATGTTTATTTTTGTCGGCTAACTGTCCTGTCAGCCCGACAATTATGTCCCGGGGCAGCCTGGCACCCCGTCTTGGGTGCCAGGCCGCTGGCCTACCCGAAACTCTCCCAAGTGGCCCAATGGACCCAAATTTTATAATTGCGGAGGCTCTCCCCTTTAAGTGAAGGGGAGAGCCATGGTGATGTGCCGCCGTGATGACATCATTGCAGCGGTCACTCCGCCCCGCCCCCAACTTCTGCTCCTCAGTTGTTGTCATCGCCGCATATTTGCCCCTCGGATGTTGTCATCGCCCCAATTATGTTCACGTTCCGGATCGGAGAGAAAAAGAAACAAAGAACCGAATGTCGCTCAAGAGGTGACCTGAATCGCAGCTGCAGTAAAAACCATGGAAATGGGGTGGGAGCGCCCCGTTTCGGGCAGGGGCAAATTTCTACCCCATCGTTATTTAATTATTTTCTCCGCCCCAGAATCCAGTGAAGTTCAGCTCTTTATTCTATTTTTCAGCAGACCGGATGTGGGGTCAGGAGTGGGGCGGAAGTGCCGTTCAGACAGGTCGGCTGCCCCTCTGAGTCATCAGCGCCGCGCAGATGACGTCAGGGCGACACGGACACGCCACGTCGCACTGGCGCGTCACAACATCTCTCCCCTTTAATTGAAAGGGAGGGCCGCTGTGAGCTCTGCAGCCACTTTAGTGGCACCCACCAGTGATATTTAAAGGGATCATCACCAACTTTTAGATAACTTGCTTTTTGATTTCTACTGGCTCTGTGTAAGTTTGTGGAATTGTTTGGAGCATTCCAGAGTTGTTTAAAGTTGGTGAGGTGTCAGGAAGTGGTGTTGTGAGTGGAGAACGTCTTGGTTCTGACTTCAAGAGTTCTGGTCAGACTACTTGCTTCCAGTTATGGGTGCTGCAGTTGTCATCCTCCTTGGCCTGCAGCATGACAGGGAGATGGAGCAGAGGCAACGATGAAGAGAACAAGCTGCTCAGAGAGGGAGGAGGGGGTGAAGAGCTCTCAGCAGGCGGCCTTATCCACCTAGAGTCTTCTGAGAGCAATTCTCTTACCTCAGCCTGAGCCAGGAGCAGTGTGCGCGGCGTCTGTGCTTTACAAAGGAGGTGCTCACAGAACTCTGCCACCTCTTGTAACCAGATCTGCAGCCTCAGTCCAGGGCAAGCACAGATCTGCCAATGGCTATGATAGTGACCGTGGACCTGAATTTCTTCACGTCGGGATCAATATTCCCTTTAATTTCTTTTGGATGCGCGACCCGTTCAAAACACAGCGAATGCACGGATTCTTCTATTTAAAAGCTGGCGAGCTGGCTATGCAGGAGCGCCAAAGCTCTGCACAACGATGTGGCTGCGCAGCCTAGAGGGAACATTGCTTGGGATCCTTCCAAGCAGACGACATCTATAACATCTCGCATTTCGCTGTCCACTGCTGCATAAGAGAGGTAACAGATGCTCTTTCTGCCAAGATAGGGGGCTTCATTGTCTTCTTTCTGACCAGAGAGAAGCAGGCGGAGAAGCAAGTGGTTTTGCCAGCATAGCAGACATCCCCATGGTGCAGGGCGCCATTGACTGTATGCATGTGGCGTGTTTCTATATGCTGAGTTGTACCGTAATCGCAAAGGTTGCCACTCGCTGAATGTGCAGTTGGTGTGCGACTATGATACTGACCTTCATAGTGTCGTCTTGGCCACAATGCTGAAATAAAAGCCAACACAAAGCAAACTTTCCAATCCAACTTTATACATCTATCCATCCAATATCACATCAAGGAATCTACTCATCACCCTTATGCATTCTCTTAGTGATTGTCTTGTGTGTGCCTTTGTCTATCCTACTGGTGTCATGCAGTGTTACCCCAGTGGTTGCAGCATTGCTGGTGGAAGGCTGCTGACTTTCGGACACTGCAAATGGCCTTGCAGCACGACCTTGAGTTGCTGGCGGGTGTGAAATCAATAACGATGTTTCTTCTTCCTCCTCCATCATCATCTACTCCTCCTTTTCCTCCATCATCTCCATCTCCATCATTTCTTGGCTGTGTGAAATGAGAAAGACACAAGGGTGCAGTTGTAGTGAGGGGAGGTCGGGAAAGCAAGAGATGCATGGCAGAAGGAGGATAAGCTATGAGAATTCTTTCAGCCTTGCTGTTAGCCAAGGGCTCAGCCGTGCCCCTACCAAGAACAGCCAGCACCGACTCCTCCAAGGAAGTGAGGTGAAGCTAGGAATGGGAGGTGCACCTCGTGTTTGGTACAGATTGTTGGTAGGTGAGTGATTGGCAGGGGACGGTAGTCGTGCCTTGAGAAGTGTGTGAGGCTGGTGGTTCAGGTGGTAGGAAATGGCTTTTAAAGGTGCATTCACTGACATTGGTCTGAGGTCGAAACTTCTTTGGGCACTGGAGCCAGTCATGGGGGCGACACTGCTGGCAGTGACCACATTGGTGATGTGGCCCCACATCATCCTTTCTGCTGGGCCTCCTGGTCCCTGTGGATAGAGGACCTGTCTTGAAGTGTTGACCCCCTGCACAAAACTGGAGTGCTGGAGACTCTGGGTGACCCTTCCCTGGCTTGCTGAGCCCATTTTGTTAGTGCTGAAGCGCTTTTCCTATTTTGTTTAGATGCAGAAGGCAATTCGGCTTTAAGAGCTGAAGACTCCCACTTGGGAATTCTTTTTAATACAATGTTTTTTTCAGAAGGCAGTTGAACTGAAGTACTGTGTGCATATTTAGTTTCCATATTTGCGAAAGGATATACTTGCTTTGGAGGCAATTCAGAGAAGGTTCACAAGGTTGATTCCAGCGATGAGGGGGTAGATTTATGAGAAAAGGTTGAGTAGATTGGGCCTCTACTCATTGGAATTCAGAAGAATGAGAGGTGATCTTATCGAAACGTATAAGATTATGAGGGGGCTGGATGCGGAGAGGATGTTTCCACTGATAGGGGAGACTAGAACTAGAGGGCATGATCTTAGAATAAGGGGCCGCCCATTTAAAACTGAGATGAGGAGAAATTTCTTCTCTCGGAGGGTTGTAAATCTGTGGAATTCGCTGCCTCAGAGAGCTGTGGAAGCTGGGTTATTGAATAAATTTAAGACAGAAATAGACCGTTTCTTAAACGATAAGGGGTTATGAGGAGCGGGGCGGGGGTGAAGTGGAGCTGAGTCCATGATCAGATCAGCCATGATCTTATTGAATGGCGGAGCAGACTCAAGGGGCCATATGGCCTACTCCTGTTCCTACTTCTTATGTTCTTATGTTCTTATGAACTCTAAGGGCTAAAAACTGCCTATATTTAAATGATTTTTTTTTGTTTTATAAGGCAGTTGCCCTTTAAGGGACGGCACTGCTTTCTAAAATGACAGCCTAGCTTTGAGAGAAGGCTGTTCTTGCTGCAGTGATGCTACGGCCACGATACTTTGGGTTTCCTGCTGGGACTACTGCCAGGAAAACCTGTCTTGCAGCTTTTTGTTAAAAAGCCACTGCAAAATGTGCCTCTCCATCCTTCGGTTCCCAGCGTGATCCACGGCTCCCCACCTCCCATTGCAACACCAAGGTAACAATTCAATCCTTAGTAACTGTTAATTTTCTATTTTTCAAACCTAATATTGAATTTGATCATATTATGATCACTGTTAGATAAATGCCCCTTACTCTTAGATTATTAACTAAATCTGGCTCATCACATTATTTAATTACGAATGGCCTGCCCTCTTGTTGGTTCGGGAACATATTTTGAATGCACTCAAATTCACTCCTTTTCTTATTTCAACTACTGTGCTAAATTTGCGGATTACACCAAATTTGGTGGTAGGGTAGGAAAGTCAATACTGAGGAGGACTGCAACACATTACAGGAGAATGTTAATACAGTTGCAGAATGGGCATATAATTGGCAAATGAAGTTCAATGCAGATAAATGTGAGGTTTTACATTGTGGTAGGAAAAATAGGGAGGTCACTTATCACTTGGAGGGTACAAGTCTAGGTGGGGTAGAAGAACAAAGGGATCTCGGAGTACAAATGCACAATTCACTAAAAGTTGCGACACAGTTAGCAAGGACATAAAAAAGCAAATCAAGCACTAGGGTTTATTTCTAGAGGTATAGAATTGAAAAGTAGGTAAGTTATACTAAACCTGTATCGAACCTTGGTTAGACCACACTTAGAGTACTGCGTACAGTTGTGTTCGCCATATTATAAAAAGGATATAGAGGTATTGGAGAGGGTGCAGAGAAGATTTACAAGGATGATACCAGAAATGTGAGGGTATACATATCAGGAAAGGATTAACAGACTGGGTCTATTTTCCCTTGAAAAAAGAAAGCTAAGGGGTGACCGAATAGAGGTCTTTAAAATTATGAAAGGTTTTGATGGAATGGATACAGAAAGAAAGTTTCCACTTGTGGGGAAGAGCAGAACTGGAGGCCATCAATTTATGATAGTCACCAAGAAATCCAATAGGGAATACAGAAGAAACTTCTTTACCCAAAGAGTGGTGAGAATGTGGAATTCGCCATAACAGGAGGTGGTTGAAGCGAATAGCATGGCTGCATTTAAGGGGAGGCTAGACAAGCATATGAGGGAAAAAGGGAATAGAGGGTTATGCTGATAGATTTAGATGAGGCTTGAGTGGAACATTAACACCGGCATGGACTGGTTGGGCCGAATGGCCTGTTTCTGTGCCGTATGTCCTATGTAATCCTATGTATATTTAACTTCCAATCATGACCGGCTTGTGCCATGTCTCGGTAATGGCTACTATGTCATACCCTCTAAGCTGTATTTGAGCCTCTCATTCACTCAATTAATTCTTATACTCCGTCCATTAGTATATAAAACTCTTATTCGAGCAAGAGACCTGAAAGCAGTGATATTGTCAATGATAAAGAAATGGCAGACATGTTGAATAATTACTTTGCATCAGTATTTACAGTAGAGGAAGAGGATAGCATGCTGGAAATCCCAAGGAAAGCAATGTTGAATCAGGGATAGGGACTCAACAAAATGAACATAAGTAAAATAATAGTAATGAAGAAAATAATGGCACTAAAGAGTGACAAACTCCCCAGGACCAAATAGTTTCCATCCCAGGGTTTTAAGGGAAGTAAGTGAGCACATTTTAGATGCCCTAACTATAATCTTCCAAAGTTCTCTCAATTCAGGAACTGTTCCTTTAGATTGGAAAATTGCGTATGCGACTCCGCTATTTAAGAATGGTGAGATAGGGAAACCAGTGAATTATAGACCAGTTAGCCTAACATCTGTTGTCGGGAAATTGTTAGAGTCTATAATTATGGATAAGGTGACTGAACACCTTGCCAATTTTCAGTTGATCAGAGAGAGCAAGCATGGATTTGTGAAATTTAGATCATGCCTGGCAAACCTGATGGAATTTTTTGAGGAGAACTGGACAGGGGAATGTCTATCGATGTTATTTATATGGACTTCCAGAAGGCACTTGATAAAGCCCCACATAAGAGACTGTTAATTAAGGTAGAAGCCCACAGAATTGAGGGCAAAATTATTGACCTGGTTAGGAAATTGGCTGAGTGGCAGGAGACAGATAGGGATAATGGGTAAGTACCTAAAATGGCAGGATGTGACGAGTGGTGTCCTGCAGGGATCTGTGTTGGGGTCTCAATTATTCACAGTATTTATCAACTTAGATGATGGCAGAGATAGTCATATATCCAAATTTGCCGATGACACAAAGGTAGACGGCATTGTAGGCAGTGTAGATGAAAGCAGAAAATTACAAAGGGATATTGACAGATTAAGTGAATGTGCAAATCTGTGGCAAATGGATTTCAATAATGGCAAATGTGAGGTCATCCATTTTGGACTTAGAAAGGATAGAAAAGGATACTTTCTAAATGGGGAAAAGCTAAAAACAGTGAAGGTCCAAAGAGACTTGGGGGTCCAGGTACATAGATCATTAAAATGTCATGAACAGGTACAGAAAATAATTAAAAAGGCTAATGCAATGATGGTCTTTATAGAAACATAGAAACATAGAAATTTACAGCGCAGAAAGAGGCCATTTCGGCCCATCGTGTCCACGCCGGCCGACAGAGAGCTGCACGGCCCTTGGTCAGCAGCCCTAAAGGTTACATATAAATCTATGAACAATGACGGAAAGGCAAAGAGCACCCAGCCCAACCAATCCGCCTCACACAACTGCGACACCCCTTATACTGAAACATTCTGCACTCCACCCCAACCGGAGCCATGTGTTCTCCTGGGAGAGGCAAAAAACAGATAAAGACCCAGGCCAATTTTGGTGGAAAAAGTCTGGAAAAATCCCTTTCCGATCCATCCAGGCGATCGAAACTTGTCCAGGAGATTACCCTGGCCGTATTCGATTTCCTGCAGTACTTACCATTATATCTGCGGTGTCCAACAAAAGGTCATCCAGTCTAATCCCAATTACCAGCTCTAGGTCTGTAACCCTGCAGGTTATGGCACTTTAAGTGCCCATCCAAACATCTCTTAAAAGTGGTGAGGGTTTCTGCATCCACCACTCTTTCAGGAAGCGAGTTCCAGAACCCCACAACCCTCTGCGTAAAGAAGCTCCGCTCAAATCCCTCTAAACCTTCCACCAATCACCTTAAAACTATGCCCCCTTATAATAGATCCGTCCACCAATGGAAATAGGCCCTTACTATCTACTATGTCCAGGCCCCTCAATATTTTGTACACCTCAATGAGGTCTCCTCTCAACCTCCTCTGTTCCAGTGAGAACAAATCCAGCCTGTCCTCAAACTAAGATTTTCCATTCCAGGCAGCATCCTAGGAAATCTCTTCTCCACCGTCTCTAGTGCAATCATGTCCTTCCTATAATACGGCAACCAGAACTGCAGGCAGTACTCCAACTGTGGCCTAACCAAAGTATTATACAATTTAAGCATGATCTCCCTGCTCTTATATTCTATGTCTCAGCCAATAAAGGCAAGCATTCAGTATGCCTTCTTAACCACCTTATCCACTTGACCTGCTACTTTCAGGGATCTGCGAACAAGCACTCCAAGGTCCCTTTGTTCATCAACGCTATTAAGTGGCCTACCGCTTAATGTTTAAAGCCTTTCCTTATTAGCCCTCCCAAAGTGCATTACCTCAGATTTCTATGAATTAAATTCCATTTGTCACTGCTCTGCCCATCTGACCAGTAGATTGATATCCTCCTGCAGCCCATGACTTTCCTCTTCATTATCAACCACACAGCCAATTTTAGTGTCATCTGCAAACTTCTTAACCATACTCCCTATATTCAAATCTAAATCGTTGATATATACCACAAAAAGCAAGGGACCCAGTACTGAGCCCTGTGGAACCCCACTAGAAACATCCTTCCAGTCACAAAAACATCCATCAATCATTACCCTTTGCTTCCTACCTCCAAACCAATTTTTAATCCAACTTGCCACTTTGCCCTGGATCCCATGGGCTTTAACCTTCATGACCAGTCTACCATGTGGGACATTATCAAAAGCCTTGCTAAAGTCCATATACACTACATTGTACGCACTACCCTCACCGACCCTCTTGCACACTAATCTCTTGTGTCGGACCTTGTCAAAAGCCTTTTGAAAGTCCAAATACATCACATCCACCGGTTCTTCCTTGTCCACTCTACTAGATACATCGTCAAAAAATTCCAGAAGATTTGTCAAGCATGATTTCCCCTTCATAAATCCATGCTGACTTGGACTGATCCTGTCACTGCTTTCCAAATGCGCTGCTATTTCATTCTTAATAATTGTTTCCAACATTTTCCCCACTACTGATGTCAGGCTAACCGGTCTATAATTACCCACTTTCTCTCTCCCTCCCTTTTTAAAAAGTGGTGTTACATTAGCTACTCTCCAGTCCATAGGAACTGATCCAGAGTCAATAGACTGTTGGAAAATGATCACCAATGCATCCAATATTTCCAGGGCCACTTCCTTAAGTACTCTGGATTGCAGACTATCAGGCCCCGGGGATTTATCGGCCTTCAACCCCATCTATTTCCCTAACACAATTTCCCGCCTAATAAGGATATCCTTCAGTTCCTCCTTCTCACTAGACCCTCGGTCCCCTAGTACTTCCGGAAGGTTATTTGTGTCTTCCTTCGTGAAGACAGAACCAAAGTATTTGTTCAATTGGTCTGCCATTTCTTTGCTCCACATTATAAATTAACCTGAATCAGACTGCAAGGGACCTATGTTTGTCTTCACTAATCTTTTTTTCTTCACATATCTGTAGAAGCTTTTACAGTCAGTTTTAATGTTCCTGGCAAGCTTCTTCGAGTACTCTATTTTCCCCCTCTTAATTAAACCTTTTGTCCTCCTCTGCTGAATTCTAAATTTCTCCCAGTCCTCAGGTTTGTTGCTTTTCTGGCCAATTTATATGCCTCTTCCTTGGATTTAACACGATCCTTAATTTCCCTTGTTAGCCACGGTTGAGCCACCTTCCCTGTTTTATTTTTATTCCAGACAGGGATATACAATTGCTGAAGTTCATCCATGTGATCTTTAAATGTCTGCCATTGCCTATCCACTGTCAACCCTTTAAGTATCATTTGCCAATCTATTCTAGCCAATTCACATGTCATACCATCGAAGTTACCTTTCTTTATGTTCAGGACCCTAGTTTCTGAATTAACTGTGCCACTCTCCATCCTAATAAAAAATTCTACCATGTTATGGTCACTCTTCCCCAAGAGGTCTCGCACAACAAGATTGCTAATTAGTCCTTTCTCATTACACATCACCCAGTCTAGGATGGCCAGCTCTCTGGTTGGTTCCTCAACATATTGGTCTAGAAAACCATCCCTAATACACTCCAGGAAATCCTCCTCCACTGCATTGCTACCAGTTTGGTTAGTCCAATCAATGTGTAGATTAAAGTCACCCATGATAACTGCTGTACCTTTATTGCATGCATCCCTAATTTCTTGTTTGATGCTGTCCCCAACCTTACAACTACTTTTTGTCATCAGATTAGTACTGAATTTTTTAAAAAACTGTCTGTACATAACTCCCACTAGCATTTTCTGCCCCTTGGTATTCCACAGCTCCACCCATATCGATTCCACATCATCCAAGATAATGTCCTTTCTTATTATTGCATTAATTTCCTCTTTAACCAGCAATGCCACCCTGCCTCCTTTTCCTTCCTGTCTATCCTTCCTAAATGTTGAATACCCCTGGATGTTGAGTTCCCAGCCTTGGTCATCCTGGAGCCATGTCTCCGTGATGCCAATTACTTCATACCCATTAACTGCTATCTGCGCAGTTAATTTGTCCACCTTATTATGAATACACCTCGCATTGAGCACAGTGCCTTCAGGCTTGTCTTTCTAACACACTTTGCCCCTTTAGAATTTTGTGTAATGTGGCCCTTTTTGCTTTTTGCCTTAGATTTCTCTGCCCTCCACTTTTACTTTTCTTCTTTCTATCTTTTGCTTCTGCCCCCATTCTACTTCTCTCTGTCTCCCTGCATAGGTTCCCATCCCCCTGCCATATTAGTTTAACTCCTTCCCAACAACACTAGCAAACACTCCCTCTAGGACATTGATTCTGGTCCTGCCCAGGCGCAGACCGTCCGGTTTGTATTAGTCCCACCTCCCCCAGAACCGGTTCTAATGTCCCAGGAATTTGAATCCCTCCCTGCTGCACCACTCCTCAAGCCACATATTCATCTGAGCTATCCTGCGATTCCTATTCTGACTAGCATGTGGTACTGGTAGCAATCCTCAGATTACTACTTTTGAGGTCCTACTTTTTAATTTAGCTCCTAGCTCCTAGCTCCTTATATTTGTCTTGTAGTACCTCATCCCGTTTTTTACCTATATCGTTGGTACCTATATGCACCACGACAACTGGCTGTTCACCCTCCCTTTTCAGAATGCCCTGCACCCGCTCTGAGACATCCTTGACCCTTGCACCAGGGAGGCAACATACCATCCTGGAGTCTCGGTTGCGGCCGCAGAAATGTCTATCTATTCCCTTTACAATAGAATCCCCTATCACTGTAGCCCTCCCACTCTTTTTCCTGCTCGCCTGTGCAGCAGAGCCAGCCACAGTGCCATGAACTTGGCTGCTGCTGCCCTCCCCTGATGAGTCATCCCCTCAACAGTACCCAACGTGGTGTATCTGTTTTGCAGGGGGATGACTACAGGGGACCCCTGCACTACCTTCCTTGCACTGCTCTTCCTGTTCTGACTGTGTACCCTTTTCCTGCGGTAAAACCAACTCACTAAACGTGCTATTCACGTCATTCTCAGCATCGTGCATGCTCCAGAGTGAATCCACCCACAGCTCCGGTGCCGCAATGCGGTCCGTCAGGAGCTGCAGGCGGATACATTTCCCGCACACGTCGTCGTCAGGGACACCGGAATCGTCCCTGACTTCCCACATAGTACAGGAGGAACATAACATATGTCCGAGCTTTCCTGCCATGACTTAACCCTTAGATAAACTTAAATTGGCAACAACAATGCTAAAGGTTGCTTACTGATATAGAAAAGAAGAAGAAAAACTACTTACCAATCACCAGCCAATCACTTACCCCCTTGGCTGTGATGTCACCTTTTGATTTCTTTCTACTTCTTTTTTGCCTCCCTGCTGCAGTTGCACCTGCTGGCCTCTGGAACAGCCAACGTTCCTGTTGGGCCACTTGTCGGCCTGAGCAACATCCCGCTCCGCCTCCTGACTCCCCGCTGGCCTCTCTATGTATTCTGTTGAAGCCGTCTGCTCTCTACCTGTTCATGCAGATCAGGGTGGACTAACGAGAGCCTTGTCTTAAGTGCATTTTTCATGAGCAGTTCAGCGGGAGGGACCCCAGTGAGCGAGTGGGGTCTTGTGCGGTAACTGAGCAGGTCACAGGAAAGGTGAGTCTGCAGTGAGACTTCAATTACCCTTTTCAAGCTCTGCTTGATTGTTTGAATTGCTCATTCTGCCTGACCATTGGATGCTGGTTTAAACAGGGCAGATGTGACATGCTTGATCCTATTGCGGGTCATGAACTCCTTGAAGTCAGCACTGGTAAAGCACGGCCCTTTTCACTTACAAGGACATTAGGCAGGCCGTGCATGGCAAACATGGCCCGTAGGCTTTCAATGGTGGCAGCGGACGTGCTTGCCGACATTATCACACATTCAATCCATTTGGAGTACGCATCTACAACCACTAAGAGCATTTTCCCCAAGAATGGGCCTGCATAGTTGACATGGACCCTCGACCATGGTTTGGAGGGCCAGGACCATAACCTTAGTGGCGCCTCCCTGGGTGCATTGCTTAACTGTGAACATGTATTACATTTGTGCATGCAGGACTCTAAGTCTGCATCGCTACCGGGCCACCAAATGTGGGATCTGGCTATCACTTTCATCATTACAATGCCTGGGTAGGTGCTGTGGAGATCACTAATGAAGGTGTCCCTGCCCTTTTTGGCACCACTAACCGATTACGTCATAGGAGGCAGTCTGCCTGTGTAGACATTTCATCTTTGCGCCGCTGGTATGGCTTTATTTCTTCCTGCATCTCTAGCAGGACACTAGACCAACTCCCGTGGAGCTCACAGTTTTTTTACTAAGGACAGTAAGGGGTCCTGGCTCATCCAGGTTCTAATCTGTCGGACGGTAACAGGTGATTGCTCACTCTCGAATGCTTCCATTACCATGACTAACTCTGTGGGCTGTGCCATCTCCACCCCGGTGGTGGGCAATGGCAGCCTGCTGAGAGCATCGGCACAGTTTTCTGTGCCTGGCCTGTGGCGGATGGTGTAGTTGGATGCGGATAACGTGAGCGCCCATCTCTGGATCTGGGCCGATGCATTCATATTCATACCCTTGCTTTTCAAAAAGAGGGATATAAGCAGCTTATGGTCGGTTTCCAATTCAAATTTGAGCCCGAACAGATTTGATGCATTTTCTTTACCCCGTAAACACACGCTAATGCTTTTTCGATCACACTGTAGACCCTCTCAGCCTTAGGCAGACTTTTGGATGCATAAGCAACCGGTTGCAATTTCCCAAATTCATTAGCTTGTTGCAATACACACCCGACCCCGTACGACGATGCATCACATGCTAGTACCAAACGCTTACATGGGTCGTACAACACAAGCAATTTATTTGAACATAACAGCTTCCTAGCTTTCTCAAAGGCATTTTCTTGGCTTTTACCCATACCCATTCATTTCCTTTACACAGTAAAGAGTGCAGGGGTTCTAACAATGTGTTAAGACCCGGTAAGAAGTTACCAAAATCGTTCAGGAGTCCTAGAAACGACCGCAGCTCCGTCACGTTCTGTGGTCTCGGTGCGTTCTTGATTGCCTCTGACTTCAAATCGGTGGGCCTGATGCCGTCCGTCGCGATTCTTCACCCCAGGAACTCCACTTCAGGCGCCAGGAAAACGCACTTCGAACATTTTAGCCTGAGCCCCACACCATTAAGCTGACTAAGAGCTCCTCCAGGTTCTGCAGGTGCTCGACGGTGTCCCGACCTGTAACCAAGGTGTCGTCCTGGAAGACCACGGTGCGCGGGACTGACTTCAGCAAGCTTTCCATGTTCCTCTGGAATATCGCCGCAGCTGATCGCATCCCAAACGGGCATCTGTTGTAAATGAAGAGACCTTTGTGCGTGTTTATGCAGGTGAGGCCTTTCGATGATTCCTCCAGCTCCTGCATCATGTAGGCCAAGGTCAAATCCAGCTTCGTGAACGTTTTCCCTCCCGCCAGTGTTGCAAATAGGTCGCCTGCCTTCGGTAGCGGGTATTGATCCTGTAGGGAGAAACGATTGATAGTTACTTTGTAATCACCACAGATTCTGACGGTGCCGTCTCCCTTGAGGACTGGAACAATCGGACTGGCCCACTCATTGAATTCGATCGGCGAAATGATGCCCTCTCATTGCAGCCTGTCCAGTTCAATCTCCACCCTCTCTCTCATCATATACGGTACTGCCCTCGCCTTATGATGGATGAGTCGTGCCCCCGGAATCAAATAGATCTGCACTTTTGCTCCTTGGAACTTCCCAATGCCTGGTTCGAACAGCGAGGGGAACTTGTTTAGGACCTGGGTACATGAGGTGTCGTCGACGGCCGAAAGCGCTCGGACGTCGTCCCAGTTCCAGCGTATCTTTTCCAGCCAGCTCCTGCCAAACAGCATAGGGCCATCACCCGGTACCACCCAGAGTGGTAACTCATGCACCTCTCCATCGTAGGAGACATTTACGGTAGCACTGCCGATTACGGGAATCAGTTCCTTTGTATACGTTCACAGTTTACTGCGAATAGGAGTCAGGACTGGCCTCAGGACAGGCTTGAGGCCTTGCTGTGCCACAACTTGTCGAAAGTCTTTTTGCTCATTATGGACTGGCTTGCGCCCGTGTCCAGCTCCATGAACACCTGAGTTCATTTAATTCAACCTTCAGCATTATCGAGGGACACTTTGTGGTAAATGTGTGCACCCCATATACTTCTGCCTCCTCGGTCTGAGGCTCTAGGTCATCATGATCCACCGTGGATCTGTCATCCTCTGCAACATGGTGGTTTGCAGGATTAGCAGGGTTTGCAGCTCGCCTGAACATATGTTGGAGGCGTCCCATTGGTCCACAACCCTTGCGAACGTATCCTTTGAAGCGGCATGAATGGAAGCAATGATCACCCCTGCAGCGCCAACAAGGTGTTAATGGCCTTGTATTTACCACCCTTAATGGTGGACTCTGAGTCATCTGCGGACTTGCAGCTGCAGGCATGTAAGTCCTGCCCTGTACATTTCGATTTGAAAACAACGTTACTTTGTTCACAATACTTGCAGCAGCATTCGTGTGCTGAGAAATTTGTTTGGTATTGTCACTGGTGGCGATAAATGCCTGGGCTATTGCTATGGCTTTACTCAAGGTTGGGGTCTTTACAGTCAAAAGTTTGCGAAGTATTACTTCATGGCCAATGCCAAGTACAAAGAAGTCCCTGAGCATGTGCTCCGAGTGTCCTTCAAATTTGCAATGTCCTGCAAGGCGCCTTAGCTCGGCGACATAGCTCGCCACTTCCTGGCCTTCTGACCTCTTGCACGTGTAGAACCAATACCTCGCCATTAGAACACTTTCCTTCGGGTTTAGATGCTCCTGGACCAGTGTGCACAACTCATCGTAGGACTTCTCTGTGGGTTTTGCTGGAGCAAGCAGATTTTTCATGGGGCCATACGTTGGTGCCCCGCAAACAGTGAGGAGGATTGCCCTTCATTTGGCAGCGTTTGCTGGACACGAAGTATTAGTCGAGTTGTTCCACGAAGGTTTCCTAATCATCTCCCTGCGAAAATTTCTCCAGGATGCACACGGTTCTCTGCATTGTTGCGGTGGGGTTCGTCATTTGTTTCTCGTCGCCAGTTGTTATGTCTTGAATAAAGAGTCAGACTAGATCCTGTGAGCTCAAAGTAAGGTGTGACCATAGTCGTTAATACAGATCTCAGAGTGCCTCTCCAGCCTGTGAGGCCTCCTTATATACAGGTGCTCCCAAGGGATTGTGGGATCCCTTGGGACTCCAGGGGATAAGCCCTCTGGTGGTTAGGCATGGTATTTAGAGGTTTACATACATAACAGGTAGCTTTTTGTTAACTGAAGGTATTATGGGTTATGGGCCAAAGGCGGGCAAATGGAATTAGGTCACAGATCAGCCATGATCCCATTGAATGGCAAGCAGGCTCAAGGGGCTGAACGGCCTACTCCTGTTCATGTGATCCTATGTTCCCTTTCCAAATAATTTCATGCCTGCTCTCAAACAGCCTGTAACACTATCAGCATAGTGATAGTCACCTGGCAACAAATTCTCATTGAATTTCCCCTCCATTTACAATTAGATACCATAGCCACTGTCTTGAGTTTCTCCATCAGAAGCAAAAAGAATCATTCTGTGGAAAGACTTTGGACAGTGGCCTTTAACTTCTGAAGACCGAGTTTAAATTCAGATAGGACTAGGAGGGTCCTTTGTGAAATGAGTTTAGGCGGTCTCAACTGAGTTCCAGTTCCTTGTGACATAGGACCAAAAAAAAAACAATTTTAGCATTATGAGATAGAAATCTGCTTGCCACACTAGGAATGCATTTCACAAAATAATGCTTTCCCAGCCTAAGCTTTGTATTGTCAGCAAACTTAGATTAGGCCCTCTCATCTAAGTCATTGATATAGATTGTATAACTTTAATGCATCTTTAATGTGATGAAACATCCCTTGAGCAGACTGGAAAAATTGAACTTTTCAGCTTTGTCTGACAAGTGAACAGTAAAGAGTCTGGAATTAGTAATCCAGAATATTACTGCAAATTCAACTGATGAGAATAGCACAGCTTGAAATTAGTGAAATGCAAATTTACAATTGATCTCAGAAGATTTTTTATATAAAGGGTGATCAACACAGAGTAACATCCTAGGCCAAACTATCTTCATTTGCTTCATCAATGACCTTCCTTCCATCAAAAGGTCAGAAGTGGGGCTGCTTGCTGATGATTGCACAGTGTTCAGCAATCATCTCCATTCGCTATTCCTCAGATAATGAAGCAATCTGTGCCCACATGCAGCAAGACCTAGACAACACCCAGGCTTCGGCTGATAAGTTGGCAAGTAACATTCGTGCCACACAAGTGTCAGGTAATGACCATCTCTGACAAGAGAGCGTGTCTAACCACCTCCCTTTGATATTCAATGGCATCACCATTGCCGAATTCCCCACCATCAACATCGTGAGAGGTCACCATTGACCAGATATAATGTCCCAACATGCACCAGGTATGGCACAATAGAATGTTGATTCAGAAATTGATAATTGCACTAAGAGGTGTTTTCCAGAGGTTGGGACCGAGGCACATTGTGGAGGGAGAAATAGTTTTATTCTGGAGGTGACGAAGCTATATCTGACTTGATGAGCATAAGAAAATCACACAAAAAAGGTAATTAAATAAGTACCCATACACAGTATAGGTTAATTTGGGTTAATTTAGTCATACTTTTGTAATTCAAAGTTAAATTTTCAACCTCACTTGATGGGTATATTGCTGAATTTTCTTTATTCTAATTTTAGTTTAAGTAATTAAAAACTATTTAAAATGTAATTGCAACAAATATCATTGTTTATACGGAGGAAAATGGCATTGTGTGAAGAAAATTTAACTGAGTTTTCAACATTTTTCAGTGAAAGGAAGTTATGCTTGACTCCACTTAAATCGAGGACCTGAAGAATGTCATTCAAAATGACCTTTCAGCTGTTGACATAACATTGTACAAAGTGGTTAACCATGAAAGACAAGCAGTGAGTAAATCATTGCAGGTGGATATAGACAGAATTGTACAGTAGACAGACAAATATTGTGTAACCATTGGTGTGAGAAAACCAACTTAATAATTGTCAAGAAAAATTAACTGTGATTTTTACGTCCCCACCTATTCTCCACAACGACATTCTCTTTAGATGGAGGCATTCAACTTCTCTGCTTTGCAATTATAGTTGAGCTCCACTGGAGGAAATGTGCTAAAGATCGAGTTATAGCCACGGCTTTTAATTATGAGGAAGAAAAGGAAACAGACTATGAGAATCCCTTAAACTGGCAACATCTGATAAGATTGCAGGTAGGAACAAAGGCACAGAGATGCATGGAGTCGCAATTTTGTCAACAGCTAAGAGCAATAATGGGAAGACTGAGTTACCCTGGTCTTTTACGCCAAGTATACATTTGTATATATGCTTTATATAATTGTCAAGTCGGGCTCTATTTTAACCATCATTGGGTGCCGTTTTGGCGTCCGCTGATTTTTTTTGAGCAATCATGATTTTGCAATTTTGCCCAAAATTTGTATACCGGTGGCGACTGTCAGCACCGTTATTTTGTATGCAAGATTTTTTGGCACCAGTCTGGTTGAAAACCGATTTCCGTGCTGCTTTTGGCCCTTTAACTGATTTTCGCCATCAACAATTTTTTTCAGGGCGGCGCACCGTGGCCTTAAGTACCAATCAGGAAAACCCTACATTAACTTAAGGAAATCGGCATTGAGCATATTTCTGAGTTTTTGGAGCAAGGAAAGAATACAATTTAAAACACAAATTCATGATGATTTTTGCAGAGGGAACTTGGAAAATAGCTCGTAGAATTCATTTTTCCCAAAGAATATTTTTGAGATTGGGCACATTGTGATTCCCCCCTCCCACACCACTGAATCTCTGCTGATGGGGCTTCAGGCACGGGTCAGAGGGGTGCCGGCTGGCCAAAGGATTGCTCCCTTGGCCGGACACAAGCACAGGAGCTCGTTGCTTGGATTCCGCTCCTCCCCCTCCCCGGGCTCAGCTTGGAAAGAAGCCCTGGGGGATTGGGTGGAATCTAAGTGCTGAGCTCCTGTGTTTGTGTCCGGCCGAGGGAGCGATCCTGCCGGCAAGCATTCCGAACTGTGCATCGGAGATGGCACAACACAACAGCAAACATAGGCATTTTGGCACAAGCTATAATTAAAATACCATAAATAATCTCTGTCACGTCTCTATAGTGACAGAGCTTAGTGTTGTGCATGCGTGCAGACCAGGATGTGGTCCGTTCTGCTAGGGCGTCATCCAGCAAAGGTATGTGTGTGCTGTGCTTCAGTAAGTCTCACAATAACAAGAATAACAAAGTTAAGAATACGAATTATGGGTGAAAATCTTACTATGCCTCATGTAGTAAGGTTAGTTTACAGGCATGGCATATGGAGGCGATGGATAGTACCATGACGCCGTCGTCGCACAAACCAGATCGCTCGGGCATTAATGGGGAGGAGGCCATGCACTGATCGAATCTACAGGGACAAGCGCTCATACCTACACCTGAGTGAGGCAGACTGCATTCACAGGCTATGATTTAGAAAGCAGGTCATCAAAATCTAGCTGAAACCATCTCTCCTCCCCCTTATTCAAAGACCTTAGCGCTGTGCGCCCCTCTTGCTGCCTCTACCCCTACCTGTGCCCATTGTCTTAGACTTCTGCTACCTTACCATGACCCCATGATTTTTTCTGCTTTCTGCGCGAAGGCGCAGTTGTCAGGTCAGCCATACAGCCAAGAATGGCAGGAGGACTGCTTTACCTGTGGAAGTGAAGGTCACTGCAGCACTTGCCTTCTATGCTTCTTGCTCGTTTCAAGCAGTAACTGGGGACATGTGCTGCATCTCAGGATTACTACCAGTGCCATGTGCTAGTCAGAGTAGGAATCTGAGGATAGCTCAGATGAATACGTGGCTTAAGGAGTGGTGCAGAAGGGAGGGATTCAAATTCCTGGGACATTGGAACCGGTTCTGGGGGAGGTGGGATCAGTACAAACCGGAAGGTCTGCACCTGGGTAGAACCGGAACCAATGTCCTAGGGGAGTGTTTGCTAGTGCTGTTGGGGAGGGGTTAAACTAATATGGCAGCGGGATGGGAACCTATGCAGGGAGACAGAGGGAAGTAAAATGGGGGCAGAAGCAAAAGATAGAAAGAAGAAAAGTAAAAGTGGAGGGCAGAGAAACCCAAGGCAAAAATCAAAAAGGGCCACATTATAGCAAAATTCTAAGGGGGCAAAGTGTGTTAAAAAGGCAAGCCTGAAGGCTGTGTGCCTCAATACGAGGAGTATGCATAATAAGGTGGACGAATTAACTGCAGCAAATAATGAATATGACATAATTGGCATCACGGACACATGGCTCCAGGGTGACCAAGGCTGGGAACTCAACATCCAGGGGTATTCAACATTCAGGAAGGATAGACAGAAAGGAAAAGGATGTGGGGTACCGTTGCTGGTTAAAGAGGAAATTAACGCAATAGTAAGGAAGGACATTAGCCTGGATGATGTGGAATCTGTATGGGTGGAGCTGCGGAATATCAAAGGGCAGAAATCACTAGTGGGAGTTGTGTACAGACCACCAAACAGTAGTAGTGAGGTTGGGAACAGCATCAAACAAGAAATTAGAGATGCGTGCAATAAAGGTACAGCAGTTATCATGGGTGACTTTAATCTACATATTGATTGGACTAACCAAACTGGTTGCAATACGGTGGAGAAGGATTTCCTGGAATTTATTAGGGATGGTTTTCTAGACCAATATGTCGAGGAACCAACTAGAGGGCTGGCCATCCTAGACTGGGTGATGTGTAATGAGAAAGGACTAATTAGCAATCTTGTTGTGCGAGGCCCCTTTGGGGAAGAGTGACCATAATATGGTAGAATTCTTTATTAAAATGGAGAGTGACACAGTTAATTCAGAGACTCGGGTCCTGAACTTAAGGAAAGATAACTTTGATGGTATGAGGCGTGAATTGGCGAGAATAGATTGGCAAATGATACTTAAAGGGTTGATGGTGGGTAGGCAATGGCAGACATTTAAAGATCACATGAATGAACTTCAACAATTGTACATCCCTGTCTGGAGTAAAAATAAAATGGGGAAGGTGGCTCAACCGTGGCTAACAAGGGAAATTAAGGATAGTGTTAAATCCAAGGAAGAGGAATATAAATTGGCCAGAAAAAGCAGCAAACCTGAGGACTAGGAGAAATGTAGAATTCAGCAGAGGAGGACAAAGGGTTTAATTAGGAGGGGGAAATAGAGTATGAGAGGAAGCTTGCTGGGAACATAAAAACTGACTGCAAAAGTTTCTATAGATATGTGAAGAGAAAAAGCTTAGTGAAGACAAACGTAGGTCCCTTGCAGTCAAATTCTGGTGAATTTGTAATGGTGACCAAAGAAGTGGCAGACCAGTTGAACAAATATTTTGGTTCTGTCTTCACGAAGGAAGACACAAATAACCTTTCGGAAATACCAGAGGACCGAGGGTCTAGTGAGGAGGAGGAACTGAAGGAAATCCCTATTAGGCGGGAAATTATGTTAGGGAAATTGATGGGATTGAAGGCCGATAAATCGCCAGGGCCTGATAGTCTGCATCCCAGAGTACTTAAGGAGGTGGCCCTAGAAATAGTGGATGCAGTGGTGATCATTTTTCAACAATTTATCAACTCTGGATCAGTTCCTATCGACTGGAGGGTAGCCAATGTAACACCACTTTTTAAAAAATGAGGGAGAGAGAAAACAGGGAATTGTTGACCGGTTAGCCTGACATCAGTAGTGGGGAAAATGTTGGAATCAATTATTAAAGATGAAATAGCAGGAGCATTTGGAAAGCATTGACAGGATTGGTCCAAGTCAGCATGGATTTATGAAAGGGAAATCATGCTTGACAAATCTTCTAGAATTTTTTGAGGGTGTAACTAGTGGAGTGGACAAGGGAGAACCAGTGGATGTGGTGTATTTAGATTTTCAAAAGGCTTTTGACAAGGTCCCACACAAGAGATTGGTGTGCAAAATTAAAGCACATGGTATTGGGGGTAATGTACTGACATGGATAGAGAACTGATTGGCAGACAGGAAGCAGAGAATCGGGATAAACGGGTGCTTTTCAGAATGGCAGGCAGTGACTAGTGGGTTCCGGAGGGCTCATTGCTGGGACCCCAGCTCTTTACAATATGCATTAATGATTTAGATGAAGGAATTGAGTGTAATATCTGCAAGTTTGCAGATGACACTAAGCTGGGTGGTGGTGTGAGCTGTGAGGAGAATGCTAAGAGGCTGCAGGATGACTTGGACAGGTTAGGTGAGTGGGCAAATGCATGGCAGATGCAGTATAATGTATAAATGTGAGGTTATCAACTTTGGGGGCAAAAACTTGAAGGCAGAATATTATCTGAATGGCGGCAGATTAGGAAAAGGGGAGGTGCAACGAGATCTGGGTGTCATGGTACATCAGTCATTGAAAGTTGGCATGCAGGTACAGCAGGCGGTGAAGAAGGCAAATGGTATGTTGGCCTTCATAGCTAGGGGATTTGAGTATAGGAGCAGGGAGGTTTTACTACAGTTGTATAGGGCCTTGGTGAGGCCTCACCTGGAATATTGTGTTCAATTTTGGTCTCCTAATCTGAGGAAGGACGTTCTTGCTATTGAGGGAGTGCAGCGAAAGTTCACCACATTGATTCCTGGGATGGCAGGACTGACATATGAGGAGAGACTGGATCGACTGGGCCTGTATTCATTGGAGTTTAGAAGGATGAGAGGGGATCTCATAGAAACATATACAATTCTGACGGGACTGGACAGGTTATATGCAGGAAGAATGTTCCCGATGTTGGAGAAGTCCAGAACCAGAGGACACAGTCTAAGGATAAGGGGTAAGCCATTTAGGACTGCGCTGAGGAGAAACTTCTTCATTCAGAGTTGTTAACCTGTAGAATTCCCTACCGCAGAAAGTCGCTGATGCCAGTTCATTGGATATATTCAAGAGGGAGTTAGATATGGCCCTTACGGCTAAAGGTATCAAGGGGTATGGAGAGAAAGCAGGAAAAGGGTACTGAGGTGAATGATCAGCCATGATCTCATTGAATGATGGTGCAGGCTCGAAGGGCCGAATGGCCTACTCCTGCACCTATTTTTTATGTTTCTATGTTCCTATACCGCACATTGCTGCCTTCGACAGGTGACTACTGCACTGCATGCTAAAAGGAACCAGTTCATCACTTTCCCTATGACCATGCCGTCAATCCGAGACAGGGCTGTGGGGTTCTCCAGAATTGCTGGCTTCCCCAAGGTACCGGGTGCAATCGACTGTATCCACATTGCCTTGAGAGCACCTTTGGACAACTCCGAACGTTATCGGAACAGGTTCTATTCCCTAAATATGCAGCTCGTCTGCGACGATGTGCATCGGATCATGGCAATGGATGCCAAATACCCAGGTCGCATCCATGATGCTTTCATCTTATGCGAGAGCATTATATTTCAGGAGCTGCCAGAAGGGCAGAGCTGGTTGTTTGGGAACAACGGGTACGGGCTCACCAGCTGGCTTGTGACCCCCCCCGCACCCCCCCCCCCAAAGCAATCCCCACACTGAGCCAGAGCGTCGGTACAACATGTCGCACATAACGACATGGAGCATCATAGAGCGGATAATTAATATACTGAAGCAGCGTTTCCGATGCCTGGATCACTCTAGAGGCTACCTGCAATAAGCCCCTCACCATATTGAAGATCCTCCTGAGGGGAGAGGGGGGGAGGAACAGGAGGACGAGGAGGCTGACAATGAGGTCGAGGAGTAGGAGCCGCAGCAGCAGAAGGAAGACGAGGAGGACCAGCAGCGGGAGGAGGATGACGACAAACCCATGCCACCACCTCAACCCGCAGGACGACGGTGGAGGAGGCAGCCTCGTGCACTGATAGCCATAGCTAGAGACTTGCGTCAGCAGCTAATCCGTGATCGCTTTGGTGCCTGAAGGCTAAACGGCCCGACAGTGTTGACTCTTTGCACCTGTTAGTGTGAAAAAAGAATGTATATCGTATGTACGTAATGTTGTGTTAGTTTATGTTGCTTTAATTCAAAAAATAACGTGCAGGATTCTAAAAAAATAATTAGGTTTATTAAACATTTCTACAGTTTTACTTAACTTTAATTAAAAAAATTTGTATCAAACTTTAAACTTTTCAATGAAGAAAACAATAAGCAGCAACAAACAGAAAAACATACAAACTCTAGCTGCAGCATCTCTCCTCCCCCTTATTCAAAGACCTTAGTGCTGAGCGCCTCTCTTGCCACCTCTACCCCTACCTGTGCCCATTGTCTCAGACTTCTGCTTCCTCACTAAAACCCCAAGGGCTCGACGTTCCACTTCACATCGCCCATATATGACCCATATATTGCCCAAAATGGATCTCTATCGCCCATTTTGAGCAAAAAGTGTAAACTAGGCCAGAAAGATCGCTGGAAAAATAAGCCCCCAAGTTTCGGTTCACTTCGCCGAACTGATCGCCGAACTGATCGCCCACACATGGCCGATTTGAAGTTTCAGCACATCGCCATCACATGGCCGGGCTGATCGCTCGTCGAGAACATCACTGGGTAATAGTTGCTTTTCCCGGGCTTTACTGAAGGAAATGGGTAATATGGTCGCCATTTTGAAGATCAAAGGAAGGGTGAAGACAACTTAAAAATCGTGCTTAGATAGATGTGAGTTATATAAGGGTACTGTATAGATAGATCTACTCAGATTATTACTTATATTTAATTTTACTAATTTTACTAATTTTACTAAGCCTAGTGCATTAGGCATTTTTTAGTGAAATGTGCATTTTCGCAAGTGAAAATAATTATTGATAGTGGTGGGGCCTATGCTTTCTGCACCATTACTCGTAACTGCTCACAAGCTGGTTTCTGAAATGATCAATCAAAAAGATGGCAGAGTAATGCATAGACAGACAGAGGAGACAGAGGAGGCGAGCGTACAGCCAATGAAGGTAGAAAGAAATGCAATCTTACCTCAACTTGTCTGAAAACGCGTGTCATAGGAGGCTGCACTTCCAGAAAGGTCATCGATGAGATTTGCCAGCTCATCAAGGGGCATCTGCAGCCTTCCAGCACTGTCCATGGAGGTGAAGGTTACTGCAGCCCTAGCCTTCTATGCATCGGGATCCTTTCAGGCTTCAGCTGGCGACATCTTTTGTATCTCTCAGCACGCCACACACTGCTGCATTTGGCAGGTGACTGAAGCCCTTTACGCTCGCAGGATGGACTTTATAAGCTTCCCTATGATCAGGGAGGCACAGACCAGGAGGGCTTTGGGTTTTGCGAGAATAGTAGACTTCCCAAGGTGCGGGGAGCAATAGACAGCATGCACATTGCCCTGAAAGCCCCTTTAAAAAACACGGGGGCGTTTCATAACAGAAAGGAATTCCACTCTCTGAATGTGCAGCTTGCTGTTGACCAGAAGCAAATAATCATAACAGTAAATGCTACATTTCCTGGCAGCATCCATGATGCGCACATCGTGCGTGAGATTGCTATCCCTGACCTGTTTGTCAATCAGCCAGAAGGTCATGGTTGGATGCTGGGGGATAAAGCATATGGCCTTGCCAGTTGGCTGATGACCCCACTGCGTAATCCCGTCACTGAAGCAGAGAAACATTACAATGAAAGCCACATAGCAACACGCAACATCCTCGAAAAGACAATTGGAGTCCTAAAGCAGCGCTTCAGATGCCTGGACCATTCTGGTGGCAGCCTACAGTACCACCCTGACCAGGTCGCTGAGTTTATGGTGGTGTGTTGCGTGCTGTATAACCTAGCTATAAGGAGAGGACAACTAATGCCAGATGGGACTGCAGGTCCACCTCCAGAAGGAGGGGAGACGGAAGAGCCAGCCAGCGAGGAACAAGAAGAGGAAGAGGAGGAAGAGGATGCTGGTGAGGACCTAGAGGAGGCCAATCAGTCTGACGATCTAGCCATGGTCCCCCCTGCCCGCCTAAGACCAGTACCCAGTGGCAGTTACGTGGCTGCTAAGCTAATTTATGAACGCTTTTCCTGCACTAACATTGGGGATAGCCACATTTACATTTACAGTTACTGTTAAACAAAATTTGCATTTGCGTTGAGTTACGTTTTTGCCTTGCCTGCACTGGCCTGGCATTTTCATTCATGCTTAACTTAAGTAAACTTTTGTTCTAATAATAGAATGCACAGCAAATGCAGAACAATTGTTAAAATGTTATGTTAAGTTCAGAATAACTGCACAAGACTGTGTTGTAAGCTCAAATCATTGTGACCTTGGTCTCTTTAATGTAACTCCAAAGTGAGGAAGCAGCATAGAAACATAGAAAATAGGTGCAGGAGCAGGCCATTCAGCCCTTCTAGCCTGCACCGCCATTCAATGAGTTCATGGCTGAACATGAAACTTCAGTACCCCCTTCCTGCTTTCTCGCCATAACCCTTGATCCCCCGAGTAGTAAGGACTTCATCTAACTCCCTTTTGAATATATTTAGTGAATTGGCCTCAACTACTTTCTGTGGTAGAGAATTCCACAGGTTCACCACTCTCTGGGTGAAGAAGTTTCTCCTCATCTCGGTCCTAAATGGCTTACCCCTTATCCTCAGACTGTGACCCCTGGTTCTGGACTTCCCCAACATTGGGAACATTCTTTCTGCATCTAACCTGTCTAAACCCGTCAGAATTTTAAACGTTTCTATGAGGTCCCCTCTCATTCTTCTGAACTCCAGTGAATACAAGCCCAGTTGATCCAATCTTTCTTGATAGGTCAGTCCCGCCATCCCGGGAATCAGTCTGGTGAACCTTCGCTGCACTCCCTCAATAGCAAGAATGTCCTTCCTCAAGTTAGGAGACCAAAACTGTACACAATACTCCAGGTGTGGCCTCACCAAGGCCCTGTACAACTGTAGCAACACCTCCCTGCCCCTGTATTCAAATCCCCTCGCTATGAAGGCCAACATGCCATTTGCTTTCTTAACCGCCTGCTGTACCTGCATGCCAACCTTCAATGACTGATGTACCATGACACCCAGGTCTCGTTGCACCTTCCCTTTTCCTAATCTGTCACCATTCAGATAATAGTCTGTCTCTCTGTTTTTACCACCAAAGTGGATAACCTCACATTTATCCACATTATACTTCATCTGCCATGCATTTGCCCACTCACCTAACCTATCCAAGTCACTCTGCAGCCTAATAGCATCCTCCTCGCAGCTCACACTGCCACCCAACTTAGTATCATCCGCAAATTTGGAGATACTGCATTTAATCCCCTCGTCTAAATCATTAATGTACAATGTAAACAGCTGGGGCCCCAGCACAGAACCTTGCGGCACTCCACTAGTCACTGCCTGCCATTCTGAAAAGTACCCGTTTACTCCTACTCTTTGCTTCCTGTCTGACAACCAGTTCTCAATCCACGTCAGCACACTACCCCCAATCCCATGTGCTTTAACTTTGCACATTAATCTCTTGTGTGGGACCTTGTCGAAAGCCTTCTGAAAGTCCAAATATACCACATCAACTGGTTCTCCTTTGTCCACTTTACTGGAAACATCCTCAAAAAATTCCAGAAGATTTGTCAAGCATGATTTCCCTTTCACAAATCCATGCTGACTTGGACCTATCATGTCACCATTTTCCAGATGCACTGCTATGACATCCTTAATAATTGATTCCATCATTTTACCCACTACTGAGGTCAGGCTGACCGGTCTATAATTCCCTGTTTTCTCTCTCCCTCCTTTTTTAAAAAGTGGGGTTACATTGGCTACCCTCCACTCCATAGGAACTGATGGCCACATGGTGGATTGCCTTTTATAACTGCTTGCCCAGAGTGCACAGGTGACCCTTAGGTCTCCCACAGGTGTGCCCGCTGGTGGCAAGTCTGACACATAGGTTAGGTTCACATACATAACATCACTCCCCCCCTCCAAAGTCTTATGTAGAAGTTATTTACAAGTTATTTGAGGTGATCTGGTGCTCTGCGTTCCCAGGTTGATCGCCTGAGTTGAAGTCCTGGCTTCGGTTAGTTGGTCGGATCATTGCTGCAAGGCAGCACAGCTGGTCTGATTGGACTATCGGGCATGGTGGGTTCATCCTCGTGGTTGACAGCGAGGTCGATTGCTGGTTGGGTGTGTGTTGGTGGATCATAGATGGTAAAGTCTTCTTCAAACTGTTCTTGGTTGTCAGCGAATCGCAGTTTAGTCTGATCAAACTGTCTGCGGCAGTTGGTGAGAGATGGGAGCGGCCTATAAAAGGCCCAGCGGGAGCTCGAGAGCCAGCGGCAGTTGGTGAGAGGCGGGAGCGGCCTATAAAAGGCCCAGCGGGAGCTCGAGAGCCAGCGGCAGTTGGTGAGAGGCGGGAGCGGCCTATAAAAGGCCCAGCGGGAGCTTGAGAGCCAGCGGCAGTTGGTGAGAGGCGGGAGCGGCCTATAAAAGGCCCAGCGGGAGATCGAGAGCCAGCGGCAGTTGGTGAGAGGCGGGAGCAACCTATAAAAGGCCCAGCGGGAGCTCGAGAGCCAGCGGCAGTTGGTGAGAGGCGGGAGCGGCCTATAAAAGGCCCAGCGGGAGCTCGAGAGCCAGCGGCAGTTGGTGAGAGGCGGGAGCGGCCTATAAAAGGCCCAGCGGGAGCTCGAGAGCCAGCAGCAGTTGGTGAGAGGCAGGAGCGGCCTATAAAAGGCCCAGCGGGAGCTCGAGAGCCAGCGGCAGTTGGTGAGAGGTGGGAGCAACCTATAAAAGGCCCAGCGGGAGCTCGAGAGCCAGCGGCAGTTGGTGGGAGGCGGGAATGGCCTATAAAAGGCGACCGGTGCAGCTACAGCGGGAGAGAAAGCAAAAAAGAAGTAGAAAGGAACCAAAAGGTGACGTCACAGCCAATGGGGTAAGTGATTGGCTGGTGATTGGTGAGTAGCTTTTCTTTTTATTTTTATATCAGTAAGTAAACTGTAACATTGTTATTACCAATTTAAGTGTATCTAAGGGTTAAGGCATGGCAGGAGAGCTCAGTCACATGATATGCTCCTCCTGTGTCATGTGGGAACTCAGGGACGCTTCCGGTGTCCCTGACGACTACGTGTGTAAGGAGTGTATCCGACTCCATCTCCTGACGGACCGCGTTGCGGAATTGGAGCTGAGGGTGGATTCACTCTGGAGCATCCACGATGTTGAGAATGACATAAGTGGCACGTGTAGTGAGTTGGTCTTACCGCATGAGAAGGATCCACAGCCAGCTAGGGAATGGAAGACCAGCAGGAAGAGTAGTACAAAGAAGGTAGTGCAGGGGTCCCATCTGGTCATCCCCCTGCAAAACAGATACACTGCTTTGAGTGCAATTGAGGGAGATGACTCATCAGGGGAGAGCAGCAGCAGCCAAGTTCATGGCACCGTGGCTGGCTCTGTTGTACAGGAGGGCATAAAAAAGAGTGGGAGAGCGATAGTGATAGGGGATTCAATCATAAGGGGAATAGATAGGCGTTTCTGCGGCCGCAATTGAGACTCCAGGATGGTATATTGCCTCCCTGGTGCAAGGGTCAAGGATGTCTCCGAGCGAGTGCAGGACATTCTAAAAAGGGAGGGAGAACAGCCAGTTGTCGTGGTGCACATTGGTACCAACGACATAGGTAAAAAAAAGGGATGAGGTCCTACGAGACGAATTTAAGGAGCTAGGAGTTAAATTAAAAAGTAGGACCTCAAAAGTAGTAATCTCGGGATTGCCACCAGTGCCACGTGCTAGTCAGAGTAGGAATCGCAGGATAGCACAGACGAATACGTGGCTTGAGCAGTGGTGCAGCAGGGAGGGATTCAAATTCGTGGGGCATTGGAACAGGTTCTGGGGGAGGTGGGGCCAGTACAAACCGGACGGTCTGCACTTGGGCAGGAATGGAACCAATGTCCGAGGGGGAGTGTTTGCTAGTGCTGTTGGTGAGGAGTTAAACTAATATGGCAGGGGGATGGGAACCAATACAGGGAGACAGAGGGAAACAAAAAGGAGACAAAAACAAAAGACAGAAAAGAGATGAGTAAAAGTGGAGGGCAGAGAAACCAAAGGCAAGAAACAAAAAGGGCCACTGAATATAAAAGGGCTGCAGGAGGGGTAAAAACTAAAAATCATGGTTTAAAAACTAGGATGAAAACACTCTACCTAAATGCACGCAGCATTCGAAATAAAGTAAATGAGTCGACGGCACAAATCATTACAAATGGATATGATTTGGTGGCCATTACAGAAACATGGTTGCATGGTGGCCAAGACTGGGAATTAAACATACCGGTGTATCTGACGATTCAGAAAGATAGGCAAGAAGGGAAAGGAGGTGGGGTAGCTCTGTTAATAAAAGATGATATCAGGGCAGTTGTGAGGGATGATATTGGCTCCAATGAACAAAATGTTGAATCATTGTGGGTGGAGATTAGAGATAGTAAGGGGAAAAAGTCACTGGTCGGCGTAGTTTATAGGCCCCCAAATAATAACTTCACGGTGGGGTGGGCAATAATCAAGGGAATAATGGAGGCATGTGAAAAAGGAACGGCAGTAGTCATGGGGGATTTTAACCTACATATCGATTGGTCAAATCAAATCGCAGGGGGTAGCCTGGAGGAGGAATTCATAGAATGCATACGGGATTGTTTCTTAGAACAGTATGTAACAGAGCCTACAAAGGAGAAAGCCATCTTGGATCTGGTCCTGTGTAACGAGACAGGAAAAATAAACGATCTCCTCGTAAAAGATCCTCTCGGAAAGAGTGATCACAATATGGTTGAATTTTTAATACAGATTGAGGATAAGGAAGTTGTGTCAGAAACGAGCGTACTATGCTTAAACAAAGGGGACTACAGTGGGATGAGGGCAGAGTTGGCTAAAGTAGACTGGAAACAAGGACTAAACGGTGGCACAATTGAGGAACAGTGGAGGACTTTTAATGAGCTCTTTCATAGTGCGCAACAAAAATATATTCCAGTGAAAAAGAAGGGCGGCAAGAGAAGGGATAACCAGCCGTGGATAACCAAGGAAATAAAGGAAAGTATCAAATCAAAGACCAATGCGTATAAGGTGGCCAAGGTTAGTGGGAAACTAAAGGATTGGGAAAATTTTAAGCAACAGCAAAGAATGACTAAAAAAGCAGTAAAGAAAGGGAAGATAGATTACGAAGGTAAACTTGCGCAAAACATAAAAACAGATAGTAAAAGCTTTTACAGATATATAAAACGGAAAAGAGTGACTAAAGTAAATGTTGGTCCCTTAGAAGATGAAAAGGGGGATTTAATAATGGGAAATGTGGAAATGGCTGAGACCTTAAACAATTATTTTGCTTCCGTCTTCACAGTGGAAGACACAAAAACCATGCCAAAATTTGCAGGCCACAGGAATGTGGGAAGGGAGGACCTTGAGACAATCATTATCGCTAGGGGGTTAGTGCTGGACAGGCTAATGGGACTGAAGGTAGACAAGTCCCCTGGTCCTGATGAAATGCATCCCAGGCTATTAAAAGAGATGGCGGAAGGTATAGCAGATGCATTCGTTATAATCTACCAAAATTCTCTGGACTCTGGGGAGGTACCAGTGGATTGGAGAGCAGCTAATGTAACGCCTCTGTTTAAAAAAGGGGGCAGGCAAAAGGCAGGTAACTATAGGCCGGTTAGTTTGACATCTGTAGTGGGAAAAATGATTGAAACTATCATTAAGGAAGAAATAGCGGGACATCCAGATATGAATAGTGCAATCAAGCAGACGCAACATGGATTCATGAAGGGGAAATCATGTTTAACTAATTTACTGGAATTCTTTGAGGATATAACGAGCATGGTGGATAGAGGTGTACCGATGGATGTGGTGTATTTAGATTTCCAAAAGGCATTCGATAAGGTGCCACACAAAAGGTTACTGCAGAAGGTAAAGGTACGCGGAGTCAGAGGAAATGTATTAGCATGGATAGAGAATTGGCTGGCGAACAGAAAGCAGAGAGTCGAGATAAATGGGTCCTTTTCCGGTTGGAAATCAGTGGTTAGTGGTGAGCCATAGGGATCAGTGCTGGGAGCACAACTGTTTACAATATACATAGATGACCTGGAAGAGGGGACAGAGTGTAGTGCAACAAAATTTGCAGATGACACAAAGATTAGTGGGAAAGCGGGTTGTGTAGAGGACTCAGAGAGGCTGCAAAGAGATTTGGATAGGTTAAGCGAATGGGCTAAGGTTTGGCAGATGGAATACAATGTCGGAAAATGTGAGGTCATCCACCTTGGGGAAAAAAACAGTAAAAGGGAATATTATTTGAATGGGGAGAAATTACAACATGCTGCGGTGCAGAGGGACCTGGGGGTCCTTGTGCATGAATCCCAAAAGGTTAGTTTGCAGGTGCAGCAGGTAATCAGGAAGGCAAATGGAATGTTGGCCTTCATTGCGAAAGGGATGGAGTACAAAAGCAGGGAGGTCCTGCTGCAACTGTATAGGGTATTGGTGAGGCCGCACCTGGAGTACTGTGTGCAGTTTTGGTCACCTTACTTAAGGAAGGATATACTAGCTTTGGAAGGGGTACAGAGACGATTCACTAGGCTGATTCCAGAAATGAGGGGGTTACCTTATGATGATAGATTGAGTAGACTGCGTCTTTACTCGTTGGAGTTCAGAAGGATGAGGGGTGATCTTATAGAAACATTTAAAATCTTGAAAAGGATAGATAAGATAGAGGCAGAGAGGTTGTTTCCATTGGTGGGGGAAACTAGAACTTGGGGGCACAGCCTCAAAATACGGAGGAGCCAATTTAAAACCGAGTTGAGAAAGAATTTCTTCTCCCAGAGGGTTGTGAATCTGTGGAATTCTCTGCCCAAGGGAGCATTTGAGGCTAGCTCATTGAATGTTTTCAAGTCAAAGATAGATAGATTTTTAATCAATAAGGGAATTAAGGGTTATGGGGAGAGGGCGGGTAAGTGGAGCTGAATCCACGACCAGATCAGCCATGATCTTATTGAATGGCGGAGCAGGCTCGAGGGGCTAGATGGCCTACTCCTGAACCTAATTCTTATGTTCTTATGTTCTTAAAGTGCTTTCTGCACGTTTTCCCATTCAACAGTTTAACAACAAACACTCTATTCCCCTCTTTGGCTAAAACAGTGCCAGCAATCCATTTGGGACCATGACCGTAAATGAGAACAAACACAGGATCATTAATCTCAATGTCACGTGATACAGCCACGCGATCGTGGTACATGTTATGCCGATGCCGCCGGGTTTCTACGTGATCATTGAGATCTGGGTGGACAAAGGAGAGCCTGGTTTTGAGTGCTCTCTTCATTAACAATCCTGGGGGAACTCCGGTGAGCGAGTGGGGGAGCATCCGGTAGCTGAGCAGTACCCGAGATAACCGGGTCTGCAAGGAGCCACCCGTTACCCATTTCAAGCTTTGCTTGATGGTTTGGACTGCCCATTCCGCTTGACCATTGGATGCGGGCTTAAATGGGGCAGACCTGACATGCTTAATGCCATTGCGGGTCATGAACTCGTTGAATTCCGAGCTAGTGAAACACGGTCCATTGTCACTAACAAGGTCGTCGGGCAAACCATGGGTGGCGAATATGGCCCAGAGGCTTTCAATGGTGGCAGTGGACGTACATGATGACATTATTATACATTCAATCCATTTAGAGTAGGCATCTACTGTTACTAGGCACTTCTTTCCTAGAGAAGAGCCAGAAAAATCTACGTGGACCCTGGACCACGGTTTGGAGGGCCATGACTACAGGCTCAGTGGGGCCTCCCTGGGTGCTTTGCTCAACTGTGAGCAAATGTTGCATTGGTCTATGCATGACTCCAATTCGGAGTCAATGCTGTGCCACCAAACATGCGACCTGGCGATAGCCTTCATCATGACTATGCCTGGGTGGGTACTGTGTAGGGGGCAAATAAACCTTTCCCTGCCTTTTTTTTGGCAAGACCACGTGATTCCCCCATAGGAGACAATCTGATTGGATGGACAATTCATCCTTACGTCGGTGCAACGGCTTAATTTCATCTTGCATTTCCCGGGAACCGCCGACCAGCTCCCATTAAGGATGCAGCTTTTTACTAGTGATAGCCCAGGGTCTTGGCTAGTCCAAGTCCTGATCTGGTCAACCGTGACGGGTGACCCCTCGCTCTCAAAAGCATCCATTACCAGAAGCAAGTCTGCGGGTTGCGCCATTTCCACCCCGGTGGTGGGCAATGGTAGCCGACTGAGGGCATCAGCGCAGTTCTCAGTGCCTGGTCTGTGGCGGATTACATAGTCATATGCAGATAATGTTAGTGCCCATCTTTGGATGCGGGACGAAGCATTGGTGTTGACACCTTTACTTTCTGAGAGCAGTGAAGTAAGTAGTATGTGGTCGGTTTCGAGCTCAAACCGGAGACCAAATAGGTATTGGTGCATTTTCGTAACCCCATATTCACATGCTAGCGCTTCTTTCTCAACCATACTGTAGGCTCTTTCAGCCTTGGATAAACTTCTGGACGCATATGCAACTGGTTGCAGTTTGCCTGACACATTTGCTTGCTGTAACATACAACCGACCCCATGCGACGACGCATCACAAGTTAGTACTAAACGTTTACATGGGCCATACAATACAAGTAACTTGTTAGAGCATAGCCGGTTTCTGGCCTTATTAAAGGCTGTCTCTTGAGATTTTCCCAAACCCAGACGTCACCCTTGCGCAGCAATAAAAGCAAGGGTTCCAGCAAAGTGCTCAACCCCGGTAGAAAGTTACCAAAATAGTTGAGGAGTTCCAGGAATGAACGCAGCTCCATCACATTCTGTGGTCTGGGTGCATTCTTTATTTCATCCGTCTTGGACTCCGTGGGTCTGATGCCGTCTGCCGCAATCTTTCTCCCCAGAAATTTGACCTCTGGCACGAGGAAAACACACTTGGAGCGTTTCAGCCTGAGTCCCACTCTGTCCAGTCACTTTAGAACCTCTTCCAGGTTGTGCAAGTGTTCGGTGGTATAGCAACCAGTGATCAAGATGTCGTCTTGGAATACCACGGTGCATGGAACCAATTTCAGCAGACTCCCATGTTCCTCTGGAAGCTGGCCGCAGCCGAGCGAATCCCAAAGGGGCATCTGTGGTACACAGTCCTTTGTGCGTGTTGATGCACGTCAATTTCTTTGACGGTTCAGCCAGCTCATGTATCATGTAAGCAGAGGTTAGATCTAGCTTGGTGAACGACATTCCCCCTGCTAGCGTTGCGAATAGGTCCTCTGCTTTAGGTAGTGGGTACTGGTCCTGTAATGAGACTCGGTTGATAGTTAGCTTGTAGTCCCCGCAGATTCTGACTGTCCCATCGCTCTTTAGCACTGGCACGATTGGTCTGGCCCACTCATTGAACTCGATTGGCGATATGATTCCCTCTCGTTGACGTATGTCCAACTCGATCTCGACTTTCTTTCCCATCATATATGGGACGGCTCGGGGCTTGTGATGAACGGGCTGTGCCCTAGGAACAAGATGGATCTGCACCTTGGCGCCTGTGAAGTTGCCGATGTCTGGTTCAAATAATGCTGGGAATTTGTTTAGCACCTGGGCGCACGAGGCGTCATGTTGTCCCAGTTCCATCAGATCTTTCTGAGCCAGCTTCTGCCGAACAGCATTGGGCCATCGCCTGGTACAATCCATCGTGGTAAATCATGCACCATTCCGTCGTACAATACTTTCACTGCTGCACTGCCGATAACAGCCACATTACAGCAAAATCCTAAAGGGGCAGAGTGTGTTAAAAAAACAAGCCTGAAGGCTCTGTGCCTCAATGCGAGGACTATTCATAATAAGGTGGACAAATTAATTGCGCAGGCAGCTATTAACAAATATGATATATATTGGCATCACAGAGACATGGCTCCAGAGTGACCAAGGCTGGGAACTCAACATCCAGAGGTATTCAACATTCAGGAAGGATAGACAGAAAGGAAAAGGATGTGGGGTAGCGTTGCTGGTTAAAGAGGAAATTAATGCCATAGTAAGGAAGGACATTAGCTTGGATGATGTGGAATCTGTATGCATAGAGCTGCAGGATACCAAAGGGCTGAAAACGCTAGTGGGAGTTGTGTACAGACCACCAAACAGTAGTTGTAAGGTTGGGGACAGCATCAAACAAGAAATTAGAGATGCGTGCAATAAAGGTACAGCAATTATCATGAGCGACTTTAATCTACATATAGATTGGGCTAACCAAACTGGTAGCAATATGGTGGAGGAGGATTTCCTGGAGTGTATTAGGGATGGTTTTCGAGACCAATATGTCGAGGAACCAACTAGAGGGCTGGCCATCCTAGACTGGGTGATGTGTAATGAGAAAGGACGAATTAGCAATCTTGTTGTGCGAGGCCCCTTGAGGAAGAGTGACCATAATACGGTAGAATTCTTTATTAAGATGGCGAGTGACACAGTTAATTCAGAGACTAGGTTCCTGAACTTAAGGAAAGGTAACTTCGATGGTATGAGATGTGAATTGGCTAGAATAGACTGGCGAATGATACTTAAAGGTTTGACAGTGGATAGACAATGGCAGACATTTAAAGATCACATGAATGAACTTCAACAATTGTACATCCCTGTCTGGAGTAAAAATAAAACAGGGAAGGTGGCTCAACCGTGGCTAACAAGGGAAATTAAGGATAGTGTTAAATCCAAGGAAGAGGAATATAAATTGGCCAGAAAAAGCAGCAAACCTGAGGACAAGGAGAAATGTAGAATTCAGCAGAGGAGGACAAAAGGTCTAATTAGGAGGGGGGAAAGAGAGTATGAGAGGAAGTTTGCCGGGAACATTAAAACTGACTGCAACAGCTTCTATAGATATGTGAAGAGAAAAAGCTTAGTGAAAACAAACGTAGGTCACTTGCAGTCAGATTCAGGTGAATTTATAATGGGGAACAAAGAAATGGCAGACCAATTGAACAAATACTTTTGTTCTGTCTTCACAAAGGAAGACACAAATAACCTTTCGGAAATACTAGGGGTCCGAGGTTCCAGCGAGAAGGAGGAACTGAAGGATATCCCTATTAGGTAGGAAATTGTGTTCGGGAAATTGATGGGATTGAAGGCCGATAAATCCCCAGGGCCTGATAGTTTGCATCTCAGAGTACATAAGTAAATGGCTCTAGAAATAGTGGACGCATTGGTGATCATTTTCCAACAGTCTGTTGACTCTGGATCAGTTCCTATGGACTGGAGGATAGCTAATGTAACACCACTTTTTAAAAAAGGAGGGAGAGAGTAAATACGAGGAAATATAGACCGGTTAGCCTGACATCGGTAGTGGGGAAAATGTTGGAATCAATTATTAAAGATGAAATAGCAGCGCATTTGGAAAGCAGTTACAGGATCGGTCCAAGTCAGCATGGATTTGTGAAAGGGAAATCATGCTTGACAAATCTTCTAGAATTTTTTGAGGATGTAATTAGTAGAGTGGACAAGGGAGAACCATTGGGGATGTGGTGTATTTGGACTTGCAAAAGACTTTTGACAAGGTCCCACAAAAGATATTAGTGGGCAAAATTAAAGCACACGGTATTGGGGGTAATGTACTGACGTGGATCGAGAACTGGTTGGCAGACAGGAAGCAGAGCGTCGGGATAAATGGGTCCTTTTCAGAATGGCAGGTGTCATGTATGTAACCTTCATGTAACTGTAACCTTCATGTAACACTGCATACTGTATACACTGAAAAAATGCACACCTTGACCACAGGGGGTGAACTTGTGGGAGACTCTCCTCACCTGGTCATCCAGGTATAAAAAGGGAGGTCCCACACAGGGTCATCACTTCTTGGTCCTGTGAATAAAGGTTCAGGTCACAGATTGACCTTGTCTGCAGAATGTGCCTCGTGTGAATTTATAGTCGTGTGTAAGGACATCACAGCAGGCAGTGACTAGTGGGGTGCCGCAGGGTTCAGTGCTGTGACCCCAACTCTTTACAATATACATCAATGATTTAAATGAAGGAATTGAGTGAAATATCTCCAGGTTTGAAGATGACACTAAGCTGGGTGGCGGTGTGAACTGTGAGGGGGACGCTAAGAGGCTGCAGGATGACGTAGACAGGTTAGATGAGTGGGCAAATGCATGGCAGATGCAGTATAATGTGGATAAATGTGAGGTTATCCACTTTGGTGGCAAAAACAGGAAGGCAGAATATTATCCGAATGGCGGAAGATTAGGAAAAGGGGAGGTGCAACGAGACCTGGGTGTCATGGTACGTCAGTCATTGAAAGTTGGCATGCAGGTACAGCAGGCGGGAAAAGGCAAATGGCATGTTGGCCTTCATAGCTAGGGGATTTGAGTATAGGAGCAGGGAGGTCTTACTGCAGTTGTACAGGGCCTTGGTAAGGCCTCACCTGGAATATTGTGTTCAGTTTTGGTCTCCTAATCTGAGGAAGGATGTTCTTGCTATTGAGGGAGTGCAGCGAAGGTTCATCAGACTGATTTCCGGGATGGCAGGACTGACATATGAGGAGAGACTGGATCGACTGGGCCTGTATTCACTGGAGTTTAGAAGACTGAGAGGGGATCTCATAGAAACATATAAAATTCTGACGGGATTGGACAGGTTAGAGGCAGGAAGAATGTTCCCGATACTGGGGAAGTCCAGAACTAGGGGTCACAGTCTAAGGATAAGGCGTAAGCCATTTTGGACCGAGATGAGGAGAAACTTTTTCACTCAGAGAATTGTTAACCTGTGGAATTCTCTACCACAGAGAGTTGTTGATATTAGTTCGTTAGATATATTCAAGAAGGAGTTAGATATTGCCCTTATGGCTAAAGGGATCAAGGGGTACGGAGAGAAAGCAGGAAAGGGGTACTGAGGTGAATGATCAGCCATGATTTATTGAATGGTGGTGCAGGCTCGAAGGGCCGAATGGCTGATTCCTGCACCTATTTTCTATGTTTCTAATAGGTATGAGTTCTTTGGTGTAAGTGCACAGTGTTGTGTGAATCGGGCTCAGTTTTGGCCTCTGTGCCTTGTTGTCCCACAGTTTCTCAAAAGCCTTCTGGCTCATGATTGATGATGACTCACCCCCGTGTCCAATTCCATGGAGACTGGAATGCCGTTAAGTTTAACTTATAACATTATCGGAGGGCTTTTGGTGGTGAAGGTGTGTACCCCATACACTTTCTCTTTATCCTCCGGCTGAGTAGCCTCTCCTGCTCGTTCAACGTGTTCCGTGTTGGATCGGTCGTCCTCTGCTGACTCTGCCACATGGTGAGTCAGAGGTCGTTTGCACATTTGCTGGAATTGTCCCATTGTTCCACAGCCCTTGCGCAACATTGATGGGCTGTATGACTATCCCCGCAGCGCCAACATGGTGTTAATGGATACGCATTCACACCCTACAGTGGCCTCTGAGTTACCCTTGGCCTGGCCTCTGTGGTCGAGTAGGCCCTGCCATGTACAGTTCTGCCTGCTGAAGGCATTATTTTATGCACAGTACTTACCAGTGAGCTTCGATGCTGTGAAGATATCTATTTTGTGTTGTCGCTCGTGGATATGGAAGCCTGGGCTATCGTGATGGCCTTGCTCAGATCTAGGGATTCAGCAGACAGCAGTTTGCGAAGAATGACCTCGTGGCCGATTCCAAGCATGAAAAAGTCCCGCAACATTTCCCCCATAGATCCTGCAAATTCGCACTGTCCCGCAAGGCGTCTTAGGTCGGCGACAAAGCTTGCCACGTTCTGGCCCTCGGAGCGATGGAGCGTGTAAAAGCGATACCTGACCATTAGTATGCTCTCCTTCGGCTTGAGGCATTCCCGAACCAGCTCTATGTAAGTCTTGTCCGTTGGTTTGACCGGTGCCAGCAGATGTTTGAGGAGGCCATATTTCGAGGACCCACATACGGTGAGGAGAATCGCCCTGCGCTTGACCGCCATCTCAGCCGTGTCCAACTCATTGGCCACGAAATACTGGTCGAGGTGCTTAATGAAGGCTTCCCAATATGACGTGCAATATAACATGCCTTGGCGTTGCCGGCTGCACACCGCTTGGTCCCGCTGCCTCTTCCCTCTCAATGGAGATGACCGCAGGTTCATCCCACCCCACAACAGTGGATGGCTCATCCAGGAGCTGCAGCTTGTCATCGTCCTCCTCCTCCTTCTCCACCTTGAGGTGAGGAAAGTGCTCCTCTTCCTCCTGCTCCTCTTCCTCCTCCGAGTGTGTCAGGGACGCTGCTGGTGCCGGCTGTATGTGGACCAGCGTATCAGGTTAACCTTAAAAACACATATGATGACATTTTTACAGAGCTTATTAGAACATAACAGTGAAGGTTACCTAGAGACGTTACATATCAATACTTTTCACTACCTCAGAGAGCTGAAGCGGTTGCATCCCCTGCTTTTTATGCACAAGGCTGCATACATGCATGCATGACATCATTAGTATATCATAAGTATATCATAAGTACATTATAATATATTGCATATTGCATTATAATTACAGGACATTAGATCAGTGTTAGATCTCTTAATTTCCAATGAAATACATACTCCGATTGTAGTTTTAATGTAACTTTATTCTGGCAGCAGCAACAAGCTTCTGGCTTTAAGCCAGGCCTTTGTCCTTCTGAGACCACATGGCCAAAATGGCTGTACTTATACCTGGTTCAATTTACAGAAAAGAACTCGCCTTCTTTGACCTTATTGGCTCAATTGATTCTCTGTTAACCTTTAATTGGCTCGCTACCCAAAGGTCCTAAAATGTCAAGTTGATTGATGACTTAATGCAACATGCTGAGTTGCACGTAGCAGCTTTGACTTAATGGAAGGCCACATAACGCTCCGCGATGCGCCCGGGTAGTGCCCCAATCCCGCCCTGAAAGGAAGTGGAGCGCGTGACCTTGCGCTGCATTTCCTGTGAGGTGCAGTACCTCGAATTTCACTTCTGGGGCGGAACTTCTGCACTGGACGCAGAATGTCCAGCCCCGGAGAGGTAACCGCCCCCAACTGAGGCGACAGCCAATTTCACCCCCTCTATGTTCTAATGAAAAGATTTCTAAGGGGAGAAAGTCGGTATCGACCCGTTTGTGGCATTAACTTTTGGAATTGTGAAATTTTAGTGCCAGGCGTTAATGATTCTGAACTTCTATTAAATTGGGTGTTAGGACCCCAGGAAGGAAGCAGAGCGCTAAATGAAGAGCTAATGACCTCAGTAGGATGCTATAGGGGCGTTACCAGTAGAACAATAATGAATTTCAGGTGCAATGCATTCAGCAATGATCCTTCCATCCTTCACACTGGCTCATTCCAGTTCTTAATGGGGAAGTTGCATCATTGTGCAGCTGCTCATTTTCAGCATTGTGAGCTCTGAACATGACCTGCAAGGAACTGAATCCCCTGATGGCAATGGCTGATCCCACTCCCAGGGAGCGAGCTCGTCGCTTCACAGACATGGCATTGGAGGCATTGGTAACTGGAGAGGAGCGAAGCAGGGAAGCGCTGTTCTTGGCCATGAGAAGGAAGCCATTGCCCCAGGTCTTCAGGGCAAATTAGAGGGAAGTGGCACAGGAAGTCTAGGCCAGTAGTGTGGTGCAAGGCAGCCTGACACAGTGCTGGAAGAAATTCAACGACCTCAGTTGGGTGGCCAAGGTGAGTACATGCTTCAACAGATCCTACATACAAGCATCTGAACTTCGGTCTGTGCACACTGTGCAAAGCACCACTCCCCCACCACTCACCCACCAAACATGTGCACCTACTGATAACTCACATCCTCAGCTCACGCCTTGCCAACAATCACAGCTATTTAACATGGACTCCGAGATGATAGATGCAATGGCAAGGGTGCTCGAGAGCATCCCGGCAATGGTAAGGAGCATCGAGGAGTCCACCTCCAACATTGCACAGAGTTCTGCGCACACCATGGAGCCCATGATTTCCTGTCTGCAGAGGATGGTAGACTCCCAAAGAGACCCTGGGGACCCAAACCTCATGATGAATGTCATGGGCGATGTGGCAGCTTCCATTGCAGCACTGGCGGAAGCCACGCAACGGCTTAGTGCTGTAGCACAGGCATCGAAGCTCAGACTGCTCTCATGCAGTCTCAGCTGGATGCCACGCAAGCTCTGATTGCTGCCATCATCGCTGGTTCCACCACAGTCCAACAGGGATCTCGTGGTGTCACAGCAGGCCACAAATCTGTACTCCATCAGATTGGTGGGGATGCTGAGGTGCTGCCTTGGGGGAGTAGCAGTGGGTCAGTGGAGCAGAGACCTGCTGTCCTCTCTCAGGATGACAACATTCCTGATGCCACCACTGCCACTCCGCTATTGCATTTGTCGCTGCCTGTCATCCAGCAGGCCCAGACTGCCGCCGCCCAGCCTGATGTGGTGCAGTCTACAGCTGGGCCTTCCAGACCCAGAGCAGGTTGAGGGCATTCTGCAAGGCCATCTGTGGTCTCCAGCACCGACACTCAGCAGCCTTCCACCAGCCGTGCTGCAGCCACTGTAGGAGACACTACGTAGGAGCGGTAGAGTAGGAAAAGACACTGTTAAGAGGAGAGGTAAGGCTTTGCACAAGGGTGATTAGTCAATATTGTTGTTGTGTAAATATGTGGTTAATGTTTTTGGATACATTTATTAGTGGATTGTTGCACATTTGGTGGTGTCTCTCACTTCAGTTTGTAGGTGTGATATGGAATGACAAATTGATGCGATGATGGGGGCGTGCTGAGCAACCGGGAAGTGGCCTGCAATTCATTGGAACCAAAGTCTAATGAGGCGTTCACAGACTGCCCTTCAACAAGGCCGATTAAGTGGCTGCCTCCTCCATCGCTATTCCTGTTCCTCCTCCTCGTCCTCGCCCTCCTCCTCCTCCTCAGGTGGTGGAGCTAAGCCGGCAGGCAATGACTGCGCCCTCATGATGGCCAGGTTGTGCAGCATGCAGCAGACAACGACGAAAAGGGACTCGCATTCAGTTGAGTACTGGAGCGCTCCTCCCGAGCGGTCAAGGCAGCGGAACCGTTGCTTGAGCACTCCGATGGTCTGTTCAATGATGTTCCTGGTGCCAGCATGGCTGTCATTACATGAGTGCTGGGCAAGAGTGTTGGGGTTGTGGAGGGGAGTCATGAGCCAGGTGGAGAGCGGATAGCCCTTGAACAGCCAGCCACGAGCTTGTTGGGTGGCTGGAAGAGTGCTGGCACACCGGTCTGGCGCAGGAAGAAGACATCGTGACTACTGTCAGGATAGGGGGCATTGACGGTGAGGTCTCAGCGTGTGTGGTCATACACCAACTGCAGCTTCAGTGAGTGGTAGACTTTGTGGTTACGCAATATCTCAGGATTGTTATGCGGTGCCCGCAAAACAACGTGGGTGCAATCAATGGTGCCCTGCACTATGGGGAAGCTTGTTTCCCTGGTAAAGCCACATGCACGCTCATGCTGCTTCCCTTTGGTCATGGGGAACGAAATGTATTTCCTTCACCTTCTGTACAGAGCATCTGTGACCTGGCGGGTGGAGCAATGAATGGTAAACTGGAAGGATCCACTGGCGTAGAAATTGAGCGCGATGGTGACCTTGACTGCCACTGAGAGAGCCGTTCTCACCCTGGTCTGAGGCTGCAGGTCTGGTTCCAGCAGATGTCAGAGCTCCGTGACCATGTCCTTGGTGAAGCGCAGCCTTTGAACACACTCTTCCTCAGTGAAATTGATGTAGAAAAACTGCTGCCGGAATACACTGGGATGATAAGGCTTGCTGTTGAGAGCCCTGCTGGCCCTCCTACCTCTGGCTACATTTTACACTCTTTCTCTGTGCCTCAGTTACCTCTGACATTAACACTGGAGGGCGGAGTCCAGTGCCAGCACAACCCCCATGAAAGGATCCAAATGTTGGACTTTCAAATCTCTCCTCAATTAAACTCAGAAATCTTTATGAGCCAGTGCACTCATTCAACATTAAATCGCTCAAATCAATCAAAAGGCCAGTTTGCCAATGTGAAAATAACAAGGAAGCATTATTGGCCGACTGAAACTAAACCGGATGTTGGCGCCTTTAAATAGCGTTCCTCCAGCCGACATCCGACTGAAAGCCGCCTCCTCAACATAAGAACGTAAGAAATAGGAACAGGAGTAGGATATTTGGCCCCATGAGCCTTCTCCGCCATTCAATAAGATCATGGCTGATCTGATCATGGACTCAGCTCCACTTCCCTGCCCGCCCCCATAACCCTTCACTCCCTTAATGTTCATAAACCTGTCCATCTCCACCTTAAATATATTCAATGACCCAGCCTCCACAGCTCTCTGGGGTAAAGAATTCAAAGTTCACGACCCTCTGAGAGAAGAAATTCCTCCTCATTTCCATTTCAAATGGGCAAGCCCGAGTTCTAGATTCCCCCACAGGGGAAATATCCTCTCTGCATCCATCCTGTCAAGCGCCCTCAGAATCCTATACGTTTCAATAAGATCACCTCTCATTCTTCTAAACTCCAATGAGTATAGGCCCAACCCACTCAAACTTTCTTCATAAGACAACCCCTTCATCTCACGAAACCTCGTGAACCTTCTCTGAACTGCCTCCAATGCAAGTATATTTCTCCATTTAAAAAAAGAGACCAAAACTGTACACACTACTCCAGGTGTGGTCTCACCAACACCCTGTGGGGTAGCAGGACTTCCCTACTTTTATACCCTAGCCCCCTTGCAATAAACGCCAACATTCCATTTGCCTTCCTAATTACTTGCTGTACCTGCAAGCTAACTTTTTGTGTTTCATGTACAAGGACCCCTAGGTCCCTCTGTACCACAGCATTTTGTAATCGCTCCCCATTTAAATAATAATTAGCTTTTTTATTTTTCCTACCAAAGTGGAACCTCACATTTTCCCACATTATACTCAAATTTTTGCCCACTCACTTAGCGTATCTACATCCCTTTGCAGATTCTTTGTGTCCTCCTCATAACTTGCTTTCCCACCAATCTTTGTATCATCAGCAAATTTGGCTACATTACACTTGGTCCCTTCATCCAAGTCATTAATATAAACATATTAGATTTTCCATTATTTTTGCATGCATACCACCCACTTAACATCCATTTTAATGCTAAAATGAGGCATAGCACCTAAATATTGCTCATTTAGCCACAAAATGGAAACTAACAACCATTTCTTGGTCACTTATTGCCGAGCGTTACTTTCGGTATGTACATAATGCTGATAACAAATAAAACTGCCTGCCCACTTTTTTAGGGCGGAAAGACCAGAATGGGCGAAACCAACACCCATAATATCGTCCAGCGTTACTTTCGGCATGTAATTAACGCCGAGATTTAATAATACCGCGTGGCCACTGATTTTTGTCGTAAAGATCACATTTGCTGAAACTAACGGCCAGAAAATCGGCCAGCGTTACTTTTGGCACCTCGCACACATCTCGCTGACGATATTGCTCGCCGAAAAAAACCGCTGTGAAAAAGCTGCTCTCACCTGAACTAATCACAGCAGTATGGACGCCATTTTCTAAATTGCAGATCGCTTCATTTAAAAGGCTGCTCTGCTTCAACTTCGGGGGAGTTTGGATGTACTCTGGAGGTCTTTTAAGGTGATGTGAACATCTGAAGAAACATCTTATTATGTGGACGATTGGAATTTATTTAGGTGTCTTAGTGGGGACAGTTATTGTTTGTGAACAATCAGTGTAATACTAGTGTAATAGTTATTGGAATGGGGCCTGTCATTTCACAGCCTGTCTTGATGAGTACGCACATGCTGCAGACTAGAGATGGCAGAAGATATATTCGACAGCATTATGTGCCCAATCTAAGACGTGCCAGACTGATGAGGAGGACCAGACCTTACATCCCCCGCACTTATAGGGAGAAGCGGTCTTACCTCAACTTATCCGATAACACTTGCCTTCGGAGACTGCGCTTCCACAAGGAGGTTATCAGTGAGATATGCCAGCTCATCAGGGGAGATCTGCAGCCTACCAGCACCATCAGGACCGCACTGTCCGTCGAGGTCAAGGTCACCGCGGCACTTTCGTTCTATGTGTCGGGTTCCTTTCGGGCCTCAGCTGGCGACATTTGTGCTATATCTCAGCATGCCACACATTGTTGCATTAGACAGGTCACTGAAGCCCTTTATGCACAGCTTCCCCATGACCAGGGAGGCTCAGACTGAGAGGGCTTCAGGATTTTACCGAATTGCTAACTTCCCCAAGGTGCAGGGAGCAATAGACTGTATGCACATTGCGATGCGGGCACCTTTTCAGGATGCAGAGGTTTTTAGGAACCGCAAGGGATTCCTGAATGTGCAACTCGTTGTCGACCACCAGCAAATAATTATGGCAGTGAATGCCAAATTTCCGGGCAGCATCCATGATGCTCACATCCTGCGTGAGAGCACTGTATTGACATGTTTACCAGTCAGCCACAAGGTCAATGCTGGATTCTTGGTGAACCTGGCTGATGACCCCCCTGCGTGACACCCACGCCAAAGCCAAGAAGCGATACAATGAGAGCAACAGAGCCACTCGCATTATCGTCAAGATAACCATTGGAGTGCTTAAGCAGCACCTTAGATGCCTGGACCACTCAGGAGGAGAGCTCCAATACCACTCTGAGCAGGTAGCTCAATTCGTGGTGGTGTGCTCAATGCTGCACAACTTGCCTATCAGGAGGGGACAAGAATTGCCAAAAGGGTCTGACAGTTCACCTCAGGAGAGAGAGGAAAAGGAGGACGATGAGATGGACGCTGACCTCGGGGCAGACAACCAGGCTGATGCTGAAACCATGTCCCCGCCCCCCTCTAGCCCATGGTGGCTACATAGCTGCAAGACTCTCACATTTGCAGCTCATAAATGAGCACTTTGCTTGAAAGAACGTTGATGTTATTTACAAAGCTGCAATACTGCTGGGTGTGCAGGTCATACATCAATGGTGTGCATCACCTTGGTGACAGTTAAAGTTTAAGTTGTTTCAAGTTAAGTGTAATTATACCCTTTCATGTTAAGGAATCACCGGTGTGTAACGGTGCAGCTATCTGAGACAATGTGCAACAAGGTTATGTTAAATAAAAAACATTTAATCCGACCATTTGTGTGAAATCATAATTATAACTGTAAAAATCACCACACTCCACAACAATTTTTCACATTCACATCATTCGATTGGTCACCATTTCCAGCAACACATAACACAAATGCAAACCAGCAAGGTAGCCCCCTCGCCCTTTCCCCCGTCCCTCCCATCAAAATAGCACCAACAACATAAAAATATGTCCCAGACAACACCTGCGGCCATGCACCTCACTTTCCTTTACCCCCCCTCCCCCCGCTTCTCCTCCCCACCTCTACCCCTTCCCCTTCCCCTCCTGAATCCAAGCCGCCTAGCTGAGGAGTGCCTCAGGCATTGCTTCATTGGGGGGGATGACGGCAGAACCGCTGCTTGGATGGAAAAGGTGGGAATGTCCTCTGGGACAGAAGCAAGATCTTCCTCCTGGCTCTCATTTGCCATTGGCCATGGGGGTGCGGCACCTTGGGGTGCAGTGCTGTGCTCCGGGACCACTGGGAGGCCTCTGCCACCAGTGTTCCTATCTATCAGCTCCAGGGCCTCCGCCATCCATGGGACGTACTCCGTCATAGTGGTGGACATGCTGGCCAGCTGGGGGGATATGCCCCCCGTTGTCTGTTGGATCTGTTGACCTATGTCAACACTCCTCTTGGACAAGTGTACCATGACCCCGCTCAGATCTGCCACTCATGGAGCAGACCTCTGCTTGGTCGGCGCTGTCCTGGAGCCACCTGGGGTGCCCTGCTTGGGCACGGTGGATGTGGGAATGGCCACTAGATGTCATCGGTGTCGAATGGATTATGGAGGTTGGGGATGCAGGCTCCTCGAAGTCGGCATCCGTTGAGAAGGGACCCAGCAGATGCACGGGCGAGAATCAGTGCTCCTCAGCACCAGATGGAGGAGAGTCCGGCGAGTCCTTCCCCAAGCCCCCACCTTCTGGGCTCGGTGGTCTTGCATGGGGCCATGCTGCTGGCTGAGCTGCAAAACATAAATGAGGTTATTAGAGGAGAAGGGGGTGCTAGGGTCTCAAGGTGAATCTAGTGCTACACACAGCATATGCACGACAAAAGCAACACCGCTATCAAGATCACATTTCATGACCATCACCAAATTCTGTATTGCAATGATTCTCATGAGGACATCATTATTCAGAGAAGAATTTTATGATTCATCTATCATGTAATATTGGTCGGATATGAGTGGGTGTGGCATCTATTGACTTTACATCACGCAATGGTGTTTACTTTACTCACATGGCATCACATCAGGCTCTGCTGCTGTTTGCGTGGTCAACCAGGGGTGGGTCCCCTCTAGTGCCAGCACCTGCTCCTCGATGTCAGTGAGGTCAATGATGACTGTGGACCCCCATCTGTTCACCTCTGCTCGGCCTTATTCCTTGAAAGCTTCTTCTGTAAAAGGTAACAACAGCACGACATGGCATGAGATCATTGCATGATATCATTGCTAGGTACTGTCACAGAGATTGATACAACACATAACCGACAGATGTAATCATGATTATAATGGAAATGATCATTCTTTACCTAAAGACGTATACCGTGACTGCAGGTTTTGAGTACAACCTTCCCGGTATAAGTGCAAGACATCACATCTGATTTTAATCACTGATTACATTTACAATTCCAATTATATAAATATATAAGTACATGTAAATAAATGTAATACTCTGGCGGATCCGACAAGGTCGTTCCATCGCTTGCGGCATCGGTTGCCCTTACACACCTCATTGGTCGCCGATGAGACCACCTCGGCTATGTAGACCTTTGGGGTGGGCTTCATACACCCTCCCTGGTTCAATTGACCCCAACGTGACTCGACCTCCTGCATGAGGGAGGCATTTGCCTTGTCCGAGAACCTCCTTGCTCTTTTGCGTCCTCCCAATTGTTCCTCTCCCAGCTCACTGCTTTCGCCAGCATCCTCAGTCTCCACAGCGTGCTGGGTCGGCTCCTCCATCCCTTCCATGTTAAATATTTTTTTTTTCACAAAAACTCGGTGCCAACTACCTTCTTTGTACTTAGTAGGCTTTTTGCTGCTGATGAATCGCCCTCTTGCCTCCCACAACAGCCAAAGAAGCACACACCAAACCCACACACGCGTTCAGTCCCTCTCTGCTCCCTCTCTCTCTGTCTCCTCTTATGCGCATGTAATGATGACCCCTGACCACCTGAAACACGGGAAACGAGCGTTGCCATGCCATTGCTATGGTCAGTGATACTTTACGGCAGAAGGTCAAAAAAATTTAACGCTAACGCCCATTTCAGATCGCTCGTGGTAACGCCTATTTTCGAAAATCGAAAGTTAGGGTTTTGAAAATGGGCGATAATTCGGTGATCTCTAAACCCATTTTTACCACCCACGCTGGAAATAACGCCCATTTTTGGCCAATCTGCACAAAAGTGGAAAGTCTAGTCTATTAGGTTGCATCATATTTTAGGTTGCATCTTATTTTAGAATGTGTCTCATTTTAGGCCATGTCACATTTGAGGATGCGTCTCATTTTAGGACACATCACATTTTAGGACACGTCGCATTTTAGGATGTGTCATGTTTTAGGTTGTGTTACATTTAGGATGCATCACATTTTAGCATGCGCCTCATTGTAGGATGTGTCACAGTTTAGAAAGTGTCTCGTTTTTGGACGCGTCTTGTTTTAGGATATGTTTAATTTTAGCACGTCACATTTTATGTTGCGTTACATTTTAGGACATGTTATATTTTAGAACTTGTTACATTTTAGGATGTGTCCAATTTTAGGACCTGTCTCGTTTTAGGACACCACCACTTCTCTCAACCCCTCCACTGCCTATGATTTGTCATAAAATCATAGAATCATAGAAATTTATAGCATGGAAGAAGGCCATTTCGGCCCATCATGTCCATACTGGCCAACAAGAGGCTATCCAGCCTAATCCCACTTTCCAGCTCTAGGTCTGTAGCCCTGCAGGTTACAGCACTTCAAGTGCACATTCAAGTACTTTTTAAAATGTGGTGAGGGTTTCTGCCTCTACCACCCCTTCAGGCAGTGAGTTCCAGACCTCCACAACCCTCTGCATGAAGAAATATCCCCTCAAATCTCCTCTAAACCTTCTACTAATTATTTTAAATTTATGCCACCTGGTTGTTGATCCTTCTGCTAAGGAAAATAGATCCTTTCTATCCACTCTATCTAGGCCCCTCATAATTTTATACACCTCAATGAGGTCTCTCCTCAACCTCCTCTGTTCCAAGGAAAACAAACCCAGCCTATCCAATCTGTCCTAATAGCTAAGATTCTCCACTCCTGGCAACATCTTCGTAAATTTCCTCTGTCCCCTCTGCAGTGCAATCATTTCTTTCCTGTAATGCGGTGACCAGAACTGCATGCAGTACTCTAGCTGTGGCCTAACTAGTGTTTTATGCAGTTTAAGCATAACTCCCCTGCTCTTGTATCCTATGCCTCAGCTAATAAAGGCAAGCATTCCGAAAGGGGACTTATCCACTTTCAATGCTGCTAAACCCATTAATACCTCCTCTCTCACTATGTTTATTTCATCTAATATTTCACATTCCTCCTCCTCGATAGCAGTGTCTGCATTGCCCCTCTCCTTTGTGAAAACAGACGCAAAGTATTCATTAAGAACCATACCGACATCTCCCGCCTCCACATACAGATTACCCTCATGGTCTCTACTAGGCCCTACCCTTTCTTTAGTTATCCTCTTGCTCTTAATTTATTTATAAAACATCTTTGGGTTTTCCTTGATTTTACTTGCCAAGAATTTTTCATGCTTCTCTTTGCTTTCCTAATATCCTTTTTAATTTCACCCCTGGACTTTTTATACTCCTCTAGAGATTCTGCAGTATTTAGCCCTCAGTATCTGTCATAAGCCTCCCTTTTTTAATTCTACCCTGTATGTCCCTAGACATCCAGGGGGCTCTAGATTTGTTAGTCCCACCCTTTTTCTTTAAGTGCACATATTTGGGTCTGAATCCTCTGGATCTCCTCCTTGAATGCCTCCCACTGCTCTGACACTGATTTACCTTCAACTAGCTGTTTCCAGTCCACTTTGGCCAAATCTCATCTCAGCTCAGCAAAATTTGCTTTACCCCAATTGAGAACTTTTATTCCTGGTCCCCCTTTGTCCTTTTCCATAACTACCCTAAGTCTTACTGAATTATGGTCTCTAGCACCTAAATGCTCTCCCACTGATAACCCTTCCACCTGCCCAGCTTCATTCCCTAAAATTAAATCCAGAACTGCCCCCTCCCATGTTGGGCTTGATACATACTGGCTAACAAAGTTCTCCTCAAAGCATTTTAGGAATTCCGCACCCTCTCTACCCTTCACCCTAATTTTATCCCAGTTAATATTAGGATAGTTGAAATCCCCTACTATTATTGCCTTATAGTTTTTGCACTTCTCAGAATTTAGCCTACAAATTTGCTCGCCTATCTCCCTCTCACTGTTTGGGGGTCTATAGTATACTCCCAGCAGTGTGATTGCCCTTTTTTGATTTTCAGTTCAACCCACATGGCCTTGTTTGATGATCCCTCTAACATATCATCCCTCCTCACAGCTGAAATAGTTTCTTTAATCAATACCACAACCCACCTCCCTTTTTACCCCCCTCTCTATCCCATCTGAAAATCCTGTAACCAGGAATGTTGAGCTACCATACCTGCCCCTCTTTTAGCCATGTCTCTGTAATAGCTATAATATCATGCTCCTAAGTTTCTACCTGTGGTCTCAGCTCATCTGCCTTATTCATTATACTCCTTGCAATGAAGTATATACCATTTAGTACAGCCAAACCTCCTTGTTGACTACTTTCTAGCCCTTGTTTCCTCTGTCCTTCAAATTCACCTTCTACGTTTTTGCTTTCCAATTCCAGCTTTACTTCCCTCCCTACTGATACTATTCTCAGGTTCCCATCCCCCTGCCAAGCTAGTTTAAACCCTCCCCAACAGCACTAGCAACCCCCCCACCTCCGCGAGGATATTGGTCCCGGCTCTGTTGAGTTGCAATCTGTCCGGCTTGTACAGGTCCCACCTCCCCCAGATGCGGTCCCAATGCCTCAGGAATCTAAAGCCCACCTTGCACCATCTCTCCAGTCACACATTCATCTGCTCTATCCTCCCATTTCTGTACTCACTAGCTCGTGGCACCGGAAGTAATCCGGAGATTACTACCTTTTGAGGTCCTGCTTTTTAATCTCTTTCCTAGCTCCCTAAACTTTGCATGCAGGACCTCATCCCTCTTTCAACCTATGTAATTGGTATTGATATGGACCACAACCTCTGGCTGTTCATCCATGCCCCACAGAATGTCTTGCTTGTCCGACAGTCATTATTGGATGCGCCGAAATGTGCTTCAATTAATATTGGGAAAACCAAAGCCATTATTTTTGCCTGCCACTACGAATTTCATTCCCTTTCTGGCCACTGTATGAGGTTGAACCAGACTGTTCATAACATCCGCATCCTATTTGACCCTGAGATGAGCTTCCAACACCATCAGCATGCCTCAGCGCTTGTTATTGTCCAACAGGTATGAGGTTCTTGCTCCCTGTGTGGACGAGAGCAGGGACTGCAGGGAGGATGAGCAAACTGACCACAGCACCATGGTACAGGGGGGGCCATTCAAGTAGGGGGAGTAAAAAGAAATGTTGTAGAGGTAGGGGACAGTATAGTTAGGGTGATAGATACTGTTCTCTGCAGCCGAGAGCGTGACTCCCTAATGCTGTGTTGCCTGCCAGGATTAAGGATGTCTCCTCTGGGCTGGAGAGGAACTTGGAGTGGGAGGGGGGAGATCCATTATCGTGGTCCACATAGGTACCAGTGACATAGGTAGAACAAAGAAAGAGGTTCTGCTGAGGCAGTATGAGCAGCTAGGGGCTAAATTAAAAAGCAGATCCACAAGGGTAATAATCTCTGGATTACTACCTGAGCCATGAGCAAATTTGCATCGGGTAAATAAGATCAGAGAGATGAACGTGTGGCACAAAGACTGGTGTGGGAGAAATGGGTTTTGAATCCTGATGCACTGGCACCAGCACTGGGATAAGAGGGTGTTGTTCTGTTGGGACACACTTCACTTGAACCGTGCTGGGACTAGTGTCCTGGTGAATCGAATAACTAGGGCTGTAGAGAGGGCTTTAAACTAAATAGTGGAGTGGAGGGTTCAGGTGAGTGGAAATTTAACATGTCAAAGAGAAAGGAGAAGACAAAAGAGCAGGGTAGCGATGGGGGAAATGATAACCAGAGTGTCACAGGAAGGGACAGAATGTATGAAAATAAGAGTGTATCAGAAAGTGGGGTCAAAGCAGGGAAAAGTAGTAAAAAGACAAAATGAAAAGGTCTTCATCTGAATGCACGCAACATTCGTAACAAGATAGATGAGTTGACGGCACAAATTAAGATAAATGGATGTGACCTGATAGCCATTACAGAGACGTGGTTGCAAGGTAACCAAGGCTGGGAACTGAATATTCAGGGGTATTCAGAAGGATAGACAGTAAGTAAAAGGAGGTGGGTAGCTCTGTTAATAAAAAATGAGATCAGTGCAATAGTGAAAAATTATTTTGGCTCAGATGATCAAGATGTAGAATCAGTTTGGGTGGAGATAAGAAATAATAAGGGGAAGAAGTCACTGGTGGGCATAGTCTATAGGCCCCCTAACAGTAGCTACACTGTTGGACAGAGTATGAATCAAGAAATAATGAAGGCATATAAGAAAGGTACAGCAATAATCATGGGCGATTTTTATCTTCATATTGATTGGACAAATCAAATTGGATAAGGTAGTCTTGAGGAAGAGGTCACAGAGTGTATCCTGGATGGTTTCCTTGAACCAACCAGGGAGCAGGCTATCTTCGATTTGGTACTGTGTAATGAGACAGGATTAATAAATGATCTCATCATAAAGGATCATCTAGGAAAGAGTGATCATAGCATGGTTGAATTTCAAATTCAGTTGGAGGGTGAAGAAGTTGAGTCTCAAACCAGTGTCCTGATCTTAAGTAAAGGCGATTACAAAGGTATGAAGGCAGAGTTGGCTAAAGTGGACTGAGAAAATAGATTCAAGTGTAAGATGGTTGATAAGCAGTGGCAGGCATTTAAGGAGATATTTCATAACTCTCAACAATAATATATTCCAGCGAGAAGGAAAGACTTTAAGAGAAGGGAGAAACACCCGTGGCAAATTAAGGAAGTAAAGAATGGTATCAAATTGAAAACAATGGCATACAATGTTGCCAAGATTAGTGGTAGGCCACAGAATTTTTTAGAAACCAGCAAAGGACGACTAAAAAAAAATAAAGAGAGAGAAGATGGATTATGAGAGTAAACTAGCAAGAAATATAAAAACAGATAGTAAAAGCTTCTACAGGTATATAAAAAGGAAGCGAGTAGCTAAAGTAAACATTGGTCCCTTAGAGGATGATACTGGGGAATTAATAATGGGAAACAGGGAAATGGCAGAGACTTTGAACAAATATTTTGTATCGATCTTCATGGTAGAAGACACTAAAAACATCCCAATAATAGATAATCAAGGGGCTACAGGAAGCGGGAAACATAAAACAATCACTATAGCTAAAGAAAAAGTATTCGGTACAATAATGGAACTAAAGGTGGACACGTTCCCCTGGATCTGATGGCTTGCATCCTAGGGTCTTAAAAGAAATGGCTGCAGAGATAGTGAATGCATTGGTTGCAATCTACCAAAATTCCCTGAATTCTGGAGAAGTCCTAGCGGATTGGAAAACCACAAATGTAACGTCCCTACTTAAAAAAGGAGGCAGACAAAAAGCATGGAACTATGGACCAGTTAGCCTAACATCTGACATTGGGAAAATGCTGGAGTCCATTATTAAAGAAGCAGTAGCGGGACATTTGGAAAAGCATAATACAATCAAGCAGAGTCAGCATGGTTTTATGAAAGGGAAATCATGTTTGACAAATTTGCTAGAGTTCTTTGAAGATGACAAGCAGGGTGGATAAGGGGAAACCAGTGGATGTTGTGTATTTGGATTTCCAGAAGGCATTCGATAAGGTGCCACATAAAAGGTTACTACACAAGATAACAGCTCACGGGGTTGGGGGTAATATATATTGGCATGAATAGAGGATTGGCTAACTAACAGAAAACAGAGTAGGGATAAATGGGTCATATTCCGGTTGGCAAACGGTAACTAGTGGGGTGCCACAAGGATTGGAGCCTCAACTATTTACAATTTTTGTTAATGACTTGGATGAAGGGATTGGGTGTAATGTAGCCATGTTTGCTGATGATACAAAGATAGGTGGGAAAGCAAGTTGTGAGGAGGACACAAAGAAGCTGCAGTGATATAGACAGGCTAAGTGAGTGGGTAAAAATGTGGCAGATGGAGTATAATGTGGGAAAGTGTGAGGTTATCCAAATTGGCAGGAAAAATAAAAAAGCAAATTAGTATTTAAATGGAGAGTAATTTTAAATGCTGCAGGACAGAGGGAACTGGGGGTCCTTGTGCATGAAACCCAAAAGTTTAGTATGCACGTACAGCAAGTAATCAGGAAGGCAAATGGAATCTTGGCCTTTATTGCAAGGGGGATAGAGTATAAAAGCAGAGAAGTCCTGCTGCAACTGTGCAGGGTATTGGTGACACCCCACCTAGAGTACTGCGTACAATGCAAGGAGAGATATGCTTGGGTTCAGAGAAGGTTCATTAGTTTGATTCCTGAGATGAAGGGGTTGACTTATGAAGAAAGGTTGAGCTGGTTGGGCCTATACTCATTGGAGTTTAGAAAAATGAGAATGGATCTTATTGAAACATATAATATACTGAGGGGGCTTGAAAATTCAGATGCAGAGAGGATGTTTCCACTCGTGGGGAAATCTAGAACTAGAGGGCATAGTTTAAGAATAAGGTGTTGCCCATTTAGAACTGAGATGAGGAGGGTTTTCTTCTCTCAGATGATCGTAAATCTGTGGAATTCTCTGCCCCAGAGAGCTGTGGAGGCTGGGTCATTGAATATATTTAAGGTGGAGATAGACAGATTTTTGAACGATAAGGTAGTGAAGGGTTATGGGGAGCGGGCAGGGAAGTAGAGCTGAGCCCAAGATCAGATCAACATGATTTTATTAAATGGCGTAGCAGGCTCGAGGAGCCAGCTGGCCTACTCCTGCTCCTATTTCTTACATTCTTATGTTCTTGTATCCTTCGCATCACCAAAATCGTCTACTTCCAGCTCTGTAATATTGCCACTCTCTGCCTCTGCCTCAGTCCATCTGCTGCTGAAACCCTTATCCATGCTTTTGTTACTTCCAGACTTGACTATTGCAATACTCTCTTGACCGCTTCCCAACTTTCACCCTTTATAAACTTGAGCTCATCCAGAATTCTGCTGCCTATATCCTAACTCTTACCAAATCCTGTTCACCCATTTCTCTTATGTTTGCCGACCTACATTGGCTCCCGTTTCAGCAACGCCTAATTCTAATACTTGTGTTAAAATGCCTCCATGGCCTCAACCCTCCCTGTCTCTGTAACCTCCTCCAGCCCTACAACTCTCAGAAAACTTTGCATTCCTCCAATTCTAGCCTTTTGCGCATCCTCGAATTCCTTACCTTCAGCTGCCTAGGCCCTAAGCTCTGGAATTCCCTCCCTAAACGACTATGCCTCTCCATCTCTCTCTCTCTTGTTTTAAGACGCTCCTTAAAACCTAGTTCTTTGACCAAGCTTTTGGTTGCCCATCCTGTTATTTCCTTATGTGGCTCTACGTCAAATTCTGCTTGATAATGCTCCTGTAAAGCGCCTTGGGATGTTTACCACATTAATGGCACTATAGAAACGCATGTTGTTGTTGTTTCCATTCTCCCTAAATTAGCTTACCGCTTGTTAATTGTGAAGTCTTGTATTATGAAAATCCTATACCATAATATAAACTCAATCTAATTTATTCTATTGTGCATTCTTGATTTGGTTTACATGTTAATTAATCATAATTTATCGTAGCTGCACCACTTCTGCTTTTCATCATGTCCCTTTCTTACTGTGGTTTCCCAATGATATTTCCTCCCTTTAGCAATAAGCATAAGTGCCCTCATTATATGCTAACTATTCCATCATCCTTTGTGAGCTACTTATGACACCACAATATCTAACCTAACATAAAATTGAATTTAGCAATACAATGTAAAGTATGAAGCACTGTTCAATGGATGGCTGCTGTTTTTTTTAATGCAAATAGTTAAAAGCTGGAATTCTTTCATTTCATTCACAGCGAATAAAAGTTGTTAAAATGACAATACAACTTTACATCAACATTATATATTGCAATTTTTAAATTCTTATTTAGTTTATGCAGACTCAGCATATAATTCCAGCCATCTTAGAGCATTGTCATCATCAGCATGCAAAGCGCATGAGCCATCATATAATTTAGTTAGTGGGCATGATTCAACGATATGGAACATGGTTTGTATTTGTTCACAAGGATTTGAGGTGCATTGCACTGTCTGTGTCCAGTTCGAAGGTGGTTGAGAAGTGCCCAACTATGATGTGGCCAGTTTAATCCTGGTTTACTCTATGTAGGGTTGGAGACAATATGGTGATTTGTAGGAGCATCTGACGTCCACTGTTCACACTGGTGAGTTGATAAGGAAAAGTCGAAGGAATCATCAAGGAGCGCTGTTGGTGGATAGAACAAATCAGAATTATGATTTTGTCATGAGGTCTATTCATTAATTTTGCTATTGCATCTGAACAACAAAAATGTGGAGGAGTTATGTTGCAGAGGACTAGTAACCAGGGAGGAAAGTAGGGTATAATGTGCTTGATATGAGATGCATAACAGCATGCAGTTGAGTGTCTACCAGCTTAGCATGCAGTGAGCAAGCCCAAACAGGAGCACAATATTCTGCAATTAAATAGCAGAATGTGAGTGCAAATGGGCATAAAGTGGAGGTGTTTGCTTCCCACGCAGAGCTGTAAAGTTTGCCGCTTAGGTTATTTCAGATTTTGACTTCCTCAGCAGTTTTCAGTTGCTGGTTTTTGTCGGTTAGTGACCATTCGAGGGTGATGAGCAAATCAGCAGGATGAGCGTCATATTTAAGAAGTTCGCCATTTAGGATGGTTTGATTTTCTCCCAACATTTTTTTTTATTTGCACAGCAAAAGGCAGTTTTTATAAGCAGGTTGAGTCTCCTAGGATTCAAAGCCTGCACCTTTATATGTGCTGTATCTGAGATAACTGGCCCGGGATTAAGACTTACCTTATAATTGTGGTTTTGACCACCGAAGATTACACGGAATCCCCAACACTGACTCTTTTGGCAGGATGAAAATACCATACCACCACCAGAACTACATAGAGGACATCACCTGCAGCTGAAGTAGGTATCACTAGTCTCCAAGGATCCAGCTGCTCATTCCTTCTTGGACCTGGAATATAGGTGATATGCAGGACTCCCTCAATATGAAAGAATCATATTGAAGGTCCCATATGAAAGGTCCCTGAATATTGTGTACATTATTCTGGGATGGTGGTCAACGACAAGTTGAATGTTAAGAGAGTGGAACACTTTGTAGTTCAGGTAAGATGTTGAATAAACAAGAAGAGCCTGAGTGCGAACACATGTACTGTTGATGGCACCTCAGACTCTGGAGAACCCTGCTATTCAAAAGGAAACCACTGCTCTTTCCCACTGAAATTTGGCTTCCACAGGGAAACTGATCAAGTTAGTAGCTTTTCCAAATAACATATATGTTACTTCCTTGAAGCATCCTAACGACAGCTAGCTGAAAAACATTGCAGATGTCCCTCGTGACAGTTTTGGAATGATCTGGAGACAATAGAATTCAGGGATATTGTGACTTTCTTCTTCTTAGGCAGTCCCTCGGAGTCGAGGATGACTTGCTTCCACATTAAAAATTAGTTTTCAGGTGACTGATGAGACCTATGCGGGACCTAAAGTCTCTGTTACAGGTGGGGCAGATGGTGGTTGAAGGAACGGGTGGGTGGGGTTCCTGGGTTGCCGTGCGCTCCTTCCATTGTCTATACTTGGCTTCAGCTTGCTCCCAGTGAAGAGACTCGAGGTGTTCAGCACCTTCCCAGATGCTTTTCCTCCACTTTGAGCGGTATTCCACAGGGATTCCAGGTGTCGGTGGGGTTGTTGCACTTTTTCAAGAAGGCTTTGAGGGTGTCCTTGAAGCGTTTCCTCTGCCCACCTAGGACTTTCTTGCCATGTCGAAGCCAGGAATAGAGTGCTTGTTTTGGGAGTCTTGTGTCGGGCATGCGGACGATGTGGCCTGTCCAGCAGTGCTGATCGAGCATGGCCAGTGCTTCGATGCTGGGGACTGAGTAAGAACACTGACGTTGGTGCACCTATAAGAACATAAGAACATAAGAAATAGGAACAGGAGTAGGCCATATGGCCCCTCGAGCCTGCTCCGCTATTCAATAAGATCATGGCTGATCCGATCATGGACTCAGCTCTACTTTCCTGCCCGCTCCCCATAACCCCTTATCCCCTTATCATTTAAGAAACTGTCTATTTCTGTCTTAAATTTATTCAATGTCCCAGCTTCCACAGCTCTCTGAGGCAGCAAATTCCAACCCTCTGAGAGAAGAAATTTCTCCTTATCTCGGTTTTAAATGTGCGGTCGCTTATTCTAAGATCATGCCCTCTAGTTCTAGTCTTCCCCATCAGTGGAAACATCCTCTCTGCATCCACCTTGTCAAGCCCCCTCATAATCTTATACGTTTCGATAAGATCATCTCTCATTCTTCTGAATTCCAATGAGTAGAGGCCCAACCTACTCAACCTTTCCTCATAAGTCAACCACCTCATCTCCGGAATCAACCTAGTAAACCTTCTCTGAACTGCCTCCAAAGCAAGTATATCCTTTCGTAAATATGGAAATCAAAACTGCACGCAGTATTCCAGGTGTGGCTTCACCAATACCCTGTATAGCTGTAGCAAGACTTCCCTGCTTTTATACTGCATCCCCTTTGCAATAAAGGCCAAGATTTTATTGGCCTTCCTGATCACTTACTGTACCTGCATACTATCCTTTGTGTTTCATGCACAAGTACCCCCAGGTCCCGCTGTACTGCAGCACTTTGCAATCTTTCTCCATTTAAATAATAACTTGCTCTTTGATTTTTTTCTGCCAAAGTGCATCACCTCACACTTTCTGACATTATACTCCATCTGTCAAATTTTTGTCCACTCACTTAGCCTGTCTATGTCCTTTTGCGATTTTTTGTGTCCTCCTCACACATTGCTTTTCCTCCCTTCTTTGTATCATCAGCAAACTTGGCTACGTTACACTCGGTCCCTTCTTTCAAGTTTTTTATATAGATTGTAAATAGTTGTAAATAATCCTGCCAATGGATTTGTAGGATCTTGTGGAGGCAGCGTTGGTGGTACTTCTCCAGTGTTTTGAGGTGCCTGCTGTACATAGTCGATGTCTCTGAACCATATAGGAGGGCGGGTATCACGATAGCTCTGTAGACCATGAGCTTGGTGCCGCGTTTGAGGTCCTGGTCTTCAAACACTCGCTTCCTCAGGCAACCGAAGGTTGCACTGGCACACTGAAGGCGGTGTTGGACCTCGTCGTTGATGTCTGCCCTTGTTGATAGTAGGTTCCCGAGGTATGGAAAATGGTCCACATTGTCTAAGGCCTCGTCGTGAATTTTGATAATCCGAAGGCATTGCTGTGTGGTGGGGTCAGGTTGGTAGAGGACCTTTGTCTTATGGTGCGGATTTCGTCCACTACGGGATACAACGGACATGATTTTTACGGTGCGACAGCTCCAAGAAAAATGCAGGGAACAGCACCAACCCTTGTACATGGCATTCTTGGACACTGTCAACCGCGAGGGACTATGGAGCGCCCTCCTCTGTTTCGGCTGCCCCCAAAAGTTTGTCACCATCCTCTGCCTGCTCCACCATCGACATGCATGACCAACGGATCCATCACAGACCCAATCCACGTCTGGACTGGGGTCAAGCAGGGCTGCGTCATCACGCCAACCCTCTTCTCGAACTTCCTCGCTGCAATGCTCCACCTCACACTCAACAAACTCTCCACTGGAGTGGAACTAAACTACAGAACCAGTGGGAACCTGTTCAACCTTCGTCGTGCCCAGGCCAGATCCAAGATGGTCCTAACCTATGTTGTCGAACTACAGTACGCGGACAACGCTTGCGTCTGCGCACATTCAGAGACTGAACTCTAAATCATGGTCAACATCTTCACTGAGGCATACGAAAGCATGGGCCTTACACTAAGCATCTGTAAGACAAAGGTCCTCCACCAACCTGACCCCACCACACAGAACTGCCTTCCAGTCATCAAGATCCCGGCACGGCCCTGGACAATGTGGACCACTTTTCATACCTCGGGAGCCTATTACCGGCAAGGGTAGACATCAACGACGAGGTTCAACACCGCCTCCAGTGCACCAGCGTAGCCTTCAGCCGCCTGAGGAAAAGGGTATTTAAAGATCAGGCCCTTGGGACCATCCTCTCCAGCATCCGACCAACCAGCGGATCTGCCGACATTCCCCCCAATGAAGCAGCACCTGAGGAGCAGTGCGGCAAGGCGGCTTGGAGTCGGGAGGGGAAGAAGAAGGGGCAAAGGTGGGGAGAAGCGGTGGGGAAAAGGAAAGTGAGGTGCATGGCCACAGGAGCTGTAATTGTGAGAGTACTGATGTTGTTGTTGTTGCTATTGGATAAATGTTGGGAGGTTTGGGAGAAGGGGGGAAGGGGAGGGGGAGGAGGAGGGGGTACCTTGTATTTTTGCATTTGTGTTAGTAGTCTTATTGGAAATGTTAAACATTTAATAAATGAGATAAATGTTAGAAATCTGTTATGGGGTGGGGGTGCGGTGGGGTGTTTTTTACAGTTATAATTATGATTTTATACAAATGTTCTCATTAAATGTTTTTTTATTTCACATAACCTTGTTGCACATTGTCTCAGATAGCTGCACCGTTACACACTGGTGATTCCTTAACATGAAAGGGGATAATTCAATGTAAGTTGAATCAACTTAAACTTTAACTGTCACCAAGGTAATGCACACCATTCATGTATGAGCTGCAGACACAGCAGTCTTGCAGCTTTATAAATACCACCAACATTATTTCAAGCAAAGCGCTCATTTATGAGCTGCTGACGTAAGAGTCTTGCAGCTATGTAGCCACCACGTGCCCTTTCCTGCAGTATACAGGGGACGGGGGCATGGTTTCATCGTCAGCCTGATTGTCTGCCCCGAGCTCATCATCCACCTCCTCGTCCTCCTCTTCCTCTCTCTGCTGAGGTGGACTGGTAGTTCCTTCTGGCAATTCTTGTCCCCTCCTGATAGCCAAGTTGTGCAGCATACAGCACACCACCACAAATTGAGCTACCTGCTCAGGGTGGTATTGTAACTCGCCTCCTAAGTGGTCCAGGCATCTCATCATCATATGCAGTCCCTCGGAATCAAGGAAGACTTGCTTCACTCTTAGAATGAGTCCTTAGGTGGCTGAACCATCCAATATGAGAGCCACAGCCTCTGTCACAGGTGGGACAGACAGTTGTTGAGGGTAAGGGAGGGTGGGACAGGTTTGCCGCACATTCCTTCCTCTGCCTGCGCTTGTTTTCTGCATGCACTCGGCAACGAGGCTCAGCGCCCTCCCAGATGCACCTCCTCCACTCAGGGCAGTCTTTGGCCAAGTACTCCCAGGTGTCGGTGGGGATGCCGCACTTTATCAGGGAGGCTTTGAGGGTGTCCTTGTAACATTTCCTCTGTCCACCTTTGGCTCGTTTGCCATGAAGGAGCTCCGAGTAGAGCGCTTGCTTTTGGAGTCTCATGTCTGGCATGCGGACAATGTTGCCTGCCCAGCAGAGCTGATCAAGTGTGGTCAGTGCTTCAATGCTGGGGATGTTGGCCTGGTCGAGGACGCTAATGTTGGTGCCTCTGTCCTCCCACGGGTCCAGGCATCTAAAGTGCTGCTTAAGCACTCCAATGGTCTAGTCGCCGATATTGCGTGTGGCTATGTGGCTCTCGTTGTATCGCTTCTCGGCTTCTGCCTGGGTGTTACGCAGGGGGGTCATCAGCCAGGTGGCGAGGCCATATCCTTTGCCACCAAGCATCCAGCATTGACCTTGTGGCTGACTGGTAAACTTGTCAGATACAGTGCTCTCACGCAGGATGTGAGCATCATGGATGCTGCCCAGAAATTTTGCATTTACTGCCGTTATAATTTGCTTATGGTCGACTATGAGTTGCACATTCAGGGAGTGGAATCCCTTTCGGTTCCAAAAAACCTCTGCATCCTGAAAAGGTGCCCACATGGCGATGTGCATACAGTCTTTTGCTCCCTGAACCTTGGGGAACTTTGCTATTCTGGTGAATCCTAGTGCCCTCTCAGTCTGTGCTTCCCTGGTCATAGGGAAGCTGATCAAGTCCCTCCTGTGTGCGTAAAGGGCTTCAGTCACCTGTCGAATGCAGCAATGCGTGGCATGCTGAGATATAGCGCAAATGTCGTCAGCTGAGGCCTGAAAGGAATCCGACGCATAGAAGGAAAGTGCCGCAGTTACCTTGACCTCAATGGACAGTGCGGTCCTGATGATGCTGGCAGGCTGCAGATCTCCCCTAATGAGCTGGCATATCTCACTGATAACCTCTTTCTGGAAGCGCAGTCTCCTAAGACATGTGTTATCGGACAAGTTCAGATAAGACCGCTTCTCCCTGTAAGTGTGTGAGGTGTATGGTCTCCTCCTCCTCAGTGGTCTGCCACCTCTTTGATTGGGCACATAATGCTCTTCAATATACCTCCTGCCATCTCTAATTTTCAGCATGTGTGTAGTTATCAAGATAGGCTGAGAAATTACAGGCCCCATTACAATAACAATCAGTATTATACCTATTGTTCACAAACAATAAATTTACCTACTAAAACACCTAAAATAAATTCAAATCTTCCACAATATGATAAGATGTTTGTTCAGATTTTCAAATCACCTTAAAAAAAACTCCAGAGTACATCAAAACTCCCCAGAAGTTGAAGCAGCCTTTTATATGAAATGACCTCCGATTTACAAAATGGCGTCCATACTGCTAGGTCAGGTGAGAGCAACTTTTTCTCAACAGTTTTTTCAGTGAGCGATATTTTCGGTGATATGTGGGCGAGGTGCCGAAAGTATTGCTCGGGGATATGGGCGTTAGTTTCGGCTATTCTGATCTTTACGGCAAAAAAAAAATGGGTGGGCGGTATTATTCATTCTCGGCTTTAAGTAAATGCCTAAAGTAATGCTGGGTGATAAGTGAGCGATAAATGGACGTTAGTTTAAATTTTGTAGCTAAATGGGCGATATACCTCATCTCAGCATTAAAATGGACGCTGAATGGGCGGTAGCGATGCAAAACTAATGGAAAGTTTAGCCCTTGGTGTTTCCTGGTCGAATGACCGAGCATCTCTTCACTGGTGCTAATTAGGGAGGCCTTGAGGGCAGACCAGGCGCCGTGGACACTCTGCGTCTCTGGGAGTTGTCAGGTTGGCAGTGAGGTGCTGGCTGAATAGGGCTTTTTTAGCAGGATCTTTGAGTGCTCCAGCGTTGATTTTCCTGTGGCATTGTTTCTCTTGCCATCACTGTTTTGGGGCTATGTTAATGGTAATGACAGGGTGGATTAGATGGTGGTCCATCCAGTCGTCATCAGCTCCTGTCATGGCGTGGGTGATATGCACGTCCTTGTGGTCCCTCACTCAGACGATGACGTAATCTAGCAGATGCCAGTGCTTGGAGTGAGGGTGTTTCCATGACTTTCACTGCTACATGGATTGCATTGGGAGTTCTGACGATGGGATAAAGTCCTCATGCTACATGACAAGGAGCTCTTTCATTGTTTCTTTAAAGATGTGAAGCCTCATGCATGCTACATCTAATTCAGGTTTTGAAATGTGCAACAGGTACCTGTAGATGGAGAATAGATACCTTTGGTGTGGTACATTGCTGCAGGAGTTCCCCAGGGCAGTGTCCCAGACGCAACCATCCTCAGCTACTTCATCAATGATCTTCCCTCCATCAGATGGTGAGAAGTGGGGACGTTCGCTGATGATTACAGTGCTCAGTTCCATTCACAGCTTCTCAGACAATGAAGCAGTCCGTGGCTGCATGCAGCAAGACCTGGACAACATTCAGGCTTGGGCTGATAAGTAGAAAGTAACCTTTGTGCCACATAAGTTCCTTTGAAGACTATCTCCAACAAGAGAGATTCTAACCATCGCCGCATGATATTCAATGGCATTACCATTGCCGAAAACCCCTCACCAACAATATCCTGGGGGTCACTATTGACCAGAAACATAACTGGACCAGCCACTTAAATACTGTGACTATAAGAACAGATCAGATGTTAAGTATTCTATGGCAAGTGACTCACCTCCTGACTCCCCAAAGCCTTTCCACCATCTACAAGGCACAAGTCAGGTGTGTGAGGAGTCAGAGGAAATGTATTAGCATGGATAGAGAATTGGCTAACTAACAAAAAGCAGAGAGTCGAGATAAATGGGTCCTTTTCAGGTTGGCAATCGGTGGTTAGTGGTGTGCCACAGGGATCGGTGCTGGGACCACAACTGTTTACAATATACATAGATGACCTGGAAGAGGGGACAGAGTGTAGTGTAACAACATTTTCAGATGACACAAAGATTAGTGGGAAAGCGGGTTGTGTAGAGGACACAGAGAGGCTGCAAAGAGATTTAGATAGGTTAAGTGAATGGGCTAAGGTTTGGCAGATGGAATACAATGTCGGAAAATGTGAGGTCATCCACCTTGGGAAAAAAAAAACAGCAAAAGGGAATATTATTTGAATGGGGAGAAATTACAACATGCTGTGGTGCAGAGGGACCTGGGGGTCCTTGTGCATGAATCAAAAAAGTTAGTTTGCAGGTGCAGCAGGTAATCAGGAAGGCGAATGGAATGTTGGCCTTCATTGCGAGAGGGATGGAGTACAAAAGCAGGGAGGTCCTGCTGCAACTGTACAGGGTATTGGTGAGGCCGCACCTGGAGTACTGTGTGCAGTTTTGGTCACCTTACTTAAGGAAGGATATATTAGCTTAGGAGGGGGTACAGAGATGATTCACTAGGCTGATTCCGGAAATGAGGGGGTTACCTTATGATGATAGATTGAGTAGACTGGGTCTTTACTCGTTGGAGTTCAGAAGGATGAGGGGTGATCTTCTAGAAACATTTAAAATAATGAAAGGGATAGACAAGATAGAGGCAGAGAGGTTGTTTCCACTGGTCGGGGAGACTAGAACTAGGGGGCACAGCCTCAAAATACGGGGGAGCCAATTTAAAACCGAGTTGAGAAGGAATTTCTTCTCCCAGAGGGTTGTGAATCTGTGGAATTCTCTGCCCAAGGAAGCATTTGAGGCTAGCTCATTGAATGTATACAAGTCACAGATAGATAGATTTTTAACCAAGAAGGGAATTAAGGGTTACGGGGAGCGGGCGGGTAAGTGGAGCTGAGTCCACTGCCAGATCAGCCATGATCTTGTTGAATGGCGGAGCAGGCTCGAGGGGCTAGATGGCCTACTCCTGTTCCTAATTCTTATGTTCTTATGTGTGGTGGAATACTCTCCACTTACCAGGATGAATGCAGCTCCAACAACACCCAAGAAGCTTGACTCCATCCATGACAAATCTTGATTGGTACCTCATCCACCATCTTAAACATTCACTCCCTCCATCACTGGCACAATCATTATCATAGGCAGTCCCTCGAAATGAGAATGACGTGCTTCCACGCTAAAAAAAGGACGAGTTCACAGGTGTTTTAATGAAGGACCCGAACTACATCCTGAAGGGTGGAAGATGCTTGTGCGTGAATTCTTTTAACATGTGGTGGCAGTTGCAAACCAGCCACCACACGGGCTAGACAGAGCTAAGTCTTGGTCCAGTGGCAAGGATTACCCAAGATGACTGGAGACTAGCTCTCCTGCACTGACCTCGCGCGCACACGTATCGCAGTGTGGGCTGGCCCGTGCTGCCCCTGGCCCTGAACTCACGCCTCCCCTGGGCCCCGATCACGTCCCTCTACAGTCTCTACAGGGCAGGTAAACCACAGATCAACTACAGAGTAAAGCTCCCTCTGCACTGTCCCATCAAACACTCCCAGGGCATGTACAGCATGAGTTAGATCCAGAGTAAAGCTCCCGTTACACACTCACAGGTTTGGTTCTGCTCGGGTTAGATACAGAATAAAGATCCCTCTACACTGCATTCAAATCCTCTCAGGACTTGTACTGCATGGCTTAGACACAGACTCCCTATATACAGTCCCATCAAACACTCCCGGGGCAGGTACAGCACGGGTTAGATACAGACTAAAGCTCCCTCTATACTGTCCCATCAAACATCCCCAGGGCTAGTGCAGCAAGATTTAGATACAGAGTAAACCTCTGTCTACACTGGCCCTTCACACATTTCCAGGGCAGGTACAGCACGGGTTAAATACAAAATAAAGATCACCCTGCACTGTCCCATCAAACACACCCAGGACAGGTACACGGGCGTGTTACCAATACCTTCCCTGGATTCCCATGTGCCAGTGTGTACCATCTACAAGATGCACTGCAGAAAATCACCAAGGCTTCTTCGACAGCACCTCTCAAACCCGCGACCTTTACCACTAAGACGGTAAGGGTAGCAGGCGCATGGGAATACCATCACCTGCAAGTTCCCCTCCAAGTCATACACCATCCTGACTTGGAAATATATCGCCGTTCCTTCAGCGTCGCTGAGTCAAAATCCTGGAACTCCCTCGCTAACAGCACTGTGGGAGTACCTTCACCACATGGACTGCAGCGGTCAAGAAGGCAGCTCACCACCAGCTTCTCAAGGGCAATTAGGGATAGGTAATAAATGCTGGCCTTGCTCCAATGATGGCTGAGAGGGGGAACTGCTATTTGTTTCCCAAGCCAAACAAATAAATCACCAAGGCCTTCTCCGGACTTCCAACATAAAACAATAATGAATGGCTGTAAGGCTGCTAATTGCCTGCGCTCCATAAATCATGGCCTGTGACTGTAAAGAGCCATTTCCACCTCATGCCTTGCCAAGAGGGAGTGCATATTTTATATCAGCATCCCGAATGTCAAGCACTGATTTCCATTTAATGGCAGAAGAAGTGCCGTATGATATCATGATGTCCTATCTATGTAATTTTAGTATTTGCTCCAGATAATGGGGACATAATGTCAATTCTGGTAGAAATTTGAACTGATGGGAAAAATGGACAGGGGTGAAGTAGAGCATGTTCCTAAGCTATTCAGCAGAGAGTGGGAGGAAAGCCTAGGCCAACCTATCTACAGAAGAGAGACTTCAATAGTTCTGGCCTGTTATAGTCAACAAAATCAGCAAAGTTTCTCAAGCACTGTATGATGCAGAGGATTGCATTAAAAATAATGAACTATCTAAAAGATTCAATAACACTGAAACTAGTAATAAAACATGATCAATCACTGATGACTAAATATTTTGACTTGCTCCTCCCCTCTCAAAAGAAAAGGCTGACATCGGCTGAAGAAAAGATTAAGGGAACCAATGTGACTTCAGATTCTGCTCTGTGATATTTTTAAAGAATATTCATAAATAAAAGTTAGAATTGGTAAGTTTCTGAAATTCTTCTATAATATGTCTGTTAGTTATTTAAGGGGAAAAATTTGTGTTCGCCAGCTGGAAATGGCCGCAACACTAACCGAGTGAAATTGATCTGGAGGCATGGAGATAGGTGGCACAGTGCTCACTTTCCATGCAACGCCGTCCTGGTGGCTTGCTTGCTCCAGTTACCAGCAGCGCAAAGGGGGAAAAGCAATATGGCGGCCACTGTGGAACCCACCACCAGCTGGTGAAAAAGCAGCATCCGCCATTTTATCGCCATTTCATGGCGCGACGGAGTGGCGCTCAATACATGAATTTCTAGCCCTACTTAGTAAAGTCTTGGAACTCTGATGTACAATGTTATTCAACCAAAATTATTTTCAAATCAATTATTTTTGGTTCTCTGTGTTCTTGATCAGTCCAGACAAATAAAAAATATTATCACATCTCAATACATGATTCTTTCACATCCACATCCTCTCTACATTAGAAAATACCTTCATTTCAAAGAAAAGGCAAAGGTGACAGTGATGATGAGACAGTGACAATGCGCAGCACACCACTGTCCCTGAATAAAAGGGGGGCAGGGAAGACTTCACACTTTTGGCAGTCTCCTCCAAGGGACCATTCTGGATTCTGGCAAGCAAGATAGTCTCTGAAAAAAACATCGTGATAAATTAGCCAGAATGGACAGGTCTTTTATAGTACAGCTCACACCCAGGACATACAGGAAGAGGGCACTGCTGAGATAGCTCATGCCAGTCAAAATGTCTTGAAACTGTTCAGTCAGGTTCAGTCTAGATGAAACCCAACACACAGTGATATGACAACATTATATCACATTGAGCACTTTGGATGGGCATAAGTTAGATATGTGGGTAATCTGTTAACTACCCTGTTCAAAGCAACAACAGAAAATACATTTATATTACTTCTTGGTTTACTATTGTTTTCTCTGCTTTATGACAGTTGCCCAATCACATTTCATATACGCATATAAATGTAGAACATGCTCCTCTCCACGTTTCTATCTATATCTCTTACAGCTCATGTGATCTTTTATTACCCTTCTTGTTCCGTTTTCATGATGATATTCAGCTGACTGACCCTACTTGAATGCACTCATTACTTTCTCCACAAAAGTGTTGCAATTGCAAACATTTCCTAAATGTCCATGCAGGACAACACGGTGATTTGTTAACCATGCTGGGCCGTGCACCAAGTTTGGAGAACATTATTTGTATTGCTTCAAGATTAATCAAATTGTATCAATACGATTTCAAGACTTATATTGCAAATCCTGTGAGAATGAAAAAAATAAGTAAACATATTGACAAATTTGTCGAATTAATACAATCTCCTCCAAATAACGTCCTCATTCCCGTGGTGTGCAACATTGCAACCTTCACCACAAAGTAAAACGTACGGCATTTGAATGCTGGTATTTCCTATACATTATATTCACTGCTTTTTGTATTCTTGGACAGGGTCAGCTCTGATCTCTGGTTAAAGCCGCAGCTCTCCTGACAATCTCCAAATCTATGTTAACCAATTGAGATAGGAAATGGTTGACGTTAAGATTATATTATTATAGTGAAATAACAATAAAAATGTTTTTTAAAGAAATGTAGGAACATTCTTTGGTCACAATATCTTGATAGTAGCAGGAACAAAATTTGTGAAAGAGGAGCAAGCAAGTGTGTAATCAGAATGAAGTGACCTCCTTTACCCTTGACCATGCCCTTTAAAAGTGTGCGTCTTAGAGTTGGTGTGTGTCAGGTTGGTTTGTGTCAGCAGCGAGCGGCTCCTCCCCCCGCCTGGCTGTCATTCACTGTTTATTGCCGGGGCGCCGCTGCCAGTCTCTCCCCATTCACTCGCTCGGCTCATTCACCTTGAGGCGCGGAGCAGCCAGCCCGGTTCAACATGGCTTGGTGGCGTCTTTTGCTGACCTGCTCGGCGGTGTGGGGAGCAGCTGCCTGGGCGAGGGCAGCAATGCCCGCCGATATTCCCGGACCGCGCTCCGTTCCCGACCCGGTGTCCGAGGCGATTTCGTTTGAGTATCACCGCTACGCGGAGCTGCGCGAAGCACTGGTTGGTGTCTGGCTCCAGTGTCCCAGCATCAGCCGCATCTACACGGTCGGCAAGAGCTTCGAGGGACGGGAGCTGCTGGCCATCGAGATGACTGACAATCCCGGAAAGCACGAACCTGGTAATTGACACCGCGGCCAGGGCAGAGTAATCCATTCTTGCAATTTCAAAGTCAGCTCATGAAATAAATAGGTTTATCAGGCATGAAAAAAATGAAATTATTAAAGACTGCATTAATGGAAGTAGTAATGAGTGTAAATTATATTTCACAGTGTTTTCATTGTATGAATTGATACCATTTTTTTTTGTACTGGTAATTGGTGACGCTTTATATAAATACTGCAGAGAGTGGCAGTAATATGCTGAGCTGCAGAGTTGACCGCTTTCTCTGGGCTCTGCCCATCGCTGGGTCTCTGCCCCCTCTTGTTTTGGAATACCATGACCCATTTGTTAAGGTTGTGCCATCTAAGCTCATTATCCTGCAGTGTTTTGTTAGATTCCTGCAATAACCAGATATTTTGAGAGGAGGGCAACAGGCTGGAGTTTAGCTAACGTGCCGCTGAACTGCCTCCCGGTGTTAACCTTTACAACGGCTTCTGTCTGTCACCTGCCCGGCAGTCCGCCCGGAAGTACCCGCATTAAATATCACTTCAATGCAATTTCCTTTTCATTGTTCCAGACAATTTTCGTTTTGTCCTGGTTGTGTTTAATAGGCCGTTGCACTTTTTGATTCCCCTCCCCACAGACACAGGTTCAGTACAGAGGAGTGAAGCCATTCAGCCCATCTCGCTTACACTTCCGTTTTTAAATGGCTGTTGTTAAACCTTTCTAATGTAACGCCATTTATATTAACACGCAGAGCTTGCACGGTTGCATGCACAGATTTGGCCATGAGATGTCTGTGCTTTTGATCATGCAACAAAAATGTCTTCTTGTTTGAGTCACGTCATGGGAGGGAGGGAGAGTTCTCCATTATTGCAGATTAGGCTCCTTCCAGGTTATAAGGACGTGTGGAGTGATATCTGATATATAATTAAACAGACCCAACTGAATCGCCTCAGCACATTTTATACTGCAGGCGACAATTTATGACTAGGCTGCAGTTGTCATGGAGACTGCTCTGCCTTCAGCTTGAATAAGAACATTATTTTCACAGTCAGAAGGCAGATGTGCATTAAATAAATAATGTGTCTGCATATTCCAAATAACTGGGACGTGTTTCCTTATGAAAAGAGTTATATTTACAGTGAAGAAATGGGAAAACAACCAGGTGAAAATGCATTGAAGGTCAGTGTGTGGTATAACACGGTATTCCCTCCGGCATGGACGCAGTCTGCAATGGAAGTATTGTTTGGGGACGGTGCTTGTTTTAAATGTATGATGCAAACTGTTCACCAAATCCATAACAAGAAAATGATTACTTCAGCTTCAGTTTTGAGGGATGATTCGGCTCCTTTTGAAAAATGCCCACAGCATTATTTGGAAATGCCCCAAATACCTCGGCTCACAAAATAGAAATTATCATCTCTGTTAGGCCATTAAACCATTTTTGAAGGGAAGGAGAAGGGGCTAATAAGAAAATAATATGCTGGAAATTCAACCTATTGGTATTTTGATCTATTCCCTTGTCATATATAAATTCACACAAGAAAGTGTCATTTATGTTGTAGGGAGGGGGAGAGAAGAGGAAAAAGCTGCTTCCTGGCATGATTTCTAATTGTAAAAGGTTATGTTAACTGGAATCCTTGTTTGAAGTAATGCATTTAATTAATAATGTTACATTATCTTATGTCCAAGTGATTGTAGCAATTACAGCATCTTTCAACACTGCTGTTAATGGCATAGAAATCAGTGGCTAAGGTACCTTTCCAAAAATAGGAATGTGACTTTTCAGCAGTAATCCAATTTAATAACAGTCTGAATAGAAACACATGCAACCTTTACTCTGCCTGCTGTTTAGTGCCCATAACTGGAGCAGACATCTGACTCATGTTAATGATGTAGATAGAGGGAGGTTTTCAGCTTTGGGGTGTTGCTGAAAGCCGAGAGAGACATGCTTCAGGTGTCTCTGGGGTTGTTTTGTTCTCTTTAATTGTATGCAGATTATGCGCATTCACAATGCCAACTGCATCTCGCTGATCAATACCTTGTGTGAGTAGCTTACCCCCCAAAGTCTCCTGGACTGGTTGCCATTGGTTAATGTTTCCTGCACAATACTCCCACCCACATGGTTCCATTATTCTTCCTAAATGCTACCTGGCATGGCCGACATGTTGAGGGGTGGATGGAAGGATGGAAATTGTAACATAGGTCAAACAAACTATTGAAGTTCTGCAGGAGTGTAAAACACTGGCAAGCAAACAGCTGTTTATGGTTTAACAGTTAAACAGTAAAGGCCTGTAATGAATGAATTGAGCCCAGCACACTGATGTCTTTCCTGTGCAGATTGTTAAATGTTGACTATATTTCACATTAGAACATGTTTGTTAAATTGAGAGTATTTATCCTTGAGACAAGGTACTGTAACAATCTAAATAATGATTTGTCTGCATATGTGAAGCTGTAATGTTGAAAACTGCATATTTCTGAAATACACATTTACTACCCTACTAAAATAGCTCAGGTGTTGTGAACTCTGTTGCCATAGTGTAAGAACACCTGTAACTAATTTGTTCCTAATGCAATATCAACCCTGGTCAGTTTGTTTTCTTTCTCCTCCCCTGAATATATTTTCTATTAAAATAACTGAAGCAGGCAAGCCAGATATAACAATGTTCACTCACTAACCATCCTATTAGAAATGTCAGTCAGTACAAGTTATGCATCTTCCCAAATGTCTATAGGAAAAGCTCAACAAGCTTTGGCCTTTTCTTGAAGGAGGGAGGAGAAAGGCCCCTTAGAACACTCCCCAGTTTACTGAGGTTGGACAAACTCATTGCATACATATGGCAAACAGATTGGTGAGTCAGGCTCCCTCGGGGCTTCAACTTTGACCCCAGAAACATGAAGCAAGTACTATCAAGGTGTGTGTGAGTAAATCGTACTTTCCGCCATGTTTAATTGTTTGGTGCAAATTTATCAATGATCTTAAAGAATGATGGTGGTGAAATTTGTCTTGAACAGGAGTGCAAAATGAGCAATGGCATATCAGCAACCCGAAAATCGGGCAGAGTGTAAGTCTGGCTGCCAATAGTGGATATAAGACAAGCTTCATCCCCTGGTGTGTTATGTATTTTAGTTATATTCCTATCCTCAACTGAAGCACTTTACCATCACCTGGAAGCTAAATCTCTTTTGTAATGTCACTCTCTGTGTATGACCCTGTAAATGTCATTGAATATTTTCCATTAGATAATACAGCCAGAAATAGGGAAAGCAGCAAATATTTTTATGGATGATAAATTATTCAATGCTGGTATAAAGAAAAGTACAATCATTGGAAACCAGAGAGTAGATTATTGTCAACTTTCAAGATTTTTTTGACTATTTATCTACAGAACAGACCTGGGGTAAAAAAAGTAACTTTTTACTTGTATTCAAATCAAAGTGAATTCATAAATGTTTTTTTTAAAAAGCTTCTGAGACAGTAGGTGGTTAAAATGTTAATGGGCTAAGTTTTGATGTTGTTTCCCCATAGATTGTAAATAATAAGTACATTTTTAGCCTGACTCGATTACAAAATTCTCATCCATGTTTTCAAATCCCTCCCTATCTCTGTAAATCTCCTTCAGCCCCACAACCCCCTGAGATGTCTGCGCTCCTCTAATTCTGCCCTCTTGAGCATCCCTGATTATAATCGCTTTATCATTGGTGGCCATGCCTTCTGTTGCCTAGGGCCTAAGCTCTGGAATTCCCTGCCTAAACCTCTCCTCCTCTCTACCTCTCTCTCCTCCTTTAAGATGCTCTTTAAAACCTCCCGAAAATACTAGGGGACCGAGTGTCTAGCGAGAAGGAGGAACTGAGGGAAATCCTTATTAGTCAGGAAATGGTGTTAGGGAAATTGATGGGATTGAAGGCCAATAAATCCCCAGGGCCTGATAGTCTGCATCCCAGAGTACTTAAGTGATACGTCCTTACTACACAGTATAAATGCACACGAGGCCCATGCTTGAGCGAAGGTCAGTCTGTGACCTGTCCTTTATTCCTTACCACGCAAGTGATGGAAGTGGGTGGAGCTTCCTCTTTTATATCTGAAGGTCCAGGTTAGGAGTGTCTCCCACAAGTTCACCACCTAGTGGTCATTGTTCTCTCAGTGTACAACTTAGGTCAGATTATACATGGGTTACAATGCTGGTTGAATACATGACATTAAGGAAGTGGCCCTAGAAATAGTAGATGCATTGGTAGTAATTTTCCAACATTCCATGGACTCTGGATCAGTTCCTATGGATTGGAGGGTAGCTAATGTAACCCCACTTTTTAAAAAAAAAAAGGAGGGAGAGAAAGTGGGGAATTATAGGCCAATTAGCCTGACATCGGTAGTGAGGCAAATACTGGAATCAATTATTAAAAATGTAATAACAGCGCATTTGGAAAGCAGTGACAGGATCAGTCCAAATCAGCATGGATTTATGAAAGGGAAATCATGCTTGACAAATCTTCTAGAATTTTTTGAGGATGTAACTAGTAGAGTGGATAAGGGAGAACCAGTGGATGTGGTGTATTTGGACTTTCAAAAGGCTTTTGACAAGGTCCCACACAAGAGATTAGTGTGCAAAATTAAAGCACATGATATTGGGGGTAATGTATTGACGTGGATAAAGAACTGGTTGGCAGACAGGAAGCAAAGAATGGGAATAAACGGGTCCTTTTCAGAATGGCAGGCAGTGACTAGTGGGTACCGCAAAGTTCAGTGCTGGGACCCCAGTTATTTACAATATATATTAATGATTTAGACAAAAGAATTGAATGTAATATCTCCAAGTTTGCAGATGACACTAAGCTGGGTGGCAGTGTGAGCTGTGAAGAGGAACTAAGAGGCTGCAGGGTGACTTGAACAGGTGAGGTGAGTGGGCAAATTCATGATGCAGTCAAATGTGGATGTGTGAGGTTATCCACTTTGGTGGCAGAAACAGGAAGGCAGATTATTATCTGAATGGTGACAGATTAGTAAAAGGGGAGGTGCAACGAGACCTGAGTGTCATGGTACATCAGTCATTGAAAGTAGGCATGCAGGTACAGCAGGCAGTTAAGAAAGCAAATTACATGTTGGCCTTCATAGCGAGAGGATTTGAGTATAGGAGCAGGGAAGTCTTGCTGCAGTTGTACAGGGCCTTGGTGAGACCACACCTTGAGTATTATGTGCAGTTTTGGTCTCCTAATCTGAGGAAGGACATTCTTGCTATTGAGGGCGTGCAGCGAAGGTTCACCAGACAGATTCCCAGGATGGCAGGACTGACATATGAAGAAAAACTGGATTGACTCAGCTTATATTCACTGGAATTTAGAAGAATGAGGGGGGATCTCATAGAAGCATATAAAATTCTGACGGAATTGGACAGGTTAGATGCAGGAAGAATGTTCCCGATGTTTGGGAAGTCCAGAACCAGGGGTCACAGTCTAATGATAAGGGGTAAGCCATATAGGACCGAGATGAGGAGGAACTTTTTCAGAGAATTGTGAACCTATGGAATTCTCAACCACAGAAAGTTGTTGAGTCCAGTTCGTTGGATTTATTCAAAAGGGAGTTAGATGTGGCCCTGACGGCTAAAGGGATCAAGGGGTATGGAGAGAAAGCAGGAATGGGACACTGAAATTGCATGATCGGCCATGATCATATTGAATGGTGGTGCCGGCTCGAAGGGCTGAATGGCCTACTCCTGCAACTAATTTCTATGTTTCTACCTCTTTGACCAAGCTTTTGGTCACCTGCTCTAATTTCTCCTATGTGGATCGGTCAAATTTTTGGTCTTATAATACTTCCGTGAAGTGCCTTGGGACGTTTTACTACATTAAAGGCGCTATTATAAATACAAGTTGTTGTTGTCTCGGCAAATAATCAGCACCTCACACCCATGATCATCATCATTATGATCACTGTATTTGGAAGTCTCCGTCTCCTTCTCAGTCTGGCCAAAGCTTGCCCTCACTACTGTCTGTTTAAGACTTAATTGACCACCATTTAACTCAACCTTCTCTGCTCTTAGGAGAATAGCCCCAGTTTCTCCAGTCTACCCCCATAACTGAAGTCCCTCATCCTTGGAACCATTCTTGTAAATCTTTTCTGCACTTTCTCCAGTGCTTCTCTGTCCATGGGATCTTTTACATCCCCTCCAAGCAGGCATAAGGGGTCTTGGTTCAACATCTCATCTAAAAGACAGCATCTATGGTAATGCAGTATTTATACAACTGAAGTGTCAGCCTAGATTTGATCTTTTAGTTTCTCTGTTACTAATTTATCAATGCATAGACTTTAATATTATACCTGTGAAGAACTTTCAATGTTTCTATAATCTATTCATTAGCATATAATCCTGTAATGCATGTAAAATTAGGCTTTTAATATTTTTAAGAATCACCATATCAAGAATATTTGCGAGACTTAGTATGCTTCTCATCATCTGAGGTATGCAGATTTATTTTGTGTGCTTGTGCGTGTATCTGGTAATTCTGTTTGTGTGTTTCCGAATTGATTGGTCTGTATACTGTTGGAGGTTCTTATTTCTAAAGGAGGTATCTAACTCCATATGTGCTTCATTATTTCTTTGGCTCCCTAAGTCAGCTACCATTTTGTTTTGGCAGAGTTGAGATGCGATTAATACTTCCACTTTCTACTAAGGAATTTATAGCCCTTTGCTTTTGTTGCTATGTACTTATGTACCAGTAAAATTAATTTTGAACTGTATACCAATGTGACTTTCAGTAGGAAAAAAAAAGTAATGTTTTACAAGTTATTGATAAATTTTGGAACTTGAGGGAGTCACAGAAGACAAATTTAATGTAAATAAGGGATTTGTTTGCCAGAAAATGAATAGGAGCACAACATTCCAGAGAAATGTGGGCAAATTGGTTTAATTTCTTACATTACAACGGTGATTACAATTCAAAAGTACTTCATGGGTTGTGAACACCCTAAATTCATGAAAGGTCCACTTAAATTCAAGTCCTTCCTTTCTTTCTTGTAGTTGGGAAACTGCTTCTTCTGTTCCTAATTTTATGCAAATAACATAGATAGCTGGCACATTGTGTGGTTTCACTGTGACCTTACTACGTTCTTATTACTTTGTTTTATATTATGTTATCTTTCATCAGGATTATTATATACCATTTTGACCTGGGAAGATAGGATTAGGCAGTTGCTGAGATTCACATCATCCATTTTGTGCTCTATAGCAGGTGCTCGTTTGGGTATTGTGTGCAGTTACTTGAGGGGAAATTGTTATGTGAACTTGGAACATGTTTTATTTTGATGTTAGAACTCATGACAAAACAACATCATAGAACTTTAGTTGTATTGTTGAGTACGTGAAACCCATCAACTATGAATGATATGAGAGTCCACTTACTGTAGATCTAAAGCTGTCTCAAAATTATAAAAGTAGAAGATAGAGGAAGGTCAGCCAATGGCAATGATTATGAACCAATGCCAATTCAATCAATAATAGGTTGATGACCAGTAATTTTGAGAGATGAAGTAGGATCACTCATCATTGATTTCATGGAGGGCAGGGAGTATTGTTGTAGGTTTTTAAAAAACCTACCTGAAACAGCTTGGAAAGACACAGAACTACTGGCCAAATGCACCAGGTTGAAATGTAGGTATCACATTTAAAGGGATTGGAATTAACAAGTATAGTTTCAGTGGAGGTTCTCCTGATTGCTGTAACTTTGGTAGAAGATCAAAGGATACTCCGAGGAAAGGGCGTAAACAGCTACTTACACTGTTTTAGGGGTTTCCACAGAAGATACAGCGGACGATCGGGAACTCCTGTGGAAATTTCAGGGAAACTATTCTATTGTGGTGAATATAAAGAACAGACTAAATGGGAGACATTGGGGGTAGATTTTCAGGAGCTAGGAGGAAACTAAAGAGCAGGACCTCTGTGGAATACTCCCAGTGCCACGCGCTAGTGAGTATAGGAAAAACAAGGTAAAGCAGGTTAATGTTTGTTTGGAGAAATAACGCAGGAGGGCTTCTGAATCCTGCGGCATTGGGAACAGTTCTGCAGCAGGAGGGGCCTGTACAAGGTGGATGGATTGCACCTGAGCACAGCTGGTATCAAGATTCTCATAGGAAAGTCAACCAATGGTGTGGCAGAGGGTTTAAACTAATGTAGCAGGGGGAGGGGAACAAAGAGGAAACATTAGAGAGGAGAACCAAGTGCACAGAGGACTGAGAGACAAACAGCATTAGAATTAAGAGTAGTTCAGAAATAGGAGGGATCAGACCGGGAGACATACAAAGCAGACTAAGGCGTGTTTGGGGTGTGTTTGTGTAAATGCATGAAGTATGGCTAATTGATCAAAGATATTGTTGCAGCCCTGGAAAAGGATGATGTGTTTGAAGGTTCAATCTATTTGGTTAGAATTAAGGAGCTGTTTCAGTGGAAGAGCATTTCGGAATCATAAGAACATAAGAACATAAGAATTAGGAACAGGAGTAGGCCATCTAGCCCCTCGAGCCTGCTCCGCCATTCAACAAGATCATGGCTGATCTGGCCGTGGACTAAGCTCCACTTACCCGCCCGCTCCCCATAACCCTTAATTCCCTTATTGGTTAAAAATGTATCTATCTGTGACTTGAATACATGCAATGAGCTAGCCTCAACTGCTTCCTTGGGCAGAGAATTCCACAGATTCACAACCATCTGGGAGAAGAAATTCCTTCTCAACTCGGTTTTAAATTGGCTTCCCCGTATTTTGAGACTGTGCCCTAGTTCTAGTCGCCCCGACCAATGGAAACAACCTCTCTGCCTCTATCTTGTCTATCCCTTTCATTATTTTAAATGTTTCTATAAGATCACCCCTCATCCTTCTGAACTCCGAGTAAAGACCCAGTCTACTCAATCTATCATCATAAGGTAACCCCCTCATCTCTGGAATCAGCCTAGTGAATCGTCTCTGTACCCCCTCCAAAGCTAGTATATCCTTCCTTAAGTAAGGTGACCAAAACCGCACGCAGTAGTCCAGGTGCGGCCTCACCAATACCCTGTACAGTTGCAGCAGGACCTCCCTGCTTTTGTACTCCATCCCTCTCGCAATGAAGGCCAACATTCCATTCGCCTTCCTGATTACCTGCTGCACCTGCAAACTAACTTTTGGGGATTCATGCACAAGGAAACTGACCCCTGTCGGGACGGAATTCCTCATCGGCGCCAAACCCCGGAACCTCCCTCGGGGGCCGGCGCCTCACAACTTGAGCCGCCTCAGGGAAATCCCCTCCGTGCCTTTCAGTTCCGCGCGGAGGGGTTTCCTGTACGGGCTGCTCCTGCACACCCTCAACTTTGCCATCCTCGCCGGCCGTCCGGACACGCCATGGCGTACCATCTTGCCGTCCGGAGGAGGCGGGGGTCCCCGATGGAGGGCACTCTACGCAGGGGTCCTCCCACTATTCATCGGGGACTTGGCCTGGAGGGTGGTGCACGGAGCAGTGCCGTGCAATACATTTTTAAGCCGGTTCACGGACTCCCAGGCCGCCTGCAATTTCTGCGGTCTGGAGGAGTCCGTGTTCCATGTTTTTATTGAGTGCACAAGGTTGCAGCCCCTGTTCCATTATTTGAAGGGGCTGCTCCTGAAATTCTGGCTGCACTTCAGTCCCACACTCCTGATCTTTGGGCACCCTGTGCGGAGGGGAGCGGGTAGGTCCGAAGGCCTCCTCGTAGGACTGCTCCTGGGCACGGCCAAGGGTGCCATCAGCCGGTCCAGGCAGCGGGCGGTCGAGGGGGTCGTTCAACCTGACTGCCTGCCTCTCTTCCGCTCTTACATCCGGTCCAGGGTGTCCTTGGAGATGGAGCACGCGGTGTCCACCGGTACGCTCGTGGCCTTCCGCGAGAGGTGGGCACCGGAGGGACTGGAGTGCATCATCACGCCCGGCAACCAAATTTTAATTTGATTTTACGTTTTTTAAGTTTAATTTGTCTTAATTGCCGGTGCTTTTAGTGTCCCCCTTCCCTTTTATAGGGGGCACTGGGGAAAATTGTGATTTTAGTGCCCAAAAAAAAAAAGAAAAAAAAAAGGGGGGGGGGAAATAAAAAAGGGCCTTGTAAATGTCTGGAGTGTCACCCAGGTCGGGTGGCACCGTTTAATGTTTTTATGTTTTGCAGGTAAACTCAAAAGAGTTTCATGCACAAGGACCCCCAGGTCCCTCTGCACCGCAGCATGTTGTAATTTCTCCCCATTCAAATCATATTCCCTTTTACTGTTTTTTTTTCCCCAAGGTGGATGACCTCACACTTTCCGCCATTGTATTCCATCTGCCAAACCTTAGCCCATTCGCTTAACCTATCTAAATCTCTTTGCAGCCTCCCTGTGTCCTCTACACAACCCACTTTCCCACTAATCTTTGTCGTCTGCAAATTTTGTTACACTACACTCTGTCCACTCTTCCAGGTCATCTGATGTATATTGTAAACAGTTGTGGTCCCAGCACCGATCCCTGTGGCACACCACTAACCACCGATTTCCAACCCGAAAAGGACCCATTTATCCCGACTCTCTGCTTTCTGTGAGCCAATCAATTCTCTATCCATGCTAATACATTTCCTCTGACTCCGCGTACCTTTATCTTCTGCAGTAATCTTTTGTGTGGCACCTTATCGAATGCCTTTTGGAAATCTAAATACACCACATCCATCGGTACACCTCTATCTACCATGCTCGTTATATCCTCAAATAATTCCAGTAAATTAGTTAAACATGATCTCCCCTTCATGAATCCATGTTGCGTCTGCTTGATTGCCCTATTCCTATCTCAAAGTCCCACTATTTCTTCCTTAATGATAGTTTCAAGCATGTTCCCCACTACAGATGTTAAACTAACCGGCCTATAGTTACCTGCCTTTTGTCTGCCCCCTTTTTTAAACAGAGGCATTACATTAGCTGCTTTCCAATCCGCTGGTACCTCCCCAGAGTCCAGAGAATTTTGGTAGATTATAACGAATGCATCTGCTATAACTTCCGCCATCTCTTTTAATACCCTGGGATGCATTTCATCAGGACCAGGGGACTTGTCTACCTTGAGTTCCATTAGCCTGTCCAGCACTACCCCCCCAGTGATCACAATATCATCAGGTTTAGAGTAGTTATGGAAGCAAAGGTGAAAATACTCAATTGGAGGAGGGTTCATTTCAGGGAGTTGAAAATGGATCTGGCCCAGGTGGATGGGAAACAAAGATTGGCAGGTAAAACAGTAAAAGAGCAATGGGAGGCCTTCAAAGAGGAGATAGTTTGGGTACAGACTAGACACATTCCTATGAGGGGAAAGGAAGGGCATCCAAAGCTCGAGCTCCCTGGATGACTGAAGATATGAAAATTATAATGAAGCAGAAAGAGAAGGCTTATGATAAATGTCAGGTTCATAATACAGTAGAGAGCTATGCTGAATACAGAAAGTACAGATGAGAACTGAAATGAAATATGAGGGGAAAAGAGAAAGTATGAGAAAAGATTAGCAGGTAACATAAAAGGGAACCCAAAAGTCTTTTATAAATATATAAAGAGTAAAAGGATAGTCAAAGGAAAGTTAAGAAAATTAAGGACCATATAGAATATTTTTTTGTGAAGGCAGAGGGTAGGTACTAAATGAATATTGAGCATCTGTCTTCACTAAATAAGAGGATGCTGCCAATAGTACAGTAAAGGAAGAAGTCATAAATTGGATAGGATAAAAAAATAGATAAAGAGGAGATACTAAAATAGTTGGCAGTGCTCAAAGTAGAAAAATCACCTGGTGCAGATGGGATGCATCCTATGTTGCTGGGGAAAGTAAGGGTGGAGATAGCGATGGCTCTGGCCACAATCTTCCAGTCCTCCTTGGATATGTGAGTGGTGCCAGAAGACTAGAGGCTGAAAATGTTATACCCCTGTTCAAAAAAGGGGAAAGGGATAAACCCGGGAATTACAGGCCAGTCAGCTTCATGTAGGGAAACTTTTAGAGACATTAATCCAGGACAAAATTAATTGGCACTTGTAAGTACATGAGTTAATAAACGACAGCCAACATGGATTTGTTAAAGTCAAATCATGTCTGGCTAACTTGATTGAGTTTTTCGATGAAATAATGCAGAGGGTTGTTGAAGGCAGTGGAGTTGATGTTGTGCATATGGACTTTCAGAAGGTGTTTGTTAAAATACCACATAATAGACTTGCTAGCAAAATTAAAGTCTACGGGATTAAAAGAGAAGTGGAAGCATGGATATAAAATTGGCTGAGAGACAGAAAGAAGAGAGTAATAAACAGTTGTTTCTCAGACTGGAGGGAAGTATAGAGCAGTGTTCCCCAGTGCCACAGAACCACTGTTCTTTTTCATATGTTAATTGCCTGGGGACTTGGGTATCAGGGGCATAATTTCAAAATTTGTGGATGACACAAAGCTTTTAAATGTAATAAACAGTGATGAGGAATTTAACACAGATAAGTGTGAAGTGATGCATTTTGGAGGGAAAAATGAGGAGAGGCAACATAAACTAAATGGTAACATTTTAAAGTTGGTGCAGGGACAGGGAGACCTGGGGGTTCCACATACACAAATCTTGAAAGTGGCAGGATAAGTTGATAAAGCTGTTTAAAAAATCATATGAGACCCTTGGCTTTATAAATAGAGGCATACAGTACAAAAGTCTGCAAGTTATGGTTAATTTTATAAATCACTAGTTAGACCTCGGCTAGAGTATTGTGTCCAATTCTGGGCAACACACCTTTGGAAGGATGTCAAGGCCTTGGAGAGGGTGCAGAGGAGGTTTACCAGAATGGTACCAAGGATGAGGTAATTCAGTTATGTGGAGAGATTACAGAAGCTGAGATTGTTCTCCTTAGACCAAAGAAGGTTATGAGGGGTTTTAATAGCGTAGATAGGGAGAAACTGTTTTCCGTGGCGGGTCAGTAACCAAAGGCCATTTTCTGGGCTAAAGGGAAAGGGCAGGGGAATGGGACAAACTGGATAGCTTTTTCAAAGAACTGGCATGAGCATGATGGGCCGAATGGCCTCTTTCTTTGCTGTATGATTTTATGATAGTGTCAGCAAGCTGATGAGAAAACTTAGATAATGGAGGGGTTTGAAAGATAAATTATAGTTAGACTGAAATGGTCTTTTTCAGTCCTGTATATTCCTATACTCCTAAGATAGTAAAAAGGGCAGCAAGCTCACTGAATTGGTAACTGTGGGCTGCAAGAGGATTACATTTTATTTCTTTTGTCATGTATGCAACCATCATGTAACGGTAATCTTCATGTAACTGTAACCTTCATGCAACTCCTGTACACTGTACTTATACCCTAGAAATGCACACCCTGACCACAGGGGGTGAACTTGTGGGAGACACTCCTCACCTGGGCTTCCAGGTATAAAAGGGGTGGTCCCAACCAGGGTCAGCACTCCTTGGTCCTGGGAATAAAGGTTAAGGTCACATAGTGACTGTGTCTACAGTACATGCCTCGTGTGAGTTTGTAGTACAGTGCAGGGACACCACATCTTTGTTGCAATCTTTCCTGCCCGATGGCCTTTGAAAATATGTCCGGAGTCCTGCTTTACTTTGTCTGAGTAATTGGACTGTATTTAAAGTGCTTATATGATCATTAAAATTGATGGGAGAGGGGAATGGTAAATTAGGAATGGTGTAACTAATACCATTAGATGTTATCATCAATGACTGACAGTTTCAATGACCGTGAAAGGTTTTGCCTAATGGCTGATGATATAATCAGGAAAAACACGTTAAGATATCGATTGGCACAGACATAATTTCAAAACCAAAGTCAACATCATCATAGGCAGTCCCTCGAACGAGGATGACTTGCTTCCACACCAAAAGGGATGAGTTCATTGATGTTTCAATGGAGGACCTGATATTTCAGTCCTGAACTCCAGGGGTGGAAGATGCCTGTGCGTGGATCTTTTTAACATGTGGTGACCGTTGCACATCAGCCTCCACACGGGCTTGACAGAGCTAGGTCTTTATCCAGTGGCAAGGGTAAACCAGGATGACTGGAGACCTGCTCTGCTGCACAGACTTAGTGCGCACACATATCGCAGTGTGGGCAGGCCTGTGCTGCCCCTGGGCCCTTGGCTCTTCTGGGCACCACACCCTCATTTGCCGCACCTCCGCCACGATCTCTTGCCGCTCCGCCACCACAATCATTCGCCGCACTTCCGCCACGATCTCTCCCCGCGCCTCCGCACCAAACATTCGCCGCACCTCCGCCACGATCTCTCGCCACTCATCTCTTGTCACATCTCAGCCACAATCTTTCACCGCACCTCCGCCACGATCTCTCGCTGCTCATCCGCCCCAACCCCTCTCCTTCGCTGTGCCTGGGCCTTGCCAATGTACTTGTTCACGCTCCAAATGGCGAACTGGGCCTTGATGACGTCGCCCAGTCGCCCACCTCGAAGATGTTGCATACTTGAAATGGCTCGCGCTGGAAGTTGTAGTGGTATGCCCACAATGTTGTAGGGCCCGCGCTCCAGCTCTTTTATCCTCCCAACCTGCGGTGGTGTCCTTTCGCAGGTCAGGGTAACCCACAAAACCAAAGTAGGAACTATGGGCTAAAACCTCCACTTTTGTGCTTATCGCCCAAAAATGGCTGTTATTTCCGGCTTGGGTGGTAAAGGATTTTCAGATTGCCGGCTTCTCATCCATTCTCAAAGCACCCAGTCTCCATTTTGAAAATGGGCGTTACTGCAAGTGATATGAAATGGGCGGTAGCGTTAAATTTTTTTGATCTTCTGCCTTAAAGTGTCACCGTTTCTTAGCAACGGCATGGCAACGCTCGATTCCTGCAATTCAGGAGGTCAAGGGTCATCATGACATGCGCAGAAGAGGAGACAGAGAGAGAGAGAGAGGGAGCTCAGAGGCACTGAAAGTGTGTGTGGCTGTGGTGTGTGCTTGTCTGGCTGTTGTTGGAGGCACGAGGGAGATTCACCAGCAGCAAAAAGCCTAGTAAGCACCAAGAACATAGTTGACACTGAGCTTTTGTCCAACAAATAAGATATAACATGGAAGGGATGGCGGAGGCCCTGGAACTGGTAGTCAGGAACACTGGTGGCAGAGGGCTCCCAGTGGTCCCGGAGCGTGGCACTGCACCCCAAGGTGCCGCACCCCCATTGCCAACCACACGAGAGCCAGGAGCAACATCTTGCTTCTGGCTCGGAGCACGTTTCCACCTCGGGACTGTCCTCTCCCGTATCCGTCCAAGCAGCGGTTCGGCCGTCATTTCCCCACCCCCCACCCCAATGAAGCATCGCCTGAGGTGCTCCTCAGCCAGGCGGCTTGGAGTCAGGAGGGAAGGGGAAGGGGTAGAGGTGGGGAGAAGGGGGGGGGGGGTGCGTGGGAACAGGCATACTTGAAATGGTTTATACAGAAATACTGATGATTTCAGACTAATATTCGATTTAAATGTTTTTTATTTAACAAAATCTTGTTGCGCATTGGCTCAGATAGCTGCACCGTTACACGCTGATGATTCCACATCAAAGGGTATAATGACACTTAACTTCAATCAATTTAAACTTTAACTGTCACCAAGGTGATGCCTACCATTGATGTATGGCCTGCACACCCAGCAGTGTGTCAGCCTTGTAAATAACACCAACATTTTTTCAGGCAAAGCGATCCCTGAGCTCCTGACGTAAGGCTCTTGCAGCTATCGTGCCACCACGGGCCCTTTCATGTGGTCATCAGGGGGGCAGGGGCATGGCTTCAGCATCAGCCTGATTGTCTGGGCCAATGTCAGCGACCGCCTCCTCATCCTCCTCTTCCCCGCTCTGGTGAGGTGGACTGTCAGACTCATCAGGCAATTCATGTCCCCTCCTGATAGTCAAGTTGTGCAGCATGGAGCGCACCACCACCAATTGACCTACCTGCTCAGGGTGGTATTGGAGCTCGCCTCCCGAGTGGTCCAGGCATCTAAAGCTCTGCTTCAGCACTCCAGTGGTTTTCTCCATGATATTGCAAGTTGCTCTTTGGCTCTCGTTGTATCGCCTCTCGGCTTTGGTGTGGGTGCCATGCAGGGGGGGTCATCAGCCAGGTGGCGAGCCATATCCTTTGTCACCAAGCATCCAGCAGTGACCTTGTGGCTGATTGTTAAACAAGTCAGATACAGTGCTCTCACGCAGGATGTGAGCATCATGGATGCTGGCCGGAAATTTAGCATTCACTGCCAATATAATTTGCTGGTGGTCGACAACCAGTTGGACATTCAGGGAGTGGAATCCCTTGCGGTTCCTGAAAACCTCTGCATCCTGAAAAGGTGCCCGCATCGCGATGTCCGTACAGTCTATTGCTCGCTGCGCCTTGGGGAAGTTTTCAATTCTAGAGAACCCTAGAGCCCTCTCACTCGGTGCCTCCCTGGTCATAGGGAAGCTGATCAAGTCCCTCCTGCATGCGTACAGGGCTTCAGTGACCTGTCTAGTGCAGCAATGTGTGGCATGCTGAGAAAGTCCGCAAATGTCTCCAGCTGTGGCCTGAAAAGAACCCGAGGCATAGAACGACAGTGCCGAGGTGACTTTGACCTCGACGGACAGTGCAGTACTGATGGTACTGACAGGCTGCAGATCTGCCCTTACAACTTTAATAATTGATTCCAATATTTTCCCCACTACCGATGTCAGGTTAACCAGTCTATATTTTCCTGTTTTCTCCCTCCTTTTTTTTAAAAAAGTAGGGTTACATTAGCTACCTCAGCGATAACCTCTTTGTGGAAGTGCAATCTCTGAAGGCAGGTGGTGTCCGACAAGTCGAAGTAAGAATGCTTCTCCCTGTACTTGCGGGGGGTGTAACGTCTGGTCCTCCTCATCAGTCTGTCATGTCTTACATTGGGCACATAATGCAGTGGACTGTACCTTCGGCAATGTCTAGTCTGCTGCATGTAATTGGTCACCAAGAGAGGGTGAGAAAGGACAGGCCCCATTGCAGTAGCTCTCTGTTTTCCACCGATTGGTCACAAACAAGGAATGTCCCGACGAAGACACCTATTCAATTCCAATCGGTCACAGTGTGGTCAAGGTGTTTGTAGCGATGTTCACATCAACACCAATGACCTGCAGAGTACATGCGAACTCCCCCGAGGTTGAAGCACAGCAGCCTTTTAAAGGATGCGACATGTGATCTAGAACATGGCGTCCATAACGCTGTGATTAGTTCCGGTTAGTTCCACTTTTTCTGTTTTTTTGGGTGAGCGATATTGTGGGCGATATGTGTGCGAGGGGGTGAAATTGAAGCTGGGCGATCTCAAGGCCGCTAGTTTCGATAAATGTGAGCTTTACGACAAAAAAAAGTGAGCGGGCGGTATTATTGAATCTCGGCATTAAATCAGTGCGGAAATTAACGCTGGCTGATATTATGGGCGTTGATTTCACCCATTCTGAAGATTCCGCCCAAAAAAAGTGGGCGGGCGGTAATATTTTTTCTCGGCGTTAAGCACATGGGGAAAGTAACGCTTGGCGATAAGTTTCCTAAAAATGCCCATCAGTTTGGCTATATGGGCGTTATACGTCATTTCAGCGGTAAAATGGGCGTTAAGTGGGCATTAAGCATGCAAAAAAAGTGGAGGTTCTACGTGACAACGCCAGGTGTATATTCTTAAAGCACACAATTTGCATTAACATAAAAATGGGCTATATTGTTAAAATCAGCCAACAGAAAGAACTCCCATAACAGTTTGCATTTATCATCATCATCATAGGCAGTCCCTCGGAATTGAGGGAAGACTTGCTTCCACTCTTATAATGAATCCTTAGGTGGCTGAACAGTCCAATACAAGAGCCGTAATCCCTGCCATAGGTGGGACAGACAGCCGTTGAGGGGAGGGGAGGGTGGAACAGGTTTGCCGCACGTTCTTTCCGCTGCCTGCGCTTGTCTTCTGTATGCAGTTGGCGATGAGACTTGAGACGCTCAGCGCCCTCCCGGATGCACTTCCTCCACTTAGGGCGGTCTTTGGCCAGGGTTTCCCAGGAGTCAGTGGGGATGTTGCACTTTATCAGGGAAGCTTTGAGGGCGTCCTTGTAACGTTTCCTCTGCCCACCTTGGGCTCGTTTGTCATGAAGGGGATCAAGGGGTATGGCGAGAAAGCAGGAATGGGGTACTGAAGTTGCATGTTCAGCCATGAACTCATTGCATGGCGGTGCAGGCTCGAAGGGCCGAATGGCCTACTCCTGCACCTATTTTCTATGTTTCTATGAGTAGAGCACTTGTTTTGGGAGTCTCGTGTTAAATTAAAAAGTAGGACCTCAAAGGTAGTAATCTCAGGATTGCTACCAGTGCTACATGCTGATGTTTAAAATTTTCCCAATCTTCTAGTTTCCCACTAACCTTGGCCACCTTGTATGCATTGGTTTTTAATTTGATACTCTCCTTTATTTCCTTGGTTATCCACGGCTGGTTATCCCTTCTCTTACCGCCCTTCTTTTTCACTGGAATATATTTTAGTTGCGCACTACGAAAGAGCGCCTTAAAAGTCCTCCACTGTTCCTCAATTGTGCCACCGTTTAGTCTGTGTTTCCAGTCTATTTTAGCCAACTCTGCCCTCATCCCACTGTAGTCCCCTTTGTTTAAGCATAGTACGCTCGTTTCTGACACAACTTCCTCACCCTCAATCTTGTGAAAACAAAGTGCTCCTGTAAACAAGCAAAGAGATTAAAAAAATGTATACAGCATTTTAAAGGGCTAGTGTTTGAGAGCTGGTAAAATGCTAAAAAGCAACATATTAATTCAAAGCTACAGCCAAAAATAAAGTAATAGCTAACTTAATCTGGCTGTCAAAGAGCATAAGGTACCGGTGTATAACTGGCTGAAGCACAAACTTAAAGTATTTCCACTTGTTATATGAAAAGAAATGAGCAGCATTTTACAGCCAGTCTATCAAACCACTAGATTTAATCCTGGTTTGCGTTAATAGCAGTACAATGGAATTCTGTTCTGTTGAGGAAATAGTGTAATATGAAAGAGTTGCTTATATTGCCAGATGTAGATGTAACCGTAATGGATATACAAATTCAACTAAGTACTGAACAAATTAGGCTCGTGAAAGATTTGCCTGTCAGGAATTTTCTTTAAGGGGTTACTTATGCCTAGAGTTGTACCTAACTGGAATGTCACACAAAGAATGAGTCAGGACTAATTTGGTGTGCGTCTGTGAAGGGTTTGGATGAGGAAGGCCCTTTAATCCATTCAATCTCATCCTTCCTGAATATCAACTCTAGCATCTTATAGATCTGGATATACTAACTTCACCTGATTTATAGATTAGGGGATGTAATCATATATCCTTAAGGAGTTCTTAAAAAATTTTAAGTCCAAATTTTGCACATAAATGATTTAAAAAAAAGACCAGGTTGTTTAACTGAAAGTGTATGTGTTTGGCAGGTAGTGTGTGTAACACAGCGAAAATTGACAATTAAACAACAATTAACTTGTAGCAAGTAGTGTTTTTGTTTTAAAAGATGTATTTTTTTTCTAATTAAGTATTTTATCATGCATCCTCATTCCTCTGATTATTTTTAAAACATCTATTGCACCCGAACCCAGACTTTGGTTTTGTCTGGATCCTGTGGAGTGACGCGTGATAAATTCATTATTATGTCTGTCACTCTCATATGTTGCCTGGGAAATAAGGTTAGACTGCAGGTGGTGAAGGGATGCACAGCTGCAGTCTGCACAGCAAACTCCTATTTAGGACTGAGGCCGCCTTAATTGACAAATTGTTAATGACAGCGTCGGAATATTAAGAATTCAGTTGCTGACAGTGCAAATTAAAGCCCTTTGTGAAGTGGCTTGGGAAATGTCTCTTTTTAAGTGTAAATTGTTCTTAGCCTGCTTTTTAAATCACTGAAACACAAAGTAAATTATTAATCAGAAAAGCAAACTACATCACAACAGTGGATTCGATGAAAAGCAATCGGAATGAAACCAAATCAATCTCAAAATCTCTTGTATATCAAAAAATATTATCATAACATATTTTGGGGGGAGGGGGGCAGGATTTTCAAATAGAAAATCTGGAAGTAAGCGTTTTCTGCGTGTTCTGCCGATTTTAACGGCAGGAAATCTTAAAACATTTTTGAACAGGTTTAATGCCCAACAGCCCACCAGATTGATAGGCTGGTTTTCCATCGGGTTGGAAATCTCCTGAGAGCGAGTTGGTCGTCTGCCGCACGACCAGCCTCCGTTAAAACTGGAAGTGGGTAGTTTGGGGTCAGCTTTGAGCATTAAAACAATTTTTACCATCCCGCCCACCATCAACCCATCTGTCCTCATGGTTAAAATTCTCCTCCTCTGAATTGCCCATTCCGTTTTAATGCCAAGTTTCTGTTCTCCTTTTTCCTGCTGATGTTCCACGGATGCTGGTTTCCCATAGGTGTCTCTCCCAAATATTAATTTTCCACGTGTGAGCTTAGACAGTGTTGGTAAGCTTCTTTGACATAGCAGGCATCACGATTGAATCTGACTTTGTTCTCATCTGACATTCACATATGTGCTCTTTTCAACCATGTCATTCAACAACAGTCGGGAGTGGGAAGCCTGGCTGATATTTTTTTTTCTCGCTAGCCCAGGTTGAGATCAACTCATTCCGACAGACTAGGAGATTGAATCTGGGAGCTTCTGGTATGTATGACTTCACTGTGGGATGACTGGACATTGTTGGATGGCTCCGAGACAACTAACCAGTGAAGTAAAGCTTACTTTATTAAAGGGAATGGGTGGAGTGAATGAATAAACATGTCATTAGGTAATGTCCTGCATGGTCTCACTGCACCCTACCACTGTAATTCCTACCAGCCCTACAACCCAGCTTGCACCCTTTACTCTTCTGAGTCTTGATAACTGTGTGCCAGCCCCTCCCTCTACCCCGCCATCGGAGCTAGAACCATTATGACCTTGTCCTCTGAAATTCTCTCCCCAAACCTTTCTGTTTTGCTGCATCTCTCTCCACCTTCGGAAGCTTCCTCAAAACCTACCTTTTTGGTCGTGCATTCAGGCGCCTCCCTAGAAATTCGTCTCAGGCAAGAAAGCTGCTCACAATGATGTGGCGAGAAGTTTGCCTTATTCGATGTTCAAGTGATTTCAGCGCTCTGTAATGGAAATCCCTAGAACGGAGCTGCTGTGACATCAAACAAGTTGTCTAGGCAGCCAATCACATTGCAGAATTCTCACAGACAGGAAACCAGGAAATGAGAAGCTGTTTTTATCCAGATTTTTAAAAAATGCTACAGAGAGTGAAACAAAGATTGGGATTCTCACATGGGGATAAGGTAGACCCTGAATTTAAATAAAAAGTTTACAAATTTTTTTAAATTTTTATTATAATGGAGAAATTTGACAGCCCACAAATATAAAAATTAGTTTTTCAGGGCCATAACATTTCTTTAACAGTCAATACACTGTTAAAACCCTAGTTACACCTAATCCAACAAGGCCTAACATTTGACGGGGTATTTAACAGCAGTGTTACCACAGAAAAGCCCAAGTTTTTGTCAGTTTTACTGATTTCACTGATTATACTGATTGCCGGCTTTGGGGGGCGGTCCACAGCGCAGTCGGTGTCGGAGCAGTGAATGACAGTCCGCAACTTTAGGATTTTCACATTTACATGCAAACTAATGCTGTTTGTTCGCTGTTATCACCATGCACAAATCATGGGGCATTATGTAGAACAGGAAAAAAAGTTTATTTCCTCACTCTATGCACACAGCTAAGTATTTTTCTGATTTTCCAAGGAGCCCAGTGATGCGTGGTGAGTAATTGAGGATGTATGAAGAGAAACAGAGTAAAAGGTGCAAAGACATTTTTAAAGAACACAGAGGGGTCGAAATTGCCCATTTCTTGTGCTCCGTTAGCGCCGCTGGTAGGACTTCTTCCCTGGGTATGAACTGACCCGGGCCTGGGAGGTTACCGCTGTGGGGCAATTTTGGCCCCAGAGACCTTGTGGTAAAAATTGAATAGCAAAGGTCTGCCAGCGTGAACTGGGCACAGGGAACAATTCCTGCACCAGAACAACTGGGCCTGAGGGCCGATCAAAATTTGACCCAGGCTTCATTTAAATTAGACCAGCAAATTGGACATCACGGGCCACTGCAGGTCCTTGTAGGTCGGAGACAATCAGGAGGGAGCCTAGTAAGGGCCGGCAGTGGTCTTCAGCACTGCTTTGGAGCCAGGAGGAGCACTCCTATTGGGGAGTCCATTATACAATGTGAAACCCTGTTTATGGAAAATATGGAAAGGAAATGACAATTTGTTAAACATTAACGTCTCACCTCACAAGGTACAAAATCTATTAAACTCATAAATTATTTGTTAGTTGAAAATAAATGGTTGTAACCTTAAATAATTTCCATGCTAATGTTCAGTTCCAGCAAAAGCTACGGTCCAACTGGATCTCGTATATGTGGACCTGTATTTACTCTGTACAGCCACCAGAGGGCTCATCCCCTGGAGTTCCAAGGGATCCCATAATCTCTTGGGTGCACTGGTATTTAAGGAGGCTTCACAGGTTGGAGAGGCACTCTGGAGACCTGCAATAAAAGACTAAAGTCACACTTTGAGCTCACAGTGTTCAGTCTGACTCTTTCTCCATTCACTACAGTATTGTCCACTTTTTTCTAATGCCAAGCCTAAATAAATAGATCATTGGCACTTTCTACTGACATTGCAAAACTTTTTACTTGTGTCTATTTTTTCACTAAAATTAATGAATGCAAGGATTTTGACCCCAAAATGAATTGAGCACAAGGACTCAGTATAATTCCTGAAGGAAATCGGTCCACAGCACAGCATTGCAACTAATTTGGTGCAGCTTGTTGCTCTATGAGCAAGTCCACAGGAGGGCTGGACTGGGAAATGGAAATAGCTCACTGGAGCAATAAGGTGAGCCTCAGTTTGTGCTTGGCACAAAATTTTGAGGCAGAATAGAAGGAAGTTTACTCTGCATCTGGCCTGTGCTAAACCTACATTGTGTATTTTGCAGTACTGATATAAGTCACCTCAGTTACAAAGGGCTCAATTTTGGCCGAGCCCGTTTCTTGGTGCACTTACCGGATTGCGCCGCTTATGTAGCCAGTCGTTCTGCGCTGGAAAATGTGCCGGGATGTCTGCAGATGTGCAGTGGTGATTCGTGATGTCCACGCATGTGCAGTAGCGCTGTGGGTCTGCAACAACAGTCCCAATTTGTCAACATATTGATGTAGGTCTCTCTGTCAGTTTGAGATCGTGGCGATGCACTATCAGTTCTCCTGCCCGTCCCTAGCCCTGGCCGAGTGGCCACCCGGTGCGTTGTCCCGCCCCCAACCCAAGCAGAGTGGCCTCCCGCACCAACCCACTGCCTTCCTGGACCGAGTGCAGAAAGGTGAATTGCAGTTGAAAATGAAGGTAGGCCGTCAATTTTTTATTTCTTATCGAATTGTTAGTAGTTTTTGTTTGCAAACATTGCTAATGGTAAGGCTTGGTTGGTTTAAGCGCAGGTCCTCTCTGCTTCCCGCCCCTACCCAGGCCAAATGGCCTCCGATGTTCCTACCTGCGCCGATTTCTTTACCTCTCCGCAAGGGTTTTCTCAAGTGGCCACATACGCGGGCCTAAGTAGAAATGGAGTAACTATTCGTTGGCCAAAGCTGCCTAAGTGGGTAGAACTGGTGTAGGTGGATGGGTAATGCCCTCTTTTGAGGGAAAAAAAAACTAACCCCCAAAAAAATGTAACTAAGTGAGTTACGCTGGTGCAAATTGATTGGGGAAACGGGATTTTTAAGTTATGCCAGAAAAAGCAGGTTACTCCAAAAAAAAACAGAGCACTTCCTGGCCAAAATTGAGCCCAAAAATTCACCAGTGTATAAATTTTAAAAATGTGGAATATCTTCAGCCTCCCACCGTGGTCCTGGGCGGTAATCAGATGCAGGAGGCCCAATTGATCAAGAATTGCAACAAGAATCCTGCTTGCAGCCAATTCATGCCTGGGGCAGCGGAACTTCCATCGGCCCTAACATAAGAACATAAGAAATAGGAGCATGAGTAGGCCATATGGCCCCTCGAGCCTGCTCTGCCATGTAATACGATCATGGCTGATCCGATCATTGACTCGGGTCCACTTCCCTGCCCGTTCCCCATAACCTCTTATTCCTTTATCGGTTAAGAAACTGTCTATCTCTGTCTTTAATTTATTCAATGACCCAGCTTCCACAGCTCTCTGAGGCAGCGAATTTCATAGATTTACAACCCTCCGAGAGAAGAAATTCCTCCTCATTTCAGTTTTAAATGGGCGGCCCTTTATTCTAAGATTATGCCCTCTAGTTCTAGTCTCCCCCATCAGTGGAAACATCCTCTCTGCATCCACCTTGTCAAGCCCCCTCATAATCTTATACGTTTCGACAAGATCACCGCTCATTCTTCTGAATTCCAATGAGGAGAGGCCCAACCTACTCAACCTTTCCTCATAAGTCAACCCCCTCATCCCCGGAATCAACCAAGTGAACCTTCTCTGAACTGCCTCCAAAGCAAGCATCCTTTCTTAAATATGGAAACCAAAACTGTACGCAGTATTCCAGCTGTAGCCTCATCAATACCCTGTATAACTGTAGCAAGACTTCCCTGCTTTTATAATCCATCCCCTTTGCAATAAAGGCCAAGATTCCATTGGCCTTCCTGATCACTTGCTGTACCTGCATACTAAACATGGCCTTGGCTTCACAGGGGCTAAGCTAAGGAGAGAGAATTCCCATGCTGTGAATTTTATTGGCTTGGCATCCCTACTGCCTGGTGACCCAGATGCTGGGATGAATCCAGTGTACAGTTCAGCTCAGTAATGGAACCAGGGCCCGGGGCGGGGGGTGGGGGTGGGGAGGGGGGGGGAGGAATCTGCCTTTGTGCCAGCTCTTGTGGTGGTACCACCAGTGATCCCCAAGTGGCCATCTGTGAACACATTTCCCAGCACTCCTCCTCTGGCAGGTGCTCCACAATTGTCCATATTGGTATGGGTGGTCACTGGCAGTTTTCAAATCAAGTGACCCTGCCCTGACCCTGAATACTCTGGCGAGGGTCAGGAGCGGCGACTACTGTCACCCACTCCACTGCACTTCTGCAGGCAGAGGGTTTTTAGCCCCAAAATATCTTTCAGATTGATACGGTATACAAATAATAAATACTCAGTAATTTGTACAACCTCGTTAACCAGGTTCAAAAGGTAGATATGTAATAATTTTGATTTGAATTGAAACTTCAGGCATTTTAATCAAATACTTTTACGTGATCCAGCCGACACTACCTGTTCTAGTAAGTTTAAAGTAGAAAGAAAGTGATCACATAAAATTATTTTCCTGATCAGTCTTGATAATGTCTTATCACTTCGGAATGGGTAGATGGAATTATTATGTTATAATTCATTTGATAGTGTAAGTGGTCACTTTGCTTACAAATCAATGTTGTTTTTAATTCAGTCTCAGGATATAGGCATCTCCAGCAAAGCTGGTATTTATTGCCCATCCCTAGTTACCCTTGAGAAGGTGGTAGTGGGCCTTCTCCTTCAACTGTTGCAGTCCTTGTGGTGAAGGTACTCCCACAATGCCGTTAGGTTCCAGGATTTTGACCCAGGGACGATGAAGGAACCGGATTTTGTCCAAGTCAGGATGGTGTGTATCTTGGAGGTGATGGTGTTTCCATGCACCTATTGCCCTTGTCCTTCTAGATGGAGGATTTGGGAGGTGCAGTTGAAGAAGCCTTGGCGAGTTACTGCAGTGCATCCTGGAGATAGTACACACTGCAGCCACGGTGCACCAGTGATGGAGAGAATGGATGTTTATACTTATGGTTGGGCTGCCAATCAAGCTGACTACTTTATCCTGGATGGTAAAGAAAGACTTGTATTTATATAGTGCCTTTTACGACCACCGCACGTCTTAAAGCGCTGTACAGCCAATGAATTACTTTTGGACTGTAGTCACTGTAGTAATGTAGGAAACATGGCAGCTAATTTGCACACAGCAAGCTCCCACAAACAGTAGTGTGATAATGATCAGATAATCTGCTTTTGCTATGTTGATTGAGGGATAAACTTTGGCCAGGACACCAGGGATAATTCCACTGCTTTTCTTCAAAATAGTGCCATGGGATATTTTGTGTCCACCTGAGAGAGCAGATAGGGCCTCGGTTTAACATCTCATCAAAAAGACGGTGTGGAGTTTCTTGAGTGATGTTGCAGCTGCACCCATTTAGGCAAGTGGGGAGTATTTCATTACACTCCTAAATTGTGCCTTGTAGGTGATGGAGAGGCTATAGGAGTCTGGAGGTGAGCCACTCGCCACACAATACCCAGCCTCTGATCTGCTCTTGTAGTCATGGCATTTATGTGGCTCTGTTTCTGGTTAACTATGACCACCAGGATGTTGATAGGGTATTTGGCAATGGCAATGCCATTGAATGTCAAGGGGAGATGATTGGGCTGTTGTTAGAGATGGTCATTACCTGGAATTTGTGTGGCGCGAATGTTACTTGCCACTTATCAGCCCAAGCCTGGACGTTGTCCAGGTCTTGCGTGCATGGACTGCTTCACTATCTGAGGAATTGTGAATGGAGCTGAACACTGCAATCATCAGCGAAAAGCTCCACTTCTGACATGATGGAGGGAAGGTCATTGATGAAACAACTGAAGATGGTTGGGCCTAGGACACTGCCCTGAGGAATTCCTGCAGCGATGTCCTGGGGCTGAAATAATTGGCCTCTGACAACCCCAACCAT